>NC_081411.1:73620835-74992085 GCF_030272615.1 Cryptomeria japonica | reverse complement strand
GATTTTTTCTCGATTTCATTCAATTTCAATATTTAATTGTTTTAATTGCTTTCTTTGAGATTATTTATCAATTTTTAATTTGTTTTTTTTCAAGATTATCTCCAATTGATTTCTTTTCTCAAAATTTTAATTCTTTTTTGGTCAATTAATTCCTTTTTTGATTTATTTCCATTTTTGAAGATTTGTTCTCATAATTTCCAATTCTTTTTTCTTGATTTGTTTCCTTTTTTGAAGATTTATGGCAATTTTTATTTATTTTTCAAATTAATTCCTCGTTTTGATGATTTAATGGAAAATTGATTTATTTAATTAAATATGCTAGGATATTTAGTAAAATAAATAAGATAATTGTTTAAAATGATTTACTTGGAATGATTAATTAATTAAATAAATATTTAATTTATATTGGTTGATTAATTTTGCCATGTGACGTTGATGATTTAAGAAATTAATTGTGTACTCAAGATTGATTTAATCGCCTTTGATTAGGACCTTGGTGACGTTGTCGAGATTAGGGACTCATGGTTTAGATGACCATTTTTAGGGTATTACAAGTTGCTAATCCTTTGACCAATCTTCATGAACCGATGATGGCATGTCTATTTGATTTGTTGGTGTCTCTCCCTTTTATGGATAGATTTCACATACATTAAAAATAGGAGATATCCCCAAGATAGGTGGAAGTTCAACCTCATAGGCATTCTACCCATACTTGTGCACCACCTTGAGAGGTCCAATTTTATTCATCATGAGCTTGATAGGCTGTCCTTTTAAAAGTCTCTCCTTCCTAAGGTATGCCAGCACAAAGTCTCCTACTTGAGGTTGTAGCTTCCTCCTCATTTTATCAACTTGAACCTTATACTGCTCAGAATTTTGTTGTAAGGACTACCTTACCTTATCATGCACCTCTTTAATGCCTTCTACAAAGTTCCCCCCTTGTTCACTCTTGGGTGCCATTGAACAAAGATCTCTGAGGTCTAATATGCCCCTAGGATGGAATCCATACACTATCTTGAAAGGAATTTTACTCATGCTATGGTTCATTGAGTCATTATATGCATATCCTGCCTATCCAAGCACTAGATCCCAAGTCTACCCATATTATTTGGTAAGACATCTTAGCAAGTTACCCAATGACCAGTTAACTACCTCTATCTGACCATTTGATTAAGGATGATAGGAAGATGAGAAAGATACCTTGGTGCCCAGCTTCCTCCAAAGTGTCCTCCAAAAGTGCCTCAAAAAATTCTCATCTCTATCACTAACAATGTTGATTTGAAGACCATGAATTCTGATCATCTCCTTGAAGAAGAGGCCTGCAATATAGGTGGCATCATAGGTACTCTTGCAAGGTATGAAATGTGCCATTTTTTTGAACCTGTCTACTACCACATACACACTATCAAATCCTCTTGGTGTCCTAGGCAAGCCTAACACAAAATCCATGCTAAAACATTCCCAAGGCCTCTGAGGTATGACCAAGGGCTGATATAGACCTACATTACTTGAGGTTCCTTTTTCTCTTTGGCAGATGGTACATTTCTCTACAAATCTTCTTGTGATGCTAAAAATGTCATTAGTATAAGAGGCATACACATATAATGAGACAATAGAAGCATAATTGAAAAGCTTAATTGAAAATTTAAACCAAAAATGCAAACCATAAGCCTTCCTTGAAATATCCCATTTTCCTCTATTCTTGAGGACCTTGAAGGTGTTGGATTGATGGGCTCTCAGCAGAGCAATGACCTCCAAAGTGACAACTCAAGAGTTGAGTAGCTAATTGATCATGATTGACTATGAAGATGATATGAAATGCATGATTTAAGAACCTAGATGAACATGCTATGATAAATCCAAAGCTAATTACTAGATAATTGAAATGCAAATTGCCTATAGTAATGATGCCTAAATCGATATGATATCAGATCCATATTGCTCCAAAATGAAGGGTATTTATAGGAATTCCAAGGCCAAAGTTGAGGTGGCAGGAATCGACGGTCCCGATTTGATCTAAAAAATATCAAGGGCCAAGATTGAAGAAGTTGGAGAAGAGGTTGGAGGAAGGGACACTTGTCATCTCTATAGTGACAAGTGTCAAAGAGCCTTGGTCATGAGAGGGCAAGTGTCCAAGGGAGGAGACATGTGGAAAAAGTGCTATGTGTCTCAATGAGAGAATATCCACACCATGGGAGGTTAGGATAAGGAGGTTAGAATGTGCAAGATAGGATAGGTTTAGTTAGACCCAAGATTAGATAGAATAGGTTAAGTTAGGGGATGGTTAGGTTGGGTGGTTAAAGTTAGGAGCCATGTGCTCATTTGAATTTAGAAATTCAAATAATTGGAAAATGATAATTAATCTCAACAAACTTGAGTTTTTTAATCTTAATTGGGGATTAGAAGAATTGATTAATATGGAGAGACATTAATTAATTTAGAATTAATTAATCAAAGGGGGATGTGAGATGAACTATATAAATAAATCATTTAGATTTATTTATTAGTAGATAAATAGAGAAATTAATTAAATTGCTTGTGAATTCAATTAATTGGGAAGGGGAATTAATCAAATAACTGCGTATTTAATTAACTATCTTCAGACCATTTTTAGGTGTATACATTCTGCCCCTCTTTGAAGCGATGTGTGATGACACGTTGGTTCAAAGAAAACTTGATTGATGATGTTGCTGATATTGATTCCGATAGGATGCAGATTCGATCTTGATTGGATGTGGATTTGGTTTTGATGTGATACTGATTTGATTTGGAAATGATAAATCTCGATATGATGTCGATTTGATTTTGGAGATGATAAATCTTGATATGATGCCCCAGATGCTGATTGATAGATATAGATGTGAGGATGCCCCCTCGGGAGATGAATCAGATAATTTTCAAATGATTTTGAATTTTTTGCGATTTTTTGATTTTTTAGAAATTTTTGAAATTTTTAGATTTTTAATGATTTTCCGATGTTTAGAGATTTGTAGAGTCAATCTGATTCATTTCCCAATAAGAAATTTGAAAATGTTGTCCTGCCAAACTGATTAGTTGATTAGATGATTAACAATAAGTGGAATAAAAATCCCACTTAAATGCCCCATTATGAGTTTAAAAAGGTGAAATCCTTTTTTCACTCCTCATTTGTGCACTGCAGTTGTTGGAGAAAAATTGCTTTGGAGGAAGGAAATGGCAATCCCATATCACCAGCATAGGTTCAAGTGAGTTCAGCGATATGAGCATCCTTTGGCATATGGTCCATCGGTACGTACTTCGAGAAAACTCAGCTTTGTTGATTTAAAAAAAAAATTTATAGCATTAAAAATCATTTTTTAGCATTTTCGTTAGATGGGTTGGGGAGAAAATTGCATTTTTAAGATAGATTTTTCGAATAGTGAAATGGATTTTTTGGATTTTTTTTTTTTAAATCACTCGAAACGCCCCAAAAAAATTATTCATGCACTTTTTTTTTTTTTTTCAATTTTTTCAATTTTTGAAAATTGGGCGGGAGAGGGAAAAGGCGAGCGGTGGAGGCCCGGCGGTGGCCGCCACCGGTGCCACCACCAATGCCACGAGCACTGCAAGAGGCACCGTGGGCGCTGCGAGTAGCACCGCCTGCGCCAGGGCTTAAAACTTTTTATTTATTTATTTATTTTTAAGAGTTTTTTTATTTTTTTGTTTTTTTTTTTTATTTTGATGATTTTGATTTTAAATTGATGATTTTCACGATTTTTTATTTCAATTTGATGATTGGTTGATGATTTTTCATGATTTTTTATTTCAATTTGACAATTGGTTGATGACTTTTTGTGACTTTTTATTTCAATTTGGCGATTGGTTGATGAGTTTTTCAATTTTTTTATTCTTCAAATTTTCTGTCAATTGGATTTGATTTTTCAAAGGGTAGGATTTGATTTGATTTTTTTATTTTTGATAGGGTAAGATTTGATTAGCTATCTAATTGATAAAATTAGATGCTCCTGATTGTTAAATTTGTTGATCAATTCTGATTATCTCGATGTATGTGCGAGATAAGATAAGATTGATAATGACCTCATGATAGATGAACGTCATTGATAGGGGCCCAATGAGATTTGATAAAAATCTCAATTGAGCAAAATATATCGATATATAGATTGATTTGATAGATAGATAAATCAAGAAACTGATATGATGAAGTGATTTGATTGCAGGAGCACTTTAGCATTCTTCAGTCTCGGGAGCATTTCCTGAAGACATGGATGCTGATACCCTGCCTTAGCCAGGTAGAGCAAGATCACATTAGCCAATGTGGTTTGTCTTCCCTTCTTGACATGCCTTGGCCTCTGATAAACCAAGGATTGCTGACAGCTTTAGCAAAGCGTTGGCATAGTGAACATAACATGTTTCACTTGCCAACTAGAGAGATGATGGTGACACCCAAGGATGTCCATCGAATTTTGCGGATCCCTGTGATGGGCAATTTAGTATATTATGATCTCAGTAGGTGGGGTGGGACAGAAACACTTTTTCGCGTGTTTGAGGATGACGAGATCGGCGGGTATGATATTGCATGGTAGGAGATGTTAGAGCTAGGGTATGCCATGTTACCAATTGTGCTTGTTGGATTCATTGGAGGCTTCCTTTGTCTTGATCATAGGTCAAAGGTATTATCTGTTGGATGGGGTCATCTACTTGAGTAGATGGTGATAGAGGGGACCCAATTTTCATGGGGATCATGTATGTTAGCGCACTTGTATCATGACTTACACCGAGTTGTGTACCAGGGATCAGCTGCATTATCAGTAGGGGTGACTTTGCTTCAGATATGGGCCTGGGAGCATTTACCTATCACACAACCATTGGCAGACAAAGAGAGACCTGTAGGCAGACCTTATGCTGATGGGTATCCTGGTGTCTTTGTCCAGCAAAAGCTAGGCAAATTAGAGTATTGGAGACGGACTTTGGATGACCTAGATACTGTGATATGGAGGCCATATAGGGACTATGAGATTTGGCCCGAGGATGCAACGAAGATGTCATATGTATTCATGATGTGATATCTGATTGGCTCAACACCTTACGTCATCGAACAATTTCCTTGTATGAGGGTGTTGAGATAGTATGGTAGGATATAGGGGATACCACAGGGTACAGCTCATTATGCTTGTCGGAGATTGGATGTGGCTACTTGGGGGCCTTCTATTTCATATGACCATGCCTGCACAAAGTATCGATCATTAGGGCCTATGCATTGGAATTATCTTCCAGGTGTGATGGATAGCGAGATGACACATGAGTACATCATGTATTGTATTGCATACAAGTTTCTGAGGTTGACATGTCTAGATGAGCCAGAGCTAGTGTTAGATGAGGATGATGAGAGGCCATGACGTAGAGCTCCTAGACAATGAAAGGATGGTAGAGATAGAGATGATAGTGGAGATGGAGATGGATATGGAGGAGATGTAGGAGATCAGGGTGCTGGGGATGATGATGGAGGAGATTATGATGGGGGGATGGGGGAGATAATGATGAGGGAGATGGTCGAGCACTGGCAATGGCAGCGACAGGCACACCAGGAGCTAGTAATTCTAGATCTACTAGGGATGTATATATAGATTGGATGGCCTAGGTGGTCAGACATAGAAGATCAGGTCCAAAGGATCAGGAGCATTAGGTTCCAGAGCAGGAGGGACCCCCTATTGAGCAAGTATCTACGACAATATCACAGGCTGAGTAGCCACAGGTAGAGGCACCTTGGTGGATCCTAATTAGGATGTCATCACATCAGTAGCAGGCTCAGATTATAGACTTACAGGCCCAGGTTCAGCAGCTAGAGAGTCAACTAGCAGAGAGGGACTCTCAGATGGCCCAGCTAGAGGCTCAGATGGCTTCTCTCCTAGTCGAGAGAGATGCAGCTATGGATAGGTGTTGGGAGGCTGAGACATAGGTATAGTTGTCAGGAGGGTCTACTTTAGGGAAGAATGCCCTGAAGATGATGCGCCAGGGGATCCAAGAGGCCAAGTATTATAGGATATTATACTTTACTACTGCTCCTCCTAAGCGGAGGGCTCTAGGATTTTCATAGCTAAGCAGGAGATTGGGACAAAGCCAGACTAAGAGTCAAGGAGTGATAGGGCCACTTCAGAGAGCTCCCCCAAGTGGGGACTCAGGTACAGGGGTATTAGCTGGTGTTGCTCTACCTACCGCATCAGGACAGAGTTCTGCTCCACGTCTGAGTGGTCAAACTGATATGGGACATTGATCTATTTATGTTCACACATTTTTGTGATGAGATATTGATGATTCCTCTGATGTATATTTGTGATGTATCTCCTATATTTTATGATATCATTGTACCTTAGACATTGGTCCTATTTTGATGATATGATATGCAGTCGATCCGTTTCATTCTACATGACCTATGAGATGATGGATGCATTCTATTTGGTATATTATTATGATGTGCAGTTACTTTCATGATGTATGCTTGATGTATTCTTTAATTTCTACATGCCTATGAATTTTAGATGATGGATATATGATGATGCAGTATTTACATGATGTATGCAAATGCAAATATGTATGGTGATGCTTATAATTTCTATGTGATGTTTGTGCGATTGCAATGCTTTCTATGTTTATAATTTTTTATGATTTTCTCATGCATGTTAATATGAGATAGATGCAATGCAATGCAATGGTTGATAACTCAATTATGAACCAATAGTACCAAACTGGTACTGAGAGGTTGGGGTGAATCAGTACAAACAAAAATACAGTCCAAAAATGGTTTGACAACAAACACTCCAAATGACTGGCAAGTAGTGATATTAGCTAAAACAGAGTACAATCGGTAAAACCTAGAATAACTAAAACAATCATAAATTGGTCACTCACTAAGATTTCCTCTTAGCTCAATACAATAGTATCATTGCACCCTCATGCATGAATAGGTAAACTATCATCTGATCTTCATAACAGTTGGTTCAGTATGTTCTATAGATAGGCATAAAACACAAAACCATCATATGCTCAATAGGTAATAACAAAGCATCACACATGACACACATATTTTTCACATGGAAACCCAACTGGGAAAAACCACGGTGGGGCTGAATACCCACAATCTACTTTTGAACTCTTTAGAAGTCTGCTTTGTTTAGAGCCTTGTCCAGTTAAAGACATTAAAATAGGTTCTGCTAGGAACCAATCTTGTTAGGGATCACTCGGTTAAGGGATGGCTACAATACCCAATTAAGGGTTAAACTCGGTTGGGGTTACCTTGTTAGAGGATTTCAAGAACTCAATAGCTAAAGGATCTCTAGAGCTCTATAGCTTCCTAGAAATCATTAACTTTGAGTTACTCAGTTAAGGGATTTGAATCAAGCTGGTTAAAGCTACCCTATTAAGGGATTTGTATCAATCCAACTAAGGCTACCCTATTAGGGATTTCACAATTGTTGAAGTGGTTAGAGATCAACAAGAATTACAATGATCTTGTAATAGCACCCAATGCTAATGTAGATCCATTTTGGCTCCTCTTCAGCTTCTACACATTCACTTTGTAGGTATCTCTTCTCTCCTTTGGTCTGGCAAGAATCACGTATCATTTCCCTTGAATAAACACTCACAACTTTTTCCAACAACCTTAGAAAGAAACACAACATTGACCTTATAGGAAACAGACATGTCGGCAGCAAAAACCCTAAACCCTAAACCTGTTAGGCTAAGCAATTCAAGCGGTTCAATCCTGACCACTGAATCATACTATATTAAATGCAACAATCTTGAATCGATCTCAAGACATTCTCCATCGTCCATTATCCACCGATTTCATGGCAGCTGATAACCCATCATGCGTTATCACCATTTGACAAACTTCGCACATTCTCAAGATAGATAGGAATAGTCTTCTTCATGCAAGATCCTTCACGTGCATAGAGCTTATGTGGCAACATAACCTATTCTTCGTTATACTGTTAACTCATCACACAGAGATCACTGATTCAGTCACACAAGCTTGAGGTACTCCAACCAGAATTCTTGAAGTGGAAACTACCTACCAACCAGTAGTCACACAGTGCTTCCATGTGCCGGTTCATCTTGAACAAATATACCTCTTCACTTTAGCATATATACCGGTTCACACATATGCCAGTTCTCTCTTCTCACATATCACATATGTCGGTTCATTTAAACTCATATTGACATCAATGACAATATACAATATCATTATGTCCTTATACCGGTTCACATAATGCCAACAATCTCTCCCTTTGGCATTGATAGCAATATACAAAGATATCTCTCCGCTTCACATCTTCTCCCCCATTTGCTGCAAATATCTTTTCCGCTTCACTCTTTCTGCCCCTTTGACATCAATGCCAAAGTGGAGGCACAAGCAACCCTATTCCATTATGTTACTCCCCCTGAGGAGTAGCATCCTTCAACACATCAGTCAACAAAAATTTGACTATACAATACCTGACTAATGTGGAACAAATAATTTTAGTTCACCTCCTAAAAGGGTAGTATGCCCAATTCACCTCTTAAATGCACAAATGTAGTCTTTGGAAGAGGCTTGGTTAATATATTTGCTAACTATTCCTTACTGGAAACATGTTCTAGTGCCATCTCTTTATTCTAAACCTTTTCCCTCAAGAAATGATACTTAAGCTCAAAATGCTTGGTTCTAGAACATAAAACCAGATTCTTTGAAATATTGATAGCACTTGTGTTATCACAGAATATACTTACCAGTTTAGATACAAGGATTTTGAAGCATTCCGGTACATGCTTCATCCAAATTGTTTGAGTGCAGTTCATGAAAGCTGCAACATTCTCTACTTCCACTATAGACTAAGAGATACAACTCTGCTTCTTACTCATCCATGAGACCAATCTACCACCAAGAAAGAAAGCACTACTAGTTGTACTTTTCTGGTCATCTACATTACCTACCCAATCAGCATTTGTGAACACTTTCAGATTGAAATCATTGTTGTATGGGTACCACAATCCATAGTCAACTGTTCCCTTCAGATACCTAATAATCTGCTTGACTGCAATCAAGTGGGATTCTCTTGGACTTTTCTGGAACCTTGCAGTAATGCCAACTGCATGTGCAATATCCGGTCTACTGTGAACTACATAATGCAACTTACCAATCATTGATCGGTATTCCATCTCATCAACCAGTGTGGAATCATCCTCTTTTGTCAATTTGCTACCGGTCATCATTGGTGTACCAACCGGTTTTCTATCTTCCATGCCAAAATTCTTCAACACCTCTTTGACATATTTGGACTAAGTGATAAAGATTCCATCTTTCATCTGCTGGATCTGCAGTCCAATGAAGAACTTAATCTCCCCTATGACTGACATCTCAAACTCTTTCTTCATCTCATCCACAAACTCATGACTCATCTTGTCATCTCCACCAAAGATAATGTCATCAACAAAAACCTCGCAGATCAGGATTTGATCTCCTTCAGACTTTAAGTAGATATTGCTATCTTCACTTGTTCTCTCAAATCCAATTTTCACAAGATGGGAATGTAGGTGCTCATACCATGCCCTAAGTGGTTTCTTTAGACCATATAAGGCTTTATGTAGTCTGCACACCATATCACTATCTTCAGATAGGGAAAACCAATCTAGTTGCTCTATATATACCTCCTCTTCAAGTACACCATTTAGGAATGCAGATTTTACATCCATTTGATATACTTTGAACCTTTTAAAAGCTGCATATGCAAGAAGCATACGAACTCCTTCCAATCTAGCTACAGGAGCAAAGGTTTCTCCATAGTCTTCTCCTTCTTCTTGAGCATATCCTTTGCACACCAATCTGGCTTTATTCCTAATCACCGTGCCATCCTCATTCAGCTTGTTTCTGAATACCCATTTGGTGCCAATGACATTTTTATGCTCTGGTCTAGGTAGCAAGGACCATGTACCATTTTTCTCTATTTGATCAAGTTTCTCTTCCATTGCCTTGATCTAGTCTTCATCTTTATGAGCCTGTTTGAATGATTTAGGCTCAAATGCAGAGATCATACATGAGTTTTCTTTGATCTTTCTCCTTATAAGGATTCTTGCATCCTTATCTCCCATGATCTGCTTAGGATCATGATTCATCTTGACATACCATGGAATGGTCTTGACTGGTTCTTCTTTCTTTTCCTCTTCATCCTCATCTTCATCAGTATCAGCATTCACCGGTTCAGGAACACTATTACTGGTACTTGGTTGACTGACAACTGGTTCCCAAAAGGTTGCAACTGGTTCATTCACAACTTTCTCACTGTCGGTTTCCTCTATTTTCTTAGAGGATTCATCAATTCTTATATTGATACTTTCCATAATTCTCTGAGTCCTATTGTTGTAACACTTGAAAGCTTTACTCTTAGTGGAATATCTTAGGAATATTCCCTCATCACATTTAGCTTCAAATTTGCCCTGATGTTCACTCCTCTTGATGTAACATTTGCTACCAAATACCCTAAAGTAGCTGACCATAGGTGTCTTACTGGTCCAATACTCATAAGGAGTTTTGTCCTTACCTTTCTTGATGAGTACTCGGTTCATAGTGTAGACTGCAGTGCTTACCGCTTCTCTCCAAAAGGTGTGAGCAACCTTTTCTTGAATCAACATGGTTCTAGCTACTTCAAGCACAGTCCAGTTATTCCTCTCTGCTAGGCCATTCTATTGTGGAGTCTGGGGGCAGACAATTGCCTTTTGATGCCAAATTCTTCTCAATACTTGTTGAATTCATTGGAAGTGAATTCCCCTCCTTGATCAGTTTTGAGACACTTGATTCTTTTACTGCTTTCCTTCACCACTAATGCTCTAAAAGCCTTGAATTTCACAAAGGCTTCACACTTGTCTTTCAAGAATGTGACCCACATCATTCTTGATCAGTCATCAGTGAGAATCATGAAGTACCTATCACCCTGCACACTTCTAGTTTTCATAGGACCACACAAATCAGTATGTACAAGATCAAGGAAGTTGTCAACAGTGAAAGATTTACCTTTAAAGGTTGAGGAGGACATTTTCCCCAATTGACACTCTGTGCACAAGGTATTATCCAGTTTGCTTAGCATCGACAACCCTCTAACTACCTTGATCTTACTAGCCTTCACAATGTTATCAAAGTTTACATGACAGGGTCTCCTATGCCATATCCAGCTATCATCAAGTTTAGCCATAAGACATGTACTTATATTTGCATTCAGATGAAATAGGTTACCTTTGGTCTACATACCAAGTGCCACAAATTTACCATCTTTCCCTTTGATTCTGCAAACTCCATTCTTGAATTCCAGAGTGAGGCCACTGTCATTTAGCTGGGCAACACTCAGAAGGTTGTGTCTAAGACTATCAACCTAGTACACATTGTCAGCACTACTCTTTCCATTCAGAGAGATGGACCCTCTACCTTTGATGATGCATGGTGCATCACTGCCAAAGCAAACCACACCACCATTATACTCCTCCAAGGATAGAAACTTGCTCCAGTCACCTGTCATATGGTGAGAATAGCCACTGTCAATGATCCACTCATTGGAATTATCAAACAAGGAGACAAGAGCCTTCTTGTCTCCCACATCTTCCTTTACAACAACAAACACAATGTCTTCATTCTCTTCATCTTCTAATTCCTCATCTGTGACACCTTCATCAACTGCCACAAAATAGTTTCTCCAGTTTCCTCCTTTGAATTTACTGAACCTTTCTGGTTTGTCCTTGTTATCACCATCAGGATAGTTTATAGCAATATGTCCTATTCAGTTATAGAAGAAACATTTCAAAGGGAGCTTACCTTTGTATTTACCAGTTCCTTTTGGAAATCTCCTAGCAAGAAGAGCTTCAAATTCCATCAGAAACTCTTTATCATTCATTTCTCTATTTTGATTAGGTTCCCCACTAATGCTAGCCTATTTTCCTTTTCTAGATGGTATAGCAGAGGCTTTAAAAGTTGATTCAGTCTTTTGAACACTGCCATCAAAGCTATTTAGCTCATAGGCTGTTAACTTGGCTATGATGGAGTCCAAGGATACTTTAGACTTGTCTATTGATCTCAGCTCCTGAATAGTAGCAACCCTTATTGCATAGACTGGAAGCAGGGATCTAAGGACTTTGCTTACCATAGTGGAATCTTCTATTTTACCACCTGCACTCTTTATTTCTCCAACAACTATTTTGATTCTTATTCCATACTGCTGAATGGTCTCACCTTCAATCATCTACATATCTTCAAGCTTTCCTTTCAGGCTTTCTTCCTTAGCCTATTTTACATGTTCATCACCACCATAGATATTTTCAAGAGCAACCCATACCTCTTTTGGATTTACCTTGTCCTGAACATCAATAAACTCAATGTCAGATAGACTACTGATGAGGGCTTCCATGACTTGCCCATTTTCTTGTATCTCTCTCTTTTGGTCATCGGTGACAGTACCTGTAGGGACAACATAGACATTCTCAACATAACTCCAGTGTTGAGAACCCATGCCTTTGATGAATATCTTCATCCTATCTTCCCATTTACCAAAATTTTCACTATTAAACTTTGGACCTTCCCTCTTCATCATTTGACTGGGCTCTTTACCTCAAGCGGTTAAGCTTACAACACAGAGGACCTAGAGTGCTCTGATACCAATTGATAACTCAATGATGAACCAATAGTACGAAACTGGTACTAAGAGGGGGGGGTGAATTAGTACAAACAAAAATACAGTACAAAACCAGTTTGATAGCAAACACTCCAAATGACTGGCAAGCAGTGATATTAGCTGAAACAGAGTGCAACTGGTAAAACCCGAAATAATTAAAACAATCATAAATTGGTAACTCACTAAGCTTTCCTCTTAGCTCAATACTATAGTACCATTACACCCTCATGAATGAACAGGTAAACTATTATCTGATCTTCACAATAGTTGGTTCACTATGTTTTATAGACAGGAATAAAACACAGAACCATCATATGCTCAACAGGTAATACCAAAGCATCACAAGACAAAAGCATCACACATGACACATATATTTTTCATGTGGAAACCCAACTAGGAAATCCATAGTGGGGATGAATACCCATAATCTACTTTTGAACTTTTTAGAAGTTTGCTCTGTTAAGAGCCTTGTCGGGTTAAAGACATTACAATAGGTTCTGCTAGGAACTGGTCCTGTTAGGGATCACCCGGTTAAGCGATGGCTACAATACCCAGTTAAGGGTTAGACCTGGTTGGGGTTACCTTGTTAGAGAATTTCAAGAACTGAATAGCTAAAGGATCTCCATAGCTCTACAACTTCCTAGAACTCATTAACTTTGAGTTACTCGATTAAGGGATTTGAATCAAGCCAGTTAAAGCTACCCTGTTAAGGGATTTGTATCAAGCTAGTTAAGGCTACCCTGTTAAGGGATTTCACAACTATTGAAGTGGTTAGAGATCAATAGGAATTACAATGATCTGGTAACAACACTTAATGCTAATGCAGATCCGTTTTGGCTCCTCTTCACCTTCTGAACATTCACTTTGGAGGTATCTGTTCTCTCCTTTGGTCTTGCAAGAATCACGTATCACTTCCCTTTGATACACACAAGTTTTTCCAACAACCTTAGAAAGAAACACAACATCGACCTGATAGGAAACAGACAGGTCGGCAGCAAAAACCCTAAACCCTAAACCTGTTAGGTTAAGCAATTCAAGTGGTTCAATCCTGACCATTGAATCATACTGCATTAAATGTAACAATCTTGAATCGGTCTCAAGACATTCTCCATCATCCATTATCCATCGATTTCATGGTGGCTGATAACCCATCACGCGTTATCAACATTTGACAAACTTTGCACATTTTTAAGGTAGATAGGAATAGTCTTCTTCATGCAAGATCCTTCACGCGCACAGAGCTTACATGGCAACATGACCTATTCTTCGTTATACTATTAATGAGTCACACAAAGATCACTGATTGAGTCACATAGGCTTAAGGTACTCCAACTGGAAATCTTGTAGTGGAAACTACCTACCAACTGGTAGTCACATAGTGCTTCCATGTGCCGGTTCATCTTGAACAAATATACCGCTTCACATTAGCATATATACCGGTTCACACATATGCCAGTTCTCTCTTCTCACATATCACATATGCTGGTTCAATTAAACTCATATTGACATCAATGATAACATACAATATCATTATGTCCTTATACCAGTTCACATAATGCCAACAATGGTGTTATTTTATATGATTTGAGATTTTATGAATGTCATGCAATGATTCTATTAAATGAATGAATGATTTGATGCTTTATACGAATGATGCCTTGGTATGCAATGATTACATGAGATAAACTAACTTATCATGCAAGATGAATGAATTGATTATTTTTGTTATTGTCCAATGTACTCAATCACGTAATAAGAGAGATAACACCATGTTAGCTTTGACCTTGGAAAAGATGAGCATTGTGATCCCATGTAGAATGAAATGCAAATCTATCTTAAAATGCAATGATCGGACCAGTCTTGGAGTCATTGCTTTGTTTCATCATTGAGCCTCTAAAATGTGGGAAGTGAGTGCAACAATGGTATAATTGAACCATGATGACCTGAGCACTACTTTCTTGGGTTTTGATATTGCAAGTTAGCACAAGCATCGAGGTATAATTGAACCAAGATGACCAGAGTGTTGCTTGCATAAAATAGGTAGTATTAACAATTTCTATATGCAAGTCTAAAATGTCTTGCATGATATTTTGATGATCATTTCCTTAGACAACTTTGCACATATTAATGATTAATTTATAGATAGTAGACAAGAAAAATATCATGTTCCTTCCTCGTTCCTCTAGTCAAAGACATCTTGGAGTTACTCAGAAATCATGATAGTGAAAATACAAATAAAATAGTTGAACCATCATTGCCAAAGTGTTAAAATCATGAGTCGAGATATATCATCCATTGATATGTGTTTTTTCATGTTTAGATTGATATGTGATAGTTAATGGTTGATAATGTGATCTTGTGTTCAATGTTGGATGTGTCTTAGTTTTTCGCTTGACAAGTGTTGTCTGACTGTTGTTCTACCTGCTTTGATTAAGCTCAAAAATGATCAAAACTTTTTACCCCCAACTAGGTTCAGGATTTTGCCCCTAGCCTAGAAACAAGCCTTATTATGATATAGTCAATGATCCAAACCATGATGAGAAATCACCTAGGATGCCTGCATATGTACAAAGGCTTTATGATGAGTATGAACAGTGCTAATGGAAAAGAATGCAAGTGAAAGAAAGCATGAACCAATAGATGGTAGAGCTAGCTGACAGATAGCTCCTGTTTGCCAAGTTTTCACCATCTATTTTTATTGCACTTTTTCTCATATTTGATTTTTTTTGTTTTTGCTTTTTCACTATTTTTTGGATTTTTCTGCTTTTTCACTATTTTTGGATTTTTCTTCTTTTTCATTATTTTTGGATTTTTCAGACATAAAACTTCTTCAGATGCATGCTATTGATGGGTTCCTCAAGCTTATCTCCATCTTGTGTTGATAGTTGATATGCCCCTAACCCAAATACTACTGTGACCACAAATGGACCTAACCAGCTGGGTTCAAAATTTCCTTTCTTTTCTCGATCTAACTGATTTCGTGGATTTTCCTTTAGTACTACTTCTCCAACTTGAAAGATTCATGGTTGGACCTTGTGATTATAACTTCAGCACATTCTTTACTGATATACCTTTAAATGGTCAAAGACATTTTGTCTTCGTTCCTAGATCAGTTCTAACTCTTGTAGTCTAGACACTCTTTGTTCTTCATCTAGGATGAGACCTTTTAGTGATACACATAGAGAGGGAATCTCTACTTCAATAGGCAATATGGCTTTGGATTCATATACAAGAGAGAAAGGTGTGGCACCTATTGGTGTATAGATACTGGTGTGATAGGCCTAGAGAGCAGGGTTTAGTTGAATATGCCAATCTTTCCCAACATCGTTCACTATCTTTTTGAGGATTTTCAGAATAGTTTTGTTAGATGCTTCTGCCTACCCATTCCCTTGTGGATAATAGGGTGTGGAGAATCTGTGTTGGATCTTAAACTTCTCACATAGCTCTTGTACATCCTAATTCTTGAATGGTCACCCATTATCAGTGATAATGGTCATTGGTATTCCATAGCGACAAATGATGTAATTCAAGATGGATGCAGCAATTTGTTTTCCTATTATATTTGTGAGAGGTACTGCCTTGATCCATTTTGTAAAATATTATGTAGCTACAAAGATGAATTTATGACCATTTGATGAAGAAGGATTTATTTTTCCTACTAGATCAAGACCCCATTGACAGAAAGGCCAAGATGTTGCCAAAGCATGAAGTTCTTGTGTTGGTGCATGGATCAAGTTTCCATGGATCTGACATTGTTTGCACATTCTAGCTACCTGAAAATACTCTCATTCAATAGTTGGCCAATAATAGCCCAAGTGTATGAGTTTTTTCGAAAGGCTAAGACCACTTGAATGAGTGCCACAAATGTTGTTATGGACTTCCTTTAAAGACTTCTCAGATTCTTCTTGTTTGAGACATCTTAAAAGAGTACCATCTAGACCTCATTTAAATAGGGTATCTGTGACAAGAGTATAATGGGAGGATTGGCAAATAAAGTTTCTCTTTTGATTTTTCGATAAGTCAGGAGGTAAGATGTTATCTTTTAGGTATGTATAAGTTTGGCCATAGTGGGACGAATCATGTCCTATAAGTTGACAAATGGTTTGAGAATCAAGACAATTATGAGATGGGTAAAACAACTCTTCAACCAGGAATTCATAACGCTCTTGATTTTCCCGTGTTTGTAATAGAGAAGCAAGTGTTGCCATGGCATCTGCTACTTTGTTATCATTTCTTGTAATTTGTTCAAAAGTGATTTCAACAAAATATTTTTTGAAATCATCCACCATCTTTTTGTAAGGCATGAGTTTGTTGTCTTTTGTTTGATAGTCATCATTGATTTGATTAATGATGAGTTGAGAGTCTCCAAAGACCTCAAGTTGTGTAATGTTCCATTCTACAGCCATTTTTATTCCTGTAACCAAAGCTTCATACTCTGCAGTGTTGTTGGCGCATGGAAAGCTTATTTTGTATGCTTTCGAGATGGTACGACCTTGTGGTGTGATAAATAAAATTCTGGCTCCTGATCTATGCTACGTATATGAACCATCAAAGTATAGTTGCCATGCTTTTGTTATGACTGTTAGGATATCAGCGTTAGGAAACTCGATTTGTAGAGGATGATCAGCTTGAAGTGGTGCCTCTACTAGTTGGTCTGTGATGACTTGTCCCTTGATAGCTTTTCTATCTACATACTCAATATCAAACTCACTTAGGATCATGATCCACTTTGCTAGTCATCCTATCAATGTTGCCTTGTTGAGCAAATATTTCAATGGATCAATTTTAGCTATCAAATTGATGGAGTGAGACAGTAGATAGTGTCTTAATTTTTGAGAAGCAAAAACTACCACCAAGCATGCTTTTTCTATTAGGGAATAGTTGAGTTTGTATCCCACTAGTGTTCTACTAATGTAGTAGATGGCTCACTCTTTTCCTTCATTATCTTGTTGTGCAAGCAAAATTCCTAATGATACTTCAGTGGTCAATACATAGAGCAATAACGGCTTGTCTATAATTGGTGACATTAGAATGGGTGGTTGCATGAGATATGCCTTGATCTTGTTGAATGCATCCTCACATTGATGGTCCCATTTGAAATGAACATTTTTATGTAATAGATGGGTGAATGGTTGACATTTATCTACTAGTTGAGCCACAAATCTTCTAATTGACTGCAATCTTCCTTGTAGTGATCTGAGTTGACTTATATTCTTGGGAGATGCCATTTCCATGATTACTTTGACCTTAGCTAGATCTACTTCGATACCTCTAGCTGAAACAATGTATCCCAATAGCTTTCCTGAAGTGAAACCAAAGGCACATTTCTTAGGATTTAGCCATAGCTTATACTGTTCTAACCGATCAAAGATCTTTTCTAGTATTTAAATATGTTCTTCTTTGTTGTATGATTTTGCCAAGATGTCGTCCACATAGTCTTCCATGAATGGATGCATCATGTCATGGAATATCATTGTCATAGCTCTCTGATATGTGGCATCTACGTTCTTTAATCCAGAAGGCATGACGTTCCAGCAGAAAGTACCCCATGGACATGTGAAAGCTATCTTTTCTTGGTCTTCAGGTGCTATTTTAATCTGATTGTATCCAGAGAAACCATCCATTAGAGAAAACATGGAGTGTCTAGTTGTTAAATCTACAATGATGTCAATATTAGGTAAAGGAAAGTCATCCTTTGGACATGCATTATTAAGATCTCTGAAGTCTGTGCATACTCTGATACTTTTGTCTGGCTTTGAAACAGGAACAATGTTTGATACCCATTGAGGATATGCTATAGGTCTGATGAATCCTACATCCAGTAATTTTTTTAGTTCTACTTTGACCAAGAGAGCAATATGTGGATGCATCTTTCTTAATTTTTGTTTGACTGGTTTGGCTCCTAGATTGACATTCAAGTGATGCATAATAAGCTCTGGATCTAATCCTAGCATGTCTGCATATGACCAGGCAAAATTGATTTGTTGTCATGTAAAGAATTCTATATATTCTTTCCTTTCTTTTTCTGATAGAGAAGTTGTTGGATGTAGGATCTTTGGTTGCTCTGTTGTCCCAATATTAACTGCTTCTATTGGCTCGATCAAAATTCATGACCTTTCTTGATAGTATTCAGGTAAGGTGTCAAATCTCCCATCTTCCTATGCCTCGAGGAGGTTTTCACCATTAGATGTGTCCTTTCTTTTTACTTTTTCCTGATCTAATGTTGCTAGGAAATGGTTTTCAACATTAGACCTGATATTGTTTTCTTTATTTTCATTTTTGTGACTAGGAGATTTGGCACCCACTTGACTAGATGATGCATTGCTGAAATTCTTGGTGGAAGTTGTTGCAGGTTCAATTGCATTAATATATATGGATATGTCATATTCATTTGGAAAGGTATCAATGGCAGTATGTCCTTCATTTTCCCATTCAATAAGTTTGGGGTGGAGTAGAGGTAAAGGATCATCTGGTTGAGATGTTTTGAGAGTATTTAGGGTCATAATTGAGTTATCAAAGTTTTTGATATGTATGTCAATGTCTAGAATGGTACCCTCATCAAAATGACCTTGCCCAAGAATTTTTTTGATCATCTTCAATTAGGTCCAAGTCAGCTGAATGTTATTCTAATTCAAGTAAACTAGTTCCTAATGTTTGCCCTGCATACGTGTGAACTACATCAACTCCTACATCTTTTTTAAAGCAATTTTCTTCAGCTGATTCTTTAGAATGATAGGAATCCCATTCCCATTTGTCAGAATTTGTCTCACTTGCAGCTTGCAATCTACAAATTTGTTCATATATCTTTTGATGTGTTTCTTCTATTTGTCTTGCTATATCTTTCCTTCTTTCATATCCAACTTCTTCTAGACTGAGATTGAGTTCCGTCAACTTTACTATCAGTTCTCCTTGATTAGTACTAGGTTCATGCTTATTTTGAATGAGAGTTAATGCTACTTGGGAGGTATTATTGGTTTGTTTCTCTTGTTGATTTGAGGATTTTTTCTTTTTCCATTTCATATTTGGTTGTGATTGTTTCTTTGTAGATGCTTCTTCCCTTTCAATTGCAAGTTGTTCTTGTATGTTTTCATATTCTTGTTTTTGTTGGTTAGAAGATGTGTCTTCTAGTAGAGTAACTTGTCCATACCCTAAGCCTGCTTTGTCTGTAGCTTGCTGATTATGAGGTTGGATAGGTTCTGAGATACCTTCTTTTCTTTTTCCTATAGGACCTGTTCTAGTGTATCCCATCTTTTGAAGAATGTTGAATCCTTTTCCATATTTTCTGTAGGTATTCTGACATTGTTGACCTTTTGTTGAATTTCTTCATCTTTGTATAGCCACTATAGCACATCTTTGTCTTTTGTCTCCTCTGACAAGGTTCCAACACTAATGAATGCTCCATCAAATATTGGAAGATCTTTCACAATTGGTTGTTGTTTAAAGTTTTATGGTTTTCCAAAGGATTTAGGAGAGAGTGGTAATTGTGATATTGAGTATTCTCCATTTCCTCGATCTCTTAACTGCATTTGTTTTTCCATACTTGATAAAATAGAGGCAAAGGATTGTTCTTTGGATTGTGTGTTCAGAGATGACACCTCCCTATTATGAGGAACAATGACTTGAGCCATTTTTAGATTGCTGCAATACTGGAATGGATTTGAATCTATACATATTGTGATTTCTTGTACATCATAAGGAAATTTGACACACTAATGATAGGTTGATGCGACAGCTTGCAAGTCATGTATACATGGTCTCCCCAGGAGTATATTATATGATAAGTCTAATTCTAGAACTTGGCATGCTGTGTTTTTTTGTAAAGGTCCTACTCTGATGGGTAGTATCACAATTCCCTTGGAGGAACGTTCTTCTTCATCATAGGCTTTTATGGTGATCTTTTTGCGGGGATCAACTACATCTTCTGAATATCTTAAGGCACATACAAGACTAAATGAACAAATATTTAGGCCAGCTCCACCATCTATTAGAACACGTTTAACTTGCATTTTGTGAATGAGGACTTCAATATGCAAGGAGCATTGTGGGGTTGTTGCAAGGACATGTCTTCTTCTTCGGTAAATGATAAGCAGTGAGGAGTTGTGAGGTGTCCCACCATGGTTTGGCATTGATCTATATCAAGATCTCTGGACACTGTGGTATCTACTAATGCTCGTTCAAGATTTTCTTTGTGTGTAGGTGAAAGCTTTAACAGTTCTAAGAATAGATATTTGTGCTGGTGTTTTCTATAATTGATCCACTAGATTGTATTGTTTGGTAGTGGATGATGTGTTTGTTGTGTTGGCATATGAACACTCCAATGAGACATTATGTGTGATTGAAGGTTTTGTCATTGATGGCAACCTTGCAATCCTATGGCACCGGCAAGACATCATACTGACAAAGCATTACACAGGTAAGATAGTGCACTGGCATCAACAAGATCACTCTACATTGGCCCTAGCACCAGCATAGAAGAAAAGATGTATACCAATATAGAGGCCGACATGACTTTTCGTATGCAATATTTTGTTTATAATTTTAAGCCGACTTGGAAAATTTTAAAATGACTCTTGTATATAAAGGAGATCATTGTAGACATTTAGAGAGGTAATGTAGCGAGCATAAAGAAAATTATTAGGCAAACCTAATGTGCGAATTATAGGTCAAGGGTATATGTAAAGAACAGAGTTAGAACCAGTATTGAATATGGCACTAGAGCTGCTATTGTAAAGTAGTACAAATCATTGGATTAGTATAATCCTCATTGTAAGTCAGTGTGACTTCTCATTGAGCAGTGAACTCTAGGCAGTTGGCCTTCCTGCATGTGTAGGCCCCTATTGTAAGTAATATTCTCTTATTTGCCAGTGAGTGAATATTGTGGGTCACAAATCCCACCGAGGTTTTTCTAACACTAGGTTTCCTCATTAAACATCTTGTGTTATGGTGTTCTTTTCATGTGGATGTTTCTGATTCTATTTATTGCATTAATTCTTGCATACCGGTATACTGCTATTTTATGTTCTGCATGTTTTAACTTAAGAAATTCTTATCATTAGTTAGATACTGATTCACCCCCCCCCCCTCTCAGTATCTGTGGGAATCCTAACAATTGGTATCAGAGCTTGGTCCTCTATTTTCAGAAGCCTAACAACTTAATGAAGATCTTGACACCAATAAAGATGGAAAATCTGATGAAGCAACTTGAAGGAGTTCTTACTGACTATGATGCAAAGAAGTTGAAACATATCAAATTAGAAGATGATTTAAGAGTAGCTCAAGATATCATTCAAGCACTTCAAGAAAATCTTACTATTACAAGAAATAAGAGAAGAGAACTTTGTGAAAAATTGCAAAATGAGAATGATGAAAATGAATCTCTTAGTGATATGATAAGCAAGCTAAAACAAGAGATCATGACAACAAAAAATGAAATGCAGGATATGACTATGAGATTTTACAAAGAGATTGAGGACAGAAAGAAGAATGAAGAAAAATTGACCAGAAAACTAAGTGATGCAGCAAATGAGAACACAAGACTTAGCTATGAAAATGACATGTTGAAGATAGATCTAATGCATACTCAGAATGACTCAAATGAACTAATGAGACAAAAAGAAATCTTGGAAATGGAATTGGAAACTACAAATCAACATAAAGAAAAATTCAAGAAAAGCTCATAAGAACTTGGTACCTTATTGAAGAATCAAAAACCTAAAGGTGACACTTTTGGAATTGGCTTTGAAGTTGGTGAAAGCTCTAGTACTACAAATACTTAGTATCACAACAAACCAATAAGACCACCTAATGCTTATAAATTCAATGGAAAATGCTTTAACTGTAATAAGTATGGTCATAGGGAAAATGAATGTAGATCTAGGAATTATCAGAATATGAATACACCCACCGGTCAATGTTCCAAATGCAACAAAGTTGGTCATAACTCTAAAAACTATAGAATGAATGTGAGATGTTATGTTTGTGGAAGATTTGGACATTTATCTAGTCAATGCAGAACACAAACCGACATAGGTTACGGGAAAGCTATTCAGAAAAATAATGTAACTTGTTATGCATGTAACAAGATTTGGCATATTGCTGAATTTTGTAGATGTAAAGGTACACCAGTAGACAACAAAGGTGCTAGCTTGAAAGGAAAAGAAAGGGTTGAAGAGGTTAAGCAAGAATTCTCAAAGCAATGGATTAGAAAATCTGATCTAAACATTGGGAATACTCCTCCATCAGTAGAACCAACAAATGCTTCACCAACAGGATAGAGTGATCCTTCACCGACAAGATAGAGTAGTGCTCCACCAGCAGGAAGTTCTTCATCTAATTGAAGAAAATTTCCTTGAGGGTTTGGCAATCTAATGACATGTGCTATTATTCCCTCGGTTAGAGATAAGAAGTGGAAAATCACTTATTATGCAAACAATGTTAAGTGAATACTTAACCAGCATGCAAGTAATGTGGTAGATATCGAAAAAGACTTTATAAAATAAGGTTTTGGCTCCATTTCATTTCACCATGATTTCAAACTTTTAGAGAAGCGTGAAGATTTTGAGATAAGGCATTTCAAGCAAGAAGCAAGAACACTCCATGCAATCATCCATCTAAGATAGAAAAAGGTATTTAATCATGGCATCCACCTCTGCAATTGAATACATAGCGAACCCTATTGTTGTGGAAGTAATTAAAAGACCTAGGTCCGTATTTCAGTTAGTCCCCGAAATAGCAAAGGATGATACTTTAGGTTTTTCTCAAATCCCTAAAGGTGTTGTATATGCTGAAGACCCTAGAATGTACATCCACTACAACATTGAAGAGTTAGGAGATGAGGAAATCAAAACCATGTATAAAACCGAGATATGTGATGATACCGACAATGTTAAAACTGAACACAAGGTTATTGAAACCCTAGGATTCACAGAAATCCTTAGCATTCCTGAATTTCCTAAGGATGTGATTAGGATAGTGTTAAGCAGAGTTCATGGAGAATTTTTCTGGTTAGATGCAATTCATAAGATCACCAAGGAAGTGATAAAGGCTATCACAGGGTTACCGGCCACCGGTAAAAGACCAGACAAAAACAAGAAGGTTTCAAATGATTTAGTCATAGACCTAAAAGGTGCAACATTTGATAAGAGATCTCTAAGGGTTAACGATGTAAAGGATACAAATGTGAGATTCATAAGCATGATATTAGGTTACAAAACCACTCATGCCAATAGACTTAACTCAGTTTCAAGTTTATGCATTAAGAGTGCTTATGATATGGTGATAGACAATGCAAAAATTGACATCTATGAATGGTTAAAGGATGAGCTGATAGACAACCTTGGAAAGATTAAGAATAATAAGAAAGGAACTTTCAGATTTGGAAATCTGTTAGTATGCCTAATTCTTCATATAACAAAATAGGTTCCCGGTATAGGATATAAAGAACTAGGATATGACATACCGGCAGGAAAGCAATTGACAAAACTGTTCAATACCATGGGTGAGAACAAAGAAAACAACATTCATGACTTCTTCCAAGCATTGAAGACAAAAATGAAGAAAAGTATAAGGTTATCTCAGAAAATTGTGGATAAATACAAAGATGACACATGCTTTGTTATTAAAAAGGATGAAATATGGATGGAAGCAGTCATCCCAAGGACAATCTGGGTAACCAAAATGGGCTATGAGATAGATGACCACATAGTTGAAACTTATGCCAAAGCACTTCTGGAAGCCCCCAAAGAACCTAAGGAAGAAGTATTTGGTAGTGTTGAAACCATAGAAAGCCAAATACAGTCCAAGAAAAGAGTGAAGAAGGTAGAGGCATTTGTAAGGAAAGGATCCAGACAAGAAAAGGTCATTAAGGAAGATGTATTAAAGAAAATTGGCATAAAAGAAGATGAGTTGGCAGCCCCACAACCTGAAGCTCATCTATCACCAATAGGTACTTCTTCAGAAGGTGACATGCTAACAACCTTTAAAAGAGTTGTTAGGAAAAGAGATCCCTCACTGGCAACCACTCCTTCACCTAGAAGGACAAGGTAGAAGCAACAAGCTATGAGATCTCCGGTCAGAAAGGTCACACCTAAAAAGAAGCTAACTCCTAAGAAAAAGAAAAAGACAAAAACTAACTTGGCACCTCTAGACATTTTGCTAAATGAGATCACAGAGGAAGGAAAATTGAAAAACATAGGGAAAATTTATGACACTCTATCTACTGATGAGAAAGGGCAAGTTGAGGAGAGTGTAATACTGCATATGGACATGTTCAAAAAGTTTTTGATGGAAGTAATCAATGAAATTCTTGATGATTTATACAAAAGACTTGAGGCCAGAAGGCAAGGAGTGATTGAATTAGACAAGAAAATAAAAATAGAAAAACTACTTGCTGTATATTCGGTAAACTCTCCAAAGGAAATTGATGTTCTGATTGCTCAGGCAAACTGGATAGTTTTCTCCACTGCACACCAACATATTTCACTAATGGCAGGAAGAGTTATAGAAGTTATAGAGGAAACAGAAGATGGTTGGGACATATTCCTGGTTGAAAAGGAAAAACAAGAAGAATATACGAATCCCAAGCCTATTAAGGTATATCAGAAGGATAAGGACAAAGGGAAAGGAAAAGTTGGCAGAACTCCAAGCATAAAGGTTAAAGACAACCTACCTCCACCTATAAAAATTACAACCCCTAAAAACCAACTAGCAGCAGAAAGCATGGATGTAGAGGATAGCAATCCAAATCCTGAAGTCCTATACACTGTAAATGTTGATACCCAAAAGATCAACATAACAGTTGATGAAGATATAACTAAAAAGTCAGATATGGCTAAAGAGCCTCTGGTAATAGGAGATACAGAGCAACCGGCAGAGGATATAGGGAAAAAGGTGGAATCTGAGGCACAATTAGAGAAACCAACAGAGCTAAAGGCTCTGAAATAGGCTCACAATGAAACAATGCCATCGGTAAGCAATGAAGCAGGAAAACTAGTGCTAAAAGAAATTCAAACACAAACTAACCAGTGAGAGGTCAATACAAGCATGGTTATTTCCACTGGCACTCAGACTCTTGGATCATCATCAACATTCAAGTCAACTAATGTGACTGAGGTATTACTTGAATCCATTAAGAAAATAATTGACTGCAGTTCATAGGCTTATAAAGCAATAGATGATTCAATACCAATTTTGAAGATAATTGCTCCTAATTGTAATATAGATAATAAAGATTCTTTAGGATAGTTGGATACATTATGTAAATACATTTCTGAAAATATTGAGAAAATAAAGGAAGAATCAGTAAAGGAAATGGTAGAAAAGGAGAAACATAAATTCTTTGATGAAGAAATAAAGAAGTGTAACAGAGACTTTGACACACTTCTACTGGAACTATGTAGTTTGTTGAAAGAGTATAAAAATCTGTATAAAGACACATGCAAAACAAACTTCTTGATTGTAGATATTGACAAGAAAATAAGCAAGACACAAGATGAGATAAATAAGCTTGCAGACAATTTTGTCAACTCAATGGATTCACTATCTATTTTTAAAGATAAGTTAGCAAATTTTGAGGAAGAATTGCTTAAATAGGAAAGAGAGAAAGAGAGAATAATAAATAAGGCAAAACACTTGAGATCTAAACTGAGTCCAAGATTGGACTATCTAGCAACTCTGTGGAAGGAAATCTTAGAGGCATTAGCATAGGGAAGTAAAACACCGGTAGAGCAATTGCAGCATCTCACCAGTACTGTGAAGAGGATTGAAACAACAATAAAAGATAGCAAAAAGTTTATGGATAGTATAAACTTAATTTTGGGTGATCTTTTTTAGATAATAACTACCCAACTACAGGGTTGAGGATATGGATAGATGTAACTACAAACTCTACTAACATCTTGACAACCTTTGTCATTGATGCCAAAGGGGGAGTAGTAGGACGAGAAAGTTCAAAGACAGAAATCATATGCTCAGGGGGAGCCCTTCATATTTTTGGTAAACATTTTTGGTAAATTTTTGGACTACACATTTTGGACACTTTTTGAAATTTCTCATGAATGTTGCCATCAATGCCAAAGGGGGAGATTGTTGGCATATGGACACTCCAATGAGACATTGTGTGTGATTGAAGGTTTTGTCATTAATGGCAACCTTGCAATCCTATGGCACTGGCAAGACATCATACCAACAAAGAATTACACACGTAAGATAGTGCACCGACATCAACAAGATCACTCTACACTAGCACTGGCATCGGCACTGGCATAGATGAAAAGATGTATATTGGCATAGAGGCCGACAGGACTTTTGATATGCAATATTTTGTTTATTATTGTATGTCGGCTTGGCAAATTGTAAAATGACTCTTGTATATAAAGGAGATCATTGTAGACATTTTGAGAGGTAATGTAGTGAGCATAAAGAAAATTATTAGGTAGACCTAATGTGTGAATTATAGGTCAAGGGTATATGTAAAGAACAGAGTTAGAACCGGTACTAAATCTGGCGTTAGAGTTACTATTGTAAAGTAGTATAAGTCATTGGATTAGTATAATCCTCATTGTAAGTCAGTGTGACTTCTCATTGGGCAGTGAGCTCTAGGTAGTTGGCCTTCCTGCATGTGCAGGCCCCTATTGTAAGTAATATTCTCTTATTGGGTAGTGAGTGAATATTGTGGGTCACAAATCCCACTAAGGTTTTTCCCACACTAGGTTTCCTTGTTAAACATCTTGTGTTATAGTGTTCTTTTCATGCGGATGTTTCTAATTTTGTTTATTGCATTAATTCTTGCATACCGGTATACTGCTATTTTATGTTCTGCATGTTTGAACTTAAGAAATTCTTATCACTGGTTAGATACTAATTCACCCCCCCTTCTCAGTATCTATGGGAATCCTAACATGTTGTAGGACCCAACAAAACCACTTTGGCTTTACTTCATGTGATAACATGAACAATTTCGTGATGTTGTTTCTCTTTAAACACGATTACATTTACCACATTGTCATATGCATGAGCATAGTTTACCTTTGCTTTACCTTTACCATTCTTCCCTATTGATGATTCATCCTTCTTATAATTAGGAAGTGGAGTTTTGAAAGTTGTGTGAGATTCATTTGTTGTATTTCCATCCACAGTTATTATTCCATTATCAATCAAATCTTGGATGACATGTTTTAATCATTGACAAGCATCTGTTTGGTGTTCTTTATTTTGATGGAAATCACAGTAATGGTTGTCATTCCACCAAGTAGGTTGTACCTTGGGTTCAAAGTTTCTTTCTTTTGGTAACGTAATCAATTTGTTTGCGATGAGTGTTTTTAATGTGGACCCAAGGGGTTCACCAATGTTTGTAAATTTGTCTTTGAAAGAAATTTTTGATAGTTGCTTTTTGGTGGTTGTTGTTTTGTTGAGCTGCTGCTGAGTGATTGGATAAGTTGAAAACTGGTTGCTTTAGTTTTACATTGTTGTTATCCACTATCCTGTCATTGACGACATTACGATTTCTATTCCAAAATTTTGGTTTGTCATTGTGATTATTGTTTTTAGTGTTGTTAGGAGGGTGAACTCCTTCTTTGAATATTTTCAACTCACCTTTCTTTATCATGGCTTCTTCCATTCTGATTCCATTATCAATCATGTTTGCAAAACTTTGATTTCCTTGCATTTTCAAGGAATAACTCATTTGATCATTTAAGATGTCTATGAAAATGTCCATTATTTCATACTCTGGCACTATACGAGGATACCTCGAAGCTAACCGCCTCCATCGTTGTAAGAATGTCATGAAGGGTTCTCTACTTTTTTGTTTTGTGTTACACAGGTCTAGCATAGTTATTTTATGTTGAATGTTATAAGCATATTGGGATACAAACTTATCCACCAACTCTAAAAATGATCTGATTCCTGGTGGAAGTTTTGAGAACCATTCCATGGCTAATCCAGTTACACTTTTTGGAAATAGTCTCATTAAGTATGTATCTTCATGTGCAAAATCCATGCTCATTGTGCAAAATTCTCTTATGTGATCTTGAGGGTCAGTGCTTCCGTTATATTTTTTGTACCTCAGAGTCTCGAAACCTATAGGAAAAGGTATCATGTTGAGGTTTCTATCAAACAGATAAGGACATATTTCTTGAAGCAAGTATCACCTAATATTTCCTCTTTGCATATCTTGGATTTGTGTTTGCAATGTTTGTAGTTGTTGTGTGGGAGTCATGATAGGATTATCAACATGATTTGTTCTTGTATGACCATGATTTTTTATTCTAGGAATATATTGATCTCTTCTTGTATCATCTCTATCCCTTCTTGTATCTCTGTTGGATTGAGCATTATTTAGAATTTCTACTTCCTCCCTTGTGGGAATGTAAGTTTCCTCATTGTTTCTAGTGTTGCTAGGAATTGACGTGTTATTCATTTTGAGACCAAAGATGCCCTCATATTGTTCATCATTAGGAGGAGGACCACTTTTCTTTTGTTTCAATTTGTTTACATCAAAATCTTGGGGGAGTGTAGCACCAGATTTGGCTAACATTAGGAAAAAAATTTCTTTTTCTCCCTCCAATAATTTCTTCATAAATTTGTCAAATTGAGGATCTTTCTTGATGTCTCTAATATTTTGTTCTGTTATTTCCTCTTCAACTTGTATTTCATCTTCCACTTGTATTTCATCTTCCACTTGTATTTCATCTACGTGTTCCATGGTTATATAGTCTTTAGTTATCTCAAACGTTTCTATTTCTATTTCCGCAATTTTCCGTCTCTGAGCCCTAGTTAGAATGGGCATACACGTGTTTTGAATATTTTTCGGGGTTTAAATCTTGAGTAATGTGTTGTTATAAGTGATCAATTGTTGAGGTGAAAGTTGTAGATGTATAGACACAAAATGATCTTTTCAAGTATTTTCTTGTTTACAAGTTTTTCGATCTTAGTTTTTGGAGTGCAAATTTTGTGATTTTTGATATGACCAAGTTCAAATAGGAATGATATATCCTATGATAAAGAACGAGGTTATTCTAATCAAGTGTTGTAGTTTCATGATTAAAGGATGATAGATCTTGATGAGAAACTATGTTTGAACAATCAATTTATCAAAGACAATGTGTTGTTGCACTTTAAGGTGTTTGATCTTTAACTTGTTTGAGGTGAATACTTGAGACTTTTTGAGTGTCTTGTTCTTGAATTTATTTTTCATAGAAGATAACTTGATTAAATGACCCAACAAGATGACCTATTCTCTATGTTTGACTGTTTGAGAAATGGGTTGTTTTTGTTTGCTTATTTTGATGTATTTTACCAAAAACACTGACAAAATGACTAGGAACTCTATTGTTTAGACCAGAAACACTGCTATTTAGACCCAAAACACTGTAGTTTAGACCAAAAACGTTGTTGTTTGGACCAGAAACTCTGACAAACTTACAAAAAATGCTACTATATGGACCAAAATCGCTGACATATAGACCGGAAACGTTGACTAACAAACCAAGAACTCTGTTCTACTATACAGTAACTCTAAAGTTCAAATAATGATATGTAGGTTTAGCAAATTGAGTGTTTGAACTTAGGAGATTACAATTTTGACCCAACTCTGTAACATGCTCAACCTTTGAGAGTTCACGTTGAAATATGAGAAATTTGACATTAACACCAAGAGAGCTACCCTTTGGATTGAAAATGCGACTGTTTGGACCGAAGGTGCGACTGTTTAGACTGAAAGAGCTAATGGTTGAACTGTAAATGCTAATGTTTGGACTGAAAGAGAAATGGTTTGGACTGAAAATGATAGTGTTTGGATTATTAATGCGATCATTTGGACTAAAAACTCTAGTGTTTGGACTGTTAATGCGACAGTTTGGACTGCAAATGAGACTGTTTGGACTACAGGTGCGACTGTTTGGATTGAAAGAGCTAATCTATTGCAAAACTTGTGAATTTGACAGTTTGAAGTTTGAGTTTTCAATGTTTGTTGTATTTTAATGGATTATATCTTGACTTGACTTACAAACACAGAAATGAGATTATATTTTTGTTTCAAAGGTTTTTAATTGTTAAAAACATATCAATCAGTCTATCCAAAGGAGATTGGCTGAGAATGAAAACCTTTGCTTGCTGACTTACGTACACACCCAATAGCTAATCAGAATACGATAGCTGAGTCTCACACAATGGATTCTCAACGCCGTATTATCCAACTCCAATACTAATGGGGGCACGATATGGCAAGTGTCTTGGGAGAGTTACTATCTCTCTTGCACAAAGATTGTCACCCTTTTGGAGGTGAATCGGGTAGCTTCTATTTTTAAAGTTTTTAGTTAGGAATTCCATTTGAAATTACCCCTTGAAGTCACGCAAGCATGATTGAGGCCTATAGCCCAACAAGGTACCGAAACAAGCTGTAGTCATGTAAACGTGATTGAGACCATGAGGCCCTACAAAATGCCCGATATGAGAGATCTCAAAGAGAAAACTCAAATAATCCCATTCTCTGAGACTTTAATCATCAGAGACCTATTTATTATAGTGAGTTGGAATGCTTAGGTCCAGCTATACTCACTTGGATCATTCTCACAAGGTGATTACTTTTTCCCACTATGACAGGCCCTCTAAAGATATGTAATTGAAAGCAAAGGATAAGTCTAGCTTTTTGATCACGTAAGAAAGGTGAGAGCATACTCACCTATCATCAAGACATGTAGGACATGTTTGTTTATTTCCATTGTAATTAGTCTTTAACAAATATAAGTGCAAAATCCTGCAGCTACAAACAAAGTTAGTAGTTTATATTGCATTCTTTGGTAACGAAATAGTTTATGACTCTGGTCTTTCACAGTGAAATAAGTACCTGCAAAACCAACAATCGGCCAATTAGGTTCTGAAAAATGATAGTCTAGAAGTAGAAATGAGGAATGCAACATACAATATTTGTAAAATTAATAAAAAATTGAAAACACCATCAAATTGACCAAGAATGCCATCATATGTGCCAAGAACGTTTCTCTGCACACCAGAAATGCTGCTCTGCAAACCAGAAATGTTGTTCTGCACACCAAAAATGTTGTTTTGCAAACCAGAAATGCTATTAAACAAACTAAAAAAGCTAATAAATTTTCCAAAAACACCACCATACATACCAAAAATGCTAAAGTACAGATTGAAAGTGCTAAAATATAGAAAAACTTAAAAACAGAGTTGAGGAATCTCCCATAAATGTTATTTGAGGTGTCAGAATGCCACAAAAGAGGCTAAGAACGCGATTCGGGAGCCCAAGAGAGCTAATCTACACTCCGAAAGAGCTAATCAACCTGTCAATGAAATTTCCTCCAAGCAAACTTGTTAAAGATCAAAGGGGCTAGGCCCCATGGTGGGCACCAATTAATGTGATGCTAAAAATGTGGTTAGTATAAGAGGCATACACATATAATGAGACAATAGAAGCATAATTGAAAAGCTTAATTGAAAATGTAAACCAAAGATGCAAACCATAAGCCTTCCTTGAAATGTCTCATTTTGCTCTATTCTTGAGGACCTTGAAGGTGTTGGATTGATGGGCTCTCAGCGAAGCAATGACCTCCAAAGAGACAACTCAAGAGTTGAGTAGCTAATTGATCATGATTGACTATGGAGATAATATGAAATGCATGATTTAAGAACCTAGATGAATATGCTTGGATAAATCCAAAGCTAATTACTAGATAATTGAAATGCAAATTGCCTATAGTAATGATGCTTAAATCGATATGAGATCGGATCCTTATTGCTCCAAAATGAGGGGTATTTATAGGAATTCGAAGGCCAAAGTTGAGGTGGCAGGAATTGATGGTCCAGATTTGATCTAAAGATATCAAGGACCAAGATTGAAAAAGTTGGAGAAGAGGTTGGAGGAAGGGACACTTGTCATCTCTGTGGTGACAAGTGTCAAGGAGCCTTGCTCATGAGAGGGCAAGTGTCCAAGGGAGGAGACATGTGGAAAAAGTGCCATGTGTCTCAAGGAGAGAATATCCACACCATGGGAGGTTAGGGTAAGGAGGTTAGAATGTACAAGATAGGATAGGTTTAGTTAGACCCAAGATTAGATAGAATGGGTTAAGTTAGGGGATGGTTAGGTTGGGTGGTTAAAGTTAGGAGCCATGTGCTCATTTGAATTTAGAAATTCAAATAATTGGACAATGATAATTAATTTCAACAAACTTGAGTTTGTTAATCTTAATTAGGGATTAGAAGAATTGATTAATATGGAGAGGCATTAATTAATTTAGAATTAATTAATCAAAGGGGGATGTGAGATGAACTATATAAATAAATCATTTAGATTTATTTATTAGTAGATGAATAGAGAAATTAATTAAATTGCTTGTGAATTCAATTAATTGGGAAGGGGAATTAATCAAATAACTACGTATTTGATTAACTATCTTTAGACCATTTTTAGGTGTATACACTTGTCACTTCCAATTGCAACTTGGGCCAATAGTAAAACCTACCAACCTGCTCCAAAGTCTTATCAATGCCAAAATGACCTCCTAGACCTCCTTGATGCTTTTCTTGAATAATATTTTGCCTCATAGAACATTGAGGTATGCAATGAATATGACCTTTGAATAGTAAACCCTCTTGTATCATGTATTCTGAATAAGACACATGTGAGGTATTAGAAAAATTAGAACAAACATTATATACCACTACAAAATCCTTATCATCCTTGTAGAGGTCTTTTAACTCACTCAAACCCACACTTTGCAATTGAATCTCCTGCATGGTCATGATTCTTCTACTTAGTGCATTAGCAACTTTGTTGGTTGTCCCTTTCTTGTGTTGAATAATGAATGTATAAGATTGTAAGTACTCAACCCACTTTAGGTGTCTTTGGTTCAACTTCTCTTGGCCATTGAGAAAACTGAGGGCATGGTTGTCAGTGAAGACTACAAATTCTTTGGGTAGTAGGTAGTGATGACATTTTTTCAATTCTTGAACCATTGCATACAACTCCAAGTCACATGTGGAGTACATTTTCTTAGCTTCATTTAAATTTTCTGAGAAGAAAGCTATAGGATGTCCCTCTTGGCTTAAAACTACCCCTATTGTCCTTTGGCTTGCATCACATTCTACTGTAAGTAGTTGATTAAAATTAGGCAATCTAATGGTTGTCAGTTCTTCTATCTTGGTTTTCAACATCTCAAACCCCTTATTGGTTTCCTCTATCCACTTAAAGTGACATTTAATCTCTCCTTTAATGGTACTAAGAATAGGGGCATGAACATGGCTAAATTTTCTCACAAATTTCTGATAAAAAGATGTCATTCTATGAAAGCTTCTAACTTCACTTATGCCCCTAGGGATAGGCCAATTGAGCATTTCTTCTACCTTACTTGGATCCATTTTTAAACATCCATGAGAAATAAAAAAAACCAAGGTCGACAAGCTCTGTTTTCAAAAACTCACATTTTTCAAGGTCAATCTTGAGTTAGGCCTTCTTCAACTTCTTCAAAACCATCTGCAAATGCTTGAGGTGTTCTCCCTTGAACTTTCTATTGATCAAAATGTGATCAAGATATACAATTGCAAATCTACCAATAAACTCAACTAAGACTTCATTCATGAGCCTTTGGAAGGTACTAGGTGCATTGGTGAGGCCAAATGGCATCACCAACCACTCATATAGGCATGCATTGGTTCTAAAAGTTGTCTTCCATTCATCTATAAGTCTGATTCTGATTTTATGGTAACTAGACTTTAAGTCCACCTTTGTGAAGTAGCTTGCACCTCCTAGATTGTCTAATAGGTCTTCAATCCTTGGTATGGGAAATCGGTAACTTATAGTAATCTTCTTGATTGCTCTGGAGTACATGCACATTCTTCATTTGCCTCCATTTTTAGGCACTAAAATAGTAGGAACAACACATGGAATCAAACTCTTCTTGATAAACCCTTTGTCTAATAGTTCTTGTACTTGTTTGGCGATCTCCTCCTTTTGACTAGGTGTCATTTTGTAGGCAGCTTTTTTTGGTAGATTGGCCCCTAGTATTAAGTCTATTTGATGATTTACATCTCTCATTGGAGGAAAAGAATTAGGTAAGTCATCCCCTATCACTTATGCATATTGTTTGAGTAGACCTTGCACCTCTTGATGCACTTCACTCATTGGATCTGCCTTATCTTCTTCTCTAAGTTTCAACACTATAGTATGGCCTTGATGTCCTTCTTGTTTCAACACTTTGAGAAACTCTTTTCCACTCATCAAAATCACACTTGAGCCCATTTTTTTTTCTTCCTTTGGTTCAGGTAGTGGATCCATTTGTTACTTCTTCCCATTCTTGGTGATAAGATAGTTGTTCTTCTCCCCATCATGAGTACCTTTCACATCATATTGTCGTGGACAGCCCAACAACAAATGACAAGCATCCATAGGAAATAGGTCACATAATAATATGTCCTTGTACTCACCAATTTCAAAATCCACCCGTGCTTGTTCATCAACAAATACATGTTGACCCCAATTGATCCATGATACCTTATAGGGAGTGAGGTGAGACAATCTTTTTAGTTTGAGTTTATCCACCATTTCAACTGAGACAATATTCTCAGTGGAGCCAGAATCTACAATCACTTTACAAATCTTCCCATGTGACCTACAAGTGGTTCTAAACAAGCTTTTCCTTTATGGTGTCTCTTGAGCTTGGGGTATCTTGAGCATTGCTCTCATCATCATCAAGTTTTCTCCATCTGTCATTGGCCCTGCCTTGCTAATTGAAGAAGTTACACTCCAAGTTTCCTCCTCTTGTAAAAATTGGGTTCTTCTTCCCACATGTATGAGCTTGTGGAGCTTGAGGTTTTCCTCGAGAACTTACTCATGGTATGCCCAACTTGATTGCAATGATAACACCTACTGATCAAAATTGTATTTCCTCTACCTGAGTTTCCAAACTTGCCCCTAAAATTGCTCCTTCCTCTATAGGATCCTCTAAATGCTTCTCTTTGAGAGTCTCCACTGCCTTCTTGGCCTTGCTACTCTTCACTTCTTGGTGATTGCTTCCCTCTACCAAAGTTTCCTATACCTTTGAAACTCTTTGATGAATAATGATGAACAACAAATATGCTAACTGAAACTAAGAGTGGGGGTGGGGGTTGAATCAGAACATACAAAAACTTCTCCACAACTTATCAAGTTAAAACAATGATAACCGGTTGTCTTCATCATTGAAATTAACCATGGAAATACCGGTTAAATGCGGTTAGACTTTAGACAACTTAAACCAGTAAAATTGAATACTTCAAATATAATTCAACACTTGATAACTACTTCACCAATACACATATGCAAGTGTTGTATCAATAATACCATAACCATTAGCTCTGCATGCATAATCACTTAAACAAAGAATACTCAATCATCACATGAAAAATGCACAACTCATGACATAGATTTTTTGTGTGGAAACCCAAATGGGAAAAACCATAGTGGGGATGAATACCCACAAGCTTGTTTTGAACTCTTTCAAAGTCCGCTCTATTAGGAGCCTTTTCCAATTAAATACTTTACAATAGGGTTTTGCAAGGAACCGATCAAGATCATTTGGTTAAGGGATGGCTATATACCTTATTAACGGTTGAAACCCTATTTAAGGTTACCTCGCTAGAGGATTTAAAGAACTTAATGAACTTGAGTCACCTAGTTAGAGGATTTACAACAAGCCTGTTAAACCTACCTGGTCAAGGAATTTTCCTTCTATTGAAATGGTTAGAAGATAATAGGTAAAACTCTGATCTGATAACAACACTACATGCTAAGATAGATCCTTTTCAGTTCCTCTACTCTACAATCACACTCTAATTTTCACTCACTAGTCTTGCAAGTATCTCATCACTCAGATACACACACAACTTTTGCCAACACTTACAATAATATAAATCATTGACCTTATAGACAAAAATTAGGTCGGTAGCATAAACCCTAAACCCTAAGTATTTAGGTTTATAATTACAAGTGGTCCAATCCTGACCATCCAAACACATTACATAGAATAAAATAATCTCAAACATATCACAAGTCACTCTGCATCCACCATTCTTCACTGCACATAGAAATCAGTAACCCATGACGTTTTCTTCTCATATCACTAAGAAGAATATTCATTCCTGAGGTAGACATTTAATGCAATCAATCTTCACATGCAAGATCCTCAAGAAAATCCTTCATGTGCACAAAAATGATGTGGCATATTGATCTCATCCTTATTTCTTAGCTAACTCATCATATAATATCACCAGTTGCATCGTACAAGCTAGATTGCCAAACTGGAAACCCTAGAGCTGAGACTACCAACTTGTAGTCACACTTAGTGAAACCCTGACACCATTTCACTACATCTCTTCATACTGGTTCTCCAACTTGATCATCAATAACAACTTCTTCCAATATTCATACCAGTTGACCTGTACTTATTGACATCAATGACAACATATATTATCATCTTATTATCATACTGGTTCATCATATGCCAACATTCTTTCCTCCCCTATGTTTCTGATTTTGTTCACTCCTTTTGATCTTCTCTTTTTCCCTTAGGGCCAACTCAAAACACTTATGGACAGTGTCTGGTGTGAGGATACTTATCTCATCTTGTATATTCTTTATAAGGCCATTCATATACCTGGCCAATTTCTCCACCTCATTCTCATGCTTTCTAGCCCTCAAACTAAGCTTATGGAACTCTTTAGTGTATGCATTGACATCTAACTCCCTTTGTTTCAGATTTTTCAGTCTCTTATGGATTTGAACTTCATAATCTCCTGGAAGGAATTGTGCCTTAAGTCTGATCTTCATACACTCCCATGAAGTTATCTTCTTTTTTCCTTCTTGTATTCTTTCTTCTTGTATCATATTCTACCAAACCAATGTTGATTCTCTCATTCTTGATTTGGCCACATTGACTCTTTTCTCTTTTTCTACCTCTTTGTGATCAAGTGATTATTGAGAGATTCTATCCAATCTAGCAACTCTTCTCCATTGAGGTTTCCTCCATATGTGGGTAATCTATCCAAGTTGTCTCTAGAAATGGATTTGACTACATCTAGGAATATCTTTTGGTATTGAGGCATAGCTACTACTATTGGCTCCTCTACATCTTCTACTTCTTCATCAGTCTCATCACCCCATTATGTTTTAACCTTCCCCTTCTCCTTCTTTACCTCTCTAGTTCCTCTACTTCCATCTACATCCTTTAATCCTTCTATCATCTTTGCCACCATCTGTTGGATGGCTTCTGGAATTATTGTCTTTGGACGCATTGAACTTCCTTCTTATTTTTCACAATCTGACATACACAAAATCTTTCAAAGATTTTCTTTGATACCACTCTGATGCAGAGAGTCTTGGAGCCTTGTTTGATACACCTTCTTGAGTTACTTTTCCTACTCAATTCCTTCCTATGGAACTTGGTAGGGGTTATGATAATGATACCTTCAAGGTCTGAACCTTCTTGACTTGCCTCTAGGTATAGCTAATGGTTTCTAGACAATTAACTCCACTGCTTGCGGTTGTCTCCTCAGTTACTCACATACTCCTTTGCTGGGCTCCAACCACTCCTGCAAGGATCTTAACACACAATCTCTTCCTATGGTTTCCCAATGCATCAACAAGGTGTCTTCAGTGTGTTTTGAGGTTTAAGACTCACCAAATCCATCGCCTTGGATTCTTAACCCTTCTAGGTTTCTATCGGCACCTAATTAGGCCTAATTGCAAAATTCTCAAATAGGACTAGAAATAAATCCTAGATTTGTGTACCCTTTTGGAAGTTACAGACAATATTGGAAAATTGCATCTAGGTTATCCGTACAAGTGGGGTTTCCAATCCTACACTATTTTGAAGGGTTTTAGGCCTAGCCAGTGAATTGGCAAGATGGGTCTAGAACTCTTCACCAATCAAATCACCAGCTCCAAACACCATGGTAACCTTCAAGGGAACTCAGTGGGCTTTCCATTCATATGCCACTTGGTCCTGCACCAATCTCCATGTGCTCACAAATCACACTTTTCTTGCTGTCCTAACTCACCTACTCCTAGCAGTGAGCCTAGGGCTTCACTGTTTCTCCTCCTCCTAGACCTGCAACATAACACACCCTATTCCTAAGCTATTTATAGACCCTAACCTATCATTATTAGTGATTTCAATAGGTGCCATCAAAGAATGCCTAGGTTAGACCCATTTCTTGCTCTTAAACCCTACTTGTAAAGTTTTTTCTCCTAGTTGCAAAGAATGAAAGAAATCTCTACAACCTGGAACAATCAAACCTACAAATCAACCTTAATGAAAGAAAATAAAATGATCATACAAATATGGCAATGATTTTACACCATCTAGTCCATATTGGACCATACAAGCAAGGAAAAACAAGACAAAACTGTCAAAAACTGGTGGAAACAAGGTTGCTTCACAAACCAAAAACTTGCTCTTGCATTTCCAATCCTCCAACCCATACAATGAAGTGAAATTTTTCTTATATCCACTTGTTTCAGTTGGTTCAACCAACTTCATAATGCTCATAACCAAAAATGCAACTTTTGCAAGAAATTGGAAAATGTTGCTCAACAACTTTTGACAACTTTTGCTCCAAGATGCAATTTTGCATTCTAAGACTCTTAAAGGTCCTCAAACACCCTAGAATATCTAAACACAACTCAATTTAATCCCAATACATGAATAAATTCATCTGGAGTATTTTTCCTGTGAACTACCTAAGCATCTCACTTCTCGGGCTAACAACATCCTTAGCACAATTGACTCAAACCAAAATTTGGACAACTCAACCATGGCTCTACTAAGTCCTCAATGGTTGGTCCATTATTACATCACAAATTTAAAAAAAAAACTTAAAAGAAATCAAAACTTTCATTCTTGGAGTGCCAGGTGCCCTGCACCACCTAGCCTTGCCTATATAAGCAGGCTCATCTACATTGTTTGTATGGGCAATCAGTCAACAACGAGTAATGATCCAGTTGATCAGTATTTTCTGGATAGAATACAGTTCATTTATATCATCTATTTTGTTCTCTCTTATTTGTGTTTTCCATTGCCTCTAGATCTTGGCAAAATATCACATGGTATTAGAGCCATTTGAGTGCCATGGGTTTGCCAATTGCAAGAAATTTGGGGTTTGCATTTTGGAGCTTTCTATTATAGGTTTTTATTGAAGCTTGATGGGTCAAACCTAAGGTCACCATTGGATTGAGGAGGTCCAAGAAGGTTGGTTTTTCCTTTTGTTTCATCCAAATCGGACTTCGGAGGCCAAATCTAGAGACATTTGAAGTATGAAGTTGTGTTGGAAATTTTCCAGAAATTATAATTTTGTAGGCAATTTTCAAATAAAGATATCTTACTCATCCAGACTCCTTTTTTTGAGAATCTTTTTTTTCTTAAGGGTAGAATTTCATGGTCTATACAGTGGTGTAGAATTTTTCTATTTTTTGGATACAAGTTTTTTGGAAATCATGAAATCCTATTTTTTACGACTTTGGAGGCTTCGTTTGGGCTCATATGGACTCCTTTTCATGTGCTATTTTTTTTGAGAGTGCATAATTTTTTTTCTACTTTCATATTCTACCATTTGTTTGAAGTGATTTTAAGTAGAAATTGTATTGTCAATATTTGGTCATTTTTTGGCCTATTTGGTATTTGTATTTTTCTTGGATTTCAGTTTAGATCACTAGTAGTATTTGTTGAGGTCTATTATATCTCATTTTGAGAAGTTGTAATCATTGAAATTAGAAGTTCACTTTTCTATTATTCACAAGTGACAACATGATATTTTTATGGGGGTCCAGTTCTTCATTTATATCTCTTGGTGAAATTTAATTCAAAGGCATCTTCATCTGCAATATTCTATAGGTCTTCTTTGTTGGTGGCATCATTTTCATGTTTCCACATTTCAATATTTTATCATGATGTATGCTCTTGCTTGAGCAATGTTGTACTCACACAATCATAAAGTGCCACACCTCTATGCATCTTGTCATTGTTGACTATTTGATGTAATCCTCTTATACACATAGATTAGGAATATCTTGTGAGACTTGGTGCATGGCTCCATTTGAGACTTAGATTGTACACATTTGTGCATAGATCCCATGAGACTTGGATTGTACCAATATTTCTGCTATTTATGAGTATCTGGATGATACTCAAAGCAGGTTGTCTCCATGCTTGATCTTTATTTTTGTTGCAGTGAGTGATTCATCGTCATTGACTCGGTACCTAGTTTTGTCACACTTTGACATTATTGGTGTAGTATTGGCTCTATTTCTTCCTTATGTGGAGGTATTTTTGTCATCATAATTGGACCATCCTTGCAAGAGATTCAACATTAAGGGGGGGATTCATGGTCTTGTCTTCTCTCTTATGGGGGGGACTTTTTCCTCACATGAGGTTTTGTTCTTCTCATTCATCATTGAGAGCATTGTGTGCTTTCGGCATCTCTCTTTTTTTTTGGGGGGGGGGGGGGGGTGTGTGTTTCCCATTAGGTTTTTTCTCTCTTTCTCTATTTATGGGAGATTGTATTTGCATTTGTGCATGGGTACCTATCATGGCCTTGTAGTCGGGACCCATCTTGCATTGCTTAGCTACATTGTAGACTTTAGTGCATTCCCCTAAGTTGCACTTAAGGGGGGGTGTTGGTGTAAATAATTATTCATCTTGGATATTATTACACTTTACTTAAGTTTATTTAGGTACATGCATTTAATAGTAGTTTTGGTATGAGACACTTGGGTGTTTGTGCCACATTGGGATAGTGTGTGTAGGATAATTTCCACCTTATATGGTGTTGATATTGTTACTAGTTTATCATATCCACTTATTGTGGAGTGATAATTCCACCTTCAGAGGGTGATCCACCTCATGTGGAATATTTTATTTTTTATCCTACCTACTACACCTATTTCCTACCTACCCTTGTTTTTTATTGAGCCACATGTCATGTTTGTGTGCTCACATATCCCTAGCCTTGCCTATATAAGAAGGATCATCTACATTGTTTGTACAGGCAATCAATCAACAATGATTAATGATCCAGTTGATCATATTTTGCATCTTGATAGAATGCAATTATTCCTATCATCTATTTTGTTCTCTCTTATTTGTGCTTTCCATTTCCTCTAGATCTTGGCAAATTCTCACAATCCTCCCTACATAGAATTTGATGTTGAAGATAGGTCTTAGGAGAATAAGGAGGATCTAAACATGTAAGAATGTTTATGTTTTGATTTTGGCCCCCTTGCTCAAGGGTATGTGTAGAAGAAGATGGGTCCTTGTCACTTTCCAATGCTTGCACTTGTTTGAAGAGAGAATTGGTTAAAGCATTAGGTCTCATCTCATCCACACAAGATACCCTAGGAGAGGTACAAGGGTTAGGATCTTTAGGTTTAGGATCTACAAAATGTTTAAGGTGATTAACATAGGAAATGTATTTTGTGAACAACATCACCATAATGCAACATAAATGATACATGAAAGTTTTGAGATCCAATTGAGAAGGAAATAATTTGGAAATCCTAACAACACAATATGACCAGGTGCTATGAATAAAGAGAAGTAATGGGAAATGAAAGAAACTCTTATTTGACACATGATTATAGTAAATATATGCAAAAAATAATGTAATCATATAAAAAAAGAGAAAGTAAATCAAATTTATTAATTGCCATTGAAAGTCTCTTAATGAAAATCTTAATTTCATTGAAAAGAAGATCTAAAATTAGGACCTTTTTATGAAAATTAATTTAAAATTTGAATTTGTGTTTGACCTTAGGAGGTGTTAAAATTGTTAAAGTATGCCGATTTTTTGGATTTAAGCAGAAAAATACAGTCAATTCTGTCTCCCAAAATTTTGGGAAAAAAGTCAAGGACCATGTTGAAAGTGCACACAGTCCAACCAGCTTTTTTCAAAATTTTCAAGTATGATAGATATTATGATTTGATTGCAAAATCCAAAAAAATGTTTGATTTGGAGATGTCTAGATCGAGCAAATTTGCAGTGAAAGGTTGAAAATAAAAGGATTTAAAAAAATTAGGGTTTTCCTATTTAACCACTGAATTTTTTGAATACAACTTGGCAAATTTGAATGGCAGTTTTAAAATACAAACTAGATCTGAAACAAGTAATTAAAATTTTGCACTTTACAAGCTTAATTTCCTCAAAATGAAATATTAGGGTTTTCATGCAATTAACCTCTAAAATTTGCAAATAGATCAAACTTGGAAATAAAATTTTGAAATTCAAATTGCACTAAATCAAATCTAATAATGAGAATTTAGAATTAGTGTGTACAACGTCAAGTTCACCAAAATGTAAAGTGGAAAATTGGATCCTAGTGACTCCCCACCTAGGAGAGATAAAGGAAGTCACTACGATGATTTTCACTTGGAGGAACTTTACATTCAAAAGAGGGGCTTGAATCCACTAGATCCAGATCCAAGGGAAATAAGGATGTGAATTCCAAGTGGATTTCAAAGGTTGATGTGTGATTTACCCTCTTTTGTAAATAATAAAGTTGACTTGTTGACTATGTAGGAAAGAGAGATAAAATGAGTGAAATGAGGAGCTACCAGTTTTGGATCGCATTGTAACTTAGGATCTGAGATATTTAGATTGCTATGGATCTTCCTTGCAAATTTCGAGAAAATTTGTTGGGACCATGTTAAAACTCCACCCAATCCTCCACAAAATCTTCAAAACGAAAGTGTTCTTCCACCTATGTAAATGGAGTCCATATCTGAAAAATATAGTTGTGCACTTGCAACCTACACATAGAACAGAAGGATTGTGGATAGGGGTTTTCTTTATTCAAACCCTAGTTGAGGAATCAACCTTGAAAGAAAGTAATTGCAAATTCTTGAGTGTAAACAATGGAAATGTATACCTTGTAGATCTGCAATTTGCTGATAAGGGTATCTTTGCTTCTTGAATGAAATCACAAATGCTACATGAAATGGCATGTAACATGACAAAACCCTAACACACACATATGCTTATGAATGAATGTTGTAAATGTTGCTTCAATGGATGAATGAAGAAGACACATAAAGAAGAAGACTTGATGGATTCTTGAAGACTTGAATGCTTGAACTTCACCTATCGTGTATGTCATATAAAATTTCCTCCATGAGAGTGAGAAGACTAACTCCTCTTTATACATGCCTCAAAGAATTAATTCATCTCACCAGATACTGACATCGGGGAAATTTAGAATCTCGATATGCAGATAGGACCAGAGGGGGGGATAGGGGTGCCACACCCCTTTCCTAAGGGGATAGGGGCACCATGCCCCTGTCATAGGGGGGACAAGGGTACCATGCCCCTATCCCACCCTATATTGGGGTCTAGATAGGGTCTTGAGGTCATCTCAAAGCTTAAACAAGGAGAGGTTCAAGGTGCAAATGTAGAGAAAAGTTTCAATTGGGAAGGAAGATGTTTCTGCTAAGGTAAGCACCTCAAATATGGTTAAAATTGCTAGGGTCACAATTTTATGATACTACAGGATGATAGGTCCTTGGATGGGAGCTGGGCAATTATGTGTAGAGATCCTCATTCTCATGGGATTGGAGATGTTGTTAGTAACTCGGTCTCAAATTTTTGGAATGATAATGCTTATCATTGATCAAATATTAGAGATTATCAAATATGGGATTGGGCTTGATAATTATGATCGCCATATAAAACATTGTGATGCAGGTATAACTGGTGAAAACCTTTAAAAGAGTCAACTAGCTTATGCAACAAGAGTGACACAATGAAAGTAGTATGAAAAAATAAAAAATTCATATAAATAGATCATATTCAAGCTATAAAAATTTGGGAAATCATTCAGTAATCATCAGATTATCATCAAAGAACATTCGGTAGTTAACTGGTTACATGCAGGCTTCAAGCGATAAACAGTCCAAGTGGGACCCTAAAGATCAACTAGATCATAATATGTGTATCTCAATCCTTATTATGAGTTTTAATTCCTTTTCCCTTACAAATGATTACATAACATCATATTTATACCTACCAGAACATATCCGAGTCAGCCTCAAAAGATTACATTCACAAATTCAGGAAAATGAAATGTGTAATTAGGTCGACCCTAAGATTTAAGAAATCTATCAAAAAAATGGCAACCAAGTGATGCGGTTCAACATGAAAGTCCTCCACATGCTAAAGAACACTGCACAAAACCCAAGATGAAACCACACACCAAGAATCAAGCTAGTAGTGAAGGAAAACCAACCAGTAAGCACAAGAATTGTTCTGAGAACCCAGAAACAGCCAAATGAGAGTGATAACATGTTGGAGAAGAACCCAAATGAATTAGAAATTTGGAATCAATCACATAAAACTGCCAGGAAATCGCCAACAAGATCTTCCATGAAGAACAAGAAACTATTGGTATATACTGGTAAAAAAATAGAAAACTGCACAAGGAAATACGCAATTACAAAACTAAAAGAAAATATTTTTGGTTGATCCAAGATTGCTCATCGACTGAGGATGCTCCTGCATCAGACAAACTAGGTAGAAAAAGATGTTCCATGAGAGGAAACTCATGAATATCTAAAAGGATTTGAGATGAAGATCCCATTCTCATTTATGATCCAAACATCTTCTTTATCTACCAGTCTCTGCTATAGCTCCTTTGGTGCCTCAACTAGCTTCTCTAACCTCTGACCCTCTTTATTTATGCTTCTTTGCTTCTAATCAACACATTGTCTCTATTTTTGCAACTCTAACTTGGTTCTGCCACAAGACTTCAATGGGTTTATCACCATTAGCTCTCTGTCAATCGGTTCCATCTATCCATCAAACTTATCTATCAGACCCTTCTGCCAATTCATTTCACCTTTCAGTATAGTCTCTACAAATGGTTCTTTCAAGCCTTCTAGTATAACCTCTACCATTAGTTCTATCAAACCTTCCGGTATAACCTCTGCCACCAGTTTCCTTGGACTCATGTTCTTCACCTCCTTCTCTTTCTCCCTAAAAGAAATCAATGTGAACTTTTGCCCATCCTTTTCAATAGTAACCAGGTTTCTTCTATAGTCATAAATACCTCCTCTATCATAATACCAAGATTTTCCCAATAAGACATGACAAACATTCATTGAAATGATGTCACATAAAACTTCATCTCTTAAAGAGCCAATATTGAAACTCACCCAACACTGCTCCTTTATCTCTACCTTTTGATCATCTTGTAACCAACTTACCTCATAAGGACAAGGATTCTCAAGCCTCTTCAGCCCAAGCTTGCCAACTATCTCCTTAGATACTAAATTATAAGTACTTCCACTATCTACAATGACCTTGCAACACTTACCACCTAATTTGCATATTGTCTTGAAAAGACTCTTCCTCTGAGTAGATCTGATATCCTTTCTTCTAAACATAAGGGATTCTCCCTACTTTGGTGCATAGTCAGATTTGGTACCATTGGGGTCTTCACTTGCCACACAACTTCTTTCCACTCCTTGCTTACATTTATAGGATCTATGTCCGGTTTCCCCACACTTGAAACACTTAACAAAAAATTCTCTACCGGTACTATTGCTACCCTTCGTTGGTGTCTTTTGTTCTAGTTCTTTACTCCACTTAGGTTTTGGCTTAGCTTCTTCAACTAATTTCCTCATAGTATCATTCATCTTGAATTTCTCCTTTCCCTTATTCAGTTGTCTTCTTCTCACCTTATCCTTAGCCTTCAAAGAATACTAGTAGGCTTCTTTAACTATTGAAACCTTCAACATACTAATCTCATCTTGAATGTTAAAAGCAAGTCCATTGATTTACCTCACCACCTTTTCTCTATCCATCTCGCTATGTCCAGATCTGACTACCACCTTGTAGAATTCCTTAGTATATTCCTTCATAGTCTTGTTTCTTTGTTTCAAGTTCTACAACTTCTTGAACAACTCCACTTCATAGTCTCCTAGTATGAACTTGGCCTTCAACCTGGCAACCATTTGTCTCCACTAGGTGATCTTCAATCCACCATTCTCCACTTTGTCTTTCTACAACTCTTTCCACCACAAGGCAGCATTCCCTTTCAACTTGGTATGTGCCAACTAGACTCTTTGTGGGTCCTTGACATCCTCAAACTCAAATTAGTCCTCCAACTCTATAATCCAATCAATTAGATCCTCAGGGTTCAGTGTTCCAAAAAAGTTAGAAACCTCAACTCTATGCACTTTACTTGCTTGCACCACTACTCTTAGGAATCTTTCCTCTCTCATCTTCCGGTCCTTCAGCTTCCTCAATCTCTTCACCAACTTCCTCATACTCGTCCTTAGAGTTAGGCTTTCTTTGCAAACCAGCCAAAAAATTCAAGATTTCATTCCTCACTTAATTCTTGAAGTCTTCCATCATCTTCTCTACCCTTCGGGGGTTTGTTCTTCTCGGTGGGATCTCTCCTTCCACTCTGGTGAACTGCCTCAACTTGGAAATCTGACTACTAGTTTCAATTGCCTCCGCTTGGTGATATATTGAAAACACACATAGCCTACCTCCCATAACTGATCTATCCACCTCAAGGAATGCCTCAGATGATTATTCCACCAGTCGATCCATAACTAGCTTTTATACTAATTGATGTAGTCATAACTAGTGAAAAGCCCAAAAAGAGTCAACCAACTTAAGCATCAAGAGTGACACAATGAAAGTAGTAAGAAAACATAACAAATTCATATAGTACTTTCGACAATCATTTGATAATCATCGGATTATCATAAAAGAATATCTGGTAGTTAACTAGTTACATGTAGGCTTTAGCTAGAAATAGTCCAACTAGGACCCTAAAGATCAATCCGAGCATAATATGGGAATCTCAATCCTAATTCTAAGTTCTACTTTCTCTCCCCTTACAAATGATTCCATAACATCATATTTATACACATTGAAACATATCCAGGTTGGCCTCAAACAATTACATTCACCAATGCAGGAAAATTAAATGTGTAATTAGGTTGGCCCTAAGATGTAAGAAATCTTTTTGGAAAATAGTAAACAAGTGATGCAGTTTAGCAAGAAGTTTGGCCACATGCCAAAGAACATTAGAAAAGTCCCAAGATGGATCCACATGCCAATAATCACGTCGGTAATGAAGGAAAACCAACCGGTTAGCACAAGAACTGTCCCAAGAACCGAGAACAAACAACCAAAAGCGATAACATGTCAAAGAAGAACCCAAATGAACTAGAAGTAAGGAATCATCCACATGAAACTGTGAGGAAATTGTAAACATGATCTGCCATGAAGAACAAGCAACTACGAATACATATTGGTAAAAACACTGAAAATTACACAAGGAACTAAGCAATAACAAAAATAATAGGAAATATTTTTGGTTGATGCAAGATTACTCATCGATCGAGGATGCTCCTGCATCATATTAGTTAGACACAAGAAAACATGCATTGTATGTGATGATTTCTAATTCAAACCCTCATATAAATATTGAACAAACAATGTTTGAAAGGTTAAGGCCATATGATACGAAGATAAACAATGTTTTTGAAACTTGTTGTCATCATCATATTGAATTTAATCTCTACTATCATGTGTTTGGAAAGATTAGAGAAGTGATGGTTTTCAAAATGATACTCTTATGGAAACAAGTAAATTCATAGCATCCACCTTATATGATAAATCAAATGATAATGCAAGTAGTCAAAAAGATTGCATAAAATAAATTTATGAAACATGTGGTAAATTGGCTAAATTGCCCTTGAGAAATTAAAAGATATTGTTGATAGTAAATTATAAGAGTTACAAGTTTAAAATTTTTGAAACAAAATGATGCAATCATGACTAGGAGAGACCTCAAGGAGATCTATCTAGACCGTGCAACAAGAGTAGACACAATAAAAGAAAGGCAAGTAGATGGAGGTGTTGAGACCTATAAAATTTTGATGAATTTGGGAGGCCCATTTCTAATTTTTGCATCCACTATCAAAGGACTAGCTAATGGGTCAGATCAATAAGGATTCATTTCAAGGAAGAACAAAACAAATGTAGTTTGCATCCTCTCCTCATGCAAAAATTCCAAGTAAATGCAATTGGTTGGTGTATTTCCAGTGCCCTTGTGTGGTCCTTGAAAAGGCTCAGAAACCTTTAGGCAAAAGAAAATGGTATGAGTCACATGACAAAGGAAAGGACCTAGAGGATTTTCATGCAAAGGGCTAGGCATAAACCATTTATCCCACATTAGTGGTGGGGAGGAGCATTTTATTATTTAAATGTAAAGCCGCACACATTAATAGTGTCAAATCTTAAAGGTTTTTGATAAGGAGCTAGCTCAGCGACCCGATGGACCCCACGCACGTGCATGCGTCCTGAGGAAACCAAATTTTGTTGTGGAAAGGCAAAATAACTAGCGGGAAAGTCAAGGCAGATCTAATGGTGATCACAGCTGATCGAACAGTAGTTGCTAGGTTGCGATGGGAAGCTGCTCATTAGAGTATCCATTGTGACTAGGGGACAAGGCGGGCCTCAGTCCAGTGGATGGTCTGGCCTAAAGTGACATGGCAGTTAAGGTCGCACCTAGTTGGATCCAAAGGTGAACCAAAGGCTAACACGTAGTGGGCCCGATAGAATGGATGAGCAACAAAGACCGATTCAAGACCTCATGACTAAAACCTAGTCTCCAGCTCGCTTGCATAAAATGCTAACACCCAAAAGACTTAAGACCTTGCGAGCAAGCAGATCTATAGATAATCCAATGATGGTCACTAGGTTTCAATGAGAAACTACTAGTTGGCATATCCCTTGCAACCCCACGACAAAAAAGAGCTCCATTCTAGCAGTGAGCCATGGCTGATAGTTAATGCAAGTGGTTAAGGAGGTTCATTCTGGCAGTTAGTGGAGGCCATGTTAAGGTGTTAGTGTGGAGAGCCCAGAATGAATACCCTCGTGAAAGGTGGCATCCTGTTGTGAACTTTGGAGCTAATCAAAGGGTGCCAAGTGATAACACCATGGCATAAGAGAGAGCCACTAAGAAAGAGATAAGGATCAAGCAGGTTGAGAAAGATCCAATGGTTAGTCGATTTGATCGAATGATGGTTGCTATACTATGATCGAAAGACGTGCGATGTTTATTCACTGCAACTTGGCAACCGAGTGCTGGGGCCCGCTAAGAGAGCAAATCAAGGTTGATCAAACAATAATGGTTTCATTTTGGCTATGAGTCTAGGCCATGCTGAGACAGCAAGACTGGGAACCCAAAGCCAATTAGGGGATGCCATGTGTTGGGCCCGTTAGAAGAGAAAGTGATAAAGGGGCTAAGGGTCGAGAAAATCTACAAATATCAACAATGATTAGAAGGGGATCAACGGCTGTCGCCAAGTTGCAACAAAAAGTTGCTTGGTGGCTAGTAGTCATGACTTAGAGATTAAAGGAATAATGCTTAGAGAGTAGGCCTTCTGATCCATTGATGACAAATAAATTTAAATATTTGAAAGAAATGATGGAAGAGATGTGGAAATCCCATAAGATATTGTTCGAAGTAAAAGTTGGTGAGGGGTGCTCAAGGTGATGTATAGAAAACATAATGGTGCATGGTTGTGTATTTTCTTAGGTAAGAATTCATCAATGCTATGGCACAAGATGATACGCTAGCATTATGTGGCTATCAGTGCTTGGAACCAAGTTTGGGAGATAGGAGCTTCCCTTTCAACTACTTTTTGACTAAATGACCAGTGAATTAATGATGCACACATCCGAGGAAGAATGTTAGGTTTCTCCCTCGACTGCAATGAGATTGCAATGTAAATTTTAGTAAAAATGTCAGTTAAGGTAATATTTTTCTTGAAGGTAGCCCAAAGCTTGTGGCATCCTAATTTTTTATAAAAGGATGCCAGGGCTACCTAGAAAACAGGACACAATTTTTGTAGCTAAACTCTGGCAAAATTAATACAGGCCTTTGTCTTAGCAATTTCTGAGTCAAATAGGAAGTAATTGTAACCTTTTAACAAAGGAATAAAATATACAGTCCAGAGAATTTAAACTCAAGACTTATATTGTCTTTGTGTCATTTTACTGGTGTTTATTCTGTTTAAGTAATCAAGGATCACTTATTTGAATGATTTACTAGGCATCTAATAATGTTGTTTTTAGTCTTTTTCTCAAGGAGGAAAATATAAATATACTTGAAACAAAATCATTTATATTAGTACTTTTGGTGTAGATTAGACGATGAAGTCTAATGCAGATTTGGACTCTGTATATGTCAGGCATATTAAGAGTTGATAGATCAAGAATCTTTGATGTGTGTATTAGTTTCTCTTGTCAAGTTGCAGTCTGTTATAGATGACTCTATTGCCTAGATAAGGCACTGGTTTATCTGTTGAGTCTTTGGGTGCATTTTGTGATCTTATTCAAAAGACAAAATTAACTTTCCATTTATGTTTTAGTTGTACTAGTTAGTAAGGAAAATTTGCAGGAATTTACACTAGTTTCCTGCAAAACATTTAATATTTTTGTGAGAAAATAGTCTTAAAGGGTTCACCTACCCAAGCTTTTATAAGCTTAAAGTGTAGGAGGTTTCCTAAGTCTAGAACCTCATATTATTGTCTTTATTCCAAACTTTTGTTGTTCTCTTCCATTGCAACATAGAGGCAGTAGTTTGCACTTTTATAGAGAAGGAACAAAGGCTTTGAAAATGGAGAACAACAAAAATGGAGACTCTGCTAGGGAGAGTCAAATAAGATAAGTCATACTACAGATATGTGTCTTTATTGCATAAAAGTTTTGAGATCAGGTTGGTTTCAGTCTGAGAATTATTTTGCTTATCTTTTTAAAGAAAAATCCTTAGTCTATTTCATAGCATCTTAGAATACTATTATGTTCTTTTCAAAAGATCAACAGTTCTATTCTTAAGTGTCTTGTAAGTGATTCACTGTGTTAAACTATATATTTTATTCCTAAGATATTTGGGTGGCGACTCTAAAGTTAAAAATAAAACCAATGTTCTTTAAAAAAAAAAAATCACAGTCATTTCATAACATTAGCAAGATGAATAGGAGAAGAAATACAAGGTCTTATATGAACAAAAACCCTCAAGAGAAGTTGCATGAAGGGTTACCTGAACCAGTCAAGAAGGGCTAGAGAGGAACTGTTATTCTTGAGCAGTCAAGTCAGTTATGGAAACAAAAGAGTAATCAAACGGGTAAGTCTTCTAAGTGTCCTGTATATGCAATATATAATGCCTCTTCTCATGACTCTGACCATGATATTATGAGTTTTCATGTTGGCTTATTCGGAACTATTGATGATGTCCAAACCTTTCACCAAAGATTGTCTAATGCCAGTGTTTCTAGGAGAGATAGGAAGAGTACAAGTAATAGAGCCAGTACCACTCCCAACACCATGGAAGGCAATATCAGCGTGATTGATATGGACCAGTTAAATGTGTCTGATTCAGAGGAAACTTTGCTAGACCAAGATAAAGTGTCTCAGGAGATTGAGGTACTAAATCAAAGAGTACATCAATTGCCCTATGAAAAAAGAAAGATAAGGAAAAGGAGAATGAAACCTAAGCAAAACTCATTGAAAGAGATAGGTTATTAAGATAGATTGTAGAGCTTGAGTTGTTTTCTCAAGAAGAACCTATGAGTAAAGAGCAAGGTCCTGTTATTAGGGAAATACTTGATCCAAAAATTGTTTCTGCACCTAAAGTTGTATCATAACCTAGTAGGGAGGTCCACAATGATCCCCAACTTGCTAGACCTGTTGTTGACAAAGGGAAGCAGAAGGTGGTGGAGAATAGATCTATGGGTCTAGTGTTAGGAACTGCAGAAGGACCCTAGGCAATGATGTTGCATGAGATCAAAGTAGAAAGGGTAAGGAAGGAAAATGAAAACCTAATGTAAAGCGGAAAATCGAACCCTAATTTCTCTCCCCTCTCCAACTCCAAGGAGAGAGAAGGGAGGTCACTAGGGTTGTCAGTTTTCACTTAGGGGAGACTTTACATTCAAAAGAGGGGTTGAAACCCACAAGATCCAATCCCACACAATGCTAGATTGGATTCTAAATGAGTTTCAAGGGTTAAGATAGCAAGGCTACCCTCTTTTGTAAAGAATGTAGATAGAAAGATTAAGCTAGGAATGCATGAAAAGTGAGAAAGATTCACTTATAAACAGAGATAGGAATATAGGATGAAGCTGCGGACCTGGAATTAGTAGTAAAATGTTGAGACGGTGCTATCCTACAAATTTGAGCGAAAGTTGATGGGATGATGGTGCCCGACATGCACACGGTCCTCCGAAAAATCTGCGAAACGAAGGGGGATCTGTTCGTCTCTGCACAAGGATTCCAGATCTTCAATTACAGCTACGTACCTGCAACCTACACACAGAAAAGTGAAGATGACTGGGGGATTAGGGATTAGGGGTTTGCCCTTAGGTCAAACCCCAGTTTTGGAATTAACCAAGAAATGAGAAATGTTGTAAATGTAAATGATTGTAATGTAATAAAGTACCAATACCTTGTTGTAAGAATGTTTGTATTCTTACATGCGAAGGTGTAAATGTTGTTGTATGTTGTAAGTTGTAAGTGATCTCCTCTTCAATGGTTGAATCCTTGTCTTGAATGCAACACTTAGCCTTGAATGGAGACTTAGAATGATCAATTGCTTGAAGGAATGCTTGAATGCTTGAATGCTTGAATGTTTGAATATCACTTCCGCCTTTTTCCCTCTTTTCATCTTACCAAAATGGGAGAGGAAATGTAGTTTATACACTTGTCAATTAGGGTTGATAGACTGATTTTCCCGACCTTAGGCCGACCAAGAAAGATTATTTTCCAATTTGCAAACATAAAGACCCGAAGCCCCATAAGAGACTAGGCCCAAAATAGGGCCAGGGACCAGGGTGTTGGGCGCCATGGTCCCACCTCCAGGGACAACAGGGTGCAAGGAGGATCAGGCCAGGGTGCTGGAAAAATGTAGTTTTTGATATCGTGGACAAGTTTTGGGGTCTCCATTTAGGTTCCGTGTTGCATCACCATCGTGAAGACCCAAATGCAGTCAAAATTGCAAGTGTCGTAATTTTAGGATGCTACATTTAGCCCCCACTTTAGCAGGAGTATAAGCGTACGCTCATACTTTTGGTAAAGTACAAGGAAACAATATTGAAAGACTTTCACCACGTCAAGGAGGCAAGACACACCAAGCCCCCAGTGGACTAAGGATCTTACGGCTTCGATTGACAAAGTAAAAGGGAAGATCACGAGGGAGAACCATGACTGTCAGTAGTAAGGTTCCCTCACTATGAGTCATGCAAGAAAAATACCAAAATTTTTCAAGGCAAAGCTGAGTTCGCCAAGAAATTTTCAAGTATCCTGAAGGGATAGACGGGGTGTATGCCCCCCTACGTTAAAGCGATCGCACACGCCTCAACGGGGGTGATTTCTTTAAGGTAGTGATACACATAAGAAATGAGAAGGAAAAGGAGCACGTTATCACAAAGATTTAGCCCCCAAGTGTGAGATAAACCCAAGGATAATAGACACAAAACACAAAGCATGAGGTGACTTTGCTTTCCTCGGGGTTAGTATGTTGTATGATAATTCATGTATATCATATGTATGTATGCATAATTGTTCTTCATTCTGCAATCAAGGAAGGTCACCTAGAAGAAGGGAACACATGTGTCTTTTGAGTCAACATGAGAGAGACCAAAAGAGATCTCAATGCTTTGCATCATCCTCAAGTAGACAACACTAAGGACAACAAATAGAAGAATGAGAATAACACATAGAAGAAGTAACAAAAGAGAGGAGGAGAGAATCTGCTATGCTAATGAAACTAGTCTAGCACGTCATCTACCCCTCGATCTTGCTGATCAATGTTTCGGGAAGGCAGAAACATGCTAAAGGAGGAACATTCAACACAGCAGATGGAGCTATCACAAGATCCAAACAAGGGCTATGTTCATGTTCCAAGCCATGTTGTTCTTGTCTAGGAGCTAGGATAAGTGCTTTAGAAAATTCATTAGATAAATGGTTATCAATATCAACAAATTCATATTCACTATCAAAAGCAAGAGGAGTAACATTTTCATCATGAATAACATTTTCATCTATATCATCATCAAGATTTATAAAAATAGGATCTTTAACTCGCACAGGATCAAGACCATCATGCATCTTATGTTTAGGAGATTTTGGAGAAAATGGAATAATGCTTGTTGAAGGTGTTTTTGGGGATTGCAAAGTTTGAGAAGCAGCTACCTGAGCTCTAAGATGACGCTTTCATCGGCGTTCATGTGCAGAATGATTTCATCTAGTCTTAGTAGGAAGTGGAGAAGATTGAGGAGGAGGAATGTTCTCATCCTTATCACTTGGGTGTTTAGGTTGTGGTCTCTTAGGTTGGATAATAGGAGAAGAGGAAGGTCTCTTCTCTTTATAAAAGGAAGGAGGAGGAACTGCTCCATATAAAGGAGGAATATTTGGTTTAGGAAGGAGACCAAGTCCATCATGACGAGGAGGTATAGGTCTGCTTTTAGAAAGTTTATTAGACATAGACATAGACACATCCATAGGAATGGGTTGGGAATCTTCTTGAGGAAAGACATTAGTTTTATCTTTCAAAGGAAGAATTCCTTCTCAAGAACGATAGGAATATCAAGTTTGGGTGTTCTAGGTTCATTTAGAGATAGGATCATATCTGTTTCCACTTTTGATAAGATTTGAAAAGATGATCACTTCACGGAGGAAGAGATTGGAATTGTTTAGGCCAAAAATAATCAATAGGAACGCTAGAAGTTCTTTCAGCTGGTTTAAAGAGACTATGATTGACAGTAACAACTTTACCATTATGGGGAAATTTCAAACACTTGTGAATAGTAGAAGCAATAGCTTTCATGGAAGATAGCCAAGGATAGCCTAGCTTCACATGAAATTGTTCGGATGAAGGAATAATAGCAAAGTTCACATCAAGGGATTTGTTATGGACCTCAATAGGTAATGTAATAGAACCAATTGCAGGAGAAGAAAATGCATCAAATAATTTCACAATCCCATCTGTTTTGTCATAGATCACTTGATCCAATTGCAAAGTAAAAAGAAATTCTTCAGTAATAACATTAACCATGCACGAAGGATCAATAAGCACTCCACGACAAGGTGTATTCTTGACTTTTGCAACTATATATAAAGGACCATTAGGTGCCCTGATAGTTTCATTAGGATCAAATGTGATGGAAGGTTCTTTAGGGTTTTCTTGCTGCTCTACAAAGTTAATCACATTCGGAGTCATAGACACAAGACCATCAGATGAGAAAGAGGAATCATTAGCCTCAATCGCATTAGAGGTATGAGAAGGTAATGGATTAATAAAAATCTGAAGATTTTGGTTAGGAGGAGCTACAGATGTGTTGCCTTTATCATTCACTCCAGAAATAGAGATAGTATTATTATCAATCAAATCTTGAATTTTACCCTTTAAAGCAAAAGATTTTTCAGTATCATGCCCAAGTTGACGATGAAATTGACAAAAAGATTTGTTATCAAAATAGGGTGAATTAATCTTTGTAGGATCAATTTTCCTTATAGGAGGGAGAGTAAGCACATTTTGTTCCAATAACTTATTCATAATACTATGCAATGATTCATTCAAAGGAGTAAACTTTCTTTCTTTCTTGAAAAACTTAGAAATAGGAGGCACACCTGATGCTGCATTCACATTGTTGTTGATGATGTTTTCATTGAATTTAATAGACTCTCTGTTCGGTTTAAACTTCCCAAATGGTTGTTGACTACTATCACCCTTATCACTTGGAGCCATAGGATTTTCTTGTTCCATTTGACTCACAGTCAGTTGATAATTGTGAAGAGTTGCACACAACTGTTGGAAAGAAGTAAACTCAGAAAACAAAAGTTTTTCTCTAATATCTTTTTGTAAATTAGAAATAAAGATTCTTTGAATATCATTGTCAAGCATTGGAAAAGAGATTTGAGCATACAAATGCTTATATCTACCAATGAAATCGGTTACTTTTTCTTTAACACCTTGTTTACAATGCATTAAATCAATCAAAGTAACTTTAGGACTTATATTGTTTTGAAATTGTTGAATGAAAGCATTTGCAAGTTGTTCGAAAGAAGTAATAGAATAAGAAGGCAACGAGCAATACCATTGTAGGGTTTTATCTCTTAATGTTCTAGTAAATAGTTTTGCAAGAAACCTTTGGTCATAAGCAAAATCGGTACATATTGTTTGAAAAGTCTTAACATGTGTTAGAGGATCACCTTTACCATTATAAAGCTCCAAATGTGGGATTTCGACATGTTTAGGGGGGATAGCTCGAACAATGTCAAGAGAAAGTGGGCTCGCAATGTCAAATGTGGGCACACTAAACTTAGATTGATTCATAGAGGCAATTTGTTGATGTAAAGAAGAGACAGTTTGTGCAAGATTGTTAATGGTCGCTTCAGTCGAAGAATTCATATTAGATGTGTTAGATTGAGATGGAGGTATTATGTTATTGAAAGAAGGTATTGATTGAGAATAAGGTGGCGGGACACTATGATAGTTAGTCATAGGAGATGATTGGAAAGGAGGAACACTACAAGGAGGAATGGAATGGTTAAATGAATTTCCCCCTTGTGTCATGTTCATTTGTGGAGATGTAATAGGAACACTCATTGAAGGAATGAATGAAGAAGTTGGATTGAATGAAGGAAGAGGGTTAATTGAAGAGGAAGGATTTCCCCCATGACCGGTGATCATAGGCGAGATGTCTTGTATAGAAGTAGTCATTATGTTTGATGTAAAGGTAGGTATGCTAGCAATAGAAGTTGTCAATGGAATAGAATGATTGAATTGAATGGGAGGTTGTGTATAACCTAAAGTTTCGGCACAACTCTTCATAGGCATCACATTCAAATCCACAATGTGTGCAATACCATGCAAAATTTCAATTCCATTCTTATCACTTTGAAGCATATGTTTTAGACCCTCAATTAATGAAAGAGCTTGACTATTGGGATACTCTTGAGACATCCATTGCTGAAAATCATCAAATTGGTTATCCAATTTCAAAAGTTGTTCTACAGAAACCTCATGGAGACCTTCTTCATCATTAGGAGGATTAGAGGAATTACCTGTGTCCTTGTTAAAGAGGCCATTCAAATTAGGTTCCATCTCCTCGGTAATTAAACCTTGGAAAGACTTAATTCTAAGGCTTCGTCTAACGGGAATAGTGTAAGTAGGGCTTATTGTTGTAAAACTCATGCACTAGAGAGGGAGAGAAGATTTTGAATTTAGAGGTAGCAAATTTCAATAAAATTAGCCAATCTCCTAGATTTAAGCTGTTAAATGCAATCACGACAATCTCCTGAAATTTCAGAAAAAATGTCAGGGACTGTGGCGCTCGGGGTGCACACGGTCCTCGCAACTTTTTTTGAAATTTTTAGAGATGAAAGTTATGATGATTTTAAAGCTAATCTGAAAAAATTGAGTGATTTTACGATCTGTAGATAGGCCAAATTAAAGTTGCAATCTCAAAATTGAGCCCTACCAAGATTGTTGAAAAATGCAAAATTTGAATTTTGAAAAAGAGAGGGAAACTGAAATTTTGAATTTTATGATTTTAGAGGGAATTCCAAAAGCAATGCAAGTTTTGAAATTTAAAGGTTGAATCAATTTCACGCAAAATTCAATTTTGAAAGCAGAAATCAAAGATTGTTGTAATTAAACACTTAATTTCAAAAGTCACAAATTGCAAGAATTTGAATAAAGTGCTGAAATTTTGAATGAATGCCAACACACTTTTCAGATTTAGGATAGTAAGAAACACAATTTTGACATGAATTTCAATTTCAACAATTTTTAAATGATTAGGAGCCTTAATCCAAGCAATCACTAGACCAACTTTGACTGTATTTTTGAAAGTGTTATAATTGATAAAATCAGCCAAAATTCTGGATTTTTGGCGCTCGGGGTGCACACGGTCCTTGCAACTTTTTTCCAAATTTTCAGAGATGAAAGATATTATGATTTTGTTGCAGAATCCAAAGTTACAGCTGATTTGGAGATGTTTTGATCAATGAAATTATTAGTCAAAGGTTGAATCAAGAGGGTTTTAAAAATTAGGGTTTTGACACTTAACCACTTAATTTTCAAAATTAAAGCACATATATGATTTGATAATTTGCAATAGAAGGGTAGATCTGAAACAAGCATTAACAATTAAACATTTCACAAGCTCAATTACTAAAAAGAAAATTTAGGGTTTTTAATTAACCTCTAAAATTTGCAAAAGATCAAACATGGAAATGTAATTAAGGAATCCAATTTTTAGATCTAACCATGAATAATTAGAAAGGATGTTCACGTTGGGTTCACCAAAATGTAAAGCGGAAAATCAAACCCTAATTGCTCTCCCCTCTCCAACTCCAAGGAGAGAGAAGGGAGGTCACTAGGGTTGTCGGTTTTCACTTAGGGGAGACTTTACATTCAAAAGAGGGGTTGAAACCCATAAGATCCAATCCCACACAATGCTAGATTGGATTCTAAATGAGTTTCAAGGGTTAAGACAGCAAGGCTACCCTCTTTTGTAAAGAATGTAGATAGAAAGATTAAGCTAGGAATGCATGAAAAGTGAGAAAGATTCGCTTATAAATAGAGATAGGAATATAGGATGAAGCTGCGGACCTGGAATTAGTAGTAAAATGTTGAGATGGCGCTGTCCTACAAATTTGAGTGAAAGTTGATGGGACGATGGCGCCCGGCATGCACACGGTCCTCCGAAAAATCCGCGAAACAAAGGGGGATCTGTTCGTTTCTGCACAAGGATTCCAGATCTTCAATTACAGCTGCGTGCCTGCAACCTACACACAGAAAAGCGAAGATGATTGGGGGGTTAGGGATTAGGGGTTTTCCCTTAGGTCAAACCCCGGTTTTGGAATTAACCAAGAAATGAGAAATGTTGTAAATGTAAATGATTGTAATGTAATAAAGTACCAATACCTTGTTGTAAGAATGTTTGTATTCTTACATGCGAAGGTGTAAATGTTGTTGTATGTTGTAAGTTGTAAGTGATCTCCTCTTCAATGGTTGAATCCTTGTCTTGAATGCAACACTTAGCCTTGAATGGAGACTTAGAATGATCAATTGCTTGAAGGAATGCTTGAATGCTTGAATGCTTGAATGTTTGAATATCGCTTCAGCCTTTTTCCCTCTTTTCATCTTACCAAAATGGGAGAGGAAATGTAGTTTATATACTTGTCAATTAGGGTTGATAGACTGATTTTCCCGACCTTAGGCCGACCAGGAAAGATTATTTTCCAATTTACAAACATAAAGACCCAAAGCCCCATAAGAGACTAGGCCCAAAATAGGGCCAGGGACTAGGGCGCTGGGTGCCATGGTCCTGGGGGACGAGGGCACTGGGCACCCTAGTCTTGAAGGACCAGGGCCCTGGGCGCCATGCTCCCACCTCCAGGGACTGTAGGGTGCAAGGAGGATCAGGGCAGGGTGCTGGAAAAATGTAGTTTTTGATGTCGTGGACAAGTTTCAGGGTCTCCATTCAGGTTCTGTGTTGCTTCGCCATCGTGAAGACCCAAATGCGGTCGAAATTGCAAGTGTCACAATTTTAGGATGCTAAACCTAAAAAGAGAGTTAGAAAAGGTTGAAATAGAAGCACTAAATACAAAGTTCAGAAGAAAAATATGCTGCTTAAAAGCTCTTGCTATAACCTTCCCACTTGAAGATCACAATAATCTTATGTCCCAACATACTTCTGGCTCTTTGTTGAACACCCAACCAATGATAAAAATGAATGCTATCCCACCCGTTAACCAATCCCAAATTGCTGCCCCAAGTAATTCTACTATTCCCTTAAGTGCAATTCCAACAAAACAAACTAGTTAGCGACTAGCCCACAATCAAATCCACCAAAATCCTAGAGTTGGTGGATCAGGCCCAGGGGTGAATACTAGAAACAACTTTATTGGGAATTAGTTTCAAAGGAGATGGATAAATGTTGAGCTATATAGACCATTGTATTTTGATGGAATTCCTAGATATCCAAACCATGTCCCTATTGAAATGAGGGATAAACTCTAGAAGTTTGTTGGGAATATTGTTGTCAGTGTTGAAGAGCATCTGAAATCATTTGGTGACATGATTAATGATTATGAAGCTGCATATGAAGATGTCATCATGGATCTACTTGTGCAATCCTTGATTCAGGATGCTAGAGATTGGTATAGAGGGTTACCTGTGGACAATATAGGTTCTTGGGAAGAGTTCAAAAATTTATTTCAAGAGAAATATGGAGACAAGACTAAAGTGACCTTCATGCTCAATGAGTTTAATAACATCAGGAAATCTGATAATGAAGTTGTCACAGATTTAAATGCAAGGTTTCAAAAGGCAATGCATAGACTTTTTCAAGTAATGAGGTTAGATGAAAATGTGTGTCTAACTACCTATTATAATGCATTTGACCCCAAAATGTCTCACATTTTTAGAGACAAAAACCCACACAGTTCAAGGGATGCTTTCATAGTTGCAATCGATATAGAGATTAATAGGAAAGCATCAGGTAAAGTGAGAAGAAGGACTGATGGAAGATTATGGCAGGAACAAAAGACATAATAAAAAAAATCCTCTAAAGAAGAGGATAAGATGGAAAAATTAATGATTGTTGTCAAGGATCTTACTGCTAAAGTAAGTAATCATGAGAGGCTTCACTACAACTGGCAGGACAGGCCGACTAGACTTCATGATATGCCATGTAACACTGCATGGAAAGGTTGCAAACTAGTGCAATATAAATCAAAGGACACACAAAATCAGAATTACCCTAATTCATTGTAGGGAGGAAACGTACACAATGTGGAAAGTACCTCTTATTGTATGGCTTGTGATGGGCCACATTTCCCCTACTAGTATGTTGTGGCTCAAGCTTTGAATGAATCCATGAGAGGTGAGGATGAACCTGCAGTTAACATGTTTGAGTATACTATGGAAACTGACTGTGAGTCTTCAAAGGATGAAGCAAGTGAATATGTTGTCTCAAAAAGAAATGCAAATTTCCATGAGCAATTGCCAATTGATTAGCATCCTACTTTGAATGTAGTCACAATAGAAGACCAAGAGGTTCATCTAAGGAGGCATAGTGAGGAGGAAGTCAAGAATCTCACTAAGGCAATAATAACTAAAGCTAAGCATAATTATAATCTGAGAAGCAAAAAGGATTATGGAAGTCAAGGTATGCCTAGTTCTCTATTTTTTAAAGAAACTTCTTCTAAGAGATCCACTGAGAACAAAAGTTTTGCCAAAGATAATTAGGCTAAAGGTGATTAGTCAAGTAGTTCTGTGAAATGTGATATTGTTGATACAACTCGAAAGAAGGCAGAAAAGGTTAAATCTCATGTTGAGTCTAATGTTAACTCTATTTTTGACATGACTCAAGCTTTAATGTAGATGAAGGTTTCAGTACCTTTAATAGAGCTACTGAAAATAAAAGAACATTGGGAGGTTGCCTTTTCTTTGATTTCTAGTATATCAGATGGAGATGATTTTTCTAAAACTGGAAATGAAAAAGATGAGAAGGATCAAGAACAAGGAGTCCCAGAAGTTTATGTGGGCACCACTATCAATCAGGAACCATCTCAAATAGATCCCTTTTAGGTCATGATGTTAGTTAATAACCAATTGATTAAAAATTGCATGATAGATTCTAGTGCAGCCACTAATGTGATACCTTATGGGGTTATGAAAGAACTTGGTTTGTCTGTACACACTTCATATGGGATGTGTTATGCTATGGATAATTGAGAAGTTCTTGTTGTGGGTAATATGAGAGATGTGGAAATAAAAATAACAACTTTTGCTAAAGCTACTTACAAAATGGATGTAATTGTTATAGACACCAAGACATATTATGGCATGTTGTTGTCTAGATAGTGGGCTACTGCTGTTGGACGACATCTTCAATGGGATTTGTCATATGCAACTATCCCAGTGAATGGGAATTTTGTAAAATTGTATAGAGAACCATGTGCCCCAATGGTTATTGAAAAAAATTACCCAAACATGATTAATTGCATGATTGATGTGGATCTTGATAACTTCGGGATTAAACCCATTCAACCTTACTTGAAGAATACTGATCCTATTGTTGATGAGATAGAATCACAACAAGGAGGCCTATGGTAGATGTACTTTGATAGAGATTTCTCTAAGGAAGGGTCTAGAGTGGGAGTGTTATTTGTTTCCCCATCAGGTATTACCTTCAAGTATTCTTTTCTATTAGCATTCCAATATACAAACAACACAACTGAGTATGAAGCTCTATTATTAGGTTTAGAAATTGCCAAGAGACATGCAATCAAATTTTTAAGGGTTTATGGACACTCTAAACTTGTAGTGTCTTAGATAAGGTCAAGATATGCATCTAAAAATGACAAGTTAAAAAGATACAAGCATGTTGTTTGGGATGTCATTGAACACTTTGATCTATTTTCTATTGATTGGATTGAAAGATCCAAGAATATTATGGCAGAATTTTTAGCTAATTTCACATTAAATTCTAATGATGTAACATTGACTAGAGTTTCAATAATTGAGACAAAAGCCAGACCAACCATCCCAGATAATGTGTACAATTGGCAAGTTTTTGAGGATGATGAAGACATCCTTAGATTTGTACAATGCATAGATGATTATGAGGGTCAAAACATTGTTGTAATGAATTGGTGGAAGTTGTAGATGGACAGGAAACCATTCTTGGAAGTGACATAGTGTAGCTAGAGACAAATGAAATACCCAAGGGACTAGTTGAGCTAGAGGGTATGTTCAGTTATAGTGATGGTCACTTACACCAAGCATCATCTATGAAGTTGGAGGAATTGGATGAAGTGAACTTAGGGACATAAGAATCCCCTAAGTTGGTATATATTGGGAAGAACTTGTCTCCCCATTTTAGGACCAACCTCATTAACTTATTTAAAAGGTATAAACATGTATTTGCTTGGTCCTATGAGGACCTAAAGGCATATAGACAAAATTTATTTCAACATGAAATTCCTCTGCATGTTGATGCTAAGCCTTTTCGATAGAAGCAAATACCTATTAATCCCCTTTTGGAGACCAAAATGAAACAAGAGTTAACCAAGTTAAGGGAAGGGGGGATTATAAAACCTATAAGACATTCTTCATGGGTATCCAACTTGGTCCTTGTGAGAAATAAGAATGGGGATATAAGGCTTTGTGTAGATTTTAGAAATCTAAATGTTGCCTCTTTAAATGATAATTACTCTTCCCCAAATATGGAAGCCATGTTACAAAGGGTAACAGGTTGTGATTTATTGTCAATGATGGATGGTTTCTTAGGTTCTAATTAGGTACTAGTGAAAGAGTCTGAGCAATTTAAGACTTCTTTTACTACCCCTTGGGGGACTTATGTGTATGTGAGAATGCCATTCAGTCTAAAGAATGTTGGAGCTACTTTTTAGAGAGAAATGGATGTGGCTTTTAAAAATTTTATCAACATCATAATGGTAGTCTACCAAGATGATTTGACATGTTTCTCAAAGAGGGCAGATGATCACTGCGGGCACTTGGAAAGGGTCTTTTGCAAGGCTCTGGAGTTTGGTGTATCTTTGAACCCAAGAAAATGGCTTTTTGTAGTGACTGAAAGAAAATTGTTAGGGCATATTGTCTCCAGGGAAGGGGTTAGGATAGACCCTAAAAGGATTGAAGCTATAAATAATGTACCTTGGCCAAAGAATGTTAAAGGGATTCATTCTTTCTTGGGCAAGGTAAATTTTGTTAGAAGATTTATAGCTAACTTTGCTGAAATTGTTAAGCCTATTGTTAAATTACTTAAAAAGGATGCAATGTTTTCTTGGTATGAAGAAGCTGCACTTTCTTTTGACAAAATTAAGAAGGCTATTCAAGAAGCACCAGTGCTAAAATCCCCTGATTAAAGTAAGTCATTCTCATTATTTTATTTTGCTTCTTATTATATAGTAGCCATAATTTTACTACAAAAGGATGATGAAGGGTATTAACATCCAATTTCTTTCTATAGTAAATCATTATAGGCTGCTGAATTAAAGTATGAAATCATGGAGAAGCAGACATATGTTCTAGTCAAAGCTGTAAAGGGATTTAGGCCTTATCTAGTGAATGCTAGAATTGTAGCCTATGTACCACATGCAACTATCAAGGATATCCTGTCCCAGTCTGAAGTAACTAGAAAAAGATGCAGATGGATAAGAAGAATACAAGAGTTTGATCTTGAGATCAAAATAAAAAAACTGGTAAGAGGTCTAGGCTTAGCCAAGATAATGATTGAGACAAACTTTAAGGACATTGACATAAATAATGTTGAGATTGAACAAGCTTTTGTAACTAGCATTGAGAGGCAACCATGGTATTCAAATGTGGTACACTTCTTGAAGAATGCCTCATGTCTAGAAGCTATGACACACAACCAGAGGAGAACATTAAAGTTAAAATCACATAAATATGTTCTTATTTAGGGAGACCTATATTGGAGGAACATTGATGGGATGCTATTGGGTTTCCTGGATGAATTCCAACCTTGAAAGGTTCTAAAAGAGATGCACAGTGGAGTGTGTGGAGGCCACTATTAAGCAAAGAGAACTACTCATAGGATAATTCGAGCAGGGTATTATTGGCCAACTTTGTTAGAGGATGCTCATAAATATGTTCAAAAATGTGATCCTTGTCAAAGGTTTTCTTCTAGACTAAGGTATGTTGGTGCTTTGCTTTTGAATTATGTCACTGTTGAAGCCCCTTTTGTACAATGGGGCATTTATTTTATTAGAGAGATAATAAAAAAATCAAGCAGAGGTTATAGATGGATTATGGTGGCTATAGACTATTTAACCAAGTGGATTGACGCCATACATACCAAACAGGCTACTAGTAAGGTAGTCATTAATTTCTTAATGGATAATATAATGACAAAGTTTAGTGTGCCAGCTAAAATAGTCATGGATAATGATATGTGCTTCAAGTATGAAGAGTTTGTAGAATTATGTGTTAATTATGGGATTACAATGTCATACTCTTCACCCTACCACTTACAGGGAAATGACCAGGCATAATTGAGTAATGAAAGTCTCCTCAATATTATCAAGAAGATCCTATAAGAAAATAAAAGGTCCTGGGATCAAAAGCTCAGATTAGCCTTATGGACTGATAGGGTGACTATAAAAAATGCCATTGGTACGTCCCCTTTTGAGCTAGTTTATGGAGTGAAGGCTAGGTTACCTGTGAATAATTTGCTTCTAGTGTACCAATTTTTGCAGATTGAAGAATTAGGAATATTTGAACCCATGCAAGAAATAATGATTTAGTTGGTAGAGTTAGAGGAAATGAGGATTACAGCCCATAAAAGGAACATGAAACTTCAATTACAGTCAAAGTACCTTTTTGATAAAAAGACTAGTGCAAGAAAGTTCCAGATTGATGACATGTTGTTGCAGTGGAATGCAAAAGACCAGGACAAAGGCAAGCATAAGAAATTTGAATCACTGTGGATAGTCCCTTTAATTGTTTGTGATATCAATGGAAATACAAGAATTTCCAATGCATGGACAATTCTTGAAATATTACTTCTCTTGATCTATTTCAGTCCATACACAGTAGTTGTAGGTTGAATATAATTGCTTTCAATTTTGTGTTTTTCAATAAAGAGCCCCTGTTTTGAGTCTAGGAGAAGTCATTTGTTCCTGCTTGGTCTGTGTTCTAGAGTTTTGTTAAATTCCTGCATTGGTCTTGCATCCGACCATCTTCAGTTAGAGCCACTATTAGGACCTATTAAATTTTGATGAATTTGGAAAGCCCATTTCTAATTTTTGCATCTCCTATCAAAGGACTACCTAATGGGTTAGATCAATAAAGATTCATTTCAAGGAAGAACAAAACAAAACACAGTTTGTATCCTCCCCTTGCATGAAAATTCCAAGTAAATGCAATTAGTTGGTGCATTACCAGTGCCCCTACATGGTTCTTGATGAGGCTCAAAAACCTTTAGGCGAAAGAAACTGGCAAGAGTGGTGTGACAAAGGAAAGGACCCAGAGGATTTTCACGCAAAGGGTTAGACATCAACCATTTATCCCACATTGGTGGTGGGGAGGAGTGTTTTAGTATTTAAATGTAAAGCCACACACATTCATAGTGTCAAATCTTAAAGGCTTTTGAGAAGGAGATAGCTCAGCAACCTGGAGGCCCCCACATGCATGTAGGCATCCCGAGGTAACCAAATTTTTCTGCGGAAAGGAAAAATAACCAACGGGCAAGTCAAGGAAGGTCCAACAGTGATCACAACTAATTGGATGGTAGTTGATAGGTCACAATGGGAAGCTTCTCATTAGAGTATCCATCACAACTAGGCAACAAGGCAAGGCCAAGTCCAGTGGAGGGTCCGACCTAAAGTTACGTGGTGGTTAAGGTGGCACCCAGTTGGATCCAAAGGTGAACCAAAGGCTGACACATAGCGGGCCTGACAAAAGGGGTGAGTAGAAAAGACTTATTTGAGACCTCATTACTTAAACCCAATCTCTAGCTCTCTAGCATAAAATCCTAACACCCAAAAGACTTGAGACCTCACGAGCGAGAAGATCTGCAGATGATCCAATGGTGGTCATTGGGTCATGATGAGAAACTACTAGTTAGCATATCCCTTGTGACCCTTTGACAAAGAAGAGCTCAATTCCAGTGGTGAGCCATGGCCGATAGTTAATGCAAGTGGTTAAGGTAGGTGGTTCATTCTGGCGGTTAGTGGAGGTTGTGCTAAGGTGAGATAGTGGAGAGCCTAGAATGAATACCCTTGCAACAGGTGGCATCCCATTGTAAACTCTAGACCCAATCAAAGGGTTCCACGTGATGACACCATGTCATAAGAGAGAGCCACTCAGAAAGAGATAAGGATCAAGCAAGTTGAGAAAGATCTAATATTTGGCTTAGTTGATTGAACGATGGTCACTATATCATGATCGAAAGATGTGCGATCTTTATTCACTGCAACTTGGCGACCAAGTTTTGGGGCCTGCTAAGAGAGCAGATCAAGGTTGACTGGATGGTTGTGGTTTCATTTCGACTATGAGTCTAGGTCATGCTAAGGTGGTAGGACTAGGACCCCAAAGCCAATCAGGGGATGCCACATGACGGGCTCATTAGAAGAGAAAGTGATAGAGAGGCTAAGGGTCGAGCAGATCAACAAAGATCAATGGTGATCCAAAGGGGATCAACAGTTGTCGCCAAGTCAAAACAAAAAGTTTCTCGATGGCTAATAGCCATGACTTGGTGATTAATGGAAGAATGCCCAGAGAGAAGGCCTCCTAATCCATTGGCACCAAAAAATTTTAAATATTCAAAAGAAACGATGGCAGAGATGTGAAAATCCCATCAGATATTGTTCGAAGTAAAAGTTGGTGAGGTGTACTCAAGGCGAATGTATAGAAAACATAATGGTGCATGGCTATGTTTTTCCTTAGGTAATAATTCATCAATGCTTTGACACAAGATGATACATTGGCATTATGTGGCTATCAGTGGTTGCAACCAATTTTGGGAGATAGGACCCTACCCTTTTGGCTACTTTCCAACTGAATGACCAATGAATTAATGAAACACGCATCCCAGGAAGAATGTTAGGTTTCTCCCTCAACTGCAATGACATTGCAATGTAACTTTTAGTAAAAAAAATTAGTTAGGGTAATATTTTCCTTGAAGGTAGCTTGAATCTTGTGGCATCCTGATTTTCTATGAAAGGATACCAGGGCTACCTAGAAAAAGGGACACAATTTTTGTAGCTAAAATTTGGCAAAATTAATACACGCCTTTGTCTTAGCAATTAATGAGTCAAATATGAAGTACTTCTAACCTTCTAATAGAGGAATGAAATATATAGTCCAAAGAATTTAAACTCAAACTTGTATTGTCTTTGTGTTATTGTACTATTGTTTATTCCATTTAAGTAATCAAGGATCACTTATTTGAATGATTTGCTAGGTATCTAATGATTTTTTTTTAGTCTTTTTCTCGAGGAAAATATAAATTTACTTGAAACAAAATCATTGATATGAGTACTTTTGGTGTGGATTAGATGATGAAGTCTAATGCAGATTTGGACTTTGTATATGTCAGGCATATTCAGAGTTGATAGATCAAGAATTTGTGATGTATGTATTAGTTTCTCTTGTCAGGTTGCAGTCTGTTACAGATGCCTTTGTTGCCCAGATAAGGCACTGGTTTATCTGTTGAGTCTTTGGGTGCATTTTTTGATCCTATTCAAAAGACAAAATTAACTTTCCATTTATGTTTTAGTTGTACTGGTTAGTAAGGAAAATTTGCAGGAATTTCCACTGGTATCCTACAAAACATTTAATATTTTTGTGAGAAAATAGTCTTAAGGGGTTCACCTACCCAATATTTTATAAGCTTAAAGTGTAGGAGGTTTCCTAAGTCTGGAACCTCATATTGTTGTCTTTATTCCAAACTTTTGTTGTTCTCTTCCATTGCAGCACAGAGGCATTAGTTTTCACTTTTAAAGACAAGAAATAGAGGTTTTCAAAATGGAGAACAACAAGAGGTAATGCAAAACTAAATGAATTACATCATGAAAACAAATTACAAATGGTCGGTTACATCTTGACTATAAGATTCAGCTCACTGGCCTGGTACATACATGCTCAATTACATAATTGGTCAACTATGGGCCTCTAAATCTTAAGATACATCTTCTATATCCTCTATAATGAATTATGATGCTTGATTATATTTATTTATATGCTTGATTATATTGATTTATATGCTCAAGAGAGATCTATGTTGGCCCAACAAGGATCAAATGCCAAAGAGCAAGATCAAATGTGAAAACCACGAGGTCGACCTTCACCAAAGAAAATCCTCCAAAAAATCCAAAGGAAGAAGTATGGATCAGAGGGAAGGTTGATCACACACCAAGGAACATTAGAATCAATGAACTAAAACTCCACAAGCTACAAAAGGGATCCACAAGATTCACTAATAGCAAATAGGTCTATGCAATTCTGGTGTTCTAAGCCATAAAACTGTCTCAGAACCCAGAAGAGATAACTTGTTGAAAAATGATCCAAACTTTCCACGGTTCAAGAATAAGAAAGATTATCATGATTTCAAGAGAAATATAGCTCCACAAGATCCAGTGAGAAAATGCAGAAAGAAATGGTAAAACTAAAAAGAAATATTTTTGGTTGATGCAAGATTGCCAAGAATCGATGATGATTCTGCATTGGACATCCGGGGTTGTTGAAAAAAGTGAGTCTCTCACTTTGTTGGTGTTAGAGGAAAAATAAGGACACTTTACCTCAGCCTAAGGAACCCAAGATGAATCTTTGACTGGTCTTTCCTTCCATTTCACAAGATACTCCGAGTACTACACCCAATCCTACTATCCAAAAGGTCTCCAACCTAATTTGGTTCCTTTCAAGGCAACTGTTTCTCCAAGTCTGCAATATTGTCTTCACCTAATTTTGATTCATGATACTGGTGTAGATATGCAATGTTGAATATAGGTGAAATACTCAAATTATCTAGTAGCTCCACTTCATATGCATTTCTAGAACGGAATTTCTTAAAAATCTTGAAAGGTCCAAACTTTCTCATCTGCAACTTGTTATAGGTTCCAACTTGAAATATTTATTTTCTTAGGTACATGATCACCTCATTTCCAAATTCAAATTCCTTATGTCTTCTCTTCTCATCTTCTTTCTCCTTATACTTGTTGTTCATTTCCTCCAAATGTTGCTTAACTTGAATATATAAAGCCTTCATGTGATCTCTAAATTCTTTTACTTCTACACTCTTCTTGTCTTCATTACTGATATCTCTCAATTTTGATATACCTCTAGGGTGTGCTTTAGTAACAACGTCAAAAGATGTTTTTCTGGTACTCCTGTTCACTAAACTATAGTAGGCAAAATTTTCTTGTGCAAGAATCAAATCCCAACTTTCGATCTTCTCTCCAACCAAGCATCTCAACAAATTTCCCAGACTACTATTTACTACCTTTGTCTATCTATCAGTATGTGGGTGAAAAGTAGAACTAAACTTCAAATTTATCTTCATCTTCTTCCAAAGTGTTCTCCAAAAATAACCAACAAACTTAGTGTCTCTATCTGAAACTATGCTCTTAGGTAATCCATGTAACCTAACCACTTCCTTCAAAAATAAGTTAGCTATATGCACTGCATTTGATGTCTTTGTATAAGGTATGAAATGATCCATCTTCAAGAATATATCCACCACCATAAATATAGCATCATTCCCTCTCTATGTCTTTAGAAATCCAAGTATGAAATACATGCTCATGTCCTCCCAAGGTCTCTCTAGCATTGTCAAAGGTGTATACAATCCCATATTCTGACTAATACCTTTTGTAACCTGACAAACTCTACAACTTTGCACAAATTTCCTAACATCCTTAGGAATATGAGGCCAAAAGTAATGTTCACTCACCAATGCTATTGTTTTGTCAACACCAAAAGTGGTTGGCTAATCGTCCTTTAAGCTTCTCTTTTATTAGATTCTCCCTCATAGAACTCTTAGGTATATGCAATGAAACTCCTCTGAATAACATCCCATATTGAATGAAATAATCCAACCACTTTCTTCTATCTACCATAACTGGTGCTCTACATGCTTTCCAAGGTTGTGCAAAATTTGGGTCATCATCATACAAGGTCTTCCATTCTTCAAATCCTAATACTGCCACTCTCATATCTATCAAAAAATTCCTCCTACTCAGTGCATCAACAACTATGTTTGACTTCCCACTTCTATGCTTCATCACAAATGTGTAACTCTGCAAAAACTCTACCCATCTCATGTGTCTCTGATTCAAATTAATCTGACTGTTGAAATACTGCAAAGGCTTGATGATCGATGTATAACACAAATTCCTTAGGTTAAAGGTAATGTCTCCACTTCTTCAAGGCTTGAACTATAGCATAAAATTCTTGAACATATACTGAATATTTCCTCCTAGCATCATTTAACTTTTCACAAAAATAAGCTACTACTCTCCCTTTTGGACTTAACATGGCTCCAATTGCATTCCAAGTCACATCATAGTCTACTTGAAATACTTTGTTAAAATTTGATAAAGCTAACATAGGCTGATTAGTCACCTTCAAATTCAACAACTCAAAATTCTTATTTTCTTTGGTTGTCGAATTGATTTCTTTCCTATCTCCCCTCATTGTATTAGTCATAGGGCTACAAAACTGAACTAAAATTTCTGATAAACTTTTGGTAGATAGTTGCGAATGTATGAAATGATCTAACATCTCCAATGCTTTTTGGTGTAGGTGAGAACAATTTCTTTCACCTTCTCAGGTTCCATCTTCAATCCATTAATAGATATCATAAATCCCAAATAGACTAACTCTTCCTTCATGAAACCACACTTCTTTAGATTTATCAATAACTTCTCTTCTCTCAACCTCTATAAAACTTGTCTTAAATGCAACAAATCTCCTCTTTTGTCTTATTGTAAATCAAAATGTCATCCAAATATACAATAAAAAACTTACCCAAGAATTTCTTTAATACCTCATTCATCAACCTCATGAAAGTACTTGGTGCAATGGTCAATACAAAAGGCATCACCAACCATTCATAAAATCCTACTTTTTTGTTGAATGTTGTTGTCCACTCATCCCCTTCTCTAATTATGATCTGACGATATCCACTCTTCAAGTCTATCTTTGTGTAGTATTTGGCTCCACTCAAACAATCCATTATGTCATCCATCCTAGAAAAAGGAAACCAGTACTTCACTATGATCTTATTTATTTCTCTAGAATTGATACACATCCTCCATTCTCTATTCTTCTTAGGTGCTAGCATGACTAGTATTGCACAAGGACTCAAACTTTCTCAAATTAAACCTTTTTTCAACAATTCTTGCACTTGTTTATTCAACTCTCATTCTCTGTTAGTATCATCTAGTGTGCAACTTTTTAAGGCTAACTAGCTATGGGAATCAAGTCCATGCAATGATTGATACTCCTCATAGGTGGAAATCCATCCAGCACATTATCTTAAATGATATGTTCATACTTTGTCAGCTCTATCTCTTTCAGTTGTTCTTCATGCTCTTGGTTCTCAATTTTCTTATGATCTAAGAAAAAAGACACACTCTCATTCTCATTCTATCCAGGATTTTCCTTCCATCCACCAAATAGATTATAGCATTCATATAGACTTCACTCTTCATGGGCTCCTCATAGGGTAACAAGTTTTATTTCATCTCATTTGCTACAATAGTGTATATATTCTTTCCCCCTTCATGCATTTCATGTCTTTCAAACTACCAAGGTCTTCCTATCAAGATGTGACAAATATCCATAGGCATAATATCACACAAAACTTCATCATGATAATTCCCAATTTTCAATTTTACCAAGCATTGTTCACTTACTGACAACTTATCATCATCTTAAATTCTTTTTATCTAATAAGTCTTAGGGTTTCTCAACCTTTCTAACTTCATTTTATTCACCATCTCTTTTGAAACAAGATTATCTAAACTACCACTAGCAATAGCCACTCTACAACACTTACCGGATACCTTACATCTGGTATTGAAAAAATTTCTCCTCTACAAGGGCTCTTCATCCTCTCCGGTATGGCACAAATCTCTCCTCATCATCAATATTTCTCCATCTTCTAGTTTGTTAACTGATCTGATGGGGCTTTCTTCTACCAATGTTGTTCTTCCAATTTTCTCTGTCATCTTACATTCGAAAGAATAATGTCCTTCTCCTCCACACTTAAAGAAAGTTCCTCTAAACACTCTCTTATCTTATATTTTGTCATCTTTTCCAAAGCCATCATTCCAATAACCATCAAGTTCCCTTCTCCAATAGAAATTTTTATCATCCTTCTGGTATGAACTGTCATATTTGCTTACTTCCTTGTCCTTGTTCTAATTTTTAAAGGTTCCTCTTCCTCTACAATATCCTCTTCTTCCTTGAAATCTTCCTTTGGAAAACCTTCCACCTCTACCTCTCTATCTCTTCTCATGTCTTTTGTTCAACTTCTCTTCTGCTTTCAAGGCATATTGGTAAGCTTCTTCAACACTCTGCAACTTGGTCAAACTAAGTTCATCTTGTATAGACATCTGTAATCCATCCAAATATCTTGCAACTTGTTCAACCTCATCATCGACAAGTCAAGATTTGATATTTAACTTGTAGAATGCTTCAGTGTACTACTTCACACTTGATTCTTTCTTCTTTAAGTCTATAACTTTTTGAATAGATTCACTTTGTAATCAGCTAGCATAAACTTCAATTTAAATTTTTCAACCATCCTCTCCCATGATTTGATCTTCTCTTTTCTTCTTCTCTATCTATCAACCTGTAAATGTTCCCACCAAAGAGATGCATGACCTTTCAACCGATTATAGGCATATTTTACCTTCCTTTCTTCCATGTTGTTCTCAAAATCAAAATACTTCTCCATTTTTGAGATACAATCCATTAATTCATGTGAATCCAAATTACCATCATCTCAGGTGGGGTAAAATATGGTTTGGTGTTCACCCTACTCAAAACTCTCAAGAAATTCTCTTCATATAGATTAATCACTGGTGGATTTTCTACCTATTCCACCGATGCTTCTTCTTCTTCATCTTCACTCATATCTTCAATATGTCAACCTCTTTTCTAGGCTATTTCAATAGCTTCAAACTGAGCTGCAATTCCTTTCAACATTTCTATCACTATAGGGTTTGCATTTCCACATGCTCAACCATTCATATTTCCTCTTCATGCCATTTTTATGCTAGTCCTCTGTAGTTGTAGATTGGATCTATAGTCTACCACCCTACAACAAAATCTTTAGGAAAACTTAATTTTGAGAACAAAAACTTGGCTTTGATACCACTTGGTGTAGTCATGGTTAGGAGAGACCTCAAGGAGATCTATCTGAACTATGTAGCAAGAGTAGACACAATGAAATAAAGACATTAGCATGGTGGATATGAAAAAATAAATGAATAAGATCATAAAAACTAATTACAAATGGCCCGTAACATCAGGGCTAGAAGATTTAGCTCACTAGCCTAATGCATACATGCTCATTTATATAATCAATCAACTCTAGACCTGTAAATCTTAAGATACATCTTCTATATCCTCTAAAATAAATCAGGATTCTTGATTATATTGATTTAAATGCTCAACAAAGATCTGCATCAGCTCAAGAGGGATCAAATGCCAAAGATCAAGATCAAACATGAAAACCATCAAGTCGACCTCCGCTAAACATAATCCTCTAAAAAGGAAGAAGTGTTGATCATAGGGAAGGTTAGCCACATACCAAGGAACATTGGAATAAACAAACTAAAGCTCCACAAGCTATGGAAAGGATCCGAAAGATTCACCAATAGCAAATAGGTCCAAGCAGTTGTGGTGTCCTAAGCTAGAAAATTGTCTCGAAATCTGGAAGCGATATTGCTAGAAAGAGATCCATATGTTCTATGATTCATGAATAAGGAAGATAATCATGATTACAAGAAAAAACCAGCTCCACAAGTTTTAGTGAACAAATGAAAGAAAATACAGAAAGAAATACTAAAACTGAAAATAAATGTTTTTGGTTGATACAAGATTTCCAAGAACCAGGGATGCTCCTGCATCACAAAATTTGGGAAAAAATCAAGATTAGATTATGTAGAAGAGGAGTTACTTATTGGAAGAATTATAGAAAATTTTCATAAATTGATACAACTGTACATACATCATAGTTTTCTGCCAGGTGGCATGCATAACTGTTTCAGACATTAAGAGACACTTTCCCACTTGGAACTATTTTAATTGTATCCAACTTCACAAAAATTACTCTTTTGTACATCAAAAAGAGATTCAATAAAATTCATGCTTTTCAATTTATCTGTGTTATCAACATACACAAATAGATTTGGATGGTGTTGATAGTAGATTTGAAGTAGAAGTTAGTAAGAAAGAACATCACTTCTATATAAGTGATGGTAAGGAGAATGACAAGCTTTTAGTAGAACATTACTTTAAGAAGTTTTTTAAATATTTGGTAGATATGGGCATAAAAATTGATAAGCATTTTGTTTGACCTGATTGGACATGCATAATAATTCAAATCATGAATACCATTTTATGCACTATGTAGATATCATTTAAATGAAAAAAACCTCATGTTTGGAGATTTTTAAGAGTGGGGATGGAAAGGGTGAATATGATGGTGCAAGAGCTTTCATCAAATATACTCTAAGAAAGCATAAAATGAATCATACATGAGATCATATAGATGACACAAATGATGTTGAGTGGTGTAAGAAATAATGTGCATTAAATGATGTTGGTACATCATCACAAATTCACTAAAATATTTAGTATAGAGTGTGTTGGGAGATATCAGGTATGTATATGCACACATTTGCATGTGATCTTTTGTTTATTTTGGTTATCAATTTTTAAAAAATATTAACTAGTATTAAATTAACTATATGTAATATTTCTATGTTTCAAGGTGTGGATAGAAGAAAAATACATGTATGCAAGAGGGTGGAGATGGAAATATCTTTGAATTGTAATGAGTAAAACTGATCACCAATGGACATTCAACACTAGGGATTACTCATATTTTAGTTGTGACTAAATTTTGGAAAACTATGAAAAATGTATCAACTAACAACTTGGTTATGTTACTAGTAGATGGAATTTGGTGCCACTAGTTGTTACTAACACATACCATCAAGATGAGGATGAAATATTTCAAGAAATTCTTTTGATTTCTAGTATTTAAGACCATATTTTTGGAGTGATATAAAAAGGTACACATGTATAAATTGATATCTCACATACAAGTTTATAGTTTACATACATGCAAATTTGTAATGTATATATATTCAATCTCTAAGACCTAAAGTATAGTGGTTTAAAGATAATTTATTTAAGTTACTTGAAATTTTCATTTAAATTTATTGTGTAAGTGATTTTTTTTGCAGTCAAATCAGAGATTGGAAATATAGAAGGTTGAAAATAAGAGAAGACAAAGTTAGCTAAAGTCAAAAAAAGCAACATCTCAGTTTCAAAGTAATTTAGTGTTTTTTACAAATTCTCATCTTCGAATTTGTTGTTTCCCATGCAGACTTAGTTGTAGTGCAAGGGACATATTTCAAACAAATAAAAAATGTTCAAAATGGGATTCATTTTACTTAATATCAAATTGACAACAAGGCATATTAATACACCCACCTAGTAATTGTTGTCCACCTAAATCATCATCTAGTTCCACAATAACATGGACATTAGAAAGAGTAGATAGTGAAGCTCGTGAGAAAATATTAAATGTTATTGAAGAGAGTGTTGAACCACTTGATGAGGTCTAATTATTTAACTCATATTAATGTTTAAACTCATGAATTTAATGTATATTAGAGTTTAAACTCATAACTTAGTGTTTGACCTTGTGAAGTGAACTTGTTGGGACCTATAAAATATTGAGGGTTTAGGGTTTTTGCTTTTTCATGAAAACATTTAGAAAAAAATTAAACCTTTGTAGCACATTATTGTAATTCATATTGAAGTTGAACCCTTGAACCTTTTTGGTTCAAGGTTCAAGGTTCAACCATTTCTCATACGTGAGACGTGGCTTTGTAATGTTTTTTAATAAGCAAGTGAGAATGCATTATCTTAGTTTTGAACCATTTGCAAATTAGTTCAAGGTTCAAGGTTCAAGCTATTGGGACTCATAAAAATTTGAGTATTTTGGGAGGCCCATTTCAAAATTTTGCATGTGCACATCCTCTTGGCGTTTTTTTGGTAGTTTTGAATTTTTCTCTTATCGGTAAGACCTACCTCGATCGACAAGACTCACCTCGATGAGGTCATAGGTGATGTGTGTGGTGTTATCGGGTATCAGGTGGAGTGGTTTCATGCTATCCTGACCACTCGATGACATGGCGCAAGTGGGGGGATATAGATTGCTGACACTGTCCATCAGAATAGTGCAATGTAATGCTACCTGATGACCCAATGGAACATCATCTAGAGTGTAGTAAGTCATCGCCCATCAAAGGTCAAGTTTTGAAGTTATCTCAATGACCCAATGGTTAGTGCAAAGAGGTAGGGAACACAAAGTTTGTCATTAGCCATCGGATTATCATGTGTGGAGAGGTCCCGATGACTCGATGGAAAGGCCTAGGCATGGTCCATTTATCCCACATTGGTCATGGGGAGGAGCATTTGAGTATTTAAAGGCAAATCCCCATACATATTAGGTGTCAAAGCTTATGGGCTTTTGGCAAGTAGCAACTCAGAAGTGGTGGGGCCCTTGTGTGCATCTCAAAGCGCCCAAATTTTATAGCGGAAAGGCAAAATAAATAGCAAGCAAGTCAGGTAGATCAATGGTGAATGCAAAAGATCCAACAACTATCACTATGTGACAACATAATGATGCTCACCAGATATCACCGTGACTTGGTGAAAAAGTACGTGCCAAAAAGGGGTGAATGGTTCAGGTTTGAGCTGATCGAACGACTATCGCTATACCGCCACGTGAAAGTGCTCGACTATTAATAGCCAAGACTTGGCAACTGATAAGGTGGCAGACAAGTGGTAGACATGTGGTGATGTTGTGGTACAAGAGAGAGATGCTTAGGAGAGGCTAATGATCAAGCAGATTGCTGAAATCCAATGGCAAATCCGAGGCAGATCAATGGTGGGGTGAAATTTTGGGGCTAACCATGACTATCATTGTATTGCGGTTGTGAAGTGACTAAAATGAATATGCTCATGACAGGTGGTGCTGAGGTGAACTCTAAAAAAATCATGAGGTGCCATGTGGTGACACACAACTGATAAGGTGGAAGGTTTAATGGTAACACGGGGAAGGCAGGTGGCATGTCATTAAAATGAACATCGATGGGACCTTGGCTTCGATGGATCACTATAGGGATTGATCGAAGGCATTAGTTTCATCAACATAAAAGGTGTTGATGAAACTAAGGTTCTGATAAGATAAGAAAGTGGCTTGCTGAAGGGGAGGTTTGGCTGAAAGACTGAGGCCCAACAAACCAAAATTGGTGGTGGGTCTAGTGGTGCTGAGGTGGCAAATGAGTCCATGTTTAGGTAGATTTGGTGGCTAGTCACAGACTGACATGTAGCATGGATGGATGAAGAGGTAAGGACCGAGTAGGTTTGTTCCAATCTAATAGTTGTCGCTATACCATTATGCAAAGGTGCCCAATGGTTATCACCTATGACATGGCGAACGATGACATGGTAGCTGTGGTGGTGGTCTAGGTGAGCTTGGAGAAAACCAGGAAGTGACACATCATAGGCAGGTGAACTCACAATACTGGTTCCCACTTTTTGACCAACTTTGACACTTAGATGAACATTTTGCAAAAAACCTTCACTTTCCGACACCTATAACTTTTAAATCGTTAAGAATTTGAAGATGATGTAAACTAGTGATTTGTAACAACCTTTTTGTAGATTCTAAATATATTTTTTTCAAATTTTTTTGAATAAAATTTTATTGATTTTTCCATCTCCCTCAAAAGTAGTTTTTTACAGGAAACAACATTTTTTAAGAGTGATGTGCATCCCGAAACGTATAAATTTTTTTCTATAAATGATAAAAACTTATCTCTTTTAAATTTTGGTTTGTAACATCAATACCCAGGGCATATAGTTGGTTTGATAGAGATATGTTGAATATTTTTTATTTTATTAAGTTTTGAAGTCCGACTAATTATAATTTAGATATAGGTGTACGTTTGAACACATAACTTGCTCTATATATATCAAAATTAAGTTTTATTTTTTTTGTTAGAAAGAAGACATCAATACCTAGGGCATAGATATTTTTCAGATTTTTTTTGAATTAGTTTGCTATTTTTCCCAATGCATTGAACAAAGAATTTCATGTTTAGTGAAAAACCTACGTTCATAAAAAATAAAATAAAAATATATTAATAAACTTAAATATATTAAAAATTATACTATTTGGAAAGCTTATAATAAGGACTAAATCCTTAAGAAAACAAAACTTCTAAATGAATTCGTTTGACCCCTCAAAAGCTAATGTAAAATGGGTTTTTTATTAGCATTTGATAGATGCAAAGGAGACTCCATTGCAAGTATGATTTAGAAGTAGAGAGGTTCTATCCAAGAAATTTTGATCTAAGAGCCTTTGATCTAACTCTCTTCAATTAATTACTTCAAATGGGACATCTTAAAGCTTAAATAATTATATTTTCAAAAAAATGTATGATTTCAACAAAAATCAGGATGTACCAAAAAGTGGGAACCGGCTTTGTGAGTTCACCCAGGCCCGCCCGAGGAGAGAGTAGCCCAGGTGAATTAACTGTTACTACTTATCAAATTGCCATTAGTTTTATATACAAAGTCATTCTATATTTTAGTTGGTTAGTAAAAATAATACACCGAGTTGATATACACTGAGTGAAACATGTTACCAGATTCATTGAACCTAGACACACATATGAAAACATGTTACAAGATCGAGGCACACAGAACCATTATCACATTGGAAATTGCACATATAGATTTTGTATAATTTTGAGGTCATCTAACCAATGAAATATTTTCCATGGTTATTTACTCGAGAAATCATGTTTGTAAGATCGAAGCAATGAATCAGATCACCGACATAAGAAGTCTATTTATACAACATGAATTTAGGGTTAGAAATATATCTAAATGTGAGAAATGTGTGTGCATATGTGTATGAAGGAAGACTTATGTGATACATGAGAAATCATAGAGTATTATGACTGTTACAAAGACACAGAGGTCACCGAGAAAGTTATCAAAGAATAGTCGAGGAACAGAGTAAACAGAAGGGTTTACCGAGCTACTTTATGAGTTACCGAGGTATGCTATAGGCAAGGTAATCTTATTTTGAGCACATAGAATATGCTACAACATTCCAAATGTAAAGTTGCAGATATTTGTAATGATTCTATTGTAATATCTTGAAGTTGTAAGAGAAACCTTTAACAGGGTAAAAGACTCTAACCAAGTCTATAAATTGTAAATCCTTTAACTAGGTGCTACACTTATATATTGTTGTATAAATCCTTTAGCAAGGTAGAACTAACTGATCTTAATACTCCTAAGAAGGTAAGCTATCAGAAATAGCTAAATGTAGCTCTAACCGTGCACTCTTTATTATTGCAGTAGTGAAGTTGTGGGTGCCATCCCCACTGCAGTTTTTCTCTCTAACCAAGAGTTTCTGCATGACCAAAATATATGTGTTGTGGAGTGAATCATGTATGAATGTTATCTGTTGATTATAGTTTTGTTTTATGTTACTACACTACTCTCTTTATGTATAACAGTAAGGTTATTACAAAAGAAAAGTTTTGGAGTACTAATTCACCCCTCCCCTCTCAATACAGTAGCTTTCCATATTGGGCCTAACAATTGGTATCAAAGCTTGAATCTTGGAAAAAGGTTTAACTGCCTAAAGAGAAAGATCTTATCAATGGAAGGCTATAAACAATCTCAGAGGATTGTGTATCTACAAGAAGAGCTGGTTAATGCAAATCAAGTGATTGCAGACATGCAAAGGCAAATGCAAAAGTCTTTGAAAGTAAGAAGAAGATTATCTGATGATTTGCAGGATTCTCAAGAGTTAGTGGAATAAATCAAGACATGATCTAAGAATAGTATATTTGAAGAAACTGAAGAAATGATTGGAATGTTGAAAGAGAAGAAAAAAGCATTGGTTGATCAAATAAAAGTAATGAAGAGAGAACATGAACATTTCAGTACACAGATGACTAAAAATCTAGATGCATTAAGGATAGCCGAGGATAAAGAAAGAGATCTACAAAGAGAGAAACAACAACTTGAAGTCTTGGTATCCTATAAAAATGATGAAATCACAAGATTGACTAGGATTTAACAAAATATGATAGATCAACTAGGTTATGCACATCATGAAGCAATTTTGAAAAATGATGAGAATCAAGAATTGAAACTTGAAGTATCAAGGTTGAGCAATGAACTTGAAACAGATAAGAAATCCAAGGAAACACTGAAAAAGAGTTATGAAGTATCAAAGACGCTGGATGAGCAACTGAACACAAGATGACCCTACAAAGAAGGAGGACTCGGTTACAAAGAAAAAGACTCTACCAAGAAGGGAATCTACACTACCAAGAGAGGAGAATCATCAAAACAAGCTGGAAAAAGGAATAACATCAAAAGGGAGAAGCCTATTTTCTACTACTATGGAAATCAAGGTCATACTGCCAATATGTGTCAAACTAGAAAAGGTAAGCAACCAAATACCACTAAGACCAATGGTTATTGTTACAATTGCATTAAATATGGTCACACATCTAATCAATGTAGTGTAGCGTCGTAAATTGTACGCACTCGCCAGGGTGGTACAATTTCACACCTAGTTTAGCACCTGCCTTAGTGCATTTTACATTCTGCATTGCATTTCTCCTTAAGCACTTAATTAATCAAATTAATTAGGTCTAAGGTTCCTATTTCATCATTCTCTACATCATAAAGTTGGGCCCTTTCACTAAAGCGCACCCTTCGCATTTTATTCCTCCAATACATCACTTAATCAAAAACCCTAATTAAGTCCTATTCCGAACTTGGGGGCTTGGTTTCGGGGTCAAAACATCTCGAAATCACCGTTAACTTCGGGATTCTCTCTAAAATCATCATATCCGACGGCCCTGAAAATTTGGTGAAAAGTTGCCGGGACCATGGCGCCCGTGCACATGGTCCCGGACATTTTTCCTGAAATTTTAGGAGCGCGATCCAATCATAAAATAAAGCTTAACCCCAAGAAATTGGCGGGATATTCAATCTCTAGGTCGGCCAAAATACGAATTTACGACCTAGGGTTTCATACATAAGAGCTCTCTTTCTTCATTTGGAAGGATCGGATTTTTGTTTCCAGGAACTTCATATGCAGCGAAAGAGCAGATATTTGAGAACTTCAACAACATTCAACATCATTCTATCAAGCATCTATCAAATTCATTCATCCACTTAGGGCTTGGAAGACATTGAAGAACAATAGGAGATTACCGACTGAAGATTGGCTTGTACTCCTCCCTTGAGGGTTGGGTATGATTTCGTATTGTTTTCATGTCTTTGCATAATCTTTGATACATCATTTATTCATGCTTTAGATCACATTGCATCTTGATTTAGAGCATTTACATTATCATTTACAAGCAATTAGGGTTTACTTTCTAGGTTGCTCTAGTTTGCTTTTTTGCATTTTGGACCTTGCACACACACTAGGTCTGCACACACAATACATTTTACAAAACAACTTGGCTATTCGTGGAGGTGGAAATCACCGAAGTGGGGGTTTGACTAAGGCAAAACCCTATATAGCCGCCCCTCCCCCTTTTCAAATATTATTGCAGGTTTCGAGATTCGGACAACGCCGCGGGATACAGATCCGGAGAGAGAAAGTTGGGACAGCACTCTGTGTGAAATTGCAGAGCAGAAGACCGGGACAGGGGCGCTGGGCGCCCTGGTCCCTTGGACAGAGGCGCTGGGCGCCCTGGTCCTCCGGACAGACAGTTTACAGACAGTTTCCAGACAGTGTTTCAGAGTGCAGAACAGTGGTTTCTGGTGCAGTTTTTAGGACAGTGGCGCCCGCACCCCCATCCTGAACATCTTCAGTCCGATTTTAACTCCAGGTACATATCTGCATTCTTATTTCATCCTTGTACTTACAGCTGTTCATTGTTTAATCTCAATTCTGCAATCTTGTTATTGGTTCATACTAGCATTTTGGGATTAGGGTTTGAACTTGCATTACTTGATCTTACAATTTCAACAAGGGAATAGAAATCCTAATAGATATCCCGTGGCTCTCTCTTTCACCAAAAGAAGTAGCCAATTGTGCGATATCTCTAGGCTCTTTCATATTCCGTAATGTGTGTCAAAAGGTAGGATTAGGGCATGATTAACCTAGTCTCACTTTTTTCCCCTACACATTTTGGTGAACCCGACGTGAATCTATCATTGCTTCCTCTTGCATTGCATTTATTAGATCTAGATCTAGATTTAGTGTGTTTTCATTTCATTTTTATTAAAAAGAGAAAAAAAAAAAAGAGTGTGTTTCTTTGCATTGTGTGTTTAAATTTTATGCGATCTTTTCAAAATGTCAGATTTTTATTTGCAAAATGTTCATACTTTTGATGATCATTATGAGTATAGCCAAGATGAATTAGATGAAGCATTAGATGAGTTTTTGAACCCAAAGGATGCTAAACCTTCATTTTACCAAAAACTCATAAACCTTGTTACTATGCCATTTAGGTGTGATGAGAAAGATAAGTCGAATGATTCCTCTCAAGGATACATTCCTATCCACTCTTCCCCTGAATCTAGTAACATGGTTGTTTTCAATAATCCCCTCTATGAGGAGATGTCTCCTTTTGAATCAAAAGACAAACCTTTTAACCGATATGATCATGCTTTGTTGGATGATGCTCTTGATGACTTTGTGGCTTTGTCGAAACCTTTAAACAAAAACAAGACCTCTAAATTGGTTAACATGATAAATTTGAATGAACATAACAAGCCTCTCTTTGAAGTCCAAGGTGCTTATCCTTCTTCCACTTTTCAAATTCCTAAAACTCCTCTCCTTACTATCCAAGGAAGGTATGATCATGATTCCTTTCATACTCCGAATAAACCAATCATCACCGTGCAAGGAAGGAAACCTATAAGTCCTTACAATTATGCTAAGCAAATAACTAGAGAGAGTTATCATGCGGTTGCCCATACCTATCATACCAGAAATAATAGGCAACCTAATCCTCCTGCTGTTATTTCAGTCTCTCTTCCTAATCCTCAACCAATTCTTCCTCAAGCTCCCCGTATTTCGCAAGTTATGGGTAAGGAATATGATCTCATAGAACAACTCAAAGCTACCCCTGCTAAGATATCCCTTTGGGATTTGATTCAAACTTCTTCCGCTTATCATGGAATGTTACAAGATGCCTTGAAAGATTTGAATGTTCCTCCACCGAATACATCTAGTAATATAGCATCTTTTGTTAACTCTGTGATGAATCCTAAAGCTCAAATTGTGTTTACCCAAGATGAGTTGCCTACTAGTGAAATTCAACAACAATATGATCCCTTGATGATTGTGGTTGTCATGAAAGACACTGCTATAAGACGAACACTAGTAGATAATGGCTCTGGCCTTAATGTGTGTAGCATTAATTTATTGCATAAGATGAATGTGGATACATCTCTTATGGAGCCTGACTCTCGTCCCATTCGTGGCTTTGACAATGTGGCTAAGACTTCATTAGGTATCATCACCTTACCTCTCACAGTGGGACCTATTACTTTACCTACTCCTATCGATGTTATGCTTAGAAATTTAACATATAACTTGTTATTAGGGAGGCCTTGGATTCACAGCATGCAAGCTATCCCCTCTACATTACATAGACAAGTTAAATTCGTTTATAACAATAAGACATACACCTTAATGGGTGATACTAATTTTCAAGCTTGTCTACAAACATCTACTTCCAAAGGGAGTTCTTCTAAGCCATCCTCGTCTAGTGATGACTCTTTAAACAAGAAACCTATCGATGAATCCTCGCTCTCCGATGATCGGAATTCTTTGGATGAGTCTGGAACTCCTGGAGAAGACCCTTCTCGACTTGAAAATACACATGAAAAGGATTTTGATCCTGAGAAGGTTCTCGCAGAAGATGATTGGGGATCTCTTGATTTTAACCCTACCTTTGTAGGTGAATATAAGGTTCCTTCTAGAGAAATTAAAGTTGGAAAGAAGGAAGAAGCTAAAAATCATAAAGTTGAAAAGAAAGAAGAAGCTAAAAATCAATCAACCTTACCTGAATCTATGAGTAATAATTTTGTGGCCGCTTCTCAAACTTCTTCTCCTCACATCTATAATTATGAAGAGTTTGATTCTTTGTCTTATGAAAAACCACCTTCTCTTCCTGAAATGGCTAATCGTTATGGTCATGGTTTTCGCATTTTCGCTAAGCATGGGTATCATGGAAAAGGTTGTGGTGCTAATGAACAAGGGATAAGAGTTCCTCTAGAGACTAATTTTCACAATTATGCCTTTGGACTTGGCTACAATCCCTGCAGACGTACTCAAGCTTCTAAAAGACCATGCATTAGTGTTAATGCTATTTCTACATCTCTATCAATAAAATACCTTGAGTATATTGATGAGGATTCTTTGGGTGATTGTGCTTTGGATATCTTCCCTACCGACGATGCTTTAGCTGAGTTCTTGGGAGCCTATGACACTCTTCCTCGTTATCATCACAATAGGGGACTCCCTTATTGTTTGAACACCGAACCTATTTTGGAAAAGAGATTGATAACGATAAGATTGTGAAAGAATTCCCTCAGTTAAAGGATACTCCTCAACAAAGTAATCTTCTCATAAGTGACACCACTGATGTTAAGATGGATCCTTGCAATAAAGAGAAAGTCATTAAAATTGGGAAATGTTTGGATGAAGAGGAACAAAAACAATATGAAGAACTATTGCATGAATTCCCTGAGATCTTTGCTTGGGCATATTCTGACATGCCTGGTATAGATCCTAAGATCGTTACTCATAATATTGTCTTAGTTCCTGATGCTAAGCCCGTGAAACAAAAGATTCGAAAAATGAATCCTAAGGTGGCTCTGCTTGTTAAGGCTGAGATTGAAAAATTATTGGAGGCTGGATTTATCCGCCCTATTGACTATTCCCCATGGATTTCAAATATTGTCGCTGTGGCTAAACCAGACAACAAAATAAGAATGTGTACTGACTTTCGGGACCTAAATAAGGCTTCTTTAAAAGATGATTTCCCTCTTCCAAACATTGACATGATAGTTGATTCTACGACAGGACATGCCTTGTTATCCTTCATGGATGGTTTTTCAGGCTACAATCAAATTTTTATTAACCCTCAAGATCAATTCAAAACTGCTTTCACCACTCCTTGGGGTACGTTTTGTTGGATAATGATGCCTTTTGGACTTAAAAATGCCGGTGCAACTTATCAACGAGTGATGACCCTTATCTTTCATGATTATATGCATAAGATTTTAGAGGATTATGTTGATGATATTTTGGCCAAATCTTTTCTTCGCATGGATCATGTTAAAATCCTTCGTCAAATCTTTGAAAGAATTCGTAAATATCACATGCGCTTGAATCCCCGCAAATGTGTTTTTGGTGTGGATAGTGGAAAACTATTAGGGTTCATAGTTTCGCATCGTGGGATTGAGGTGGATACTAAGAAAATAGATGCTATTGTCAACATGCCACCTCCTAGAAATGTGTCTCAACTTAAAAGCTTACAAGGAAAGATTCAAGCTATTCGTAGGTTCGTGTCTCAGCTTGCAGATCGTACCTTTCCTTTTACTCAACTTCTTAAAAAGGATATCACTTTTCAATGGAATGAGGATTGTCAGCAAGCATTTGAAGATTTAAGAGTGTATTTGGCTAGTCCTCCTATTCTTCAACCTGTCGAACCTTCTAAACCCTTCCTTCTGTATACAGCTACTTCCTCTCATGCTCTCGCAGCATTGTTGGCCCAACATGATAAAGATGGTAAGGAATGTCTGGTTTATTACATAAGTCATACCTTACTCGATTATGAGACCCGATATTCTACGATAGAGAGACAATGCTTGGCCGTGGTGTTTGCGACTCAGAAATTGAGACATTATCTTTTAAATTCAGAAGTCCATGTCATGGTTAAGTTTGATCCTTTGAAGCATCTTTTCTCTAAAACTGATTTATCAGGACGTCTAGCTAAGTGGGTTATGATGTTAACTGAATTTGACCTTAAATTTGTTTCACAAAGAGCAATTAAAGGACAAGCGTTGACCGATCACTTAGTTGAGGCCCCTTCACCTTTCTCCTTCCCTAACCCTGAGTCCTTTCCTGACGACTTCATTCTTTCTATAGAGAAAGATGAAACTTGGGAGTTATACTTTGATGGCTCTAAGTGTCGTACGGGATTGGGGGCAGGTGTTGTTCTGATTTCTCCTACAAAGAAACCCATTCCCTTATCCTATCGTCTAAATTTCCTATGTACCAATAACATTGCTGAGTATGAGGCTCTTATAGCAGGAATAAAAGCAGCCTTAGCTCTGAATATAAAACACATACATATCTATGGAGATTCGTAATTGATTATAAGACAAGTAACAAGAATATATCAAGCAAAACAAGACAAACTATCACAATATAAAGATCTTGTTATCTCTTTATTACAAAATTTTGATTCTTATACCATGGAACCCATTCCTCGAAAAGATAATCGACATGCGGATGCAATGGCATGTGTGGCTTCTTTAGTATCTTTAGAGGACCCTATGGTCGATCTTAATTTCGTTATTCACAACCTTATTTCTCTGGCTATTGAGGATGATTCTAGCTTGATAACATGTTGTGACTTTGTAGACTCAGATGAATGGTTCTCGCATATCGTAAGATATTTGACCGATGGTACCTTTCCTGATTCCGCTAATAGGAACACTAGGGCTAGAATCCGCAAGCTGTCTGCTAGATATATCATCCTTTCTAATGTCCTTTACCGAAGGGGTTATGATGGTCTTCTCCTTCATTGTCTTAACAAGTCGGAAATCCCTGTTGCTCTTGAAGAGGCACATTCAGGTGCCTGTGGGGGGCATTTCGGGGGCAAATCCCTGGTTCATAGGTTGCTTCGTATGGGATACTATTGGAAAACTATGCAGAAGGATTCCTTTTCATTTGTTAAAAAATGTCATCAATGTCAACAACACAATAATCTGATTCATGCTTCTACCCAAGAACTCCGTTCTCAAGTAGCTTCTTGGCCTTTCTCCACATGGGGTTTGGATCTTATTGGAAAAATTTCTCCTCCTTCATCTCAAGGACACACCTTCATTATAACTACAACAGATTACTTTACGAAGTGGGTAGAAGCTATTCCTCTTCGCTCTACTACTGCTGAAGTGATTTGTCAATTTCTTCTAGAAAACATCATTTCTCGATTTGGGATACCTTCCACTATTATCTTAGATAATGGGACATCGTTTAAAAACAAGGATGTGAAGAAATTCCTCGAGAAGTATCATATCAAACATCAATTTTCTACACCATATTGTCCTCAATCAAATGGCCAAGCCGAATCATCCAATAAGATAATTGAACAAATTCTTCGTAAAACTGTGAATAAGCATGGTAAGGATTGGAGTAACCAGCTGATCTATGCTCTTTGGGCCTACCGAATGAGTGTACAAATTGCTACAAGAACTACTCCTTATAATCTTGTTTATGGTGCTGATGTTATTATGCCCTTAGAGTTAGAAATTCCATCACTTAGGGTTTCTCTCAAAGGTATAGTAGATGATGACTCTTATAGGGAACAACGACTTCAACAGCTTGAGATGCTTGACGAACAGCGCATAAACGCTCTTGAGCATATTCAAGCGTATCACAAAACTCTACAACGAAGCTATAATGACAAGGTTATTCAACGTTCCTTCTCAGTAGGTGACTTAGTCCTTTATGAGAATCAGCGCAATGTGAATGCCTTGCCTGCAGAAAAGGGAAAATTTAGTCCTAATTGGCTTGGACCATATATCGTTATTGAGGATTATGGATCAGGTGCTTACAAAATAGTGGATGTAGATGGTACACCTCTTAAAGAACCTATTAATGCTATGCACTTGCGTAGATATTATGTTTAATTCTTCATTTTTCATCTATCTTCTTGTTCAATTCTTCAACATTGGATAATATGTTAGTATTTCTTAATTAAAGAAAAATAGAATTAAATGTTATGTTAATCTATATTGCTTCATTCCTGACAAGCATGTCTTCTTATTTTATAGTTTGTCTTGAATTCATTTATGTAAATTGTAAAAGATTTACATTTTTCATTATGCTAGCATATTATACAATGTCTTTATGTGTTAAGTAGAATCGTATCATGTTGTGTTTAAGTTCAAAATTAAATCACATTAGTTATATGATTCTTAGACTTAATGCATATTTCTTCCTTATCATCAATGTCGTACTTGATTAAATATTTTAATTAAGTCACACATGTATCAATTTAAGCATGGAGCATTGAGAAATCAATCACATGGAAATTAAATTCTGAACATACATGTACATTTACCAAATGTATTAGATTTAATCAAAACAAAATATACATTGTTTTAGGCATTAAAGATAACACATTTGAGACAAAAGAGAAGCATGTATATATACATATATATGTGTGAATCGTATACAAACATAGGTCACTGTATATCCAAAATGTGACCTCTCCTACATCATACAATCATCTCCTATCCCTAGGGCTAGTGGCTGGAGAGTGTCGACTGGATGCTCCCTCCTGATCTGGCCATGGAGGTGGACCCATGGGTGTGTAGCGCGATACAGACCGTGAGTGACTCCGAGAGGAACTCCTATGATCCCTATCCATAAGGATCACGCGATAGGTGGTAGCCTCGGCCTGAGCTGCTGCTAGATCTCGCCGTGCCTACTGAAGGTCCTCCGATAGGATTCTCTCTCTCTCCCTCCATATATCTACCTGTACTCGGAATGGGAAAATCAAATCCTCATGCCGACCTACGTTCCCCTGAGGCCTATAGGCAATCTGTGAGGAACTGGGGATCTGTGCTATCATGGAAATGTCTGTCATTGCCTGCTGAATCAAGGAATGCCATTCCTGCACATTAGCTATGGCAGTAGAACAGATTTTTTGTTAGTACCATGCTATATCATCAAAACATTAATCAATCAATATAAACCTACTATACCTGGATCTCCCTCGCGCCAGTAGGGATCATGATATGGTAGTATCTGTGACTAAGAACCGCTAGGCTCCCCTCGCTCATATACTCTATCCATGATGGGTGTAGGCTGGACGGTACTGGTGACAGGTCTCCGTATCGCCTCCTGTTCCCCCTGTTGGAGAATAGGGGGTGGATCCAGAGCTATGGTATCATTGCCTGAATGGTGGGGAGCTGCATCCGACTCCTCCTCATCATCTCTATCCTCCTCCTCGTCATCCTCCTCATCATCATCATCATCCTCATCCTCATCCGCATCATCACCTGCATCCTCCTCGTCCTCCTCTCTATCTGCATCCTCATCCTCCTCCTCCTCGTCACTGGGCTGATCGCCTGTAGGTGGATCAGGATCTTCCACCTCCTCATGATCCTCTCCCTCCTCTGGCTCCTCTGACCTGGATCCCTCGTCCTCATCTCAGTCTCCATGTCTCCATGGGCCTGGATAGCCTGTCGGATGATCTGGTGGAAAGATAGGACCTGGATATGATCTCATAAACCATGAGACATACCTGCACTGTGCTCCAGGCTCTGCAGAATAATCAGTGACTACATCTTGATCAGATCCCTCTATATCTATAGTCTCGATGTCATCTATCATCGGTCTCGCTACTGCTCCAGGTCTGGGAAGGACCCGTGAGTGTCGAGTATAGATGGGCACATCGGCTGGAACACACTGCTCTAGTCCGAACTGCCTCCGTACTCGGTCAACGTAGAAAGGGACTATGATGTGTGCATATCGTCCTCACAATAGGTGGTTCCTCTGTAGACATGCTAACTGTCTCTCCATACCATCCCATCTGTGCATCAGTAGGTAAGGTCTCCACACTATCACCTCAGATGTCAGTCTGTCAACAATCACTCTCCAATATAATAAATCTCCAAATCTCCACTCTTTTGTAAGTGGATAAGCGAACACCCTAGGTCGCTCGCTTGCTGTACTCAGTGGAAAGCCGACGGGCCTGGTGCATGTGAAGTGCTCTAAAATCCACACCTGTAGAAGTGTGCATGTCATCAAACTACAACCCTGTCCGAATACATACTCCCCAAGGTCGTGATAGAGATGCGCAAGCATACTTCGACCCCAAGCATACACTCTCCTGTGTCTCTCCATCGCTCTGATACACCATGTGAGGCCCCCATGCATGTGTGTCCCTCACCCATTAGGGCAGACGGCTAGTGCTATGATGGCTATCATAAGGTGTCTCAGAAGTGGTACCTCCCCTGTAGGATGTAAGAGCCAGTTGACCATGATGCGACCTCTCGTCTCGCTCGGTATGACTCTCCCTATGCAATACACCTTCTCTCTCTGATGATCCTCTGCTGACCAATCGATCGCGTATGTAACTGTCGCTCCTCTGATAGGAAGACGAAGTATATGGTACACATCCTCGAGTGTGACCATCAGCTCTCCTACTGGAAGGTGAAAGGTGCATGTGTAAGGATCCCATCGCTCCATCAAGGCCATCAGCATCGCAGGATGAAATCGAATGGCTGGCATCAGAATCACGTACCACAATCCTACAATCGATAGTGTGTCTCTCTTTGACTGAGTCAGCCGCAGAATCTGATCTCGCAAAGTGCGAAGAATATGTCCCGCTGTATGCTCTCTCATGTATGGGAGACCCTGCAAAATGAAAACATGACGATAATCAGTACTCAATCATCGAAATCACAAATGCAAACTGTTGTACATTGTATGCTAGCCTTGTGACCTCTCGCCAGGCCCTGATTGGGGACCATGGTGCCCTGAGGGGACCATGGCGCCCTGCAGGGACCATGGCGCCCCTGTCAGGGACCATGGCACCCTGGGGGGACCAGGGCACCCCTCAGGGACCATGGCGCCCTGGGTGGGCCCCGGTCAACCTTCAAGGCCTGCATACGATCACGAAAAAGTCAAACATGCGAAAAAATCAAAAGTCAAACGTTCAGTCAACTCACCTCGTCCAGTGGCTCGTCGTCGATCACGGCCTGGCGCAGGATCTCGATCCTCGTGGGATGCTCCGGTCATCGTGAAGGCATGGTGATGGCTAGGTGGGCTCCGCTACACTGAATAGTATCCTGAAATTGACAAAGTGATGAATACAAGTGTCACTTTCGAGGTATATACTCTCGTTCGTTTATTCTTACTTTTTGAAACCCTAAATTTTCCTCTATCATTCATCTTATCATAACTTGAGTTTGGGAGATGCGATTTTTGAGCCGTTTGTTGTGTTGGAATCGTACTTTCCTTCCCCTATTCTCGGGATGTTCCAAAAAGTGCTCTGATGAAGCCTATTTAGTGAACACCCCTCATCAATACTCTCTTACACAATTTGTCGCAAGTAAACATGCTACCCTGTTTCACCTCCCTAATAAGCAAGTCGAAACAGGGGGGGGCATACAGCTACTCACAGATTTCATCACTTTCCCTAGTAAGCATTAGGTGATTTTGTGATCTAACGTTTGTTTTGTAGGGTGCGGTTCCTAACTGTGTACTGCAGATACCGCTGGGGGCTTCGTCCGACAACTTATGGATATATCCTTTTTTCAAATGATGTTTACTTTTCTGTACTTTAGCTTGCATATGCACGTAGTACTCATATGACCGCTAAAGTGGGGGCTAAATGTAGCGTCGTAAATTGTACGCACTCGCTAGGGTGGTACAATTTCACACCTAGCTTAGCACCCACCTTAGTGCATTTTACATTCTGCATTGCATTTCTCCTTAAGCACTTAATTAATCAAATTAATTAGGTCTAAGGTTCCTATTTCATCATTCTCTACATCATAAAGTTGGGCCCTTTCACTAAAGCGCGCCCTTCGCATTTTATTCCTCCAATACATCACTTAATCAAAACCCCTAATTAAGTCCTATTCCGAACTTGGGGGCTTGGTTTCGGGGTCAAAACATCTCGAAATCACCTGTAACTTTGGGATTCTCTCTAAAATCATCATATCCAACGGCCCGGAAAATTTGGTGAAAAGTTGCCGGGACCATGGCGCCCGTGCACATGGTCCCGAACATTTTTCCCGAAATTTTAGGAGCGCGATCCAATCATAAAATAAAGCTTAACCCCAAGAAATTGGCGGGATATTCGATCTCTAGGTCGGCCAAAATACGAATTTACGACCTAGGGTTTCATACATAAGAGCTCTCTTTCTTCATTTGGAAGGATCGGATTTTTGTTTCTAGGAACTTCATATGCAGCGAAAGAGCAGATCTTTGAGAACTTCAACAACATTCAATATCATTCTATCAAGCATCTATCAAATTCATTCATCCACTTAGGGCTTGGAAGACATTGAAGAACAATAGGAGATTACCGACTGAAGATTGGCTTGTACTCCTCCCTTGAGGGTTGGGTATGATTTCGTATTGTTTTCATGTCTTTGCATAAGCTTTGATACATCATTTATTCATGCTTTAGATCACATTGCATCTTGATTTAGAGCATTTACATTATCATTTACAAGCAATTAGGGTTTACTTTCTAGGTTGCTCTAGTTTGCTTTCTTGCATTTTGGACCTTGCACACACACTAGGTCTGCACACACAATACATTTTACAAAACAACTTGGCTATTCGTGGAGGTGGAAATCACCGAAGCGGGGGTTTGACTAAGGCAAAACCCTATATAGCTGCCCCTCCCCCTTTTCAGATATTATTGCAGGTTTCGAGATTCGGACGACGCCGCGGGATACAGATCCGGAGAGAGAAAGTTGGGACAGCACTCTGTGTGAAATTGCAGAGAAAAAGACAGGGACAGGGGCGCTGGGCACCCTGGTCCCTGGGACAGAGGCGCTGGGCGCCCTGGTCCTCCGGACAGACAGTTTACAGACAGTTTCCAGACAGTGTTTCAGAGTGCAGAACAGTGGTTTCCGGTGCAGTTTTTAGGACAGTGGCGCCCGCGCCCCCGTCCTGAACATCTTCAGTCCGATTTTAACTCCAGGTACATATCTGCATTCTTATTTCATCCTTGTACTTACAGCTGTTCATTGTTTAATCTCAATTCTGCAATCTTGTTATTGGTTCATACTTGCATTTTGGGATTAGGGTTTGAACTTGCATTACTTGATCTTACAATTTCAACAAGGGAATAGAAATCCTAATAGATATCCCGTGGCTCTCTCTTTCACCAAAAGAAGTAGCCAATTGTGCGATATCTCTAGGCTCTTTCGTATTCCGTAATGTGTGTCAAAAGGTAGGATTAGGGCATGATTAACCTAGTCTCGCTTTTTTCCCCTACACATGTAGGACAAAGTCTATTAACAATTATCAGAAGGCAAAATTCAAAGGGTTTTGCAAAAACTGTAATAGATATGGACATAGTACCGAGAAGTGTTGGTTTAAGAAAAAGAACCACATATGGTCTGCACACCGAGCAAATACTAGAGGTTACTAAACTCACACATATCCTTACCGACAATATTCTGCGGTACCATGGGATTACAATACAAGGATATGGTGTGAATGTTGTGGAAGATATGGACATATAAGTGCCAACTATTTTATAAGGTTTGGAATGAACAACCAGAGATCATGGAGAAATCCTAGTGTGCATGTTTTCATTGTCACAAAGCTAGACATTTAGATGGAGATTGCAGAGATCAACCTAGAGAAGACACTGAGCAAATAAAAGAGAGATTAAAGATGATTTGGAAAAAGAAAGAAATTATGTCTGATAAAGAAAGCACCTTACCTACCAAGTTAGGTGCTCCCACTCCAAATTAATCGGTAAAGGTATGGAGGGACTACATTCTCACAAGGTTAAATCTTAAACAGTTCCTATTTTAAGTATGTACTGAATTCAAAATATGCATAGTAAGATGTAGTAGTAAGTTTGAAATTCTATCAAAGTCTTTTGGAGCACTTTACAGGAAAACTATTAAGTCGGTGAATTCAAGAAGCCTATCTAGTCAGTATATGAAGGAAATTTGGTTACTCGGTTAAAGCGCAAAAAAAGGGAAAGAAAGTTAAGTGAACTGAGTGCATTTAATGTCTTTGACCTAACTTGCATAGAGCCCGATAAGGTATTTTTGAGTACTTAAAAGGTTTTTCGCGGTCATTTTCATTCACTAAGTTTTTGAGAAGCAGAGCAGAGTGAATCAAGGTGATCAAACCATATTCAAAGAAAAATCTAAGGTATTTACATCGAATCTCATCGCATTGCGAAGCTAGTTTACGGAACTCATTAAGTTGTTATTATCTGCTGAGTGTGAAGCATCTGCCATTTGTTAAGTTCTCAAACCCTAAGGTTCCTATGTGAATTTTTATCTGAAATCAAAATGGCATCTAAGATCCAAGACCCCATTGTTTTCACAAAAGTAGAAAAGCCCTCACTAAAATACTCATTGACTCCCAAAATTACATCTAAACTGGATGACAAAACTGCTTTTTCACTCATCCTGGATCGAGTCTTGTTAGTCGAGGATGTGAGATTCTTCACAAAATGTCATGTTGAAGAACTCGGTCATTTTGAGATTAAAGATGCATATGATGAATTGTGCATAGATGGTAAAATGGATAGCAAGTATGAGTATATCAAAATCAAGGGATTGACTGAAGCCCTAACCTATCCCCATGTGTTCAAACCCTAGTGGTTCAAGTTTGTACTAAGCTGAGTGCATGATGATTTCATGTGGCTACAAGAGCAACCATTTAAGATCACTAAAGAAATCATTCATCTGATCACCGGTTACCCTATCTATGATCATGCCCGAGCATAGAAAATGATATCATAGAACGAATTGATCAGTTTGACTGCAGTTGAATTGGATTATAGAGGTCTGAAGTTGAACAATGTTACTAATCCTAAACTCAAATTCACCATCAGAGTAATTGGTTACTGTTTCTTCCAATTGGCAAGGGAAAACAGTGTACCCTATGCAGCAGTGGACTTAGCATACAAAATTGTTAAGAAAGGCATGAAAAATTGACTTGTGTGAAGTATTGCTGAAGAACTTGTTTGAAAATTTGATCACAATCAAGAAGCCAAAGAAGAACAACTCGGAAAACACTCTAAAATTTGGATCACTACTTGTATGTATGTTTTTCTACTTTGAAAAGTTTTTTCCAACAGATGGTAAAGTTGTTTGGGAACTACACTGACCAATCACCCATCAGATCAATGACTTCATCAAGAAGTTAGGTGATAACTTTAATGATATAATGGATGATTACTTCAGCAGGTTCCAAGAGAAAATGCATAACAGGTATCGGATTCCACCACAACTGGTAGAAAAATACAAAGATGAAATATGTTTTGAGGTTGACACCGATTACTGTTATGTGAATGCTATGGAACCGAGGACTCAATCTTTGTCACCTATGGGTTATGAGATTGATTTTGATATCACACAACAACAAATTGATGCCTATCTATCATTTCCAAGGCATACTACCAAGTTGAGGTATGGAACCTATGAAGAAAGGAAAGAAAAAGTAAAAATGAGCATTGTAGTACCTAAGGCTACAAGAAAAGCTACAAAGATGATTAAGGAATTAACTGAGAAATTTGGAGAAGAGTCTTCCTCCACACCTATCAAAGGAGTTCTAGCCATCACTGAAGAGGAGACAGAAGCCCAAGAAGTAGCCATAACACTTAGCACCAAATTGCCTAAGGCAAAAGTGTTGAATAGAAAGAAATGGGACACTTCAATGACCCTACTGACCCCTCCAACAAAGAGACCTAACACAAGGGCATCTGGTGCATCATCAAATAAGAAACAAAAGATTTTTGCCATTCCTAAGGTAACTAGAATGTACAACAAATCTACTCGGAGACTCATTTTGCCAAAAGAGTTGAGTGATACCGAATCTAAAGATGCAAATAAATTTCAGATTGTAAAAAGAAAGAAGGTAGATGTACATAGTGAAGAAAATTTTTGTAATAATCTAAAGGAATATGGTGGATTTGGTGGATTCAGATTTGTCAAATATGAATCTAGATCTGCTGATGAAAAGAGGCAAATTGAAGAAGTTATCATTTGCACACTTCTCAAATTCTGAGTTGTCTCATTAAAAGTATGTAATTCTATTCCTAAGGAATTATATGCACAAATTGAAACCAGATGGCAATATGCCCTAGACTTAGAGAAATAAATCAGAGAAAGAAGTTTGGTGCATCTCTTTCTTGATATGTTAGTTGATGAAATAAAAGAACATCTGACAAATAGCCAAACTCAATTTACAGTAAAACAAAGGGCCTTGAAATTGATGAATGGCCTGTATATAGAGGTGGAGAAGGAAAAAAAAGAGCAATGGAAGACCATCTTTCGAAGAAACAATGCTGGTGAAAAATCTACAGTAGAAATAGTCAATGTCACCAACCAAGAGCTTGGTGTCACCGAGAAAGACCCTGCTGAAACCATTCAAATAGATGAAGATATCATGGATGCACAGGCACCTGAACAAGAAATGATAGAAGGCAATGTTTATGCAAAACTTCTCTCCAATGAATTTGTTTTGGAACAAGTTTAGCCTTACCCACTGATCAATCAACTTGCTACAACCAAAGCTCCTTAGGCTACAGGTGAAGGCACCGAAGGTCAAAAGTCTACAGCAGAAGGTACTTCACAAGACCAAACCTCTCAAGCACCTTCTAGCATGGAAAATGTTATAGCTGAGACACCAAGCGCCAAGACACCAAAGGACACTACCGAGGCTAAAATTGACAAAAATGTTGTCTCTACTGAGAAACCTACTGAGGGTTCTCATGCCTCTCAAGCTATTGCAGTGGTTCACCCGGTGAAAGGTAAAGAAAAGAAGTTGAAAAAGCATAGTTTCAAAATTGATTTATCAAAACCGATAGTGTTGCCCAATGTAGACATCTCCAAATTAAAAGGGCAAGCACTCAATGAATTTGGTGAATTGTACAAAGCAAAGGCCGAACAGGAGAAGCAACTGGCCATACAAAAGAAGAATAAGTACTTCAAAAGGTAAAGACGTTACTATCAAATATGCTACCTTCAGCTACAGTATCAACTAATGCAGCCATCCATATTCAATTGGATGAACTCCTAAATCAGATTAAGACATCTAGAGTTGATGCATCCGAATACTTGAGCAGACTAAAAGACAAGGAGCTAACTACTAAAATGATAGAGGAAGTACAGAAATCAATTGCTATTGGCAAGGTAAATCTTGTCAAATTTATTGCTGAGTTGTCCCCTCAACTCAAGCACATAGTTTCATTATTTCATAAACTCTGCACATTTTCTTTATTTCTTAAGGATATTAAGAATAAAATAGAAGCAATTGAGAAAGAGATCACCGATCTCTCAAATAAGTTGACCCCTGAGCCCAATTCAGTTCAGAACTTTTATACTAAGCTACAACAGCTCATGGCTCAAGAATTGGAACTAAGGAATGAAGAACACAAGATTAGGATGGACATAATGACACTTCAAACATTATTCCTTCCTCATCTTTCATCTGTTCAAGAATAGCTAAATCGAGCCACTTTTCTCTCTACTACACAAGAAGGAAGCACTTTAGATGGCTTAACTTCATTATTGGCTGATATTAATGCACATAATTCTTTAATGGATAGTGTCAAGGATGCACTTTCTGTCGCCCTCACCGAAGCCCAAACAAAGTACAAATCCATTTTTGATCAGTTGCCACCTCCCAATGGTAACTAAATTTTGATGTTTGTCAAAAAGGGGGAGTATATTAGAGTATATCATTAGGAGTGTATAGTATCAAACAACTAGAGTGTAGTATACAAGGGGAGTATACTGAGCAGAGAATGAGTAGAATATGTAGTGAACCGAGCAATGAACAGAGGAAAGAACAATGATTATAGAGTATTGTATAGCATATTGATAAGGGGAGTATATTTGATTATACTATTTCAATGACTAATGTATATACTGCATGCTTGGTCAATTTTGTAATGTATATAGATTTTTGAGTAATGACTTTAAAAGTAGTTTTGTCAAACATCTCAACTAATGTCAAAAGGGGAGATTGTTACTACTTATCAAATTGCCATTAGTTTTATATACAAAGTCATTCTATATTTTAGTTGGTTAGTATTACCAAATCATGTAGTTGGTACACACAGAGAAGTTAGTATGAACAGTCTAGTCGGTTATAGAAGGAAAATAGTCACAAAGCCCAGTATTTACCAAGTTGTCTACCGAGTATTATTTCATGTTTACCGAGTAGTAAAAATAATACACCGAGTTGATATACACCAAGTGAAACGTGTTGCCAGATTCATTGAACCTGGACACACATATGAAAATGTGTTACAAGATCGAGGCACATAGAACCGTTATCACATTGGAAATTGCACATACAGATTTTGTATAATTTTGAGGTCATCTAACCAATGCAATATTTTGCATGGTTATTTATTCAAGAAATCATGTTTGTAAGATTGAAGCAATGAATCAAATCACCGACATAAGAAGTCTATTTATACAACATGAATTTAGGGTTAGAAATATATGTGAAAGTGAGAAATGTGTGTGCATATGTGTATGAAGCAAGACTTATGTGATACATGAGAAATCATAGAGTATTATGACTATTATAGAGACACAGAGGTCACCGAGAAGGTTATCAGAGAACAGTCAAGGAATAGAGTAAACAGAAGGGTTTACCGAGTTACTTTATGAGTTACTAAGGTATGCTATAGGCAAGGTAATATTATTTTGAGCACATAGAATCTGCTACAACATTCTAGATGTAAAGTTGCAGATATTTGTAATGATTCTATTTTAATATCTTGAAGTTGAAAGAGAAACCTTTAACAGGGTAAAAGACTCTAACCAAGTCTATAAATTGTAAATCCTTTAACCAGGTGCTACACTTATATAGTGTTGTATAAATCCTTTAGCAAGGTAGATCTAACTGATATTAATACTCCTAATAGGATAAGCTATCAGAAATAGCTAAATGTAGCTCTAACCGAGCACTCTTTATTATTGCAGTAGTGAAGTTGTTGGTGCCATCCCCACCACAGTTTTTCTCTCTAACCAAGAGTTTCTGCATGACCAAAATATATGTGTTATGGAGTGAATCATGTATGAATGTTATCTGTTGATTATAGTTTTGTTTTATGTTACTACACTACTCTCTTTATGTATAATAGTAAGGTTATTACAAAAGAAAATTTTTGGAGTACTGATTCACCCCTCCCCTCTCAGTACATTAGCTTTCCATATTGGGCCTAACATTAACTGGTGGGCATGTGAAGAGGGATCTGACGGTTGGATGGATGATCTGACGATGGTCACCATGTCGTGATGGAAAGATGATCGATGGCTAAGAGGTGTGACTTGGAGACTAAGTGGTAGGACCCATAGGAAGAATAGTTTGGAGGAAGTAAAGAATAAGCAAGTTCAAGGAAGATCTACAATTGTTGCCATACCGCAAGATGGAGGTGCTCAAATTTTAATGGTCGTGACTTGGTGACTGCTGGGGTGGCAAGATAGGTGGAGTCCAAAGGGACTCACGAGTGAACTAGGAGGTGACATATGGCTGAAACCTACATGGGAAAGTCAGGTTAAAATATAGTTTCAGACTGTGGTGAAAAGGCAAAAGCTTAAATGATTGACCTGCAGAGGGATTGATGGCTAAGGGTTGAATTTTTGCCCAAATATTGATTTGTCATATATCATTGGAAAGCTCTCAATTTGAGGAATCTGATTCTGCAGTCAAGTGTAGCCCACAAAAAGTATTTTTGGGGTAGTGACCTCGGGATCTCATAAGTTATTTTTCAGATAGAAGGTGATGACTTTCTGCAGGCCAAGTGCGACAGTGGTTAATGCCAGTAGTTAAGGTAAGAGGTTATGACAGCAAACTAGTGGTAGCGGTTAAGTTTTTAACAACTACAAACCATGTGGTGGGGTTCATTTCTAAGTGAATTACTCAAGAAAGTTAAAGGGCTTGTTAGTTTCCCATGATTGGATGGTTGTTGCTATAACACAATGGAAGCACATCTGAACTTTAAAGGTCGCGACATGGTGACTAAAGGAGAGGTGCTTAGAAAGAAGACCTCCTAATCCGTTGGTACCAAATATTTAAATATTCAAATGATATAGCGGCATAGGTGTGCAAGTTACATCTGACATTGCTTCAAGGTGAAAAAGGGTTGGTGAGAGGTATCCAGGGAGATCTGCAAAGGACATAATGGTGCGTGGCTATGTGTTTTCTTAGGTAGAACCATTAATGCTCTAGCTCGAGATAGTACATGGGCATTATGAAGTTGTCTAACCAATTTTGGGTAATAGGGCCTACCCTTTTGGCCATTTTCCAAATGAATGCCCAGTCAATTAATGAAGCATGCATCCGAGAAAGAATGTTAGATTTCTCCCTCAACTGCAATGGCACAAAAATATAACTTTCATAATAAATGACTATTAGGGTAAGGTTTTTCTTCTAGGTAGTATGAAGGTTGTTGCATCCTAATTTCTATAAAAGGATACCAAGGCTACGTAGAAAAGGGGACACAAATTTTTGTAGCTAAACTCTGGAAAAATTAATACAGGCCTTTGTCTTAGCAATTTCTGAGTCAAATATGAAGTACTTGTAACCTTTTGACAGAGTAAATGAAATATATAGTTGAGAGAATTTAAATTCAGATTTGTATTGTCTCTATGTCATTGTATTAGTGTTCATTCTATTTAAGTAATCAAGGATTTCTTATTTGAATGATTTGCTAGGCATCTAATGAAGTTGTTTTGAGTCTTTTTCTTAAGGAGAAAAATATAAATATACTATGAAAAAATTCATTGATATCAGTATTTCTAGTGTGGATTTGATGATGAAATATGGTGTAGATTAGGACTTTGTGTATGTCAGGCATATTCAGAGTTGATCGATTAGGAACTTGTGATTTGTGTACTAGTTTCTCTTGCAAGGTTGTAGTATGTTGTAGATGACTTTGTTGCCTAGATAAGGTACTAGTTTATCTATTGGTTTTTGTTGCATTTTGCAATCCTTAAAAAAAAAATTCAAATCAATTTTCCATTTAGGTTAGTTGTACTGGTTAGTAAGGAAAGTTTGCAGGAATTTACACTAGTTTTCTGCAAACCATTTACTATTTTTGTGAGAAAATAGTCTTTAAAAGGGTTCACTTTCCCAAGCTTTTATAAGATTAAAGTGTAGGAGGTTTCCTAATTCTGGAACCTCATATTGTTGTCTTTATTTCAAACTTTTGTTGTTCTCTTCCATTGTAGCATAGAGGCAGTAATTTTCACTTTTAAAGACAAAAAACAAAAGTTTTCAAAATGGAGAACAATAGAACTTTTAGTAGTGTTTGAACTCATGAATTGATTTATATTATTGAAATTAAATACATATAATATGTTTATAATTTATTGAGTTTGTAAATGCATATGATATTTATATTGAGTTTATCAATGCAGCATATAATCTAGTTATATTAAGTTTGTATGTATGGTCTCTGATATTGACCCCTTGACACATGATCTCATTTTGACCCTTTAAGACCCCTTACAACTCATAGTAGTGTTTAAACTTATTATACAGTTTGAACTCATGAATTGATTTATATTATTGAAAGTTAATGCATATGATATTTATATTAATTTTGTATGTATGGTCTCTCATATTTACCCCTTAAACCTTATAGTAATGTTTAAATTGATGAACTTATTTATACTATTAAAAGTAAATGCATATGATATTTATATTACATTTATAAATGCATCACATGATCTATTTATATTAAGTTTTTTTTATGTATAATCTCTCACATTCACCCCTTAAGACCCTATTGAACACTACCAAATGTTGAGAGGGGGGGATGAATCAGTGTATGTAAAAAATTGATTGAATTAAAATAATGAAACCATATATCCATTCTAACCAATCTTTAGGAAAGTAAATAGTATAAACAATAAATGCATCCACAGAAAAAAATGAAGATTTTTAAGTGGAAAATTCAAACTCTGAAAGACTATGGTGATAATTAAACTCACAATGTATGCTAACTTATTACAATGTTTAAGGCCATAGGCTAGGGATCTCACTACTCTAGACTTGGAGACTAAGTTGCACAACCCTAGGCAAGATACAAAAGAGACACTTGCACAGCTGCAGAACACTTCTTTCGGAAAATATATAAAATCAACTATTTAGATATAATATGAGAAATAGATTTGACTAAATGAGGCATCTATCAAAATGAAAATAATAGTTCATTGTTTAAGCACTCGTATAACTTCTTTTTTTCACTTTTAGACCTCTATCTTGCTTTAGCTCCACATCATATTCACATTCAACACCTTACTGTCACCTCACCATATCACACACCATTAGTCAACAATTCCAACTTATAAATACAATTTTGATCAACAATATTCTTCATGAAGTTGGCCTGATGAAAATATAGCATGTATTTTAACATCAACCCAAAAATAATTATTACAACTAATGTAGAATGCACAAAACATGTAGTGATCTACACCCTATCAGCTCATTATCCTAAAGTATTTTTATACATTACATACTTTTGGTTAACAGATTCATCCTTTTGATGAAATTAATAACATTTTTTTTAACTCTAGAACACTTTCAAAGAACTCAATCTACAACCACTAAGTTGGGTAAACTTAATTAAGTTTCCCTCTGAATTGTATCAGGTGCAACTCCCCACTTGATTTTCAATGAATGTAAGAGAATAAATTAATAATGAACACTTTTAACCCAAAAGTGTTTAAAGGCATTTTCAGCATTTGTACATCACTATGCCACAAACGTTGCTGAAATTTTCAATTTATGAATTGAAAAAGTACACACACTCTGTTTTGTTTCATATTAAATTCAACAAATGATTTTTAAACCAATGAACTAAAAGATGCATAAAGGATTTCAAGACTATTGCAGAGAAAATGCATGAAAGACAATCCACAAAGAAACTGATTTTCAAAGACTAATTACACAGATTACATTTTGGCAAATAACTCCTTTCATTCACAGATGAAAATAAAGTCTTTTCAAATAGTATGCATCCAAAGTACTAGGTTCAAAAATTAGAATTTCAAATACCTTTTCAAAGTATGATGAAAAATGTGTATATAGCCACAACCTAGACAACTGTTAACATGGGAAACACGTAATTTTACTTTTCAGCTCGACAGCTTAATAATAGTTTTAAAATAGAAAAACTAAAAAACATATCCCTCCAAACAAACTAACCAAGAGCTAATACTAAGAAGACATTTATCCAAGAAAAAGGCTAAGATGCATCTTTATCAGTTTTAGAAAACACGGTGGCATCAAGATTCTTCCAATCCACATGAGTCAGAGAGAAATTCTGGATAAGTGTAGAATGTGGGAGGCTGACGTAAAAAATTCTTTGATTCCACACTTATTTCTCCATGCAGACTTGCACCACGTGATCAACATGATTGCCCAAATGTTTGATGTAGAGGAATAATAGGAATTCAATTTTAGCAATTGTCAACAGATCATTTGAAACTAATGCCTTGGCCTACTTCATATAATTTATTTTACCCTTAAATGACTTCATTATGACATCAAGGCTTTTGATGGTCTGGCCATCTTCTTTTACACATTTAATCCCTATGCACTTAAGATCATTTTGCATCGATGTGATCAATTCAGCAAGTTGGTTCATTAGTTTTGCCAACTCACCATATGCCTGCCTTCTCAGATCATGCCTTCTTTGATCTTTGATCTTATCGGCTGAGAAAATCGAACCATGGAACCATTGAACCATTGAACCATAAAGCTTCGTTTGTTCAAGGTTCAATTGGACAACACAAAGGGCTAAGACAATTGGACCTAAAACAAACTTGACTGACTAATGACCTTGTTGAATCAATGTACCAATGAACCTTTGAACTTAATAGACCGATTCAACAAAGGAAAGGTTCAACAATCAATTCCATGACGTACAAAATGGGGTCGGAAGACTAGGATGATTTTGACTATAATCGTGAAAGATTCTTAGGGTTATATAAAGACCACAAAGAAAAAATTTACATGGAGAATCGAATGCAAAATATGAGGGTAACAATCGACTCTGATTGGAGACCACAACCATGAGGGACTAGGACATGAACCTAGAATATTTGGTTGCACACTAACTACGATCACGGAAAGGAAGACCAAAATGAAGTAGCACACAAACTGCCGAGACACCAAAATAAAACAACTAAACCAACCTATGTACAAAGACAAGGGACTCCTATTTTATAATTGATAGAGTTTTAGATCCTGCCCATTATAGGACAAAGGCAAGATGGTTCCACCTAGATATGCTCCTTTTAGTTTTCTTCTCTTGTCCCACAGTAGAACTTGATCACCTTGCATAAATTTCCTACGTGTGGCTTTCTGATCAAATATCCTTTTAACTGTAGCCTGATGAATTGTGATATGATCAACCAGCTCATTCCTTTCCTCTTCTATCTTTGTTAGGTACATTATTTTTTTCTCTAAAGAGTTTTTAAAATATTGGTCCTCAATCACTATTTGTAACTTAGCTACTACTAACTCTAATGGAAGTGATAACTAAGCTCCCATTCCATATACTAATTCAAAAGGTGCCATCCCTATTTCTCACTTAAGTGAAGTTCAGTCAACCCATAGTGCTTCATACAACTTTTATGCCAATCTTTAGGGTTGTCATTCACCAGCTTTCTCCTAATAGAAATCAAGTTTTTATTGTTGGACTCTGCCTATTTATTTCCTTGTGGGTAATAATTTGATGAATGAGAAAGTGAGATACTATGATCATATAAAAACATAGCCAATCCTATTGAGGAGAAATTGGGATCATTATCAATCACAATATTTTGGGGCACACCAAAGCATACTAATATATTTTTCTTCAGAAAATTACACATAACCTTAGAAGTAGTTTTCTTAATAGGAATAGCCTCTACCCACTTGGTCAAATAATCAGTTGGAGTCAGGATATGAGTATGCCCTACACTTGAGGGAGGGGAAAGGCGACCAATGAAGCCTAAATCCCATTTCTTAAATGATTCCTCTATGACAATAGGCCTCAGTGGTAGTTTTGCTAATTGTGGTCTTCTAGAAAACAACTTACACTTTTCACAATTGGCTACCCACTTATATGCATCATTGAACATTTCAGGCTAGTAATAACAGTTCCTGAGGATTTTGAAGGTTGTTACTATAGATTAGAAGTGACCGCCATATGCCTCATCATGAAAACCCCTTAAAATATTTTCTTACTGATCAACATCCACACACCTTAAAAATGTTCCATCCAAGCCTTTTTTATATAGAATATCATCAAAAATCACATACTTTGTCACCTTCAATTTCAAATTCCTTCTCTCCCTAAGGGATAGGTCTTCTATATTTTCTCCATATGTCAAATAATGAGCTACGTCAATAAACCACAAATCTCGTAGTCCAAAAAATAAGACTGTGTGAAATCCTTCTTCCTTATCCTCCTTATTTTCATCAATCAAATGACACAAGCCTTGTCCCTAGACAAGATTCATTGGTTTGATATCTAGATCAAACTCCTATATTTTAGAAACCCAAGAAGCACAATTATTCAAACTTACCTCCTATTAAGTTAGGATACTCTTTACGACAAAATGAGGCATAGACACAGTTGCATGAGAATGCAGAATATAATATTTGAAGTGTTTAATAGCTTTAACCACTGCAAATGTTTATTTTTTTATTAAAGAATACTTGAGCTCATTTTTCTTAAGTGGCACACTTATAAAGGCTATAGGAACTTCCTCATTCTATTCATTCTTTTGCAGCAAAATGTCAGACATAGTATGTTTAGAAGAATAATAATAAATCATGAACTCCTTTTGAAAGTCTAGGTGCTTGGGCAATAGCCTCTTTTACCTTTTCGAAAGCTGTTTTGGATTCTTCATTCCACTTTAATGCCAATTTATCCCCCATCATTCCCTTGATATGTTTAGTGATCATTGCAAAATCCAATACAAATCTCTTGAGAAAATTAACTTATTTGAAGAAATATTTAACACCACTTCTATTGGATGAAAGAGTTAACTGATGGATGGCTCTGACCTTATCTGGGTCAATTTTTATACCCTCCTTCTAGACAATATGTCCTAATATCTTTCCTTCTATAACAAAAAAGATAGACTTTTTCAGGTTCAAGGAAACACCATGATCTCTGCACCTTTGCATAATAGTCCTTAAATCCCTTAAGTGATTCTTCCTCCCTCTGGAAAATACAGTGAGGTCATCCAAATAGATAATAGTTATTTTATTAACTAAATGACCAAAAGAGAGGTTCATTTCCCTTTTGAAGGTTTCTCCAGCATTTATCAAACCAAAGGGCATGCGGTTGAATGCAAAGGCTCCCCAAGGGGTAGTAAAGGTAGTTTTGTGTTGGTCTGCTTCAACAACACTTATCTAGTTGTAGCTTGATAACTCATATAACATTGACATCATTTCAAAACCATCAATTGTCTGCAGAATATGATCCATGACTGGTAAAGGATAATTATCTTTGAGGCTAGCCTGATTTAAATTTTTGAGGTCTACACAAATTTTGATCTCCCCATTTTTCTTGCGCACTGGAACAATATTAGCAACCCAAGTCAAATGATGAATTGGATATATAATCCTATCTTTTAACATCTTATCCAACTCTTTGAAAATGGTATCAACAACCTTGGGATTAAAATTTCTCATCTTTTGTCTGAACAGTGTTGCTCCTAGTTTCAAAGGAATATGATGCTAAAATTGGCCAAATCGGTAAAATTCTTTATATCGTCATATGACCAGAAAAAAACATCTTTATAGCTCAAGAAGAGATTAATAAATATACGCTTCTCCTTAGGTGTGTAACACTTTCACAAATTAATAAATTTGGGATCAACTTTATCTCCTATATATTTACCTTTTCATAATCTCCTGATTCACTAAAATTGGGTACATTTTTATTTCCTTTATATCCATCATTCCTATCAAATAATTTTTCAAGAGAGACTAACCACTTAGGAATTTTGTTTCCTTTGAGTTGAATTATATTTCCATCCAAATTATCTCCTAGATCAGGACAAAATTCTCTACATTTGGAACCAAAACCTTCAAAGAAAGTTGTCATGTAATTGTTTTATTGTTTTATTGGTCTAAGGCTGACATGTTTTATAATTATTATTGTTGTAAATGCATCAAGCCGACATTATGAATCCGTTATTGCATCAGTTATTGATTTACTTGTAAAATGTTTTATTGTAATATCTATTAGAGCCAAACTACTAAAATTGGTCTTAGGTTATGGTATAAATGTAAGATCTTATTTGTAAGATCATGTGTGGAATGTGAAGAAAGATATAATTTGGGATATGCGAAAATAAGAAGAGCTTTACACATAGATATCATTTGAAGGTTGAAGGAGGATTTTGTGAAGACAATCAGAACTACATCGGTCCTGAATCCAGAATAGAAAGATGTTATTTTGAGTAGGACATATTTATTAGATTTAACCATCCAATTGTAGTCAGTGTGACTCCTACTTGTGTTTGAGTAGTGAGCTCTAGGCGCTTGGCCTTTCTGTATGTGCAGACCCCATTTGTATACACATACTATTTGTAGTAGTATCATCTAATTGTGGTTAAGGTTTCCCACCATGGTTTTTCCCCTTACAAGGTTTCCACGTAAAAATATTGGTGTTATGTGTTGTGGATGTTATTATCTTTCTATTTCATGCATTAATCCTTATCGATATTGTAATTAATTGATAAACTATCTACTGACATCAAGTTTGATTTACTGGTATTAAGAATTAAGGTTGGTTAAGTTGTTTTTGGTTTGAATTTATTTGACAATTGATTCATCCCCCCCCCCCCCTCTTCTCAGTTGTCTCCTGGACCTAATAGGATATTCTCAAAAGGAAGGAATTGATTATAATGAAACCTTTGCACGAGTAGCTAGAATTGAGGTAGTCAGACTATTCTTAGCTTTTGTAGCACACAAGAACTATAAAGCATATCAAATAGATGTTAAATGTGCATTTCTGAATGGTGATCTTGAAGAGGTAGTTTACATTAAACAACCTGGTGGATTTTCTTTGAGAGATGACAAAGATATGGTTTGCAGGTTAAGGAAAGATTTATATGGATTGAAGCAAGCTCCTAGAGCTTGGTATTTGAAGCTTGGTTACACTAAAGGTAATGCTGACATCAACTTATATTACAAAGTGACTAATGATGACATCTTGGTTATTGAAGTTTTTGTTGATGATATCATTTTTGGAGGAGAAAATGGATTGTGTAAAGACTTTTCTAATAAGATGCAAGAAGAATTTGAAATGTCTATGATTGGGGAGATAAAATTCTTTTTAAGATTGCGAATTTCACAAATTGATAAAGGTATATTCATAAATCAATCAAAGTACTTGAAGGAATTACTTAAGAAATTTGGCATGAAAAACTCTAAACCGGTAAGCACACCTACGACTACAACTGATAAACTATTTTTGATTGATGAATCAATACCTGTTAATCCGACAAGGTACAAATCTATGATTGGAGGTCTATTGTTTTTGACACAAATAAGACCTAATATTATGAATGTAGTATGTATTGTTTCAATATTTCAGAGTAATCTTAAAGAAAATCATGAATCAGCAATGAAAAGGATTTTTTGGTATCTACAAGGCACAAAAAATCTTGGTTTATGGTATCCTAAAGATGAAATTTTTTATTTATGTGCATACATATATGCAAATTGGGCAGGAGATGTAGATGACAGAAAGAGCACCACCAGCAGATAATTCTTTCTTGGTAGATAATTAATTTTTTGGTTGAGCAAGAAACAAAGTTGTACATCTCTATCAACAACAGAATCAAAATATGTTGGAGGAGCAACTAATTGTACACAGGTATTATGGATTAAGAAAATGCTGGAGGACATAAAGGTAAGAGGACATAAAGGTAAAATGCAAAGAACCTATAACCATTTACTATGATAACATGTTAGCAATTGATATATCTAAGAATCTGGTATTTCACTCTTAAACTAAATATGTTTGTATTACATTCAATTTTCTAAAATATAATGTTGAAGCAAAAGAAGTGAAATTGGTTTATGTGAATACTAAAGAGCAGATTGCAGATATTTTTACTAAGCCTTTTCCTAAGTAAACTTTTGAATATCTCAGAGAGAAGCTTTGGGTTATACCCCCACCTATAGAGACTTAGATAGTTGATGCTTGGCATCAAACTGACAAAATTAATAGAGAAATCTTATTTCTGGCTTTGATGAGGAGAGCTACTTCTGAGGGGGAGTAGTTGGATAAATTGGATAAGTTGGTATTTTGTAATAAATGTTTGAATCTGGTTTTTGTATTGCTTTGGAATTTGATGTCAAAGGGGGAGAGAAATCTATGGAAAAACACATTATCATTTGGGGAGAGATTGTTACTCTCTATATTTGTATTTTGATTTCTGGTTAATGATCTCTTTTGGAGATTGTTGGTTTTTGGTTTTTAGCATTTCTGCTTTGGCACTTAGATGGTTTTTCCATCTTGTGTTGCTGTCAATGACAAAGGGAGATATTGTTGGTATTTTGGATGTGTTGCACTGGTTTTGTCATTGATGTCAATACTTATCAACACCTATCAGCACTTGGAGATCTTTGTTTATGTTCACCAACATGTTTAATTACTTATACACAGTCACTGATATCTTGTTCACTAGCATGTTATATTGTTCATCGGCACTGAGGATGATCTATTATCATTTGGAGATTACTTGGTTTTGTCAAAGACATTGTTTAGACACTTTGTTTTAGTGATTTTGTCATTGATCTAATCGGATTTGTATATTTGCTATTATCGGTAAATAGGTCTAGTTTATGGACCAACAAGCATTATCTATTCCAGATTAGCATGACACGTTATGGAGATGTTTTATTGATTGGTTATTGTTGTAAATGCATTGAGCCGACATCATGCATCACATATTGATTCATTTGTAATTGATTTTATTGTAATATCTTTAGTGAGCCAACCTACACATTTGGTCTTAGGTTTTTGTATATATGTATGATCTCATTTGTGAGATTAGTGTGAGTGTGGAAGAGGAATATAGTAAGCTATATGCAAATATAAGAAGAGCTATACATGTAGACATCATTCAAGATTCAAGGAGGTTTTGAAGAAGGGAAATCAAAGCTTATCCGGTACTGAATCCAACATATGAAGATGCTATTTTGTGCAGTACATTATCATTGGATTTAATCATCCAATTATAGTTAGTGTGAATCCCATTTTGTGATTGAGCAGTGAGCTCTAGGCAGTTGGCCTTTTTACATGTGCAGACCCCATATTGTACACACATAATATCTAGAGTAGTATCATCTAAGTGTGGGTAAGGTTTCCCACTATGGTTTTTCCCCTTATAGGGTTTCCATGTACAAATATTTGTCTTATGTGTTGTGGTTGTTATTTGTCTTTTTGTTTCATACATTAAAATTTACTGGTATTACAATTAACTGTTAAACTGTCTACTGACATAAAGTTTGGTTTACCGATATTATGCATTAAGTTTGGTTAAGTTATATTTGGTTTGAAATTAATAGACAACTGATTCAACCCCCCCTCTTAGTTGCCTCTGGGTCCTAAAATTACCTTCATACTTACTTGCTACTAGACCTTTAGGCATCTTCCTCGGAAATGGTGCTTCAAGTTGTTCATTTTCTCTTCTGATATCTTTAAGTTCTTTTGCATCAAGTGTTTTCCAATCAGATTTTTCAGATGATAATGATGATGATGATGATGTTGATGCATTGAAGGCTATATCAGTCTTGACTATAGCAACAAGACCAAATTCTTCAAGCTCAAATGCTTAAAGTTTTCCAACCAAAGTATCTCTAGATATTGATGTATTAGGCATTGTTCTCAACTCATTAATAGTTGTCACTTTTATTTTTTAAGCTGATGGCAAAGCTCTTAAAACTTTAGAAACAATTTCATCTTCACTTAAAGATCCTCCACAACATTGTATTCCTAAAACAATTTCATTAACTCTTTCCATAAATGCATAAATTCTTTCATCCTCTTCCATTTTTAAATTTTCATACCTGACCCAGTAACATTCTAGTTTTGCAATTTTGATAGTGGAATCTCCTTCATTTAGCATTTCTAGTTTATCCCAAATAGTTTTTTATATACATCTATCTAATAATCTCATGATTTGTTGATCTGATAATGCACTCAAAAGTGCTTCTCTTGCTTTGCAATCATTCTCCAAGTCTTTAGCTAAGGTTGGTGGATTAGGGTTATTTTGATTAACAACATCATAGCCATTCTTTGTAACATCTCATATATCTCTTCCAATTAAATTCAAATGTATGTCCATTTTGATCTTCCATATAGCATAGTTAGTTCCATCAAGTTTGGGACTATCCTTCCTGAAGATATTTGCTGCCATAGTATCTCTTCAAGCTATAAGGCTTCTGCAAAAAGAGGACTAGGCTCTAATACCAATTGTTAGGAACTAGGAAGGACAACTGAGAAGGGGGAGGTGAATTAGTTGTCAATAAATTATAACCCAAAATGAATTATTCCAACTTAAAGCTCAGTGTCGGTAAAGCAAATTAATAGTTATATTAATATCGATACAACTTAATGCATGAAATAGAAAGAGAAACAACATCCACAACATAGGACACAAAGATTTTGACATGGAAACCCTATAAGGGAAAAAAACACGATGGGAAACCTTACCCACAATCAGATGATACTACTGCAAATAGTAAGATAATACAATAATGGAGTCTGCACATGCAGAAAGGTCAACTGCCTAGAGCTCACTGTTCATTCACAAAATAGGAGTCACACTAACTACACAATTGGATGGTTAAACCCAATAACAATGTACTCCTTCAATTTAGCATCTTCAATGCTAGATTCAGTACCAGTTTAAGCTCCACGCATGAGGACCAAATACCTTTAGATGATATATGCATGATTTGCACAAGGATCTACTTATTTTCGCTCTTCACAGTGATCTTAAATATGCACACACATACACACACTTCTTCCAAATAAGATCTTATAATTATTTATAAAAAACCTAAGACCTCATCATTAGGTCGGCTCCCAAAAGATATTACATTTAAATCAATTACAAAATAATTTTTGGTGCAATACAATATGTAGGCCTCAATAAATTTACATATTATCCAATCAATAAATCATTTCCAAATCATGTTGTACTGATATGGAACATGATATCGTATGTCGGTTCATAACCTAGACCTATCTACTGGTTAAGGCAAATATGTGAACACGATTAGTCCAATATGAAAAAATCCAAATGAAAACATCCAATCCATGTCTTCAACATAACCAAATGATCTCTAGATGATAACAAGTCATCATCAAGTTCTCAAGTTGTCAATGAAACATATAATGGTAACAGTGCATAAGCCAATATCCATGTTGGGACCACAATGTGTTGGTTCATCAACAAACAAATATAACTAGAGTGCCAAATCAATAATGTAGACCTCAAGATATATAAATGTTGACATCAATGACAAAACCAATGCAACAAATGATGAAGTCATCCATAATACCAACATGTAGTAACTATGCTATATAGAAGAACCAGATGGAAATTCATTTGAGATGTCTTGGAGAAGATTACTAGAAGATTACAAAGAATTCCTATTGTCCTCCTCTATATTGACTAGTTACTACTGATGAGATCAAGGAAGTTGAACATAACATTAGAGTGAAGGAAGCATTGTTGAGTTCCTTGACTGATTCTGAAATGACAAATGTAATGGAACTTGAGACCACACATGAGATCTGGGAGAAGATTGAGACCCTATATAAAGGAGATAAATAAGTCAAAGTTGCTAAGTTGTAGAGTTTGAAAGGGAAATATGAGATGCTGAAGATGGGAGAAGATGAGAACATAAATACCTTTATGGCTAAGGTGAATGACCTTTTCCTAGGTATCGGATGTGCCAGTGGAACCCTTGAGGAAGATGAAATTGTTGCTAAGGTGTCAATATATTTGCCTCATACTTATAAACATAAGATATCTCCTATAGATGAGATCCAAAGTGCAACTACAGTGACAAGAGATATATTGGTTGGAAAGCTTGCTGCATTTGAGTTGAGCAAATTTGGTGAATCACATGTAAAGTCTGAGACAACATTTAGAGTATCTGTGTCCAGTGAGAAGAAGTATGAACCTGAATAATGTAGAATATCCAAATATGAAAGACAAATGAGAGAGATGGAAGAGAAAGAAAGAGAACTGGATAAGATTGAAGCATTGATTGCCCAAAGATTGCATAAAGGAGCCAGTAAGTATGATGGAAAATTGCCTTTGAAATGTTTCTATTGCAATAAGATAGGACATTTTTCTTCTAGGTGTTAGATATTTTTGGTCATTGCTACTGTTGTGATATGTTGTTGTCATTGATGTCAACACATCCTATGATTTTCTTTGGTTATTGCAAATTGGGAAGATCTTATGATCCAATTTGTAGTGTTCATTTGTTGATCACTGTTGTGTAGAGTTAAATATATCCTCTGGTATATTTTGGTGTAATCAGATCATGTGTTGAGCTTTTGATATATTATATTTGATGGTCTTGTCTATCTTTATTTAAGATGGACTTTGATTTGCTTCTCCACAAGTTATCTTTCTTCATGAAAGTTGTTACATGGTTGTGTTCTTGAGCTTTCAGACATTGATCAATGAAGATTTAAAAAGTGGTACTAATACAACTATTCCTGATGATTCTAATGTGCTTGTTGATGTTTTTTAGTCATGTCCTATTTGTTTTGGCAATTTGTATTGATCATTGTGCAAATTTTTGGTGGTTTCTATCGACCAATGATGATTTTCATATTATATGGTTTTCTTGGTGGTGTACCATGTTGTAGTTGATCTTGGTGTGATTTCTAGTGGTGTTGTGCATTTGGAAAAAAATTAAGACCATATTATGCTATGGTCTAGTGGTTGATCTTTGTATTGTGTGTTGTAATTAAGGATTAGACTTTAGACAACCTTGTTGTCAAGGCTTATCAATTGTATATATAGGTGATATAATCATGTAATTTGGGTGTCGATGTGGTGTTTGCATTATTAGAGAGAGGTTTGTGTATGAACAAGTGATTTATCCTTTGGTATTGAGTTTCTGGTGAAATTGGTGTTGCAAGGAAAACATTTGTACTTAACCAAAATTATAATTAGGTATTTGGAGATACTATTCTTTTAGTTCATTTCTTTCGGATTGTAGTCTGAATCTTAATTTAAGTTAGTGAGACTTCCCTGATGGTTCTAGCCTTCTGGGCCATTATATTTGAGTAGTCAGCTCTACGCAGTATGCATAAATGCATGTGTATTCCCCATTGTAACATTTTTACATACTATTGTAGAGTATCATCTTACTATGGGTAGGTTCCTACAATGGATTTTCCCTTCACTAGATTTTCCATGTCAAAATCTTGGTGTTGTGTGTTGTGCTATTAATTTGCTTATCTATCTTATTACTATAGTTATTAGATTAGTATTTTGTTTGTTGTTCCAGTGAAGACTGATTCACACCCCCCTTTTAGTCTTCCCTCTTGGCTACTGCTAACAATGTCTAAACCCTAATCCTCAATTACAACACACAATACAAAGATCGACCACTAGACCAATAAAATGGTTTACATAGCATAATATGGTCTTAATTGTTTTTTCCAAATGCACGACACCACTAGAAATCACACAACCTTGTTGTCAAGGCTGATCAATTGTATATATAGGTGATACAATCATGTAATTTGGGTGTCGATGTGGTGTCTGCATTATCAGAGAGAGGTTTGTGTACGAATAAGTGATTTATCCTTGGGTGTTGAGTTTGTGGTGAGATTGGTGTTGCAGGGCAGACATTTGTACTTAACCAAAATTATAATCAGGTATTTGGAGATACTATTCTTTTAGTTCACTTCTTTTGGATTTTAGTTTGAATCTTAATTTAAGTCAGTGAGACTTCCCTGATGGTTCTAGCCTTCTGGGCCATTATATTTGAGCAGTCAACTCTACGCAGCATGCCTAAATGCATGTGTATTCCCCATTGTAATATTTTTACATACTATTGTAGAGTATCATCTTACTATGGGTAGGTTCCTACAATGGTTTTTCCCTTCATTAGGTTTTCCATGTCAAAATCTTGGTTTCGTATGTTGTGCTATTAATTTGCTTATCTATCTTATTACTGTAGTTATTAGATTAGTATTTTGTTTGTTGTTCCAGTGAAGACTAATTCATCCCCCCCCCTCCTTTCAGTCTTCCCTCTTGGCTACTACAAACAATTAGTATTAGAGCAAGATCCTCTGATAGAACCTTAAAAACTTGAGGAATCCAAAATGGAAGTTCAAGGTGTTATATTTAAGATGGACATTTTGAGATTTGATGGAAGTAACTATGCTATATGGAAGGATCAGATGGAAGTGCACTTGAAATGTCTTTGTGAACATTATTGGAAGACTACAAAGAATGTCTATGTTGTTCCTCATATTGGACCATCTACTCCTGATGAGGTTATGGAATTAGAACATAATATTAGAGTGAAGGAAGCATTTCTTAGTTCCCTAACTTATTCTGAGATGAAAAATGTAATGAGACTTCAGACCGCACATGACATATAGGTGAAGCTTAAGATGTTGTATGAAGGTGATAAAAAAGTGAAGGTTTCTAAGTTGTAGAGTTTGAAAGGAAAGTATCAGACATTGAAGATGGGAGATGATGAGAACATACACTCTTTTATGGCTAAGGTGAATGACCTTATTTTAGGTATCAAATGTGTCGGTGGAACCATTAAGGAAGATGAAAATATTACTAAGGTGCTGATATCTTTTCCTCTTGCTTATAAACATAAGGTTGTTGCTATTTATGAGATCTGGAGTGTGACTACTGTGACAAGAGATATGTTGGTTGGAAAAGTTGCTGCATTTGAGCTGAGAAAATTTGGTGAATCACATGGAAATCCCGAGACTACATTTAGAGAATCTACATCTATATCCGGTAAGACAAAATTTGATCCTGATGAGTGCATAATATCTATATATGAAAGATAGAGGAGAGAGACAGAAGAGAAAGAAGGTGAGCTAGATAAACTCGAAGCACTGATTGCAAAGAGATTTCCTAAAGGTACAAGTAAGTATGACAAAAAGTTGCCTTTGAAATGTTTCTCTTGTAACAAGATAAGACATTTTGCTTCTAAATGCCCAGAGAGAATGGCTAAGTATGATAGACATGATAAGTTTGACAAGCATGATAAGAATGATAGATAAGATAATAATTAGAAGTAAGATAAGCCTTAGAAGTCTAACCAAAAGTATAGGAATCAGAAGAACTATTTTATGTTGCTAATGAAGGTATAAAAACTAAAGAATCTGAAGGAGATGAAGTTGTATTCCTTTCCATTATGGGAGATGGACCTATACTTGTTGATTCCATTAGTTGTACTATTGAGGAGAAAGATTGAGCTTCTAAAGTTGAAGAGAAAGATGAATGGGTGATTGGCAGTAGTTGTTCACATCATATGACTGGTGATAAAAGGAAATTTGTGAGTATGGAAAGGTATGATGGTGTAATAGTTATATTCAGAGATGACAAAGCCTATGTGATTTGTGGGAGAGGTTCTATTTCTTTTGACAGTAAGCATAACACTGATGATGGCTAGTATGTTGAAGGATTGAAACATAATCTTTTGAGTGTTGGACAAATAGTTGATAAAGGTTATAATCTACAATTCAAGGATGGTAAATGCAAGATCTTAAATGCCTCTAGTATAGAGATTGCATTTGGAACTAAGACTAAAGGTAAAAATTTTAATTTAAATGTAGGTGAGAAAAGCTATTTTATTTCTCAAATTGATTAAGATCAGTTCTAAAGAAGTTTTTAGAGATCTACCTAAGATTGTTAAGCCTGCTAATCTGGTATGTAAGGAATGTTAGCTGGGTAATCAAATGAGAATTTATTTCAAGAGTAAATAGTATACATCTGATGGATTGCTAGATCTTGTGCATATTGACCTATCTAGACCTACAAATGTTAGAAGTATGCAAGGTGATAGATATTTTATGCTGCTAATTAATGATTATTCTAGGATAAAGTGGGTTGTCTTTTGAAGGAGAAATTAGAAGCAATTGATAAATTTAAGATATTCAAAGCTAAGGTTGAGACTGAGTCTGGATTGAAGGTGAAGTGTCTAAGATCTGATAGAAGTAGAGAATTTTGTTCCTGTGAGTTCAATTCATTCTATGAGATGCATGGGATTAGAAGAAAATTATCTCCTCCTAGAATCCCTTAATAGAATGGAGTTTTTGAGGGGAAGAACATAACTATTTTGGATGTTTCAAGGACTATGCTAATTGAAGAAAACGTTATGAAGATCTGTTGGACAGAAGATATTAGTAATGTTGTTTAAACATTCAATAGAGTTCACATCAAAGGAGATACCGGTAAGACCCCTTATGAGCTTTGGTTTGGTCATATTACTACTGTGAGATATTTTAGAGTATTTGGTAGCCAATTTTATATCAAAAGAGATGAGGATGTAGGAATGTTTGATGCTAGAAGTGATGAATGTATTTTCTTGGGATATTCTGTTGGATATTATTGGCATATGGGAAGATTGTTGGATATGATAGCATATGGTGAACCTACATTGATATGATGATAATTTAAATTGTCATTGATGTCAATAAAGTTGGTGAACTAGTATGAAGAAGCATGAAGAGATGTAGTGAACTGGTGTCAGGGTTTCACTTAGTGTGACTACCGGTTGGTAGTCTCAGCTCTATGGTTACCGGTTTGGCGATCCAGCTTGTGCGATGCAACCGATGATACTCTATGATGAGTTGAATAAGAGATGTGAATGAGATCAAGGTGCCACGTCAACTTTGTGCATGTGAAGGATTTTCTTGAGGATCTTGTATAAGAAGATCGACCATGTTTGAAGTCTACCTCGGGAATGATCATTCTTCTTAATGGTATGAGAAGAAAGCATGATGGGTTATTGATTCCCATGAGTGGTGATGAATGAATGATGCAAATTGTCTTGTGATATATTTGAAATTGCAATACTCTATGCAATATGTTTGGATGGTCAGGATTGGACCACCTGTGTTGTAAACCTAAGCATCTTAGGGTTTAGGGTTTACATTACCGACCTAGCTATTGTCTATTACATTGATGATGTTTCTTATTGTAAAGTTGTTGGCAAATTTTGTGTGTGTGTGTGTATCTGAGTAAAGAGATACTTGATACTTGTGAGACCAGTAAGAGGGGAACTATAAAGTGTGATTGTAGAGTAGAGGATATGAAAAGGATCTACCTTGGCATGTAGCATTGTTATCATATCAAGAATTTTACCTATTGTCTTCTAATCATTTCAATAGTTTGAAAATACCTTTACCAGGTATCTTTAACAGGCTTATTGTAAAACCTATAACCAAGTAACTCAAGATCATTGAGTTCTTTAATTCCTCTAGAGAGGTAACCTTTAATAGGGTTTCAACCTTTAACAAGGTATATAGTTGTCCCTTAACCGGGTGATCTCTAATAGGATCAGTTCCTAGTAGAACCTTATTGTAAAGTCTCTAACCAGACTAGGCTCCTAATAGGGCAAGCCTCAAAAGAGTTCAAAACAAGCTTGTGTGTATTCATCCCCACCGTGGTTTTTCCCATTTGGGTTTCCACATGAAAAATCCATGTGTTATGTGTTATGCATTTTGCATGTGATGTTTATGAAATATTTGGTTGAAAGACTATGCATGTAGAATTTACAAGCTATGGTATTTCTAGTATACCACATGCATATGTTTATGGGTGAAATTGAATTCGAGTACTGATCGAATTTGAAGTGTTAAAATTTATCAGTTTATGGTGTCTGGTGTCTTTTGTGTTTAACCAGTATTGGCATGGTTAAGTTTAGTAATGATGATAACCAATTGGTATTGCTTTAGCTAGTCAAAGTGGTTGAAGAAAGTTTTTATCCGTACTGATTCACCCCCCTCTCTCAGTACCAGTTGGGGTAGCTTCTAGTCATCATTATTCATCAATTGGTATCAAAGAAGCTCCAAGTTCTTGATAATATAATTTTAACCGCTTGAGGTAAAAGATCCTACTATAATGATGAGGATGGAAGGTCCTAAGTTCAATAGAGATAACTTTAAGATATGGAAGGATAGAATGAAGGTTTACATAAAGATTATGGGTGCTCAACACTAGAGCTATGTTGAGAATGCCTATGTCATTCCCATTGACACTCTTACTGATGATCAGAAGAGAGAAATCTAGGAAAATGGGCAAGTCATGGAAGCCCTTATCAGCAGCCTGTCAGACATTGAGTTTATTGATGTACAAGACAAGGACACTCCTAACGAGGTATGGGATGCAGTGGAAACCATTTATGGTGGTGATAAGCATGTAAAGCAAGCTAAGGAAGAAAGCCTTACAGGAAAATTTGAAGACATGAGGACGGTTGAAGGAGAGACCATTCAACAATATGGTATTAGGATTAAGACAGTAGTTGGAGATATCAAAAGCGATGGTTGAATGATTGATGATGCCACTATCATTAGTAAAGTCCTTAGATCATTGTTACCAGTCTATGCAATCAAATTTGTTTCTATTCAGGAGCTAAGGTCTATTGATAAGACCAAGGTATCCTTAGATTCTATCATTGCAAAGTTAACTGCATATGAGTTGAATAGCTATGATGGTAGTGTTCAGAAGACTGAGTTGGCCTTTAAAGAATCTACTATACCATCCAGAAAAGGAAAAGAAACTAGTATCAGTTATGAATCCAGACAATGCAAAGATATGGATGATGAAGAGATTCTAATGGAGTTCCAAGCCCTTCTTGCTAAAATAATTCCAAAGGGAAATGGGAAATATAGAGGTAAACTTCCTTTGAAATGTTTTTCCTACAACAAGATAGGACATATAGCTGTTAATTGTCCTAACAATGACAATAAGGATAAATCAAAGAGGTTTAGAAAATATAAAGGAGGAAATAAAAGAAATTGCCTAGTTGTTGTGGATGAAGGTGTCATTGATGAAGAATCAGAAGATGAAGAAAATGAAGACATAGTGTTTGTAGTAGTACAAGAAAAAGTGTCAAACAAGAAAGCTCTTGTCTCCCGCATTGACAATTCTAATGAGTGGATAATTGATAGTGGTTGTTCTCACCATATGACTAGTGACTGGAGAAAGTTTTTGTCTTTGGAATAATATGATGGAGATGTTGTCAGATTTGGCAATGATGCACCATTCTTGGTGAAAGGAAAAGGATCCATCTCACTGAATGGGAAAAGCAATATAGATGATGTCTACTGGGTAGAAGGTCTTAAGAGTAACCTATTGAGTGTTGCTCAACTGAATGACAAAGGATTAGTTCTAGAATTCAAAGGTAGAATTTGTAGTATAATTGGGAAGAATGATGAAGTTATTGCCACTAGTAAATAGACCAGAGGTAACCTATTTTAGTGGAATACCAAGATAAGTCGGTGTCTAATGGCTAAGTTTGATGATAGTTGGATATGGCATAGGAGACTCTATCATATAAACTTTGATAAAAAATTTATAGCCGGAAAGATCCAGGCAGTAAGAGGATTACCTTTGCTAAACAAACCTGAGAATTATTTGTGCAGAGAATGTCAACTTGGGAAGATGTCTTCCTCAACTTTTAAAGGTAAGTCTTTCTCAACAAAAAATTTACTTGATCTTGTGCATACTAATTTGTGGGGTCATATGAAAACTAGAAGTATTCAGGGAGATAGGTATTTTATGATTCTTACTAATGACTACTCAAGAATGATGTTGGTCACATTATTGAAAGACAAGTCTGAAGCATTTTGAAAATTCAAATCCTTCAGAGCATTAGTAGAAAAAGAAAGCATTAAAAAGATAAAATACCTGAGAACTGATCAAGGAGGAGAATTCATTTATGATGAATTCGACAAGTACTATGAAGATAATGGTATCAAGAGGTAGTTATCTTCCCCAAGAACACCACAACAAAATGGCATAGCAGAAAGAAATAATAGGACTATAGTTGAAGCAGCTAGAACTATGCCGATCCAAAGAAACATTGCTCACACTTTTTGGAGAGAAGCAGTGAGTACTATAGTCTACACTATGAACCAGGTACTCATCAAGAAAGGTGAAGATAAAACCCCTTACGAGTATTGGACCGGGAAAAATCCCACTGTGAGTTACTTTAAAGTGTTTGGTAGTAAGTGTTATATCAAGAGAGGTGAATATTTGAGAAAATTTGATGAAAAATGTGATGAAGGAATATTTCTAGGATATTCCACTAAGAGAAAATCTCTCAAGTGCTACAACAATAGAACATAGAAGATTGTGAAAGTATCAATGTTAGGGTTGATGAATCCCCTGAGGAACCTGAGGAAACATGCAATGAAGAAGTGAAAGATGAACCAGATATAGCTTTTTGGGAACTGATTAGGAAAGAAATTTGTAATGATCTTAATGTTCCTATACCGGTAGAAACTATAATGAGAGAAGGAGAAGAAGTTAGTGAAGAAGAAGAAGAAAAGATAGCAGACTAGGATAGAACTATTCCTAGATATGTAAAGCTGCATCACGATCCAAAGCAAATCATAAGAGATAAATATGTAGGGATACTCACTAGAAGAAAAGTGAAAGAAAACTCTTGCATGATTTTTGAATTTGAACCCAAGACTCCAAGAGAATCTCTTATAGATGAAGACTAGATTAAACAAATGGAAGAGGAGCTAGACCAGATAGAAAAGAATGCAACATGGTCTTTAGTGCCCAGACCAGAACATACAAATGTCATAGGAACCAAATAGGTCATTTGGAATAAGATAAATGAAGAAGGCACAGTTGTCAGGAACAAGCCTAGGCTTGTATGTAAGGGATATGCTCAAGAAGAAGGACAAGACTATGGAGAAGATTTTGCTCCTATGACTAGATTAGAAGGTGTTCGAATACTACTTGCATTTGTAGCATTTAAGGGATTTCAGGTTTATTAGATGGATGTGAAGTCTGCTTTTCTGAATGGAATCCTAGAAGAGGAAGTATATATAGAGCAACTAGAAGGGTTTGCCTTATCAGAAGATAGTGACATGGTGTGTAGATTACACAAAGCCTTGTATGGACTAAAATAGGCACCTAGGGCATGGTATGAAAGACTACACTCTTATCTTGTGAAGATTAGATTTCAGAGAAAAAGTGAAGATAGCAACATCTACTTGAAATCAGAAGGTGATTAGATTCTAATTTGTGAAGTGTTTGTGGATGACATAATATTTGGAGGAGATGATAGAATGAGTCATGCATTTGTAGATGAAATGAAGAAAGAGTTTGAGATGTCTTTGATAGGAGAAATAAAATTCTTCATTGGTTTACAGATTCAACAAATGAAAGAGGGTATCTTTATTACCCAATCCAAGTATGTCAAAGAGGTATTGAATACTTTTGGCATGGAGGAAAGCAAACTAGTTGGTACATCGATGGTGACTGGTTGTAAATTTAGCAAGGAAGATGATTCAACACTAGTGAATGAAAAGGAGTATTGGTCAATGATCGGTAATCTGCACTATGTGGTGCACAACATACCTGATATTGCTCATGTAGTGGGCATAGTAGCTCATTTTCAGAAATGTCCAAGAAAATCCCACTTGATAGTTGTCAAAATGATTCTTAGATATTTGAAAGGAATAGTTGATTATGGATTGTGGTATCCATATAATGGTGACTATAATGTCAAGCTATATACTGATGTCTATTGGGGAGGTAATATGGACAATCAAAAAAGCACAACTGGTGGAGCATTCTTTCTCAGTGGAAGATTAGTATCATGGACAAGTAAGAAGCAAAGTTGTTCTTCTTAATCTATAGCTGAAGCAAAATATGTGGCAGCATTTATGAACTGCACTCAAGCAATTTGGATGAAGCATGTATTGGAAGGTTTTAAGGTACCTGTATCTGAACTAGTGAATATATTTTGTGATAATACAAGTACAATAAATATTGCCAAGAATCCAGTATTGCATACTAGAACTAAGCATATTGAGCTTAAATATCACTTTTTGAGAGAAAAAGTTTAGAATAAGGAGGTTGCACTACAACATGTTTCCAGTAAGGAGCAGCTAGCAGACATATTCACTAAGCCCTTACCAAAGATGACCTTTACCTATTTGAGAAGTGATATAGGGGTTCTGCCCCTTCATGAAATCAATTAAAGATGTGTGCTCTCCACCAGTCAAGTACTATAGTGTCTAATATTTCAGGATTGATGTGTTGAAGGATGCTACTCCTAAGGGTGAGCAGCATAGTAGATTTTGGAAGCTTGTACCTCCACTTTGGCATTGTTGTCAAAGGAGGAGAAGATATCTAATGTATGGGGAGAGGATATTTGATGATGGAGATACACTGGTCTATGATGTCTACAGTATTGCCATCAATGCCAAATGGGGAGATCATTGGATATTGCTGGCATATGGGAATATTGTTAGATATGATAGCATATGATGAATTGGTATGTTGATATAATGATAATGTATGTTAACATTGATGTCAATAAGGTTGGTCAACTAGTATGAAGAAGCATGAAGAGATGTAGTGAATCGGTGTTAGGTTTTCACTTACTGTGACTACCTGTTGGTAGTCTCATCTCTATGGTTATAAGTTTGGTGATCTAGCTTGTGAAATGTAGTCGATGATACTTTGTGATGAGTTAACTAGGAGATGTGAATGAGATCGAGGTGCCACATCAGTTTTGTGCACATGAAGGATTTTCTTGAGGATCTTTTATGAGAAGATCGACCATGTTTGAAGTCAACCTTGGGAATGATCATTCTGCTTAATGGTATGAGAAGAAAGTGTGATGGGTTACTGATTCCCATGAGTGATGATGAATGAATGATGCATATTGTCTTGTGATTTGTTTGAAATGACAATACTCTATGCAATATGTTTGGACGGTCAGGATTGGACTGCCTATGTTGTAAACCTAAGCATCTTAGGGTTTAGGGTTTATGTTATCGACCTAACTATTGTCTATAAGGTCGATGATGTTTGTTATTGTAAAGTTTTTGGCAAATGTTGTGTGTGTGTATATGAGTAAAGAGATACTTGATACTTGCCAGACTAGTAAGAGGGGAACTGTAAAGTGTGATTGTAGAGTAGAGGATATGATAAGGATCTACCTTGGCCTGTAGTGTTGTTATCATATCAAGAGTTTTACCTGTTGTCTTCTAATCATTTCAACAGTTTGAAAAACCCTTTATCAGGTAGCTTTAACAGGCTTATTGTAAAACATGTAAGTAGGTGACTCAAGATCATTGAGTTCTTTAAATCCTCTAGAAAGGTAACCTTTAATAGGTTATATATCCATCCCTTAACTAGGTGATCTCTAACATGATCAGTTCCTAGAAGAACCTTATTATAAATTCTCTAACCAGACTAGGCTCCTAATAGGACGAGCTTCAAATAAGTTCAAAACAAGCTTGTGGGTATTCATCCCCACTGTGGTTTTTCCCATTTGGGTTTCCATGTGAAAAATCTGTGTGCTATGTGTATATGGTGAAAATGGATACCAATAATAATGATATTGAAAGGCTAAATGAATTCAACCACCAAAACCCTAGCCTAACAACAACAAAGATCCACCATAACATATGAAGATTATCTAAGACAATGTAAACCAAAAGAAATCATAAAGATTATACCATCACATGTCTAATAGGGTTTGAATCTCCATTCTTCCTATCTCCATTGATCTTGCTTGATATATTTGCTCTCAGATTTTATGTGCACAAGAGCTCAACAAAGAACAAAATGTGGTTGCAAGTAGGATCATAGTGTAGTCAAGTGATCAAATAGCTCATTAGGGTTTGATAATGAAAGAGGCATCTCCTTATATAGAAGACATAGTATGAAATGGAGGGATAAGATTGAGAGGTGTAAAAAGGAGGTCGACAATGATTAGAGGGTAGGTAGAGGAAATAATAAAATAATGAAAGGGGTAGGTAGTGTAGGAATTAAGAGATGAATGACATGTGTCATGTGTAGAAAAGGTTAATGAATTAATTAAATAAATAAAGATTCATTTAATTAATAGAAGAATGGGATAGTTAAATAAATAAGATATTTATTTAATTTTAGGAAATAATAATTTAAATAAATAAATGTATTTATTTAAATGAGAAATAAGGCTACAAGAGGATAAATGAATTAATTAAATAAATAAAATATTTATTTAATTAGACTGAACAATTTTAGGTGTCTACATTTTGCCCCTCTTTTAGACAATGCAGCTTGTCGCGTTGTTTCAAAGAAGATAAGATGAACTGATACAAAGTTGCCCCAAGATGGGAATGATATGCCCCCTTGAGGGATTGGATGAAAATGTCTGAAAAGATTGTAGACAATCTCTCAATAAAAAGGAAAGGCTAGAAAGGACTGACCGAATGAAGTGACAGAGTCACGGGATAAAGAAGACCGACTCAGGAGATGAGGGCTAGGGCTAGGGTAGCCTATAAGATAGACCACGGGGGAAAATACATCATCATTGTCATCCACACATCCATGAGAGCAGAGTGCAAAGAGAAAATAGAGTAGCAGCAGTCAGCAGCGATGGCTTTCATTCATAGATTCAACTGCGTTCGCCAATTCCAAAGGCCAGCAGAAGGAGGAGAACTGGTAAGTACCACAAAACTGCCTTGTACTTCGATGCATTTATGTTTGTCATGAATGCATGGTAGATAGAGCAATAAATGCACTTAGAAATAGGGTACAAAAATGTCAAAAAATGCTTAGGTGAATCTATGTTGGTGCTAGGCACATCCATGCTCGCAAGGTGCGTCTGTGTTTGTGCTAAGCGCATCTGTGTCGGAAAATGTGTCTGCGTTGAATGCGACCATGTTTGTGCTGTGCAGGGGTGTCTATGCCAAGAAGGCACGTCTATGTCTTTCAGGTGCATCTGTGTAGAGCATAGGCACGTTTGTGTCTTTCAGGCACATTTGTGTTTTTCAGGCCCGTCTATGCAGTCTTTAAGCGTGTTTATGTCAGGAAAGCACATTTATGTCCAAAAATATGAATTTGCATCTTCTAGGTCAAATCGGCAGTTCTGTGATGAACATACTCTGTCGATTGGATAAGCTACTGAGAGGATACACTCAAGCAGGTCCTCTAGGGAAGACAAGCAAGTGACCTTTTGACTCAAGTTTAGAAAACTGTGAATGTAAAGTGAGATATGAAGCAATGATGGACTGTGTGAGACCCAAACATAGGTTGAATGCTAAATGAAACTTGGAGAAACAACCTAAGAAGCTCAAGAATTCCAAAACTGATTGTGTTTGTTTGCTGGACTCTAAAATTTGTTGCAATTCTGAACACAGACGCGCCTGTATACTTCACAGATGTGGTTTCTTGACACAAACGCGCTTCTGAGTTTTTTTTTGCAAAATGCACTGTTGATTCTGGAACACAGACATGTTTCTACCCTTTACAGACGCGGTTAGACAACATAGATGCTATTATGATAGACATAGACGCGTTTCTGTAAAATTTGTGCAATTTTTTCCAATCTGTGAAGTCATTTTGTTGTGACCAAATCTGACTGTTTGACTATTTTCTATGACAAGAGGACACAGTGTTGATGAAGACACAATGTTTGTAAGTGTCTAGACTCAAAAATGACTCCAATAAAAAGTGTGTTGTTTGATGTAAAAATGTTTTGCATACGCTTGAAGACACAAAAGACACAATGTTTTGTTGTTTGGTCTTGAATGTTTGAATGTTTAAAATAAGTCAAGCACAATTCTTATGGCTAGCCAAGACAATAGTTGTTGATCGAACATGGGGTTTTACCCCCGAGGCTACGCTATTCAAAGCAGATACTTAGATGCTTGACCTCACTGGCTCCACCCTTGGCACTTACTTCTCAGGTCAGCCAAGCATCAGTCCCCCTGAAAACTCCCCGTGGTGAACTTTGTATCTCTACTAAGAACTGTATGTGTGTGGGCCACTACCAGAGGTCCAACCTCCTGCCCCAACAACTAGAAGGATTTGGGCTTCTAAAACAAAAAGGTGCTAGTAAGGGCATCCGCTCGTGTGGCCATACATGAGGCACTTTTAGCTCTGTAACTACAGAAGGCTCCCAGTCAGTAGAGGTTAAGCCCTACAACTGATCAAATAAATTTGATCAAACGAGTTTATGGGGAGACATAGTGTCGGTATGAACTAATCAACACACGTTATCCATAGTTTTCACCATGAATACGTTTGTTTATAGTGGTTCGGAAGAGGTGGGTTTTCCTCGCTACCACTTGGGTCATTCTCTTCTCACTAGTAGTCCTAATGACCACATGGGAAGACAGGCCCTCTAAAGATTAAACAAAAAGAGCCTATTCCTCAAGACACAAAAGACAATGATTCAATTTTAGTGCACCAATTGAAGTGTTTGGTAGTCTATTGAAAACAAGGCACACAATAAAAATCCAAAAACCCTTGCTAAGGACCTGCACAAAAGAGTTGTTAGTAGTTTGGATAGTTTCAAATAATCACCCCTTCTTGCAAGCACACAAGTTAGGTAAATTTTAAACCCAAAAGACTTTGTGAAAATAGGGGCCTTCAACAAAATGATTTTGCTTTCAAGACATGCTGCACCAATTTCGTTAGCTAGATCTAAAAATGTTAGCGTAAAATAAACTAGATCTGAAACCCTAAATGCAAAACTCAAAATTGAATCAATAAACTTCAAAATTTGAAATTGATGAACACAGATGCGGTTACCCTCAACATAGTTGCGGTTCTCTAACGCAAATGCAGTTCTGTGAGGCACAGATGCGGCTAGTTAACACAGACGCGACTTTAAGACATAAACGCGATTTCAGAAACCATCAAAATACAATATTGTTTATAGCACATACGCGATTTCAGGTGTCGCAGAAGCGCCAGAAAATAAAAAATGCGATCCGAAGGTATGCGGACGTGAGAATATCAAAATGCTACTGAAAATGTCAGATCTGCAACTTCAAAATACAAAATCTGAAACAAGGAGGTTGAATGCAAAAAGGGACAAGAGTCCCACTGGGCATGCCAAAATGTATATGGTGAAAATGGATACCAATAATAACGATATTGAAAGGCTAAATGAATTCAACCACAAAAACCCTACCCTAACAACAACAAAGATCCACCATAATATATGAAGATTACCTAAGACAATGTAAACCAAACAAAATCATAAAGATTATACCATCACATGTCTAATAGGGTTTGAATCTCCATTCTTCCTATCTCCATTGATCTTGCTTGATATATTTTCTTTCAGATTTTATGTGCACAAGAGCTCAACAAAGAACGAAATGTGGTTGCAAGTAAGATCATAGTGTAGTCAAGTGATCAAATAGTTCATTAGGATTTGAGAGGAGAGGCAGGCTCGGGTGGTGAGAGGTCGCAGTGGATTGCCGCTACAGGTGCCAGTAGCACCGGGTCCCAGATAGGTGCAGGTATAGGGACAGGGATAGGGACAGGTACCAGTACAGGCATAGGCACAAGTGCAGGCACCCATATAGGGGGAGCCATAGGGGGGCCGAGGCAGAGGAGGATGAGCTGACTGAGCTGAGGGAGATCTGCCAGGGATAGGCAGATGAGATCAGGACCTAGAGAGGGAGAGGGATAGGCTTAGGAGGCAGCTCAGGGATACTGAGCAAGAGCGAGACCAGGCCAGTCAACGCTACACAAAGGCTGAGATAGCACTGAGGGCTGGGAGACAGGCAGCGGAGGATACAGGGGCCGAATATGCCTATGTCCTATGGGTAGGGGAGGAGATTGCCTACTGGTGGGACCTCTATTATGGTGTCGTGCCAACGGATTAGTGGGCGAGGAGCTTCCATAGACCATTGCGGACAACGACAGCTATGGGAGGGAGCCGGAGGAGACAGGCATCTAGTGGTGGGGTTTTGGGTCCTCCACCACTAGATAGAGGGGACAAGAGGGATGATCCTGGGGTAGGTCCATCGAGGGCTCAGATTCTGTCGAGGCCAGGCGGTTCTGAGGGAGGGATTTCATCATAGTCGTAAAGGGCTCCCTATGTATCAGTATTGTACCATTTTTGTATGATGATGTAGACACCTTCGGGTGATTGTAGCCATATGATTTTTTGACATCATTGTATAATGACTCTTTTGATTATATATATATGAGATGAATCATCTTTGCGGCAGCTATATGCATGCGTACCTATGTGATGAGATGTTCTTATGTGATGCTTATGATATGGATGCAAATATGTATATGATGCAATACCATATTTTTGTTCATTTATGTTTTATATGTGTATGCATGATGCAAATGTGAATTTATATAATGTAGATGAATATGAAAATGCAAATGTAAATTGTGCTAACAAGTGTTGTGTGCAGGATGTGATGCACTTGTGATATCTATATGTATGTATGAAATGCTTATATATGATAATGTAGGTGAAACTACATGAAATGCAAATATTTTTGGTGTGTCATTATACTCAATCATGTGATAGCAGGCTATGCGGACTCGAGAAGGACGATGGAAGTCAATCAAAAAAGGGAATGAAAGACAGAAGATATGAAAGTGAAAGAGCTTCTTATGTGTTATCATCATTGAGCTTTATTATGGCAAGTAGGTTATGACAATCGAGGCATATGTTCGACCCAGAAAGTCATTGTACTTGTTTGCATGGAGATAAGATAGTCACAAAAAAGGAATGCCCTAGTTCATACTAGACTCACAGTGTCCTCATATCCTTGGATAAGTCATAGCATTACTAAGAGACAATCTACAGACAGCAAATACAAATAGGTGACAATACCCCATCCTCACCTTTCTAGTCAAAGACATCCTGGAGATAGAATCTCTAGTCAGAGACATCTCGGAAAAGCTAAAAGATATGTCACCGAAAAAAGATGAAATCAGAAGAAAACCAAGACTTGACACCAACATCCACTGTAGTCCTCAAGTTTAGTGTCTCTTGTCACTTGTATAAGTCTTATTTGATTGTGGTCACAATGTTTGCTTTCACAAAAAGGATAGATAGCACAAAACCATATGTTGTCTGAGTCTGTTGAAAGAATTGATTTGTTGAAGCCCATTGTTGCTACTGTGTCTCATCTGAAACTGACTGAATCCATGAAACTAATACTTTATTGCGGAGAAGATGGAACTTTATTGCGGATTGGTGATGCAAGATGCTTCTTTATTGCAGATTGTGCGCGGATAGACTGAAGAAAACTAGAACAAACTGTACTCCTTAGAATGTGTGATGCTCTTAGTTCCACACCCATCACTAGACGTAGGATTTGCCTTAGCCACAGATAGGAGTCGATTTATTATGGATTGAAATGAGCGAAAATGAATGTTTATTATGAATGGCTAACTAATCTTAGGTAGATCAATAACAAGCCATGATGGGAATGTGTAAGTTTTATTGTGGATGAATTGGTCATGAGTGTGTGCAAAGTGAAAGGATGAAAGTGAATCCTGAAAGAGGGAGGAGCAATGTCTCTACGCATGGTGCTAGTGACCCAGTTTTTACCATAGTACTTGCCCAGGGCGCCACCGAAGTGGTTTTCACCATTGGACGAAATTATTTCTCTTTACTTTTTTCAATTTTTCGATGTTTTTTGTGTTACAAGTTGCCTGTTTGCCAGGTTTTCACCAAGTAACGATTTTTTTGTTTTATGATTTTTTTGTATTTTTGAATTTTTTGACTTTTTTTTTGTATTTTTGAATTTTTTGATTTTTTTTGTATTTTTGAATTTTTTGATTTTTTTTGTATTTTTGAATTTTTGAATTTTTTTTGTATTTTTGAATTTTTTTTATTTTTTTTTGTATTTTTGTATTTTTGTATTTTTTTTGTATTTTTGAATTTTTTGATTTTTTTTGTATTTTTGAATCTTTTTTATTTTTTTTGTATTTTTGAATTAGGATATTCCAAAGAGCTATGTGTAGAACCTACGAAGGTGCATGCTGTTGATAGGATCCTCCAAAGGTTCACCTTCTGTAGTTGAAAGCTAATATGCCCCAGATCCATAGGTTGCTGTAATGATGTAAGGACCAAGCCAATTTGGTTCGATCTTGCCCTTCTTCTCTCTATCTTACTGATTTTTGGGGTTTTCTCTGAGGACCAAGTCACCTACCTCAAACGTGCGAGGCTTGACTTTGTGGTTGTAGCTACAACTCATTCGTTGTTGATAAGCCTTGAGATGATTAAAAGTAGTTTGTCATCGTTCATCCAGTAGTTCCAGTTCTTGTAAGTGAGAGACCGTATAGTCTTCATCATTGATGATGTTTTGCAAAGAGACCTGTGAAGAGGGTAACTCGACCTCAATAGGCAAGATTGCTTCAGTACCATAGACAAGTGAATAAGGTGTGGCTCCTGTAGGTGTGCGGACACTTGTGCAGTAGGCCCAAAGTGTAGGATTAAGTTGGATATGCCAATTACGGCCAGCATCGTCGACTATCTTCTTAAGGATTTTAAGGATTGTTTTATTAGACGCTTCAGCTTGGCCATTACCTTGGGAGTAATATGGTGTGGAGAAACGATGGGAAACATGGAAGCGATCACAGAGTTCATGAACATCCTGATTTTTGAAGGGATGCTCGTTATCAATGATAATGGAAATAGGAATACTGTATCGGCAAATGATATAGTTGAGTATGAATGTAGAAATCTATTTTCTAGTGACTTGTGTGAGAGGCATGACTTCAATCCATTTTGTGAAATACTCTATGGTAGTGATAATGAGTTTATGACCATTGGAAGAAGGAGGGTGAATCTTGCCTATGAGATCAAGTCCCCACTAAAAAAAGGGCCAAGGAGACGCAATTGGTTGAAGTTCTTATGCTGGTGCATGTATGAGGTCTCCATGAATTTGACATTGCTTACATTTCTTGACAAACTGATATGAGTCCTTTTCCATATTGGGCTAGTAATATCCAGTCTTGATGAGTTTCTTGGCCAAGGTAGGACCACTAGCATGTGGACCACATATCCCCTCATGTAGTTCATGTAACGCAATTTGAGCTTCGTCGCTTTCTAAACATCTAAGGAGAGTGCCATCTAGACCTCATCAGTATAGGATATCAACTAAAATGACATATCAAGAGGATTGGCGAATGAAGGTGCGACGTTGGTTATTTGATAAATTAGGAGGAAGGGTATTATCACAAAGGTATGTGAAGATGGAACCATATAACTAGGACTCGAGACCGACAACACATATCATCTCAGTAGGAGTGATCTCATATGAAGGAACCAAAAGGTTATCCACCAAGAACTCATAGCGGGTCTCATTTGGAGGTAGATCGATCAGTGAAGAAATTGTAGCCATGGCATCTGTGGTGCGATTCTGCTCTCTTGGTATCTGCTCAAAATCTATCTTTGTGAAATGTTGTTTCAGGTCATCCACCATTTGTTTGTAAGGCATTAATTTTTCATCTTTTGATTGGTAATCATTAGTTGCTTGACGGATTACAAGTGTAGAGTCCCCAAGGACACGAAGTTCCTGGATCTTCCACTGAACTATGATCCGTAATTCAGTTGTTAAGGCCTCATATTTTGCTATATTGTTAGTGCAAGAAAATGATAAGTGGTATGACTTTGGTATATAATCCCCTTGAGGAGTTATAAAGAGGATGACAGCTCCTACCCCATGCTGTGTGTATGAGCCGTTGAAGTACAGGTGCCATGGCTTTGCATGTGACATTGTTAAAATGGATTCATCTAGAAATTCTGAACTTAGAGGAACATCATCAATCATGGGAGTATCTGCTAATTGATCTGCGATGGCTTATCCTTTTATTGCTTTCTTGTCCACATACTCGATGTTGAATTCAGTCAGGATCATTACCAATTTGGCTAGTCACCCCGTAAGTGTTGCTTTAATGAGAAGGTATTTCAATGGATCTATCCTTACAATCAACTTAGTCTTATGAGTGAGCATGTAATGTTGCAATTTCTGTGGAGCAAAGACCATGGTGAGACATGCATGCTCGATTGGTGTGTAGTCCAGCTCATATCCCACCAATGTGCGACTGATATAGTATACTACATTTTCCTTGCCCTCAGCACTTTGTTGTGCTAAGAGTGCCCCCAGTGCTGTTGGAGTAGCTGATATGTATAGTAATAGAGGCTGATCTGGAACTAGTGGCATCAGAACTGGCAGATTCAGAAGATAATCTTTGAGCATCTGGAAAGCCTATTGACAGTTATCATCCCATTTGAATTTGATATTTTTATGTAGCAAGTGCTGAAAAGGGTTACACTTAACTGCAAGTTGTGTTATGAATCTTCGTATGGACTGGAGTCTTCCTTGTAAGGATCGGAGTTAACTGATATTTCTGGGTGGTGGCATTTCCAAGATAGCCTTGACTTTTGCTGGATCAGCTTCGATTCCTCTTTTGGATACAATGAATCCTAGGAGTTTCCTGGAGGTTACTCCAAAGACACATTTCTTGGGGTTTAATCTTACTTTGTATTTTTCCAACCGATCAAAGATGACTGAAAGTATGTCCAAATGTGTATTTTTGTTTATTGATTTGCCAAAGAGGTCATTGACATAATCTTCCATGGTTACATGCATGAGATCATGAAAGATAGTAGTCATGGCTCTTTGATATGAAGCACCTACATTTTTTAGCCCAAAGGGCATGACATTCCAGCAAAAAGTTCCCCAAGGATAAGTGAATGATGTTTTGTGTTGATCCTCAGGCGTGATCCTTATTTGATTATAACTAGAGAATCCATCCAACAATGATAACATTTCATGACCTATTGTAAGATCAACAATCAAGTCAATATTTGGTAATGGGAAGTCATCCTTTGGACAAGCTTTGTTGATGTCTCTGAAATCTATACATATTTTGATGTTGTGATTGGGTTTACTGACAGGCACTAAATTAGAGATCCATTCAGGATAATCAATTGGGCATATGAATTCGACATCCAATAATTTCTCAAGTTCTGCTTTGACTAGTAATGCCACTTGTGGATGCATCTTTCTTAATTTTTGTTTCACTGGTTTTGCCCCCGGTTTGACTATCAAATGATGCATTACCAAATCCGGATCCAATCCAGGCATATCAGTGTATGACCATGCAAAGTTGACTTGTCATTCTTTGAAGAAACTTATGAATTTTGACCTTTCTGACTCTATCAATGATTGAGCTAAGAATATGTTGTGTGGAACCTCTTCTATACCAATGTTTGTTTTTATAGTCTCCTCTACCAACATGGATGACTTTTCCTCATATGATGCTGGGAGAATGTCGAGCCTTCCATCTTCGGGTGCCTCAAAGAGGTTTTCGCTCACAGATGCGTCCTTTCTTTTTACTTTTTTGGGGTCAGATAGTGCCACAGTGTGGTTTTCTCCATAAGACCCTTGTTTTGTTCTTATTTTCACATTTTTGCGACTAGAAGGTCCGACACCCTCACCAAAATATGCCATGTTGTTGAGTTCTATAGTGTATCCTGCTTTATGGTCCCCATGGGGAAGATCATCTCATATGCCAAGATAGTCAATAACAGCTTCATCATTTTGGAATGTGTCAAACTGTGCAAGTCCTTCATGATCTTAGTCAATGAGTTGATGGTGAACAAGGGGAAGGCCTTTAATGTCTTCGAAGTTAGCAAGGCTAAGAGTGAATATACAATTATACTTGGGTATGTCAAGGTAATTGTTGAAGTCATCGATGGCACTCTCCTCATCAGTCTCGATCATGATCGAATCCAAATTATCATCACTAGTAGCGCATTCTGGGATAGGTGTTATCGTCCTATGTGATTTAAACCTAGAACCTTGAGACAAGGATTGTGTAGAATTTTTGTGGGTTGTTTCTTGACCAACTCTAAACTTTTTATAAAATTCCTCTTCTTCTGTGGGTTCATTTGGCTCTCTGAATGTCTCGGTGAGCTCGTAGTCACTAGAGGATTTATCTAAACCCCATTCCCATTCATTGGAGTCCATGGAATAGCAATCCTCTTGTTGAATTTTGGCAGCTTTGATTTGTAAGGTTTCTTCTATCCTTTGAGTGGGGACCTTGGAAGTCAAGAAACCAAGTCCCTTCAAGTGTTCCTTTCTGAATGTCAATTCAGGTTGTAAAGGTTCAATGATGCCTTCCTTTCGTAACCCAAGAGGGATTTTTCCATCATACCCAATTTTTTGTAGAATCTTGAAGCCTTTGCCATATTTCTCACATGATAGACTAATGTGATCTTGTATGTCATATTCAATGTCTTTGTAGAGCATTTTGTATAAGTCTTCCTCTTCCAGTTCCCCCAATCTTTGAAAGGTAGTAGGGTCCCATTTGAGTACCACAATAGATGCTTGTTAGGATGTGGTCTTCCATATTCTTTTGGGGAACTCATGACTTGTCATAGGTACATGGTCTGATTTAAAGCATATTCTCCCATGCCTTTGTCCTAAAATTTGCCTTTAAGCTCACCTTGCTTTGATGTCGAAGGTTTCAATGACTCAGGATCAATGTATGCCGAAGAAGGAACAACTTCACAATTATCGGGAATGATGGTCTCGGTTTGTGATATCTCAGGTTATTGCAATATATGAATGGATTAGGGTCACCGTTAACTGTTACCTTGACTCCATTGTGAGGAAACTTAATGCATTGGTGATATGTCGATGGAACTGCCCTCATTTCATGAATCCAAGGATGTCCTAGCAATATGTTATAAGTGAGATCTAGATCCAGGACTTGACAAACCACATCCTTTGTAACTGGCCCAACTCTGAGAGGTAAGGTGACTATGCCCTTGGACGAACGTTCTTCATCATCATATGCCTTGATGGTGATTTGATTTGTTGAATTCACAGCTTTATCAAAATATCCCAATTGTTTAATTGTGCTCAATGTACAAATGTTTAGACCAGCTCCTCCATCTATCAGGACTTGCTTTATTTGATGTTTGTGTATGAAGGCTTCAACATGTAGAGGTGCATTCTGTGGTTGACTTATGGAGGTGTCATCGGCTTCTATGAATGTAAGGGAATGTGGAATGGAAAGGTATCCCACCATGGCTTGAAACTGGTCCATGTTCAAATCAGTAGGAACGGTGGTGTCTCTCAAGATTTTGTCAAGAATAGCTTTATGAGTGGGGGATATGCATAAGAGCTCAAGGATGGAGATGAGTGCGGGTGTCTTCCCTAACTGTTCTACAAGGTCATACTTAGGTTTGGTTGATGAAGAAGTGATGTTTATATTTGAAGCACCTGACAAGGTGATTTTACCTCGATGAGTTGTAACATGACATTCAGAGGTAGGTTCGGAAGAAGATCCAACACCTTTTAGGATAATCTTGGGTCTCTGAGTAGGATTCTCAGGGTTTTTATCCTTGATGATAATAGTCAAGACATAATTTTCCATTGAGATGTGATTGATGGTTGAATCATAGTTGTAAGATGCTCTAGTATAGTTGGTTTGATCATCTATGGCTTTATCTTTTCCCTTGTCATGTTTTGGGAATGGTTCCTTAAACATCTCATGTTCTTGGTTGGATGAGTGTCCCTCTATCTCAATGTCACCTCTATCAATGAGATCTTGTATGATGTTCTTCAGTCGATAAAAATTTCCTGTCTTATGACCCTTGCTCTTATGAAACTCACAATACTCATCATCATTCCACCAATTGGGTTTAACCTTGGGTTCATATGGAGGAAAATCTGGAACTGTGATTACCTTGTTTGCCACTAGCTTTTTGAAGACTGACTCAAGTGGTTCTCCCAATGGGGTGTACTTCCTTCATGATCTAGAAGTTGTTTGAGTATTCACTTGATTGTTTATAGAACTTGATCCCAAAAAAATGAATTTGTGTCGCACTGTATTGGCATCAACAACACCATCATTGACTGTGTTCTTGTTTTTATTCCAAAATCTTGGCTTGTCTTTTCCTTTAAAGTCATCTTTGTTTTTCTTGAATATCTTAATGACTCCTTGCTCAATTAGGACCTTCTCTGTTGCTAAGCCCTTTTCAATGACATCCTTGAAGGTAGACAAACAAGCTTTCCTTAAGTCATAGCCAATGTCTTTGTTAAAATTATGGGTGAACATTTCTACTATTTGTTTTTGTGGAATTTCACAAGAGCATCTGCTAGCTAGATTTCTCCATCTTTGTAAAAATGATGCAAAAGACTCTCCCTCTTTTTGCTTGGTGTTTCACAAAGTAGTGACTGATATGTCTATCTCTATATTGTAGGAAAAATGTTGAATAAATGCCTCTGCTAGGTCACCCCATGACTTAATACCAGGTGGGAGTTGGGAGAACCATTCCATAGCTTGATCACCTAAGCTTTGTGGGAATAACCTCATCAAATATGTCTCTTCTGCTACTACTTCAATACAAGCTATGAAAAACTATCTTATGTGTGCCTTAGGATCTCCTTTTCCTCTATACTTATCAAATTTAGGCGTCACAAAGTGTGTAGGAAATGGAGGCATTGGAATGCTCTTGTCGAATGGATAAGGACATATGTCTCTCATTGTGTATGTTGGCTTTGGTGTATTTATGTCCTCCATTTTCTTTTGTAAATCCCTGATTTGTTGTTCCAAATTGCTCTTAGGTGGAGATCGACTTCTTGAAGCATACCCCATGTTTGAGGCACCAATTGGAGGAGGAGCATTTTGCATATATGGATGATATTGATCATACACATGTTCATATGGAGGAGGTCTATAGTGATGATGCGTATATGGACCACTTGGTATAGATTCATGTTGAGGAACACCATATCTATTTTGTGCATGTATACCATACTCTACAGGTGTGTCATGTTCTATTGTGTTGCCCCCAAATTTGACATGGGGTTTCCTTGTGTCCAAATTTTGAGCATGTCTTTGAATATCCAATTGCTTTGGTGGTTGATCCTTAGCTTGTGCATGTGATTGAGCATATCTTTCTGCATAAGATTTCCGTAATGGTCTGCGAAGGTGAGTATCATATGCTTGACCATGTGTATGTGGGACCTCTAGTTTTTGAAGCGAAGATGATGGTGATTCAGGTACCATATATGGTCCTCTATTTCCTCCACTATTAGGCCTCCTTTGATCTAGGTTGGAGTGAGTTTGTTGCAAAGGTCAATTTTCCATTATTTGAGACATGTCAAAATTATGAGGTATTTTGGCTCCACTTTGTGCCATCATTTGTAAGAAATGTTGTCTATCCCTTCTCATTATTTCCTCAACCAGTTTATTGAAATGGGGATTCATAATGGATTCTTCCACATCTGTTGAATGTACTGAAAAGTTGTCCATATTGTCATTGTGGGTATCATTGTTATTTGTAGTGCCCATGTTCCCAATATTTGGAATGCTTCTATAGACATCCATGTCAGGTAATGTGTTATGATTAGTATTGAAAAAGACATCATTGTCATACTTATAAACACTCATATTTGCGGACTCTTGAGCCTCTTTAGTTTCTCTCCTAGATTTTTGAAGATGGGTTTCAACCATGAACTAGGTATTGACCAAGATGTGTGAGACTAGATGAAAATGGAAAAAGAATGGAAGACCAAGAGTTGGATGAAATGTAAATGAATCTGAGGTGTACTTGCAATGTCCAAAGTGTAAGACCAAATATGTATGTAGTAGAGTAGGTGTGACTTCCAAAGAGAGGATGGTTTCTCTTGATGAGGTAAGTTGACCTTGACTCTAAGTAAAACCAAATGAGACCCAGAGGTAAGAAACCTTTATGAGGGACCACTTAGCAAAGTATTGTTGTATGTAGTGTATTGACAAAGTATGATGAGGACAAGCAAGTGACCTTTTGACTCAAGTTTAGAAAATTGTGAAAGTAAAGTGAGATATGAAGCAATGATGGATTGTGTGAGACCCAAAGACAGGTTGAATGCTAAATGAAACCTGGAGAAACAACCTAAGAAGATCAAGAATTCTGAAACTGATTGTGTTTGTTTGCTGGACTATAAAATTTGTTGCAATTCTAAACACAGACGCGCCTGTATACTTCACAGATGCGGTTTCCTAACATAGACGTGTCTCTGTTCAACACAGATGTGCTTCTGAGTTTTTTTTGCAAAATGCACTATTGATTCTGGAACAAAGACACGTTTCTGCCCTTTACAGACGCGATTAGACAACACATATGCTATTATGACAGACACAAACACGTTTCTGTAAAATTTGTGCAATTTTTTTCAATCTGTGAAGTCATTTTGTTGTGACCAAATCTGATTGTTTGACTATTTTCCGTGACAAGAGGACACAATGTTGATGAAGACACAATGTTTGTAAGTGTCTAGACTCAAAAATGACTCCAATAAAAAGTGTGTTGTTTGATGTAAAAATGTTTAGCATACGCTTGAAGACACAAAAGACACAATGATTTGTTGTTTGGTCTTGAATGTTTGAATGTTTAAAATAAGTCAAGCACAATTCTTATGGCTAGCCAAGACAATAGTTGTTGATCCCACATGGGGTTTTACCCCCGAGGCTATGCTATTCAGAGCAGAAACTTAGATGCTTGACCTCACTGGCTCCACCCTTGGCACTCACATCTCGGGTCAGCCAAGCATCAGTCCCCATGAAAACTCCCCGTGGTGAACTTTGTATCTCTACTAAGAACTATATGTGTGTGGGCTGCTACCAGAGGTCCGACCTCCTACCCCAACAACTAGAAGGATTTAGGCTTCTAAAACAAAATGGTGCTAGTAAGGGCATCCGCTCGTGTGGCCATACATGCGACACTTTCAGCTCTGTAAATACAAAAGGCTCCCAGCCAGTAGGGGTTACACCCTACAATTGATCAAATAAATTTGATCAAACGGGTTTATGGGGAGACATAGTGTCGGTATGAACTAATCAACACACATTATCCATAGTTTTCACCATGAATACATTTGTTTATAGTGGTTCAATAGAGGTGGGTTTTCCTCACTACCACTTGGGTCGTTCTCTTCTCACTAGTAGTCCTAATGACCACACGGGAAGATAGGCCCTCTAAAGATTAAACAAAAAGAGCCTATTGCTCAAGACATAAAACACAATGATTCAATTTTAGTGCACCAATTGAAGTGTTTGCTAGTCTATTGAAAACAAGGCACACAATAAAAATCCAAAAACCCTTGTCAAGGACCTGCACCAAAGAGTTGTTAGTAGTTTGGATTTGTTTCAAATAATCACCCCTTCCTACAAGCACACAAGTTAGGTAAATTTTAAACCCAAAAGACTTTGTGAAAATAGGGGCCTTCAACAAAACGATTTTGCTTTCAAGACAAGCTACACCAATTTCGTTAGCTAGATCTGAAAATGTTAGCGCAGAATAAACCAAATCTGAAACCCTAAATGCAAAACTCAAAACTGAATCAATAAACTTCAAAATTTGAAATTGATGAACACAAATGTAGTTACCCTTGACACAAACGCGGTTCTCTGATGCAAACGCGGTTCTGTGAGGCACAGATGTGGCTCGAAAACACAGACTTGGCTAGTTAACACAGACGTGGCTAAAACCACCATAGACATGACTTTAGGACATAAACGTGATTTTAGAAACCATGAAAATACAATATTATTTATAGCACAGACATGATTTCAGGTGTCGCAGATGCGCCAGAAAATAAAAAACGCGATATGAAGGTACGCAGACGCGAGAATATCAAAATGCTGCCGAAAATGTCAGATCTGCAACTTTAAAATACAAAATTTGAAACAAGGAGGTTAAATGCAAAAAAGGGACAAGAGTCCCACCGGGCATGCCAAAATGTATATGGTGAAAATGGATACCAATAATAATGATATTGAAAGGCTAAATGAATTCAACCACCAAAACCTAGCCTAACAACAACAAAGATCCACCATAACATATGAAGATTACCTCAGACAATGTAAACCAAATGAAATCATAAAGATTATACCATCACATGTCTAATAGGGTTTGAATCTCCATTCTTCCTATCTCCATTGATCTTGCTTGATATATTTGCTCTCAGATTTTATGTGCACAAGAGCTCAACAAAGAACGAAATGTGGTTGCAAGTAGGATCATAGTGTAGTCAATTGATCAAATAGCTCATTAGGGTTTGATAATGAAAGAGGCATCTCCTTATATAGAAGACACAATATGAAATGGAGGGATAAGATTGAGTGGTGTAAAAAAGAGGTTGGCTATGATTAGAGGGTAGGTAGAGGAAATAATAAAATAATGAAAGGGGTAGGTAGTGTAGGAATTAAGAGATGAATGACATGTGTCATGTGTAGAAAAGGTCAATGAATTAATTAAATAAATAAAGATTCATTTAATTAATAGAAGAATGGGATAGTTAAATAAATAAGATATTTATTTAATTTTAGGAAATAATAATTTAAATAAATAAATGTATTTATTTAAATGAGAAATAAGGCTACAAGAGGATAAATGAATTAATTAAATAAATAAAGATTTATTTAATTAATAGAAGAATTAGGCTTAGATAATTAAATAAATAAAATATTTATTTAATTAGACATGACAATTTTGGGTGTCTAAACTATGTGTTATGCATTTTTCATGTGATGTTTATGAAGTATTTGGTTGAAAGACTATGCATGTAGAATTTATAGGTTATGGTACTTCTAGTATACCACATGCATATGTTTATGGGTGAAGTTGAAGTTGACTATTGATCATATTTGAAGTGTTCAAACTTATCAGTTATGGTGTCTGGTGTCTTACTGTGTTTAACTGGTATTGCCATGGTTAAGTTCAGTAATGATGTTAAACAGTTGGTATTGCTTTAGCTAGTCAAAGTGGTTGAAGAAAGTTTTTATCTATACTTATTCACACCCCCCCTCTCAGTACTGGTTGGGGTATCTATTGTTCATCATTATTCATCATGTTCAAAAAAGACCAAGGCCTATCGGTGCTATAATAAGAAACTGAGAATGACAGTAGAAAGTGAAAATGTGAAGGTAGATGAGAACCTTGCGAAAGAGATCAGAGAATGTGGTTATGATGATGGACACCATATTGTTTTAGCCCCTATTCAATGTGAAGAGCCTAAACTAAATGATCTGGTAGAGACTGTGAATCCAAATGTTGTTGGTGAAGGAGTGCAAATACCTAAGAATAATAATAATTAGAATACTTTGAGGAATGTAAGACTGAATCATTATAAAAATCTGATTCTTGGTGATAAGAACAAAGGTGTGATGTCTAGAAGAAGGCTAGCTACTGGTGATAACAACTTGTGCCTAGACCTAAGGATAAGAATGTTATTGGTACTAAATGGGTATTTAGAAATAAATTGAATTAAGCTAGTGAAGTTGTAAGAAATAAAGCTAGACTAGTCTACAAAGGATATTCACATAAAGAAGGAGTTGATTATGAGGAGACTTTTGCTCTGGTTGCCAGAGTTGAAGTTGTTAGATTGTTGCCTAGTTATGCTGCTTATAAAGATTTCAAGGTATATCAAATGGATGTGAAATCTTCCTTTTTGAATGTTGATCTTGAGGAAGAAGTTTACATTGAGAAACCTAATGGATTTTCATTATCAGATGATGGAGACATGGTTTGTAAGCTAAAGATGGCTCTTTATGGATTGAAATAAGCTCCCAGAACCTAGTATGCTAGACTAGATAAATATTTGTTGAAATTAGGATTTAGTAAAGTTGTTGCTGATAATAAACTATACTTTAAGATAAAAAATGATAAAATACTAAAAAAATGATAAAATACTGATTTTTGAAGTATTTTTTGATGATATAATCTTTGGTGGTGATGATAACTTGAGCATGAAGTTTGTCGGTGATATGCACAAGGAATTTGAGATGTATATAATTGCGGAGATGAAATTTTTCTTAGGTTTACAAATTAAATAGACTGGAAAAGGTATATTAATATCTCAAACTAAGTATGTGAAGGAATTAAAAAGAAGTTTGGATTAGATGACTCCAAATTGATTGGAACTCCTATGGTGATTGGTTGTAGGCTGTCTAAAAAAGATGAATCTCCTAAAGCTAATCAAATTTTGTATAAATATATGGTTGGTGGATTGTTGTATCTTACTTAGACTAGGCTGGACATTATGCATGTTGTGTGCATTGTTGCTAGATATCAAGTTGATCAGAAAGAGATTCATGTCATTGTTGTGAAGAGGATATTCAAACACTTGAAGGGAATTATGAACTATGGATTATGGTATTCGAGGAATGAGGATTTCATGCTATCTACCTACATTGATGTTGATTGGGTTGGTGATGTTGATGACCCAAAGAGAACTGCTGGTGGATCATTATTTTTAGGTAAGAAGTTGGTTTCATGGGCTAGCAAGAAATAAGATTTAGTGTCCTTATCTTTTGTTGAAGCTGAGTATATTGTTGCTGCTAGTAATTGCACTCAAGTAGTTTGGATGAAGCAAATGTTGAAGGATATCAGAATTATTTATGATGAGCCTATTGTTATATACTATAATAATTCTAGTTATATTAACATGTCAAATAATGTGATGCAACATTCAAAGACTAAACATGTTCCAATCAAATATTATTACTTGAGAGAGCATGTCAGTGAAGAGAAGGTGAAGCTGATGTATGTATATACAAACGAACAAATAGCTAATATTTTCACTAAATCTTTGCCTATAGATACATTTGTCTACTTGAGAGATAAATTAGGGGTATCTACCCCTCTTGATGAGAACTAGATGCATTAAGTTGAATTGGTCCAGTGGATTTCAAACCCTTGTTATCTAGATTGGTGAGTTGGTGTTGCTCCTCTGGTGGAGTAGTTTTTGGATCTGGTTATGTATTTCTTGGGGAGAGAGATTGATGTTTCTATATTTGCAGAGAGATATTTTGGTTATTTGTTTTAGAGCTTTGGCATAGCTGTCAAAGGAAGAGATAGATCATGTGAAAAACTAATTTATTTGTCTTGATCTTAGGGGGAGTTTGTTGGAGATATCTTCTTTCTTTGCATTGACTGTTTTTCATATTTATATGTTGCCATCCATGCCAAAGGGGGATATTGTTGGATATTGTTGGTCATTGCTTCTGATAGGATATGTTTTTGTCATTGATGTCAACATATTCCCGTGATTTGCTCTGGTGATTGTATATTGGGAAGATCTTATGAGCCGATTTGTATTGTTGGTTTGTTGATCATTGTTTTCCAGAGTTTGGTATATCCTCCAGTATATTCGGGTGCAATTAGATCATGTGTTGAGATTCTGGGATATTGTTTTGGATGATCTTGTGTATATTCATTTCATATGGATTGTGATTTGGTGCTCTACAAGTTTTGTTTCATCATGACAATTGTTGATTGGTTGTGTTCTTGAGCTTTTAGATGTTGACTGATGAGGATTTGAAAAGTGTTGTTGGTGCACCTATTCCTAATTATTCTAACGTGCTTGCTGATGTTTCTTAGTGTAGACACCCAAAATTGTCATGTCTAATTAAATAAATATTTTATTTATTTAATTATCTAAGCCTAATTCTTCTATTAATTAAATAAATATTCATTTATTTAATTAATTCTTTTATCCTCTTCTAGCCTTATTTCTCATTTAAATAAATACATTTATTTATTTAAATTATCCTTTTCCTAAATTAAATAAATATTTTATTTATTTAATTGATCTCATTTCTTCTATTAATTAAATAAATCTTTATTTATTTAATTAATTCATTAACCTTTTCTACCCATGACACATGTCATTCATCTCTTAATTCCTACACTACCTACCCATTTCATTATTTTATTATTTCTTCTACCTACCCTCTAATCCTAGCCGACCTCCTTTTACACCTCTCAATCTTATCCATCCATTTCATATTGGGTCTTCTATTTAAGGAGATGCTTTCTTCATTATCAAACCCTAATGAACTATTTTGATCACTTGGTTACACTACGATCCTACTTGCAACCACATTCCATTCTTTGTTGAGCTCTTGTGCACATAAAATTTGAGAGCAAATATATCAAGCAAGTTCAATGGAGATACGAAAAATGGAGATCAAAACCCTATTGGACATGTGATGGTATAATCTTTGTGATTTCATTTGATTTGCATTTGTCTTAGGTAATCTTCATATGTTATGGTGGATCTTTGTTGTTGTTAGGCTAGGGTTTGGTGGTTGAATTCATTTAGCCTTTCAATTTTGTTATTATTGTTATCCATTTTCACCATATACATTTTGGCATGCCCGGTGGGACTCTTGTCCCTTTTGCATTTAACATTTTGTTGTAGATTTTGTATTTTGAAGTTGCAGATTTGACATTTTCAGCAGCATTTTGATATTTTCGCATCGGCATTCTTTCGGGTCTCGTTTTTGGCTTTTTCATATGTCTGTGAACTTTTAGATCACGTCTGGGTTTTTTAATCGCGTCTGTGATATTTTGAATCACGTTTGTGTTATCAGGAATATTTTGTTTTGCAGGTTTCAGAAATCATGTTTATGTCCTGAAGTCACGTCTGTGGTTGTTTTAGCCGCGTTTGTGTTAATTAGCCACGTCTGTGTCTTCTAACCACGTCTGTGCATCATAGAACCATGTCTGCATCAGAGAACCACATCTGTGTAAAGGGTAACCACGTCTATGTTCAACAATTTCAAAATTTTTGGGGTTTCTTGATTCGGTTTTGGATTTTGCATTTAGGGTTTCAGATCTAGTTTATTTTGAGCTAACATTTTCAAATCTAGCTAACAAAATTGGTGTAGCTTGTCTTGAAAGCAAAATTGTTTAGTTGAAGGCCCCTATTTTCACAAAGTCTTCTAGGTGTAAAATTTACCTAACTTGTGTGCTTGCAGGAAGGGGTGATTATTTGAAACAACCCAAACTACTAACAACTTTTTGTTGCAGGTCCTTGGCAAGGGTTTTGATTTTTATTGTGTGCCTTGTTTTCATAGATTAGGAAACACTTCAATTGGTGCACTAAAGTTGAATCATTGTCTTTTGTGTCTTGAGCAATAGGCTCTTTTTGTTTAATCTTTAGAGGGCTTGTCTTTCCATGTGGTCACTAGGACTACTAGTGAGAAGAGAACGACCCAAGTGGTAGCAAGGAAAACCCACCTCTTCTGAACCACTATAAACAAATGTATTCATGATGAAAACTATGGATAATGTGTGCTGATTAGTTCATACCGACACTATATCTCCCCATAAACCCGTTTGATCAAATTTATTTGATCATTTGTAGGGCATAACCCCTACCGATTGGGAGCCTTTTGTATTTACAAAGCTGAAAGTGCCGCATGTATGGCCACACGAGTGGATGCCCTTACTAGCACCTTTTTGTTTTAGAAGCCCAAATCCTTCTAGTTGTTGGGGCAAGAGGTCAGACCTCTGGTAGCGGCCCACACACATACGGTTCTTAGTAGAGATACAAAGTTTGCTATGGGGAGTTTTCATGGGGACTAATGCTTGGCTGACCCGAGAAGTGGGTGTTGAGGGTGGAGCCAGTGAGGTCAAGCATCTAAGTATCCACTCTGAATAGCATAGCCTCAGGGGTAAAACCCCATGTGGGATCAACAACTATTGTCTTGGCCAGCCATAAGAATTATGCTTGACTTATTCTAAACATTCAAACATTCAAGACGAAACAACAAAACATTATGTCTTTTGTGTCTTCAATTGTATGGAAAACAATTTTACATCAAACAACACACTTTTTATTGGAGTCATTTTTTGAGTCTAGACACTTACAAACATTGGGTCTTCATCAACATTGTGTCCTCTTGTCATGAAAAATAGTCAAACAGTCAGATTTGGTCACAACAAAATGACTTCACAGATTGGAAAAAATTGCACAAATTTTTACAGAAATGCATCTATGTCTGTCATAATCGCATCTATGCTGTCTAAGCGCACCTATGAAGGGTAGAAATGCATCTGTGTTCCTAGAATCAATAGTACATTTTGCAATGAAAAAACTCAGAAGCGCGTCTGTGTTGAATAGAGATACATCTATGTCAGGTAACCATGTCTATGCAATAAACAGGTGCATCTGTGTTCAGAGTTGAAAAAAAAAAATTGTTATAGTCCAGCAAACAAAACACAGTCAGTTTCAGAATTTTTGAGCTTCCTAGGTTGTTTCTCTAGGTTTCATTTAGCATTCAACCTGTCTTTGGGTCTCACATAGTCCATCATTGCTTCACATCTCATTTTGCATTCACAATTGTCTAAACTTGAGTCAAAAGGTCACTTGCTTGTCCTCATCATACTTTGTCAACACACTACATACAACAATACTTTTCTAGGTGGTCCCTCATCAAGGTTTCTTACCTTTGGGTCTCATTTGGTCTTACTTAGAGTCAAGGTCAACTTACCTCATCAAGAGAAACTATCCTCTCTTTGGAAGTCACACCTACTCTACTACATACATACTTGGTCTTACACTTTGGACATTGCATGTACACCTCAGATTGATTTACACTCCATCCAACTCTTGGTCTTCCATACTTTTTCCATTTTCATCTAGTCTCACACATCTTGGTCAATACCTAGTTCATGGTTGAAACATGTCTTCAAAAATCTAGGAGAGAAACTAAAGAGGCTCAAGAGTCCGCAAACATGAGTTCTTATGAGTATGACGATGATGTCTTTTTCAATACTGATCATAACACATTACCTAACATGGATGTCTATAGAAACATTCCAAATATTGAGAACATGGACACTACAAACAACAATGATGCACACAATGACAATATGGACAACTTTTCAATACATTCAACAGATGTGGAAGAATCCATTATGAATCCCCATTTCAATCGGTTGGTTGAGGAAATAATGAGGAGAGATAGACAATACTTCTTACAAATGATGGCACAAAGTGGAGCCAAGATACCTCATGACTTTGACATGTCTCAAATAATGGAAAATCGACCTTTGCAAGAACCTCACTCAAACATGGATCAAAGAAGGCCTAATAGTGGAGGCAATAAAGGACCACATATGGTACCTGAATCAGCATCATCTTTGTTTCAAAAACCAGAGGTCCCACATACACAGGGTCAAGCATATGATACTCACCTTCGCAAACCATTATGGAAGTCTTATGTAGACAGATATGCTCAATCACATACCCAAGCTAGGGATCAACCACCAAAGCAATTGGATATTCAAAGGCATGCTCAAAATTTGGACACAAGGAAAACCCATGTCAAATTTGGGGGCAACACGATAGAACATGACATGCCTATAGAGTATGGTATACATGCACAAAATAGATATGGTGTTCCTCAACATGAATCTATACCAAGTGGTCCATATGAACATGTGTATGATCAATATCATCCATATATGCAACATGCTCCTCCTCCAATGGGTGCCTCAAACATGGGGTATGGTTCAAGAAGTCGATCTCCACCTAAGAGAAATTTGGAGCAACAAATCAGGGACTTACAAAAGAAAATGGAGGACATAAATACACCGAAGCCAACATACACAATAAGAGACATATGTCCTTATCCATTCGACAACAGCATTCCAATGCCTCCATTTCCTACACACTTTGTGACACCTAAATTTGATAAGTATTGAGGAAAAGGGGATCCTAAGGCACACATAAGATAGTTTTTCACAGCTTGCATTGAAGTAGCTTCAGAAGAGACATATTTGATGAGATTATTCCCAGAAAGCTTAGGTGATCAAGCAATGGAATGGTTCTCCCAACTCCCACCTGGTATTAAGTCATGGGGTGACTTAGCAGAGGTGATTATTCAACATTTCTCCTACAATATACAGATAGACATATCAGTCACTACTTTGTGCAACACCAAGCAAAAAGAGGGAGAGTCTTTTGCATCATTTTTACAAAGATGGAGGAATCTAGCGAGCAGATGCTCTTGTGAAATTCCACAAAAACAAATGGTAGAGATGTTCACACAAAATGTTAACAAAGACATTGGCTATGATCTAAGGAAAGCTTGTTTGCCCACCTTCAGGGACGTTATTGAAAAAGGCTTAGCAATAGAAAAGGTCCTAATTGAGCAAGGAGTCATTAAGCTATTCAAGGAAAACAAAGATGATTTTAAGGGAAAAGACAAACCAAGATTTTGGAATAAAAACAAGAACACAGTCAATGATGGTGTTGTTGATGCCAATACAGTGCGACCCAAATTCATCTTTTCAGGATCAAGTTCTACAAACAATCAAGTGAATACTCAAACAACTTCTAGATCACGAAGGAAGTACACTCCATTGGGAGAACCACTTGAGTCAGTCTTCAAAAAGTTAGTCGCAAACAAGGTAATCACAATTCCAGATTTTCCTCCATATGAACCAAGGGTTAAACCAAATTGGTGGAATGATGATGAGTATTGTGAATTTCATAAGAGCAAGGGTCATAAGATAGGAAATTGTCATCAACTGAAGAACATCATACAAGATCTCATTGATAGAGGTGACATTGAGATTGAGGGACACTCATCCAATCAAGAACATGAGATGTTTAAGGAACCTTTCCCAAAACATGACAAAGGAAAAGCTAAAGCCACAGATGATCAAACCAACTATACCAGAGCATCTTACAACTATTATTCAACTATCAATCACATCTCGATGGACAATTATGTCTCTACTATTATCATCATGGACAAAACTCCTAAGAGTTCTACTTAGAGACCCAAGATTGTCCTAAAAGGTGTTGGATCTTCTTCCAAACCTACCTTTGAATGTCATGTTACAACCGGTCAGGGTAAAATTACTTTGCAAGGTGCCTCCACTAAAAAAATGGCTTCTTCATCAACCAAACCTGAGTATGACCTTGTAGAACAGTTAAGGAAGACACCCGCGCTCATCTCCATACTTGAGCTCTTACGCATATGCCCTGCTCATAAAGCTATTCTTGACAAAATCTTGAGAGACACTGCCATTCCTATTGATCTGAACGTAGACCAGTTCCAAGCCATGGTGGGATACCTATCCATTCCACATTCCCTTACATTCATAGAAACTGATGATGCCTCTGTAAGTCAGCCACATAATGTACCACTACATGTTGAAGCCTTCATACACAAACATCGAATAAAGTGAGTCCTAATAGATGGAGGAGCTGGTCTAAATATTTGTACATTGAGCACAATTAAACAATTGGGATATTCTGATAAAGCTGTGAATTCAATAAATCAAATCACCATCAAGGCATATGATGATGAAGAGCGCTCATCCAAGGGTACAGTCACCTTACCTCTCAAAGTTGGGCCAGTTACAAAGGATGTGGTTTGTCAAGTCTTGGATTTAGATCTCACTTATAATATATTGCTAGGACATCCTTGGATTCATGAAATGAGGGTAGTCCCATTGACATATCACCAATGCATCAATTTTTCCCACAATGGAGTCGAAGTAATAGTTAACGGTGATCCTAATCCATTCATATATTGCAATAATCTAAGATCACAAACCGAGACCGTCATTCCCAGTAATCATGAAGCTATTCCTTCTTCGGCATACATTGATCCTGAGTCATTGAAACCTTCGACATCAAAGCAAGGTGAGCTTAAAGACAAATTTCAGGACAAAGGCATGGGAGAATACACTTTAAATTAGACCATGTACTTACAACAAGTCATGAGTTCCCCAAAAGAATATGGAAGACCACATCCTAACAAGCAAGTATCCATTGTGGTACTCAAATGGGACCCTACTACCTTTTAAAGATGGGGCGAACTGGAAGAGGAAGACTTATACAAAATTCTCTATAAAGACATTGAAGATGACACACAAGATCACATCAATATACCCTATGAGAAATATGGCAAAGGCTTCAAGATTCTATGAAAATTCAGGTATGATGGAAAAAGCCCTCTTGGGTTACGAAAGGAAAGCATCATTGAACCTTTACAACCTGAATTGACTTTCAAAAAGGAACGCTCAAAAGGACTTGGTTTCCTAACTTCCAAGGTCCACACTAAAAGCACAAAAGAAGCATTACAAATCAAAGCTTCCAAAATTCAATAAGAGAATCTCTATTCCACAGACTCTAACAAATGGGAATGGGGTTCAGACAAATCCTCCAATGACTACGAGCTCACCGAGACATTCAGAGAGCCAGATGAACCCACAGAAGAAGAGGAATTTTATAAAAAGTTCAGAGTTGGTCAAGGAACAACCCATGAGGATTCCACATAGTCCTTGTCTCAAGGTTCTAGTTTGAAATCACATAGGATGAGAACACCTATCCCAGAATGCACTACTAGTGATGACAATTTGGATTCGCTCGCGATCGAAACTGATGAGGAGAGTGCCATTGATGACCTCGATAATTACCTTGACATACCCAAATATAATTTCATCTTCACTCTTAGCCCTGCTAACTCCAAAGACATTAAAGGCCTTCCCCTTGTTCACCACCAGCTCATTGATTGGGATTATGAAGGACTAGCACAGTTTGACAGATTCCAAAATGATGAAGCTGTTATTGATTATCTTGGCATATGAGATGACCTTCCCCCTGGGGACCATAAAACAGGATACACTATAGAACTCAATAGCATGGCATATTTTGGTGAGGGTGTCAGACCTTCCAGTCGCAAAAATATGAAAATAAGAACAAACCAAGTGTCTTATGGTGAAAACCACACTATGGCATTGTCTGACCCCAAAAAAGTAAAAAGAAAGGATGTATTTGAGGGTGAAAACCTCTCCGAGGCACCCGAAGATGGAAGGCTCGACATTCTCCCAGTGTCATATGAAGAAAAGTCATCCATGTTGGTAGAAGAGACTATCAAAACAAACATTGGTATAGAAGAGGTTCCACACAACATATTCCTGGCTAAATCATTGACAGAGTCTGAAAGGTCAAAATTCATAAGTTTCTTCAAAGAACGACAAATCAACTTTGCATGGTCATATGCTAATAAGCCTGGACTAGATCTAGATTTGGTAATGTATCATTTGACAATCAAATCGGGGGCAAAGCCAATGAAACATAAATTAAGAAAAATTCATCCACAAGTGGCATTACTAGTCAAAACAGAACTTGAGAAATTATTGGATGTCAGATTCATACGCCCAATTGACTATCCTGAATGGATATCCAATTTAGTGCCTGTTAGTAAACCGGATCGCAGCATCAGAATATCTATAGATTTTAGAGACATCAACAAAGCTTGTCCAAAGGATGACTTTCCATTACCAAATATTGACTTGATTGTTGATCTCATAGTAGGTAATGAAATGTTATCATTGATGGATGGATTTTCTGGTTATAATCAAATAAGGATCGCACCTAAGGATCAACACAAAACATCATTCACTTGTCCTTGGGGAACTTTCTACTGGAATGTCATGCCCTTTGGGCTAAAAAATGCAGGTGCTACATATCAAAGAGTAATGACTACTATCTTTCATGATCTCATGCACGTAACTGTGGAAGATTATGTTGACAATCTCTTGGGTAAATCAATAGACAGAGATACACATTTGGACATACTTTCAGTCATCTTTGATCAATTGGAAAAGTACAAAGTAAGATTAAACCCCAAGAAATGTGTCTTTGGAGTAACCTCTAGGAAGCTCCTAAGATTCATTATGTCCAAAAGAGGAATCAAAGCCGATCCAGCAAAAGTCAAGGCCATCTTGGACATGCCACCACCTAGAAATAGCAGTCAACTTTGATCCTTATAGGGCAGACTTCAGTCTATAAGGAGATTCATAGCGCAACTTGCAAATAAGTGTAATCCTTTTCAACACCTGCTACATAAAAACATCAAATTCAAATGGGATGATAAATGTCAATAGGCTTTTCAGATGCTCAAAGAGTATCTTTTAAATCCACAAGTTTTGATGCCACCAATTCTAGATCAGCCTCTGTTACTATACATATCGGCTACTCTAACAACACTGGGGGCACTCTTAGCACAACAAATTGCTGAGGGCAAGGAAAAGGTAGTATACTATATCAGTCGCACATTGGTGGGATATGAGCTAAACTACATACCAATTGAGTGTGCATGTCTCGCCATGGTCTTTGCTTCACAGAAATTACGACATTACATGGTCACATATAAGACTAAGTTGATTGTAAGGATAGATCCGTTGAAATATATTCTCAATAAAGTAACACTTACTGGGCGACTAGCCAAATGGGTAATGATCCTGAGCAAATTCGACATCGAGTATGTGGACAGGAAAGCAATAAAAGGATAAGCCATCGCAGATCAATTAGCAGATGCCCCCATGATTGATGATGTTCCTCTAAGTTCAGAATTTCCAGATGAATCCATTTTAACAATATCACATGCAAAACCATGGCAACTATACTTTGACGGCTCATACACACAGCATGGGGCAGGAGCTGGCATCCTATTTATAACTCCTCAAGGAGACTCTATACCAAAATCATATCGCTTATCATTTCCTTGCACTAACAATATAGCGAAATATGAGGTATTAACAACTGGATTACGGATTGCAGTTTAGTGAAAGATCTAGGAACTTCATGTTTTTGGGGATTCTCAACTTGTCATCCGTCAAGCAACTGATGATTACCAAACAAAAGATGAAAAATTAATGCCTTACAAACAAATGGTGGATGCCCTAAAACAACACTTCACAAAGATAGATTTTGAGCAGATACCAAGAGAGCAGAATCGCACCGTAGATGCCATGGCTACAATTGCTTCACTAATCGATCTACCTCCAAATGAGACCTACTATGAGTTCTTGGTGGATAACCTTTTGGTTCCTTCATATGAGATCACTCCTACTGAGATGATATGTGTTGTCGGTCTCGAGTCCTAGTTATATGGTTCCATCTTCACATACCTTCACAATAATACTCTTCCTCCTCATTTATCAAATAACCAACGTCGCAGCTTCATTCGCCAATCCTCTCGATATGTCATTTTAGCTGATATCCTATACCAGCGAGGTCTAGATGGCACTCCTCTTAGATGTTTAGAAAGTGACGAAGCTCAGATTGCGTTACGTGAAGTACATGAAGGGATATGTGGTCCACATGCTAATGGTCCTACCTTGGCCAAGAAACTCATTATGATTGGATATTACTAGCCCAATATGGAAAAAGACTCATATCAGTTTGTCAAGAAATGTAAGAAATGTCAAATTCATGTAGACCTCATACATGCGCCAGCACAAGAACTACAACCACTTGCGTCTCCTTGGCCCTTTTGTTAGTGGGGACTCGATCTCATAGGCAAGATTCACCCTCCTTCTTCTAATGGTCATAAATTCATTATCACTACCATAGAGTATTTCATAAAATGGATTGAAGTTGTGCCTCTCACACAAGTCACTGGAAAACAGATTGCTACGTTCATCCTTAACTATATCATTTGTCAATACGGTATTCCTGTTTCCATTATCACTGATAACGGGTGTCCCTTCAAAAATCAGGATGTTCGTGAACTCTGTGACCGCTTCCATATTTCCCATCATTTCTACACACCATATAACCCCCAAGGTAATGGCCAAGCTGAGGCGTCTAATAAAACAATCCTTAAAATCCTCAAGAAGACAGTCGATGACGCTGGCCGTAATTGGCATATCCAACTTAATCCTGCACTTTGGGCCTATCGCACAAGTGTTCGCACACCTATAAGAGCTACACCCTATTCACTTGTTTATGGCACTGAAGCCATCTTGTCTATTGAGGTCAAGTTACCCTCTTTACGGGTTTCTTTCCAAAACATCATCAGTGATGAAGATTATAGGGTCTCTCGCTTACAAGAACTTGAACTACTAGATGAATGGAGACAAACTGCTTTTAATCATCTCAAGGCTTACCAACAACGAATGAGTCGTAGCTACAATCACAAGGTCAAGCCTCGTACATTTGAGGTAGGTGACTTGGTTCTCAGAGAAAACCCCAAAAATCAGCAAGACTGAGAGAAGAAGGGCAAGTTCAAACCAAATTGGCTTGGTCCTTACATCATTACAACAGCATATGGATCTGGGGCATATCAGCTCTCAACTACAAAAGGTGAACCTTTGGAGGATCCTATCAATAGCATGCACCTTCGTAAGTTCTACACATAGCTTTTCGGAATATCCTAATTCAAAATACCAAAAAAAAAAAAAAATCAAAAAATACAAAAAAAAAAAAAAAATCAAAAAAAATCAAAAAAAAAATTAAAATTTTTTTTTTTCAAAAATACAAAAAAAATCAAAAAATTCAAAATTACAAAAAAATTATAAAACAACAAAATCGTTACTTGGTGAAAACCTTGCAAACAGGCGCCTTGTGACAACAAAAAACATTGAAAATTTGAAAAAAGTAAAGAGAAATAATTTCATCTAACGGTGAAAACCACTTCGGTGGCACCCTGGGCAAGTACCATGGTGAAAAATGGGTCACCAGCGCCATGCGTAGAGACATTGCTCCTCCCTCCTTCAGGATTCACTCTCATCCTTCACTTTGCACACACTCACAACCTATTCGTTCATAATAAACCTACCCATTCCCATCATGGCTTGTTATTGATCTATTCAAGGTTGGTTAGCCATTCATAATAAACCTCCCATTCCATCCATAATAAATCAAATCCTATCTGTGGCTATGGAAAATCATATGTCTAGTGATGGGTGTGGAACTAAGAACATCACATGTTTCGAGGAGTACAATTTCTTCTAGCTTCCTTCAGTCTAATCACGCACAATCTGCAATAAAGCAACAGTTGCACTGCCAGTCCGCAATAAAGTTTCATCTTCTCCGCAATAAAGTATCAGTTTCAGATGAGATAGTAGAACTAATGGGCTTCAACAAATCAAATCTTTCAACAGACTCAGACAACATATGGTTCAATGCTATCTATCATTTTTGTGAAAGTAAACATTGTGACCACAATCAAATAAGACTTACACAAGTGACAAGAGACACTAAACTTGAGGACTATAGTGAATGTTGGTGTCGAGTCTTGGTTTTCTTTTTTAATTTTATCTTTTGGTGACATGTCTTTTAGCTTTTCCAAGATGTCTTTAACTAGAGATTCTATCTCTAGGATGTCTTTGACTAGAAAGGCGAGGATGGGGTATCGTCACCTATTTGTATTTGCTGTCTGTGGATTGTCTTTTAGTAATGCTATGACTTGTCCAAGGATATGAGGACACTATGAGTCTAGTGTGAACTGGGGCATTCCTTGTTTTTAACTATCTTATCTCCATGCAAACAGGTACAATGACTTTCTGGGTCGAACATATGCCTCGATTGTCATAACCTACTTGCCATAATAAGCTCAATGATGATAACGCACAAGAAGCTCTTTCACGTTCATATCTTCTATCTTCCATCCCCCTTTCTTGATTGACTTCCATCGTCCTTCTTGAGTCCATGTAGCTTACTATCACATGACTGAGTATAATGACACACCAAAAACATTTGCATTTCATGTAGTTGCACCTGCATAACCACATATTAAGCATTTCATACATACATATAGATATCACAATTGCACCATATCCTGCACACAACACATGTTAGCACATCTTACATTTTCATCATGTAAATAGTTCTTTGCATTATCATATTCATCTGCATTACATACATTCACATTTGCATCATGCATACACATATAAAACATAAAAGAACAAAAAAATATTACATTGGATCATGTACATATTTCCATCCATATCATAAGCATCACATAAGAACATCCCATCACATAGGTATGCATGCATATAGCTTCCGTAATGACGAATCATCTCATATATAGATATATATATGTCATGATACAATGATGTCAAAATCATATGGCTACAATCACCTGCAGGTGTCTACATCGTCATACAAAAATGGTACAATACTAATACATAGGGAGCCCTCTAAGGCTATGATGAACTCCCTCCCTCAGAGCTGGCTGGCCTCATTGGAGTCTGAGCCCTAGAAGAACCCACCCCAAGATCATCTCTCCTGGCCCCTGTGTCCCCTGCAGCCACCCTTCGTGTCGCCCTATCCAGATAGAGGAACCCACTGATAACTATTGCCAACACTGTTGGTAGTGCTAATCCTGTCCATGTCATGGTATCCCATGCCACATGCCCAGCCCTCATCTCCAATCTAGGGTCCTGGAACACTCATCTCAGTGCCTCCTTGTCTCCGTCTCGATCGTACGGAATTAGATCCTTGTTGATCAGTATCCTGAGTATCCTGTATACATCCTCCAGGGTGACTGTCATCTCCCTTATCGGCAAATGAAAAGTACATGTCTCGGAGTGCCATCTCTCCGCCAGTGCAGTCAGCAATCCCATGTTCACTTGAAACTCAGGCACATATAGAACATGTCTCAATCCCATAGCCTCAATCACTGCTCAGTCCCCAAGTGTCAACTCAGGTTGCAATCTCTATGTCGACGGGAATCTCTCCCATGACTCTAGCATTGGCAAATACTCCTGCAGTCAAGCAAATCAATCGTATCAGTCATAGTGGCATTCACTGTTTATCACAAAATGCTACTTTTTATCTAAATGCATATGGCATTCTATCATAGTGACACTCCTTGTTCATCACAAAGTGTTGCTATCTATCCTAGTGACACTCACTATTCATCACAAAGTATTGCTTCTATCCTAGTGGTACTCCCTGTTCATCACAAAGTACTCCTCACATTTGCACTCCTTGTTCATCACAAAGTACTATGTGTTTTGCACTCCTTGTTCATCACAAAGTGCTCCTCACATTTGCACTCCCTGTTCATCACAAAGTGCTGCTCATATTTTAGTACTCCCTGTTCATCACAAAGTACTCTATCTTGGTACTCACTATTCATCACAAAGTGCCTTGATCTATTCTAGTCTTCTCTAGAGGACCTCCTTGAGTGTATCCTCTCAGCAGCTTATCCAATCGACAACGTATGTTCATCAAAGAACTGTCGATTTGACCTAGAAGACAAAAATTCATATTTTTTGGACACAAATGCACTATCCTGACACAAACGCGCTTAACAATTGCACAGACGCGCTTGAAAAACATAGACGCGCCTGAAAGACATAGACATGCCTATGCTCTGCATAGACGTGCTTGGGTGACACAGACGTGTCTTCTTGGAACAAACGCCCCTACATTACACAAATGCATCCACATTTGACATAAACGCGTTTCTAAACACAAACACACCTAGCACCAACGCAGACGTGCCTAGCGGAATTAGATGCGCCTGGCACCAATGCAGATGCACCTAAGCATTTTTTTGACATTTTTGTACCCTATTTCTAAGCGCATTTATTGCTCTATCTATCATGCATTAATGACAATAATAAATGCATCGAAGTTCGAGGAGGTTTGGTGGTACTTACCGGCTCTCCTGCCTCTGCTGGCCTCTGGAATTGGCGAATACGGTCGAATCTGTGAACGAAATCCATCGCTGCTGACTACTCCTACTCTATTCTCGCTCTGCACTCTGCTCTCATGAATGTGTGGATGCCAATGAGGATGTATTTTCCCCCGTGGTCTATCTTATAGCCTACCCTCGCCTTAGCCCTTATTTCCCAAGTAGTCTTCTTTATCCCGTGCTTCTTTATCCCGTGACTCTATCACTTTATCCGATCAGTCCATTCTATCCTGTCTTTCTTATCAAGAGATTGTCTATGATGTTTTCAGACATTTTCATCCAATCTCTTGAGGGGGCATATAATTCCCATCTTAGGGCAACTCTGTATCAGTTCATCTTATCTTCTTTGAAACAACGCGACAAGCCGCATTGTCTCAAAGAAGGGCAAAATGTAGACACCCAAAATTGTCATGTCTAATTAATTAAATATTTTATTTATTTAATTATCTAAGCCTAATTCTTCTATTAATTAAATAAATATTCATTTATTTAATTAATTCTTTTATCCTCTTCTAGCCTTATTTCTCATTTAAATAAATATATTTATTTATTTAAATTATCGTTTTCCTAAATTAAATAAATATTTTATTTATTTAATTGATCTCATTTCTTCTGTTAATTAAATAATTCTTTATTTATTTAATTAATTCATTAACCTTTTCTACCCATGACACATGTCATTCATCTCTTAATTCCTACACTACCTACCCATTTCATTATTTTATTATTTCTTCTACCTACCCTCTAATCCTAGCCAACCTCCTTTTACACCTCTCAATCTTATTCCTCCATTTCATATTGGGTCTTCTATTTAAGGAGATGATTTCTTCATTATCAAACCCTAATGAACTATTTTGATCACTTGGCTACACTACGATCCTACTTGCAACCACATTCCATTCTTTGTTGAGCTCTTGTGCACATAAAATCTGAGAGCAAATATATCAAGCAAGATCAATGGAGATAGGAAAAATGGAGATCAAAACCCTATTGGACATGTGATGGTATAATCTTTATGATTTCATTTGATTTGCATTTGTCTTAGGTAATCTTTATATGTTATGGTGGATCTTTGTTGTTGTTAGGCTAGGGTTTGGTGGTTGAATTCATTTAGCCTTTCAATTTTGTTATTATTGTTATCCATTTTCACCATATACACTTAGTAATGTCCTATTTTTTTGGCGATCCACATTGATCCTTGTGTGATTTTCTTGTCCTTTCTTCAACCAGTGATGATTTTCGTGTTATGTAGTTTTCCTAGTGGTGTAGCATGTTGCAGTTGATCTTGGCATGATTTCTAGTGTTGTTGTGCTTTTGGGAATTTGTTTTAGGACCATGTTATTCTATTTAAACCATTATATTAGTCTATTGGTTGATCTTTGTATCGTATGTTGTAATTTTGTAATTGAGGGTTAGGGTTTAGCTGACCTTGTTATCAAGGTTGATGAATTATATATATAGGTGATATAGTCATGTAATTTGGGTGTTGATGTGGTGTCTGCATTATTACATAGAGGTTTATGTGTGAACAAGTTATTTATCCTTCAGTGTTGAGTTTGTGATGATATTCATGTTGTAGGGCAGACATCTGTGCTTAACCAAAACCATAATTAGGCATTTGGAGATGCTATTCTTTTAGTTCACTTCTTCTGGATTGTAGTCTGAATCTTATTGTAAGTCAATGAGACTTCCCTAAGGGTTGTAGCCTTCTAGGGCATTATATTTGAGTAGTGAGTTCTAGGTAGTGTGCCTGAATGCATGTGCATTCACCATTGTAACATTTTCACATACTACTGCAGAGTATCATCTTATTGTGGGTAGGTTTCCAACATGTCTTTTCTATTAACCAAGTTTTCCACATCAAATTTTTGGTCTTGTGTGTTGTGCTATTAATTTTATTATTTGTCTTATTACTGTAATTTATCAGATTTATGTTTTGTTTGTTGTTTTGGTGAAGACTGATTCAGTGTCCCCCCTCTCAGTCTTCCCTCTTGGCTACTGCTAATTCTAGGTGCCTGGAGCGAATGGCTAAATATGATAGGCATGATAAATTTGATAAGAATGAAAAAAATAATAGATATGAGAAGCATCAGAAGTATGATAAGCCTTACAAGTCTAACTAGAAGTATAGGAATCAAAAGAATTGTTATTATGTTGTTGATGAAGGTGTTACAGATGAAGAATCAGAAGGAGATGACATTGTATTCCTTTGCATTAAGGGAGATGGACTGATACCTATTGATCCCTCTAGATGCACTATTAAGGAGAAAGCTTTAGCTACTAAAGTTGAGGAAAGAGATGAATGGGTAATAGACAGAGGTTTTTCACATCATATGACTAGTGATAAAAGAAAATTTATGAGAATAGAAAGGTATGATGGTGGAATAGTGAGATTTGGAGATGACAAAGCCTGTGTGATCCATGGTAGAGGTTCTATATCCTTTGATGGTAAGCATAATAATGATGATGTTCTATATGTTGAAGGTATGAAGCTTAATATTTTGAGTGCCAGATAGGTGGTTGACAAAGGTTATGGTTTACAGTTCAAGAATGGTAAATGTAAGATCCTAAATGCCTTTGGTATAGATATTGCATCTGGGAGTAAGAATGAAGTTAATATTTTTCATTTTAATCTTGGTGAGAAGAGTTGTTTGATTACTCAGATTGATGAGATTTGGTTGTGGCATAGGAGAATGTGCCATGTAAACTTTTATTCAATGATTAAGACTAGTTGTATTCAAGTTGTTAGAGATCTGCCTAAAATTGTTAAGCCTGCTAATCAAATATGCAAAGAATATCAATTGGGTAAGAAAAAAAGAATCTCATCAAGAGGAAACAATATCCATATGATGGATTGCTAGATCTTCTGCATACTGACCTATGTGGACATACAAATGTAAGAAGTGTGCATGGTGATAGATATTTTATGCTGCTAATTGATGGTTATTCCAAGATGATGTGGGTTTTCTTTCTAAAGGAAAAATATGAACCATTAGAAAAATTAAAGATAATAAAAGAAAATGTCTGAGGTCTGATAGATGTGGATAATTTTATTTTGATTGGTTTGATTCATTTTGTGAGAAGCATGGAATTAGAATACAATTATCTGCTTCTAGAACTTCTTAGTAGAATGGAGTTATTGAAAGGAAGAACATGATTGTTTTGGGTGTTGCAAGGGCTATGTTGATTGAAGGAAATGTTATTAAGATCTATTGGAGAGAAGCTATTAGCACTATTGTTTACATATTCAACCAAGTTTATATCAAAGGTGATACTGATAAGACTCCTTATGAGTTATGGTTTGGTCATATTCCTACTATGATATATTTCAGAGTATTTTGTAGCAAATGTTATATCAAGAGAAATGACGACATAGGAAATTTTCATGCAAGGAGTGATGAAGGAATTTTCCTAGGTTATTCAACAAAGAGAAAAGCCTACAAGTGCTACAATAAGAGAGTGAGAAAGATAGTGGAAAGTGTAAATGTGAAGGTGGATGAGAACCTTGGGAAAGAGGTCAGAGCATGTGGATATGATGATGGTCAACATATTGTTCTGAATCCTATTCAAAGTAAAAATTAGAGCAATCAGAAGACCCTAAGGTATGTAAGATTGAATCATTTAAAAAATGAGATTATTGGAGATAAAAGTAAAGGTATGATGACTAGAAGAAGGTTAGTTGTTGAAGATGTATGTTTTATTTCTAAAGTTTAATCAAAAGATGTTGTTGAAGCTTGCAAAGATAAAAATTGGATGAAAGTTGTGGAAGAAGAATTAGATCAGATTGAGAAGAATAACACATGGGATCTTGTGCCTAGACCCTAAGATAAGAATGTGATTGGTACTAAATGGGTATTCAGGAATAAATTGAATGAGGCCAGTGAAGTTGTCAGGGATAAACCAAGATTGGTATGCAAAATATATTTACTGAAAAAAGGAATTGATTATAAGGACTAGGATTTTTCTCTAGTGTCTAGACTTGAAGTTGTTAGATTCCTGCTTGCATATGCTACCTATAAAGATTTCACGATATATCATATGGATGCCAAATCTACCTTTCTGAATGGTGATCTTGAGGAAGAAGTCTACATTGAGCAACCTGATGGATTTTCATTATCAGATGATGGAGACATGGTATGTAAACTAAAGAAATCTCTTTATGGATTTGAAACAAGCCCTTAGAGCTTGGTATGCTAGATTGGATAAGTACTTGTTGAAATTGAGATTTAATAAAGGGATTGTTGATATTAATCTATACTTTAAGATTGAAAATAATATTATCTTAATTGTTGAAGTTTTTGTTGATGATATTATCTTTCGAGATGATGATGACTTGAGCATGAATTTTTTCCGGTGATATGCAAAAGGAATTTGAGATGTCTATGATAGGTGAGATGAAATTTTTCTTAGGATTGTAGATTTCACATACTAGAAAAGGTATATTTATATCTCAAATAAAATATGTGAAGGAATTGTTCAAGAAGTTTGGGTTAGATGACTTCAAATCATTTGGAACTCCTATGGTGACTAGATGTAAATTATCTAAGACTGATGAATCTTCAAAAGCTAATTAGAGCTTGTATAGGTCTATGGGACTAGGCTGGAAATTATGCATGTTGTGTGCATGGCTCCTAGATATCAAGCTAATATGAAATAGAGTCATGTCACTACTGTTAAGAGAATATTCAGATACTTGAAGGGAACTGGGGATTATGGTTTGTGGTATCCAAGGATTCCATGTTATGTGCTTACACTGATGTTGATTGGGTTGGTGATGTTGATGACTGGAAGATTACATTCAATGGTGATTTCCTTTTGGGTAAGAAATTGTTTTCATGGGCTAGTAAGAAACAAGATTTTGTTAGTCCCAACCAGTGCAGAGAAGGGAGGGGTGAATCAACACTTTTAATCACTGAAGTAGAATATGCATACATGAAAAGTTGACAGAGATACAAAGATTTATCTCATGGAAACCCAAATTGGAGAAAACCACGGTGTGAGTAGGAACTCACAAAATTTGTACTCTTGTGGAGTATGCTCAGTGATGAGCCTTCCTTGTTAGGAGATTACAAAGACACTTGTTAGGTGCCACCCGGTTAAGGGATTTTGTTTAAATCCAGTTAGTGCCTTTACCTTGTTAAAGGTAGCCTGATTAAAGGACTTAAGAAAATCAATTAAGATGTCACTCGGTTAAGGGATTTTACAAAGGGACCTGTTAAAGTCCACTCACTTAAGGGATTTAAATTGCAATGGTTAGAAAGCAACATATTGATGATTTGTTGAATTATCTACAGATGGCTTGATCAAATCACAATGAGAATCACACTCTATCCACACTAGCTATGTTTTCTCTTCACAATTATGGTTTTCTTCTTTAGCTCTGCACTCTGTTGGTCCTCTAACCTTCAACTCTATACACTACTAGTATTCTGACCTTTGGCTCTACACTTTGTTGGTCCTCTAACCTTTGGATTTTTACTCTATTGGTTCTCTAACCTTTGGGTCCGCACTCTGCCAGTCCTCTATCTCTTAGCTCTACACTCAGTTGGTCTACCTCAAACACCCTCTGCTCTACTGAAACCCTTTCGCACTTCCTCTCACTCTTCTCTTCACCTTGGATCACCTTCTACAAGATCTGGTTTTTTGTAAATATAATGATCAAATCTTTCTGAATGGACTCAAAAACACTTTATACATTTTCTATTGACACTTTTAGGTGATCCCTCAATCAAACCAATCACGGATTACAGAAGATTTCAAATTCAAAATATCCCACTCTTTCTTTGCGTGCCTTACAACATTTTCGCCAAGTGTTCAACAAACTCTGGCACTGCATCTTCCAAAGATAGTAACTTTGGGGTTGTGTTCAGTCAATTAAGTGCAAACAAAAAAATCCGTAGAAAATCATGCTTGACTGCATGATAACTGAAGTTGACCTTACCAACATGTGATTTGGCATAGACACAATCTGACCAACTCATCTTTTGCCACTACAACTGAATAACCAATGACTGCTCTGAGATTTATGGTGATCACTAGTCTTCCTTCTGTCATACAGGTGTACTGGTATGCCACTGCACTTCTATATTACCATTTCATCCTATGATTGCTGGTTTGTTGTTCTAGCATCAAGTGTTTTCCCATGTTCACCAATGAGGTTTCGGTTTGCATACAACCTCAAGTTATTTTGTCTAAGTCATCTTTTGTGACTTCATCATTATCAGAGTGATCAATCCTCTTGAATGAAAGACCGGTTGGCTTAGTCTATCTTTCCTTGAGTTGCTTGAAATTTTGGTCATTTGTTACTAATTTTGTTTCCATGTGTTTTTAAGTCACCACCTTTTCTTACTAAGAAAACATCACTCTACCAATACCACTACATCGGTTAGTGTCTTCACTGGTTAGTGTTATACATCAATGAGAAATCTTAGCACATATACCGGTTCTCTAGATTGACCGGTTTTGTCAATGCCAACAATATAACAATTTTCTCCTTTGGAATTAATGGAAAAAACTTCAGAATCTATCTTATCAGTTGCATGTTCTTCTTCTTCCTTCATCTATTTATCGGTTTGGTCATTACTTCTGCCTTGAGTAATGAATATCTCCCCCTATCACTAGTAATAATCTGATACAACAACTTCAACTCAGTCACTACTTACCAATGCTCAAACACTATAATCATATCTCCCCCTTTGAAAACAATGCCAAAAATTCATTTCAGTATGCTTACTAGACTGCTCCCCCTAAGCGGAGTAGTCCACACTTATCAATCTAGTCTTATAAAAAAAACTTGAAATCATACCAAATTGATGTAGAGCCCTTTTTGCTTACTTTACTGCATGTAGGGGCATAACCCCCAACTTACCTCTGAGATATTCAAAGGTGTCTTTCTGTAGTGTCTTGGTGAAGATATCAACCACCTACTCTTTTGTTGGTATATATTCCAATATCACTTCCTTTTCTTGAACGTGTTCCCTTAGATAGTGATATTTAATGGCTATATGGTTCATTTTGGAGTGCATCATCAGATTCTTATATATGTCAATGGCACTGGTGTTGTCACAATGAATCACTACTAGTCCAATCACTTTTTCTTGAATACCTTCAAATAGTTGCTTGATCCAAACTATCTGTGTGTAGTTGATTGCAGTAGCTACATACTCAGCCTCAGTTATGGATTGAGATATGTAGTTTTGTTTCTTGCTTGTCCAAGATACAATCCTATCTATGAGAAAGAATTCACCTCCACTAGAGCTCTTTCTGTCATCAATGTTCCCTACGCAATATGAAGTAGTGAAGACACTTAAGTTGAAGTCTCCCTTATGTGGATATAGAGACCATACTCATCAATCCCCTTGAGGTATATAAATATTCTTTTGAGTGCCACCATGTGAGTCTCTTTTGAATTTGCAGAAAATATGGCAACCAAGCCAACAACTTGTGCTATATCTGATCTACTATGTATTTCATATTGTAACTTACCAATAATGGGCCGATAAAGTGTCCCATTCACTTCTTCAGCCTCATCATATTTAGAGAGCTTGAAACCTATAACCATTGGAGTTCTAATAGGTTTGCAATCTTCCATTCTAAAAGTTTTTAAAATTTGTAGATGACATCTCAAATTCTTGCTTCATTTGTTCTGCAAAGCTTCTGCTCATCTCATCATCTCTCCCAAAGATGATGTCATCTACAAAGATCTTAGCAGTTGGATTTTTCCTTTAGCTCCACTCTTCAGATATAGGTTACTATTATCACTAGTTCTTTTGAACCCTATACTTAGCAGATATGAGCCCAGCCTCTCATACCAAGCTCTTGGTACTTGTTTCAGCCCATATAGAGCCTTCTGCAACCTGCATGCCATATTTCTTCCATCTTCAGAAGCAAACCCTTCTGGTTTCTCTATGTACACTTCTTCCTCTAACAACCCATTTAAGAATGCCAATTTGACATCCATTTGGTAAACTTTAAAAATTTTATAAGCAGCATAGGCCAGCAAAATTTTGACCCCTTCCATCCTAGCCACCGATGTGAAGGTTTCTCTATAGTCCAAACCTTCTTCTTGAGCATAGCCCTTACAGACTAATCTTGCTTTTTTTCTTATCACTTTACTAGTTTCAACCATTTTATTTCTGAACACCCACTTAGTTCCTATCACATTTTTGTTTTCCGGTCTGGGCACTAGATTACATGTATCAGTTTTCTCAATTTGCTCCAGTTCTTCTTCCATGGATTTGACCCAGTCATCATATTTGAGAGCCTCCTTTGCTATTTTGGGCTCAAATATGGAGAGCATACAACCATTCTCTCTTGTTCTTCTTTTGGTTAGAATCCCTGCATCTTTGTCATCGATGATATTTTTTGCAGAATGATTATTTCTAACATACTTAGCCAATACCAGTTCACTTCTTGGAGCTTCTTCAACCGGTTGTGCAAGTTCTACTTCACAAGCTTCTTCATTTGCCACTTCAATAGGATCTTCTTCAGTAGGTTCCACTAGTACATTGTAGTTGAACCATTTATAGTCCTTTGGTTCACTCTTACTGTCCTATTCATTTTTCTCAGAGTACTCATCTACTCTGACATTTTCACTTTCCACAATATTATAAGTCCTTTTGTTGAAACACCAGTATGCCTTACTTTTTGTGGAGTAACCTAAGAAGGTTCCTTCATCACTCTTGGGATCAAATTTTCTAGTGTACTCATCCCACTTGATATAGAAGCTACTTCCAAATACTTTGAAATAACAAACATTAGGTGAGTATCCACACCATAATTCATAGGGAGTTTTATTTGTCCCTTTCTTTATCTATATCTAGTTCAAGGTGTATACAACAGTCCTTATTGCTTTTCTCTAGAAAATATGTGGAATGTCCTTCTGTATCATTAGTGTCCTTGCACAATCAATAAGATTTTTGTTTCTTCTTTCAGCAACCCCATTCTACTGAGAGGTTCTAGGTGCATACATTTGTCTCATAATCCTTTGTTCCTTGCAGTAATTCATGAACTCTTGATAGATGAACTCTCCTCCTCTATCTGATCTCAGATACTTTGGATTCTTACCGGTTCCTCTATCTACTCAATCATTAAAAACTTTAAACATGTGAAAGGTTTCATATTTCTCCTTCAAGAATACAACCGACATCATTCTTGACAAATCATCCACAAACAACATAAAATATCGGTCTCCATAGAAACTCTTGGTTCTCATAGGGCCGCACAGGTCTGTATGAACTAAGTCCAACACATATTCAGATGAAAAGGATTTACTACTGAAACTAGACCGGGTCAACTTTCCTAGTTGACATTCTTTGCACATAGCATTTCCAAGTTTCATTATATTAGGCATACTCTATCAGACTTTGTCTTACTGAATTTTGCTATGCTGTCAAAGTTAACATGACACAATATTATGTGCCACAACCAACTATCTTGTACCTTAGCCATTAGACAACTACTTATGGTGGTGTCTAGGTGAAATAGATTTCCTCTCGACTATTTACCAATAGCAATTAGACTTCCTGATTTGTCATTTATTTTGCATATTCCTTCATTGAATTCTAACCGGTAACCCTTATTGTTAAGTTGTACAAAACTTAACAAACTATATTTTATCCCTCCTACCCATTAGACATCATTACAATTTGTTTTTTCATTGAGAGATAAATATCCATTACCTTTTATTGCACAAGGAGCATCATTTCCAAATCTCACAGTTCCTCCATTACAGTCCTCCATGTTGAGGAATTTGTTTCTATCACTGGTCATGTGGTGAGTGCAACCACTATAAATCACCCATTCTCCACACTATTTTTTACTAGAAATTTGTTGCATGTATCCTTCCTCTTTGCTATCATCCTTGACTACCACAAATGCAATTCCATCTCCATCAGATCCTTCTGATTCTTCATTAGTGACTCCTTCTTCAGCAAGATAAAATTTTGTCTTTCTCTTGTCCTTGTAGCTTCTAAAATTAGCCTTCCTGTCTCTATCATTGTCAGGACATATTGAAGCAATATGACCTATCTTATTACTGGAGAAGCACTTTGAAGGAAATTTACCTTTATACTTTCCTTTTCCTCTTCGAAATATTCTTGCCAATAGAGCTTCAATTTCATCTTGCTCTTGTTCCTCAGATAATAGGTTGTCACTTTCATGGGAATGATCGGTTCTTGTAGTAGAACTACTTCTTGTTTCTTTCCTTCTCCTTCTTGGTGCATGCATCATGGAGGCTTTGAAAGAAGCATCAATCTTTGGTACAATGTTGTCACAATTGCTCAGTTCAAAAGTAGTCAACTTATCGATTAGTGAGTCAAGAGATACATTAATTGTTCCCAAGAATCTAAGTTCTTGGGTAGCAGAGATGCTTATCGCATATTGTGCTAGCAAGGTTCTCAGAGTTTTACTAGCTGCATCCTCCTCCTCAAGCTTTCCTCCAACACTTTTAATGGAGTTTACTACATCCTTTATTCTCTTGCTATACTGCTCTATGTTTCCTCCTTCCTGCATCCTAATCTCATCATATTTTCCTCTCAGGCTATCTACTTTATCTTTTTGAACATGAGGATCTCCCCCATAGACTATCTTCAACTTATTCCATATATGAAAAGTTGTTTTCAAATATTTAACCTCAACAAATTCATTATATGAAAGAGTGCTAACAATCAGATCCATAGTAGTAGTATTATCTTGCCTCTCCTTGATTTGATCTAGAGTAAGAGTCCTTGAGGGTTCAATGTACTCTATGTTTACATGATTATAGTAATGTTGTCCTAGGGATCTTAGATAAAGTTTCATTCTTCCATACCATAAGGTGTAATTCTCCTTAAAGAACTTAGGACACTCCTTTCACATAATCTTGGATCTTTCCTTAAGCTGATTGAGCTTCTTCTGATTCTAAGGACCTGATGCTCTAATACCAATTGTTAGTCCCAACTGGTGGTGAGAGGGGAGGGGTGAATCAACACTTGATCAGTTTTCACAATTAAAACTTTTAACTCTAATCTGCACTTATTTAATATTCATCAATATACTTAATCACTGAAGTAGAATATGCATGCATGAAAAGTTGACAAAGACACCAAGATTTATCACATGGAAACCCAAATGGGAGAAAACCATGGTGTGAGTAGGAACTCACAATATTTGTACTCTTCTAGAGTACACTCGGTGAGGAGCCATCCCTGTTAGGAGATTACAAAGACACTTGTTAGGTGCCACCCATTTAAGGGATTTTGTTTAAGGTTGGTTAGTGCCTTTACCCTGTTAAAGGTGGCCTGATTAAAGGACTTAAGAACATCAATTAAGATGTCACCGGGTTAAGGTATTTTACAAAGGGATCGGCTAAAGTCCACCTGATTAAGGGATTTAAGTTGTAATGGTTAGAAAGAAATAGATTGATGATCTGATGAATTAGCTACTGATAGCTTGATCAAATCACAATGAGAATCACACTCAATCCACATTGATTGTGTCTGCTTTGTACAATACCGATTTTCTTCTTCAGCTTTGAACTCTATCGATCCTTTGACCTTCGTCTTTGTACTCTACCAATTCTCTAACCTTTGGCTATGCACTCTTCTAGTCCTCTGACCTTTGGCTCTCTACTCTTCTGGTTCTCTAACCTTCGGCTTTACACTCTACTAGTCCTCTGTCTCTCGGCTCTTCACTTAGCCGGTCTACCTCAAACACTCTCTGCTCTACTAAATCCTTTTAGCACTTCCTCTCACTGTTCTCTTCACCTTGGATCGCCTTCTACAAGATATTCATTTCATAAATTTTATGATCAAATCTTTCTGAATGAACTGAAAAACACTATACATTTTCTATCGACACTTTCAAGTGATCCCTCAATCAAAGCAATCATGGAGTTTGGAATATTTCAAACTCAAAATCTCCCACTCTTTCTTTGTGTGCCTTACAACATTTTCACCAAGTGTTCAACAAACTCTTCTACTGCATCTTCTAGAGATAGTAACTTCTGGTTCATGTTCAGTCAATTAAGTGCGAACCAAAAAATCTAGAAGTAATCATGCTTGACTGCATGATAACTAAAGTTGACCTTACCAACATGTGATGTGGCATATACACAAGCTCACCAACTCATCTTTTTCCACCGCAACTGAATAACCGATCACCACTCAAAGATTTGTGGTGATCACATGTCTTCCTTCTGTCATACCAGTGTAATAGTATGCCACTAGACTTCTATAATACCGGATCATCCTTTGCTTGCCAGTTTGTTGTGCTAGCATGAAGTCTCTTCCCCTATTTGCCAATGAGGTTCCGGTTGGCATACAACCTCAATTTTTTTTTGTCTAAGTCACCTTTTGTGACTTCATCATCATCAGAGTGACCGATCCTCTTGAATGATAGACAGTTTGGCTTAGTCCATCTTTCCTTGAGTTGATTAAAATTTTGGTCATTTGTTACCAATGTTGTTTCCATGTGTTTGTAAGTCATCACCTTTGCTTGCTGAGAAAACATCACTCTACTGATGCCACTACACTGGTTAGTGTCTTCACCGGTTAATGTTAGACATCAATGACAAATCTTAGTGCATATATTGGTTCTCTGGATTGATCGGTTTTGTCAATGCCAACAATCCAACAAATTTTGTGTCCTTATCTATTATTGAAGCTAAGTACATTTTTACTACTAGTAGCTGCACTCAGGTGATTTGGATGAAGAAAATGTTGAAGGATATTAGATTTATCTATGATGAGCCTACGGTAATATATTGTGATAATTTTAGTGCTATCAACATTTCAAATAATATGGTACAACATTCAAAGAATAAACATGTGTCACTCAAATATCATTACCTGAAGGAGAAAGTTAGTGAAGAGGAATTGAACTTGGTGTATGTGCCTACAAAGGAAAAGATTGTTGATATTTTCACTAAGCATTTTCCTACAGATACATTTGTCTATTTGAGAGACAAGTTAGGGGTATCCACCCCTCCTGATGAGAAGAAGATGCATTGAGTTGTGTCAATTTGGTGGTCTTCACAATCTTATCTCCTTTTCTAGATTAACGATTTGGTGCTACTTCTCTGGTGGAGTAATCTGGTTATGCGTTTCAGGGGAAGATATTCATGATTTGTTGTCTTAAGATCTTTGGCATTGTTGTCAATGTGGGATAGATGCATGTGAAAAATTGTTTTATCTGCTTGATCTTAGGGGGAGTTTGTTGGAGATACTTCTTTATTTTCATTGATTGTTTTTCACATTTCTATGTTGTTAGGATTCCCATAGATACTGAGAGGGGGGGGTGAATCAATATCTAACCGGTTATAAGATTTTCTTAACTTAAAACATGTAGAGTATATTAATATAGTGTACCGGTAAAGAAAAAGTAATGCAATAAACAGAGACAAAAGCAACCACATGAAAAACACACCATAACATAATATTTAACAAGGAAACCCAATGTGGGAAAAACCTCAGTGGGATTTGTGACCCACAATATTTGCTTATTGGCCAATAAGAGAATATTACTGCTACAAGAGGGGCCTGCACATGTAGGAAGGCCAAGTGCCTAGAGCTCACTGCTCAAATACAAAATAGGAAGTCTCACTGACTTACAAAATGGATTATATAAATCTAATTTCTTGTACTACTTCAAAATAACATCTATAATGCCAGATCCAGTACTGGTTTCTACTCTGATTCTTACATAAACCCTTAACCTATAATTTGCATAATAGGTCTACCTTATTTTGCCTAATTACATTCCTCTATCTCTTACAAAATGTTCTACAATGATCTCTCTTATATAAGAGTCATTTTACAACTTGCCAAGTCATCTTATAATAATTTTACAATAATAAACAAAATATATTAACAACAAAATTATTATCGGCTTCTATGCCGGTATGCTTCCTTTTACTGCCGATGTCAGTGATCTGAGTGTCGATGTAGAGTCTGATCTTGCTAGTGCCGGTGGAATCCCTTGCCAATGTCATAGGATTTTAAGGTTGCCATCAATGACAAAACCTTCAATCACCTACAATGTCTCATTGGAGTGTGCGTATGCCAACATATGTTGGCATCAATGCCAGAGGTGGGGATTGTTGGACATTGTTGCTACTAGGGTATGTTGTTGTCATTGATGTTAACATATTCATATTATGGTGATTGTAGATTGGTTCATCATGTTTATGGTTTGGTATATGGAGTATCTTTAGTATCATTATATTCTTCTATGATAGTGTTGGTGATCTAGGAAGCTTAATTGATCATATCAAATGATCGAGTTTTGCAGTTTGTCTACCTGATTAGTGCTTTGGAAAGTTCAGTATTTCCTCTAGTATATTCTGGTGTGATTAGATCTAGATCTGATATTTTTCGAATATTCTTTGGAATAGTATCAGGTATCTTTATGTTAGATGGTTCATGATTTGGTGCTTCGCAAGTTATATTTCTTCATGACAGTTGATGTTGTTTGAGTGTTCTAGAGTTTCCGACATTAACAGATGAAGATTTGATAAGTGGTGTTGGCAGATATTATGGATGATAATAACATGCTTTATGGTGTTTCCTAATTGTGTCTTATTTCTTTTTATGATCATAATTGATCATTGTCCATGTTTTTGGTGATTTTGTTGAACTGGTGATGTGGTTTTCTTGGTGGTGTAGCGTGTTGCAGTTGATCTTGGTGCGATTTTTGGTGGTGTTGCGTATTTGAGCGTTTGAATTAGGTCCATTTCATTTCATGTAAATCATTATATTGGTTTGATGGTCGATATTTGTATCGTGTGATGTAATTTTTTAATTGTGAGTTGAGGTTTAGTCGACCTTGTTGTCAAGGTTGATGAATTGTATAAATAGTTGATGTTGTCATGTAATTTGGGTATCAAGGTTGTGTCTACATTATCAGAGAGTGGTGTATGTGAGAACAAGGATTCATCTTTTAGTGTATTGTATTGAGGAGAGATTTTTGTTGTAGAGAAAACAATTGTGCTTAACTAGAACCATCATCAGGTATTTGGAGATGCTAGTATTGTAGTTCATTTCTATGGGATTGTAATCTGAGTCTTATTGTAAGTCAATGAGACTTCACTGAGGGTTATAGATTTCTAGGTCATTATCTTTTGAGTAGTGATCTCTAGGCAGTGTGATTTAATGCATGTGCATTCTCGATTGTAGTATTTTCACATACTGTTGTAGAGTATCATCTTATTGTGGGTAGGTTCCCAACACGGTTTTTCCCTTAACTGGGTTTTCCATGTCAAAATATTTGTGTTGTGTGTTGTGCTATCAATTTTCTTATCTCTGTTATTGCTGCAGTTTATCAAAACTATTTTTGTGGTTAAGTTTGTAGATCTGGTGAAAACTGATTCACCCCCTTCTAATTTTTTCTCCATTGTTGTTGGTAATATGTTGATTCTCCTTTAAATAATCAAATAGTTATGAATGCATTTTGGGAATAAAAAAAATATTGAGGTAGAAAATATTGCATGTTTTACATAACTCCCATGTGATTAGTACACTAGTTAATGCACATATTAAAAAACATAGTGTATATAGGTCCTTCAATAGGTAGAGACTTGTGGATATATGCTTTAACACACCATAACATAAGAAAATCATACAAATAAATTACCTATCCTAAAAGAAAAGAAAAGTTTATATAATATATATCATGAGGTCATACCCAAGAAAGATAAATCAAAGGATGAATCACCAATAAATTTTTAAATATGACAGAACTATGGCATAACCAACTAAAATCAAATTAAGAATATGGCTTATTGCATAAGAAAATTAATATTTTAAAAATTTTCATTTAAAATATTAATCTAGTCATTCCTTTCAGTCATTAATTCTCTAAGGCTAACATTCTATTATTTTTTATTACAGGAAAAACAGGTTTTGAAGGGATCCCAAAACCCTTTACAAAATATCCTTAAGAGGCTAACATTCTATTGTTGTCAATAGAGATTAAAATCTATAAATGTAAAATATGCAAACAATCTTGGAGCAAAGAAGGTAAGAGATAATCAAATTTATGATTTTATATGAAAATAAATGTCCCAATAAAAAATACAAAGTAGAGCTGAGAGAAAAAGGATAAAAACTTGGATTTAGACTGAGATGTTGATGTTTGGGACATGGAGATGAAGTGGTGCTATTTCCACAAGGGTTCAAGGATCCATTCTAGGGAAAGTTCACTGCTTCCTTCTAGGTTTCTCTTGACCTAACTATCAAAAAAATGATATTTTTGTTATCATTTTTGATAGTTATAAACTTTAAAAATAAATTAAATAAATCAGTTTGATCAAACCTAGTTTCTATGAAGAAAAAACTGATCAACGTGACCTTTGATCCAACCTTGTAATTTAGGGGTATTCGATCGAAGGTTTATGTTTGATCGAATACTAAAGAGGTATTCAAGCAAAGTTCCCCTTCAATTGAAGGTATTTATAAATTATTTTTCAACTAATAACAAGTTTTCTTTGTGAGAAAAAATGTAATCCACTATTGTGGATTAGCTTCCTAGTATGTCAGGTGTTCATTACTTGTTTTCCAACATTGGTCCTATGATTTTTGTGTCTTTGATGATAAGAAACACCAAGTCTGATTTTTGATTGAATAGTTTTTCTCTTCATCTGCCCTTTTGTCATTTTTTATCCTTTATTGCTACATTTATAGTGAAGGTTATTTATGTCAAACCAAATCGGTTTTAAAATGCTCACCCTCAAAAGAGGGTTTTTGTCAAGTTTCATTTGTCTCAAGATTTAAAGGTCACCATTTATATTCAGATTAGAGGCCTTCACCATTCTTAGTGAGTTCTATATATGAATTTTCTTAATATTTCCTTTCATTTCTAGTTGGTGGATCACAAGAATAAGGATTGTCCTTTGTTAGGTCCCAAAGTCAATACCTTGCCCATGGTTGTTGAACCTTGTTGGCCTATTCCCGAGGTAGCAAATAATGAATAAATATGGATTAATTTTCCTCATAAGGGAAAGGCCTCTTCAACTAGTACCATGAATTCTAAAGTGCTAGATCCTTCTTCAGTCTCTCAACCATTTTCAAACCTTTTGGATATGGGGCAAGATAATGCTATTGAAGCCTCCGTTCATCAACCTTTGGGGTGAAACCCTCATCTGGACAATATTATTCAGCTCCAGTTAACAAAATTCATCATTCTTGCAGCCCTCTTGAGTATGTGGAGGAAGGCGAAATCGTTCTAGAAGTTTTCAGCCTGTAGCTTCTTTCTCACATAGCAAATTCTCCACTCTTGGGGATGAATGTGAAAAGGAAGAAGGTGCTACATGAATTTCCTCTCATGGAATGTCCAAGGTCTCACTAACCCCTCTAAGAAGTATTCAATGTGGAATAATCGACATAATTATCTTTGTCTTGATGTGCTATGTTTGTAGAAAATTAAAATTCCATCTTTCATGCTTTCTGCCATGTCCTGTTATTTGGCCAAATGTCCTTTTTTTTTCTTGTTAGGATGAGGTAGGACATGGTGGTGTTGTGACTCTCCTTATGCCATGTTGGAATTCCTCCATTGTTGACTATTTGTTTAACCCTACTCATTAGTTGGTCTGGATCCTCACGTCAATTGAAAAAACATTCTTTTGGGATAATTAAGGTGTATGCTCTCGATGTTGTTGTTGAAAGATCCACCCTCTAGTGATGGATTATAGATTCAATGCCTACTACCACCTGGGTCCTCTACAAGAACTTTAATATGGTTGATGTGGAGGTTGATAAAGAAGTTTTAGTGCCTTTTATCTAGATAGTTGGTGAGTGGGTGGTGTAGTTTTACATGCACAATAAATAGGGTTATTTGATCCCAATTCTTACTCCTATCATTCACAAGTGGTCTAGTATACATTGAGTCATTTTTTTCCAATAAATAATAGATTCCTTAAAAGGCTAGATTATGCCATGATTTTGGTTTTTTCCTTCTTTTCTTTCATGTCTTGTCAAGATCTATTGGTGGTCCATCTCCTATAGATCACCTTATCCAACCACTTTCCCATTAAATTTGGTATAAAATGGAGCATGGGCCTAGCTCATCCTTCCAAGACTCAATTTTTTAGGAACACCTTTTCTTTGAGTCATCAGGCTATAGTGGCTCATATCCAATTGGTGTGGAATAATGAATGTCATCCAACACATTAATCTTGCTAGATTTTCTGCTGGAATCATTCTATCTAATGCATGACACATTTTTTACGCATTTATGACCAACAAATTTCTCTTTTATCGGTGGTATTATGAGGTCACCACTTTGGGTCTTCGATAGGCCATGAAAGCCATTATTTCCAACCCTTCTTGTGGTGCACTCTCATTCTTCTATTGCTAATGCCCACTTTCCTCATGGTGACCAAATCAAGGCCAAATTTTGCTAGTTTATAGTTGGATTTTTTGTTTGTAAAGATTTTTTTGCCTCTTAGAGAACATCACTCCTTGCGTGTCAAGAAAATTAAAGAAGGCTAGATGATTCTATTGGAGCTACTAGAGATTCTCTAGGCAATTTTTTGCAATTATGAGCAAGTTTTTACAACTCAGAATCCTTCTCTTGAGCGAGATCAAGCCCTTCAAGATTGCCTCCATATGGTTCCTCATCGACTCTCATAAGGCCCAATTTTAACTTCTATTAGCATCTTCTCAGTTTGGATGATCTCAAGGAGGCTGTCATCTCTATGGTAGTTGATAAGGCTCCAAAATTTGATAGATTTCCATGTGAATTTTATCAATTCTTTTGCCCTATGTGGGTTCTAATCTTCAAAAGGTCTATCTTAAACATTTTCATAACTAGTCTTTATGATATCTTATCAAAAAGGGGAACATTAAATTTATTCCAAAACCCAATGATTTGGAGGATATTTGTAACTAATAGCCTATCCATCCTATTGAATATTTCTTACAAAATTATTGCCAAGGATTTGGCTCTATAAAACCACTATTTTCTCCCGTTCATTGTCCGCCCTAAAAAAACTAGGTTCAAAAAATCCATATCTATGTTGGATAACATAATTATGGTTTGGGAAGGAATTGAATGGGATTGGTAGTCTAGACAAGTTCATCTTTTTCTCAAAATTGACTTCACCAAAGCTTATGATCACATCGAGTGGCATTTTATTCTTGCGATTCTTAGAGTTCTTGGGTTTGGCTTGAGATTTATTCTGTCTATCCAAATGTTATTTGGGGATGCTTTTGTTTGCATCACCATTAATGGTTGGCAATCTTCTACCTTTCGGCTCTTTTGGTCCATTCATCAAAGGTTCCCTCTTGCACCCTCACTATATTTGCTTGCAGAAAAAGGGTTTGGATATTTATTGGCAGAAACCATTTCGAAAGGGTTGGTTCAAGTTATTTCCTTCCCTCAGCCGCTGCACTAGCCTGTCAATGGTTAGTTAGTTGATGAATCTTTTCTCATGCTTCTTGAAGAGGAGAAAAATATCAAGGAAGCTCTTACACACTTGGATAACTTCTGTATAGCTTTAGGCTCTACCATTCAGTGGACCAAGACTTAGTGCTATTGCTAATCTTTTTTTCCAAAGCCTCTTTGGCTTTGTGTGTATGGGTGGAAATGGATTGGACATGGGGATTATTTTGTATTCTTTGTCATCCCCTTTCCTTTTAAGGCTTCTCTTGTTGATCTTTGAAATGTTATTCTGAGAAGAACTAAGAAGAAGATTTTGTTATTAGATTAACAAGCTACTTTCTTTGGTTGGTAAATCCCAAGTTTCCTCAAAAAAATTAGTGAACACCCATGTGTATTACTCTTCCTTTTGGGAACCTTCAAATGCTTCTTACATCCTTCTAGAGATTATTCTTTGTAATTTTGTTTGATCTTCTTTTGAGTATCACAAAGGTTTCCACCATGTTGCCTCAGAGTTTTCCTATTACCCATGGGAATCTGGTGAGCTTTCTCTCCTCTCCTCTTGGAGACAAGGTTTATTCATCTATGCAAAATGGATCATTCATGTCATCTCTAGAAATGAAGCCTAGAAAATCCTTCTCATGTATTGTATCTCTTCTGGCTTTCCACAACATCGGCCCACCTAGAAGGGGATTGGCTTTCAAACCCTTCTTATCATTATTGAGACCTTTCAAATTGGAGGGACTTTTGTGGCCAAAAGTATTTGGCATGCTTGGGGAGTGGTTAAGGCCTAGCTTTGGTGGGTTGGCTTTGGTTTACGGGATGGTTTGTCTTGTAATCATCACAATTTTTGGTGGTCATTGCTTATTTGTCTTCAAGGACTCCCTTTGACTCGCATACCTTGGGTGCATGCCTCGTGGTTCCACATAAGAAGTATTCACACTCGAAGAGATTAATTTTCTAGTCACTATGAATCTTCGCATTTGGGAAGATTTAAAGATCTAGTATTTTCTCATTTAGCAAAATTGACAAACATTTGACACATTGGTGTCTTCCTTGCCTCTAAATATGTTGCACAAATTGGGCATTCATTCTATAAAACCTTGGTGGAAGGAACAATGTTGAATCTTCACACTAATTTTTGTAATTACAAATTGTGGTTAGGTTACCACTAACTTTCTCCACATTTGCCAATAGCTCAGGTCCTCAATATATGGTGGCATTTGTTGTCACCTCTATCTGTTTGGCAATGTTGTTTTCAAATGGTTTGGTCTACCATCACAGAACCTAAGTTAGCCCAATTTGCCTAGTATTCATTTCCAAGGCTCACCTTTCAACTCCTAGCTTCAGCATTTGTTGGGTTTTGGACCCTCGATGCCCTATTTGCGACCATCTAGAAACATTAAAGTATATTTTTTAGTTTTATTGTTGTGCTCAACATTTTTGGATTTAGATCCATGATTTTTTCTGTCTCTTTCTAGGCCTAAGCCTTTTTTTGAACACATGGTGCTCTTGGGGGATTGGCCTCATATTTCCTTCAAGTATACCCAGATTTGATATAGTTTTAGGGTGGATATCCTCTTTCATTTATGGACAAATAGAAATGTTGGTCTCTTTGCTCGTAGCTCTATTGATGCTTCTATTTGATTTTATGCTAAAGCTACTATATGTAACAATATTATGTTTCAAATTCAAGTTCAAGAAATAAAGTGGCTTTAGATGTGGCTCACCTTTAGGATCTTCTTGATCACTAGAGCAATGCCTCTTGTATTGTGGCCAAAGTTCCTCCTCATGCCTCCACTTCTCACAGTCATTCAACTTTAGATGGCTGGTGACAAAGAAGTTTTCCTCTTGGCACTCTAGCTCTTCTAGATCCTAGGCCCCTCATCACCACTATAGTGGCAAAGGTGGTTCGGTTCAACAACTCTCTACTTCTCCATAGTACGGGGGCTTTGCCTTCACTTGGCCTTCGGACGGTACAGGGCTAGCTTTTGGAGGTGCCAATGGTTGGCCTGATAATTCTAAGTAGAATCCTCAGTTGGATCTGGCCATTTCTCCTAAAAGGTTTGAAGATAAAGAGGAAGGAGAGGTGAATGCTAATGAGGGGTGGGGCTTGATTGATGTCACCCTAGACCCAACTCATGTATGGCGTAAGCCAGATGACCGGAATCCTCATTCACCTTTTGCTAGGTGTGTATTGGCTACTAAAATGGGTTGTTGTTTTCTCGATTGGGCACTTTGTTAGTTTGGTTATGTTTCATGTTTACTAGATTGTGCCCTTCTAGACAGATTTCCAAGTGTTGCTCGTGTGACTTTTAGGGGTGACCTTGTGTCCCTGTACTCTTTTTTGGTGAAAATGTGTATTATATATTCTTATTAATGGATATTGATGCATGTATTAATTAAAAAAACACAAAAGAAAAAAACTTTACACTTTTAACTATAGGAAGAGGGCCCTCTAGTGGAGCACTCTGACATTGCGCCTCCTAAAATCTTATGTGAATATTTTAGACCACTTTCAATTTTGTATAGCTAATTACTTCTCATGTCGCTTACTTAAAGAATTTGGTTTCAAGTTTTGTCAAATATGATGCTACATCAGCATGCTTTTTTGTTGAAATTACCAAAATGGTTCCAAAAAGAAGACACATAATTATTAACTAAATTGTGTTTATTGGTGCACTCATATGACATTACCTAATTGATTACTTTTCTAGATTTATTGAAATTTTTTTGAAAATAAATATTGACATGACACATTTTGTGCTTCACTACCCAACTACCATCCCCACTCTTAGACCCGACTCCTCTCTAAACTCATCCCCCTCTTTTTTAAAATAGAATGCCCCCACTCCTTAAATACAAACAAAATGTCCCCTCTCTCTTAAATACAGACATGCCCGAAAGATGCGGCGGAACATTCGGGCAATACAGACAGTATGTGGGCGGGGTATCCAGCGAAATGCGTTGTCCGACTTGTCAGTTTTGACTGCATGGTGGACAATGCGACAAAATTGGGTGGACGAGAAATGGTAGGCGATTACGTACAGTAAAGAAAACGGCAATCGCTTCACACTAGGGGCTGACATTTTTTGACTGAAGGCTTAGAGCGCGGTCAAAATCTGATGGGTGTATTTGGCCATTTTAGCTGTAAAATACAGCCAAAATTTTAGGAAGATCGTATTATTAGTTTCATAGAATTATAGGGAAGGGGTTGGGGCTGTTCAAAGTGCTACCTGCTAGCAAATATATCCCGAATTTTATTTTTCTTGTTTAGTTGACATATTTACTATAGCATATAAACATCCTGAAAGTAACTATTCTGAAAGGGTTGGTGGAAGCTTGTTTTCTTGGCCATAACTATGGCCTCCCCAGCAGGTGCGAAATGTCTTTCAGTAGTTACTTTTCATTTTTGAAATGTTTAGAAAGTATTATAGATTGTAGAAAGCTAATAACTAAACCGGATATATAAACAATCTTAATTGCACATAATGGTTAAAAAACCTTTTGTAGTGTTAATTTTTCTTTTCAATTGCACATTCTAGGGTTGAGCAGTAGGGAAAGCACCCGCTACAGCCCAATTGGATTTTAACAAAATCAAGCTTAATGGGTTGAAATGGAGGGAGAAGATATGCCCGCTAATAACATTTTTGTATAAGTCCTCTCAGATTTTTAGTTTGAATAATTGCCTGTTGATATAACAATTGGGTTTTATTAGAAAAATGTTTAATTTAAGGAAAACTGCACGCTATTGATAATATTCCTAGATTAGTCCTTACATGATGTAAACAAGTCTACTGCCTTTTTCCTATCTTAAATTAGTATTAAGAAAGCCAGGCTTGAGATGCATTTAGAATTCAAAATTCAGTGCTAGGACATAAAAGACAGTGTGATCTGTTGAGTTTAGTTGACAAATTTACTATAGCATTGGGAATGCCATATTTTCTATGCAAGATTCATTGGATTCCTGAATATGGGAATATATGTTTGTACTGGAAAAAAAATTTAGTTTTGATGAGGAACTTTGCATTTTCTACTTCAAAAATCTAGATTTGTGAATGCGCTTGACAAACTGCTCTCCTGAGTATAGCATATTTCTTATTGTATACCTGATATTATCAAAATTTAAAAGGAAACAAAATGCACATATTCAAGTTTCACCTAGTCTAAGACGAACCACATTAATGTTTTGTTGAGCATTCTTCGTATTGTCAATGGAGGTCGAACCTTCTTTAACTAAACTTAGTTATCTCCAATTCTTCTCCCATGCTTTCAACATCTGAAAAAATCAGGCTACCAAATTAGAAGAAAGTAACCTTTGGGTAGTTGAAATGGTAGGGAAGCTAGTACGACAACAAACTTTTGTAGCATATTTAGCTATGTGATCATATAATAATCATCACACAAGACAAATCGTTGTGAACCATTGAAGAAAATGGAGGTAGTCTAACAGAAATATTCCTTTTTTACATGGTGTTGTTTGCGACTAATCATGGTGGTATGTGAAATATGATCATGTCCAAAAATTGAAGTGGTCTCTTCATTGGCTGTAGAGTCATGCTCCTTTCCTTTTAAGTTCAAAAGTTATGTTCAATTCATGGGTCATAGTGGTTTTAATACTACTTTAAAATCATTGGCTGTATCACGTAGTTAAACTATCCCCTCCCCCCTAGCTAAATTAGCAAGAAAGATATTAGAATGTGAATATGATAAACTTAGTTACTTTTACAAAACAATATTTTCCTCAAATATTTTATACCAATTTCTTGAAATAACATGATATGATTTTGGTCGTTTAATGTGTTTAATATGTTTCATTTATAGGAGTTCTACATTGTAAAATATAAAAAATCATATTCAAGATAAACATCAATAGAATATAAAATGAGGTAGTACACAACTTGTGTTGTTATATTATGGAGTTCTTGTTATATTTCTTAGTGAATGAAAGAATAGATTCTATTAGGTTGTTGGTTAGATAGTGGCTATGCTAAATTTAGAACAATTGTGTGATGGTGTTGGTTAAACAAACCAAGTCACCTTTTGTAAAGTCACTTACCTAGTGCATGATTAATGGGTCATTGAATAATAAAATTGTCAGCTCCTCAAAACATCAAGCCGTATCTCACATTTGGTATTAGAGCATCTTTCTTGTATGCTTGTGGAATGATGACAAATATAATCTACAATAGTAGGCAGGCATTGGGATGAATGATTCAATGTGGCGGATATAGAAGCTTAATATAATCATGGACAAGGTGTGTAAAAGTTTTCTAAGGTGTGTAAAAAGGATATTTTCAAGCGACACATGGATCAAAGTTTGAAGGATAGCCAAGGACATGATAATACCATTGAAAGTTGGATTTATGATTAATAATAAATTTGGCAATGTTCCCCAAGTAAACTCTTGGACATCATAGTTGGTAAAATTTTATTCTAATCATTAGTTAGAATATCAGCTTCATCTAGGTTATTAAAGAATCCATTATATGTAGTGTTTCAAAATGAATTTTCAATCATGTCTAGACAACAACAACCATAAAAGAGAGAGATTTCAAATTTACTTTATTGTACATTTAACATTATATATATTTTATTTGACAAGTCTCGCAAGAATCATCTAAAACATCAAATGGATAAGGTGAAAAGGTCACATTAGAGGTGGGTGGTACTAGAGGATGAAGGGTTACTATCATCTCAAGTTAGCTTTTCTCTTGGAGTTTTGATTAGGGGTCAAACAAGTTTTGAGGGGACCTGAAATCCCATATAATAGCTTTTAAATGGACCTAAACCCCTCTGGACATAGAAGGAATCTAGAACCCAAGAACCAAATGCTGCTAAAAGATTTATCAAAGACTACTTGTAGCCAACCAATAGCCACACATAAAAAAACTAGGCATCAAACATCTAGTTGAGATACCCAAATTGCCTAAGCTAAGAAACGAGAGATGGTAGATATCCATCAACAAAGGGTTTTACAAGGCTCCCATAACCTAAAATATAGGTTTTGATAAGGCTTCCATAGCCTCCATTGCCAGTAACACAAAAAATATTACATAAAAAGGAAACTAGAACAATGTGTTTTGAAAAGGATCCCATAACCTTCCAAGAAATCAAAAAGCATTTGAACCTCCCAAAAGGCAAGAGCCAAGATAAAGGGCAGCAATAAGGGGAATAAGTGAGCTCCCCAAAATAGCACAAAGAGTTTTGAAATGTCTCCCATTACCATCAAGAAGAGAACAACAGAGGTCTCCAAATAATAGTTTCCTACCTCACGAACAAAGAACTGCTCCTTAGTCAAACAAGAAGCCTCCACCACAATAGGAGAAGTAGAGGAAGAACCTAAAAGAAAGAACAACCAATAGCAAACCACCCAAGAGCCCAAGCAGCTAGCCACCAAATAGAAGAGCTCCACCCTACTAGAAAATCTCCTCTCCATCTCAATAGAAGCAGAATCCACCAAAAAAGGAGAGCAAGAGAGGAAGAAACCACCAAAGAGAGGAGCCACACTCAAACCTTTCCCACACCCAAGTGACCAAAGATAAGGTTATCCTCCTAAGTAAAACTTCCAACCTCTTCCCCACAACATGTCACCAACTTCATAGGGAATTCCACCTCCTCAATAGGAGCTAAAGAAGAGGAAGAAAATAATAGAAGTAGCCAAACCCAATCCAAGGATAGAAGAATAATCCCCACCTTTAAAGCAGAAGATCCCCCCTCTATATGAGAAACATGGAGAGGGAACAAGGGCAAAGAAACAGTAACCCATAAAGGATAAATGATAATAAAAATGGCACCAACAAAGCCAAGCACAACCACAAAAATAGAAAGACACCTAGAACCAAAACAAGGGATAACAAGTAGCCAGATTATGAACTTGAAAATTTGTAGCAATAATTTGATTAAAAGAGAAAATAAAGGGGCTACAATAAAAGATGCCACACAAAAATGAACCACCATCCAAAAGACATAAAAAACACCAAAAAGGGAGCCACTTTCAGAGAAACCCATGAAGGACAAACCTAGGCCAAAATGCAATGCCGCGATTGAGCTAGAGGAGAGAGGTACAGACAAAAAAGACTAGAAAACCCAAGAAGGAAGGAAAGGGCACAAGAGAAAATAAAACCAAATATGGGCTATAACAAAACAACCTGAGAAAGGGTAAGCCACAACACCATCGACAAAAAATAAGGGTAAAAAAATCAAATCACAAAAAATAGAGGCGATAGAGAGGAAAAAACAAAGCATGAGAAAAAGCAATAGAGCCCACCCATATCCATCAGTTTCATCCTCTTCACTTACAACTACACTCCTAGCTCCTTCAAAGCTTGAAACCTTAGTAGCCGCTTGAACGCTCTTGCTCCCGCTCCTTATTTAAAATATGTTAATCCTACACCAAACATTTCATTTAGAGAGATATTGCAAGACCCTACTCTATTTTCTCTTTGAGTTGGTTCCTTGCATGAGAAAATTTTTTGGATAAAGTTTCCTAGGTTTATTTTTTGATATTGACAAATTTAAAAAATGTATATATTTTGTAATTTGATCTTTAAAGACATGTAGGGGATTTGGCGTTGAAGTCAATATAGAATGTTTTACAAAGAGTTCACAAGAATATGATAAAAAATTATACACTTGTAATAGTCAAGAGATAACTTGATGGATCCTTATATCTATAGATCTCATGCAGGAGCACCCAGCTTCATTCTCAGCTTCATTTTCATCACAGGTTTGAGTTTTGTTAGTTTTAAGTTGGAAAGATTTTTAGGATGTTTTTGAAGTTGTTCTAGGTTGTTTGGATGAGTTTTGAACTCATTGTGTGGTTTTGGTTTCTCGCTTTCATCTTTTTGCTCAAAGTTGCCAGTTTGGTGTTGCCTAGCAAAATGATGGAAAAATGAGTTTTTCTTGTGGTTTTTGTTTTGAAAAGGTTTTAGACATGTTTTATGCTTGGGTTTTAGGTATGAGAAGTATTTTTAGGTGATGGTTAGTTTTGGAGGTCAATCTTGCATTTTCTAGGCACCAAAAGTTGTCATTTAGGCATCAAAATGTCAAAATTGAGTTCCCTTGGACATGTACCTATCCGTACAGGAGGTTAACCAAATTGGAGAGGTATTTAATCTCCTATTTTAAGTATTTTAAGGGTTTATCATTCGAAGTCAAGAAGCATTTTGCAAACTTGCACTAGTTTTACTTGGTTTTTCTCTAGTTTTTGGCTCCATGTGAACAGCAGTCCGTACACCAGCTGTACTTGGCCATACTGTTCTTGCATTTTCAGATTCTAATATGTTTTCTTAAAATTTTCACTTTGGTGGCATTGTATTTTATCAAGTTTTGAGTTTGTAGCAAAATTACTTTGATTTGACAGATTCAATGCCTTGTCTAAGAATTGGCAAGGATGCTTGACCAACTTGGCTTCTTGGAGTCCTAAAATGTTCATGGCTTCCCAAGAACTAGTTGGTCAACTTGTAGACTATGTAAATACATGTTTTGTTTTCAAGAATGCAGGTGTAAGGAGTTTTGTCGCCATTGAGCGCTAGGCAAGTGTGCCATTTGGCTAGGGTCTTGAAGAAATTTGATGCTTTGCTCTCCTATAGCGAGTGCATTTAATAGTTGAACAGAATTGCCTTGATGAATAAGTTTTTATGTCAAGGAAAAGAGGCTTTCTAATCCATGAGGAGAATGTTTTCATGTTTAGTTGGTGAAAATAATGTAAAGGACAGTGACTCACTATTTTAGAGTCAATTTCCTTCATTAGCCTACTCTCCATCATGCATTCGAGCTTGTAAGGTTGTTGTACCTCCTTCTAATTGCTTGTAAACAAGAACAAGGAGTGATTTTGATATTATCTATGGGTTTGAAGTTGCCAAAATCAATCAATGATCTTTGAGGCAAGATTGTAATGCCAATTTGCTGTCACAGTCAACTAGGATTGAGTTTTACATTTCCTTTTGAAGTTATATGTGTAATCTTCTCCCTCAAAATGATAGGTATGAAGGACAATAAGCCATCAAAGATAGAGCCTTGTTAAGGAGCACAAAACAGACCTTTTGTGAAGAGTTCTAATAGTGAAAGTGCAGGTCACAGTGAACAAAAAAATAGTGAAAGACAAAAGTGCAGTGACAGTTAGCATAGACAATGAAATAAACCATTATTTGTAATTGCCTCGGCTTGTATGCAGGGCTGACATGATTCTCCTTGTTTCTAAATAGTATACATATTTACATTTTGAATGTAATTGGTTTTGTTTGCAAATGATGTGTTTGAAAGAGGCAATAATGGAAAAGTTGTAAATTGTTGCAATCTCCTCTTAAGCAACTTTTTGTAAAATCTTGTTCTCCAAGCTTTGAAGTGTAAATCTTCTTAACTGTGCCCTATTTAGTCAGTAGTATGATGGCTCTAAGGTTTCTTGTCCCAAATTGGAGGTTTTTAGTTTGAATCTTGGTTTTCACCCTCAAAACCCTACCAAAACCCTCCTTTTTCACCCATTCTTGGGACAGTCATGGAGAAGGCCTGAGAGACCCCAAAACTTTGTGAATCTTCAAGTATTCCCAAAAGGGTATCCATAAATGTGAAGCTTTTGTTCTAGAAGTACATCGTTTGAACAGAGTGAGCACAAAACCTCAAATGGAGGGCTAATGCCTAGTAGCCCGTTTTAGGCCTAAAACCAAGTTTTTGTCAAATCGGGTATGCAAGTGAAGGTTCCAAAGCATGAAATCCAACAAAACAAGTTGAAATAGGTTAAACTAACATGAATTCAACCTATTTGATGAGTTTGGCTTCTTAAGTTGGTTTTTGAGCACTTGAAAGGATGTCAACAACTAGGGAGTTGGAGCCTTTGAGTAGCCAAGAAGAGTTTGACATAGGGAGGTGGAGCATGGTGAGTTGTTAGACTACCTTTGAGCTATTTTCACTCTGTCCTTGGGGACTACACCTCAAAACAGTAAGGATCTATCACTTAACAAACATACTAGCCACTTAACAACTACCTAGCACTATCCCCCTTATCATAGTGGTATCAGAGCATAGTTACACTTGGGAAGAAGTAGCAATTTGGCAACCATGGTGACAAATGCAGAACTAGCAAAGAAACTGGAAGACAAGGAAGAAGAAAATAGGTTACTCAGAGTGAAACTAGACCTTTTAGATCAGAAGTTGGGTGAAGTAGAAGTGAAGGAAGATGAAGCCAATAATAAGATAGAGGGAATAGAAGGTAAGGGTAAGCTATTAGCTATAGAGGATGAGACCCCTATACCAGACCCTATGATAGAGAATGAACCCTTTTAGAAATCCTTGAAGGCTATGAGTGGGAGAACACTAGAAGGAGTCCCACTATTCAGTGGTAAAATGGACCCAGAAGTGGTCATGGAGTGGATTGAGGGGCTTGAGAACTAGTTTGACTGTGATGGTGTGACAGAGGCCTAGAAAGTGAAGGTGGCTAAGTCCAGGTTAAGAGGAGTTACCTTAACAAGGTGGAAGTTTATTCAGGATGAACGTGAGAAAGAGGGCAAAAGGCCCATAGCAACTTGGAAGGGAATGTTGTCCAAGATCAGAGAGGCTTACATTCCAGAGGACTATGAAATACAACTCCATAGGAGAAGGCAAAACCTTAGGCAAAAAGAGTTAGATGTCAGCACCTACATAGAGGAGTTTCAGAAGCTATGCCTTAGGTCAAAGATCCAAGAGGATGAGAATGTCAAGGTTGCTAGGTATCTCAATGGTTTGAGATGGAACATACAGGAAGAGTTAAGTTTGTTGTGCCCTACAACAATCTAGAAGTCCTATCAACTTGCACTCAAGGTAGAGGAAAGGAGTAGGAAGAAGCAAGAGCAGCATAACAGGCGTAGAGGAAGAGGAAGAGATGGTTGAGGCCATCGAGGCAGTTTTGGGGGAAGACACATAGACCAAAGGTCCCAAGGGGAATCTAAGCGTATAGAGCAATGCGGGGATTCTCAGAGCAAACCTAATTATAGGGGAAGGGGATCAAGCAACCCAGGAAGGGGTAGGTCTAGTGGCCCAGGTAGAGGGTCTTACTTCTCCACAATGAAATGCTACAACTCACAAAAATTGGGTCATCTTGCTTATAGGTGTCTAGAAAAGCCTAGTTCTTCCCATGGAGGTGAAAAAAGAGTGAACTATGTTTAGGAGGAAGGGAGTAGTGCAAGAACTCCAGCAATGAACCTAGCACCCAAAGATGGTGAAAGTCTAATGATGAGGAGAGCATTGATGCAAGAACCTCATAAGTTTGAAGTGTCTCAGAGAAGAGCATTGTTCAGGATAAAGTGCAAAATCTTGGGCAAGGTATGTAAGGTGGTTATTGATTCAGGCTCCACAGATAATATTAGCTTAGAGGAGGCAGTTAGCAAATTGAACCTACCTAGAATGAAGCACAGTGAACCCTACAAGGTAACCTGGTTAAACAAGGGACAACATGTCCTAGTGAATGAACAAGCATGGGTAGACTTCAATATAGGTGAATACAAGGATAGGATACTTTGTGACATCCTTCCCATGGATGCTTGCCATCTACTATTGGGTAGACCTTGGCAATTTAACAGAAGGGCACACCATGATGGTGAAAAAAACACATATTCCTTTCAAAAGAATGGCATTGTCTACAAAATTCAGTCCCTTAGTGAAGAGACAGAGAACAACAAACCACAGGCACCTAAAGTGCTATTAGTCAATGAAAAAGAGTTCATCCAAACCATGAAAGAGGGAGATGGGATTGGTTATGCACTTGTAGTGAAACCTAAGGAGGATAAGAAAGAAAAACAAGTTGAGATCCCACAAGAAGTGCAACAACTTCTTGATAACTTTAAGGGAATCATTAGTGATGGACAACTAGCAACATTACCTCCTCCTAGAGCCATTATTCATCAAATTGACTTTATACCAAGAGCTTCTTCGCCAAACAAAGTAGCATACAAGATGACTCCTAAACAAAACAAAGAGGTAGCTAGACAGATTCAAGAGTTATTGGATCAAGGATTAATAAGAAAGAGTATAAGTCCTTGTGTCATGCCCACTGTGTTAGCACCTAAGAAAGGAGGCACATGGAGACTATGCACAGACTCTAGAGCTATCAACAAGATCGCAATAAGATATAGATTCCCTATTCCCAGGATAGAAGATTTGATGGATTGTTTAGGGGGTGTGAGGTATTTCTCCAAAATAGACTTAAAAAGTGGTTACCATCAGATAAGAATAAAAGAGGGTGATGAGTGGAAAACTGCTTTCAAAACAAATGAGGGTCTTTATGAATGGTTGGTTATGCCTTTTGGACTCTCTAATGCTCCCAGTACCTTTATGAGGTTAATGAATGAAGTATTGCAGGATTTTCTCAGTAAGTTTGTGGTAGTCTACTTAGATGATATTCTCATTTTTAGTAAGACTAAAGAGGAGCATTTGAAACACTTAGCTATTGTTTTGCAAAGATTATCTGATGAGTAGTTAACAATAAACCTTGAAAAATGTGATTTTATGTAGCAAGAGCTAGTCTATCTTGGTTTTGTTGTGTCCAGTGGAAATCTTAAGATGGATCAATCTAAAGTTGCAGCCATAACAAGTTTGCCAACCCCACAATCAGCTAGTGAAGTTAGGAGTTTTCATGGTCTAGCCCAGTTTTACAAGAAGTTTATCAGAGGTTTCAGTGAGATTTGTGCACCCATGTTAGATACAATAAAAGGTGGTCATAAAGTCAAGTTCCAATGGACAGAAGCAACCAATAATGGGTTTGAGTTACTCAAAACTAGAGTTGCTACACAACAAGTGTTAATCCTTCCTAGTTTTGATAAATTCTTTACCATAGAATGTGATGCCAGTCATCTTGCAGTAGGTGCAATCTTGAGTCAAGATAATAGACTAGTTGCTTTCTTTAGTGAAAAACTGAATGATGCAAAGAAAAAATATTCATCTTATGATTTAGAGTTATATGCATTGGTGCAGGCACTCATGAAGTGGAGGCATTATTTTCTTCCTAAGGAATTTGTTGTGTATAAAGACAACCAAGCAGTCAGTTTCTTGAATTCTCAGGATAAGCTCAACCATAGACATGTGAAATGGGTAGAGTACCTACAAGCATATACATTTACTCTTAAGCACAAGAAAGGCCAATGTAACAAAGTAGCTGATGCTTTAAGTAGGATATTGTTGACTATTCAGGAGATCCAAGTAAAGAGTATTGGGATTGATTGTTTTCAAGATTTATATCCTAATGATGATGATTTTGCTGTTGCTTATAAAGTTTGTCTTGCTTTTGAGAATCATTTCCATAGTGAGTATGTTGACTATACATTGCAGAATGGTTTGTTATTCAAGGGAGGACAACTATGTGTTCCTAAAGGTTCCATGAGAGAAAATCTCATTCAAGAGAAACACAATGGGTGTTTGAGTGGCCATTTTGGGCTCAATAAGACCTTAGAGTTGGTTCAACGCTTTTATTACTGGCCTAAGATGCAGAGAGATGTCCGGAGGTATGTTAAACAGTGCATGGTATGTAAGAAGGCCAAAGGTAATAGCACTAATGCTGGTTTATATCAGCCACTTCCCATTCCTTCTAGGCATGGGAGTGCATCAATATGGATTTTGTTGTAGGTTTACCAAAGACAAAAACAAGGCATGACAGTATCTTTGTGATTGTTGACAAATTTAGTAAAATGGCTCACTTTATACCTTGCAAAACTAATAATGATGCTAGTCATATTGCTTTCCTTTTCTTTAAAGAAGTTGTCAGAGTACATGGTTTGCCATCTAGCATTGTATCAGATAGAGATGTTAAGTTTTTGGGTCATTTTTGGAAGAGTTTGTGGAAGAAATTGGGTACTAACTTGTCTTTTGGCTCAGCTTACCATCCATAGATAGATGGCCAAATAGAGGTGGTGAATAGAACTGTAAAGCGGAAAATCGCGATCGAACCCTAGTTGCTCTCCCCTCTTCCAACTCCAAGGAGAGAGAAGGGAGATTCACTCTAGGGTTGATGGTTTTCACTTAGGGGAGAGACTTTACATTCAAAAGAGGGGTTGAAACCCACAAGATCCAATCCCACGCAATGCAAGATTGGATGCTAAATGTGTTTCAAGGGTTATGACAGCAACGCTACCCTCTTTTGTAACGAATGTGCATAGAAGAATTAAGCTAGGAATGCATAGAAAGTGAGAAAGATTCGCTTATAAACTGAGATAGGAATATAGTATGAAGCTGCAAACTTGGAATTAGCAGTAAAATGTCGATACGGCGCTGTCCTGTAAATTTGAGTGAAAGTTGCCAGGACGATGGCACCCGAGCGCCACGGTCCTCCGAAAAATCCGCGAAACGAAGGGGGATCTGTTCGTCTCTGCACAAGGATTCCAGATCTTCAATTTCAGCCACGTACTTGCAACCTACACACAGAAAAGCGAAGACGATTGGGGGGTTAGGGATTAGGGGTTTGCCTTTAGGTCAAACCCCGGTTTTGGAATTAACCAAGAAATGAGCAAGTGTTGTAAATGTAAATGACTGTAAAACAAGTACTAGTACCTTGTTCTAAGGATGTTTGTATCCTTATGTGTGAAGGTATAGATGTTGTATGTTGTTGTAGTATGTTGTAAGTGATCTCCTCTTCAATGGTTGAATCCTTGTCTTGAATGCAACACTTAGCCTTGAATGGAGACTTGAAATGATCAATTGCTTGAAGGAATTCTTGAATGCTTGAATGCTTGAGTATAGTTTCCACGCCTTTTCCATCATATCGAATGAAAGAGGAAAATGTAGTTTATATACTTGTTAATTAGGGCTGATAGACTAATTTTCCCGACCTTAGGCCGACCAGGAAAGATAATTTTCCAATTTGCAAACATAAAGACCCGAAGTCCAAAAGAGACCGGGCCTAAAATAGGACCCAGGGACCAGGGCGCTGGGCGCCATGGTCCTGGGGGACCAGGGCGCTGGGTGCCCTGGTCCTGAAGGACCAAGGCACTGGGCGCTCTGGTCCCACCTCCCGGGATAGCAGGGTGCAAAGGAGGTTCAGGCTAGGGTGCAAGAAAATGCAGTTTTTAGTGTTATAATCAGGTTTCGGGGTCTCCATTCAGGTTGCGTGTTGCGTCGCCATCGTGAAGACCCGAATGCGGTCGAAATTACAAGTGTCACAATTTTAGGACACTACATTTAGCCCCCACTTTAGCGGGAGTATGTATGCTCATACTTTCGGTAAAGTACAAGGAAACAACATTGAAAGACTTTCACCACGTCAAGGAGGCAAGATACACCAAACCCCCAGTGGACTAAGGATCTTATGACTTCGATTGACAAAGTAAAAGGGAAGATCACGAGGGAGAACCATGACTGTCAGTAGTAAGGTTCCCTCACTATGAGTCATGCAAGAAAGATATCAAAAATTTTCAAGACAAAGCTAAATTTGTCAAGAAATTTTCAAGTATCTTGAAAAGATATGAATGGGATGTATGCCCCCCTACATTAAAGTGATCGCACACGCCTCAACGGGGGTGATTGTTTTAATGTAGTGATACACATAAGAAATGAGAAAGGAGCACGTTATCACAAGGATTTAGCCCCCAAGTGTGAGATAAACCCAAGGATAATAGACACAAAACACAAAGCACAAGGTAACTTCACTTTCCTCGGGGTCAGTATGCTGTATGATAATTCATGTATATATATCATATGTATGTATGCATAATTGTTCTTCATTCCCCAATCAAGGAAGGTCACCTAGAAGAAGGGAACACATGTGTCTTTTGAGTCAACATGAGAGAGATCGAGAGATCTCAATGCTTTGCATCGTCCTCAAGTAGACAACACTAAGGACAACAAATAGAAGGATGAGAATAACATATAGAAGAAGTAACACAAGAGAGGAGGAGAGAATGTGCTATGCTAATGTAACTAGTCTAGCACGTCATCTACCCCCCGATCTTGCTGATCAATGTTTCGGGAAGGCAGGGAACACGCTAGAGGAGGAACATTCAACACAGCAGATGGAGCTATCACAAGATCCAAATAAGGGCTATGTTCATATCCCAAGCCACGGTGTTCTTGTCTAGGAGCTAGGATAAGTGCTTTAGAAAATTCGTTAGATAAATGATTATCAATATCAACAAGTTCATATTCACTATCAGAATGAACAGGAGAAGTAGCATTTTCATCATGAATAACATTTTCATCTATATCATCATCAAGATTTATAAAAATAGGGTCTTTAATTCGCACAGGATCAAGACCATCATGCATCTTATGTTTAGGAGATTTCGGCTCAATCGTCGGCTGAGGAGAAAATGGAATAATGCTTGTTGAAGGTGTTTTTGGAGATTGCAAAGTTTGAGAAGTAGCTGCTTGAGCTCTAAGACGACGCTTTCGTCGGCGTTCACGTGCAAAATGATTTCATCTAGTCTTAGTAGGAAGTGAAGAAGATTGAGGAGGAGGAATGTTCTCATCCTTATTACTTGGGTGTTTAGGTTGTGGTCTCTTAGGCTGGAAAATAGGAGAAGAAGGAGGTCTCTTCTCTCTATAAAAAGAAGGAGGAGGGACTGCTCCATATAAAGGAGGAATATTTGGTTTAGGAAGAAGACCAAGTCCATCATGACAAGGAGGTATAGGTCTACTCTTAGAAGGTTTATTAGGCATAAACATAGTCACATCCATAGGGATGGGTTGGGAATATTCTTGAGGAAAGACATTAGTTTTATCTTTCAAAGGAAGAACTTCCTTCTCAAGAATGATAGGAATATCAAGTTTAGGTGTTCTAGGTTCACTTAGAGATAGGATCATATCTGTTTTCCATTTTTGATAAGATTTGAAAAGATGATCACTTCGCGGAGGAAGAGATTGGAATTGTTTAGGCCAAAAATAATCAATAGGAACACTAGAAGTTCTTTCAGTTGGTTTAAAGAGACTATGATTGACAGTAACAACTTCATCATTATGGGGAAATTTCAAACACTTATGAATAGGAGAAGCAATAGCTTTCATGGACGATAGCCAAGGATAGCCAAGCCTCACACGAAATTGTTCGGATGAAGGAATAATAGCAAAGTTCACATCAAGGGATTTGTTATGGACCTCAATAGGCAATGTAATAGAACCAATTGCAGGAGAAGAAAATGCATCCAATAATTTCACAATCACATCTGTTTTGTCATAAATCACTTGATTCAATTGCAAAGTAAAAAGAAATTCTTCAGTAATGATATTAACCATGCACGAAGGATCAATAAGCACTCCACGGCAAGGTGTATTCTTGACTTTTGCGACTATGTATAAAGGACCATCAGGTGCCCTAATGGTTTTACTGGAATCAAATGTGATGGAAGGTTCTTTAGGGATTTCTTGCTGCTCTACAAAGTTAATCACATTCGAAGCCATAGACACAAGACCAGTAGATGAGAGAGAGGAATCATTAGCCTCAATTGCATTAGAGGTATGAGAAGGTAATGGATCAGTGAAAATATGAAGATTTTGGTTAGGAGGAGCTACAGATGTATTGCCTTTATCATTCACTCCAGAAACAGAAATAGTATTATTATCAATCAAATCTTGAATTTTACCCTTTAAAGAAAAACATTTTTCAGTATCATGCCCAGGCTGACGATGAAATTGACAAAAGGCTTTGTTATCAAAATAAGGTGAAGTAATCTTTGCAGGATCAATTTGCCTTATAGGAGGAAGAGTAAGCACATTTTGTTCCAATAACTTATTCATAATACTATGCAATGATTCATTCAAAGGAGTATACTTTCTTTCTTTCTTGAAAAAATTAGAAATAGGAGGCACACCTGATGCTGCATTCACATTGTTGTTGATGATGTTTTCATTGAATTTGATGGAATCTCTGTTCTGTTTAAACTTCCCAAATGGTTGTTGACTGCTATCACCCTTATCACTCGGAGTTATAGGATGTGATTGTTCCATTTGACTCACAGTCAGTTGATAATTGTGAAGAGTTGAACACAACTGTTGGAAAGAAGTAAACTCAGAAAACAGAAGTTTGTCTCGAATATCTTTTTGTAAATTAGAAATAAAGATTCTTTGAATATCATTGTCAGGCACTGGAAAAGAAATTTGAGCATACAAATGCTTATATCTACCAATGAAATCAGTCACTTTTTCTTTAACACCTTGTTTACAATGCATTAAATCAATCAAAGTAACTTTAGGACTTATATTGTTTTGAAATTGTTGAATGAAAGCATTTGCAAGTTGTTCGAAAGAAGTAATAGAATAGGAAGGCAACGAGCAATACCATTGTAGGGCTTTGTCTCTTAATGTTCTAGTAAACAGCTTTGCAAGCAACCTTTGGTCATAAGCAAAATCAGTACAAATTGTTTGAAAAGTCTTAACATGTGTTAGAGGATCACCCTTACCATTATAAAGCTCCAAATGCGGGATTTCAACATGTTTAGGAGGGATAGCTCGAACAATGTCAAGAGAAAGTGGGCTCGCAACATCAAATGTGGGCACACTAAACTTAGATTGATTCATAGAGGCAATTTGTTGCTGTAAAGAAGAGACAGTTTGTGCAAGATTGTTAATGGTCGCTTCAGTCGAAGAGTTCATATTAGATGTGTTAGATTGAGATGGAGGTGTTATGTTATTGAAAGAAGGTAAAGAGTAAGGTGGTGGGACTCTATGATAATTAGTCATAGGAGATGACTGGACAGGAGGAACACTACAAGGAGGAGTGGAATGATTGAATGAATTGCCCCCTTGCATCATGTTCATTTGTGGAGATGTAATAGGGACACTCATTGAAGGAGTGAATGAAGAAGTTGGATTGAATGAAGGAAGAGGGTTAATTGAAGAAGAGGGATTGCCCCCCTGACTAGTGATCATAGGAGTAATGTCTTGTGTAGAAGTAGCCATTATGTTTGATGTAAAGGTAGGTATGCTAGCAATAGAAGTCATCAAAGGAATAGAATGATTGACTTGAGTAGGAGGTTGTGTATAACCCAAATTTTCAGCACAACTCTTCATAGGCATCACATTTGAATCCACAATGTGTACAATACCACGCAAAATATCAATTCCATTCTTATCACTTTGAAGCATATGTTTTAGACCCTAAATTAAAGGAAGAGCTTCACTATTGGGGTATTCATGAGACATCCATTGTCGAAAATCATCAAATTGGTTATCCAATTTTGAAAGTTGTTCTTCAGAAACCTCATGGAGAGCTTCTTAATCATTAGGAGGATTAGAGGAATTACCCATGTCCTCGTTAAAAAGGCTATTCAAATTAGGTTCCATCTCCTCGGTAATTAAACCTCGGAAAGACTTAATTCTACGGCTTCGTCTAACGGGAATAGTGTAAGTAGGGCTTATTGTTGAAAAACTCATGCACTAGAAAGAGAGAGAAAATTTTGAATTCAGAGGTAGCAATTTTCAATAAAATCAGCCAATCTTCCAGATTTAAGCTGTTAAATACAATCAGGACAATCTCCCGAAATTTCGGAAAAAATGTCCGGGACCATGGCGCTCGGAGTGCAACACGGTCCTTGCAACTTTTTTCGAAATTTGCAGGGATGAAAGGTATGATGATTTTAAAGCTAATCTGAAAAAATTGAGTGATTTTACGATCTGTAGATAGGCCAAATTAAAGTTGCAATCTCGAAATTGAATCCTACCAAGATTGTCGAAAAATGCAAAAATTTGAATTTTGAAAAAGAAGAGGGAAACTGAAATTTTGAATTTTATGATTTTAGAGGGAATGTCAAGAGCAATGCAGGTTTTGAAATTCAAAAATTGACTCAATTTCACGCAAAATTCAATTTTGAAAGCGGAAATTAAAGTTGTTATAATTAAGCACTTAATTTCAAAAGTCACAAATTGTAAGAATTTGAATAAAGCACTGAAATTTCGAATGAATGCAAACACACTTTTCGGATTTAGGATAGTAAGAACACAATTTTGACACAAAATTTCAGTTTCAATGATTTTTGAATGTTTAAAAGCCTTAATCCAAGCAATCACAAGACCAACTTTGACTGTAATTTTGAAGGTGTTAGATTTGATAAAATCAGCCAAAATTCTGGATTTTAGCAGGAAAATACAGTAAGATCTAGCTCCCGAAATTTTGGAAAAAATGTCGGGGACGATGGCGCTCGGAGTGCACACGGTCCTCGCAATTTTTTTCCAAATTTTCAGGGATGAAAGATATTGTGATTTTATTGCGGAATCAAAAGTTACAGCTGATTTGGAGATGTTTTGATCAGTGAAATTGTCGAACAAAGGTTGAATCAAGAGGGTTTCAAAAAGTAGGGTTTTGACACTTAACCACTTAATTTTCAAAATTAAAGCACAAATATGAATTGATAATTTGTAATAGAAGGGCAGATCTGAAACAAGCATTAACAATTAAACATTTCACAAGCTTAATTACTAAAAAGAAATTTTAGGGTTTTTATGCAATCACCTCTAAAATTTTGCAAAAGATCAAACATGGAAATGTAATCAATTTTTTCAGATCTAAGCATGAAAAATCAGAAAGGATGTTCACGTCAGGTTCACCAAAATGTAAAGCGGAAAATCGCGACTGAACCCTAGTTGCTCTCCCCTCTTCCAAATCCAAGGAGAGAGAAGGGAGATTCACTCTAGGGTTGATGGTTTTCACTTAGGGGAGAGACTTTACATTCAAAAGAGGGGTTGAAACCCACAAGATCCAATCCCACACAATGCAAGATTGGATTCTAAATGTGTTTCAAGGGTTATGACAGCAAGGCTACCCTCTTTTGTAAAGAATGTGCATAGAAGAATTAAGCTAGGAATGCATGGAAAGTGAGAAAGATTTGCTTATAAACTGAGATAGGAATACAGTATGAAGCTGCGAACTTGGAATTAGCAGTAAAATGTCGATACGGTGTTGTCCTGTAAATTTGAGCGAAAGTTGTCGGGACAATGGCGCCCGAGCGCCACGGTCCTCCGAAAAATCCGCGAAACGAAGGGGGATCTGTTCGTCTCTGCACAAGGATTCCAGATCTTCAATTTTAGTCGCGTACCTGCAACCTACACACAGAAAAGCGAAGACGATTGGGGGGTTAGGGATTAGGGGTTTGCCTTTAGGTCAAACCCCAGTTTTGGAATTAACCAAGAAATGAGCAAGTGTTGTAAATGTAAATGACTATAAAACAAGTACTAGTACCTTGTTCTAAGGATGTTTGTATCCTTATGTGCGAAGGTATAGATGTTGTATGTTGTTGTAGTATGTTGTAAGCGATCTCCTCTTCAATGGTTGAATCCTTGTCTTGAATGCAACACTTAGCCTGGAATGGAGACTTGAAATGATCAATTGCTTGAAGGAATGCTTGAATGCTTGAGTATAGTTTCCACGCCTTTTCCATCATATCGAATGAAAGAGGAAAATGTAGTTTATATACTTGTCAATTAGGGCTGATAGACTGATTTTCCCAACCTTAGGCCGACCAGGAAAGATAATTTTCCAATTTGCAAACATAAAGACCCGAAGTCCAAAAGAGATCAGGCCCAAAATAGGACCCAGGGACCAGGGCGCTGGGCGCCATGGTCCTAGGGGACCAGGGCGCTGGGCGCTCTGGTCCCACCTCCTGGGACAGCAGGGTGCAAAGGAGTTTCAAGCCAGGGTGCAAGAAAATGCAGTTTTCAGTGTCATAATCAGGTTTCGGGGTCTCCATTCAGGTTGCGTGTTGCGTCGCCATCATGAAGACCCAAATGCGGTCGAAATTGCAAGTGTCACAATTTTAGGACGCTACAAGAACATTGGGTAATCTACCTAGATGTCTCACTAAGGAGTATGGACAAAGCTAGGATCAGCTCATCCCACAGGTAGAGTTTTCCTACAATGACAGTGTAAACAGATCTACTAGTAAGAGTCTATTTCAGGTTGTTTATGGTATGCATCCAAGAGGTGTTTTTGAGTTACATGATGTGACTAACTTGCAACATGTTAGTGGGACAATAGAATATATGGCACAATCTCTCAAAGAGATACATGAACAGGTTAAGCAGTCTTTGCAGGACACCACAACAATAGTCAAGGCAAGGGTGGATGCTTCAAAGAGGGATGTCCAATTCTCAGTTGGAGATTTTGTGATGGTACATCTCAACAAGTCTAGATTGCAAAAGGGAGTTCCTACCAAGTTACAAATGAGAAGAATTGGACCTTGCAGGATTTTGGCTAAGTATGGTCCAAATGCTTATAAAATTGATTTACCTATTGATGTTTCTTTGTCTCCTATCTTTAATGTTGAAGATTTGGTACCTTTCAAGGGGCAGCCTCCAGAAGAGACTCAGAGAGCTTTAGACATTTCAAATTCCCTTTCTGACCTATCTATCCCCTCTTCTTCTTCTCCCATTCCTGAATAGGTACTTGATTCCAGAATCATCAAAAAGACTAGAAAGCATGACTACCTTGAGCATTTGATCAAGTGGAAAGATCAACCAGCTTTTGAAGCCACTTGGATACCTAAAAGTGACTTCACCAAGGCTAGTATTCCTCTCTCTATTCTGCCCAAAGGAGTCACATGAATTCTTTGTCATCGGGGGAGTATGGTGCAGGAGCACCTAGCTTCATTCTCAGCTTCATTTTCATCACAGATTTGAGTTTTGTTAGTTTTAAGTTGGAAAGTTGTTTAAAATGTTCTTGAAGGTGTTCTAGGTTGTTTGGATTAGTTTTGAACTCATTGTGTGCTTTTGGTTTCTTGTTTTCATCTTTTTGCTCAAAGTTGCCAGTTTGGTGTTGCCTGGCAAAATGATTGAAAAATGCATTTTTCTTGTGGTTTTTGTTTTGAAAAGGTTTTATACATGTTTTATGCTTGGGTTTTAGGTATGAGAAGTATTTTTAGGTGATGGTTAGTTTTGGAGGTCAATCTTGCATTTTCTAGGCACCAAAAGTTGTCATTTAGGCAACAAAATGTCAAAATTGAGTGCCCTTGGACATGTACCTATCAATATAGGAGTATAACCAACTTGGAGAGGTGTTTAATCTCCCATTTTAACTATTGTAATGGTTGATCATTTGAATTTAAGAAGCATTTTGCAAACTTGCACTAGTTTTACTTGGTTTTTCTCTAGTTTTTGGCTCCATGTGAACAATAGTTCATACACCAGCTGTACTTGGCCATATTGTTCTTGCATTTTCATATTCTAATATGTTTTCTTAAACTTTTCCCTTTGGTGGCATTGTATTTTATCAAGTTTTGAGTTTGTAGCAAAATTAGTTTGATTTGACAGTTTCACTGCCTTGTCTAAAAATTGGCAAGGATGCTTGACCAACTTGGCTTCTTGGAGTCCTAAAATGTTCATGGCTTCCCAAGAACTAGTTGGTCAACTTGTAGACTATGTAAATACATATTTTGTTGTCAAGAATGCAGGTGTAAGGAGTTTTGTGGCCATTGGGCCCTAGGCAAGTGTGCCATTTGGCTAGGGTCTTGAAGAAATTTGATGCCTTGCTATCCTATAGCAAGTGCATTTAATAGTTGAACAAACTTGCCTTGATGAATAAGTTTTTATGCCAAGGAAAAGAGGCTATCTAAGCCATTAGGATAATTTTTTCATGTTTAGTTGGTGAAAATAATGTAAAGGACAGCGAGTCACTATTTTAGAGTCAATTTCCTTCATTAGCCTACTCTCCATCATGCATTCAAGCTTGTAAGGTTGTTGTACCTCCTTCTAATTTATTGTAATCAAGAACAAGGAGTGATTTTTATATTATCCATGGGTTTGAAGTTTCCAAGATCAATCAATGATCTTTGAGGCAAGATTGTAATGCCAATTTGCTGTCACAGTCAACTAGGACTGAGTTTTACATTCCCTTTTGAAGTTATATGTGTAATCTTCTCCCTCAAAATGACAGGTATAAAGGAAAACAAGCCATAAAAGATAGAGCCTTGTTAAGGAGCACAAAACAAACTTTTTGTGAAGAGTTCTAACAGTGAAAGTGCAGGTCACAGTGAACAAAAAAATAGTGAAAGACAAAAGTGCAGTGACAGTTAGCATAGACAGTGAAATAAACCATTATTTGTAATTACCTCAGCTTGTATGCAGGGCTAACATGATTCTCCTTGTTTCTAAATATTAGACATGTTTACATGTTGAATGTAATTGGTTTTGTTTGCAAATGATGTGTTTGAAAGAGGCAATAATGGAAAATTTGTAAATCGTCGCATTCTCCTCTTAAGCAAGTTTTTGTAAAATCTTGTTCTCCAAGATTTGAAGTGTAAATATTCTTAATTGTGGCCTATTTAGTCAGTAGTATGATGGCTCTAAGGTTTCTTGTCCCAAATTGGAGGTTTTTAGTTTGAATCTTGGTTTTCACCCTCAAAACCCTACCAAAACCCTCCTTTTTCACCCATTCTTGGGACAGTCATGGAGAAGGCCTGAGAGACCCTGAAAATTTATGAATCTTCAAGTATTCCCAAAAGGGTATCCATAAATGTGAATCTGTTGTTCTGGAAGTCCATCGTTTGAACAGGGTGAGCACAAAACCTCAAATGGAGGGCTAATGCCTTGTAGCGCGTTTTAGGCATAAAACCAAGTTTTTGTCAAATCGGGTATGCAAGTGAAGGTTGAAAAGCATGAAATCCAACAAAACCAGCTGAAATAGGTTAACCTAACATGAATTCAACCTATTTGATGAGTATGGCTTCTTAAGTTGGTTTTTGAGCACTTGAAAGGATGTCAACAACTAGGGAGTTGGAGCCTTTGAGTAGCCAAAAAGAGTTTGACATAGGGAGGTGGAGCATGGTGAGTTGTTAGAATACCTTTGAGCTATTTTCACTCTATCCTTGGGGACTACACCTCAAAACAGTAAGGATCTGTCACTTAACAAACATACTAGCCACTTAACAACCACCTAGCACTATCCTTCCTATCAAGATCTGAATGTAGATTGTTTTCTAATAATTTAGCACCAGCTATTTGAGAGTTGAAGGAAAGGAGAACTCAAAAACTTAGCTCAAAAATACACTTTTAACTTGATGGAGTTCAAATTGATTCAAAAATTATTTTTCCAAATAAAAATATTTTTAAAAATGTGTAGTTTGAAATCCTAGCATCATTGTCGACAAATTTACCTTTTTTCAAAACTTTTTGGTCAATTTCTCATGGGAGCATCCTTATACCTTGTTATACTTGGGGCATTTGTAATGTGATATTTTTCTCGAATCTTCTTTGATATAGCATTTTAAATTTCATTATCTGAAAGAGAGGCAAAATGTAGACACTAATAATTGGTAAACACCTATGTTCTTCATTTTTAACTTAATTGCGTGTATAGTCTTTACTATTTGTCGATCTTTTTCTACTTCACCTTTCCTATTTTTTGTGTTCGTGGCATCAATTTTTCCCCATTTCTACTCTAGGATATCATTTTAACCTAAAATTTATCGACTTGATATCAATTTATTCTCATGTCAATATTGTGATGTCGATTCATCCCTAAACTTGTCCTATTTAGGTCATTTTGCTTACTTTTTGATCCTGCAACTTCCCTTTTCCCATTTTTTGTGGAGATGGTATCATTTTCTCCCAAACATTATTTGACCTCTTTTCCTGCCCCATGCTAACACATCCATCCGGTGACCCGATTTACCCACTCTTACCTGCTTTTACCCGACTTGACATAATTTTCCCAATTTCATTCAATTCTTACCATTTTCTACCCGAATATTCCTAATTCTTCCCAATTTCATCTAATTTGACAAAATTTGACTAAATTTTACCTAATAAAGGTGTCTAGACATCAATTTGACTAATTTTCCCTTTTAGGTTTAATTAATTAAATCCTTTCGTTACTACTTATTCTCCTTAATCATTTAATCATTCATCATTAATAATCTCCTTTTAATATTAATTAAGTAATTTATATTACTTAATTAATTTTAAATTTTACGCTTTAATTAAATTATTTTAAATATTTAATTAAATGATCAATTTCCAACCCCTATAATTGAATAATTCATTTAAATTATTTGGCTAGCTAATTGCCATCACAATTAAATAAATATATTTATTTATTTAATTATTTATCATATTTTGTCATCTCCTAATTTTCAAAATTGTGAAACTAATATCCTCTTTGATTTTTGAAAATCTATCTTTTTGGAAATATCTCATATATTTTAATTTTAAATTCAAAAATTAGGTATGCATCTGTGAAAAAATTGTTTTTTGATTTTTCTTTGTTTTTTCTTCATCATCTTCAATCCTTACTCAAATGGTAGCTCTTTCATCTTCTCTATTAGGTCCATCCATCTAACCAAATATATTTTCTATCTTGTTTGTTTGTTGAGTCTCAAGTGTTTTATAAATTAGGACTTCTTTCATCAATCAAATCATCTAATTTTATGCATCTTCATCCTGTCGAAATAGCTTAGCAAACAATATCATTTAACTTCCATTGTCTTTTGTCAAAAAAGTCTACTAATTAGTATCATCATTTGGTCAAAGAATCTCATTCCTAGTAAATCTTGCATATCATATCGTTGCTTTCTTTTTGTATATGCATCTACATGATGCAAGTGACATACCAGAATTAGAGATGAAAGAGAAGTAGTGAAGTTTAACTGAAGAAGAATGCAAGGATGGTTTGCATTATTAAGTTTAATTTAAATTATTTTGTTGGTCAAAATAGGATAGATTAGCATGATTGATTAAGTATTTTATGGTTTCTTAGACACAATGCACCACTAAGAGGTGGAGGGGGTGAATCGGTGGTTCTCAAAAAATTTCCTTTTGGCTTTCCTTCGAGGGTGACACCGGTTTGTAAATCAAGCACAAAGCAGATTTACCAGTTAGTATTGAAACTAACTCAAATACACACACACACATAAGGATTCATCACATAACACCAGTATATATGAGGAAAACCCAATGTGGGAAAAACCTCGGTGAGCAATGTTACTGGAGTCTACTATTCCAATCCAACCTCACGATAAAACATAGTTACATAGTTTAGGGCAACAACCCAAAGAGCTACAGCCCTTGACTTTAGGGCATGAACCCAAGGAGCTACAACTCCTATTAGATTTATGGGCTACAACCCAAAGGAGCACCGAGCTACAACTTAGTGTTCATAAAGAAAACTTCAAATACATAAGTTATTACTATGTTACAAGTCAATCTTGCAACCTTATCAAATGTCTTACTCTATCGGTCAAGTACTTCACTCTTCTACCAGCTCACTCTTCTTCTTGCTTTGCAACTGCTGCTACTTTGCTGGATTTGCATCTCACTTTCTACACATCACTGATGTCACACTCTACTAGTGTAGTCACTACCGGTTCTTCTCTCCAAACCGATTGAAAGCTTCAATCAGGTTCACTCTCCCTCTCTTTCTCATTGAGCACTCGACTGATCTTGTCTTTACTTGCAAAAGTCTATGTCTTCACAATAATATAATATTCTCTCTATTCAGCAAGAACAAACAATCTCTTAGGCCTTTTTACTTATAGCCTAGATTTCCCACAAAACGCCAATTCAAAACCCAAGCGGTCAAGGTTTTCTCACCATCCTCGAGGCAAACCAAATCCAATAAGATTTTGCATGATCTGATCTTTCTAACATCTAAATGCATATCTCTGCCATAGTCACATTACCTCAATCATGCCTTTCATTCCTGGAGAATTGCTTCTTACCCTCACGACAAATTCTTCAGTCAGTCATGAAAGATCTATCGGGCTATTTCTTTCATCGCTTCAATCTTCTCAATATCTCTTAGCTAGCTCGTAGTTGTCTTCTAGACCTCGACCCCCAAACCCCTGCAAACACTCTGCAACAAGTCCGTGATTTGTGGAGTCTTTCATTAAAGTTGACCAACCCTGCAACAACCTTATCGTTGTACATTCCATCTTTATCCAACCGTAGGTTTTCCATGTTGACTCCATCTCGACTATCTGCCAGCTTGGTAGTTCAAGTCAATCCAAGTAAGATCACAAACCAACCACCCTACTGGTTCCTTACTTCGGCCAATTTGCTAAAACTTCTGGTCTCAACCATTCTACCAGTTATATTTTCATATCTACCCTCATCTTGAACTATCAATGGAACTCTCAAACCGGTCTCTAGACAAATACATCCAATATATTTGCTGCTACTTCACCATGCTTATATAACAGATGAACTCATATACCAGTTACCACTCCTGATGACACCATGTCATTAGTCTTTCTTAAGGCTCCATCTTCTTTTAGTTAGGTCAGATTCCTCTGTTTGCATCTACTAAGCCTTGCCTTTTCCTTGATTATCTTTGGCCATATCTCAACCAGTTTGTCAAGATGACAAACACTTCATACTCCCTCTATACTAGTATCTCCACATACCTCTTCATTCTTATCTCTCCAATCTAAGATGCACTCAATGCATAATAGGAGACAAGATCCACTTACTTAATGGAGTGACACCTTATCTTCTGCATGCTACAATGCTCTTCATGCGATCTGATGTGAGCATATTTACTATCAGTCATTGCTTTGCATGATGACTACTTCTTCACTCGATAGGAGTCCTGTTGTTCTGCAACCTTACAGTGTACCGGTTCATTTTGCTCTTCCTAGAGTTGATGTGATTCAAATAACATTTTGTCTCTTCATTCCAAGTAACCACTCACAACACTTCTCCATCTCTTCACACAAGTCAAGCACTAGCTTGTGTACTGATGACCTCTGAGGTCATCTTGCTTATCTTTACCAGTGTGTAGTAACACAAGGTGATATCCAAGATATCACATCTTTACTCCTTGATAACAATGTTGCACATACATCTCTTCTACCAGTTGACATCAATGACAACAATGCCAACAATCTCCCCCTTTAGCATTGATGTCAACATTTGTAGTATCTGACATACTACAAAATTCTTCTCTCTTTTTGACATAATGACAAAGGGAACTGTCAGGATATTGTTTCTCTTTGTATCCACTTGTTACTGACACAATACTTTCTTGCCCTTTATCTTCATTTGATGTAACACATCCTTAGGTACCACTTGTTATCTAGTCACCAGTTGTTACATCTTCTCAAGTCGCGGTACTTGAGATGGGGAACTTAGCCATCAACTTACACCAATTGAGTAAGTGAGTCCGAAGTCAAGAAGGATGGATACCAATTGTTGATGTGTTAGTGAATATTTCTCTCCTACCGGTCAACCTGCAACACCTTTGCAAATCCCATCTCCTTTAGTTTGGGCAGTCAACATTCCCACCAGTTCAAGCAAGCCATCTCTTTATCACAAGCACTTGAACTCCCCCTGAGTCTTACATCTCTAGGTTCTTATCTCCAGATGGGTATAGTACTAGGACCCCAATCTTCACCTTATACTAGTTTAGCTATTCATATGTGATCATCAGATGATCCTTCAACTACATTGTATCTAGCACAACTTATGACATGATCTTGGGCATACACAATGTCAAATAGTGTTACCATCATGCCAAGAATAAAAAATAGTTAGCCCAAACGTATGCAAGCCTGCATGATCAATAATCGGGCCAATCATATATCATTCAGGTATTTTCCAATACCACCTAAGACATAAAATCCACATTCCAAGCTACTAGGGCTAATGCAACGAATTTCCAACTTCATTGTCTTACATAACCTACAAGTACCTTTTAGCAATCATACCAGTAATATACTACATATGTCGGTAAAAAATTGATACTGATTGTTAACCATTACTTCTTGACATGTGTAATGGTGATCCAACACTGATCTGTAGGTGTGTAGTCAAGGAGACACCTACATACTCTTGACATCTTCTTCCTTTATGCTGACAACAACATAATTTTCATGTTGCATCCATTACTGACGGGGGTGAATGATGAATTCAATGTTCATTAGTCCCCCTAAGATCCTGAATCTCCTTTAGGCCTTAGGAGATACCACCTGTGCATTGAATGCACCATACCGGTCTTTGGTCTTCTGCCTGGTCTCACTTTTCTCCTCCTTTTTAGTCTAGGGAGTAGGGTTTACCTTCTTTAGCTGATGGGACCTTTCTCTTTGTGATCCTTTACCACAACCAGAAATGGTGATATAATAGCACACAACATCCATCCCAACCTCATGATTGGGGAATCTTCTATCATAACAGTTTGACCATCTCCTCCTATTCATGCTACTTTGACTAGCAACAGGAACTGGTAGACCTCTTACTCTTGCAGGGACATATCTCCTCTAGTTCCATGCAGATCTCTACCTTCCATATGCTTTGTTTTCACATTTCCACAAAGCATGGCCATTTTTTTGGCCTCTATGTAGTTGTAGGTTCCTCTTCCTGTACTCAAACTCTCTATGGCCAGATCCATTGTAGTTATGAAAACCAATCTTTGCATAACCGGGAGAGGGAACATGCATGTATCTACTCCTGGATACATTTTGCTCATAAGCATGATTTCTCTGAGATGCTACATTATTCTTTCTAGATCTCATTCTACTCTCCTTTTCCTTATGGCCATAAACATTACATGTAATACAACAACTGGTAAAAGATGGCATATGACTTACATATTTGTTCTGCCATGCATGAGAGGATCTTGCCGGTCTTGCATCCCCATCTTTTCCTTTTCAAGAAGAGGCCCAAGGTTGTCCATTTTGAGCATCTCTTCCATCTGATCTCTCCTTCTTCTTCTCCCACACATGCTTCCCCCTGTGGGTGGTAGCATTTCTTTGCCCTTTGCCTGTGGATGGTCTCCTCAACTGCTTTTTCATCTTCCTGCTTTCGATGAGGTTTCCTTCTCCCATCTCCTTACCTCTGGAATCTACATGAAGACTCCTCCTTGCAGTACTAATCTTTACTTTTGTCTGCAAGTCCACATCAGTTGTGGTCAGGTCAACCTTCTTTTGAGGAGGACCTCTAACTAGAGAGCTCTGACCTTTGTTTTCTTCAAGAAGCCACTGAAGTTTTTTATCTTTTATTTCTAGCTGAGAGGCTAGATCTTCACATCGGCATACCTTGATGTCTTTTGCCCGAGTCATCAACTCTGAGATGCATTTCTCTGATTCTTCAAGGCATTTGACCAACCGCTTCTATTTCACAATAGCAAGATTCTTGAATAACTTGTATTCTCTTTTAACTCTATTGAGTTCTTCAAGTATATTTATAAGCTCTCCTTCAAGGTCAACTTCTGCTTCTTCCTCATTATTATTGCTCAACTTATCTTGTTGAGGAGAGGTGGTTGCCCTACCACTTTCAGATTCTTGGGCCACCAGAAGTTGAGAACCATCTTCTTAATAGCAGCGGCTGCTGGAAGCACCATCTTCCTCATCTAGATAAATATGAGACGTATTTCTCATATCTCCTTCAAATACAGGACATATTGTTGAGGATTCATTTCAATAGAGCTTCTTCAATCTTTCCCATAAGCTCTTTGTTGTCTTACACCTGTCAACCTGTGAAGAGACATCACCGGTGAGCACACTAAACATAGCTTGCATGACTTCTTCATTGCACTGGTTTCTTCTTTCTTCCACACATCCAGTAGGAAAACTGATCTTTCTAGGGAGACCATCAACTACTGACATCTATACATCGAACCCTAAGGAGGATAATAATATTTCCATTCTGCAACTCCATATAGAAAAATTTGAACCATCAAATACTGGAGGAGAAGTAGACACTGAACAAACCATTGTGTTCTTAGGCCAGAATGGACCCAAGTTAGAGAACACTCTTCTAACTGGGAACCTATGCTCTGATACCAATTGTTAGACACAATGCACCACTGAGAGGGGGAGGCGGTGAATCAGTGGTTCTCAAAAATTTTCCTTTTGGCTTTCCTTTAAGGGCGACACCAGTTTGTGAATCAAGTACAAAGCATATTTACCAGTTAGCATTGAAACTAATTCAAATACACACAAACACATAAGGAGACATCACATAACACCAGTATATACGAGGAAAACCCAATGTGGGAAAAACCTCAGTGAGCAATGTTGTTGGAGTCTACTGCTCCAATCCAGCCTCATGGTAAAACACAACTACATAGTTTAGGGAACCAACCCAAGGAGCTACAACCCCTGACTTTAGGGCACCAACCCAAGGAGCTACAACCCAAAGGAGAGCCAACCCCTTCACCGAGCTACAACTTAGTGTTCACAAAGAAAACTTAAAAAACATAAGCTATTATCATGTTACAAGTGAATCTTACAACCTTATCAAATGTCTTACTCTATCCGTGAAGTACTTCACTCTTCTATGACTCACTCTTCTTCCTTCTCTACACCTGCTACTACTTTGCTGGATTTGCACCTCACTCTCTACACATCACCGATTTCACACTCTTTTGGTGTAGTCACTACCGGTTCTTCTCTCCAACCGGTTGAAAGCTTCAACTAGGTTCACCCTCTCTCTCTTGCTTGTTGAGCACTTGGATAATCTTGTCTTTAATTGCACAGGTCTACAACTTTGCAATAATAATATATTCTCTCTATTCAGCAGCAACCTCTTAGGCCTTTTTACTTATAGCCCAGATTTCCTGCAAAATGCTAATTCAAAACTTAGGTGGTTAGGGTTTCCTCACCATCCTCAAGGCAAACCAAATCCAATCAGTTCATGCAAGATCTAATATTTCTGAAATCTAAATGCATATATCCGCCATAGTCGCATTTCCTTGATCATGTCTTTCATTCCTCGCGAATTTATTTTTACCCTCACGACAAATCCTTCTCTCAGTCATGAAAGATCTATCAAGCTATTTCCTTCATCACTTCGATCTTCTCAATATCTCTTAGCTAGCTCGTAGTTGTCTTCCAGACCTTGAGCCCCAAACCCCTACAATCTCTCTGCAACAATTCCATGATTTATGGAGTCTTTCATTAAACTTGACCAACCCTGCAACAACCTTATCGTTGTACATTCCATCTATCCAACGATGGCTTTACCATGTTGACTCCATGTCAACTATGTTGGTATTTTGGATATGTTGATATGATTTTGTGATTGATGTCAACACTTATCAACTCTGCTCAGCCTATTGGCACTTGGAGAATTGGCAATGTTCACTGGCAAGCAAGTGACTCATGCACAATCACCAGCATCTTATTCACCGATGGGATATATTGTTCACCGACACTTGGAATGACATGGAAAATACTTGGTTCTGTCAAAGAAATCATTTGGACACTTTATCTTCGAGATTTGTTCATTGTTATATTCATGTTTGTATATTTGTTGTTATCGGCAAATAGGTCCAAGATAAACACCGATAGGCTTATCTAATCCAAATCAGCATGACATGCTATGGAGATGATTTATTATTGTTTTAAATGCATTAGGTCGACATGTTGAATTGGATATTACATTGGGTATTGATTTACTTGTAAATTGTTTTATTGTAATATCTTTTGTAAAGCCGACCTATACATTTTGGTCCTAGGATTTAGTATATATGTAAGATCTTATTTGTAAGATCAATATGTGATTGGAAAAAAGATTTGCAATAAGGTATATGCGAGAATAAGCAGAGCTACACATGCATACATCATTTGAAGGTTGACGGAGGATTTTGTGAAGACATATCAGAACTAAACCGATATTGAATCCAACATATAAAGATGCCATTTTAAGCTGTACAACATTATTGGATTTAACCAATGAATTGTAGTCAATGTGACTTCCATTTGTTTTTGAGCATTGAGCTCTACGTGCTTGGTCTTTCTGTATGGCATACCCCCTATTGTATACACATACTATCTGCAGTAGTATCATCTGATTGTGGGTAAGGTTCCCACTGTGTTTTTTCCCCTTACAAGGTTTCCACGTACAAATATTGGTGTTATGTGTTGTGGATCTTATTGTCTTTCTGTTTCATGCATTAATCTTTACCAGTGCTGCAATTAACTAATAAACTGTCTACCGACATTAAGTTTGGTTTACCGATATTAAGCATTAAATTTGGTTAAGTTGTTTTTGGTTTGAATTTATTTGACAAAAAATTCACCCCCCCTGGCTCTAGGTTGTCTTCAGGACCTAAGAATTGGTATCAGAGCCTAGTCCACTTTTTGTAGAAGTTTAACATCTTGAGGAGATCCAATGTCTTCTAACTATTTCAGGAAGGACAGTCCTAAACTTGATGGAACCAACTATGGCATATGGACGATCAAGATGGAGACACATCTAAATTGCATTGGAAAGGACTTCTGGGAAGTTACAAAGAATGGCTATACTGCTCCTACTCTCGGTCATCCTAATCCACCAACCTTAGGAAAAGATGAAGAAAATGATTGCAAAGTAAGAGAAGCACTTTTGAGCGCATTATCAGATCAGAAAATTATGGGATTATCAGATAGATCTACTGCTAAAGCTATTTGGGACCATTTGGAAACATTGAATGAAGGAGATTCCACTGTCAAAATTGCAAAACTTGAGAGCTTCTAGGTCAGGTATGAAAATTTGAAAATGGAAGAAGATGAAAGGATTTCTTCTTTTATGGAAAGAGTTAATGAAATTATTTTGGGTATTATATGTTGTGGAGGAACCTTAAGTGAAGATGAAATTGTTTCAAAAATTTTAAGAGGATTGTCACTGGCATACAAAATGAAAGTTACTGCTATAAATGAGTTAAGAACAATTCCTAATATATCAGTAACTAGAGATACATTGATTGGAAAACTTTCAACATTTGAAATTGAGGAATTTGGTCATTTTGCTACTATAAAGATAGATTTAGCTTTTAAGGCATCAACATCATCTAAATCATCATCATTTGATAAGTCTGATTGGAAATCCTTTTATGCAAGAAAACTTGAAGAAAAAAGGAGAGAAAATGAAGAACTTGAAGAACTTGAAGCACTATTTGCAAGGAAAATGCCTAAAGGTCCAATTGGAAGTAAGTATGAAGGTAAAGCACCCTTTAAATGTTTTAACTGTAATAAGATTGGTCATATGGCTTCAAGATGCCCTGATAGACATACAAGATTGAAAGAAGAAGCTAGAAGAACATACAAGCCTAACCCTGAATATCAAAGATACAGATTTAAGAAGAATAAAGACAAGTCTTGTTATCTTGCTGATGAAGGAATCATTGGTGATTTTGATGAGGATCCGACAGACAATGGATGGGTCTTTGTTTCTATAACAGAAGATCAACCAACACCTATTGTTCAACCAGTAGAGCATGCCCTTGCAGCTAAAATTGAAGTTAAGGATGAATGGATCATTGATTCAGAATGTTCACATTATATGACTGGTGATAAAAGTAAATTCTTGACTTTTTAGGAATATAATGGAGGTCTAGTAAGATTTTGAGATGATAAAGCTTGTTTGATCAAAGTTAAATGTACTATATCTCTTGATGGTAAGCATAATACTGAAAATGTTTACTATGTTGAAGGTTTAAAGCATAATCCTTTGAGTGTTGGTCAATTAGTTGAAAAAGGATTTTAGTTACAATTCAAGAATGTGGAATTCAAAATTATGAACAGAACTGGTTTGGAAATTGCAACCGGTAATCAAACTAGAGGTAATATCTTTCATTTGAATAACAATGAAAAGACATGCTTGATTGCACATATTGATGAAAGTTGGCTATGGCATAAGATACTCTGTCATGTAAATTTTGATTGCAATGTGAAAATTAGTACAACTAAAGCAGTTAGAGAGTTACCTAAGATTGTTAAGCCTCACAATTTGGTATGTAAGGAATATCAAATTTGAAAACTAATTAGAGCATCTTTTGAAAGTATTCTAGAAAAATCCAATAGTTCTCTTGACTTAATTCATATTGACTTATGTGGTCCAACTAGAACTAAAAGCTTACAAGGTGATAGATATTTCATGCTAATCATTGATGACTATTCTCGAATGTGTTGGGTTACTTTTCTCAAAGAAAAATCAGAAGCACTTGGGAAATTCAAGCTATTCAAAGCAATGGTAGAAAATGAAACCTACAAAAAATTCAAATGTCTAAGATCAGATCAAGGAGGTGAATTTACATCTAAGGAATGTAATACATTCTGTGAAGTAAATGGAATCAGAAGACAATTATCAGCACCCCGGACACCCCAGCAGAATGGAGTTGTAGAAAGGAAAAATAGAACTATCTTGGATGCAGCTAGAAGTATGTTATTAGAAAAAAATCTACCACATGTATATTGGAGAGAGGCAGTAACCACAATAGTCTACACATTCAACAAAGTTGACATCAAAGGTGAAACTGGTAAGACCCCACATGAACTATTGTTTGGCATTACTCCTACTCTGAAATATTTTAGAATATTTGGAAGTAAATGCTATATTAGAAGAGATGAGTATATTGGAAAATTTAATCCTAGAAGTGATGAAGGAATATTTCTTGGTTATTCATCTAAGAGAGAGGCATATAGATGTTTTAACAAGAGATTGCAGAAAATTGTTGAGAGTACAAATGTGGAAATTGATGAATAGTTTAGAGGAACTTCAAGGTATATAGACTTTGAACTGGCAATAGAGATACTGACAAATGAACCTACACTGATATAGAATGAAGATCCACTTACACTGGTATCATCTTAAAACTCCACTATAATTGAAGAACAATAGCAAACAAAGACACCCCAGTATATAAGATTGAACCATTCTAAAGATTAGATAATTGGGAACAAGTATCAAGGAATTATGACAAGAGGAAGACTGGAAAATGAAGAGGGATGTCTTATTTCTCAAATTGAACCAGCATCAATTAATGAGGCGTGTGAAGATAAACAATGGATTAAAGCTATGGAAGAAGAATTAAAACAAATTAAGAAGAATAACACATGGACATTAGTTCCCTGGCCTAAAGACAAAAATGTAATTGGAACAAAATGGGTATTCAGAAACAAACTTAATGAAGATGGTAAGGTAATAAAAAATAAAGCAAGACTAGTGTGTAAGGGATATTCAGAGAAAAAAGGAATTGATTACAATTAAACCTTTGCACCAGTAGCTAGAATTGAGGTAGTCAGATTATTCTTAGCTTTTGCAGCACACAAGAACTACAAAGTATATCAAATGGATATTAAATATGCATTTCTAAATGGAGACCTTGAAGAACAAGTTTACATTGAGCAACCTGATGGATTTTCTTTGACAGATAACAAAGATATGGTTTGCAGGTTAAGGAAAGCTTTGTATGGGTTGAAGAAAGCTCCAAGAGCTTGGTATGCTAGATTGGATAAATATCTTTTGAAGATTAGTTTTTCTAAAGGTAATGCTGACAGCAACTTATACTATAAAGTGATTGATGATGACATTTTGGTTATAAAAGTTTTTGTTGATGATATAATCTTTAGAGGAGAACATGGATTATGTAAAGACTTTTCTATTGAAATGCAACAAGAATTTGAAATGTCTATGATTGGAGAGATAAAATTTGTTTTAGGATTACAGATTTCACAGACTGATAAAGGTATATTCTTGAGTCAATCTAAATACTTGAAGGAGTTACTAAAGAAATTTGGCATGGAAAACTCTAAACCGGTAAGCCAACCTACGACTACAACAGATAAATTATCACAAAGGGATGAATCTACACCTGTTAATCCGACTAGGTACAAATCTATGATAGGAGGTCTACTGTATTTGACACAAACAAGACCTGATATTATGAATGCAGAATGTATTCTTTTAAGATTTCAGAGTAATCCTAAAGAAAATCATGAATTGACAGTAAAAAGGATTTTCTGGTATTTACAAGGCACTACAAATCTAGGCCTATGGTATCCTAGAGATGAAAACTTTGAATTATGTGTATACACAGATGCAAATTGGGTAGGAGATGTAGATCACAGAAAAAGAACCACAGGCGGAGCATTTTTTCTTGGAAGCAGATTAATTTCTTGATTGAGTAAGAAACAAAGTTGCACATCTTTATCAATAGCAGAATCAGAATATGTTGCAACAACAACTAACTATACACAGGTATTATGGCTTAAGAAAATGTTGAAGGACATAAAGGTAAAATGTAAAGAACCTATAACTATCTATTGTGATAATATAGTAGCAATTGATATATCTAAGAATCCAATACTACATACTAAAAGTAAACATGTCTCTATCAAACTGAATTTTCTGAAAGAGAATGTTGAAGCAAAAGAAGTAAAACCGGTTTATGTGAATACTAAAGAGCAGATTGCAGATATTATCACTAAGCCTTTCCCGAAGGAAACTTTTGAATATATCAGAGATCAACTTGGGGTCATACCATCACCGGTAGAAACTTAGACAGTTGATGTTTGTCATCAACCAACAGAACTAACAAAGAAATCGTTTACTCCGACTTTGATGAGGAGAGCTACTTCTCAAGGGGAGTAGTTGTTATTTTGTATTTGAGCCTTGTTTTTGTATTGTTTTGGCATTAAATGTCAAAGGGGGAGAGAGTGATATGGAAAAACACATGTTACTCCTAGGGGGAGAGACTTTATCCCTTGGGGAGAGATTGTTGTTTTGGGAGAGATTGATTACTCTTTGTACCTAAATTTTGATTTCTGGTTATGATCTCTTTTGGGAGATTGTTAGTTTTTGGTATTTGGCATTTCTGTTTTGGCACTTTGATGGTTTTTTCATCCTGTGTTGCCATCAATACCAACGGGGGATATTGTTGGTATATTGGATAAGTTGATATGGTTTTGTCATTGATGTCAACACTTATCAACTCTGGTCAGCCTACTAGCACTTGGAGAATTGGCAATGTTCACCAGCAAGCAAGTGACTCATGCATAGTCACCAGTATCTTATTCATCGACACTTGGAATGACATGGAAAACACTTGGTTATGTCAAATACATTGTTTGGACACTTTTTATTGGAGATTTGTTCATTGGTATATTGATGTTTGCATATTTGTTGTTACTTGCAAATAGGTCCAAGATAAACACCGTCAAGCTTATCTATTCCAAATGAGCACGACACGCTATGGAGATGATTTATTATTATTCTAAATGCATTAAGTCAACATGTTGAATTAGATATTGTATTGGTTATTGATTTACTTGTAAATTGTTTTATTGTAATATCTTTTGTAAAGCCGACCCAAAATTTTGGTCCTAGGCTTCAGTATATATGTAAGATCTTATTTGTAAGATCGATATGTGATTGGGAAAAAGATTTACAATAAGGTATATGCGAGAATAAGTAGAGCTATACATGCACACATCATTTCAAGGTTGAATGAGGATTTTGTGAAGACATATCAAAACTAAACCGGTACTGAATCCAACATATGAAGATGCTATTTTGAGCAGTACAACATTATTGTATTTAACCATCCAATTGTAGTTAGTGTGACTCCCATTTGTGTTTTAGCAGTGAGCTCTTGGCACTTGGCCTTTCTGCATGTGCAGACCCCCTATTATAGACACATACTATTTGCCACAGTATCATCTAATTGTGGGTAAGGTTTCCCACTATGGTTTTTCCCCTTACAGGGTTTCCACATACAAATATTGGTGTTATGTGTTGTGGATGTTATTGTCTTTTTGTTTCATGCATTAATCTTTACTGGTACTACAATTAACTGATAAACTGTCTACCGACATTAAGTTTCATTTATCGGTATTAAGAATTAAGTTTGGTTAAGTTGTTTTTGGTTTGAATTTATTTGACAACTGATTCACCCCCCACTCTCAGTTGTCTTTGGGATCTAACAAACTATCTGCCGCCTTGGCAGTTCAAGTCGGTCCAAGTAAGATCAACAACCAACCACCCTACCAGTTGCTTACTTTGGCTGATTTTCTAACCCTTCTGTTCGCAACCATTATACCGGTTATCATGTCATATCTACTCTCATCTTGAACTCTTGATGGAACTCTCAAACTGGTCTCCAAATAGATACATCCAAGATATCTTCTGCTACTTCACCATGCTTATACAATAGATGGACCCATATACCAGTTACTACTCCTGATGACACCATGTCATCAGTCTTTCTTAAGGCTCCATCTTCTTTCAGTCAGGTCAGATTCCTCTATTTGCATCTATTTAGCCTTGCCTTTTCCCTGATTAACTTTGACCATATCTCAACTGGTTTGTCAAGATGACAAACACTTCATACTCCTTCTATACTGGTATCTCCACATACCTCTTCATTCTTATCTCTCCAAACTAAGATGCAGTCAATGCATAATAGGAGACAAGCTCCACTTACTTAATGGAGTAACACCTTATCTTCTGTATCCTTCAATGCTCTTCATGTGATCTGATGTGAGCATATTTACTGTCAGTCATTGCTTTGCATGATGACTGCTTCTTTACCCAGTAGGAGTCCTGTTGTTCTGCAACCTTACAGCATACCGGTTCATTCTGCTCTTCCCAGAGTTAAAGTAATTCAAATAACATTTTGTCTCTTCATCCCAAGTAACTGCTCACAAAACTTCTCCATCTCTTCACACAAGTTAGGCACTAGCTTGTGTACTGATGGCATGTGAGGTCATCTTCCTTATCTTTACCAGTGTTTAGCAGCACAAGGTGATATCCAAGATATCACATCCTTACTCCTTCATAATAGTGTTGCACATACATCTCTTCTACTAGTAATAATCCCATACCGTTTGACATCAATGACAACACAATGCTAACATGGTTAACTTAGTTAGATCAATTTCATGCTTTGGAAAATTTTATACCCTTAGAATATCAAGTATCATTTCTCTCAATATTATGAGAAAACTAAGAAAAAAAGTTGAATCAACAAAATCATTAGAAATTATCATAGATGTAGAAACATAAGATTCATTATGTAGACATGTACATTAGGAAATCAACATAGTATTGAAAAATAATAACTTGTTCAAAATATGCCCAATTGTATATAGTATAGGAAAATTTAATTTTTACTCCTTGCAACTATTATTACATATGTGATAAACTTCTCTAGATCTATATAATGAAACCATTAACTTTTTTATTAATTATCTTGTAATGAATAATCGTAAAACTTTATTTTTGCAATGACATGACCTAGACACCTATACATATTATGAATTGCATTGACTTAATGATGCTAACATGTATCTAAAATTATGAAATTTTATGTATTTCTAAGGCCAAATTTGTAATAAATATGACCCAAGGGGGAACATATTTTGTATTTAGTGACAAGTGAAATGGTTAGGTATTCAAGCATGTATCTAGTCATTAACATGAAAAATAAAGTACTTGCATTTCAATGAATCTTAACAAACTAGTATATATTTTATCTTATTCCATGGTGAAAACACTCTTCATGGACATTTTGAACTACTTGACTCCAAACAGAAATTCATTTGAACCACAAATTCAACTATGTAATTCGTCAAAAAAATTATAATTCAAATTTTTTCACAAAGAATAAGTCAACAGATGTAATATCTAGTTTATATTAAAAAAAGTTAGTAATATCACAACATAATGATAGCCTTGTTATTAGTACTATTACTTTGATAAATATGAAAAAAAATAGCTAGTTTCTTAGATACCACATTGCTCAATACTTTTGTAATATAATTTTATAAAATACCCATGGTAGAAAAGGTTTTCACTGAAATATGTCTCAATTTTAACATTATTATTAATTATGGTATGAAAAGGTGTGAAAAATTTGGCCTTTGCTTATCCCTATGTCTGTTGTCTAAAGTCTTCCTCTACCTAGTACAAGAAAGACCTTTCCTGCCATCTCACTGTGTTTCCCGATGAATTAGATGATAGGGCAGATGATTATACTAATTTGATGCCTCATTCCCTTATTACATTTGTTGCTATGTATACCCTACTTTTGATATCCTCTTCTACTAGCCCAAAACTACCTTGTGGCTTGTGTATTTGTCCACTTCCTTTGGTTGTTCATGAAACTTAGTCCCAATTATAAGAGGTTCCTCCCTCCTATCTTATGCCTCATATGGGTCGAGTCTCCTTAGTTCATTCTAATGGTGCCTCCTTCCCCACTCCTAAAATTTCATCTTTTGATTATTCAACTTCTTGCTCAATTGTTTGATGCGAAAAAAAAATTAATTATTTAAATTTATCTCCCCATTAGTTAGTCCCTTTTGGGGTTAATTTGTGTTCCAACTTAGATTTTGATTGAAATTTTAGTTCTAGTTCCTATATGTAGTTGGTTGTTTTGTTTTCTCTATAGGATTGTTTTCCTTCAATTTTGTTCTGGTGTTGTTTCAATCCACCATTATTTTTCTCTCTTTTTTATTACCCCTTTGGTAACCTCCTTATTATGTTCTAGTATTTGCTTCTTATCAAAAACCCATCTCATCTTAATAAATAAAAAATAGTTTGTAAGATGAAGACACATATGGATAAAGTAAAATTGAAGGACATGATTCTTTTGAGTTTCTATCTTACATTTTCTAAAAAGATAAATGCGAAGCTAACAAACAATGACATGTCTCTAAAATAATATTGCAAATAACTAATGCCCACAAAATACTTATACAATATCATGTACTACAAATTCAATGAAATCCATACATAGTACAAGAAATTTATATTGGACATTATAATAGAAAATAGCATTAATATTAAAAAATCATAAACAATAGAAAAAGAAAAACATAAATTAGTATGTAGAAATTGAAACAATTCATTCAAAATACTAAATATGTATAGATTATAAAATCTACATAATCTAAAAATTATTTTAATAGTGTTACCTATGAATCATTTCATAAAATAAAATAATAGGTACACGAAGAAAATACAGTTAATGACAAAATCAAATAGAAAAAAATTTAAAAAGTGAATAGTAGAATCCTACATGAAAAGTACAAGAAATATTGAAGTATGTGTGTGAAATTTGTACATAGTGACATTTTTAAAGTAACATAATATTACATAAGTAATGTAGCATAGGAATCTGGAAATCATCAAAGCAAATATAAATATTAATCTAGCCCAATCACGAAAGCTTAAATGCAATGATCTATCCTAAACACACTCAATAAAGACATAAAGACAAAACATTCAAAACTAAATACTATGCAAACCAAATGTAGATATGAATGCTTCCTTCATGCGGCTCCATTGTTCTTCTTTCCTCTCCAAATAGCCTTTGTTTGTCGATCTCACCTTCAAGTGCATAAGTATAATGTGAAAGCAAGATTGACAAGACGAGACGACAGCATAAGGGTACTAGAAGCGTGATTGATTCGGCCTCTTGATTGAAGAAATTCATCCAATTTATAGAATTTGGAGAGAGATGAGACAAGAATTCGACGGATGAGATCGATTCAATCTGATGATTGACATCGCATGCAAAGGGGAGTCTCTTGGGAAATTGCCATTTTGATGGCAAGTGGAAGATGAGTTAGAAGGACAATTCCATTTTTGACACTTGGTTGAAAATGGAAACTTTGCCTTTGAGAGAGGAGACAAGTGATTCACTTTTTAGAAAGTGAATCACTTAAGTGAAGACATTTGAGTGAGGTGGAAATTAATAATTATTAATTATTAATTTCACTCATAAAATCAAATTAACCAATTAATACTAAAAAAAATATTAATTGTGACATGGACAAAAATATGGTGAATAAATAAATATATATTTATTTATTCAAAAAGGGACATGTTAGTAAGAAAGGGGATTAATTAATTATTTAATTAATTAACCTAGGGGAAATGATTTGAATAAATTAAGATACCAACCCTAATGATGAATTAAGTCCCAATAGTGATTATTGATTGGCTAATAATTGATGAAAATTTAATGACAATTGACTGAATTTGACAACAAAATAGGACACAGTATCGAAAAAGACCCAAAATTGATAATGATTTTGATAAGAGACTGATAATATTGATTGATAATGACTTGATAATATTAATTGATATTGAGGTTGATAATTAATGACTAATTAATTATCAACAAAGAGAGAATTAAGTCTAACTGTCAAGATGATACCAATTCAAATGATTTAAAAATGCCAATTATAATGATTTAGGACCAAATGTGATTGAATGAGATTGATGAGGGTTGGATTTGAAATGAATTGAAACCAGAGGAATGACACAATGCCAACATATGATGAAAATCAAATGTGACATAGAAGACATGCTAAGAATTAGTTTAGCAATGTAAGAGTGATGACCAATTTTGAGTGACTACATTTTGCCCCTCTTTGAGACAATGTGATTATGAGCATTGTTTCAAAGAATAATTAAGAAGATCATGCCCCAGTAGATTGAGGGACGGAGGTGGGTGTCCCCTCGAGAGATTTTTTATGTATGAAATGAATGAATGATCTCTCGAAAAGAAGAGAAGAAATGTTAGAAAGTGAAAATATGATGAAAGAGAAGAATACTTAATTGATTAGAGATAAAGAGTTGAATGAATGATGCTGATACTAAACCAAGATGACTACAAGGACTGACAGAAGAAATGTTAGTAAGAGGAAACTAGATGGAGAAGTGTTAATGATGAAGAAAAATCTTGCTTTCACAAATGCACAAAGAGTAGGTGAGAACCTTTATTTAATGTAGCAAAGCGGAGGCAGAGCATCATGGCATTGAAGGCCAAAGCTGGAACGCAACCCCTTTTGCAAAAGACAGACACATCACACACAAGGAATGAGTGAAGCATCCTAGGGTGCATACATCAAGGGTCGAGGTATGTGCGGCGTTCACAAAACGAACGTACTTATCACAGACACCCAATGATATAGTTGCCCCAGTTTGTGACAAACATTCCACAAACAGCAAACATAACAAAAACAAAAGGGATCATGAACCATCCTGGTTACTCTAAATCACTCAGTGACTTCATTGAGCAACATAGGAACATGATCGAAGCCAAAGATAAATCAGTAAAAAGATAAGACTCACAAATTCGACCAAGTCAAACAAATAGTCTGATAGTCATTGTCAAAAGTTGAAAGTGTTGATAGGATGATCATGCTGTCTGGTTTCAGGACATGCGGTACCCCGTCTAAGACAAGACACAGTCTGGTTTCAAGTATACCACACCCTGTATAAGACCCATGATAGTAGAGACAAGGACAAATGATTTTGAGGTAACGTTTGATTGATATGACAATTTTGATCAGTTGGAATGTCTGGTTTGATTGAAAAAGTTCATCTGTTAGTGCGTGATTTCATTAAAGCACAGTGTTGGACTGCGTGTCATTGGAGGGATGCTCAGTGATCTGTCTTATGCACAAAAGAGATCAGTTATTGCAAAATGCTTGTTTTTGGATTTTAATGTTTTGAAATGTTTTTGTGTTCATTTTTTTTAGGACTTTATATGACTTTTTAGGGATTTATTTCAAGACATTTTTCATCTTTTTTAATAGATTTTTTTCAGGACATTTTTCAATTTTTAAGAGATTTTTTCAGGACATTTTAAAATTTTTATGATTTTGCCCCCAGTGTCTAGCAAGGCAAGGAATATGATAGATGAATAAATAGGCTTTCTGAAATGATGGTGGATAGAGGGAAGACAAAGGCCTTTTATTATGGAGACAATACAGATGCAATTTTCAAGGGCTATTGTGTGATGGGACAAGAGACTGGATATGACAATGTAAAGCAGTGACATGGCATGAGGGACATGTCAAGAGGTTTTTGAAACCATGTTTTGCATTTCACGTCCTTATGTTAGATCAAGATCAAGGAATGAAAAAGAGTGTACAGATAGTGATAAGATATGGATAGGATAAGCAAGACCAAGAATGGATAAGGGACATGGACTGAAGGTCGAGATAGGATACGAGATAGTGGCAGAAAGTTGCAATAAGCCAGGGAATATGAATGAAAGGTTACAATAAGCAAATGGATAAAGACCAAAAGCTATGATAGACTGAAAGCTACAAACAAGATCCTTGATGCTCATGAAGATCGTCAGCCTTGTCAAGATCAAAGGTGGAAAGGGAAACTGGACATGAGGGACAATAGGATAACGGAGGGTAATGACAGGGGTTTGATAGGATAATGGAAGGGCAATAGGATATGAAGGAGGAAACTTGCCCCCAAGTGTGGTGTGCAAGAAGTTCATAGATTACGCATGATGCCTATTTGCCAGGTTTTCATCACGGTACTTGCCCAAGGCACCTGTTTGCCAGGTTTTCACTAGTAGACGAATTATTTTTTGCTTTACCTTTTTTTTTTTTTTTTTGTCACTTTACTTTTGTATTTTTATTTTTTTTTTGGATTTTGACTTTTTCAATAGAAGATGGACACATGATAGGGGATGGAAGAAGGACTCAAGCATCTTTTTTTGTTTGGATAGTAACCTTGAAATAAATGGACCATGACCTTTGAAAGTATGCTTAAAGACGTTGGTAGGATGAGGACATGGAAAATGAGATGAAACTAAGGCAAGGATTTATGCAAAGGATTGGACCAAAGGGATGGAAGGATGGAAAATATGAATTGGATAATGGATAGGGTATTGGAAGAATTGGGCTTCAGTGGATGGAAATGTTGGCAAGATCGACATTGGTACACACCTTGAGGGGTGATGGACTGATGGAGGAAAGATGTATTTTGGATATTGAGATTTTGGCGAAGGAAAGGCTATGGATTTTGGGAAATAAGGGCCCAAAACGGATGAAGAAGGTGATGGAGGAACAAATTTGAGAGGGTTGGATGGAGGAACAACAATTTTAGATGCCAATCTAGGTTGTTCTTTTTGTGCTTCAAAGAGCTTCTTGGGGATCCACATGGTTTTTGATTTTTCATGCTTTTGTGGTTCCTTGGAGTGCATTGCTTGCACAAGGGATTTAGGAACCCATATATATATTGACTTTGTTGTATTTTTCTCAGTGGGCCTTTGTGGCCTTTTGGATATTTCTTTTTCTTTATAGATCATATTGTTCTTTGTTTTGACATGTCGATTATATTGGACATGTTGATCCTTGAATACATGTGGATTGCTAGACTTATGACTTTTATACTTGGCATCCAAATTGCTTGGAAGAGGGAATGAATGTCGGTGTGGATAGGAATGAAGTGGACTTCTTTTGGATGGATGAAATTTACTCAAGGATGTGTGCCTTTGCTGACCTTGCATAGAGGACGAAGGGATATAAGGACCTAAGATGGATGGAAGGTGTGATGGGGAAGGTGTATGTTTTGATTTTGATGGAGTGTTGGATTTAGTAGGGGTACCCACATCTTGAGGAATTTCACTGAGGCCATGACCCTTAATATTTTCTTTAACATGAAGGGATTCTTGCTTATGGATGTCTACTCCTTTGCCTTTATGAATATCTTGACTTGTAGGATACTCTTTTCTTTGGGAAGAAGACGCGGGTCCATTATGAGGTGGATATGATATGAGAGAAATAATGAGATCTTGAAGTGGATCAGATTGCACCAAAGTGGAAGAACCCATTATGCATGTCGAGGGTTCATGAACATCTTGCACTGACACATTCGAATCATGAGGGGGATTAGGATCATGAGGGGGACTAGGATTGTGTAGTGGACATGGTTCAATGACAGGCTCTTCAAGAGATGGAATGGGAAAAATAATAGGATCATCAAAAGAAATGTGATCTTGGAGTGTATATGGAGTATTAAGACAAGGAGATGGAGGAACAAGTGGATCTTGTGGAGGATCTGAAGGAATAATTTGATCTTGACAATGAGGAAGATCATTGGAATCCTCTTTAAAGGTGTTTTTCTCTTGACTTTCAATGGGATCATCGGAAAGGATGGAAGGGATATCTTGATCTTTCTTAGGAAGTGGAATGTCAATGGGATTTGAAAGGAAATTGTGTTCATGAAATGGAAGGGGATCGTTTGGGATTGGATGAACTGGGATATCTTGATCTTGCCCGGGGAACGACGTGTCAATAGGATTTTGGATAGGATGGACAAGAATAGGGGAATCATCATGAGTTTCTAGGAACATGGGATCTTGGTCAACAATTGGATGGGATGATAAGGTTTCAAGATCTTGATCTTGATTTGTTTTAAGACATGTTTCTTCATGCTCTAAATTATCCTCTTGACATGGGGTTGGACTTTGGATATGCATGGAGGATTCTGACAAGGAATCAATGATTTGGCATGAAGGGGATGCACTTTGAACATTTGTGATGGATTCTGGCAAGGAATCAATGCTTGAACATGAGGAAGAAGGACTTCGAATGGGGTCCTCTAAAATAGGTAATGACAATAAAGTGCATGGTGGCATTGGGTCTTGTATTTCTGAAACATGACAAGGATGTGCGTCATGAATTGGATTATCGTGGCAATCAATTATGGATAGCCCTTGGGTAATTGCATCCTTGGGTGTATTGTTTGATGAGGACAATATGGAAGGTTCTTGTGAAACTTCTAAAGGTGTAGGGATAGATGCCACTGGAGAGTCAATTTGTTTGCGAGGGGATGAGGCATTGCTAGACATAAGTGTATTATCTTGATCTTCCTCAAAGAACTCACTTGGTAGTTTCCTTAAGATCATTGCAATAAAGCCACCTTTCTTTCGAGGTTTTGACATGGTTGTATCTGGAATTTGAACTTGTTTGGCAAGAATTTGGTTATTATCTGATGTCATGTTTTGATATTGGACTTGGTTCAATTGTTCTGACATGTTTGAAACTTGGCTTGGTGTGTGCTGCAAGCTTTGTTTTTGAATGTTTGGTTGTTGTTGTTGACATTGATATTCCACCATTGGTTGAACCATTTGTTGACATTGTATAGTTGGTTGGACATATTATTGAAATTGGACCATTGGTTGTGTTGGTTGTATATATTGGACCATTGGTTGTATTGGTTGAAAATCTGACTGATAGTAAACACCTTCTTGTTCTTGTTGTGGAGGCACATAATGTTGAAATTGATGTTGTCTCTTTTCTTGAAATTGTTTCATCATCTCTATTTGGGAGAGGAGAGCTGGTATGTCTGATCGTTCAAGAAGAGATCTTACATCAATTGGCTCAATCTTTGGATTTTGACCTGGAAATTTTTGAAACACTTTGGACATTTGTGATCTATTCTTCTCAATGTTTTTCACTCTTTGTTCCAATATCTCCTCTTCTTGAGCTAGTTTCTCCTCTAGTTTTTGTATTTGGAGACTTGTTTCATCATAAAAAGTTTGATTGATATTGCCTTGTTGTTGGGTTGGATATAATTGTGATTGCATTGTCAGTTGATATGTCAAACTTTGTTGCATCATTGGTGCTTGGAACCTTGTTTCAATAGTCATGTCACTATGCAAATGCAATATTTTTGGAATTTTTTTCAAAGACAATATATGATATGCAACTAAATGCAAACTAAATAGATGAAAATGCAATCTATGGCAAGAATACAATCTATGTTTTTGGTTGTTTTTTCAAGATTTTGACAAACTTTTGGAATGCAAATCTAAAAGAGACCCTTAGGAAATTGAAATGATGCCTAGACCTCAAAGGACAAAAGGACCAAGTGACAAAAGGACAAAATGACAAAGTCTCCCCTATATGCTTGGATACTAAGCTAGGTTTGACCAAATGACAATAATGACATAAAGAGAAAAGGCTTGATAAGGTCTAGACCTCCTAACAATGACTTAGGGTTTATCAAAGATTTGGATTACTCAAGTATGACAAGACCTAGTTTTGACACTATATGCTAAGGGACAATTACTATGCAAATGACCTTAATATGATATGATAATAACCTAAACTTAATGAAGAGACTTAGGGTATGCAAAGTATGACAATGGTATTACTCTAATGCAAGAGGACACATGCAAATGGATGACTCTTATTGATATGCAAAGGAGTATGACCTAGGTGGAACCTAACCTTGGTACTTGACAAATGACTTTGCAAAATGCAAACCTAAGATGAACCTCAATCTAAGTGACATGAATCTTGAGACAAGATTTTGAACAATGTTTGACAACCATGTTTGAAGATGCTTTGAACTTTGTTGGATGACATGTTCTTGTGTTTAACCTTGTTTTGAATCAATTTGTCTTGTTTTTGAAATGAGATGCAATTCAACTTTTGACAAGTAAAGAAGACAAGATATTTTAACATAGACTCAAGACAATCATGCTCATTCACACATTTCTTATGGTAGGCAAGGACAGTAGGTACTTGAGAGGTAGACTCGTTATGGGATTCAAGGAGAATACATAGATGCTTGACCCCACGGGCTCCCCTCCATGGCACTCACTTCTCAGGGCAGCCAAGCATCAGTCCCCATGGAAATCTCCCCATGGCGAACTTAGTATCTCTTCCAAGTATCCGAACTTGTCCTTCTCAAGCAACTAGAAAGGTTTTTGGCCTCTAAAAACAAGGTGTTTAGTAAGGATTTCTGTTAAGCGTTACTCCTTGATGTCACACAAGCATGATTGAGACATTAAGCCCATCAAGATACCAAACAAATGTAGTCGCGCAAGCACGATTTAGACCGTGAGGTCCTACTTAGATGCTGATATGAGAAAGAGTCCAAGGGTCATCACTTCCCAAGTAACTACAATTCCCACGTAACCCTTCCTTCAAAGCTTTCGCCCATCATGTATTTATTTATAGTGAGTTAGAATGCCAAGGTATTCTAGCTATACTCACTTTGGGTCGTTCCCTTCTCATGATTATCACTTGCTTGTAAAAGCAAATGGTCGGGAAGGCAGGCCCTCTAAAGGTGACAGACAATCAAAGACATGAGCATGGTATCGAAGATCTGGATTTCTGATCACCCTAAGAAGGATGAGAGTATACTTTCCTACTCCAATGTCAAGCTCAACAATCAAAGCAAACATACATTCATTCCAACCTATTTAGAAATCATACTAGGTGCCTAAAATATTAATTGCAAACACAAAGTTTAGTTGTATGTCCAAGGCAACCTGCAAAACCCAAGTCAGAAGTTTGATATGTTTAGTCTTTGACTATCGAACCTGCCATAAAATTCATTAGTAGTTTGTGAAATAATTCTTTGTCAAGCGTTTTGCCACAAAGCTACCAACAATGTTAGCGAATCAAGAGAAATGAATCACCATCAAAATTAATCCATAAAAGTTGTGATTCTTTGTCCTCTTAGATTAATCTATGTGAAATTTATAAAATTTACCACCCTAGATTAATCTACATAAAATTTGCATAAATGCATGATTAATTTGCCAAGCTAAATAATCTAGATGAAAGTTGCATGATTTTGTTTTTGAAAATTTTGACCATTTACAGAAGCATAATTAAAAATGTCATAAATTACTCAATATTTATCCAAATCACAAACTGTAAAATGATCTGGAAAGGTAAAAATGTGATCTAATATACCCAGAAACCGTTTATTTTAATTATACACAAATTGTTTTATGTGATCAATTGAGTATGACTGTTTTTTTAGAAGAAAAATCTGCAATTTCTCCACAAAAAAAAATCTGCAACTTCACAAAACATTCAAAAAAATATTAGATCCAAGCATGTTCACGTCGGCTCACCAATTAATGTAGCATAGGAATCTGGAAATCATCAAAGCAAATATAAATATTTATCTAGCCCAATCACAAAAGCTTAAATGCAATGATCTATCCTAAACACACTCAATAAAGACATAAAGACAAAACATTCAAAACTAAATACTATGCAAACCAAATGTAGATATGAATGCTTCCTTCATGCGGCTCCATTGTTCTTCTTTCCTCTCCAAATAGCCTTTGTTTGTGGATCTCACCTTCAAGTGCATAAGTATAATGTGAAAGCAAGATTGACAAGACGAGACGACAACATAAGGGTACTAGAAGCGTGATTGATTCGGCCTCTTGATTGAAGAAATTCATCCAATTTATAGAATTTGGAGAGAGATGAGACAAGAATTCGACGGATGAAATCGATTCAATCTGATGATTGACATCGCATGCAAAGGGGAGTCTCTTGGGAAATTGCCATTTTGATGGCAAGTGGAAGATGAGTTAGAAGGACAATTCCATTTTTGACACTTGGTCGAAAATGGAAACTTTGCCTTTGAGAGAGGAGACAAGTGATTCACTTTTTAGAAAGTGAATCACTTAAGTGAAGACATTTGAGTGAGGTGGAAATTAATAATTAATAATTATTAATTTCACTCATAAAATCAAATTAGCCAATTAATATTAAAAAAAATATTAATTGTGACATGGACAAAAATATGGTGAATAAATAAATATATATTTATTTATTCAAAAAGGGACATGTTAGTAAGAAAGGGGATTAATTAATTATTTAATTAATTAACCTAGGGGAAATGATTTGAATAAATTAAGATACCAACCCTAATGATGAATTAAGTCCCAATAGTGATTATTGATTGGCTAATAATTGATGAAAATTTAATGACAATTGACTGAATTTGACAACAAAATAGGACACAGTATCGAAAAAGACCCAAAATTGATAATGATTTTGATAAGAGACTGATAATATTGATTGATAATGACTTGATAATATTAATTGATATTGAGGTTGATAATTAATGACTAATTAATTATCAACAAAGAGAGAATTAAGTCTAATTGTCAAGATGATACCAATTCAAATGATTTAAAAATGCCAATTATAATGATTTAGGACCAAATGTGATTGAATGAGATTGATGAGGGTTGGATTTGAAATGAATTGAAACCAGAGGAATGACACAATGCCAACATATGATGAAAATCAAATGTGACATAGAAGACATGCTAAGAATTAGTTTAGCAATGTAAGAGTGATGACCAATTTTGAGTGACTACAAGTAATAATAGAAATATATCAATTTCTACTATTGCGGAAACATTTTTTTTCTTTTTTTGAAACGAGATATGAAATATTTGGTAAGTAGCAAATTAGAAAAGGAATGGTGAAAATGTTTAGTATACATTGATCAATAGTGAACAACATATGTACAAGGGAGAATAGAAATAGTTGTTCTATAGCCACAATAATTGTATCATAACTAATACTTAAAAATGTAATTAATGTTAATAGTTTCTATTCTAATATTCTCCCTTATTACATTTCTCCTACAAAAATACGCTTAAATCATAAAAATTGTTGATTACATAAAAGGATGTTGAACTCAAGGAAGGACTAAGATGGGGTGTGAATTGGTCTAAACCAAAATTAATGCATCACATAAACAATTAATCGGCAACAAAATAATAACACATCAACACCAAGATTTTGTACATGGAAAACCCAAAATAGCGAAACACCATGATAAGCACCTACCCAAAAAATATATCACCTATGTATATCAGATTGCAATGAAAGAGGTCACTACTACAGACTTGTAGATCGGGACTAGTTGCTCTTGGGGAATGATAAAAAAAGTTACTTGCAAACATGGTGCTAACTACTGTATGAAGGAAAAGTGGGCTGATAAAACTCAATATGTGAAAATATTGTAAAATGACTTGTCCACACACACACACAGGACTTCTTGGTGCAAGCTATGGAGTTATGAAGTATAACTCAGCTTCCCAAGGTGGGTCCCATGGTTCTCTATCTTGGAATATGGTCATTTTTATACGTCTACAACTACAATAGGCTAGGATACAAAAAATGATTTGAAAAGAAGAATCTCCTGATCATGAAGTTGTCCTTGAACTCTACATCAAAAGACCAACATCAACACACAACTTAGACCTCATCTATCAACACATTGTCATATAACTTTTTCATAGTCTTGAATAGCTTTCTTATCATTCAAACACAACTCTTCTTCTTTGCTCTTCACTAAATTTCACTCACTATCTCCACATCACACTCTTTTCCATACTTAATTATGAGTCGATGAACTAAATTCTTTATTTAGAGAATAGATTATCAAAACCTGAACCAAGTTAGCCTGAAATTAATAAACCTTCCATGGCAAAATAACACATGTTGATCTAGTCTAGAAGAAAGAGGGGACCAAAACACATATTCCTAAGTCCTATCCATCAAATCACAAATATTAGAAAATTAACCACAACATTCCAATAGGTAACATGTACTTATAGACAATTAATAGGCCAATTTAACATATTCTCAAATGTAAATTACTCTTATCTAAATCTCCACATGCTACGGGGAGACCCATAATACATAAAATTACCTTCCATAAATCATCTCTAGACCAAATAGTTGGATTAAAATAAAATATTACATCTGATAATGAAACGTAATATAACATCCAAAGAACACAAACATATTTTTGGACCACACAGCTAACATATCCAAAATACCATAAACATAACCAAAAAATATTACACCAAACATCACCAACAACACTTCTTGGGCTCGAACACTTCCTGAACAACCAATAGAATAACTCCAACACCAATATAGAAAGACATCTCTACACCATAAACTTTATGGACCAACAAATATCAAGAATAATGATTTTAACGTCAATGATAATAACAACAATAAATACTTCTAACAATAGCTCAATCTAATTCTATTCCTCACACACTTTTACATTTTTACTTTCTATTATTCCATTCAGCCTTATGTTGAAACACTGACAAGCCTTTCTATTTGTAGCATATCCCACAAAGATCCCTTCATTTTCTCTAGTGTCAAACTTTCCAAGATTATCCCAATCTTCTCTGATATGATATTTTCTTCCAATTCTTTTGAAGTATTTCATAGTAGGGAATCTTCCATTAAATAATTCATAAGGTGTCTTAGTATGATTTACCCTGATCTACACCCTATTTAGAAGATATATAATAGTATGTAATACTTCTTTCCAATACACATTAGCAAGACTATCATTATTGGATATGGCTGTGATATGATAAACCGACATGATAATATGATGATAATGTATGTTGTCATTGATGTCAATAAGTGAAAGTTAACCGGTATGCAAATTGGAAGAAGATGGTGAACTGGTATGAAGATATGTAGTGAACTGGTGTCGAGGTTTCACTAAGTGTGACTACTGGATTGGTAGTCTCCACTCTACGGCTTCCAATTTGGCAATCCAGCTTGTGCGATGCAATAGAAGACATCCTTTGATGAGTTAGCTAAGAGATGAGAATGAGATCGAGGTGCCATGTTATCTTTGTGCACATGAAGGATTTCCTTGAGGATCTTGCATGTGAAGATCAATTGCATTAAATGTCTACCTCGAGAATGAACATTCTTCTTGGTGGTATGAGAAGAAAGTGTGATGAGTTACTAATTCCCATGTGCGGTGAAGAATGAATGACATAGATTGTCTTGTGATTTGTTTGAGATTGTATTTCTCTATGCAAAGTGTTAGGACAGCCAGGATTGGACCGCTTGTATTGTAAGCCTAAGATGCTTAGGGTTTAGGGTTTATGCTACCGACCTAAGTGTTGTCTATAAGATCGATGATGTTTGTTATTGTAAGTTGTTGGAAAATGTTGTGTGTGTATCTAAGTGATGAGATACTTGCCAGACCAGTAAGAGGAAAATTGCAGAGTGTGATTGTAGAAGATGAAATTAAAAGGATCTGCCTTGGCATGTAGTGCTATTATCAGATCAAAATTTTACCTGTTGTCTTCTAACCATTTCAACAGTTGGAAAATCCATTTACTGGGTAGCTTTAATAGGCTTATTGTAAATCCTTTAACCAGGCGACTCAACATCATTGAGCTCTTCAAATCCTCTAGCGAGGTAACCTTTAACAAGGTTTCAACCTTTAAAAGGGTTTAGAGCCATCCCTTTACCGAGTGATCTTTAACAGGATCGGTTCCTAATAGAACCTTATTGTAAAGTCTTTAACTGGACTAGGCTCCTTACAAAGCGATCTTCAAAAGAGTTCAAAAACAAGCTTGTGGGTATTCATCCCCACCATGTTTTTTCCCATTAGGGTTCCCACATGAAAAATCTATGTGTCATGAGTTGTGCATTTTTCATGTGATGATTAAGTATTATATGTTTCAGTGATTATGCATGCAGAGGTAATAGGTTATGGTATTACTATTACACCACATGCTTATGTTTATGGGTGAAGTTGTTATCAATTATTGAATATATTTGAAGTGTTCTGACTTATTAGTTTATGTTGTTTGAATTCTTATTGTGTTTAACTGGTATTGCCATAGTTAAGTTCAGTGATGAAGACTACCGATTGGTATTGCTTTAACTTCATAAGTTGTTGAGAAAGTTTTTGTCTGTACTGGTTCAGCCCCCCTCTCAGTACTAGTTAGGGTATTTGTTGTTCATCATTATTCATCAATTGGTATCAGAGCAACTCCAGGTCCTTGGTGATATAAGCTTAATCACTTGATATAAAAGATCCTATTATAATGATGAAGAAGGAAGGTCCTAAGTTCAATAGAGATAACTTCAAGATACAAAGGGAAAAAATGAAGATTTACATAAAGAGTATGGGTGCTCAACACTGGAGCTATGTTGAGAATTCCTATGTGATCCCACTGGCACTCTGATCGATGATCAAAAGAAAGAGATTTAAGAAAATGGGCAAGTCATCGAAGCTCTTATTAGTAGTTTGTCTGATATTGACTTCATTGATGTACAAGATAAGGACCCTCCTAAAGATGTATGGGACACATTAGAAACTATTTATGGTGGTGATGAGAATGTAAAGAAAGCTAAGGAAAAGAGCCTTAGAGGAAAATTTGAAGACATGAGGATGGTTGAAGGAGAGACCATTCAACAATATGGCATAAGAATCAAGACTATTGTTGGAGATATCAAGAGCATGTTAGGTCCCGGAGACAACTAAGAGGGGGGGGTGAATTAGTTGTCAAATAAATTCAAAACAAAAACAACTTAACCAACTTATTGCTTAATATACTTGAACCAGTCTTTTATATCGGTGGATAGTTTTATCAGATAATTGCCATACCGGTAAAGATTAATGCATAAAAAAAAAGACAAAGTCATCCACAACACTTAACACCAATATTTGTACGTAGAAACCCTATAAGGGGAAAAACCACAGTGGGAAACCTTACCCACAATCAGATGATACTACTGCAGATAGTAAGTGTATACAAATGGGGTCTGCACATGCAGAAAGGCCAAGCACCTAGAGCTCACTGCTCAATTACAAAATATGAGTCACACTAACTACAATTGGATGGTTAAATCCAATAAGAATGTACTGCTCAAAATAGCATCTTCATATGCTAGATTCAGTACCGGTGTAGTTTCTATATGCTTTCACAAAAACCTTGCTTCACCTTCAAATGATTTCTGCATCTATAGCTCTACTTATTCTTGCATATACCTTCTCACAATTCTTCTTTGCATTCCACATCTGATCTTACAAATAAGAACTTACATTTATATCATAACCTAGGACCAATTTTAGTAGGTCGGCTCTAAGAGATATTACAATAAAATCAATTTACAAATAAAGTAATGCCTGATGCAATAACCAATTCAACATGTCGGCTTAATTCATTTACAACAATAATAAGTAATCTCCATAGCGTGCCATGCTGATCTAGAAAAGATAATCCTGCTGGTGTATAACTTGGACCTATTTTCCGGTAACAACAAATATGCAAATACAAATATGCTAATAAATAATTTTCCAAGTAAAAGTGTCCAAATGATGTCTTCAACATAATGAATTGTTTTCCATGCCATTCGAAGTGCCAGTGATCATTATATTCTGCCGGTGTACCAGATATAGGTGACTATGCATAAGTCATTTGCTTTCTGGTGAATGTTGCTGATTCTCCAAAGTGCCAGAGTTGATAAGGTTTAGTAGGTGTTGACATCAATGACAAAACCATACCAAAATACCAACAATCTCCCCCTTTGGCATTGATGGCAACACAAGATGGAAAAACCATCACAGTGCCAAACAAAAATGCCAAATACCAAAATACCAACAATTACCAAAGTATAAGTAATCTCTCCCAAAGTAACAATCTCTCCCCCTAAGAGTGACATATGTTTCCTTTTGTTTTTCCATACCAATCTCTCCCCCTTTGACATCAAATGCCAAAGTTACTATTAAAACAAGTTCATATACAAAATACGAACCAATTTAGTATACCACTATTCCCCCTAAGAAGTAGGTTCCTCATCAAAGTCAGAGTAAAATATTTCTCTGTTAATTCTACTGGTTGATGACAAACATCAACTCTCTAAGTATCTACTAGTGGGGGAATGACCCCAAGCCGATCTCTAAGATATTCAAAAGTCTCCTTAGGTAGAGGTTTAGTGAAAATATCTACAATCTGCTCTTTTGTATTCACATAAACCACTTTTATTTCTTTGCTTCAAAATTCTCCCTTAGAAAATTTAGTTTGATAGAAACATGTTTGGTTTTACAATGTAGTGCTGGATTCTTAGATATATCAATTGTTGTAGTGTTGTCACAATAGATAGTAATAGGTTCCTTGCATTTTACCTTTATGTCTTTCAACATTTGTTTAAGCCATAGTACCTGTCTATAATTAGTTGTTGCTGCAACATATTCTGATTTTATTGTTGATAAGGATGTACAACTTTGTTTCTTACTCAACCAAGAAACTAGTCTGTTTCCAAGAAAAAATGCTTTGCTAGTGGTTCTTTTTCTATCATCCACATCTCCTGCCCAATTTGCATCTATGTATGCACATAATTCAAAGTTTTCATCTCTAGGATACCATAATCCAAGATTTGTAGTGCCTTGTAAGTACTGAAAAATCCTTTTTACTACTGATTCATGATTTTCTCTAGGATTACTCTAAAATCATGACATAATACACACTGCGTTCATGATATCAGGTCTGGTCTGTGTCAAATACAATAAACCTCCTATCATAGATTTGTACCTAGTTGGATTAATAGATGTAGATTCATCCCTTAGTGATAGTTTGTCATTTGTAGTCATAGGTGCGCTTAACGGTTTAGAGTTCTCGATCCCAAATTTCTTTAGTAACTCCTTTAAGTACTTGGGTTGACTCAAGAATATACCTTTATTAGTTTGTGAAATCTGTAATCCCAAAAAGAATCTTATTTCACCACTCATAGACATTTCAAATTCTTGTTGCATTTTAATAGAAAAGTCTTTACATAATCCATCTTCTCCTCCAAAGATTATATCAACAAAAAATTCTATAGCCAATATGTCATCATTAGTCACTTTATAATATAAGTTGTTGTCGGTATTACCTTTAGAAAAACCAATCTTCAAAAGATATTTATCCAATCTTGCATACCAAGCTCTTGAAGCTTGCTTCAATCCATACAAAGCTTTCTTTAACCTGCAAACAATATCTTTGTTATCTGTCAAAGAAAATCCATCAAGCTATTTAATGTAAACTTCTTCTTCAAGATCTCCATTTAGAAATGCACATTTAATATCCATTTGATATACTTTGTAGCTCTTATGTGCTGCAAAAGCCAAAAGTAATCTGATTGTCTCAATTCTAGCTACCGATGCAAAGGTTTCATTATAATCAATTCCTTCTTTCTGAGAATATCCCTTATACACTAGTCTTGCTTTATTTCTGATAACCTTACCATCTTCATTAAGTTAATTTCTGAATACCCATTTGGCTCCAATTACATTTTTATCTTTAGGCCGAGGAACTAATGTCCACGTGTTATTCTTCTCAATTTGTTCTAATTCTTCTTCCATAGCTTTAATCCAGTGTTTATCTTCACATGCCTCATTAATTGATGATGGTTCAATGTGAGAAATAAGACATACCTCTTGATTTGCCAATCTTCCTCTTGTCATAACTCCTTTATACTTGTTTCCAATTATCTGATCTTCAGAATGATTCAATCTTACATACCGGGGTGTCTTTGTTTGTTGTTGTTCCTCAGTCACAGTGCAATTTTCAGATGATACCGGTGTAACTGGATCTTCATTCTATACCAGTGGGTTCAGTGTAGGTTCATTTGTTAGAATTTCTATTGCTGGTTCAAAATCTATATACCTTGAAGTTCCTCTGAATTGTTCATCAATATTCAGATTTGTACTCTCAACAATTTTCTACAATCTTTTGTTAAAACATCTATATGTTTTACTCTTAGATGAATAACCAAGAAATATTCCTTCATCACTTCTAGGATCAAATTTCCCAATATACTCATCTCTTCTAATATAGCATTTACTTCCAAATATTTTGAAATATTTAAGAGTAGGAGTAATACCAAACAATAGTTCATGAGGGGTCTTACTGGTTTCACCTTTGATGTGAACTTTGTTGAATGTATAGAATGCTATACTTACCACCTCTCTCCAATATACATGTGGTAGATTTGCTTCTGATAACATACTTCTAGCTGCATCCAAGATAGTTCTATTTTTCCTTTTAACAACTCCATTTTGTTGTGGTGTCCGAGGTGCTGATAGTTGTCTTCTGATTCCATTCACTTCACAGAATGCATTAAATTCCTTAGATGTAAATTCTCCTCCTTGATCTGATCTTAGACATTTGATTTTCTTACCGTTTTCATTTCCTACCATTGCTTTGAATAGCTTGAACTTCCCAAGTGCTTTTGATTTTTCTTTGAGAAAAGTAACCCAACACATTATGGAATAGTCATCAATGATTAGCATGAAATATCTATCACCTTGCAAGCTTTTGGTTGTAGCTGGACCACATAAGTCAGTATGAATTAAGTCAAGAGCATTACTAGATTTTTCTAGAATACTTTTAAAGGTAGGTCTTACTTGTTTTCCAAATTGACATTCCTTACATACTATATTGTGACATTTGACAATTTTAGGTAGATCTCTAACTGCCTTAGTAGTATTGATTTTCACCATGCAATCAAAGTTTACATGACAGAGTCTCTTATGCCATAGCCAACTTTCATCAATATGTGAAATCAAGCATGTCTTTTCACTATTATTCAAATGAAAGATATTACCTCTAGTTTGATTACCGGTTGCAATTTCTAAACCAGTTCTATTCATGATTTTGTATTTTCCATTTTTTAATTATAAATGAAATCCTTTCTCAACTAATTGACCAACACTCAAATGATTATGCTTTAAACCTTCAACATAGTAAACATTGTCAGTATTATGCTTACCATCAAGAGATATTGTAACTTTACCTTTGATCAGACAAGCTTTATCATCTCCAAATATCACTAGACCTCCATTATATTCTTGAAAGTTCAAGAATTTACCTTTATCACCTGTCATATGATGTGAGCATCCTGAATCAATGATCCATTCATCCTTTACTTCAATTTTAGCTGCCAAGGCCTACTCTACCGGTTGGACTATGGGTGCTGATTGATCTTCTGTTATAGCAACAAAAACCCATCCATTGTCTGTCAGATCCTCATCAGCAAGATAACAAGATTTGTCTCTATTCTTCTTAAATCTATATCTCTGATATTTAGGGTTAAGTTTGTATGTTCTTCTAGCTTCTTCTCTTAGTCTAGCATGTCTATCAGGGCATCTTGAAGCCATATGACCAATCTTATTACAGTTAAAACATTTAAAGGGTGCTTTACCTTCATACTTACTTCCAACTGGACCTTTAGGTATTTTCCTTGAAAATAGTGCTTCAAGTTCTTCAAGTTCTTCATTTTCTTTCCTTCTTTCTTCAAGTTCTTTTGCATAAAAGGCTTTCCAATCAGATTTGTCAAATGATGGTGTAGATGATGTTGACGCATTAAAGGCTAAATCTGTCTTTATAGTAGCAACATGACCAAATTCCTCAATTTCAAAGGCTGAAAGTTTTCCAATCAATATATCTCTAGTTACTGATGTATTAGTCATTGTTCTTAACTCATTTATAGTAGTGACCTTCATTTTATATACTAGTGGCAATCCTCTTAAAACTTTTGAAACAATTTCATCTTCACTTAAGGTTCCTCCACAACATTTTATACCCAAAACAATTTTATTAACTCTTTCCATAAAAGCAGAAATCCTTTCATCTTCTTCCATTTTCATATTTTCATACCTGACCCGGAAGCTTTCAAACTTTGCAATTTTGACTATGGAATCTCCTTCATTTAGTGTTTCCAAATGATCCCAAATAGATTTAGCAGTTGATCTATCTGATAATCACATGATTTTCTAATCTATCAATGTGCTCAAAAATGCTTCTCTTGCTTTGCAATCATTTTCTTCATCTTTAGTCAGGTTAGGTGGATTAGGCTAGCTTTGAGTAGGAGCAGTATAGTCATTCTTTCTAACATCCCAAATGTCCTTTCCAATGCAATTTAAATGTGTCTCCATTCTGATCTTCCATATGCCATAGTTGGTTCCATTAAGTTTAGGACTATCCTTCCTGAAATAGTTAGTAGACATTGGATCTCCTCAAGCTGTTAAACTTCTGCAAAAGAGGACTAGGCTCTGATACCAATTGTTAGGTCCCAGAGACAACTGAGAGGGGGGAGGTGAATCAGTTGTCAAATAAATTTAAAATAAAATCAACTTAACCAACTTCCTGCTTAATACCAGTGAACCAGTCTTTTATACTGGTGCCCCATTTTATGAGATGATTGCAATATCAGTAAAATTAATGCATGAAACAAAAAGACTGTCATGCCCAAACTCTTGGGCACAAACGGGATAATTTTTTATTTTTTTTTTATAAATACTCAACTAAGTACGATTAACTTAAATAAAATAATGCAACTAGTTTGGTCTTAACTATGTTTTGATTGAATCAAACAATTAATTTAATTTGGTGATAAAATTAACTAAGTTATAAGTAAGCTAATATTTCCAAAAAAATAGTTATCACTAACCTTACATTAATAAATAATTAAAATCTCAAACTTAACAATTAATCTCAAATTTAAGTGATCAATATTTATCCTATAGTTCTTAAATTACAAAGGTCTAAAATTTGATTTGCCCTAGCCCTTTGATTAATAAATCTATTAAATAAAATATCCATTAATGAACAAGAGTCTAATAAATTTCAAATAAATGGACCAACAGGGCACTACATGAATCGATATGATTACCCAAGGGTTTAACCTACCCAACGTTTAAATTTAAAAGAATATTCCTTATTTTACAAATAACTATTTGATCCCAAATAAATAAAGAAATTAAACCACTATTATATATATATATATATATGTATATATATATATATATATGTATATATATATATATATATATGTATATATATATATATGTATATATATATATATATATTTATATAGTTACCTATAAAATTTATACATATGCTTATGAATATATTCATAAGGGAAGGTGGGGTTTTACTTTATTTTATTAATTAACCCCTTTTAAACATTCCCACACACATACCTATTTTAAAAACCTAAATGTGTTTGCCCTAACCCGAAAATAGGGTTAGGGCTTGTGTGTAAAACAAACAACATTCACACTTTCTTTAATTTTTGTGTGTGTGTGTTGTATGTGTATGCTCCATTTTTTTTTTGTGCGTGTGTGCAGGTGCGGGCGCGATGGCCCTAGCTTCATTACCCGACGGCGCGTGCAGGGCCGAGCCGGGAGTCTATTTTTTTTTGTGGCGGAGGGAAGAGAGCCGAGCGGAGGTTTTTGAGAGGGGAGCACCGGCGGAGGTACCGGACGCCACTGTGTTTCCCACAGTGACGGCCGAGTGCCGCCCACTGTGGGTAAACACAGTGGTGTCCGAGCGCCGCTCCACTGTGGTTACCCACAGTGGGAGGCCCCGTGCCACCACTGTGGTTTCCCATAGTGGCGGTCGTCGTTCCATCCACTGTGGGAAACCATAGTGGCAGCTCGCGCCACGCCGGCCACACACACAGGGTTTGGCTCTTCAAAAAAAAGACAGATTTTTATTTCGCGAAAGTTTAATAATATAAAAAAAAAATTTAAAGTTTTTCTTTACTTCTAAATGTATTTATCAGTTTTATATGTATATATATATTTTTATATATTTATATATGTATGAACATATATATATATATATATATATATATATATATATATATATATATATATATATATATGAACATATATATATATATATATATATATATATATATATATATATATATATATATATATGTAGGTATAGATATCTATTTCATTTGTTTAAAAGATATGTAAGTTCCAGATTAATATTTTTTTTTTGTAAAAAAAAAAATATATATATATATATATTTTTTTTTAACATGCAGAAAACTAATACATGATTAGCAACATAAAATAGTTACAATATACTTTCCTAGTTTTGTCAATAAATAGAATTGAAATTTTGCCCTTGTCATTTATTTACAAGACTCAAGCTAATCATTCTTTAGTATATTAGATCTAGTTTTGGAGGAAGGAAGATAACAAATTTGTTTATTTGCTTTAAGCATTCTGTACTAATGATGCATTCAAAACAGAAATCTTAAAATGTAATTTTCTTTTGGTAGACAAATCAAATCTAGAAACTAAATGCTGATAATTTTTTATTTGATAAAATAGCTACTACATTAGGATTTATTTTCTGTACTAAATGGGAAAAATAAGAGACTGATTTATTTATTTGCAGCAGCATAATAACATAAAAGAACATGTAGTAACAACTAATTTTTATTTTCAAAATACACAAAAATGCATCTACTTCATTTTTTGTAAAACATGAAGATTTAAATACAAGCTAATACTTTTCTCCTTTCTTTTGCAAAACTAACCAAGTAGGAAAAATATATATTTCTTTAGCAAAGGTAGATACAAAATAAATATGAATACAAATGGGTTTGAAAACACAACAATATTTTTCTTTTCATGGTAATATGAATAAAATACTACACTTCTTTTCTTGAAATAAAATACAACATAGCTCACATTCCTTTTTTTTATAAAAGCTACAACATTGAATACATTTCCTTTTTTTTTCCTTCAACACTTTTCTACAACACAAAACAGCAACAAGCTCTTTATTCTTTCTTTTCCCCATCCCAAGCAACCTGCAATAAAAACACAACTTGACCATGGAGAGCTCACCTCCCAGCCTAGGCTTACTAGAAGCCACCCCCGAGCTTGGAGAACCAAGCACTAGACGGGTTACAACAAGAAAACAACACAACAAATAAGGCAAACACTCAACATACATCTTCCCATCCCAAGCTACACTTTCACCACATCTTGTGATGATCTTTCCACGGGTGGAAGTGGACCAAGTACCATTGGGGAGATTGCAAGCCAAAAAATTACAATTCAAGCCACCTCATGGCAATACACAATACAACAAAAGATACATCCACATACCTTATGCCCCCCAAAGGCTCAAAGGCCATATTTTCTCCCCTTATGACCCCCAAATGCATACACAAGGCTATGCAGCAAGGCTCACAAAGGACACCCTTGAGATCACTCTCCATAAGGAGAGCCTCTCACCCAAGGCTGTCATACTCCTTCCACCTCAAGACCATCCTACTCCCCTAAGAGTAGGAGGTTTTGGACACTCCCAAAACAAGAACACATAAACAAAAGCATAGAAATGAAAGCTTACACTTTTTTTTTCCAACAACAATTTACATAAACACATCTCTTTCAACAAACTTTTCTTTCCTTCAACAAAACAACATAAACAACATAAATAAGAGGAAATAAAACCAACCTTATTCTGCCAATAGGTATGCTATATTTAGTTGGGGATGAGTTGCCCAAATCCACACAAACTTTCCTCCAATCTTTTTCCATAATTCTATTCTACAACTAATTTTCAAAACAAAAGCATAATCTCCAAAAATGGAGAGTGGGTGATTACTCACTAAGTCCCTAATCCTTGCCTAAGAAGGCCTCTCACACACTTCCCAACCCCTTGGGTGAGGTGAGAGTTCCCATTGGTTGCTCTTCCCAAACTCTTACACATTACTAAAACTGGAAAGGGAAAAGGTGAGAGAAGATGGGGAAGAGAGTTTGACATCAAAAGGGAAGGTTGTCTATCCTATGAGGAACTTTCGAAGTTGAATTTTCGCTCACCTTGGAAAACCCACTTTTTGAGGTGACTAAACAGTCACATGGGAGTAGTCACATGTTTCAAAATACCCCTAACCCATAGGTATACCCTTTGGACCTTTGGAAAAGCCCTAAAACTGACCCTAGGAGTCCTTTTAACCCCTTAGAAACCCAACTGAAGTTTACCTACGGGTCAAACCTAAGTTGACCACTCCCAAGACTCCCTACCCAAGACAAATTTGGGACCACAATCATGTTTTTGAATGGCTTTGGTAGAAACAAAACTCCCTCCAAGAGACAAGTCAAAATCAATGACACTAATCAGCACATGTGTCAAGTGACACAATAAAATACAATATAAAAATCACACATGGAATTTGTCTCTTGTAGGATTAAACATATACATAAAAATTAATTTTAACACTCAAGCATCATGCACTTCACAAATAAAATACATTACAACGGGGTGTTGTCTCTCCAAATAGACAACCCCTGGCTTAACAAACATGCATTGGCCTAGGTTTGGTTCTCCATATAAATTCCATGGTCACAAGGATAATTTTCCTGCACATCTCAATTAACACATTAGTAATTCCAAATAATCACAATTATACATAATTAGATACATGGATTTCATTGCACATCAAACACTTATACATTTGGCAACAATAATTCAATATCTCTTTCATTCAAATTCGATTTCACATAAGCAATTAACATAATTCTCAAAATTGAACCATTCATAAAATAAGCATCATTTTCTATCATCAAAATGAAGTCCAGCAAATTCCAATAATGACATTCACCATTTCAAAATAATTCTATTCTAGCAACATATAAAGTTTCATAATCATCAAGCATGAGCATCATCATATGTCAATGTGATCCAAATCATAGATTCATATAGTTTCTAAATCCATAGAGCATAAAATAAAGCATCCAAAATAGTCTCAATATGCAAATAACTGAAAATTTCAAGCTGAGTCAGGGTAGGGCCTCACAAAGACAAAGTCATCCACAACACTTAACACCAATATTTGTACGTGGAAACCCTGTAAGGGGAAAATCCACAATAGGAAACCTTACCCACAATTAGATGATACTACTGCATATAGAAAGTGTATACAAATGGGGTCTACACATGCGGAAAGGCCAAGCACCTAGAGCTCACTGCTCAATCACAAAATATGAGTCACACTAACTACAATTGGATGGTTAAATCCAATAAAAATGTACTGCTCAAAATAGCATCTTCATATGCTAGATTCAATACTGGTGTAGTTCTAATATGCTTTCACAAAAACCTTTCTTCACCTTCAAATGATGTCTGTGTGTATAGCTCTGCTTATTCTTGCATATACATTCTAACAATTCTTCTTCACATTTCACATCTGATCTTACAAATAAGATCTTACATTTATATCATAACCTCGGACCAATTTTAGTAGGTCGGATCTAAGAGGTATTACAATAAAATCAATTTACAAATAAATTAATACCTGATGCAATACCGATTCAACATGTCAGCTTAATGCATTTACAACAATAATAAGTCATCTCCATAGTGTGCCATGCTGATCTAGAAAAGATAATCCTATCGTTGTATAACCTGAACCTATTTGTTGGTAACAACAAATATGCAAATACGAATATGCTAATAAATGATTTTCCAGGACAAAGTGTCCAAATGATGTCTTCAACATAACCAAGTGTTTTCCATGCCATTCAAAGTGCCAGTGATCATTATATCTGCTATGCCCAATATGGAAAGCTAATGTACTGAGAGGGGAGGGGTGAATATGTACTCCAAAACTTTTCTTTTGTAATAACCTTACTATTATGCATAAACAGAATAGTGCAGTAACAAAAAACAAAACTATAATCAACAGATAACATTCATACATGATTCACTCCATAACACATATATTTTGGTCACGCAGAAACTCTTGGTTAGAGAGAAAAACTATGGTGGGGATGGCACCCACAACTTCACTACTGCAATAATAAAGAGTGCTCGGTTAGAGCTACATTTAGCTATTTCTGATAGCTTACCCTGTGAGGAGTATTAAGATCAGTTAGATCTACCTTACTAAAGGATTTATACAACACTATATAAGTGTAGCACCTGGTTAAAGGATTTACAATTTATAGACTTGGTTAGAGTCTTTTACCCTGTTAAAGGTTTCTCTTACAACTTCAAAATATTACAATAGAATCATTACAAATATCTGCAACTTTACATTTGAAATGCTGTAGCAGATTCTATGTGCTCAAAATAAGATTACCTTGCCTATAGCATACCTCAGTAACTCATAAAGTAACTTGGTAAACCCTTCTATTTACTCTGTTCCTCGACTGTTCTCTGATAACCTTCTTGGTGACCTCTGTGTCTCTGTAATGGTCATAATACTCTGTGATTTCTCATGTATCACATAAGTCTTGCTTCATACACATATGCACACACATTTCTCACATTCACACCTCTTTCTAACCCTAAATTCATGTTGTATAAATAGACTTCTTATGTTGGTGATCTGATTCATTGCTTCGATCTTACAAACATGATTTCTCAAATAAATAACCATGCAAAATATTTCATTGGTTAGATGACCTCAAAATTATACAAAATCTGTATGTGCAATTTCCAATGTAATAACAGTTCTGTGTGCCTTGATCTTGTAACACGTTTTCATATGTGTGTCCAAGTTCAATGAATCTGGTAACACGTTTCCACTCGGTGTATCATCTTTACTGCTCGGTGAAATAACACTCGGTAGACAGCTCAGTGTATACTAGGCTTTGTGACTATTTTCCTTCTGTAACCAACTAGGCTATTCATACCAACTTCTCTGTGTGTACCGACTTCATGATTCGGTAATACTAACTGACTAGAATATAGAATGACTTTGTATATAAAACTAATGGTAATTTAGAAAGTAGTAACAATCTCCCCTTTTGACATTAGTTGAGATGTTTGACAAAACTACTTTCAAAGTCATTACTCAAAAATCTGTATACTCTACAAAATTTGACTAAACATGCATTATATACATTAGTCATTGAAATAGTATAATCAGATATACTCCCCTTATCAATATGTTGTACACAACTCAGCAATCATTGTTCTTTCCTCTGTTCATTGCTTGGTTCACTTCTCTTGGATACTCTACATATTCTACTCATTCTCTGCTTGGTATACTCCCCCTGTATACTACACTCCAATTGTGTGATACTTTGAATACTATACACTCTTGATGATATACTCTGATATACTCTTATATACTACCCCTTTTTGACAAACATCAAAATTTAGTTACCATTGGGAGGTGGCAACTGATCAAAAATGGATTTGTACTTTGTCTTGGCTTCAGTGAAAGCGACAGAGAGTGCATCCTTTACACTGTCCATAAAAGAATTATGTGCATTAATATCAGCCAATAATGAAATTAAGCCATCTAAAGTGCTTCCTTCTTGTGTAGTAGAGAGAGAAGTGGCTTGGTTAAGCTATTCTTGAATGGATGAAAGATGAGGAAGGAATAATGTTTGAAGTGTCATTATGTCCATCCTGATCTTGTGTTCTTCATTCCTCAGTTCCAATTGTTGAGCCATGAGCTGTTATAGCTTAGTATAAAAATTCTAAACTGAATTGGGCTCGGGGGTCAACTTATGTGAGAAATCAGTGATCTCATTCTCAATTGCTTCTGTTTTATTCTTAATATCTTTAAGAAATAAAGAAAATGTGTAGAGTTTCTGACATAATGAAAGAATGTGCTTGAGTTGAGGGGACAACTCAGCAATAAATTTGACAAGTTTTACCTTGCCAATAGCAATTGATCTTTGTACTTCCTCTATCATTTTAGCAATTAGCTCCTTGTCTTTTAGTTTGCTCAAGTATTTGGATGCATCTACTCCAGATGTCTCAATCTGATTTAGGAGTTCATCCAATTGAATATGGATGGCTGGATCGGTTGATATTGTAGCTGAAGGTAGCATATCTGATAGTAAGGTCTTTACCTTCTAAAGTACTTTATTCTTCCTCTGTATGGCCAGTTGCTTCTCCTATTCGGCCTTTACTTTGCACAGTTCACTGAATTCATTGAGTGCTTGCCCTTTCAATTTGGAGATGTCTACATTGGGTAACACTATCGGTTTTGACAAATCAATTTTGAAACTATGCTTTTTCAACTTCTTTTCTTTACCTTTCACCGGGTGAACCACTACAATAGCTTGCGAGGCTTGAGGACCCTCGATAGGTTGCTCAGTAGAGACAACACTTTTGTTAGTTTCTTTAGCCTCGGTAGTGTCCTTCGGTGTCTCAGTTCTTGGTGTCTCGGCTATAACATTTGCCATGCTAGAAGGTGCTTGAGAGGTTTGTTCTTGTGAAGTACCTTCTTTTGTAGACTTTTGACCTTTGGTGCCTTCACCTGTAGCCTGAGGAGCTTCGGTTATAGTAGGTTGATTGATTGGTGGGTAAGGCTAAACTTGTTCCAAAACAGATTCACTGGAGACAAGTTTTGCATAAGCATTTCCTTCTATCATTTCTTATCCAGGTGCCTCTGCATCCATGATATCTTCATCTATTTGAATGGTGTTTGCAGGGTCTTGCTCAGTGACATCAGGCTCTTGGTCGGTGACATTGACTATTTCTACTGGAGATTGTTCACCAGCATTCTTTCTTCAAAAGATGGTCTTCCATTTCTCTTTTGTTTCCTTCTCCACTTCTATATATAGGCCATTCATCAATTTCAAGGCCTTTTGTTTTACTGTAAATTGAGTTTGGTTGTTTCTCAGATGTTCCTTTATTTCATCAGCTAACATATTAGGAAAGAGATACACCAAACTTCTTTCTTTGATTTATTTCTCCGAGTCTAGGGCATATTGCCATCTGGTTTCAATATGTGCATATAATTCCTTAGGAATAGAATTACATACTTCTAATGGTACCACTCGGAATTTGAGAAGTGTACAAATGACAGCTTCTTCAATTTGCCTCTTTTCATCAGCTGATCTAGATTCATATTTAACAAATCTGAATCTACCAAATCCACCATATTCCTTTAGATTATTACAAAAAATTTATACACTATGTACATCTACCTTCTTTCTTTTCACAATCTAAAATTTATTTGCATCTTCAGATTCGATATCACTCGACTCTTTTGGCAAAATGAGTCTCCGAGTAGATTTCTTGTAAGTTCTAGTTACCTTAGGAATGACAACAGTCTTTTGTTTCTTACTTGGTGATGCAACAGATGCCCTTGTGTTAGGTCTCTTTGTTGGAGGGGTTGGTAGGACCATTGAGGTGTCTTGTTTCTTTCTCCTCAACACTTTTGCCTTAGGCAATTTGGTGCTAAGTGTTATGGCTGCTTCTTGGGCTTTTGTCTCCTCTTCGATGATGGCTAGAACTCCTCTGACTGGTGTGGAGGAAGACTGCTCTCCAAATTTCTCAGTTAATGCCTTAATCATCTTTGTATCTTTTCGTGTAACCTTAGGTACTACAATGCTCATTTTTACTTTTTCTTTCCTTTCACCATAGGTTCCATACCTTAGCTCGGTAGTATGCCTTGGCAATGATAGATAGGCATCAATTTACTATTGTGTGATATCAAAATCAATCTCGTAACCCATGGGTGACAAAGATTGTGTCCTCGGTTCCACAACATTCACATAACAGTAATCGGTGTCTACCTCAAAACATATTTCATCTTTGTATTTTTCTACCAGCTGGTGGAATCCGGTACCTGTTATGCATTTTTTCTTGGAACTTGCTGAAGTAATCATCCATTATATCACTGAAGTTATCACCTAACTTCTTGATGAAGTCATTGATCTGATGGGTGATTGGTTGGTGTAGTTCCCAAACAACTTTACCGACTGTTGGAAAAAACTTCTCAAAGTAGAAAAACATACACACAAGTAGTGATCCAAATTTAAGAGTGTTTGTCGTGTTGTTCTTCTTCAGCTTCCTAATTGTGTTCAGATTTTCAAACAAGTTCTTTAGTAATACTTCACACAAGTCAACTTTCATGCCTTTGTTAACAATTTTGTATGCTAAGTCCACTGTTGCACAGGGTACACTGTTTTCCCTTGCCGATTGGAAGAAATAGTAACCAATTACTCTAATGGAAAATTTGAGTTCAGGATCAGTAACATTATTCAACTTCAGACCTCTGTAATCCGATTCAACTCCAGTCAAATTGATCAATTCCTTCTGTGATATCATTTTATGTGCTCGGGCATGATCATAGATAGGGTAATTGGTGATCAAATGAATGATTTCTTTAGTGATCTTAAATGGTTGCTCTTGTAGCCACATGAAATCATCATGCACTTGGCTTAGTACAAACTTGACCCACTAGGGTTTGAACACATGGGGATAGGTTAGGGCTTCAGTCAATCCCTTGATTTTGATATGCTCATACTTGCTATCCATTTTACCATTTGTGCACAATTCATCATATGCATCCTTGATCTCGACAGGACCGAGTTCTTCAACACGACATTTTGTGAAGAATCTCACATCCTCGACTAACAAGACTCGATCCGGGATGAGTGAGAAAGCAATTTTGTCATCCGGTTCAGATGCAATTTTTGGAGTCATAGAGTATTTTAGTGAGGGCTTTTCTACATTTGTGACAACAACGGGGTCTTGGATCTTAGATGCCATATTGATTTTAGATAAAAAATGACACAGGAACCTTAGGGTTTGAGAACTAAACAAACGGCAAATGCTTCACACTCAGCAGATAACAACTTAATGAGTTCGGTAAACTAGCTTAGCAATGCGATGAGATTCGATGTAAATACATTAGATTTTGCTTTGAAGATGGTTTGATCACCTTGATTCACTCTGCTTTGCTTCTCAAAAACTTGGTGAATGAAAATGACCGTGAAAAACCTTTTAAGTACTCAAAAATACCTTATCGAGCTCCGTGCAAGTTAGGTCGAAGACATTAAATGCACTCAGTTCACATAACTTTCTTGCCCTTTTTTGTGCTTTAACCGAGTAACCAGATTTCCTTCATATACTGACTTGACAAGCTTCCTGAATTCACTGACTTAACAGTTTTCCTGTAAAGTGCTCAAAAAGACTTTGATAGAATTTCAAACTTACTACTACATCTTACTATGCAGATTTTGAATTCAGTACATACTAAAATAAGGACTGTTTAAGATTTAATCTTGTGAGAATGCAGTCCCTTCATACCTTTACCGATTAATTTGGAGTGGGAGCACCTAACTCGGTAGGCAAGGTGCTTTCTTTATTTGACACAATTTCCTTCTTTCTCCAAATCATCTTTAATTTCTCTTTTATTTCCTCAGTGTCTTCTCTAGTTGTTCTCTGCAATCTCTAGCTAAATGTCCAGCTTTGTGACAATGAAAACATGCCATACCAGGATTTCTCCATGATCTTGGGTTATTCATTCTAGACCTTATAAAATAGTTTGCACTTATATGTCCATATCTTCCACAACATTCACACCATATCCTTGTATTGTAATCCCATGGTACTGAAGAATATTGTCAGTAAGGATCTGTGTGAGTTTGGTAACCTCTAGTATTTGCTTGGTGTAGAGACCACATGTGGTTCTTTTGCTTAAACCAACACTTCTCGGTACTATGTCCATATCTATTGCAGTTTTTACAAAACCCTTTGAATTTTGCCTTCTGATAATTGTTAATAGACTTTGTCCTACATTGATTAGATGTGTGACCATATTTATTGCAATTATAACAATATCCATTGGACTTAGAGATATTCGGTTGCTTACCTTTTCTGATTTGACACATGTTGGCAATATGACCTTGATTTCCACAGTAGTAGCAAATAAGCTTCTTCCTTTTGATGTTATTCCTTTTTCCAGCTTGTTTTGATGATTCTCCTCTCTCGGTAGTGCAGATTCCCTTCTCGGTAGATTCTTTTCCTTTGTAACCGAGTCCTCCTTCTTTGTAGGGTTGTCTTGTGTTCAGTTGCTCATCCAACATCTTTGATGCTTCATAACTCTTCTTCCATGTTTCCTTGGATTTCTTCTCTGTTTCAAGTTCATTGCTCAACCTTGATACTTCAAGTTTCAATGCTTGATTCTCATCATCTTTTAGATTTACTTCATGATGTGTATAACCTAGTTGATCTGTCAGATTTTGTTGAATACTAGTTAGCCTTATGATTTCATCATTCTTATCAGATACTAAGACTTCAAGTTGTTGTTTCTCTCTTTGTAGATCTCTTGCTTTATCCTCGACTATCCTTAATGCATCTAGATTTTCAGTCATCTGTGTGCTGAAATGTTCATGTTCCCTTTTCATTGCTTTTAGTTGATCAGCCAATGCTTTGTTCTTTTCTTTCAACATTCCAATCATTTCTTCAGTCTCTTCAGATATACTGTTGTCAGATGATGTCTCGATTTGTTCCACTAACTCTTGAGAATCCTACAAGTCATCAGATAATCTTCTCCTTACTTTCAGAGATTTTTGCATTTGCCTTTGCATGTCTGGAATCACTTGATTTGCATTATCCAGCTCTTCTTGTAGATACACAATCCTCTGAGATTGTTTATAGCCTTCCATTGATAAGATCTTTCTCTTTAGGCAGTTAAACCCTTTTCCAAGATTCAAGCTCTCATACCAATTGTTACGCGCAATATGGAAAGCTAATGTACTGAGAGGGGAGGGGTCAATCAGTACTCCACAACTTTTCTTTTGTAATAACCTTACTATTATGCATAAATAGAATAGTGCAGTAACAAAAAAACAAAACTATAATCAATAAATAACATTCATACATGATTCACTCCATAACACATATATTTTGGTCATGCAGAAACTCTTGGTTAGAGAGAAAAACTGCGGTGGGGATGGCACCAACAACTTCACTATTGCAATAATAAAGAGTGCTCGGTTAGAGCTACATTTAGCTATTTCTGATAGATTGCTCTGTGAGGAGTATTAAGATTAGTTAGATCTGCCTTACTAAATGATTTGTACAACACTATATAAGTGTAGCACCTGGTTAAAGGATTTACAATTTATAGACTTGGTTAGAGTCTTTTACCCTGTTAAAGGTTTCTCTTAAAACTTCAAAATATTACAATAGAATCATTACAAATATCTGCAACTTTACATCTGAAATGCTGTAGAAGATTCTATGTGCTCAAAATAAGATTACCTTGCCTATAGCATACCTCGGTAACTCATAAATTAACTTGGTAAACCCTTTTGTTTACTCTGTTCCTTGTCTGTTCTCTGATAACCTTCTCGATGACCTTTGTGTCTCTGTAATAGTCATCATACTATGTGATTTCTCATGTATCACATAAGTCTTGCTTCATTCACATATGCACACACATTTCTCACATTCACACCTCTTTCTAACCCTAAATTCACGTTGTATAAATAGACTTCTTATGTCTATGATCTGATTCATTGCTTCGATCTTACAAACATGATTTCTCGAATAAATAACCATGAAAAATATTTCATTGGTTAGATGACCTCAAAATTATACAAAATTTGTATGTATAATTTCCAATGTAATAACGGTTCTGTGTGCCTCGATCTTGTAACACATTTTCATATGTGTGTCCAGGTTCAATGAATTTGGTAACACGTTTCCACTCGATGTATCATCTTTACTGCTCGGTGAAATAATACTCGGTAGACAGCTCGGTGTAAACTGGGCTTTGTGACTGTTTTCCTTCTATAACTGACTAGGCTGTTCATACCGACTTCTTTGTGTGTACCGACTGCATGATTCGGTAATACTAACCGACTAGAATATAGAATGACTTTGTATATAAAACTAATGGCAATTTGATAAGTAGTAACAATATCTTGCCGGTGTACTAGATACTGGTGACTGTGCATAAGTCATTTGCTTACTGGTGAATGTTGCTAATTCTCCAAAGTGCCAGAGTTGATAAGGTTTAGTAGGTCTTGACATCAATGACAAAACCATACCAAAATACCAACAGAGCACTCGTGGAACAATTGATGATGCCACCATTGTCAGTAAAGTCATGAGATCATTATTACTAGTCTATGAAATCAGAGTTGCTGCTATCCAAGAACTAAGGTCTATTGATAAAATCAATGTATCCTTAGATTCTATCATTGCAAATTTGATTGCATATGAGTTGAATAGCTATGATGGCAGTGTTCAGAAGACTGAGTCAGCTTTCAGAGCATCTATTACACCAACCAGAAAAGAAAAAGAAGAAAGTGCCAGTTATGAATCCATGCAAAGCAGAGGTTTGGATGATGAAGAAATTCTGATTGAGTTTGAAGCTCTTCTTGCCAAGAGACTTCCAAAAGGTACTGGAAAATACAGAGGTAAGCTTCCTTTGAAATGTTTTTCCTATAATAGAATAGGACATATAGATGTTAATTGTCCTAACAGTGATAATAAAGATAAATCGGAGAGGTTTAGAAAGTATAAAGGAGGAAATAGAAGAAATTGTCTTGTTGCAGTGGATGAAGGTGTTACTGATGAAGAATCTGAGGATGAAGAAAATGAAAACATAGTATTTGTAGCTATGAGGGAAGATAATGAATTAATGATGAACAGTTAGTACCAAACTGGTACTGAGAGGGGGGGATGAATCCGTACTGATAAAAACTTTTCCTTGAACTAGTTTGGCTGAGAACCCTACACTTCGACTGCCAAGCAATAACACCAGTCTAAACCAGATTACTACCAGTTAAGCACAATGAAAGACATAAACTGGAAACTCATCTTTCCACACAATCTAACATCTTATTTCCACTTCACTCATATGCATACACTAGTAATATTGCAACAAAAATGTAACGACTTACTGGTTCAACATGCTTTACCGCTTAACAGAGAATAACAAACCATCACATGAAAGGCATCACACATAACACACATATTTAACATGTGGAAACCCAATTTGGAAAAACCACGGTGGGGATGAATACCCACAAGCTATTCTTGAACTCTTTAGAAGTTCTCTTTGTTAGGAGCCTAGTCTAGTTAAAGACTGTTACAATAGGTTTCGTTAGGAACCGATCCTGCTAGGGATCACCCGGTTAAGGGATGGCTAGAATACCCAGTTAAGGATTAAACCCTATTAAAGGTTACCTTGTTAGAGGATTTTAGAACTCAATGATTTTGAGTCACCCTGTTAAAGGATTACAGCAAGCTGGTTAAAGCTACCCTATTAAGGGCTTTTCCAACTATTGAAGTGGTTAGAGATGAACAGATATTACAATGATCTGGTTACAACACTCAATGCCAATGCAGATCCACTTCAGTTCCTTCTCAAATCTGGTCTGGCAAGAATGATGTATCTTTGCACTTAGATACACACACAACATTTTCCAACAACCTCAATATGAAAAACAACATTGACCTTATAGGAAGCATATAGGTCGGTAGCATAAACCCTAAACCCTACAAATTTAGGTTGAGCAATTTAGACGGTTCAATCCTGACCATTGAACACTTTGTATTTGAATACAATGGTCTTGAACAGATCTCAAGATGTTCTCCATCGTTCATTCTTCACCGCATCTTGGAGGTGATAACCCATCATGCGTTCTCCACTATTTACAAAGACTTCACACATTCTCGAGGTAGATAGGATTGTATGTGGGAAAAGTGGGCAAATAAAACTTAAAATGTGAAAATTACAAGAAATACCAATCCACACACACACACAGGACTTCTTGATGCAAGCTATGGAGTAACGTAGTGTTACTCAGCTTCCCAAGGAGGGTCCCATGGTTCTCTATCTCACAACGTCCCTCAAACCAATGTTTTGCTCTCAGATTACTGAGCAAAATGGTTTAGGGATGGCAAATATGAGAACGAGAGAGATTTTTAACTGATTTTAGTATGAAATGGAGATTAAGCTATGTATGATGCTAGAAATGCAACAAACTAAATGATAAGATGACAGGGTTAGTATGAATACTATCCTAACATACTATATTTTAGTCTATGATTGAACTAAAATGATAAATAAATTACTCTAGCATGCATATTCATGATTAATTCTGATCTAAAGAGAGGCTAAATGATGAGCATAAAATGATATAAAAGCTTGAAACAATTTGAGCATAAGTGTGATGCTTCAAATTTGAAAGATGATTGTTAAAAATGGAGGAATGAGAGCTCTATTTATAGCACAAACAGGGCAATGGATGGTCAAGATTGAATGGTTTAATCAAGGGCCAAGTTTTAAAGTTGGGGATCCATGTGCATAATTGGCACCAATGAAATGATGACAAATGTCAACATAGGATTGGGTTGAAAGAAGAGGTTGGAGGCATTAAAGGCCTGAGGAGACCTCATGGTTATCTAAAGGCTAAGGGTCAAGTCTAAGTTAGGTTTACCCAATGAATTAGGATCTAATCCAGAGATAAACCTTTGTGCAAATGATTAAGAGATAATCATGGTCAAAGCATTAATGACCTGATGAGATGCTTGGGTTGGGTAGAGGTTGAGTCAAAACAAATGTTTTAACCATGTGGGAGGGTTTGAAATAACCATTAATGGTTATTGGAGACTTTGGGGATTAAGTGGTTGAAGGTTGGAAGCCTTCAATGATTTTCAAAGACTTTGGGGGTTTTGGTGGTTGAAGGTTGAAAACCTTCAATGGTTATCCAAGACTTTGGGCCATTTGAGAAGTGACCTCCCTTTGTTTAGGGATGTGACAAAGTTTAGAGGAGGGGTTAGGTTAATTAGAATCGATTAGAAGATTCTAGAAGGGATTAGGAAGGGGTTTGGGATTTTGCAAGTGGATGGGGGATAATAGGATTTAATTGAATTATTTGATTTTCATTCAATTTGGTTGTAATTAAATAAATTTGATTTATTCAATTTAGGATAACTATTTAATTAAATTTGAATTTAATTAAAAGTGGCTAGGGGATTTAATTGAATAAAATGATTTATTCATTAAATGGTATAGTGAATTTTATTTAAATAAATTGAATAATTTATTTAATAAAATAGAAGAATGTGGATAATTTAATTAAATTGGATTTAATTAAATAGAGAAATGAACATAAAATATTCATTTAGGAATATGGTCATTTTTATACGTCTACATTTTGCCCCTCTTTGAAGTGACGTGTGTGCACATGTTATTTCAAAGAAAATGATGCCTTATCATGATTTATGATCAAATGCAATTTTTGTGTCGCTCTTATGATTTGCCAGCCGTGTCTCAGTTTTGATGTGATGCCCCCTCGGGAGATGAATCAATATTTTTTGGGAAAATTTTGGATTTTAAATTGATGAAGTTCGTATGATGTGTAGGATTTCGTGCATGTAGAAAGTGTGTAAATTGATTCATCTCTCGATAAATTATAAATGTTTTGGTATAGGGGAGACCGCGACCATATTACAGGCCCAGTTGGCTAACCCTAATTTGATTTTCCTCCTATAAAAGGGGAAAAGGGCTTGATTTAAACTCATTTGTGCTTTGTTGACTTTGAAGAAAAGAGAATTTGCTCTGGAGAGAAAATGCCTATTCCCTATCACAGACACCGTTTCGAGCGCGTTCAGAGGTACCGGAGACTAGTAGCGCATGGACCACCAATAAGTCAACCCTTTTGACCCCTTTTTGATTTTTGATTTTGTCATTTTTAGGTATTTTTTGAATTTTCAAGTTCAGGCTTTTCGGTTTAGCGCGTCTAAGGCATAGATTAGCGCATACGTAGTGCGAAGTAGCACATCAAGCTCAAAATTAGGGGTCGCGTCCAAAAACATTTGTTAGCGCATAGGATTTTTAGGTTAGCGCGTAGACGGAAAATAGCGCATGTAAAGGTTTTGGTAGCGCGTCTAGTCAACAGGTTAGCGCATAGGTATAACCTAGCGCATAGGAGCCGTCGGGGTTCACATAGGAAAAGGAGTTTAGCGCGTAGGAATAACTTAGCGCATAAGACTAAAAGAATAGCGCCTGGGAGGGATAGATTAGCGCGTAGATAGGTTTTAGCGCATGGGACACATGGGTTAGCGCGATGGAAGAAAAGAGTAGCACGTAGAAATAATCTAGCGCATAGGGCAGATAGTTTAGCGCTTAGGAAGAATAGATTAGTGCGTAGATAGTTTCTAGCGCATAGGACAAATTAGATAGCGCAGCAGAAGAAAAGAATAGCGCGTAGGCATAATCTAGTGCATAGGGCAAATAGGCTAGCGCGTAGGACAAGTAGTCTAGCACGTGGGATTTTTTAGCACATTGGAGGTCTGTTTTAGCGCATCCATGAAAAATTTGTAGTTTTGGCCGATTTTGAAAAGTTGTGTTTTCGCGTGCCTGTCGTGTTTTTGATGCATTTATCCAAGATGAGTATTTGTATAACTTGTTTTGATGTGCAATGTTCCAAGTTATGTATAGATATCAAGCTGTTTGTGTTGATCAGAATATGATTATTTGCGTTATCTGTTTTAAGTTCAAATGTGTATGAAAGCCTGAGTTGTTTTACAAGCCGATATGGGTTGGAAACTTGAGTTGTTTTACAAGTTTTGATATGGGTGGGAAACTTGAGTTGTTTTACAAGTTTATGTGATTGTGGTACTTGAGTTGTTTTACAAGTTTTGATATGGTTTTTGAGAACTTGAGTTGTTTTACAAGTTGATATGAAATGATTAGGATTTTGAACTTTGATTGTAGATGAGCAAATTTGTTTCATGTTGTTGATGTAAGTTTTATTTTGATATCTTTGTGTTCATGTGGAAACTGATATTGGATATGTGTGGTTTGTTGACAGGAGTGATTGGGTATTGTGCAGTCGAGGGAGAGATTCCCGAGACCATGGACGTTGATACCACGTCTGTCACAGGCAGACTTGGATATTATTGAGAGATGCGGATTGACCTCTCTTTTGGATATGCCTCGGTTTACTGTGAACCGGGGACTGTTGACAGCATTGGCAGAGAGGTGGCACAGTGATACGAACACCTTTCATTTTGCCACTAGAGAGATGACAGTGACACTGGAGGATTGCTACCAGATTTTGCGCATTCCTGTGGTAGGGGCACTGCTACCCTACGAGCAGACAGAGGAGGGCGGCACAGAGGCACTGCACCGTATATTTCATGATGAGAGTGTCTGTGCCTATGAGATCCCTTGGCAGGAGTTTTTGGATCTGGATTATGCACTGCTGCCATCGGTATTGGCAGGATTCATTGGAGGATTCCTTTGTCCTGATCGCAGGTCAAAGGGATTTTCAGTAGGATGGGGGCTGGTCTTGGAGCAGATGGTGACACAGGGTTAGAGATTTGCATGGGGGTCAGCGATGTTGGCCCATCTTTACAGGAGCCTGCATGAGATAGTATACCTCGGTTATGGGAGTTTATCAGCAGGTGTTACTCTATTACAGGTATGGTGCTGGGAGCATATCCCAGTAGCGAGGCCATTGGCAGATAGAGATAGGCCCGTAGGTGCAGCATACGCCTATGGATACAAAGGCCTAGTTGTCCAGCGTAAGCTGGGCAAACTAGAGCACTGGAGGAGAGTTTTTGATGACATAGATACGGTCATTTGGAGACCGTATACAGGTTGTGAGGTGTGGGCAGAGGATGGGATAGAGATGCCTTTCATTTTCATGACGAGGTATCTTATTGGGAGGACTTCGTTCGTTATTGAGCGGTTTTTGGTCACTCGAGTTTTGCGACAGTTCGGGAGGCAGCAGGGGATTCCACAAGGAGCGTGCTTGTATGCACGGCGGCAGCAGGATGTGGCCGATTGGGGGCTGACTATTGATAGTGTCGTGGCCGTAGAGGAGTTTACAGGGTTAGCTGGACAGGTCTGGGACTATGCCCAGAGATACAGGATGCCGGGATGACAGAGGAGTTCGCTCATTTGTTTACTGCGCGGGGAGTGGCGAGGATCTCCGATCCCGAGGAGATGAGGCCAGCATTTGATTCGGATGGAGAGGAGGGGGGAGATGATGGAGATGATGGAGATGATGGAGGAGGTAGAGGAGCCAGGGGGAGGTAGGGTGTGCAGCGGGCGGTACGACAGGGTAGGATTGAGAGGGGGAGAGGAGGTTTGGCCATTGGAGTCGGGAGAGAGAGGAGAGTGACAGAGGTTTTGGCGGCGGTGGGGGGTGAAGAGGAGATGGTGAGACCAGCTCAGAGGAGGAGGATAGATATACTCCCACCTCCAGTACTGAGGACAGGGCGAGTGGGAGGGGTTCCTCCAGCACAGGGACCATTGTGGGTTCGAGTGCCGGGTCATGTAGAGGATGCATAGATCTGGACCTTACAGATTACTGTGCAGTAGCTGCAGGCACAGATTTTGACCTATCAGCGGCAGATTTCGCAGTTGACCGTTGAGAGAGATACTGAGATAGAGCGGTGGGGTCGAGCGGAGGAGGCCTTGGCGAGTGTACAGAGAGCAGCGGTGGGTGGTCCATTCAGAGACACCCTGAGAGAGCTGACTTGGAGAGTACAGGAGGTTGAGTATTATAGGCGGCATTATGAGGATGCAGTACCCAGAGAGCGATGTGTAGCGAGTTTTGCACAGTCGAGATCGAGTCGATCTCGAACTGCTAGGACACGATCTGAGAGTCGAGGAGTGACTGGGCCAGCGAGACAGGACCCTCCTGCAGATCCGGGGGCGAGTGTATCTGGAGCTAGGCACGATCCTCCTGGAGATCCAAGGGCAGGTGCATCCGGAGCGAGACCATCTCCATCAGGGGATAGTCACACTTGAGAGACATGGCCTCTATTGTATTTTTGAATTTTTGCATACTTTGTACTGGACATATTTTTGAGACACATTTTGTAGATTTTGATCATTTTTTGAGAGATATATATATATACGGAGGACCATTTTTTATCGATGTGATGTGTTTATGGATGCATTTTATGTGTGCTACTTCCTTTCATATGATGATGTAATGCTTACATATATGATGTAATGTGTGATGCAGGATGTATGTTTTTATATGCTATGAGATGTATCTTGAAAATGAGATGTATAATTTAATATGCTGTTACATGTAATATGAAATGATGTAATAATGATGTAATAATGATATGGGATAATAGTGTAAAATGATGTGTGATTAATTGTAAAATGATATGCAACTAATTGTAAAATGATATGCAACTAATTGTAACATGATATGCAACTAATTGTAAAAATGAAATGCAACTAATTATTTTTGGAGCATCTCTCATTCTGTATTTGCCATCCGATATAACCATTTATTTGCTTTCTTTGTAAATATCATCATGGAGCATTTATCAATTTTTGGATATGTTGAAAATTTATACAAGCATAATAGTATAATTGAACCATAATGACCTGAATAAAATTTACATGATATTTGATTTTGCAAGATAACACAAGCGTCAAGGTATAATTGAACCAGGACGACCTGAGTGCGTATTGCGGAAACATACAAGATTAGATCATTTATATGCGTGAAATGGAATCAGGCCTTAAGTGATATGGATCACGTCTCGAGGCAAATATTCACACAATACAAGTGATCGCCTCCCAGACAGAAGACTAAGAAAATTTTTGGAAATTCCTCATGATCTTTGGCTGTGAAGCTTTTTATGAGATAAAGAGGAGATTCCAATCAAATTAAAAAGTTCAAAATGCAAAATAATCAAGACCTTAATGCGATAATGCAACATTTAGTACTTCAGAAAATCATCCATCCTTGAGTTTCTTGTGTATTTGTTTGTGTTTTGGTTGTTGTGATGTAGTGTAGTTGTGTTTGTTGGATGTCCTGTGTCTGAGGTTTTACAATAGTTGGCATGCCTTGAATGTTTGCAAGTTTTTGAACAGTTTAATGCCCCTAGATGAGTGGTCTTCTGGATATGATTATGTACAGTGATTTCCAAGCCATGGTGAAATGCTGTAGATGAATGACTCAGGATAGTGACTACGCTAAGTATGTCCTGAATGGATATATGCTAAGTGTCGGGCGATGGCCGATAGTGTTTTGATGGATAAAATGGCATGGATATAGATAAAGGAGCCGGCCTTTCACAAGGGCGCCTGTTTACCAGGTTTTCACCATTTGTTTTTATTGTACTTTGTATTTTTGCTTTTTCTGGATTTTTTTGATTTTTTTGTTTGTTTTTGGCTTTTTCCGTGCACTAGGCTACCTTAAGTATAGTACTTCTTTAGATGAATGCTGTTAGTTGGATCATCGAGCACATCTCCTTCAGAATTTGTTAGCTGATAGGCACCTGATCCATAGAATGATATGATGACATAGGGACCCAACCAATTAGGTTCAAATTTCCCTTTCTTTTCTCTATCTTGCTGGTTTCTTGGATTTTCTTTTAGGACTAGATCACCAACCTTGAAGTTACGAGGAATGACCTTGTGATTGTAGCTCCTGCACATGCATCGCTGATATGCTTTGAGATGAGTATAAGCATGTTGGCATCTTTCATCTAATAGTTCTAGTTCTTGCAGTCGGTTAACTCGATACTCTTCATCGGGGATCAAACCTTTCAAAGAGACTCTAAGAGATGGAATTTCTACCTCTAAGGGTAAAATAGCCTCTGATCCATATACCAATGAATATGGTGTTGCCCCTGTAGGTGTGCGAATGCTGGTCCTGTAAGCCCAAAGTGCTGGATTGAGTTGTACTTGCCAATCTTTGCCGGCATCATTCACTGTTTTCTTGAGAATTTTTAGGATTGTTTTGTTAGATGCTTCTGCTTGACCATTTCCCTGGGGATAGTATGGTGTAGAAAACTGATGTTGGATTTCGAATTTTTCACATAATTCCTACACATCTTGGTTTTTGAAAGGTCGCCCATTATCTATGATGATTGAACTTGGAATACCATATCTGCAGATCAGATAATTGAGGATAAAAGAGGCAATTTGTTTCCCGGTCACTGTGGTCATGGGAACTACTTCGATCCATTTGGTAAAGTATTCTGTTGCAGTTATAATGAACTTGTGTCCATTTGAAGATGAAGGATGTATTTTGCCAACTAGGTCCCATCCCCACTGACAAAAGGGCCATGATGTTGTAAAGGGCTGCAGTTCCTGTGCTGGTGCATGTATCAGATTGCCATGGATCTGGCATTTAGGACATTTCTTGGCAAAGTGATATGAATCTTTCTCCATTGTAGGCCAGTAGTATCCCATTCGTAGAAGCTTTTTAGCAAGAGTAGTGCCACTTGAATGTGTGCCACAAATACCTTCGTGAAGCTCATGTAAAGCTGAATCAGAATCATTACGATCAAGGCAACGAAGAAGAGTACCATCTAGACCTTGACGATATAAGGTATTAGCTGTAAGGGTGTAACGGGCAGCTTGTCGGATAAAGTTACGTTTTTGGTTATGGATTGGTCAATGGGTAAGATATTATGCTTGAGGTAGTCGTATATCGGTCCATATAGTGGAGAATCGGAACCAGTCAAGGCATAGATAACATGGGATTCGGAGTGGTCATAGGCGGGGGAGAACAGTTGCTCTACCAGGAACTCATAACGACTCTGTTGCTCAAGAATTTGTAGTAGCGAAGCGATTGTAGCCATTGCATCGGCTACTTTGTTGTTCAACCTTGGTATTTGCTCAAAGGTGATGTGCACAAAATACTATTTGAAGTCATCCACCATTCGTTTGTAAGGTAGTAGCTTGTCGTCCTTTGTCTGATAGTCGTTGTTGATTTGATTGATGACCAATTGTGAGTCTACATAGACTTTTAATTATGTGATTTTCCATTCGACAGCCATTTTGATGCCGATGACCAGTGCTTCATATTCAGCCACATTATTTGTGCATGGAAACATAAGTCTGTATGATTTTGGCATAGTGTGTCCTTTAGGAGTGATGAACAGAATGCCGGCACCTGAACCATGTTGAGTATAGGATCTGTCAAAGTATAGGGTCCATTGTTTAGTAGTAAGAACAAGTACATCCCTGTCCAGAAATTCAACCTCCATGGTTTGTTTGCCTGGTAGCGGTGCTTCGGCCAATTGATCTGCAATTGCTTGTCCTTTGATGGCTCGTCTTTCTGTGTATTGGATGTCAAATTCATTGAGAATCATGACCCATTTAGCCAATCGGCCTGTAAGAGCGGCTTTGCTGAGTAGATGTTTGAGAGGATCAATTTTTGCAACTAGCTTTATGGTGTGTGCTAGCATGTAATGTCGGAATTTCTGAGATGCAAAGACTACTGCTAGGCAAGCCTTTTCAATAAATGTATAGTTGAGCTCATAGCCATTCAATGTTCTACTGATGTAGTATATGGCATGTTCCTTTCCTTGTTGATCTTCTTGTGCCAATAGTGCCTCCAGTGAAATATCTGTTGTTGAGATATATAGAATAAGTGACTTTCCGGCAACTGGTGGTACTAGAACTGGTGGATTCATCAGGTACTGTTTAATTTGGTAAAAAGATTCTTCACACTTAGCCTCCCATTTGAAGGGTACATTTTTGTGTAGCAAATGGTTAAATGGTAAACTTTTATCTACTAGCTGAGCGATGAATCGTTGGATTGATTGAAGTCGTCCCTGTAGAGATCTGAGTTGACTGATATTTCATGGTGGTGGCATTTCCATGATGGCTTGTACCTTTGCTGGATCAACTTCAATACCTTTAGCTGATACTATGTAGCCTAGTAACTTGCCTGATGTAACCCCAAAGACACACTTCTTAGGGTTGAGTCGGACTTGGAATTTTTGCAATCGATCAAAGATCTTTGTTAGGATGCCGAGATGTTCATCTCTGGTGAAGGATTTTGCTAGTAAATCATCCACATAGTCTTCCATAAATGTGTGCATCATATCATGGAAGATGGTTGTCATTGCTCTTTGATAAGTGGCCCCTGCATTCTTTAAGCCAAAAGGCATGACATTCCAATAGTACGTCCCCCAAGGACAGGTGAATGCTGTTTTATCTTGATCTTCCGGAGCTATCTTAATTTGGTTATAACCTGAGAAACCATCCATTAGTGAGAGCATTGCATGGCCTTCTGTGAGATCTACAATTATATCAATACTTGGCAGAGGAAAGTCATCCTTTGGGAAAGCTTTATTGACATCTCTGAAGTCAGTACATATTCTTATACTACCATCTGGTTTTGAGACTGGAACAATGTTGGAAATCCATTCTGCATAGTCAATAGGTCGGATGAATCCGACATCTAATAATTTCTTTAATTCCGTTTTGACCATGAGTGCTATTTGTGGATTCATCTTTCATAGCTTTTGCTTTACTGGCTTAACTCCAGTAGAGATGGACAAGTGATGCATGATTAAGTGTGGATCTACTCCGGGCATATTAGCATATGACCAAGCAAAATTGATTTGTTGTTCTTTAAAGAAGATGATGAATGCCAATCTTTCTTCTTCTGTTAGAGATTCTGCAAGATGTATATTTCTGGCTGCTTCTGTAGTACCAATGTTGATTGATTGAGTGGGCTCAATCAATATGGGCAATCGCTCATGAAAGTGCTCAGGAAGAGTGTCAAGTCGCCCATCGTTAGGTGTCTTAAAAAGGTTTTCACCCTCTGATGCATCCTTTATTTTTACTTTTTTATGATCTAGAGCTGCCATTGACTGGTTTTCAGCATTAGATCCATCATTTGATGCATTTTTGCGACTGAGAGACTTGGCACTCCCTGATTGATAGATATCATTATTTCGTTCACTGGTAGAGCTTGTTTCCGGATTTACGGTACATAGGTAATGGACAATAGATGCATCATCTGGGAAAATAGGTATATCACTTGTTTTAGGTTCGTCCCAGTCGATTAGGTCAGGAAAGAAAAGTGGTAAGGAATCGTTGGGTGGATCAAGTTCGGCTACTGTAAGTGTTAGGATAGAGTTATCATCGTGATGGGTCTTGTTTTTAAAGAAGTCTAAGGTTTCATCGAGGTCTTTGATGGTATCATCTTCTACATAGACTTGTTCGTAATATTTCTGTTCGCTTTCCTGAACGTCATAGATATGTTGTGGTCCAAATTCAAGAGGTCTATCTTCTGCGTTATGTTCTTCTTGAGAAATGGATATGAAATCAGCATCATCTGGGATATTTGTAGTAGTATCAGAGCAAGCACCCCATTCATATTCATTTGAATCTGTCTCATAGGCATCATCCCAAATTCTATCTGTGCTATAAACAGGTATGTTGTATGGCAAAAAAAAATCTTTGATGATGGATACTATTTTGATATTCTATGTTGATTCTGTATCCGATCCGTCTTCTACAGTCTGGATTTGTTCATAGATTGTGCTTCCTCAGGGAGGAATGATGGTTTCTTGTGATGATATGATTTGTTCTTGAGCCATTGGTGTGTGAATAGGAGCCACTGCTGCAGAGATGGCCTTCTTATGATTCAAAAGCTTTCCCTGATGTATCTTCTGATCTTGACGTTCTCTTGCCTTGCGGATTGTTTCTGCTGATTCAAAGAGAGCTTCCTGCCAGGATTCTTCCTTGTATTTCTTCTTTTCTTTCCATTGAGGTTTTGCATTTGTGTGTGGTGGCCTTTTCAATAGGAAAGTGAATTTAGAACCTAATCCTGCTTTATTTCTACTAGGTTGTGAAGGAAGATCTATAGGTTCCGTAACTCCTTCTTGGCGTTTCCCAATAGGTCCTTTGCCGCCATATCCCATTTGTTTCATGATCAAGTAGCCTTTTCCATATAGGTGTGTCGGTAGAACAATGTCTAGAGCGGCCGCTCTATTAGCTTCTTCTTCATCTTTGTATAGCTAGTTAAGAACATCCTTATCTTCTGATTCATGTGCTAGAGTCCCCAATTGGATGAAGGTACCATCAAATTTAGTTATGGGTTGAGTTGCCAGATGTGTTGATATAGTAGGTAAACCATGTGATCTAGGTGATGTTGGCAATCTGGTCAAACATAAAGGCTCCATAGAGTATTCGCCCATGCCTTGGTCTTTGATTTGCATTTTCTGTTTGAAGTCTCCCCATAAGGAGTTGGATTTTGCTGTTGGTGGATCAGATGTTGAAGACCGCTGCTTTTCTCTGTTATAAGGAACCAAACTATCTTGGGCTGCCCCCATCGCATTGCAATGTTGAAATGGATTGTGATCAGCTGATATGGAGATTTCCTGTCCATCATAAGGAAACTTGACACACTGGTGATATGTAGAAGGTACTGCTTGCATTTCATGTATCCAGGGTCGGCCTAATAAAATATTGTAGGTTAGATCGATATCTAAGACTTGACAAATAGTATCCTTTTGTACTGGGCCCACTTGAATAGGTAATATGACGGTGCCTTTAGAGGACCATTCCTCATCATCATATGCTTTTATGGTAATCTTTTTGCAAGGATCAATAGATTCTTCTGAGAAGCCTAATGCACGGATAAGCTTTAAAGTATAGATATTAAGGCCGGCTCCTCCATCTATTAGGACTCTCTTGACTCGGTGTTTGCAAACAATGACTTCAATATGGATAGGAGTATTATGTGGATGACTCAATGAAGTATTATCATGCTCTGAGAAGGTGAGGTTATGAGATTTTGTCATGTGGGCAACCATAGCTTGGAATCTGTCTGTATCCAGATTTTGAGGTACATTTGTTTCTAATAGCGCTTGCTCCAATATGTCTTTGTGTCTTGGAGATAGTTTCAACAATTCCAGGATAGATATCTGAGCCGGAGTTTTGCGTAGTTGATTAACTAAGTCGTATTGGATCTTTGGTGTGGTAATTGGAAGTGCAGTGTGTCCCTTCAAGACATATTTCTGAGTCCGGGTTGTTACATTGACAGATTCATGATCACGTTTATCTCGAATGGTTATAACATTGACTTGATGGTCTTTGGCTGATATGTGATTGATTGTGTTGTTGTAGATGTGATTAATACGAGCTCTGCGTGTATCATTTGAAGTTGATACACCATCTTTGTTATAATTTGGAAGAGGATCTTTGAAGGCTTCGTGATCATTATTTGTTTTGAGACCATCCACCGTTAAGTCACCTCGATCAATCATGTCTTGGATTATGTGTTTCAATCTCATGCACTCATTTGTTCTATGACCTTTGTTGCGATGAAAATCACAATAGTGTGAATCATTCCACCAAGGTGGTTTGATTGGGGGTTCATAATTGTTGATTGGAGGTAAAGAAAGAACCTTGTTTTCCAACAGTTCTCTGAATGCGGACTCTAATGATTGGCCCAATGGTGTGAAGATACATTTATGGAAATTGTTGGTGTTGTTGCGTGAATTGTTGTTAGGCCCTGGATTCAGGTTTTTGTTTGGATTATCGTTGGCGTTGTTGGTATTGAGTTGTCCTTGAGCATTGTTTGGTGCATATGTGTTGGCACTGGGAGTAGCATTTTTAGGATTTTTCGTATTTTTAGTATTTCCTGATAAGGCAAGCATTGGCTATTTAGATTTGGGATCATATGATTCATTGTTGCCTTCATTTTTGTTTCGAGTCCAAAATCGAGTTTTGTCCAAATTAGTGTTGTTTTGGTTATTGTAGTTTGATGAGTTCGTCCCTTCTTTGTAGAACTTGAGTGTTCCCTTTTTAACACAAGCTTCCTCTACTTGGATACCATTTTCGATCAATTTGTCAAAAGATGGTATGCATTGAAGTTTGAGTCTGTAACTCATCTCACCATTCAAGTTATCAATGAAGATTTCCATTTTCTCTTTTTCAGGAATATCTCGAGGATATCTTGATACCATGCATCGCCAATGTTGAAGGAATAACATGAATGTTTCATTATTCTTTTGTTTGGTGTTATAAATATCTAGCATGGTTATGGCATGTTGGATGTTGTAAGAATAATGGGTGATGAATTTGTTAACCAATTCATCAAATGATCTAACAGGTGGTGTAATCTTAGATAACCATTCCATCGTTTGTCCTCCCAGGCTTCTCGGGAATAACCTCATCAGATAAGTGTCATTATGAGCAAATTCAAGACTCATAGTACAAAATTCTCGAACATGATCTCGAGGATCACCTTTCCCATCATATTTATCAAATTTGGGAATGTTTGAGTTTGGAGGAAAAGGTATCATGTTTAAGCTTTTGTCAAATGGATAAGGATAGATTTCGTTTATAGAATACCGCACTGTTGTCCCTTGTTGCATATCGTGTATTTGTCTTTGCAACATTTGCATTTGTTGAGTAAGAGCAACCAAGGGCGCATTATCTTGTCGAGGGAAGAGTTCTTCCCTCGTATTTGTTCTCAACTGAAAAGGTGTAGTAAATGGTATGTATTGTTCTGGGGTTTCAAAAGCAGGTACTTGCATTTCTGGTATATGTTGTTCTGGAATATGTTGTTCAGGTACGCGAGTTTCTTCTTTCCTTTGTTGTTCTTGATATGTATATTGTTGAGATCCTATTTGAAAGACGTTTGTGTCGAAATCTTCAGGAAGTTTGACACCTTTGCTTGTAAGCATGAGTAGATATTTTTCTTTGTCATTTTCCATGAGTTATTCAATGAGTTTTTGGAATGAAGGATTTTCTTGACATTCCTGAAGAATTGCATCAGTAATTTCAGGATCGTCTGATGATGGAACTTCAAAAGGATTTGATAATCTATGATTCATACTTGATTCCGCGGGTGTCTCGCTTTGTTTGTTTCGTTGAGAGCGAGTGATAGGCATTTAAATAGAAACTTTCAGTGATGAAAGGAACAAAGTCCTCGTTGATGTGTTGTTCGGGCATTGGTGGTTCTGGTCGAGATGTGTTATATGTGATGCACTCGTCGGGTAAGAATGCGGGATTGATTTTCCCACCTCAGTTTATCTTTTGATTAAAAGTAGACTTTTGATACTATGCTCTTGTTTTCAGGGGTTCTCTATCAAATTCGCTAGATTTGTTTTGGATATAACGTTTGACGTGATGAAGAAATATCCAATGAGATTTGAAGAGTTGACGATTGATGTATAAAAACTTGTTTCGCTTGATGAATTTGGAAAAGCTAGGTTGTTGTTTCTTCAACATGATGTTATGATAGAGGTTCTTTCTTCTCAGAATAAGGAGATTAGTCATGCATGAGTGATCAATGATTTCCTTTGATTTGTTTGGATTTAGTTGATTCCTGTTTGAGAAATTTCAAATCTTACTTTATCAGAGTGAAGGTTTAGCTATCCTTTCACGACAAAGTGTGTCAAATGATATGGATAAAAGCCTCCCGATCTGGAAACTGGATTTGACAATTTGAAAATTCTAAACAAGTATTTTTGAGATAAAATCCGTAAGATGGTAAAGGATTTGATTGATACTGATGATGAAAATTTTCCGGATTATGATAAGAGAGACATCCTCTATTGCTCGATTCGTTTAGGATTCGGACAACTTTGTTTGACACAAATTTAACTTGAGAAGTAGTTTTAATGATTCGTTTTTGTCACTTTGGTTTGATAAAAGACGTGTTTTGATGAAAAACTATTTTTAAAATTTTTTCGAAATTTTCAACATTTTTGGTTTTTCAACTCTCTGTTTTTCTACGTTTTCTCACGCGCTAAAGCAGAGGTTTGATGCGCTACCTAATTTTCCTGACGTGCTAAAATGTTTCTCACACGCGCTAGTCTGCCCCCAGTTACGCGCTAAAGTATTGATTCTGGAAAAAAATTTCTCTGATAGTGGAAAAATGAAAGCGCTAGACTGGGCTTTACATGCGCTAACTGTTTCGGCTAATGCGCTAAAGTAGGATTTCCACGCGCTAAGCTGTTTGTTTCACGCGCTAAGACAGGTTGTTTGAAATTTGTTTGTGATGTTTGCTTGGAAACAACGCGCTACACTATGCCTCCTACACGCTATTTGTTTTGGTTAATGCGCTAACTTTGGTTACCTACGCGCTAATGTTTTCCTGATACGCGCTAGAATCTATTTTGCACGCGCTAAAGGATTATTCTCTGTTTTGCTTTGCAGTTGGAATGCTACTATTTTTGTTTTACGCGCTATTTTGTGTTTTGGATGCGCTAAAAGATCTGTTACACGCGCTAAGATGTTACTCTCACGCGCTAGAATGCTCTGATTTTTCCTTTTTGGTGTTTTTGTGAGGATTTTGATTTTTGTTGAGAGAATTTTTTAAGTATGATGGATGATTTTCTGAAATACAAAATGCAAGCACAACACACAAAGTACAATCATTTCACTTAATCTAACATAAAGTGTATGTTCTGTCGAGGATGTGTTCAAATCTCCAATGTTTCAACAGGTTGGATACAAGATAAACACTTCAGAAAGACTCTTTATTCAAGGGTCATAAGCAACATCATAGCCCACTAGTCTCGATACTCCGTCAGCTCAAACAGCCATGTCACCCCCTAGAGGGCGCCCGTTTTTTTGCCTTTTGCCAGAAATTAACCCAAAGTGAATTGCTTCACAGTTGAGTAGTTATCTTGGGAGATATATGGTGAGTAATCTTGGGGGCGGATTCTTCCCCACCCTTGCACTATGATGTTACAAATGTTTGGATACTGACTCAGCTCAAAATTTCTAATGCTAAGGTTCTTAATCAGGCTTCCTGTTCGGCCGTCAGTGATAAACTCCCTTAGGAGGCTTCCCAACCTTTAGAACAAAGGCTTTACGTATCTCGAGGATACTGGGGGAAGGCTAATCACTGCGCGCAACCATTGAAAAGGACTTTCGTCACTTTCCACATTTGATTATAGTGGGTTGGAATTCTTGGCATCAAAGTCATTCTCCACTTAGGTCATTCCCTTCACATCTGCCATAAACGGCTTTAAGAGTTGATTGCAACTCCTCAAGAAGGCAGGCCTGCTAAAGGTTTTAACTGCTTGAAATACTGAAAGTGTAAGAGTGGTTTGGCTTTTTGATCACCCAGTTAAGGGGAGAGCATATACCTTCCACTTTCGAGATAAGGCAAATAAGTTTGTTTTTTTTAAACTCCAAGACAATAATTTGCTAACTTCTATTTGGAGATGTTGCTCCAAAAAGCATGGTGTTCTTTTTAATCCTTCATAGCAATAATTGTTTAATCTATGGAAAATAAATCGTCAACAAAGCAAATTCAATTTTGGAGGTCAACAAAAGAAAAATGTTTTTGCTGTAAAAGCAAACTTCCTCGCTTTACTTGCAAGAAATTGTTAAAATCCTGTAAATAAACAGAACGAGAAGACGGTTAGTTTGTTTGGGAGAACTTCCACAAGTCTAAAATTTTGAAATCGGTTACAAAAAATCTTTTTGTTTGTTTTGTTTGTGATGCGCTACAGAATAAACTGTACGCGCTACAATACTCGTCGGATGCGCTACAGTTTCTTCTCCATGCACTATTCTATTGCCCTGATGCACTACTCTGTCTATCGTATGCGCTAATTCTATGTTTTCATTTTTCTCGCGATCCGTTATGCAGGAAAAATTTGAATCTTATGCGCTAACTGTTGTTTTCAACGCGGTGGAATATGTATGGAAAGCGCTTAAAGGTTAGGTGGATGCGCTAATCTGTTAGGTCAATGCGCTAATCTGTGTTTCGCCGGCGTCGACACCTACAGGAAAATTTGTCAAATAGTGTCATGCGTTGAGAAACCGTGTTTACACACTAAGACAGAAAGTACACGCACTAAACAGTAGGCTAGAAGCGCTAAACTGTTGGGCGGATGCGCTAAAATGTCTTTTTGACTCGCTAATTCTGGTTTCCCGCGTACCTGCAAAAGTCATCAAATTCAAAAAATGATGTGTTATTGGGGTTCATGCCCCACGGTGGGCACCAGAAATGTATGTGGGAAAAGTGGGCAAATAAAACTTAAAACGTGAAAATTACAAGAAATACCAATCCACACACACACACAGGACTTCTTGATGCAAGCTATGGAGTAACGTAGTGTTACTCAGCTTCCCAAGGAGGGTCCCATGGTTCTCTATCTCACAATGTCCCTCAAACCAATGTTTTGCTCTCAGATTACTGAGCAAAATGGTTTAGGGATGGCAAATATGAGAACAAGAGAGATTTTTAACTTATTTTAGTATGAAATGGAGATTAAGCTATGTATGATGCTAGAAATGCAACAAACAAAATGATAAGATGACAGGGTTAGTATGAATACTATCCTAACATACTATATTTTAGTCTATGATTGAACTAAAATGATAGATAAATTACTCTAGCATGCATATTCATGATTAATTCTGATCTAAAGAGAGGCTAAATGATGAGCATAAAATGATATAAAAGCTTGAAACAATTTGAGCATAAGTGTGATGCTTCAAATTTGAAAGATGATTGTTAAAAATGGAGGAATGAGAGCTCTATTTATAGCACAAACAGGGCAATGGATGGTCAAGATTGAATGTTTTAATTAAGGGCCAAGTTTGAAAGTTGGGGATCCATGTCCACAATTGGCACCAATGAAATGATGACAAATGTCAACATAGGATTGGGTTGAAAGAAGAGGTTGGAGGCATTAAAGGCCTGAGGAGACCTCATGGTTATCTAAAGGCTAAGGGTCAAGTCTAAGTTAGGTTTACCCAATGAATTAGGATCTAATCCAAAGATAAACCTTTGTGCAAATGATTAAGAGATAATCATGGTCAAAGCATTAATGACCTGATGAGACGCTTGGGTTGGGTAGAGGTTGAGTCAAAACAAATGTTTTAACCATGTGGGAGGGTTTGAAATAACCATTAATGGTTATTGGAGACTTTGGGGATTAAGTGGTTGAAGGTTGGAAGCCTTCAATGGTTTTCAAAGACTTTGGGGGTTTTGGTGGTTGAAGGTTGAAAACCTTCAATGGTTATCCAAGACTTTGGCCCATTTGAGAAGTGACCTCCCTTTGCTTAGGGATGTGACAAAGTTTAGAGGAGGGGTTAGGTTAATTAGAATCGATTAGAAGATTCTAGAAGGGATTAGGAAGGGGTTTGGGATTTTGCAAGTGGATGGGGGATAATAGGATTTAATTGAATTATTTGATTTTCATTCAATTTAGGATAACTATTTAATTAAATTTGAATTTAATTAAAAGTGGCTAGAGGATTTAATTGAATAAAATGATTTATTCATTAAATGGTATAGTGAATTTTATTTAAATAAATTGAATAATTTATTTAATAAAATAGAAGAATGTGGATAATTTAATTAAATTGGATTTAATTAAATAGAGAAATGAACATAAAATATTCATTTAGGAATATGGTCATTTTTATACGTCTACAAGGATCAATCTCCTTCATGCAAGATCCTTCACGCGCACAAGGCTTACATGTCAACATGATCTGATCTCCATTACAATGCTAACTCATCACATGATGTCATTGGTTGAATCACATAGGATTGGAACACTTCAACCAGAAACCTTGAACCTGAGACTACGAACTGATAGTCATGCAAAACTTCCATAGACGGGTGCTGATACCAGAACACTGGTTCACTTCAAACATACCACTTCACTATGTTATACTAGTTCTTACATATGCCGGTTCACAAGTTGTATGGGTTCTCACATATACTAGTTATCAGTATCAAACCGGTTCTCAGTATCATATCGGCTCTCTTAAACATATTGACATAGCGGTTCTCAGTATCATACCGGTTCTCTTGAACATATTGACATCAATTACAACATACAATATCATCATGTCAACATACTCTGTACATATGCCAACAATCTCCCCCTTTGCCATTGATGGAAATATACAAAGATATCTCTGAGCTTCACAACTTCTCCCAGAATACTGCATATATCTTCTTCACTTCACATCTTCTCCCCCTTTGATGAAAATGCCAAAGTGAAGGCATAAGCATATATGGTCTACTATGCTGCCCCCCCTAAGGAGTAGCATCCTTCAACACACCAATCCTGAGAAAAATATATCAATGTAAGTCCTGACTGATGTGGAGTACACACCTTTAGTTTACCTCTTGAAGGGGCAGGACCCCTAATTCACCTCTCAAGTAGGTAAAGGTAGCCTTTAGTAGAGGCTTGGTGAATATGTCTGCTAACTACTCCTTACTGGAAACATGTTCTAGTACAACTTCTTTGTTTTGAACCTTTTCCATTAAGAAATGATACTTAAGCTGAAAGTTCTTGGTTCTAGAATGTAAAACCGGATTCTTGGAGATGTTAATTGCACTTGTGTTGTTACAAAATATACTTACCAGTTCAGATATAGGAACTTTGAAGCCATTTAATACATGCTTCATCCAAATTGTCTGGGTGCAACTCATAAATGCTGCAACATACTCCACTTCTACTATAGACTGAGAGATACAACTTTGTTTCTTACTCATCCATGAGACTAGTCTTCCACCAAAAAAAAATGCACCACTGATTGTTCTCTTCCGGTCGTCCACATTACAAGCCCACTCAGAATCTGTAAATAGTTTTAGGTTGAAATCATTACTGTATGGATATCATAATCCATAGTCAATAGTTCCCTTCAAATATCTCAGAATCCACTTGACTGCTACCAAGGGGGGTTCTCTTGGGCTTTTCTAGAACTGTGCAACAATGCCCACTACATGTGCAATGTCCGGTCTGCTATGTACTACATAGTACAATTTACCAATCATTGATCAATATTACTTCTCATTTACTAACCCTGAGTCATCCTCTTTTGATAATTTACAACTAGTCACCATTGGTGTACCAACTGGTTTGTTGTCTTCCATGCCAAAAGTCTTCAACACCTCTTTGACATATTTGGACTGAGTGATAAAGATTTAATCTTTCATTTGTTGAATCTGTAGTCTAATGAAGAACTTAATCTCCCCTATAAGTGACATCTCAAACTCCTTTTTCATCTCATCTGCAAAATCATGACTCATCTTGTCATCTCCTCCAAAGATTATGTCATCAACAAATACCACATAGATCAGAATCTGATCTCCTTTTGACTTCAGGTAGATATTACTATCCTCACTTGTTCTCTCAAATCCAATCTTCACAAGATGGGAGTGCAAGCATTCATACCATGCTCTAGGTGCCTGCTTTAGTCCATACAAGGCCTTATGTAGCCTACACACCATGACACTATCTTCTGATAGGGCAAACCCATTTGGTTTCTATATATACACCTCCTCTTCTAGTATTCCATTCAGAAATGCAGACTTTACATCCATTTGATATACCTTGAATCCCTTGAATGTTGCATATGCAAGAAGCATACAAACTCCTTCTAATCTCACTACTGGAGCAAAGGTTTCTCCATAGTCTTCTCCTTCTTCTTGGGCATATCCTTTACACACCAGTCTAGCTTTGTTTCTAACCACAGAGCCATCTTCATTCAACTTATTTTTGAAAACCCATTTGGTACCAATGACATTTTTATGCTCCGATCTGGGTACCAAAGACCATGTACCATTCTTTTCTATATGATCAAGTTCCTCTTCCATTGCCTTGATCTAGTCTTCATCTTTATGTGCCTCTCTGAATGTTTTAGGCTCAAATTCAGAGATCATGCAAAAAAATTCTCTAATCTTTCTTCTTGTAAGAATTCCTACATCCTTGTCTCCTATGATCTTCTTTGGATCATGATTCAACTTTACATACCTAGAAATGATCTTTGTTGTTTCCTCATTCTTTTCTTCTTCATCCTTATCTCCATCAGCATCAGCATTCACCGGTGTAGGAGCACCATTACTGGGGCTTGGTTGTTTTGCAACCAGTTCCCAGAAGGTTACTACCAATTCATCTCCTACTTGCTCACTATCGGTTTCTTCAAGTTTCTCAGAGGTTTCATCAACTCTAACATTGATGCTTTCAGCAATTCTCTGAGTCCTATTGTTGAAACATTTGAGAGCTTTGCTTTTTGTGAAATACCCTAGGAATATTCGCTCATCACATTTTGCATCAAACTTGCTCTAATGTTCACTCCTCTTGATATAAAATTTGCTACCAAACACTCTAAAGTATCTTACAAATGGTGTCTTACCAGTCCAATACTCATAAGGTTTTTTGTCCTTACCCTTTTTGATGAGTACCCAGTTCATTGTGTAGACTATAGTGCTCATCGCTTCTCTCCAAAAGATGTGAGCAACCTTTCCTTGTATCAGTATAGTTCTAGCCGCTTCAACCATAGTTCGATTGTTCCTCTATGCTAATCCATTTTGTTGTGGAGTCTGGGGGGTAGACAGTTGCCTCTTGATGCCATTCTCTTTATAATACTTGTTGAATTCACCGGAAGTGAATTCCCCTCGTTGATCAGTTCTAAGGCATTTGATTCTTCTACCGCTTTCCTTTTCTACCAGTACTCTGAAAGCTTTGAACTTTCCAAAGGCTTCAGATGTATCCTTCAAGAATGTGACCCACATCATTCTTGAGAAGTCATCTGCAAGAATCATAAAATACCTATCTCCCTGCACACTCCTAGTTTTCACAGGACCACACAAATCAGTATGCACAAGATCAAGTAGATTGTCTACAGTGAAAGATTTACCTTTGGAGGTTGAGGAAGGCATTTTCCCCAATTGACACTCTCTGCACAGAGGATTTTCCAATTTGCTTAGTGTAGGAAATCGTCTAACTGCCTTGATCTTACTGGCCTTTACAATGTTATCAAAGTTTACATGGCAGAGTCTCCTATGCCATATCCAGCTATTATCAAACTTAGCCAAAAGACATGTACTGATATTTGCATTCAGCTGAAATAGGTTACCTTTGGTCTGCATACCGGTGGCCATAAGTTCACCATTCTTTCCTTTGATTTTGCACACTCCATTTTTAAATTCTAGAGTGAGTCCACTATTATTCAGCTCGGAAACACTCAAAAGGTTGTGTCTAAGACCTTCTACCCAATACACATTGTCAGCACTACTCTTTCCATTCAGAGAGATAGACCCTCTACCTTTGACCATACATGGTGCATCATTACCAAAATGAACAAAACCACCATCATACTCTTCTAGAGATAGAAACTTACTCCAGTCACCAGTCATATTGTGAGAACAACCACTATCATTAATCCACTCATTGGAATTATCAAAGCGGGAGACAAGAGCCTTCTTGTCTGACACATCTTCCTTGACTGCAACAAACACAATATCTTCATTTTCTTCATCTTCTAATTCCTCATCAGTGACACCTTCATCAACTGCTACAAAATAGTTTCTCTAGTTTCCTCCTTTGAACTTCTTGAACCTCTCCAGTTTATCCTTATTGTCACCATTAGCGCAGTTTACAGAAATGTGTCCTATCTGGTTACAAGAAAAGAATTTCAAAGGAAGCTTACCTTTGTATTTACCAGTTCCCTTGGGAAGTCTCTTAGCAAGAAGAGCTTAAAATTCCATCAGGATCTCCTCATCATCCATTTCTCTTCTTTGTCTTGGTTCACCACTGGTACTAGTTTCTTTGCCTTTTCTAGATGGTGTAGCAGATGCTCTGAAGGCTGATTCAGTCTTCTGAATACTGCCATCATAATTATTTAGCTCATAGGCTATTAACTCTGCAATGATGGAGTCTAGGGATACCTTTGTCTTGTCTACAGACCTCAACTCTTGAATAGCAGTAACACTTATTGCATAGATCGGTAATAAGGATCTCAAAACTTTGCTAGCAACAATGGAATCTTCCATTTTACTGCCTGCACTCTTGATATCTCCAACAATAATTTTGATTCTTATTCCATATTGTTGAATGGTCTCTCCTTCAACCATCCACATGTCTTCAAACTTTCCCCTAAGGATTTCTTCCTTATCTTGTTTCACATGCTCATCACGGCCATAGATATTCTCAAGGGCATCCCCATACTTCTTTGGGATTCTCTTTGTCCTAAACATCAATAAACTCAATGTCAGATAAACTGCTAATTAGGGCTTCCATGGCTTGCCCATTCTCTTGAATCTCTCTCTTTTCATCATCAGTGAGAATATCGATAGGAATAACATAAGAATTCTCAACATAGCTCCAATGTTGAGCACCCATGCTTCTAATGTATATCTTCATTCTGTCCTTCAATATTTTAAGTTGTCTCTGTTGATCTTTGGACCTTCCCTCTTCATCATTAGAGAAGGATATTTACCTCAAGCGATTAATCTTACAACACAGAGGACCTCAAGGATGCTCTGATACCAATTGATAAATAAATGATGAATAGTTAGTACCAAACCGATACTGAGAAGGGGGGGTGAATCAGTACTGATAAAAACTTTTCCTTGAACTGGTTTGACTGAGAACCCTGCACTTTGACTGGCAAGCAATAACATAGGTCTAAACCAGATTACTACCGGTTAAGCACAGTGAAATACATAAACTGGTAACTCGGCTTTCTACACAATCTAACATCTTATTTCTACTTCACCCATATGCATACACTAGTAATATTGCAACAAAAATGTAAAAACTTACTAGTTCAACATGCTTTACCACTTAACAGAGAATAACAAAGCATCACATGAAAGGCACCACACATAACACACATATTTAACACATGGAAACCCAACTGGGGAAAAACACAGTGGGGATGAATACCCACAAGCTATTCTTAAACTCTTTAGAAGTTCTCTCTGTTAGGAGCCTAGTCTAGTTAAAGACTATTACAATAGGTTCTATTAAGAATTGATCCTGCTAGGGATCACTCGGTTAAGGGATGGCTAGAATACCTAGTTAAGGATTAAACCCTGTTAAAGGATTTACAACAAGTTGTTTAAAGCTACCCTGTTAAGGGATTTTCCAACTGTTGAAGTGGGTTAGAGATCAATAGGTATTACAATGATCTGGTAACAACACTCAATGCCAGTGCAGATCCACTTTAGTTCCTTCCTTCTGCACTCACACTATGCAGGTATCTATTCTCATATCTAGTCTGGCAAGAATCACGTATATTTGCACTTAGATACACACACAACATTTGCCAACAACCTCAACATGAAACACAACATCGACCTTATAGGAAACAGATAGGTCAATAGCATAAACCCTAAACCCTAAACATTTAGGTTGAGCAATTTAGACAGTTCAATCTTGACCATTGACCACTTTGTATTTGAATACAATGGTCTTAAACAATTCTCAAGATGTTCTCCATCATTCATTCTTCACCACATATTTGAGGTGACAACCCATCACGCGTTCTCCACCATTTATAGAGACTTCACACATTCCTGAGGTAGATAAGATCAATCTCCTTCATGCAAGATCCTTCATGTGCACAAGGCTGACGTGGCAACATGATTTGATCTCCATTATAATGCTAACTCATCACACAATGTCATTGGTTGAATCACATAGGCTTGGAACACTACAATTGGAAACCCTGAAGCTAAGACTACCAACTAGTAGTCATGCAAAACTTCCATAGACCGGTGCTCATACCAGCACATCAGTTCACTTCAAACATACCACTTGACTATGTTTTTCTGGTTTTTACATATGCTGGTTCACAAGTTGTACCAATTCTCTTGAACATATTGACATACCTATTCTCAGTATCATACCAATTCTCTTGAACATATTGACATCAATGACAACATACAATATCATCATGTCAACATACTCTGTACATATTCCAACAGAAGAAGTGTCTGACAAGAAAGCACTTGTCTCTTGAATTGACAACTCTAGTGAGTGGATAATTGATAGTGGTTGTTCTCACCACATGACTGGTGATAGGAGAAAGTTTCTATCTCTAGAAGAATATGATGGAGGTGTTGTCAGATTTGGCAACGATGCACCATGTTTGGTGAAAGGTAAAGGATCCATCTCACTGAATGGAAAGAGCAGTGCAGATGATGTCTACCGCGTAGAAGGTCTTAAGCATAAGCTTTTAAGTGTTGCTTAGCTAAATGATAAATGACTCATTCTAGAGTTCAAAGGTGGAGTTTGTAGTATAATTGTAAAGAGTGGTGAACTTATTGCCACTAGTAAGCAGACTAGAGGTAGCTTATTTTGGCTGAATGCCAAGATAAGCTGGTGCCTAATGGCTAAGTTTGATGATAGTTGGATATGGCATATGAGACTTTGTCATATGAACTTTGATAATATTATTAAAGCCAGTAAGATCAAGGCGGTAAGAGGATTGCATTTTCTGGACAAACCTGAGAATTTCTTGTGCAGAGAATGTCAACTTGGGAAGATGTCTTTCTCAACTTTTAAAGGTAAGTCTTTTTCAGCAGAGAATTTACTTGATCTTGTGATACTGAATTGTGTGGTCCTATGAAAACTAGAAGTATTCAGGGAGATAGGTATTTCATGATTATTACTGATGGCTGCTCAAAAGATAAAATGCCTAAGAACTAATCAAGGATGTGAAATCACTTTTGATGAATTCAACAAGTAATGTGAAGATAGTGATATCAAGAGGCAGTTGTTTGCCACAAGGACACCACAACAAAATGGCATAGAAGAAAGGAATAATATGATTGTAGTTGAAGCGGCGAGAACAATGTTGATCCAAGGAAAGTTTGCTCACACCTTTTGGGGAGAAGTAGTGAGAACTGTAGTCTATACTATGAACCGGGTACTCATCAAAAAAGGTAGAGTTAAAACCCCTTATGAGTATTGGACCGTGAAAACTCCCATTGTGAGTTACTTAAAAGTATTTGGGAGTAAGTGATATATAAAGAGAGGTGAGCATTTGAGAAAATTTGACGCTAAAAGTGATGAAGGAATATTTCTGGGATATTCCACTAAGAGAAAATCTCTCAAGTGCTACAACAATAGAACACAAAAAATTGTTCAGAGTATCAATGTTAGGGTTGATGAATCCCCTAATGAAACCTATAGCGAAGAAGTGGAAGATTAACCAGGTATAGCCTTCTGGGAACCTATTAAGAAAGAATCAAGTAATGATCTTAGTGTTCCTATACTAGCAAAAGCTGTAGTAGGAGAAGAAGAAGAGGTAAGTGAAGGGGAAGAAGAAAAGCTAGCAGATCAAGCTAGAGTCATTCCTAGATATGTGAAACTACATCATGATCCAAAGAAAATCAGAGGAGATAAAGATGTAAGGATACTCACAAGAAGAAAAGTGAAAGAAAACTCTTGTATGATTTCTAAATTAGAACATAAGACTTCCAGAGAAGCACTTACAGATGAAGACTGGATTAAAGAAATGGAAGAGGAGCTAGACCAGATAGAAAAGAATGCAACATGATCTTTGGTACCCAGACCAGAACAGAAAAATGTCATAGGTACCAAATGGGTCTTCAGGAATAAGCTAAATGAAGAAGGGACAATTGTAAGGAACAAGGAAAGACTTGTATGCAAAGGATATGCTCAGAAGGAGGGAGAAGACTATGGAGAAACCTTTTCTCCTGTGGCTAGATTAGAAGGTGTCTGAATGCTACTTGCATTTGCAGCATTTAAAGGATTTATGGTTATCAGATGGATGTGAAGTCTGCATTTTTTAATGGAATCTTAGAAGAGGAAGTGTATATTGAGCAACCAGAAGGGTTTCCCATATCAGAAGATAGTGACATGGTGTGTAGATTACAAAAAACCCTGTATGGATTAAAACAAACACCTAGAGCATGGTATGAAAGGCTACACTCTCATCTTGTGAAGATTGGATTTGAGAGAACAAGTGAGGATAATAACATCTATCTAAAATCTGAAGGTGATCAGATTCTGATCTGTGAAGTATTTGTAGATGACATATTTTTTGGAGGAGATGATAAAATGAGTCATGCTTTTGCAAATGAAATTAAGAAAGAGTGTTAGATGTCTCTTATTGGAGAGATAAAGTTCTTCATTGGTTTATAGATTCAGAAAATGAAAGAGGGTATCTTTATTACCCAGTCCAAGTATGTCAAAGAGGTATTGAAGACCTTTGGCATGGAGGAGAGAAAACCAGTTGGTACACGAATGGTGACTAGCTATAAAGTGACTAAGGAAGATGATTCAATGCTAGTAAATCAAAAGGAGTACCAGTCAATGATCAGTAAGCTTCACTATGTGGTGCACAACATGTTGGTATTTTGGTATGGTTTTGTCATTGATGTCAACACCTACTAAACACTTATCAACTCTGGTACTTCGGAGAATTAGCAACATTTACCGGCAAGCAAGTGACTTATGCACAGTCACTGGTATCTAGTACACCAGTAGGATATAATATTCATCAACACTTGGAATAGCATGGAAAAGAGCTACTTATGTCAAAGACATCGTCTAGACACCTTGTCTTGGATTTTTGGTCATTGGTATATTTCCTATTTGCATATTTGTTGTTACTGACAAATAGGTCCAGGATATACACCGATCGGTTTATCTTTTCTAGATCAGCACGACACATTATGGAGATGTCTCATTATTGTTGTAAATGCATCAACCTGACATGTTGAAGCAGTTATTGCATCGAACATTGTTTTGCTTGTAAATTGATTTTATTGTAATATCCTTTAGAGCTGACCTACTAAAATTGGTCTTAGGTTATGATATAAATGTAAGATCTTATTTGTAAGATCATGTGTGTAATGCAAAAAGGAATTGTGTTAAGGTATATGCGAGATTAAGTAGAGCTATACATGCATACATCATTTGAAGGTTGAAGGAAGGTTTTTGTGAAGACAATCAGAACTACACCAGTATTGAATCCAGCATAGAAAGATGCTAATTTGAGCAGTACATCCTTAATTGATTTAACCATCCAATTGTAGTTAGTATGACTCCTATTTGTGTTTGAGCAATGAGCTCTAGGCGCTTGGCCTTTCTGCATGTGCAAACCCCATCTGTATACACATATTATTTGTAGTAGTATCATCTGATTGTGGGTAAGGTTTCCTACCATGGTTTTTCCCCTTACAGGGTTTCCATGTACAAATATCAGTGTTATGTGTTGTGGATGACTTTGTCTTTTTGTTTCATGCATTAATCTTTACCAGTATTAAAATTGTCTACTAGTATTAAAAGACTGGTTTACTAGTATTAAGCATTAAGTAGGTAAAGTTGTTTTTTGTTTGAATTTGTTAGACAATTGATTCACCCTCCCTCCTCTTAGTTGTCTCTGGGACCTAACAATTGGTATCAGAGCTTAGTCCTCTTTTTGCAAAAGGTTAACATCGTGAGGAGATCCAATGTGTACTAACTATTTCAGGAAGGATAGTCCTAAACTTGATGGAACCAACTATGGCATATGGAAGATCAGAATGGAGACACATTTAAATTGCATTGGAAAGGACATCTGGGAAGTTACAAAGAATGCTTATACTACTCCTAGTCTCGGTCAGTCTAATCCACCTACCTTAGGAAAAGATGAAGAAAGTGATTGCAAAGCAAGAGAAGCACTTTTGAGCGCATTAACTAATCAGCAAATCATGGGATTATCAGATAGATCAACTGCTAAAGCTATTTGGGATCATTTGGAAACACTGATTGAAGGAGATTCCACAGTCAAAATTGTAAAACTTGAAAGCTTCCGGGTCAGGTATGAAAATCTAAAAATGGAAGAAGATGAAAGGATTTCTTCTTTTATGGAAAGAGTTAATGAAATTTTTTTGGGTATTAAATGTTGTGGAGAAACCTTAACTGAAGATGAAATTGTTTCAAAAGTTTTAAGAGGATTGCCACTAGCATAAAAAATGAAGGTTTTTGCTATAAATGAGTTAAGAACAATACCTAATACATCAGTAGCTAGGGATACATTGATTGGAAAACTTTTAGCTTTTGAAATTGAGGAATTTGGTCATGTTGCTACTATAAAGACAGATTTAGCTTTTAATGCAACCTACATCATCTGCACCATCATTTGACAAGTCTGATTGGAAAGCTTTTATGCAAGAGAACTTGAGGAAAGAAGGAGAGAAAATGAAGAACTTGAAGCTCTATTTGCAAGAAAAATGCGTAAAGGTCCAGTTGGAAGTAAGTATGAAGGTAAAGCACCATTTAAATGCTTTAACTGTAATAAGATTGGTCACATGGCTTCTAGATGCCCTGATAGACATGCTAGACTAAGAGAAGAAGCTAGAAGAACATACAAGCCTAACCCTAAATATCAAAGATACAAATTCAAGAAGAATAAAGATAAATCTTGTTATCTTACTTATGAAGGAGTGACTGATGATTCTGATGAAGATCCAATAGACAATGGATGGGTTTTAATTGCTATAATAGAAGATCAATCAACACCTACTATTTAACTGGTAGAGTAGGCCCTGGCAGCTAAAGTTGAAGTTAAGGATGAATGGTTCATTGATTCAAGATGGTCACATCATATGACTGGTGATAAAAGTAAATTCTTGAACTTTCATGAATATAATGGAGGCTTAGTGAGATTTGAAGATGATAATATTTGTTTGATCAAAGGTAAAGGTACAATATCTCTTGATGGTAAGCATAATACTGACAATGTTCACTATGTTGAAAGTTTAAAGCATAAATTTTTGAGTGTTGGTCAATTAGTTGAGAAAAGATTTCAGTTACAATTCAAAAATGGAAAATGCAAAATCATGAATAGAACTGGTTTGGAAATTGCAATCAGTAATCAAAGTAGAGGTAATATCTTTCACTTAAATAAAAGTGAAAAGACATGCTTGAGTGCACATATTGATGAAAGTTGGCGATGGCATAAGAGACTCTATCATGTAAATTTTGATTGCATGGTAAAAGTCAGTAGTACTAAGGCAGCTAGAGATTTACCTAAAATTGTCAAACCTCACAATACAGTATGTAAGGAATGTCAATTTGGAAAACAAGTTAGAGCTACTTTTAAAAGTATTCTAGAAAAATCAAATAATACTCTTGACTTAATTCATGCTGATTTATGTGGTCTAGCTAGAACTAAAATTTTGCAAGGTGATAGATATTTCATGTTAATCATTGATGACTACTCTAGAATGTGTTGGGTTACTTTTCTCAGAGAAAAATCAGAAGCACTTGGAAACTTCAAACTGTTCAAACTAATGGTAGAGAATAAAACCAATAAGAAAATCAAATGTCTAAGATCAGATCAAGGAGGAGAATTTACTTCTAAGGAATTTAATGCATTCTGTGAAGTGAATGGAATCAGAAGACAACTATGAGCACCCCAGACACCACTGTAGAATGGAGTTGTAGAGAGGAAAAACAGAACTATCTTGGATGCAACAAGAAGTATGTTATCAGATTCAAATCTACCACATGTGTACTAGAGAGAGGCAGTAAGTACAATGGTCTATACATTCAACAAAGTTCACATTAAAGGTAAAAGTGGTAAGACCCCTCATGAACTATGGTTTGGTATTAGTCCTACTCTTAAATATTTTAGAATATTTGGAAGTAAATGCTATATTAGAAGGGATGAGTATATTGGCAAATTTGATCCTAGAAGTGATGAAGGGATATTTCTTGGTTATTCATCTAAGAGCAAGGCATATAGATGTTTTAACAAAAGATTGTAAAAAATTGTTGAGAGTACAAATGTGAAGATTGATGAACAATTCAGAGTAACTTCAAGGTATATAGACTCTAAACCGGCAACAGAGATTCTAACAAATGAACCTATATTGAACCCACTGGTACAGAATGAAGATCCAATTACACCGGTATCATCTAAAAATTCCACAGTAACTGAGGAACAACAACAAACGAAGGCACCTCGGTATGTTAGATTGAATCACTCTAAAGATCAGACAATTGGGAGCAAGAATAAAGGAGTTATGACAAGAGGAAGACTGACAAATGAAGAGGTGTGTCTTATTTCTCAAATTGAACCGTCATCAATTAATGAGGCATGTGAAGATAAACACTGGATTAAAGCTATGGAAGAGGAACTAGAAAAAATTAAGAAAAATAACACATGGACATTAGTAGCTAGAATGAAACCTTTGCACCGGTAGCTAGAATTGAGGCATTCAGATTATTTTTGGCATTTGCAGTACACAAGAACTATGAAGTATATCATATGGATATTAAATGTGCATTTTTGAATGGAGATCTTGCAAAAGAAGTTTACATTGAACAACCTGATGGATTTTCTTTGACAGATAACAAAGATATGGTTTGCAGGTTAAGGAAAGCTTTGTATGGGTTGAAACAAGCTCCAAGAGCTTGGTATGCAAGATTGGATAAGTATCCTTCGAAGATTGTTTATTCTAATGGTAATGCTGACAACAACTTATATTATAAAGTGACAAATGATGACATCTTGGTTATAGAAGTTTTTGTTGATGATATAATCTTTGGAGGAGAAGATGGATTATGTAAAGAATTTTCTATTGAAATGCAACAAGAATATGAAATGTCTATGATTGGAGAAATAAAATTATTTTTAGGATTGCAGATTTCACAGACTGATAAAGGTATATTCTTGAGTCAATCCAAGTACTTGAAGGAGTTATTAAAGAAATTGGGGATGGAGAACTCTAAACCGGTAAGCACACCTATGACTACAAATGACAAATTATCACTAAGGGATGAGTCTACACCTATTTATCTGACTAGGTACAAATCTATGATAGGAGGTTTATTGTATTTGACACTAACAAGACCTAATATCATGAATGCAATATGTATTGTTTCAATATTTCAGAGTAATCCTAGAGAAAATCATGAATCAACAGTAAAAAAGATTTTTTGATACTTACAAGGCACTAAAAATCTTGGATTATGGTATCCTAGAGATGAAAACTTTGAATTATGTGCATACATAGATGCAAATTGGGCATGAGATGTGGATGATAGAAAAAGCACCACCGGTGGAGCATTTTTTTCTTGGAGGCAGATTAATTTCTTGGTTGAGTAAGAAACAAAGTTGTACATCTTTATCAATAGCTGAATCAGAATATGTTGCAGCAGCAACCAACTTTACACAGTTACTATGGCTTAAGAAAATGTTGAAGGATATAAAGGTATAATGCAAGGAACCTATTACTATCTATTGTGATAACACTGGAGAAATTGATATATCTAAGAATCCAGTACTACATTCTAAAACCAAACATATTTTTATCAAACTGAATTTTCTAAGGGAAAATGTTGAAGCAAAAGAAATTAAACTGGTTTATGTGAATACTAAAGAGCAGATTGCAGATATTTTCACTAAACCTCTGCCCAAGGAGACTTTTGAATATCTCAGAGACAAGCTTGGGGTCATACCCCCACCGGTAGAAACTTACATAGTTGATGATAGTCATCAACCGACAGAAATAACAGAGAAATGTTTTACTCCAACTTTGATGAGAAAGCTACTTCTCAGGGGAAGTAGTTGGTATAGTGAATTCATTGGTAGTTTGTATCTGAAAAATGGTCTTTATATTACTTTGGCATTTTATGTCAAAGGGGGAGAGATTGGTATGGAAAAACACAAGGAAAACTCATGTCACTCCTAGGGGGAGAGATTGTTACTTTGGGGAGATTATTGGTTGTTGGTATTTGGCATTTCTGTTTTGGCACTTTGATGGTTTTTCCATCTTGTGTTGCCATCAATGCCAAAGGGGGAGATTGTTGGTATTTTGGTATGGTTTTGTAATTGATTTCAACACCTACTAAACACTTATCAGCTCCGGCACTTTGGAGAATCAGCAACATTCACCGGCAAGCAAGTGACTTATGCACAGTCACCAGTATCTGGTACACCGATAGGATATAATATTCACTAGCACTTGGACTAGCATGGGAAACACCTAGTTATGTCAAAGACATCGTCTAGACACCTTGTCTTGGAGTTTTGGTCATTGGTCATTGGAGTTACTAGTAAATAGGTCCATGATATACACCGACAGGTTTATCTTTTCTAGATTAGTACGACACGCTATGGAGATGTCTCATTATTGTTGTAAATGCATCAAGCTGACATGTTGAATCGATTATTGCATCGGACATTATTTTGTTTGTAAGTTGATTTTATTGTAATATCCTTTAGAGCCGACCTACTAAAATTGGTCTTAGGTTATGATATAAATGTAAGATCTTATTTGTAAGATCATATGTGTAATGCAAAAAAGAATTGTGTGAAGGTATATGCAAGATTAAGCAGAGCTATACATGCAAACATCAATTGAAGGTTGAAGGAAGGTTTTTGTGAAGACAATCAAAACTACACCAGTACTGAATCCATCATAGAAAGATGCTAATTTGAGCAGTACATCCTTATTGGATTTAACCATCCAATTGTAGTCAGCGTGACTCCTATTTGTGTTTGAGCAGTGAGCTCTAGATGCTTGGCCTTTCTACATGTGCAGACCCCATTTATATACACATACTATCTGCAGTAGTATCATCTGATTGTGGGTAAGGTTTCCCACCGTGGTTTTTCCCCTTACAGGGTTTCCACGTACAAATATTGGTGTTATGTGTTGGGGATGACTTTGTCTTTTTATTTCATGCATTAATCTTACCGGTGTTAGGGTAAATGCACAAAGTTGGGTCCCAATCCTGTAGAAGTCCACGGGTTGGGAAAAGAGCCCTCTAGAAATGGGTGCCCGATTTGTAAAAATCGGGCACCCGTTTTGCTTCGGACAAATCGGGCACCCGTTTTTCTTCGGGTGCCCGAGCCATTAAAAAACAAGTGCATGTTTTGGTTCATGTGCCCAAAGCTAAACGGGCGCCCGTTTTAGAATCGGGTGCCCATTTTTAAAAACGGGCACCCATTTCGCTTTCAATGGTACAAAGGGAAACGAGTGCCCATTTTTTGAATTTAAAAAATGGGTGCCCATTTTTTAAAATTAGGAATGGGAAACAACGCTTAGCATTGTTTTTTGCTATGGGATAGGCTTGGTCCCACCAAGCTTATGCTTGGAATTCAAAAAAATGACTAAAGTAAAACGACATCAAATTTCTACCTTGGCCTAATTTTTTAAAGGCCTTTTTGATTGAATTTTTTGACAAAATGAAAACCCATTAGAGTTTTTAGCATCCTGATTTCATAAATATAAATTTCATAGTGATAAGATTATTTTTACTATTTTTGTATTATTTATTAGTCAAAAGTGGAACCTAAACCTAAAATACCAAGGTTCACTAAACCTTTAATAACTTTTTTGTTTTTAGGATTTTAGAAAAAAAAATAATATGACATCAGTCTAAATACAATTCTTTTGAATATTAAAAAAAATAAAATTGAAAAATATGAAAATTTCATCAAATTATGGTGGTCGTACACCCGATGTTTTGAAAATATACTTTATTGTCAGTTAAAAATTAATAAAAAAAAATATACTCAATAAAAAAATAGGAAAAAATATTCTCATCAATGTTTGGTGTCTTAGGTATCATTTCCCAAAAGGATTTGCAAAAATTCATTTATTTGCATCAAAAAAGGGTGGTCGTACACATGTGTGGTATGGTCCTGAAACAGGCATTTTGAAAAACTAGTTTTTAAACATGCCTACTAAAAAATGATTTATACCATGTGGGTATTAAAATAAATTACATATTTGAGAAGTAGACTCCGAGCACTACATTTTCTATTACTGAAGTTTTTCGAGATTCAATCTCTAAGTGCATCAAATTTAGACATCAATTGACAAAATATTTGAAAAATAGAGAAAACACTTCCACTTTTTGCCCAAAAGTGGGACTCAACTTCTTGCAGCCACCCATTACAATTAACAAATTAAACTATCTATCGGAATTAAAAGACTGGTTTACCAGTATTAAGCATTAAGTAGGTAAAGTTTTTTTCAGTTTGAATTTGTTAGACAACTGATTCACCCCCCCCTCAGTTGTCTTCGGGACCTAACACAACAGACCAGATATTGCTCATGTAGTGGGCATAGTAGCTCGTTTTCATAAATATCCTAGAGAATCCCACTTGGTAGAAGTCAAGAGGATTCTTAGATATCTGAAAGGAACAATTGACTATGGATTGTGGTATCCATATAATGGTGACTATAACCTCAAAGTATATACCGATGCCGATTGGGTAGGTAATGTGGATGACTGGAAGAGCACAACTAGTGGAGTGCTCTTTCTTGGTGGAAGACTAGTTTTGTGGACAAGCAAGAACCAAAGCTATGTTTCTCAGTCTACAGCTGAAGCAGAATATGTGGCAGCATTTATAAACTGCACTCAAGCAATCTAGATGAAACATGTATTGGAAGGTTTCAAAGTACCTGTATCTGAACTGGTTAATATATTTTGTGACATCACAAGTGCAATTAATATTTCCAAGAATCTGGTATTGCATGCTAGAACTAAGTACATTGAGCTTAAATCTCACTTCTTGAGAGAGAAAGTTCAAAATAAGGAGGTTGTACTACAACATGTTTCCAGTAAGGAGCAACTAGCAGATATATTCACTAAGTCCTTACCGAAGACTATATTTACCTATTTGAGAGGTGAATTAGGGGTTCTTCCCCTCCAGGAAGTCAACTAAAGTTGTGTGCTCCACATTGGCCAGGTACTACAGTGTAAAATCTTTCTAGATTGATGTGTTGAAGGATGATACTCCATAGGGGGATCAGCATAGCAGAGGACGGAAGCTTGTGCCTCCACTTTGGCATTATTGTCAAAGGGGGAGAAGATATCTGATGTATGGGGAGATGATATCTGATAATGAAGATACACTGGTCTATGATGTCTACAATTGCAATGCTACACTGAGTAGCGCCATCAATGCCAAAAGGGGGAGATTGTTGGATATGGTTGGCATATGATGAACCGACATGATGATATGATGATAATTTATGTTGTCATTGATGTCAATAAGTGAAAGTCAACTAGTATGTAGATTGGAAGAAGATGGTGAACCGGTATGATTAAATGTAGTGAACCGGTGTTGGATTTTCACTAAGTGTGACTACCAGATGAGTTAGCTAAGAGATGAGAATGAGATCGAGGTGCCTCATCAGCTTTGTGCACGTGAAGGATTTCCTTGAGGATTTTACATGTGAAGATCGATTGCATTAAATGTCTACCTCGGGAATGAACATTCTTCTTGATGATATGAGAAGAAAGCGTGATGAGTTACTAATTCCCATGTGCGGTGAAGAATGAACAGTGCAAATTGTCTTGTGATCTGTTTGAGATTATATTGCTCTATGCAAAGTGTTTGGATGGTCAGGATTAGACTGCTTGCATTGTAATCCTAAGATGCTTAGGGTTTGGGGTTTATGCTACTGACATAATTGTTGTCTATAAGGTCGATGATGTTTGTTATTATAAGTTGTTGGCAAATGTTGTGTGTGTATTCGAGTGATGAGATACTTGCCAGACCAGTAAGAGGAAAAATATAGAGTGTGATTGCAGAAGAGAGGAAATGAAAAGGATCTACCTTTGCATGTAGTGATGTTATAAGATCAAAGTTTTACTTGTTGTCTTCTAACCATTTCAATAGTTGGAAAATCCCTTTACTGGGTAGCTTTAACAGGCTTATTGTAAATCCTTTAATCGATGGACTCAAGATCATTGAGTTTTCAAATCCTCTAGCAAGGTAACCTTTAATAGGGTTTCAACCTTTAACACGGTATATAGCCATCCCTTAACCGAGTGATCCTTAACAGGATCAGTTCCCAACAGAACCTGATTGTAAAGTCTCTAACAGGACTAGGCTCCTAACAAAGCAAGCTTCAAAAGAGTTCAAAAACAATCTTGTGGGTATTCGTCCCCATCATGGTTTTTCCCATTTAGGTTTCCATGTGAAAAATTTGTGTGTCATGAGTTGTCCATTTTTCATGTGATGATTAAGTATTCTGTATTTGAGTGATTATGCATGCAGAGGCAATAGGTTATGGTATTACTATTACACCACATGCTTATGTTTATGGGTGAAGTTGTTTTCAGACATTGAATGTATTTGAAGTATTTAGACTTACCAATTTATGTTGTCTGAAGTCTTACTGTGTTTGACTGGTATTGGCATGGTTAAGTTCAGTGATGAAGACAACCAGTTGGTATTGCTTTAACTTGATAAGTTGTTGAGAAAGTTTTTATCTGTACTGATTCACCCCCCCCCCCTCTCAGTACCAGTTAGGTTATTTGTTGTTCATCATTTTTCATCAATCATCCTTTACCAAAGTCCTAGCTATCTCTATAACTTGCCTATTTATTATCTCCACAACATCATTCTAGTAAGTTGTCTTCAGAGAAGAAAAGTGCCTTCTAATCCCATGTATTTCACAAAAAATATCAAACTCCCATGAAGTGAATTCTTCTCCACTATCTAATTATAAGCACTTAATCATAATATCTACTTGATTTTCAACCATGGATTTGAATACACTGAATCTATACAAAGCCTCAAATTTATCCTTTAGAAATGTAACCCAAGTCATTGTACATAAATTATAAATAAGTAGCATGAAATACCTCTTATTTAATCCTCTTATCTTTGTAGGTCAAACAAATCTGTATGAATTAGCTCCAGTGATTTCATAGCAGAATACTCCTTATCCTTGAATCTTCTCTTTGTTTTCTTCTCTTATTGATATTATTTTCACACTGTATCAGTGGGCTTCACAAGTCTAGGTAAGTCTCTAACTACTTTTGATCTACACATCTTAATTATATTATCAAAATTGACATGTCCCATCCTTTTGTCCCACAACCAACATTCATGTTTCTTTTATCCTTGATGTAGTATACATTTCCATTTGTTCAAACCCCTTTTTTAACCTTTTTACTAGTCTTTTCATTTTGTATCATACATCTGGTACTACTGAACAAGACATCATATCATTTTATACACATCTTACTAACATTCAACAAACTATATATTAATCTTTCAACATAATTGACATCATCAGTTTTCTGCTTACCATTAACACAAATACTTCCAATACCTTGAATAGTTGTACTATCTTCTATGGAAAATTTCACTTATCCACCATCATATTTCTTGAGATTAATATAAACTTGTCTTTGTGATTATTCATATGATTTGAACATGTCTAGAATTAATAGTCCATGTATTTGCTTCTTTTTTTGTATGCAATGCAGTCTTGACTATATTGTCCTCTTCTAGTTTCTTTAACACATTCTTCTTTTCTTCAATTGTGAAAAATAATGATTCTTCATTTTTCATCATCAAGTTCCTCTTTAGATGAGTGTTCCTCTATATAACATAAGCCCTTTCTCTCTATTCTGTCAAAGTTGCATCTTCTAGCTTTACTTCTTCTCACAAACATTCAATCTCTTAGAGTCCTTCCTATAAGTGCACTGAGAAGCATAATGCGTAATTCTACCACAAGAAATATTTTAAAGGTAACTTACCTATATATCTTCTAGTGCCTCACTACAATCTTCTAACAAATTTTTCCTCGGCTTCATCCATTTCTCTACTATATTTTGGATCAGCATATCTAGAAACATTGAATGTTGCCTCTTTCTTTTCTTGTTTCTCTTCTACCATTTTTGAAATTTCAAAGGTTGCCAAGGTATCAATAAGTTGATCGATGGTATACTTGCTTAAATTATTTCTTTTCTATATGATACACCTTGTTCCTTTGTAAGTGTTGGGAATTGACACTCGTTCGGTAAGGCAAATGGCATTTAGAGTTTTCATTGATGGCAACTCATCTTCAGGTGCAAATATTTTCTATTAGGATTTATTGATTTATCATTTTTCTTTGATTGGGTTAACTGGTATTCACTACGCTCAACCAGTATATACACTTTTCTTTACAACCGGTTAAGTCTTGGTCCTGGTAACGTGTATTTGGAACTCAACTAAGATATCTTGTGATCCCAATAATTTATTTCAAGGAATTTTTGGTAGCGTGTCAAGGTTGAATTGGTCATCGAGACTATGCATGATATACCTATTACTATTTACTAAGTTGTCATTATTTTTAGGCCCAAAGTCATCCTATATACTCTAGTCAGTTAATGCTATTGAAAAGTCCAGTTGGTAAATACCAAGGCTACCGGTATCGGTTACAGAAGAAAGACAAGTCACCGAGATAATATACACCGAGCTATGAATCGAGATGAATATAGAATGTCTATCAAGCAGCAAAAAAGGTATACTGAGTGGAAATATGTTACCAGATTCAATGAACCTAGACACACATGTGAAACATGTTACAAGATTCGAGAAGATGAAATCGTTATTACATAGGAAATTGCATTTAAATATTTTGTATGATTTTGAGGAAGAATATCCAATGAAATAATTTCTATGTTTATTCATTCAATAAAACATGTTTTTATGATCGAAGCTTGAACAGATCACCATCTCAGAGATATATATAAACAAAATGATTTCAGAATATGGTATGAGATGAAAATGAAAAATCATGAGAGAAGATACGATGTGATGATATAGTAATGAAAGAAGATTGATAGAGATATTTAGAGGTTGTCGAGAAGGTTTCAGAGAACAATTTAAGGGACAGAGTCTACAGAAGTTGGTTACCGAGTTGATTTATCAATTACCAAGGAATGCCATGAGAAAGGTAATTTCATATTGAGCACAAAGAATCTCATATACCATTTTCTGATGTGAAGTTGCAGATATTTTGATTGAATTATTTAAGTTGTGTTAGAAACCTTTAACAGGGTAAAAGAATCTAATAAAGTCTATAAATTGTAAAGCCTTTAACTAGGTACAACATTTTGTAAAAGTGTTTGTAAAATCCTTTAGCAAGGTAGATCTAAATATCTTTATACTCCTAATAGGGTAAGCTATCGGAAATAGATAAACATGTAGCTCTAACTGAGCAATCTTGATTACTGCAGTAGTGAACTTGTGCTTGCCATCCCCACCGTAGTTTTTCTCTCTAACCAAGAGTTTTTGCAAGACCAAAAATCTTTGTGTTATGGAGTGAAATTCTTATGGATGTTATTTCTATGATTATGCTTCAGTATTACATATTTATGAGATTAGCAATACTTAGTTTGTGTTTATCAGTAAAACTATTTTTCGAGAAAAGTTTTGAAGTATTGATTCACCCCTCCCCTCTCAGTACATTAGCTTTCCTAGTCGGACCTAAGAATTGGTATCAGAGCGCAATTCTTGGTAAAGGGATTAACAACCTAAAGAGAAAGATCCTATCAATGGAAGGCTATAAATAATCACGCAGAATTGTGAATCTTCAAGAAGAATTGGATCATGCTAATCAAGTGATTGCAGATATGCAGAGACAAATGCAAAGGTCACTAAAAGTAAGAAGAAGGTTGTCTGATGATTTACAGGACTCACAAGAGTTGGTGGAACAAATTGAGACATCATCTGAAAACAACATATCAGAAGAATCTAAAGAAATGATTGCAGAGTTGAAAGAAACGAACAAAGCGCTTAATGAACAGCTAAAAGCAATGAGAAGGGAACATGAGTATTTCAGAACACAGATGAATGAAAATATTTATGCATTGAGAACAACTGAAGATAATATGCGAAATATAGAAGGAGAAAAACAACAGCTAAAAGCAATGGTGTCTGAAAAGAATGATAAAATATCAAGGATGACTAAAGTTCAACATAATCTGTCTGATCAATTGGATTATGCACATCATGAAGCTACTCTAAAAGAAAATGAGAACCAAGCATTGAAACTTGAACTATCAAGATTGACCAATGAACTTGAAGTAGAAAATAAGTCAAAAGAAACACTGAAGAAAAGTTATGAAGTGTCGAGAATGTTGGATAAGCAACTAAATATGAGAACACCCAACAAATCTGCAGGACTCGGTTACAAAGGAAACAACTCTACCAAGAAAGGGATCAATACCACCAAGAAAGGAGAATCATTAAAGAAAGATGGAAACAAAGATAACATGAAGGAAATGAAGCCTATTTGCAACTACTGTGGAAAACAAGGACATACTACCAACGTTTGCTGGATCAGAAAACATAAGCAACCGAATGTTACTAGGTTTGATGGTTATTGTTATAATTGCAATAAGTGTGGTCACACATCTAAGCAATGTAGGACAAAGTCTATTAACAATTATCAAAAGGAAAAATTCAAGGGGTTTTTCAAAAATTGCAATAGATATGGACACAATACCAAGAAATGTTGGTTTAAGCAGAAAAACTATATATGGACTCCACATTGAGCAAACACTAGAAGCTACCGAACTCACACAGATCTCAATCGATAATACACTTCAGTACCATGGGATTACAATACAAGAATATGTTGTGAATGTTGTGGAAGATACAGACATATAAGTGCAAACTGTATGATAAGGTTTGGAATGAACAACAAGATATCATGGAGAAACCCTGGTATGGCATGTTTTCATTGTCACAAAGTTAGACGCTTGGCTAAAGACTGTAGAGATCAACCTAGAGGAGATACTGAGGAAATAAGAAGCAAATTATAGAAATTTTGGAAAAAGAAGGAAAATGTGTCAACTAATGAAGGAAGCACCTTACCTACCGAGTTAGGTGCATCTACTTTGAACTAATCAATAAAGGCATGGAGTGACTGCATTCTCACAAGGTTATATCTTAACAGTTACTATTTAATCATGAACATAATTCCCAAAATCTACATAGCTAAGATGCAATAACAATTTTGAAATAGTATCTAGTCTTTTGAATTATCAGAGAAGTTAGTAAATGTGTTAACCTATCTAGTCGATAAAAAGCTTGTAAGGGAGATAGTCAGTTTAGAGGAACCAAGTGCATTTAATGCCTATTATACCTAAACACACAAAGCCCAATAAGATCAAAAGGAGGTATTTAAAGTACTTTGCGTGGTCATTTTTCACTTACCAGTTTTCAAAGTGCAGAGCAGAGCAAATCAAAGGTGATCAAACATTTCCAAGAGCAAATTCAAGGTATTTAGCATAATCTAAAACACATTTTCAGCAGTTAACTGATCAAAATCAGTTATGAATATTTGCATAGTATTTACTAAGTTGGAAGCATTTTTTGGTTATTTGAAACCCTAAGATATTTTGTAAGTAAAATTTCAAGTTTGAAATGGCTCCCAAGGTACAAAAACCCATTGTAGTAGAGACCATTGAGAAGCCTACACTGAAATACACCTTACCTCCCAAAGTGGCATCCAAACTCGATGAGAAAACTGCATTCTCTCTTATTCCGAATAGGGTTTTGTTGATCGAAGATGTTAGATTTTATACCAAATGCCGAGTTGAAGAGCTAGGTCATACTGAAATTAAGGATATGTATGATGAATCAAGTATAAGCATATCAAAGTTAAGGGATTGACCGAAGCCCTAACCTATCCTCGAGACTTCAAACCCCAATGGGTCAAATTTGTCTTGAGCCAAGTGCATGATGATTTTATGTGGTTAGAGTATCAACCTTTCAAGATCACCAAGGAGATTATTCACATGATAACTGGATACCCTATATTTTACCATGACCAAGCATAGAAGATGATTTCACAGAAGGAATTGATAACATTAATAGGAGTTGAGTCTGATTGGAGAGATCTTAAGTTGAACAATGTGACTGATGCAGAACTCAATTTTTCTATTAGGGTTATTGGTTATTGTTTCTTCCAGTCTGCAAGAGAAAATAGTGTACCATGTGTAGCTGTAGATTTGGCCTATAAAATTGTTAAAAAGGGTATGCAAATTGATTTATGTGAAGTATTATTGAAGAATCTTTTTGAAAATCTCAATACAATAAGGAAACCAAAGAAGAATAATACTGCCACCACACTAAAGTTTGGGTCAGTCTTAGTGTGTATGTTCTTCTATTTTTAGAAATTCTTTCCATTAGTCGGTAACATTGTTTGGGAGTTACACCGACCAATCACCCATTAAATAAATGATTTCATCAATCAACTAGGTGATAATTTAAATATGATAATGGATAATTACTTCAATAGATTCTAGGAAATGATGCATAGTAGGTACAGGATTCCACCTCAGCTAGTGGAAAAGTACAAGGATACTATATGCTTTGAAGTGGATATCGACTACTATTATGTCAATGCAATAGAACCGAGGACTCAATCTTTACCACCTATAGGTTATGAGATAGATTTTGACATTGCTCAGCAGTAGATAGATGCATTTTTAGCACTTCCAAGGCATGCTACCGATATCAGATATGGTACCTATGAAGAGGTTAAAGAGAAAGTAAAAATGAGCATTGTAGTACTGAAGGCTGCCAGAAAAGCCACCAGAATGATCAAGGATTTAACTGAAAAATTTGGAGAAGGTTCTACCTCCACACCTACTAAGCCAACAAGTAGGAATAATGATCAACTTTTGATCGAGGAAGAATCTAAAGCTCAAGAAGCAGCAATTACATTGAGCACCGAGTTGCCAAAGGGTAAAATTTTGAAAAGAAAGAAATAGGATACAACCAAGGTATCACTGATCCTGCCAGTAAAGTGACCGAACACTAGATCATCTGTTGTGTCACCCGGTAAGAAGAATAAGAATGTAGCAATGCCTAAGGTTACAAAAACTTATACAAAGAATCCCAGGAGACTAATTTTGAAAAAATAGGCAAGTGACAAAGAGTCAAAAGATGTAAATAAATTTTAGATTGTAAAAAGCACAAAGGAAGATGTACATAGTGTTGACAATTTTTGTGCGAAATTAAAGGAATATGGTGGATTTGGGTCATTTAGATATGTAAAATATGATACAAGAATAGATGAAGAGAAGAGGCAAATAGAAGAGACAGTAATTTGTACACTTCTCAAGTTCCGAGTAGTTCCATTGGAAGTGGATGGTTTTCTTTCAAAAGCACTGTACTCACATATTGATAATAGATGGAAATATGCTATGGACTCGAAAAAGCAAATAAGAGAAATATTTTTGGTACATCTCTTTCTAGATATGTTGGTAGATGACATAAGAGATCATTTGAAAAACTACCAAACAAATTTTCAAGTAAAACAAAGGGCCTTGAAAATGATGAATGGCCACTATCTTGATTTGAAAATGAAACTAAAGAAAAATGGAAGGAAATATTCAGAATTTAGACTGAAGAGCCAAAAGGTGAAGTAGAGATAGTTGACATCACTGAGCAAGACCTTGCTTCCACTATTCAGTTAGATGAGGATGTAATAGACACTGAAGAACAGGAAGAAGAGATGACAGAAGGAAGCGCCTATGCCAAACTGGTATCAAGTGAATCAGATTTGGAATAGGTTAAGTCCTATCCTCCAATCACCCAACAAGTTTCAGCCGAGAACCCTCAGGACATAGATCAAGGTACAGATGGTCAAATGGCTAAACAAGATGAATCTACCTCTTAGGCCACCGGTGAGAAAAATTCCCAAGTACCATCAAGCACCAAGACAGTTGCCACTGAATCTCTGAGCAAGGAAACACCGAAGGATACAACAGAGGCTACAAGAACCGACAAAAGTGTTGCCTCTATCGAACAACATACCAAGGAAGGAAAAGTCTCCAAAGCCATTGTACCCATTCAATCAGTGAAGGCATCATCATCAAAGGAGAAGAAAGAAAAGAGACATAATTTTAAGATAGATATGTCAAAGCCTATTGTGTTGCCGAATGTTGACATTGCAAAATTGAAAGGGCAAGCACTGATAGAATTCGGTGAGCTTTGTAAAGCCAAAGCAGAGTAGGAAAGACAGATAGCTATTCAATAGAAGAACTGAGTACTTCAAAAGGTCAAAACATTATTGACAGATATGATACCTAAAGCTACTATAAATAAAGATGTTGCCATCCATATGCAACTGGATGAACTACTCACTCAATTGGAGAAATCAGGAGTAGAAGCATCAGAATACCTTAGCAAATTGAAAGATAAAGAGCTATCTACCAAGATGATTGAAGAAGTGCAGAAAGCAATTGCTATAGGTAAAACAAAGCTTATTGAAATCATTGGTGAGTTGTCTCCTCTATAGGAGTTGAGAAAATACAACACCGCAGGAGCCCAAATGATCTCTGCAAGCTAAAAAACCTGTTACAAGGAGAAGCAAGGAAGCAAATCATAGAAGGAACAAAAACATAGGAAAAATATGCTCCAAAAGATGAAATCTCAATAATCTCCAAAATTTATTATCAATAATAATCATTCTTCATACAATGAAAAGAAAGAACTCAACCTTTAATAGGTCAAGAAACCCTAAAAGGGAAAACCTAGGTTTGCACATAATAATTAATTAAAATAATTAATTATATGCAAATAAAGTTAGCTTAAGTGTAAAAGAGATAAATGGAACTTAAATAATTAAACAAATATTATTTAATTAATCAAGTAAATACCCGAATACTCTAAAACCCCCCTTAAGGTAAACTTAGGGAGAACCTAAAACCTAGAACAACTACTGAAAGTAATAAAGATGGGTCCCAGCAACAAGGCCTGATCAGGTACCCAAATACAATGAAATCTCTATGAACTAGAGAAATAGAGAAAACCACGTGGGAACAAAAATCTACTCCAAAAAGAGATGGAAAAGAATACCACTGAAGCATGAAGAACCTGCAAACTCTGTCGAAGAATAACTACTGATCTGAAGAACCTCCACTGAAATAGAACATGACCCGGTAGAGAAGACTGTAATCTGTATGAGTGCCCTCAAATGACACTACTCGAATCAGAAGAAAAACAAGGAAAACAACTGAAATCAAAGATACAGATGGCATGAGATGCCAAATCCTGAAGAGCTAATCAATCAAACCATGGAAGCATTAGAACCAACAGGATAAACCTCCCCATAATGTTAAAGAGGGACAGGTACACTGAAAAGAATGACCAATAAGAATTGCATGACAAAGAACCAAGAACATCAAATGTGCTGAGAAAATTTAACATGGTATCAGAGCCTGAGAGCTAGGAGGAAGGACAAATTATTTGCAGGTAGATTTCTGAAGAATGGAAGCTGATGTAAACCTCTGTTCATAGGCCTTGCCTTCATCTTCTCCTTTGTGACACATCATTTCAGTGGACCTGTCTTTTTTCTCCTTTTTCATATTATGAAGGAGATTTTATACTGTTAGTGCTAATGCTTCTTGGTTTTTGTTTCAAGTTTGATCAGTTCACTATTGGCACCTGTATTTTTTACTAGCAGCTTCTTCTTGCATAATTGAGTAGTGTCGTTGGGGTCACTTATGTAGATCCATGTGCCATGTGCACCTTGGAATGTTAGATGTTTTGCCTTTGTTTTCCATCTGATTATTGTTCAAGTAGTGTCAATGAGGGCACTCATGCAGATTCTTGATTTTGATCATCATCTTGGTTTGTGAGGAGGTTCTTCATTCAACACTCTGGTGGCCATCATTTGACAGTTGTTCACACTTTTCTTGTATCTGAAAGCATATTCTTCTAGGCTTCATATAGTTGCATCTCTTGTAATTTTGAGGGGGGGTTTTATTCCCATTGGGTCTTCCCTCTTTCCTCTTTCCTTTCATTAGGTTTATCTCTCCTTAGTTAGACTTAAGGGGGGGTGTTAGTGCATGCAACAGTTTGGTGCCCGTGATTTACGGGAAACTTGTGTTCCACCATAACCGACACTCATGCATTGCTAGATATGTGTCAACTAACCAAGGAGTGCATTGTTAAACTCTACATCTTCCTTGTAATTTCAATTTAAGTCTTTATGCATATCCTCTAGTTTATGATTCCACCATAATTTCAGTTCTTTTGGTGGTTCATCCTTTGTATAAAATCATGCTTTCAAGTATATTGTAAAACACGCATTGAATTAATAGTTTCTTTTCTTCTATTTTTTTTCCTATTTTCTCCTACAAGTTTTGTTTTCTCTTTTATCGTTAGATCTGTATTCTATAATGTAGAAAAATTATATGGTATCAAAGCTTCAGATCTGCAGCTACTTGTTCTTGTTTTGAGAATTTTTTGCTTTGGAAGCAGATATAGGGTTTGACCTTTTTTCTAAGCACTTTGGGCCTAAAAGGACCTCACCTTCATGCTCAAAAGGCCCAAAAACCCCTATGGTCATATAAAATTCAACCTATTTTGGTTCCTGACACTCGAGGAGTATTTTTTCTCTAGATCTAGGCCGTACGACCCTAGCACATAGTTCGAGAAAAAATTTCAAAAAAAATATATTTTGCCTTTTTACGGCATGCAGGCCAAATTTTGATTTGTTTGAGAAAAAAAAAATCAAAAAAAATTTGAAAAATCAAAAAGCAAAGAAGGGGTTTCAAAAATTTTTTTTTAAAAAATTTTTGCATAGGGTTCTGAACTGACAGTCCGGCTACCGTATGACTAACCAGACATGTCAGTATGGCCCCCTATGGCCCTACCTCCAGCCCCTACCATGACTCTTTTTGGCCCCCACAGCTGTCTGATGGCCCCCGGTCCCCGCCGGTGCCAGCCTCCGGCTCCCCCAGCCCCTAACCGCTGCTCCACCGGCAGCCTCCGCTGCACTGCCACCTGCTAGCCTAGCCGCCACCAGCAGCCTTCGCTGCACCTGCGCCCACCACCACACTTAGCCACTAGCTCTCCTGGCCCCATTGCTTCCCATATTATTTTTTTATTCCATAAGTTATGTACATTGTTATTCTATATCAAAGATATCCAAAATAAGACTGAAGTCATTGAAAAAGAGATTACCGATCTCTCAAATAAATTGACTATCGAGCCAAATTCTCTTCAGAATTTTTATACAAGGCTACAAACTCTTATGGATCAATAGTTAGAACTTCAGAATGAAGAGCATAAAATAAGGATGGATACCATGACTCTTCAAACATTATTTATTCCCCATTTGTCATCAGTTCAAGAGCAGATCAACCGAGCTACCCAATTGTCCACTCAAGTAGAGGGTAGCACTTTAGATGGTTTGATCACACTGTTAGCTGATATTACAACTCAAAATTCACTAATGGAAAGTGTCAAGGATGCACTTATGAACGCTCTTACAGATGCTCGTACAAAGTATTAATCTATTTTTGATCAGTTGCCCCCACCAAATGGTAACTAGTTTTGATGTTTGTAAAAAAGGGGGAGTGTACCGAGTATACAGAGTATCTGAGTGTACAGAGTTTATCATATATAGTCTACAGTTGAAATGGATAGGGGGAGCATGGAACATTAGGAGCATGAAATATAGAGTATGGAACATCAAGTTATGTACAAAATATTAAAAAGGGGAGTATGCATTTGAGTATGTATTTGATTATGTATTTGAACAATGTATATAATGTCATTTAAGTTTATTTTGCAAGTATATAGATTTTGTGTTATGACTTTGAAAGGAGTTTTGTCAAACATACCAAACTAATCTCAAAAGGGGAGATTGTTACTATTTACTAAGTTGTCATTAGTTTTATGCCCAAGGTCATCCTATATACTCTAGTCAGTTAATGCTATCGAAAAGTCTAGTCGGTAAATACCTAGGCTACCGGTATCAGTTACGGGAGAATGACAAGTCACCGAGATAATATACACCGAGCTATGAACCAAGATGAATACAAAATGTCTACCGAGCAACAAAGAAGGTATACCAAGTGGAAACGTGTTACCAGATTCAATGAACCTAGACATACATGTGAAATGTGTTACAAGATTCGAGAAGATGAAACTGTTATTACATAGGAAATTGTATTTAAAGATTTTGTATGATTTTGAGGAAGAATATCCAATGAAATAATTTCTATGTTTATTCATTCAATAAAACATGTTTGTATGATCAAAGCATGAATAGATTACCATCTCAGAGATCTATATAAACAGAATGATTTGGGAATATGGTATGAGATGAAAATGAAAAATCATGAGAGAAGATACGATGTGATGATATAGTAATGAAAGAAGATTGACAGAGATATTTAGAGGTTACCAAGAAGGTTTCAGAGAATAGTTTAAGGGAAAGGGTATATAGAAGTTGGTTATCGAATTGATTTATAAATTATCGAGGAATGCCATGAGCAAGGTAATTTCATATTTAGCACATAGAATCTGCTATAACATTTTCAGATGTAAAGTTGCAGATATTTTGTAAAGGCTTTGATTGAATTATTTAAGTTGTGTTAGAAACCTTTAATAGGGTAAAAGACTCCAATAAAGTCTATAAATTTTAAATCCTTTAACCAGGTACAACATTTTGTAAAAGTGTTTGTAAAATCCTTTAGCAAGGTAGATCTAAAGATCTTTATACTCTTAACGGGGTAAGCTATCAGAAATAGCTAAACATGTAGCTCTAACCAAGCAATCTTTATTACTGCAGTAGTGAAGTTGTGGGTGCCATCCCCACTGCAGTTTTTCCCTCTAACCAAGAGTTTCTGTGTAACCAAAAATCTTTATGTTATGGATGTTATTTCTATGATTATGCTTCAGTATTACATATTTATGAGATCAGCAATACTTAGTTTGTGTTTATCAGTAAAATTGTTTTTCAAGAAAAGTTTTGAAGTACTGATTCACCCCTCCCCTCTCAGTACATTAGCTTTCCTAGTCGGACCTAACAATACCTTGTGATCCGGCAACCGATAGGTTTATAAATCTTTATTGAGGCTGAAATGTTCAACAAGTTAAAAGGGTATTTAAAGAGATCTTTTAGTGATGGATTTGATAAGAGTTGGAATGCGATTTTGGTTGTGAATAAGTCAGAAATCTATGGTATGATATATGGTCAGTGAAAGGAAGCTTTTGTGCGCATTTTTGTGTGCATAGTCTCAACCGGTAGCAAAATATGACAGAATAGAGTATCAGTAAATCGACAGACATAGAGGGTTAACAGAGCTTAAACCAAAACTTAGCCAGCATGGTTAGATTCATCTTATGAGTTAATTTTTGTTTGTAATCATTATGTAATGTTGTGTAAGTTAGTGAGACTTCTATTTGAGCAATGAGCCTGATTGCATGTGCAATCCCCTGTATTAAATCTTTGTATACCCCGATCAAGTATATAGATATTGTGGGTATCAACCCCACCGTGGTTTTTCCCTTTGCACAGTTTCCCACATATAAATATTGGTGTTATGGTGTTGCTTCTTTATGTGTTATTTAGTTTATGCACTTTAATTTTAATTACTATTAATCGGTTCATAAGAAATAAGTTTAGAATTAGTTTTACCAATAGAACACTAATTCACACCCCCCCTCTCAGTGTTCTTGGATTCCAAAAATTGGTATCATAGCTTAGTTCTGTAGAAGAAGTTTAACCACTTGAGGAAGATCAAGAACTTGGAATCAATGGAAACCGTTCTCTAGCAACAACTTCAACTTGCTCTTGACGATCTTGATAATGAGTAGATGGAGAACAAAAAACTAAAGAATGAACTAATGAAAGCAAGAGAACACATCATCACATTACAAGGGAAGATTTAAGATGTTCAAGCTAAGAGGAAGGAACTCTATTATCAATTGCAAAATCAGAATAGTGATGAGGAAGATGCTATGAAGGATCAATGTCAGAAACTCAATTAGGAGAACACTATCTTGAAAACTGAGATGCAAGCCTTAACCATGAGAATGTGCAAGGAGATTGAAGACATATATAAGAATGAAGAAAACCTAGCTCAAGCATTGAAGGACAAATCTGTTGAATGAGACAAACTGACATGTGAGAATGACATGTTGAGACTTGAGTTGATCCAGTCTCAAAACAATGAATAAGAACTTGAGAGACAGATCATAATCATGAGAGATGACTTAGTAATTGTAAATGAGTACAAGGACAAATTCAAAGCCAACTCTGCCAAAATTGATGAACTACTGAAGAGTCAGAGAGATGCTAATGAAAAGAGAGGTCTTGGTTATGAAGAAGGAGAAATCTCTAGTACTGCATAACAAGATTAATCATCTGGTCAGAAGTGGAATTATGCCAACAATCAGAACCAGAAATCACCTGTAAGACATCCTAATGCTCACAAATTCAATGTTACATGCTTTATTTACAATAAATATGGTCATATAGCAAGTCAGTGCAAAATTAGGAATAATTAGAACAATGCATCAGTTGCCGATCTTGGAAATTTAAGATGTCATCCATGTAGTAGATTTGGACATATGGATAACCAATGCAGATCAAAGGGAAATCAAGGAAATGAACGGTTTAACAAAGAAATTTAGAAGAGAAATATTGTCAGTTATGCATGCAACAAGTTTGGGCATATTGCTAAATATTATTGCAAGAGTAAGAACCCACTGGTAACTAATAGAAAAGAAAATGAGAAGGGAAAGGAAAAGGTAGAAGATATCGGAAAACAAAATGACAAAAAGGTGGGTAAGGAGATCAGACACACAACCAATAGAGCCATCATGTCCTACACCAGAAGCAGGAACACCCAATAACTAAGGAACTTCGCCTTAGGGGTAGGAAAATCATTGAAGATCATGCAAACACCTAGGATTAGATCTATTGTTAGAGAATTCTGATTGTTGATGGGTACTCAAGCAATTTCAGGTGTTTACCAAAACCTACTTGCAGATTATGCGACCCGGTTAGACTTACGGGCAACATTTATGACAATGGAAAATTAGGATTAATGGTGATAAAAAGGGAAAAGTTAAGTTATTTTCTTCACACAATAATCAAGCATTCAGAAGAGAGAATTCCCAATAAATTCAAGAGTCTAAGGTAATTTGTCCAAGCATTTTCTCCTCATGGAAATTTAATCATCCGACAGTATCTTGAGGTATTTACAATTTGCAGAAAGCCTAGTTTCGACACTTCTGTTATCACTGTTTTTAAAATGGATGTTCTCGGTCCATAATTAGCTAATTTTGTTGAATTTTGAGTCTAGTTTTGGCCTTGTTACCTTTGTTTTGTTATAAGCTAATGGGAAGGTTTAAGAGTTTTAAGTTCTAACCTTCAAGGTGTCTAAGTAAAAACCTGGTTCTAATTCTGCGTTACTTTATCCACTTAAGTGATGGGTCCGTTTGTCCCTTAAATATTTTAAATTTTATATGCCTATCACTTTGCCTTTTTTCTAATGTTTATCGGGCCCTATAAGTGTCATGCAACTCTTTGTTGATCCAACGGCCCGCGTTGATTTGTAGCTGAGAGGCGCTCATGGTTTACCTTTCGCGAAGCAGCGAAAAGATGGCAGGTCCCAAAAGCAAGTAGGATTTCTAAAGAGTAAAGAGTTGTTGGTTCAAAGAATGATCAATGGCCCATGTCAATTCACGGCCAAAAGGTGCTTGAGATTTAGACTTCGCGAAGTAGTGAAATGACATGGTAGTCTAGTTAGTGGTCCAGGTGGTTTAGGTGGCAAATCAGAAAGTCACACGTGGCGTTGAGGTTAAGTAAATCAAAGAATAAACTCAAAAACTAGATGGATTGACAATTGGATAAAAGAATTGCTTCTTGATTATGATCCAATGCCTCGCGTTGATTCGCTAGTGCAAGATGCACATGATATATGTTTTGCAAAACAACGAAAACATGTGGCAGGTCATGGAGACAAGAGGTTTTCTTTGGTTAAAGGATGATTGAGTTGGAAAAGGATCAACAATGCGTTGATTCGCAGCCGGGAGATGCACGCGTTCTACCTTTCGTGAAGCAGCGAAAAGGTGGTGGGTCCCGCTAAAGGTGGTGGTAAAGGTGGTAGGTCCAGCTGGCGATGATAGAGCAGTGACGGGGCGCTCAGTTGGTGGTCCACACTAGGCCCAGGCAAGGTGGTCATAGAAAGAATAAACAACGAGCAAGTTCCTGAGATTTGATAGACCGTGTGGATTCGCGAAGATAAGATGCTAGTTAGTTAGTCAAGAGGTGAAAAAGGCCGGTGGGCCTAGAGGACAAGCAGGGCACAAAGTTAAAAGCCGATCAAGTATTATTTGATTGGATGGTTCTCGTAGTTTCGTGGCCACAAATTGAACGGAGATTAGTCTTTACGAAATGGCAAAAGAAAGGTGGAAATCACATAAAGGGATGACATGGCAGGACAGATGGTGTGTTTCATAAGGTAAAAGATGACCTAACTAGTATACGTGGTTTTAAATGGTAGTTGAGGGCCCACCTTGGTGTGATCGGCAGTTATGTGGAAAATAGTGAAGCAAAACACATGGCAGACTCAGAACGGAACCTGAAGGAGCTTCCAGAGCTAATGGATGATTGCCACATGGCATTTGTTAACTACTGACTAGGTAAGGTAAGTTATGTCTGAAAATAAAGGGCCCACTTGAAAAGTTTAATGTTTGTTAAAAGGTATTCACCTTGTGCTTGATCCAACGGTTCTCGTTGTTTCGTGGCCCAAAGATGCCTGCAGCTTAGTCTCTTCAAAATGGAGAAAATCATTAGCTGTCAAGATGAGGCATGGTTAGTTAGTAAGATTGATGATCCTAGTTAGAGTTAAAGTCTAGGTGATTAGAGCTTGATATAATGGTTAGCATGGCTTCGTGAATGAAAAGTACACAAGTGTTAAAGCCTACAAAATAGCGAAAAGAAGGTGGGGCCTGAAATTAACAAAGAGAGATCAGACGGAGGTAAAGGCGATGTAAGTTCTTGTAATCCAACGGCTAGCATTATTTCATGAAAGAAAGCTATAAAGGTTTTATGCACTGCGAAATAGCGAAAGACCGAAACAAAGGAAAGGCTCAGAGGAGTTATGACCCGTTGGAGCCAGTTTTGAATTCGATTTAGTGAATTCAATTTTGAAAAGATAGCCTAAACATGTAGAGTTAATTTCTAAAAATTCAATGCCAACTTGTCCTTTATAGTCCACATCAACTTGATTGTTAGTATTGTTTCATCGAAGTCTATTGCAGAGCAATTGGTGTTGAGCGATTCTTTTCAGGCGAATAATCAGGTTTTTTGTGCTTTTCTTGATAATTTTGGTCTATTTCCAATCATTGCCGGGTGAATTATTTCATTAGAGGTCTCTGCTAGTTTCAAGTGGTATAGTTGCTTATTTAGAATCACACCAAGAAGAGAGTTGACAAGAAAAGTGAATTATCAGGACAGGAACATCTGTGATGATTTTTTAGAACAGTTAACCATGTCCACCAATGTCGGGGCTAAGGCTAAAGAGTTAGTACCAAAGAACCCTTGTCCAAAAATTGGGGATGGCATGTATGATAAAGGAAGTTGGTTAAGGGGCCCTGAGATAGGGATATCAGGTTTAGGACTGTTCAAAGTCAGTTTTGGGCAGAGACATTCCCCAGCTCCTTTAAATAGCATATGGGAATTGGATGTAGGAAAACTTGTGGTCCCTGGTGTATTCATGGATGTAGATCTTTTGACCCTAATTGCACAGAATTATGACCTTGTAGCAAGATGCATCAGGAATGTAAAGGGATCAGTCTTGATTGAAATACAACATGATGAATTTAGGAACGTGCTTAAACTCAGTGAGGCCTCCAATTTGTTAGAGCCTATTTACTTTGAGTCATTAGCCCAGATTTACAATGCACAGAGGGATCATCTTAGGAGTAGCCCATTCAAAGAGTTCTTTGTTAAAATAGGAGGGTTAATAGTTGTAGGCCCCAATACAATGGAACCATTTTCCCTGAATTTGTTTACTTTAAGAGCTAAGGGTATGTATTGGAAACTATGTCAGATCTTTGGAGAAGATGCTGAGAAACATATGCCAACCCATTATATGTTGATGATTGCCCAAATTCTAAAACCTTCCCTGGAAATAACATTTGATTTTTCCCCATACCTCACTAATTCTATTCATGCAAGGCTTGTAGGGATTAAAAATGGTAAGGTGGATAGGCCATTTGGATGGTACTCCGCGTTAATGCAGATGTTTTTATTCAAAGGTGTTGATTATTTTGCAAAAGATATGGATTTGGTCAAGGTTAAAGATAAAGAGGAGATGCCTGTGCAACTTTGGAGCACTATTCTATCTTGGGATAGAGAGGATGCTAGTTTTATGATGTTTGATAAATGCTTTGCATCTAAGATTTTCCTTAGGCCTAAAGAGTTTCCAGAAGATATCAAGATTGTTCCCAACTAGGGAGACATGTATTTGTACCCTATTTCTACTATTTTCAAAGTATATGGCTTCAGAGGAACCCCCTATCTATTGCCCTATCAGGTCCCATGGAAAATAGGGATTACAGAAGTGTTGAGACAGATTGGAGTAGTACAAGAGGCCGAGCTGACCAATAGGGGTAAACAGACCATTTTCCCAACTATTACCATGGCCCATCATTTTGTAATTACCAAAGGTGGATGGAAATATTTTGAAGAATTCTTTAAGCCATATAGGCTGTCAACTGTAGTTTCAAGATGTGTAGATCTTGAGAACTTTTTCAATGGCATGTTCAGAAAGAGAGTGGTGTGTAGAGGTAGACCTCACCAATTTCAGTTCTCCGAAGATTTAATTAGGAATGAATTCAGCTTAGATGAGCAGGGACTAAGGAAGGAGAAGTGGGTTGCATATAAGAAGGCACTTGATTTTATCCATCAATTTGATAGTAGTTATCACCCTCTTTCTAGCTTTAACCCTTTTGAGGAGAAAATCAAATTCTTGATTGTCTATTTTGAAGACCTCATGTAGACCTTAAAAGAAAAAAGGAAGGCTATAATGAAAAATGATCCTGATAGGGTTAAGTTGGTCTTGGCTAAGGGTGCCTTTGCTAAGGCTATCCCACCTAGTGACTATGTAGTGCATAAGAAGTCAAAGTACACTATGATGATGCCAGTGATAGGCGAGCCTTCCACTTCAAAAAGGGAAAAGGAAAATTGAATATGTCATTGAGATTTAGGATTTCCCTAAAAGGCAAAGAGTGGGAAAGGAGGTTGAAATTGATGGACCTCAATATTCTCCATCTCAGTCCCCTATCCACATTGGAGATGAGAAAGCAGTGGCTAAACAATTATTACAGTTAGCGAGTCTCGATGAGATTGCCTATACCTATGAGGAGACCCAAGAGGGGATGCCTGAAGAGCCACCTATTGCTGAAATGGATTTGACTGATGGTGATCTAAAGGGCCAAGAATTGGACCTTACTGTTAAACAAGCCAGTGAAGAATTCTTGGTTGATAGCAACTTTGTTACAAAAGGGGCTTTCATACAATTTGTATGGAAGTAGAACATGGAACAATTCAAGGCTAGATGTGAGTGGAGGAAGAGTGAACAACCTCTCAGAGATGCAACTTAGGTGGAAGAATAAATTAAGCAAGAAATGATGGAAGAGTTTAAGACAATCACCCCTGAGAAAGGAAGAGAAATGGTAGCAAAGGCTAGTGTGTTAATTCTCCTTGAATGGAATATAGCTGATGCTTTAGTTCTTGATGTAGTAAGGAAGGAAACAAAGCCAATGGAAGGAGTGACCTTCAGCAAGGATAATGCTGCTTTTGTCATGTGGTCATTAAAAAGGATGAGAGCAAGAGGAGGAAAAGTGCATCAAATTCTAGCCTTTTAGGAGGCATGATTGTTAAGAGAGTCCAACATACAAGGGTAGTGAAATCTGCAAGCACAGTTTTGGATACTACAAAGTTTAATGTGGCAGTAGCAGAGAAAGAGGCACAAGAAAGAGCTAATCTCCAATTGAAGTTGGAGACTATCTTAAAGGCTTACAATGAGTCTAAAGAAGGAATAGCCAACAGGGACAACATCATTACTAAAATCCAGAGTCAGTTGGTAGGTCATTACCATCCACGTGAATCCTCTACACTCATGATCGCTTCCTCTCCAGCAAGACCTCCTCCTACTAGTCCCATCATAGAATACCCCCCTTCTCCTATGCCTTCTGGTTTCCAATCAACTCAGACTGTCCAACATGTGTTGGAAAAGTTAAAACAAGCTCAAGCCTTGTTTGCAAACAAATATGAAGAGAAGGTGAAAGCCACAATTTTGAAGTTTGCTAACTCAGTCAAGGCCTCCATTGTATACATTAATATGAAGAGGATTCTGGAGGTTATGATCAAATTCAGAGAAGATGAGGCCACTTTCGAACCAATCCTTAATAAGTGGATACCCAGAGGTAGGGAGTTGGACCTCATGTCTTCATCCTATGTAGATGGAGAGGAGAATGACCTTCTAAGGTCCACCAGTGATTTTATTAAAGAGATGAATATTCTCTCAGAGGAAAGGGTAGGTATAAAAAGAAAAGCCCAACTATATAGAAAAGAATATTCAGATCACAAATTTGAATTGTTTCCAAGAAGTTTCAAATTATCAACACTGATGACACATCCTTATTTGTCCAAACAATTGAAGAAATTGAAAAGGTGAAATCTCATTACGGTTTCATAGAAACAGAAATTGGGCATTTAAGAGTCACTTGGAAAAGGCTAGAAGAGATGAAATAGAAGGTTGTTATCTTTGCTTGGCCAAGTGATCATGCTTTTCAAGAATGGAAGGATAGTTATGTGCGACAGAAAGAAGATGCTCTGGAGCAGTTACAAGAGGTTGCAATAGAACAAAAGCCGCAAGAGGCCGTACATGTTGAAAAGAACTTGTAACCATTTCTCGGAGAGTATTTTAGTTTGTAACAAACTTTTTTGAAAAGGTCTAAAGCTTGTATGCATCCATAATGTTATAAATGGATACTAGGATAGAGGAAAAAAGGATCACAAGAATTTGTAAAGAAACTCTATAGAAATTTATCTGCGTTTTTCTACTGTTTCATAGAAAACTATCTAAGTTTTGTAATATTTTCCAAATTGAATATAAATATATAGACCATTAACTTTGAGCCTAAAATTTGCGTTGTCTTCTCGTATGCTTTCAAATATTTTACTGGTTTCATTTGGGTAATTTAGGGTTATTTCAATTGAACAATAAAATCTTTATAGATATGTTTCTTAGCTTTCTTCTTTAGGAGGGGAATTAAATGCACGAGAAATATCTTTATTAGTAGGCTATTTGTTGGGAACTTTGAATTTGATGAACACTATTTAGTATAACAAGGGAGGATTCTTATACATGTCAGGTATGTATGGAGTTGGTAAAATCCAAAGTGATTGAGATGCATGGATATGTTTAATTCTAAAGTTCTTGTTTAGACTAGATGACTCTGTAGCCTGGATAAGGCACTGGTATCTGTTAATTTTTTCTTTTCTAAATCTCTTGAGAATCAACACTGAAAATGAGCCTAAGTTTTCCTATATTTTTTTAGTTTTTTGTTTAAGGCAATAAGATCCATTGGTTTTTGGACAATGGTTACTGTGCATTTTGTTTAAAAGTGTGAAAGTATTCACATAAGGTATACCCGCCTGAACTTTGGATAAGTTTGAAGTGTAGAAGGTTTTTAAAACCTTGTCATATGCTGCTCTAAGGTTCTTGTTCCTTGATTTCTCCATTCACATATAGAGTTATTCTTTCTCATCAAAGGGGATAGGAAGGGGATCAGAATTTGAGAACAACAAAAGTGGTGACTCTACTGGGGAAAGACATGGTGTGTCTATTTTGTAGATTGGTGCTTGAATGAACTATGAATGTTGTCTGGATATCTATATTTAGAAATTTTCAGGATCTTTGATTAGTGTTCCCTCTTTCTTTGAAAAATCTTAGTGATTTTGTTTTGAAGATTGGCAAATATTTTACTTGAAGCTTGTTTTCATATTTCCCATAGTCTTTGTGGGTGGCGATTCTATTAGTCTTAACCAGTCCTTTTGGAAATAAGTAAAGTTCCATAAAGAAAACAAGCACAATGCAAGGAGGAAAGAACACCAGATCTTTTATGAAAAAGAATCCTTGTGAGACGTTGCAGGAGGAATTACCTGAATAGTCACGAAGAGGTAAAAAAATGTCAGTACTACATGAGCCATCAAATGTTGCTTGGGTGCAGAAAAATAACAATACTGGTAAGATATCTGAAAGACCTGTTTATGCAAAGTCAAATTCTTCTTCCTGAGAGTCTGAACATGATGTTTTGGGTTTCCATTCTAGTTTATTTGGAAATATAGAAGATGTTCATGTTTTAAATCAAGATATATCTCATACTAGTTTTTCTGGGAGAGACAGAAGTAGTTCAAATATAGTCAGAAATTCTGTACCTAGAACAGTTGATGAAAATATTAGCTTAATTGATATTGACCAAGTTAACATATCAGACTCTAAAGAAATCTTCTCTGATGCAGATAAAGTATCCCAGGAAATAGAGGAACTAAATAGAAGGGTTCATCATTTGATCTCCTTAAGAGCCCAAAAGGAAGCAAATAGGGAGAAAGAAGTTAAGCCAAAATTGATAGAGAGAGATAGGCTCCTGAGATAGATTGCTGATCTTGAGTTGCTGGCCCAAGAAAAGGCAAAGAGTGATGATGGAGGTCCTGTGATTAGAGAAGTTTTAGTCCCTAAGACCAAATCATCATACAAGTCAGTAGTGCAACAAAATAGAGAAGTTCTTAGTCACCCGCAACCTTTTAAATGATGTAGACAAAGGAAAGTAGAAATGCATGGAAGGTGGGTCACGATCTAAGACTACAGTGGAAATCTCTCATAGATTATCAGCACATGAAAGGGAGATGGAAAGGATGAGGAAAGAGAATGAAGATCTACAAATGGAGTTAGAGAAAGCTGAGTTAGAGGCAGCTAACCAAGACGTTAAAAGAAAAATTGGTTATCTAAAAGCTCTCCCCATCATCTTTCCATCAAAAGATCTAAATAGACCTGCTCCTTAGCAAGTTTCCCTCCCTCCTGTTAAAATTCAACCAATTTTGCCTTTTAATATAGCAACAAACAGTCAAGCCCCTATTATTAACCAAAATAACCAGATCTCTCAAACTCAAATCCCCAATGTAAGAATGAACATGGGTAATAACCATGCTGTTAACCCACTCCAGAGAAGACCTATCAACTTAGAACTATATAGGCAGCTATTTTTTGATGGAATCCCTAGATATCCTAACCATGTTCCAACTGAGTTAAGAGATGGACTTCATAAATTTGCTGGGAACAACACAATCAGTGCAGAAGAGCATTTGAAGTCATTTGGTGATTTGATTAATGATTATGAGATCATGAATGAAGATGTCATAATGAAATTATTTGTTCAGTCCCTAATAGATGATGCAAGAGACTGGTATAGGGGTCTTGCTGTTAATAGTATTGGGTCTTGGTAGGATTTTAAAAATTGCTTTCAAGAACAGTATGGTGAAAAAACAAATGTGAGCTTCATGTTCAACGAGTTCAACAATATTAGAAAATATGATAATGAAATGGTCACAGATTTTAATGCTAGATATCAAAAAGCAATGCATAGATTATTTTAGGTAATGAGATTAGATGATAACATGTGCTTGAATACTTACTACAGTGCCTTTGATTCTAAAATGGCATATATTTTGAGGGATAAAAATCCACATAGCTTGAGAGATGCATTTAGAATTGATATCAATATAGAGAGCAATAGAAAGGCATCTGGAAAATTAGGAAGAAGAACTGAAGGTAGGCTATGGCAGGAAACAAAACAACAACCAAACAAAGTTGCTAAGGAAGAAGATAAAATAGAAAAGTTGGTGACCGCCATGAAGGATCTCACTGCTAAGGTGAACAAAAATGACAAACCTCATTATAATTGGCAAGATAGACCTCCTAGATTGCATTATATGCCTTACAACACCAATTGGAAGGATGGTAAGCCTCAAAATGAGAAGCCTAAAAGTACTTATAGCCAAGATACCCTTGATCCATTAAAAGCAAAAAATGTTCATAACATAGAGAACACTCCTTGGTGTATTGCTTGTGATGGGCCACATTCTCCTCATCAATGTGTTGTAGCTCAAGCCCTTGAAGAATCCATGAGACAAGAAGTTGAGCCTGATATTAATATGTTTGAAACTATAATAGAAAGTGGTGAGGAGTCTCTGCAAAGTGAATTTAGTGATTGTGATGTGCTGGACAGTAAAAGGTCCTACCAAGGACAACTAACACTTGATTGACATCCCACTTTGAATGTGGTAACAATGGAAGATGAAGAAGTTTACCTCAGGAGGCCTAGTGATGAGGAAGTAAAAAATCTCACTAAGGCTTCTATAGCCAAGGCCAAGCACAATTACAACTTAAGGAGCACTAAAAGGGATAGTGATCAAGGTGAACCTGGTTCTATGTTTATAAAAGAGGTATCCCAAAAGAAAGCAGCAAGTAGTGCTACTTTGCCTCAAGTTGGTAAAGATAAGAAAGATCAAGTTAAAGAGGTACCCAAGGGTATAGATAATAAAGCTACCATTGATACACAAGGAGCTGCCACAACAAAGAAGGAAAGTCAGCCTAAGGTAGAAAGAGCTAAAGCTAATACAAAGTTGAGTAGTAATTCCACATTTGATATGGCTCAGGCTCTTACCCAAATGAAAGTTACTGTCCCATTGATAGAATTATTAAAAATAAAGGAACATAGAGAAGTTGCTTTGTCTTTATTTTCTAGCATATCTGATAGTAACACAGGTCTACCTACCGGTTCAATTAAAGATGAAAAGGATCAGGAGTTCCAAACCCCAGAGGTGTATGTTGGAACAACTATTACCCAAGAACTCTCACAAGTAGATCCTTTTTATGTTACTCTGTTAGTGAATAACTAGTTGATAAAAAATTGCATGATAGATACTGGTGCAACTGCAAATATAATGCCTTATGGTGTTATGAAAGAACTAGGATTATCAGTTAATATAGTGTATGGGAAATGCTATGCTATGGATAACAGAGAAGTGCTTGTGATAGGTACAATGAGAGATGTTGAAGTGAAGATAGCAACATTCCCTGAAGTGACATACAAGATGGATGTTATTTTAATGGACACAAAAACCCCATTATGGCATGTTGTTATCTAGGCAGTGGGCCACAACAGTGGGTGGAAATGTTCGGTTGGATTTATCATATGCTACCATCCCCATTAATGGAAACCAAGTAAAGTTGTATAGAGAGCCACGTGCCCCTAGGGTATTTGAAAAAGTAGATCCTAGTATGCTAAATTGTATGATTGAAGTGGATCTTGATAACTTTAGACTACAACCAATTCTACCTCCATTGAAAAATACTGACAGTATTGTGGTTGAATTGGAGTCTCAGCAGCATGCTTTGTGGAAAATGTACTTTCATGGAGCTTGCTCTAAGGACGGATCTGGGGCAAGAGTTCTCTTTGTGTCCCCTTCAGGTATTACTTTCAAATATTCATTTTTGTTAGCTTTTCAATGTACCAACAATATTGCGGAGTATGAAGCTTTGTTAATGGGGCTTGAAGTGGCAAAAGGGAATGGGATACAACTGTTAAGAGTGTTGGGAGATTCAGATCTAGTCGTTTCTCAAGTTAGGGATAAATATGCATCTAAGAATGAGAGACTGACATGATATAAGCATGCAGTGTGGGATGTAATTGAATATTTTAGTGCATTCTCTATCATTTGGATAGAAAGGTCAAAGAATATCATGGCTCATTTTTTAGCAAATGTTGCATTGAAGAATGATGATGTAACACTAACAGTTGTATCCATAATAGAGATAAAATCTAGGCCTACTATCCCTGACAATGTTTATAACTGGCAAGTGTTTGAGGATGATGAAGATATCCTTAGGTTTATACAATGCATAGATAATTATGATGGACAAAAAATTGATTGCAATGCATTGGTGGAAGTGCTTGAAAATAGAGAAATTGTATTTGGGAATGACTTGGTTCAATTGGAGACTAATGAAATACCTAAAGGGTTGGTAGAGCTTGAAGGTATGTTCAGTTACAATGATAGTCATCTGCATCAGCAATCAACCACTAAGCTGGATGAGTTAGAGGAAGTAAACTTAGGGATAGAATCATCCCCTAAGTTGGTATATATTGGAAAAAGGTTGCCTCCTCATGTCAAAGTGAATCTCCTTAATTTATTAAAGAAGAATAAACATGTATTTGCTTGGTCTTATGAAGATCTAAAGGCGTATAGATAGGATTTGTTTTAGCATGAAGTCCCTTTGCTTCCAGATGCTAAGCCTTTTAGACAAAAGCAAAGACTTATTAACCCCCTGCTGGAATCAAAGATGCAGCAAGAACTATCCAAATTAAGGGAAGGGGGAATTATTAAGCCTCTAAGGCACTCCTCATGGGTCTCAAATTTGGTCCCGGTGAGAAAGAAAAATGGGGATATAAGACTCTTTGTTAACTTTAGGAACCTGAATGTTGCTTCCTTGAAGGATACTTATTCTTCTCCTAATATGCAAGCTATGCTGCAAAGGGTGACTGGCTCTGACCTATTGTCAATGATGGATGGGTTCTTAGGGTATAACCAGGTGTTGGTAAAGGAATCAAAACAATTCAAAACCACTTTCATCACCCCTCGGGGAACTTATGTGTATGTCAGAATGCCTTTTGGTTTTAAGAATGTTGAAGCTACATTTTAAAGGAAAATGGATGTAGCTTTCAAAGAATTCATCAATATCATCATGGTAGTATATCAGGATGATTTGACATGCTTTTCCGAAAGAGCAGATGACCATTATGGACATTTAGAACAGGTTTTTAGTAAGGCTTTGGAATTTGGGGTATCTTTAAATCCTAAGAAGTGTCATTTTGCTATTACTGAAGGAAAGTTGTTAGGGCATATTGTCTCTAAAGAAGGAGTAAGAATAGACCCTAAAAGAATTGAAGCCATAGGAAATGTATCTGAACCCACAAGTGTTAAACGTATTTAGTCCTTCTTGGGTAAAGTGAATTTTGTAAGAAGGTTTATTGCAGATTTTGCAGAAATTGTAGAGCCCATTGTTAGACTGCTCAAGAAAGATACCAAGTTCTGTTGGGATCAAGAAGCTTCAAAGGATTTTGATGAGATAAAAAAGGCCATTCAGGAAGCACTAGTGTTGAAATCCCCTGATTACAGTAAGCCTTTCTCTCTATTCTCTTTCGCTTCATATTACACAGTGGCTGTTGTGCTTTTACAAAAGGATAATGAAGGGTATGAGCATCCCATAACTTTCTATAGTAAATCTTTGTAGGTTGCAGAGTTAAAGTATGAAATCATGGAAAAGAAAGCATATGCTTTGGTCAAGGTTGTCAAAGCTTTTAGGCCATATCTGGTAAGTGCACAAATAGTTGCTTCTGTTTCACATGCTGTAGTCAAAGACATTTTATCCCAATCTAAGGTCACAGGTAAAAGGTGCAGATGGATAAATAGAATTCAAGAGTTTGATTTAGAGATAAAGATTACTAAATTGGCAAGAGGTTAAGGCCTTGCAAAGCTCATGACTGAATCAAATCTTCTTAATGTGGAATTAAATAATGTTGAAGTTGATAACACCATAGTCACCAGTATTGAAAGGCAACCCTAGTATTCAGAGATAGTCCATTTCTTAAGAGATGCAACATTTTCAGAAGGGATGACCCACAATCAGAAAAGAACATTAAAAATCAAGTCACAAAAATATGTTCTCATTCAAGGTGATCTGTTTAGGAGAAATAGAGATGGGGAATAGCTAATGTGTTTGGATGAATCCCAAGCTAAGAAAGTGCTGACTGAAATGCATGATGGAGTGTGTGGAGGTCATTACTCTGCTAAGACAACTGCTAGCAAGATAGTCCAAGTTGGGTATTATTGGCCTACTTTATTTAAAGATGCCCATGAACATGTCAGGAAATGTGACCCATCTCAGAAGTTTTCATCCAAATTGAAGTATGAAGGAGCTTTACCCCTAAATCCGGTCATAGTGGAAGCCCCTTTTGTCCAATGGGGCATTGATTTTATTGGGGAAATTGTTGAGAGATTAGGAAGAGGTCATAAGTGGATCATAGTAGCGACTAACTATTTTACTAAGTGGATTGAAGCTATACCCACTAGAAGAGCCATAAGTAAGGTTTTTATTGGCTTCCTGATGGATAATGTTATAACCAAGTTTGGTGTTCCTATGAAATTAGTAATGGACAATGCCATGAGTTTCAGATCAGAGGAGTTCATTGAATTTTGCACCAGTCATGGGATAATCATGACATATTCTTCACCATACCACCCTCAAGGTAATGGGCAAGCTGAATAAGGTAATAAAAGCCTCTTGAACATTATCAAGAAAATCTTAGAGAAAAATAAAAGGTCTTGGGACCAGAAGTTGAAATTAGCCCTCTAGGCAGACAGGATTATTGTTAAAAAGGCAATTGGTGTCTCACCTTTTGAGTTGATTTATGGTATGCAATCTAGGGTGCCAGTCAACAATCTTCTTTCCATATATAAGTTCCTTCAAGCTGAAGACATGGAATTGTCTGAACCTATGGAAGACCGGATGATTCAAATGGTGGAGATATAAGAAATTAAAACTTTGGCTCACAAGAGGAATTTGAAGATCCAATTGCAATCAAAATACCTATTCAACAAGAGAACCTCATTGAGAAAGTTCCAAATTGGTGATGTAATCCTTCAATGGAATGCAAAAGTACATGATAAGGGAAAGCATAAAAAATTTGAGTCACTGTGGATTCCCTCCTTTGTGGTATGTGATCTTAATGGAAAAGACTCATATTTTTTGAAGAATATGAATGATGAAGTACAGGAATTTCCAGTACATGGACAATTCCTGAAACATTACTTCTCTTGATGTCCATGCACAGTAGGTCCTTGCTTGTACATATTTAGGTTTGCTTTAAGTTGTTGTTTTTGGGCTTGTGTTTGGTCTGTTTCTCCAGAGAATTTCTGAATTCTTGTGTTGATCTCGCGATCAACCATCCCCAGTCAAAGCCGCTATTATCACTATTTAAAAAATGGATGTTCTCCATCCATAAGTGGCTAATTTTGTTGAAATTTTGAGTTTGCTTTTGGCCTTGCTACCTTTGTTTTGTTGTAAGCCAATGGGAAATTTTAAGGGTTTTAAGTTCTAACCTTCAAGGTGTCTTAGTAAAAACCTGGTTCTAATTCTGCATTACTTTATCCACTTAAGTGATGGGTCCGTTTGTCATGAGAAGTGTGCCCCCCATTGTTATTTACCTAGGTGGTCCCTTAAATATTTTAAATTTTATACGCCTATTACTTTGCCTTTTTTCTAATGTTTATCAGGCCATGTAAGTGTCATGCAACTCTTTGTTGATCCAATGGCCCACATTGATTCATAGCCGGGAGACGCTCATGGTTTACCTTTCGCGAAGCAATGAAAAGATGGTGGGTCCTAGAAGCAGGCAGGTTTTCCAAAGAGTAAAGAGTGGTTGGTTTAGAGAATGATCAACAGCCCACGTCAATTTGTGGGCAAAAGGTGCTCGAGAATTAGCCTTCACAAGTAGCGAAATGACATGGTAGTCTAGTTAGCGATCTAGGTGGTTTAGGTGGCAAATCAGAAAGTCACACGTGGCCTCGAGGTTAAGTAAATCAAAGAATAAACTCGCCAACCAGATGGATTAACTGTCGGATAAAAGAATTGCATCTTGATTGTGATCCAATGGCTCACATTGATTCACTAGCCCCAGATGCACATGGTATATGTTCTGTGAAATAACGAAAACACGTGGTAGGTCCCAGAGACAAGCGGTTTTCTTTGGTTAAAGGCTGATCGGGTTGGAAAATGATCAACGGCTCATGTTGATTCGCGATCGGGAGATGCATGCGTTCTACCTTTCACGAAGCAGTGAAAAGGTGGCAGGTCCTGCTAAAGGTGCCAGTAAAGGAGGTAGGTCCAGCTCGCGATAACAGAGCAATGACTTAGCACTTAGTTGGTGGTCCACAGCGGGCCCTTATGAGGTGGTCATAGAAAGAATAAACAACGAGTAAGTTCCTGAGATCTGACGGCCCGCGTGGATTCACAAAGATAAGATGCTAGTTAGTTAGTCATCGCGAAGTGGCAAAAAAGGCTGGTGGGCCTAGAGTATAGGCAGGGCACGAAGTTAAAAGCCGATCAAGTATGATTTGATCAGATGGTTCTCATAGTTTCATGGCCGCAAATTGAATGGAGATTAGTCTTTACGAAATGGCAAAAGACAGGTGGAAATCACATGAAGGCATGACATGGTAGGACATATGGTGTGTTTCGTAGAGTAAAAGATGATCTATCCAGTATACATGCTTTTAAATGGTAGTTGAGGGCCCACCTTGGTGTGATCGGCAGTTATGTGGAAAATAGTGAAGAAAAACATGTGGCGGGCTCGGAATGGAACCTGAAGGAGCTTCTAGAGCTAATGGATGATTGTCACATGGCATTTGTTAACTAATGACTAGGTAAGGTGAGTGATCTCCAAAAATAAAGGGTCCACTTGAGAGGTTTAACATTTGTTAAAAGGTATTCACCTTGTGCTTGATCCAATGGTTCTCATTGTTTCATGGCCCGAAGATGCCTGTAGCTTAGTCTCTATGAAATGGCAAAAACTGTTAGCCATCAAGATGAGGTGCGGTTAGTTAGTAAGATTGACGGTCCTAGTTAGAGTTAAAGTTTGGGTGATTAGAGCTTGATCTAATGGTTAGCATGGCTTTGTGAAGGAAAAGTACATGAGTGTTAAAGCCTCCGAAATAGCAAAAAGAAGGTGGGGCTTGACATTAACAAAGAGAGATTAGGCAGAGGTAAAGGTGGTATAAGTTCTTGCAATCCAACGACTAGTGTTGTTTCACGAAAGAAAGCTGCAAAGGTTTTATGCACTGCGAAATAGGAAAAGACCGAAATAGAGGAAAGACTCAGAGGAGTTATGACCCATTGGAGCTAGTTTTGAATTCGATTTGGTGAATTCAATTATGAAAAGATAGCCTAAGTATGCGGAGTTAATTTCTAAAAATTCAATGCCAACTTGTCCTTTAGAGTCTGCATCAACTTGATTGTTAGTACTATTTCATCGAAGTTTGTTGCAGAGAAATTGGTGCGGAGCAATTCTTTTCAGGCGAATAATCAGGTTTTTTATGCTTTTCTTGATAATTTTGGTTTGTTTCCAATCATTGCTGTGTGAATTATTTCATTAGAGGTTTGTGCTAGTTTCAAGGGCTATAGTTGCTTATTCAGAATGGCACCAAGAAGAGAGTTGATAGGAAAAGTGAATTATCAGGACAGGAACATCTATGATGATTTTTTAGAATAGTTAACCATGTCCACCAATGTCGGGGCTAAGGCTAAAGAGTTAGTACCAAAGAACCCTCGTCTAAAAATTGGGAATGGCTTGTATGATAAAGGCAATTGGTTAAAGGACCCTGAGATAGGGATATCAGGTTTAGGACTGCTCAAACTCAGTTTTGGGTAGAGACATTCCCCAGCTCCTTTAAATAGCATATGGGAACTGGATGTAGGAAAACTTGTGGTCACTAGTGTATTCATGGATATAGATCTATTGAGCCTAATTGCACAGAATTATGACCCTGTAGCAAAATGCATCAGGAATGTAAAGGGATCAGTCCTAATTGAAATACAAGATGATGAATTCAGGAACGTGTTTAAACTCAATGAGGCCTCCAATTTGTTAGAGCCTATTGACTTTGAGTCATTAACCCAGATTTACAATGCACAGAGGGATCATCTTAGGAGTGGCCTATTCAAAGAGTTCTTTGTTAAAATAGGAGGGTTAACAGTTGTAGGCCTCAGTACAATGGAACCATTTTAGCTGAATTTGTTTACTTTAAGAGCTAAGGGTATGTATTGGACACTGTGTCAGATCTTTAGAGAAGATGCTAAGAAACATATGCCAACCCATTATATGCTAATGATTGCCCAAATTCTAAAACCTTCCCTAGAAATAACATTTGATTTTGCCCCATACCTCACTGAAGCTATTCATGGAGGGCTTGTAGGGATTAAAAATGGTAAGGTGGATAGGGCATTTGGATGGTACTCCCTGTTAATGCACATGTTTTTATTCAAAGGTGCTAATTATTTTCCAAAAGATATGGATTTGGTCAAGGTTAACGATAAAGAGGAGATGCCCGTGCAACTTTGGAGCACTGTTCTATCTTGGGATAGAGAGGATGCTAGTTTTATGATGTTTGATAAATGCTTTGCATCTAAGATTAGAGTTATTTTATGTGGAAAAAACCCTAGGATTCCTAAGGCTCTTTTGGAATTCCTTAGGCCTAAAGAGTTTGCTAAAGATATCAAGATTGTTCACAACTGGGGAGACATGTATTTCTACCCTATTTCTACTATTTTCAGAGTATATGGCTTTAGAGGAACCCCCTATCTACTGCCCTATCAGGTCCCATTGAAGATAGGGATTACAGAAGTGTTGAGACTGATTGGAGGAGTACAAGAGGCCGAGCTGACCAATAGGTGTAAAGGGACCATTCTCCCAACTATTACCATGGCCCATCATTTTGTAATTACCAAAGGTGGATGGAAATATTTTGAAGAATTCTTTAAGCCATATAGGCTATCAACTATAGTTTCAAGATGTACAGACCCTAAGGACTTTTTCAATGGTATGTTTAGAAAGAGAGTAGTGTGTAGATGTAGGCCTCACCAATTTCAGTTCCCCAAAGATTTAATTAGAAATGAATTCAGCTTAGATGAGCAGGAACTAAGGAAGGAGAAGTGGGTTGCATATAAGAAGGGACTTGATTTTATCCATCAATTTGATATTAGTTATGACCATCTTTCTAGCTTTAACCCTTTTGAGGAGAAAATCAAATTCTTGATTCTCTATTTTGAAGACCTCATGTAGACCTTAAAAGAAAAAAGGGAAGCTATAATGCAAAATGATCCTGATAGGGTTAAGCTAGTCTTGGCTAAGCCTACCTTTGCTAAGGCTATCACACCTGGTGACTATGTAATGCATAAGAAGTCAAAGTACACTGTGATGATGCCAATGATAGGTGAGCCTTCCACTTGAAAAGGGAAAAGGAAAATTGAATATGTCATTGACATTCAGGATTCCCCTAAAAGGAAAAGAGTGGGAAAGGACGTTGAAACTAATGAACATCAATATTCTCTATCTTAGTCCCCTATCCACATTTTAGATGAGCAAGCGGTGGCTGAACAATTATTATAGTTAGGGAGTCTCGATGAGATTGCCTATACCTAAGAGGAGACCCAAGAGGGGATGCCTGAAGAGCCACCTAGTGCTGAAATGCATTTGATAGATGGTGAGCTAAAGGGCGAAGAATTGGACCTTACTATTAAACAAGCCAGTGAAGAATTCTTGGTTAATAGCAACTTTGTTACAATAGGGACTTTCATGCAATTTGTATGGAAGCAGAACATGGAACAATTCAAAGTTAGATGTGAGTGGAGGAAGAGTGAAGAGCCTCTCAGAGATGCAAATCAGGTGGAAGAAGAAATAAAGCAATAAATGATCGAAGAGTTTAAGACAATCACCACTGAGAAAGGAAGAGAAATGGTAGAAAAGGCTGGTGTGTTAATTCTCCCTGAATGGGATATAGCTAATGCTTTAGTTTTTGATGTAGTAAGGAAGGAAACAAAGCTAATGGAAGGAGTGACCTTTAGCAAGGATAATGTTGCTCTTGTCATGTGCTCATTAAAAAAGGATGAGAACAAGAGGAGGAAAAATGCATCAGATTCTAACCTCTTAGGAGGCATAATTGTTAAGAGAGTCCAAGATACAGGGGTAGTGGAAGCTACAAGGACAGTTTTGGAAATTGAAAAGTTTAATGCGGTAGTAGCATAGAAAGAGGCACAAGAAAGAGATAATCTCAAATTGGAGTTGGAGACTATCTCAAAGGATTACAATGAGGCTAAAGAAGGAATAGCCAACATGGACAACATCATTAATAAACTCTTGATTTAGTTGGTCGGTCAACACCATCTAGGTGAATCCTCTACACTCATGATAGCTTCCTCTCTAGAAAGACCTTTTCCTACTAGTCCCATCATAGAATACCCCCCTTCTCCTATGCCTTCTAGTTTCCAATCAGCTCAGACTGTCCAACATGAGTTGGAAAAGTCAAAACAAGCTCAAGCCTTGTTTGCAAACAAATATGAAGAGAAGGTGAAAGCTACAATTTTGAAGTTTGCTGACTCAGTCAAGGCCTCCATTGTATACCTAAATATGAAGAGGATTCTGGAGGTTATGATCAAATTCAGAGAAGATGAGGCCACTTTGGAACCAATCCTTAATAAGGGGATGCCCAGAGGTATGGAGTTGGAGCTCATGTGTTCATCCCATGCAGATGTAGAGGAGAATAACCTTCTAATGTCCACCAGTGAGTTTATAAAAGAGATGAATATTCTCTCAGAGGAAAGGGAAGGCATAAAAAGAAAAGCCCAACTATATAGAAAAGAATATTCGGATCACAAATTTGAATTGTTTCCTGGAGGTTTCATTGGTCCAATTCATTTAAAAAAAGAGAAGACCTGGTTAGAGGAGCTGGACTACAATTTTTCCCAAAGGGTCAATCAAATTATCAACACTGATGACACATCTTTATTTGTCCAAACAATTGAAGAAATTGAAAGGGTGAAATCTCATTACGGTTTCATAGAAACAGAAATTGGGCATTTAAGAGTCACATGGAAAAGGCTAGAAGAGATGAAACAGAAGGTTGTTAGCTTGTCTTGGCCAAGTGATGATGTTTTTCTGGAATGGAAGGATAGTTATGTGGGACATAAAGAAGATGCTCTGGAGCAGTTACAAGAGGTTGCAACAGAACAAAAGCTGCAAGAGGTCGTAGATGTTGAAAAGAACTTGTAACTGTTTCTTGGAGAGTATCTTGGTTTGTAACAAACTTTTTTGAAAAGGTCGGAAGATTGTATGCATCCATAATGTTATAAATGGATACCAGGATAGAGGAAAAAAGGATCACAAGAATTTGTAAAGAAACTCTGTAGAAATTTATCTGCATTTTTCTAGGGTTTCACAGAAAACTATCTAAGTTGTGTAAGATTTTCCAAATTGAATATAAATATATAGACCATTAACTTTGACCCTAAAATTTGCGTTGTCTTCTGGTATGCTTTCAAATATTTTACTCATTTCATTTGGGTAATTTAGGGTTATTTCAATTGAACAGGGATTGTAATAAAATCTTTATAGATATGTTTCTTAGTTTTCTTCTTCAGGAGGGGAATTAAATGCACGAGAAATATCTTTATCAGTAGGCTATTTGTTGGGAACTTTAAATTTGATGAACACTGTTTAGTATAACAAGGGAGGATTCTTATACATGTCAGACATGTATGGAGTTGGTAAAAGCCAAAGTGATTGAGATGCATGGATATGTTTAATTTTGAAGTTCTTGTTTAAAATAGATGACTCTATAGCCTGGATAATGCACTAGTATCTGTAATGTTTTCTTTTCTAAATCTCTTGAGGATCAACATTGAAAATGAGCCTAAGTTTTCCTATATTTTTTCAGTTTTTTATTTAAGGTGATAAGATCCACTGGTTTTTGGAAAATGGCTACTATGGATTTTGTTTAAAAGTGTGAAAGTATTCACATAAGGTATACCCGCCTGAACTTTGGATAAGTTCAAAGTGTACAAGGTTTTTAAAACCTTCTCATATGTTGCTCTATGATTCTTGTTCCTTGATTTCTCCATTCACATACAAAGCTATTCTTTCTCATCAAAGGGGATAAGAAGGGGATCAGAATTTGAGAACAACAAATTCTTTGATAAATTATGGTTTCTTAATTCAATGTTGATACTCCTTTGGTGGTGAAAATCAAGAACTGCACCCGCCCTGAATACAAGAAGCACCCTTTCAAATCCCTTTTGGATGATCCACTAGGAGCATTCTTGAGTGTCTGCCATGGTGTTTCTCACACCCAAGACATTATGGCATACATTCACTATGACATCGAGGATCTCAGAGGTTATGAGTTCTCCTCTATTTTCACTGAGAATCTCATTAAGGACAACTTATTGAAGCTAAAATTTTCCCATTTTCAAAAGAAGGGTTTTACCCTATCTTTGGACTTCCTGACATTCGATGAAGCAAAATGTGTCTGATACATATTCAACTGCATTCATGGATAATTTATCTAGTTGGACAGGCCCTAGAAGATCACCATGGAAGTGATCAAGAAAATCACCCGCCTACACAAGATTGGAGGTCTACCTAGCCCTAGGTCTAAGCTCTCCAACATCAAACTCTACAAACTCATTGACACTGCCTTCGATGGTCATTCGATCGAGGTTGATGATATAAAGGAAACTGATGTTAAATTCATAGCTATGGTAATCAGATACAAAGTTTACCAGTCAAACTAGCTAAACTCTGTCTCTAGTAATAATATTCTTATAGCTCATCCAATGGTGAAGGAGGATGCACACTATAATCTCTATAGTGTGATGTCGAAGGAGCTCATCCAATGGTGAAGGAGGATGCACACTATAAACATGATAAGAGAAATACTTTCCGGTATGGATCTTTTGTTATCTTCTTAGCATTATACTTTTTGAATACTATTCTCAGTTCTGGTAAGATATAGTGGGCTATTGATCGAATGGTAGCCATACAGATAGACCAAATTTGGGATAGCCAAGGGGATAAGCAGTAAAAGGAAAACTTATGGCAATTTTTCAAAAATTTTGAGGAGGAAATGAAAAATAGGGATGAAATTCCCAAATTTATAATAGAAAAATATAAAGATACTATATGTTTTATGGTGAATAAAGATGAGTGTATGATGGTGAAAGTCTAGACTAGAATAGTCTAGATTATGCCAATGGGATATGAGGTGGACAAGGAAACACTAGATGCTTATGCACAACATCTACTGCAGGCACCAATCGATGAAAAAGAAGAGAAATTTGGCATGGCCTAGGAGAAAGGGTTAAAGGTTCACCAAGAACAATTGCACTGACAATTAGAATAAAAATGACTAAGGCTACAATAAAGGCTTTAATAAGTGAAGGTCATGATAGGGATAAAGTTGAACAAAAGGTTAAAATCCTTAAGGCCCAAAGGAAAGAAGAAATGAAACAAAAGAGGAAGGAAGAGAGGGAAGCAAAAAGGACAGCTCAGGCCACTCCCAATGTGGTCCCGATATATACAAAGACTTCCAAGCAACTGAAAGCATCATCAGATGATCCTGCTAGTCCTAAGCCGATCGAATTAGTCAAGAGAAAGAAGAAGGTGCCTAGGTAGTATATGATAGTTTCTTTAGAGGAGACAAAATCAGATGAAGAGATCGAGGAATCTCCAAAGAAGAAAGGTGTATGTGTTGTTAGTGTAGGTTTTTATTTTCGTAGTTGGGTTTATTATTTTCCTTTTTCCTACACTTTGATCAAGCTTTCATAGGTTAATAAAACATGTTTACTTAGGACAAGTGGGTATTGAGGTGTCGACATGATATGAGGAGGTGCATCTACTATGTTTAGACCATCATGGTGGTCTCTTCTCAATGGCCGGTATTGCCACCTCCACCCCTCACTTGAGTATATATAAACATGCTACCTTGCTTGTATTTTCATATTGGATATTGGGAGATTTCTCTTGATGTTATTCTATCATTGAGCATTCACATCAAGTTTATCTAGTATTGTTATTTTGTCCATTTTATTTCCAATATTTTGTTCTAAGTCTTTCGATTTGATTTTGGTTTAAATGTATTTTCTTAGAGTTTAACATGGTATTAGAGCATAGGTCATCGATTCAAGTCCCTCAAGCCCTAAACCCTTAATCCACTTAATCTTGGCTTATCCACGTGGTACATAGTGCATATGAATCATACATGGTACATGGTTGTATCCGACTCTATCATGTGGGGGGTGTTGGCATAGCGACTATATACACAATGAGATCCCTCTCCACCATAAGTACGTGCTTTTGATGTGATGGAAAAAATCTACATGGTATCACTTTTCTTGGGGTGCTATAGGTGTTCTCTTTTATTGGGGGGGCTTCAGATAAAATCATGGCCACTGCAACACTTCAAGCACAAGCTACTCAAGAGTTGGCCTAGACATAATGTAAAGACAAAGAGCTGATTAGGAACACTTTTGAAGTTTTGAACGGGCTAGTACTTGATTTCCAGGCACAAGAGAGAGAAAGCTCATCCAGTAAAGTACAGGAGATAATTAATTTCATTCCTAAGCATTAAGATTATTTTCTCAAGATTTCAATAACTAAGGTTAAGGATAAATTTGTAGAAGCCCAGAAACAAACATTTTTGCAAATGATTGCATTTGTGAAAGGTAAACTCCAAATTTGCTTGCAATCCATTGATGCAGCATTGGTGGAGGGAGGAAAAGTTTATAAGACTTGTCTAGATTTTGTAAAGCTTTCAGCCTCCATAGACAAGCAAATATCAAGCTGTAGAAATAATTTGATTCAAATTTCTAATTCTTATAACCTGATAGTAAATCTAACCAGTTCTTTGGATGGTCCAATTTTGGTAATCATGGATCAAATTTTTAAATTAGAAAAGGAAAGGGATGACATAATAAAGTGAGGAATTGAGCTCCTAAATTTCATTGGTCCCCGGTTGGATAACTTATTATTTCATAAGCCTAAATGTATTTCTAACATGTAGACAGAGGATCCCACCAAATCAGAGGAAATTGAATATTATGCTAGTCTCTTGAATGGATTCACCTCCATTCTCCACTCTCTTAAGAAGGGTTGGGACACTTACTTCTCATTTTTGAAGACTATGTTTATTGATATTTTGAAGCTTGTATAGAACCGACATGTGTATATATTTGTATAGACTTCTTTATGGGCACCCCACTTTGTCATTGATGTCAAAGGGGGAGGAATATAGTGCAAAATATATATAGAAGGAGAATACAGCTTAGGGGAAGCAAATTCATAGGTATATTCTAAGATGGCATCACTTCTCATAGGAGTATTGGCATCAATGACAAAGGAGAAGATTGTTGGCAATTGACACTCGTCTGGTAAAGAAAATGGGATTTATGGTTGTCATTGATGGTAACTCATCTTCAAGTACAAATATTTTCTATCAAGATTCATTGATTTATCATTTTTCTTTGATTGGGTCAACCAATATTCACTACAATCAACCGATATATACAATTTTCTTAAAAACTGGTTAAGTCTTGGTCCCGATAATGTGTATTTGGAACCCGATTAAGGATAGGACCTGACAAAGATATCTTGTGACCCTGATAATTTATTTCAAGGAATTTTTGGTACCTATGAAGGTCGACTTGGTCATCAGGATTATACATGATTTACCTTGTGATCCAGCAGCTAATAGGTTTATAATTCTTCATTGAGTCCGACATGTTCAACAAGTTAAAAGGGTATTTAAGGAGGTATTTTAGTAATGGATTTGATAAGAGTTACAATGCGATTTTGGTTGTGAATAAGTCAGAATTTGATGGTATGCTTTTTGGTTAGTGAAAGAAATGTTTTATGCACAGTTTCACGTGCTCAATCTCAACCTGTAGCAAAATAGTGCAGAACAAAGGATCAGTAAACCGGTACAAAAAGAGGGTTAATAGAGCTTAAACAAAAACTTATCCAGCATGGTCAAATGCATCTTATGAGTTCATTTTTGTTTGTAATCATTATGTAATGTTGTGTGAGTCAATGTGACTTCTATTTGAATAGTGAGCTCTAGGTTGTGAGCCTGATTGCATATACAATCCTCTCTATTTAATATTTGTATACCTTGATCAAGTATATAGATATTGTGGATATCAACCCCACCATGGCTTTTCCCTTTGCGAGGTTTTCCATGTGTAAATATTGGTGTTATGGTGATGCTTCTTTATGTGTTATTTGTCTTATGCACTTTAATTTTATTTACTGTTAACGGATTCATAAGCAACAAGCTTAGAATTATTTTTATTGATAGAACACTGATTGACCCCCCCCCATCTTTCAATGTTCTTGGATTCCAATAGTAAGATTTTGGGAGTGTCAGCAATATCTTTTGAACATTATCACCTTCATCCAAATGTCCACCAACAACTCTAATACCATCAGCAAGTTCAATCACTATGTATATAGTTCTCAAGACCTTCATCTTCAAGCATTCTCAGATATTCATACTTCTACTTTATATTCATCTTCTTAGCCTATTTTATTTTTGGATCTCCTCCAAATGCCAAACACAGCTTGTTCCATATAGATTTTGCCTCCTTTAATACTATTAAGTGTCCAAACACTAAATCACTTATACAATTAAAAGTTATAGCTCTCACTTTTTCATTAGCCTCTTGTAATTTTATATCATCTTGAGTTTGAGAACCACCCTATGGAGGTGTATATTTGCTTCAAATGATGTCCCATATTGCATTTTGTAATGTCTCTGAATGTGCTTCCATTCTAACCTTCCAGTATGGAAATTTTGTGCCATCAAATATCAAAACTTTGTAAATTACATCCCTCACCATATCAGATCTACCTCAAGTGGTTAATCTTACTCAAGAAGAAACTTTATCTAATACCAATTTTTGAATTGAAGGTATGACTTAGAGGGGGGTTGAATCAAACTAAACCAAAATTAATGAAACACATAAACAATTAATCAACAACATAAAAACAATGAATCAACTCCACGATTTTATATGTGGAAAACCCAATAGGTAAAAACCATGATGATCACCTACCCACAAAATATATCAACTATGTATATAAGATTACAATAAAATAGTTAACTACTTCGGACTTGTAGACCAAGGCAATTTTCTCTTGGTGCAAGATACAAAAGTGACTTGCAAGCCTGATGCTCACTACAACATGGCAAGATACAATAAATTTATATGAAAAGAAGGATCTCCTATTCGTGAAGCTATCCTTCAACTTTGCATCAAGTGACCTATTAGCAACAACAAAGAAGGAAATTGAGAAGGGGGGGGCTAAATCAGTTTTCACCAGATACACAAATTTAATCCAGGAGTGGTTCAAGTTGTCTAGAACAATGTATAGTTGATTACTATATAATCTAACGGTTATGTTTGAATAGATATGTTTGTAATCTCTATGATATTTATAGGTTTTGTGTTGTGTTACCAACCAATTGTATTTGTATTTAATATTGATGAGTTGTTTGTAAATTGTGCTGGCAATTTGGTTAAGTGTGGAAGAGTGATTGTTGCCAAACTAGCAGGAGTGTCTGTGGAATATTGTGAAGGTATATAGGAGCAGAAAAGGATCTGACTAAGCAATATAGTGCTATTTCCAAATCAACAAAGAACCTGTTGTTCTCTAACCATTACAACAGTTAAATCCCCTAACTAGGTAATCTTTAACAGGCTTCTTGTTTAAATCGTCTAACCAGGTGATCCGTTAGCTTGGATTTGAAATCCTTTACCGAGGTTACCTTGAACAGGGAATTACCTTCAATAGGGTATTATAGTCAATCCCTTAACCAAGTGGTCTTTAACCGGATCTGTTCTTAACATGTCACTATTGTATAAGCTTCTAACAAGGCTTGGCTCCCAACAGGGAGAACTTCAGAAGAGTTCAAAATACTTGTGTGTATTCATCCACATCATGATTTTTCCCATTGGGGTTTCCATGGGAAAAATTAGTGTGTCAAGTGATGAATGCTTCTGTCAATGTGTTTTGATATGGTTGATATGATTAACTCGTAAATGTACTTTGATATGTTTAGATGACCGACAATGAGCTATTAGTGATGTTAGTAAAGTGGTGTAATGTTTTGGTTTAATAGTATGTGAGTTTTAGATATGTTAGATTGTATCATTGATGTTTTGGTGAACTGGTAAAGTTTGACAGTGTAGTTGGAGTTTTTAATACAGTGACTAAACTGGTTATTTTAGTGATTGGTTTCTGAGTTGGAATTAAGTTTGGTGAAAGTTTAGTTTATTTTATATCTACTGATTCACGCCCCCTCTCAGTAGTTGACCAGATCCTTATAGTTTCATCATATTATGAATTGGTATCAGAGCATTTTAGGTCCTCTTGTGTTTAAGCCTAATAGCTTGAGGAAAAGATCTAGGAGAACACGATGAACAAAGAAAGTCTAAAATTCAATAGGGAAAACTATAGAATATGGAGTGATAGAATAAAGATCTATATCAAGAGCTTAGGGAGTCAATATTGGGAACATGTTGTTACTAAATATAACTTGCCTGGTGGGATTTTATCAGATGATCAAAAGAAGTAGCAATAGGAGAACAATCAAGCATTGGAGGCCATAATCAGTTCCTTGTCCGATTCAATGTATGTTTATGTTCATAGATTGGAGACTGCATATGAAGTATGGAAGAAAGTGGAAGATATTCATAGCGGTGTTGATCATGTTAAGATTGTCAAAGAAGAGAGTCTTAGAGGGAAATTTGATGATATACAAATGGATAAAGGTGAAAACATTCAATAGTATAGTCAGAGGATCAAGAAGATAGTCGGTGAGATCAAAGGTGTTGGAGGTACAGTGCAGGATACCATAGTGGTTAGCAAGGTGTTGAGAAATCTTTTACCAATCTATGATATTCGAGTTGCAGCCATTCAGGAACTCAACTCTATTGATAAGACAAAGGTAACTCTTGACTCCATCATTGGTAGATTAACTGCATTTGAATTAAATGGTTTGAATGAAAGTGTTCAGAGATCAAAATCTACATTTAGAGACTCAGTTTCAACCCCATCGGTAAGGAAAAGCAGAGAAGTGAGCCACAATCATGAGTTTAGATCTAGCAGAGAGGTAGATGATGAAGATAGTTTGATTGAGCTTGAAGCATTGTTGGCCAAGCGATTACCCAGAGGTATAGGTAATTACATAGGTAAACTACCTTTCAAATGTTTTACATGTAACCAGATTGGACATATTGCTGCTATCTGTCCAAATGGAGATAATGAGAAAAAATGAGAGAAGTATAAAGGCAAAGGTAAAAGAGATTGTCTCATTGCAATGGATGGAGGAATTATAGATGAAGAATCTAAGGAAGATGCAAATGAGGATAATTTCTTTGGTTCTATTAAAGAAGAGATCAGATCAGAAGACATTGGTCTCTCGCATGGATAGCTCTGATGATTGGATTATAGACAGTGGTTGTTCACACCACATGACCGTTGACTGGAGTAAGTTTCTTACTTTGAGAGAGTTTAATGGACGTTTTATGAGATTTGGAAATGACTCACCCTGCATGGTAAAAGGGAAAGGATCCATCTCTCTAAATGGTAAAAGCAGTGCAGATGATGTCTACTAGGTTGAAGGACTTAAACATAATCTTTTGAGTGTTGCTCAAGTGAATGACAAAGGTTACCCACTGGAATTCAAGAATGGAGTCTTCAAGATTTATGGAAGAAAACGTGAGCTGATTGCAACCGACAAATAGACCAGAGGTAACTTGTTTCATTTAAGCTCTAAAGTCAAGAATTTTTTAATTGCAAAAGTAGAAGATAGTTTTCTTTGGCATCGGAGATTCTGTCATGTAAATTTTGATAACATTGTAAAAATCAGTAAGTCCAAATCAGTAAGAGGTTTTCCACAGTTGGACAAACTAATGAATATTGTTGGCATTCTACACTCTAATGAGAATTGATGGTGTTGTCATTGATGGAAACCTTCAGGAAACCACCTAGCATTCATTTGGTAAAGCCAACAGAAGGCACCGACACTGGCATTGACATCTACATACACCGGAAGGCAGATCACTGACAATGGCTACAATGCATACTAGCATCCTAGCCGACAACGAATAAACATTTGTTTATTGTACTTAATTGTAATTATCTTTTGTAAAGCTGACAAGGCATATTGTAAAAGACTCATATATATGTATGAGATCTTATAGGTCATTTGTAACAGGTGTATATGGTAGAAGAAAACATGAATGAATTATATTTTTGTATAAGGAGATATAGTTGACAACGAAGGTTTTGGTTATAGAATGAGCTTAAACCGGTATTGAACTTGGCATAGTTGATGCTGATTTGAAGCAATAAATTGTATTGGATTTGATAATCCATTTTGTAAGTCAGTGAGACTTCTATCTTGTAGATTGAGCAGTGAGCTCTAGGCAGATGGCCTTCCTGCATGTGCAAGCTCCTCATTGTAAGTATTATTTATTCATTGGCCAATGAGTGAATATTGTGGGTCACAAATCCCACTAAGGTTTTTCCCACATTAGGTTTCCTCATTAAACATATTATGGTATGGTGTGTTTTCTATGTTGTCTTTACTATTCCTATTTACAGCATTAATTTTTATTTACCGGTACACTATCTTGGAATGCAAAGTTCTTAATAAGGTTAAATATTTTGTATACCAGTTAGATATTGACTCACCCCCCCCCCCCCTCTTAGTATCTTTGGGACTATCATTAATCCTAACAATTGGTATCAGAGCTTGGTCCTCTATTTTCAAAAGCCTAACAACTTGAGGAAGATTCTGACACTGGTACAGATAAAGAACTTAAGAAAGCAATTAGACTCTTGTAGACTATGATTCAGAGAATTTGAAGAATATCAAACTTGAATATGATCTAAGAACTTCACAGGAATTCATTCAAGGACTTCAGGAGAATCTTACTATTGCTAGAAATAAAAGGAAAGAACTTCATGAGAAGATGTAGAGTGATAATGATGAAAAGGAAACTCTTAATGAGCTTGTGAACAAGTTGAGACAAGAAAACAAATTTATGAGGAATGAAATGCAAGATATGACTATAAGATTTTGTAAAGACATTGAAGACAGGATGAAGAATGAAGATGACTTGACCAGGAGACTCAATAATGCTGGAAATGAAAATCTAAGACTCGGTCATGAAATTGAAATGTTAAAGATAGATCTGATTCACATGCAACATGATAAAACTGAATTTATGAGACAAATGGGAATTCTGAAAAATGAGTTGGCTACTACAAATCAGCACAAAGAGAAATTCAAGAAAAGTTTAGAGGAACTTGATGATATGCTGAAAAAGTAAAAAACCTAATGGAGATACTAATGGACTTGGATTTGAAGTTGGAGAAAGTTCTGGTACTAAAGACAATCATGATCAAAGTAAACTGGTAAGACAACATAATGCTTACAAATTTAATGGGAAATGCTTTAACTGTAACAAGTATGGTCATGGAGAAAATCAATGTAGATCTAGAAACAATCAGAACATTAATGCACCCACTGGTCAATGTTCCAAATGCTATAAAGTTGGTCATAATTTAGAAAACTGTAGAATGAATGTAAGATGTTATGTTTGTGGAAGATTTGGGCACTTATCCAATCAATGCAGAACACAAACTGACATAGGATATGGAAAGGCTATTCAGAAAAATAATGTGACTTGTTATGCTTGTAGCAAGATTGGACATATTGCAAAATTTTTTAGAAGGAAGACTTCACCGACAAATAATAAAAGACCCAGTTTGAAAAGCAAAGAGAAGGTAGATGAGGTAAAGCAAGATTTTTCAAAACAATGGATTAGAAAGAGAGATTAGAATGTTGATGAGATGTCATGACCAAACTTTTGGGCACAAAAGAAATAACTTTTTTTTTTAAAAACTTAACCTAATAACTCTAACTTTGCTAAATAATGCTTTAACAAGTCTTGTCTTAACTAAGTTTGGTTTTCTTTTCTACTAATAGTAATCTTTACAATTGATCAAGTAAGCGAGATGATCTAAGTTAAATGCGGAATATTAATTCTCCAAAGAATTATTATTATCTCATCAAATAATTAGTAGTAGTAATTTCATTTAAACAAAAGTCTCTAAATAAATTTGCAAGAGATTTTATTAATCACAAATAGTCTATTAATTGCCTAGGGATTAAATTAATTGGCCCTAGCACTTACCTTTATAAAACCTATTATTTATTTTAACAATAATTTTAATTTGTCTAAAATATGACTTTAGGGTTGATTGATCCCATAGTGCAATTGTGCTATAAAATTTTATTAAAGTTGGCCAAAATAATTTAACTCCTAGGGCTAAATATTGCAAAAGAATTTATTATTATTTTCCCATGAAATTTAAGCCCAAAAAGGATTCAAAGAAATTAGCTTTTAAATAAACCCTTGGAAAACTCTACTCAATTAAAGTTGGAGTTCACTATCGAAGAATAAAACCAACTAAGGTCTTTAATTTATAAATCTAATATATATATTTACACATATATTCCTATATGCTTATATGGCATATATATATATATATATATATATATATATATATATATATATATATATAATCAAAATTACGTATATAAGATATAGTGAGTTATGTTAAACAATATAATCTTTTAGTTTATGGGGATACCCTATTCAAAATTCGAATAGGGTATCCCCCCCCCCTTTTCCTTTTCCCAACAAAGAAAATAATAAAATAAAATAAAGGAGGGTAACCTAATTTCAAACTATATCTATCTCATCCCTTTTATTTTATTTTTAACTACTTATCTACCCTAACCCAAAATGGGTAAGGGTTTCATGTAGATGCAGGGCCAAAAGTAGTGGTTGCGAAGAATCCCCATGGTCGCGAAGTTTCTTTGATTTCTCATAGGGAGGGTGGAGTATAGCGGTGTCCCTACGGGATGCGGCTCGCAGTGGCGGCCTCATGCGCCCCTGCGGGTCGCTGCTTGCAGCGATGCAGTGGTGCCCCTATGGGACTCAGCCCATAGAGGGACCGCGCCACCACGGGGTGCCCGCAGAAGCCTCAGCTCTGGGTAATCTCTTGGGGTAGGGTTTGTCAAGGAAACCAAAAAAAAATAATTTCTTTATTAAATTTTTTTTTGTATTATTTTTTTAAAATATTTAAATGTATATATATATATATATATATATAATAACACACTTAAGCAATCTATATGTTTTTTTTTTTTTAATAGTATTATTATTTTTATATAAACCATGTAGAAAACTGGTAAAATAGTGACAGTATGCAATAGATGAAATTTTCAATTTTCTAATATGTTAATATGTATGCTTTAAATTCTGTTTTTATTATTATTATATTTTTTTTTTAAAATACAAATAAAAAAAAATTAGTTATCTCCTTAGCATAATAAACCTAGCTTAATGGGAAATACTACATTGGTTCATTGCTTTAAGCATTCTGTATATTTCCTCTCCTTTTTTTTATAAACACTAATAGCAAGCTCCAATGTGTTTCTTTTATTTACTAAGTCTAGATGCTAACTTAAGAAATAGGCTTTTTACTTTAAATTTATTTTCTGCAGTAAATAAAAGAAAAAATGATAGAATGAATTAAACTACAACAGCATTAATAAAACTGAAATATCATTTTAAAACCTTTTCTTTTTCAAGTTAAATACAACATAGTGTTCATATTAAGGAAATGTAACTATGTATGCATTTTGGAACTAAACTAATATGACTAAGAGATCATTCTCAGCTTAATAACTCAAATGTTATGCTAATTTACTTAACTACACTATTTTCATTTTGCATAACAGAAAGAATAGACTATTTTTTTTCCATTAATAAGAATGAAACAAATATTTTATTTCAACAACTATAGGAACTTAATCCATAAATAATACTTTTTTTTTTTGCAAAAATAACTTAATAGGGAAAATACATATTTCTTCCAAGAGCATCTATAATACAAAGTAGTCAGTATTACAAAAGGTATAATACCCAAACTAGTCTCTCATCCCATTAAATGAGGACTTGAAATAAAAATGAATACATATTTTTTTAAAATAAATACAATATATAACTTTTCTTTTTACATTGCTGCCATTTAAAATACAATATTCCCTTTCCCAACTTTTCTGCAAGTCAAATAAAAACCAGCAACTCCTAGCTTCCTTTTTTTTTTCTTTCCTCCCAAGTAACTTGCAAATAAAACATAAGGCTTGACCATGCAGTGCTCACCTCCCAACCTAGGCTTACTATAAGCCACCCCCGAGCTTGGAGAACCAAGCACTAGATGGGTTATCCACATACAACCACAACAAGCAAAGAGGTAAACACACAATAAATAATTTTCCCAACCAAGGCTACACTTCACCACAACTTGTGATGATTTTTCATGGGTGGAAGTGGACCAAATACCATTGGGGAGACTGCAAGCATGGAAAATCTCAAGCCACCTCATGGCAACCAAATACAACACAAATACATCCCCACATCCTTATGCCCCCCAAAGGCATGTAAGCCATACCATCTCTCCTTATGACCCCCAAATGCATAAACAAGGCTATGCAACAAGGGTCACAAAAGAACACCCTTGAGATCACTCTCCTTAAAGGAGAGCCTCTCACCCAAGGTTGTCAAACTTCTTCAACCCCAAGACCATCCTACTCTCCCAAGAGTAGAAGGCCTTGGACACTCCCAATACAAGAAAAAGCATAAAAAGAAACAAAGGGGAAAATCACATTTTCTTTCACAAAGTAAAATACATATAAACAAGTCTTTCATACAAGCATTTCTTCAAACATGCATATACAACATAAACAAAAAGAGAGTAAGAACCAACCTTAATCTGCCCAAAGGTTTTGATAGATCTAGTTGGGGATGAGCAGCCCAAATCCACACAATCTTTTCACCAACACTTAGCCAAAATTCTATCCTAAAACTATTCTTCAAAATTGCATAATCTCCAACAATGGAGAGTGGGTGATTAACTCACTAAGTCCCTAATCCTTGCCTAAGAAGGCCTCTCTCACTCTTCCCAACCCCTTGGATAGAGTGAGAGTTCCCATTGGTTGGTCTTCCCAACCTCTTAAATGTTGCTAAAACTGGAAAGAGAAAAGGTAAGAGAGTATGGGGAAGAGAGTCTGACACCAAAAAGGAAGGTTGGCTATCCTAGGAGGAACCTTCTAAGTTGAATTTTCGCTCACCTTAGAAAAATCACTTTTTGAGGTGACTAAACAGTCACATGGGAGTAGTCACATGTTTAAAAACACCCTCAACCCATAGGTATACCCTTTGGACCTTTGGAAAAGCCCTAAAACTAACCCTAGGAGTCCATTTGACCCCTTAGAAACCCAACTGAAGTTAACCTACGGGTCAAACCTGAGTTGACCACTCCCAAGACTCCCTACCCAAGGCAAATTTGGGACCACACTCAAATGTTTGGAATGGGCTTTGGTAGAAACAAACTCCCTCCAAGAGACAACTCAAAATCAATGACACTAATCACCATATGTGTCAAGTGACACAATAAAATACATTATAAAAATTACACATGGAATTTGTCTCTTGTTGGATTTACACAATTTAACAAAATCAATTTAACACACATGCATAATTTATTTTCACAAATAAAATATGATACAAATGGGGTGTTGTCTCTCCAAATAGACAACCCTTGGCTTTACAAATGTACATAAGTCTAGGTTTGGTTCTCCATAATATTTCCATGGTCACATGGATAATTTTTCCACGCATCTCAATTTACACTTTAGTAATTCCAAATAACCACATATATTATTAAAAACATGAATTTGAATACACATAAAACACTCATACAATTGACAGTAATAAATCAATATCTCATATATCGCAATTAAGCCACGTAAGCAATTATCTTAATCCTCAAAATTTGATCCATTCATAATATAAGCATCCTATTTCTATCATCATAATGAAGTCCTGTAAATCTAATAATGACATACATCACCTCAAGGTAATTCTATTCTAGCATCATATAAAGTTTCATATCCATAATGCATAAAAATGAAGCATCAATATACATCAATGTTATCCAAATCATGAAATCATATATGTTCTAAATCCATAATGCATAAAAATAAAGCATCCATAATAGTCTCAACATGAAAATAATAGAAATGCTAGGATGAGTCAAGGTAGGGCCTCACATGAGACTATTCCTTCACTGGTAGAACAAATTATTACTCCATCAGTAAGAGATTCTTCATCCCACTGAGAATTAAGCCTTTAGGGGTATTGCAACAAATTGAATATCATCCAAATTACCCTCGGTTGATGGTGAGAAGATGGATTTCTTCTTTATCGGGAGATGTGTTAAGTTTTCACTTAACCAACGAGCATTTAATGCAGTTGTCAAAAGAAATTTTATTTTAAATCATCGGTTTTTACTCTATTTTGATTCACCGAGCATTCAAATTAAGCAGAGAGTGCGAAATTTGAGCGAAGGCATTCAAGGCAAAGTTGTGAAGAAATTTCTTTCAAGCATTCAAACATTATCAGGTAGCTAAAGGTATTTTTCAAATGGCTTCTTCTTCTGGTCCTAAATTTATTGAAAACCCTACTATCATGGAAAATATAAAATGCCCTAGGCCTATATTCAAAATTATTCAAGAGATAGCTAAGCAAGATGATTCCATAGGCACATTTTCAAAGATTCCTAAAGGTGTAGCTTATGCTAAAGACCCTAGGATATATATTCACTGTAGTGTTGAAGAATTGGGTTCTAAGGAGTTGATTAAAATGTTTAGAACTGTAATTTGTGATGAAAATGGCAATTTTAAACCCAAGCACATGGCTATTGAGACTATAGGTTTTGTGGAAATTTTGAACATCCCTGAATTTCTGGAGGAAGTTGTGAGAATTGTCCTAAGTAGGACACATAGAAAATTTCTTTGGTTGGATTTTGTCTGCAAATTCACCCAACAAGTAATTAGGGCAGTAATAGGTTTACCCTCAACCGATAGCAGACCAGACAAAACTAAGAAGGTTCCTAGCAACAAAGTCATGACCTTAACCAGAGTAACATCAGATAGCAGATCTTTGAGAGTAAATGACATCAAGGACATTAATGTGAGATTCATAAGTATGATTTTAGGTTACAAAACTACACATGAAAATAGACTTAATTCAGTTTCTAGTCTTTGCATTAATAGTGCTTATGAAATGGTCAATAATGATGCAAAAATAGATGTATGTGAATGGCTGAAGGATGAACTTATAGATAACTTGAAGAAGATAAAAGGTGATAAGAAAGGGACATTTCGTTTTGGTAATTTCTTAGTATGCCTTATGTTGTATTTCACAAAGGAGATTCCCAGTATCAAATAGAAAGATTTTGGATATGACATACCAGTAGGCAAACAATTACAGGTGGCCTTTACCAGCATGGGTACTGCAAAGGATAGAAACATCAGTGAATACTTTAAAACATTTCAAACCAAAATGAAAACTAGAGAGAGACTACCATAGAGTGTAGTAGATAAATATGACAAGGAAACCTGTTTGGTAATTAAGAAAGATGAAACATGGATGGAAGATGTATTACCTAGAATGGTATGGGTAACAAAAATGGGGTATGAGGTAGATCTGAACATAATTGAAACTTATGCAAAATATTTGTTAGATTCACCTAGAGAACCAACTGAAGAAGTTTTTGTTAGTGCTGAAACAATTGAAAGTAATGTACAAACAATGAAGCAAAGGAAGAGAAGAGAAAAGTATATAAGAGATGCTTCTAAACAGGTAAAGGAAATCAAAGAAAATGATATGAACATAACTGGTATATCAGCTAGTGAGCTAGAAGGACTGCAACTAAAGGCACATATCTCACCGGTTGGCACATCTTCTGACAGTGAGATACCAACGGAACTCAAAAGAGTTGAAAGGAAGAGAAAAATTTCATTGGTACCCTCTCCTCCACCCAAGAAAACAAGAACTTTGAGAAAGAAACAACATGCGATAAGGCAACCGACAAAGAAACTTACACCCAAGAAGAAACAGAAATAGGTTATTCCTCCATTGGATAATTTATTGAATGAAATCACTGATGATGGTAATTTGGGAAATGTTAGAAAATTTTATAACACATTCAAAGGTTTAGAAAATGGAAGCATAGAAAATAGTATAATCATACATCTAGACATATACAAGAAAGTGTTAATTGAAGTTGTGGATGACTTGCCGTAGTTATGGAGTTGGACAAGAAACTTAAAGTTGAAAAACTTCTAGTTGTACATATGGTTAACTCTAAAGAGGAGATTGATGACCTAATTTGTGAAGCTAATAGGTCAGTTTTTGCTAGTGGTCACCGGCAAGTGAGTTTAATGGCTGGGAGAGTTAATGAAATTGCAGAGAAAACTACTGATAAATGAGATATCTTTTTTGTAGAAAAGGAAAAACAAGAAGAATTGAACAGACTGAAGAAAACATTCAAGGTATATCAGAAGGATAAGGAAAAAGGGAAAGTAAAGTTTGTGGAATACCAAATATCAAAATAATTGACAACTTACCACCACCCGTGGACACTGCACCAGTAGATACTGTTGATACACCGACTACTGATAGAGTAGGTATAATACATGATGACACTAACCCTAAATCAGAAATTCTATTCACCATGAATGTAGACACTCAGGAAGTGAACATTGTTGTCGATAAGGATGGTACATAGGTAAAGAATGATATTGCTGATAGTGGAAACATTGCTAAGCAACTGATAGAGAATGTTGAGATTGAAGTTCAAATAGAGCAAACAGAGCATACACTGCAAATAGAAAAACCATTGGACACTGAGATGAATACTAGTAGTATAGACGTTGGCACTGAAAAACCTACTAAGATAGAGATGCCGAAAGCTGAGCACACTAAGAAACCAACAGAGAAACCGACATTGAGGTAGTGAAACCGGTAATCACTGAGAAACCCAAACCATTGCTAGTTGAAATACAAACTTAGATTGATCCATTGGAGGATGATACAAGAAAATTGGTTACTAATGTTGGAAGCAATGAGGTGATTAAGGTAGTTGGTCAGACATCCAGTACTTCTTTAAGTGAATTTAGACCTACCAATGTGACAAAGGTACTCCTGGACTCTATCAAGAAGATAACTAATTGTAATGCATTGGCCTACAAATTTATTGATGATACAATACTAATTCTTAAGATGATTGCACCAAAATGTAACATAGATCATGTAAAGGATTATTTAGGTCAGTTGCAGACATTGTCTAAATTTATTTCTGGAAATGTAATAACAGTTGATAAGGTAAATGAGGATACATTTAAAGAGAAAATTGAAAAGGAAAAGGAAAAATTCTTTGAGAATAGAATAAACAAGTGCACAAAACATATTAACATGCTTTTACCGGCACTGAATACTACAATTTTGGAATATAAGGAGATGTACAGAGAAACATGCAAGCCACTTTTGTTGACAAAGGACATTGAAAAGGAAATACGCAGAGTACAAAAGGAGATAGATAATATAGCTGATAATATAATTAGTTCATCTGAACCTATATCAGTTATTGAGCAAGAAATAGCAAGTTTTGAGGAGAAACTAGAGAAATTTGAGAAAGAGAAGGAAAGGATTAAGGCAAATTCCAGAGAGCTTAAGTATAAACTTGGTACCAAGTAGGACAATCTTATCTCTCTAAGAAATGAGATCTCTAAGGCATTACATCAAGGAGAAAGATCACCGGAGGAGTATATGCATCATCTCACTAGCATGATCCAACCAACAGAGGCAAACCTAAATGAGAGCAACAGATTCATGCAGAGTTTAAATTTGGTTTTGGCTGACATATTTCAGATTGTAACCAATTGGTTACAAACTTTGAGGTGACATTTTTGCACTTGTTTGACAATTTTTGACAACCTTTGTCATTGATGTCAAAGGGGGAGTAGTAGACAGAGAAAAATGATTATCTAGAGGAGATCCTCTGCTCAGGGGGAGCACATATTTTTGGTAAATTTTTGGACTTTACTTTTTGTAAACAATGTTTGGATTTTTCTCATGAGTGTTGCCATCAATGCCAAAGGGGGAGATTGTTGGCATTCTACACTCTAATGAGAATTGATGGTGTTGTCATTGATGGAAATCTTCAAGAAACCACTTGGCATTCATCTAGTAAAGGCACTGGTAGGCACCGGCACTAGCATTGACATCTACATATACTAGCAGGCACTTTACTGGAGTGGCTACAATGCATACCGACATCCCAGCTGACAGGGAATAAAATTTTGTTTATTGTATTTAATTATAATTATCCTTTGTAAAGCCGACAAGGCATATTATAAAAGACTCATATATATGTATGAGATCTTATAGGTCATTTGTAAGAGGTGTATATGGTAGAAGGAAGATTGAATGAATACTATTTTTGTATAAGGAGATATAGTTGATAGCGAAGGTTTTGGTTATAGAATGAGCTTAAACTGGTACTGAACCTAGCATATTTGATGCTGATTTGAAGCACTACATTGTATTGGATTTTGATAATCCATTTTATAATTCAGTGAGACTTCTATCTTGTAGATTGAGCAGTAAGCTCTAGGCAGTTGGCCTTCCTGCATGTGCATGCCCCTTTTTGTAAGTAATATTTATTCATTGTCTAGTGAGTGAATATTGTGGGTCACAAATCCCACCGAGGTCTTTCCCACACCGGGTTTCCTCATTAAACATATTGTGTTATGGTGTGTTTTCTATGTTGTCTTTACTATTCTTGTTTACTGCATTAATTCTTATTTACTGGTACACTATCATGGAATGCAAAGTTCTTAATAAGGTTAAATATTCTGTATACCGGTTAGATACTAATTCACCCCCCCTCTCAGTATCTTTGGGACTATCATTAATCCTAACAAATACTTTGTGCAAGGAATTTCAGTTAGGGAAGATGACATCCTCAACATTCAAGAGAAAATCTTTCTTAGAAGAACATTTGCTAGATTTGGTTCATACCAACTTTTGTGGACCAATGACAACTAGGAGTATTCAGGTTGATCGGTACTTCATGATTTTTATCGATGATTGCTCAAGGATGGTGTGGGTCACATTCTTGAAAGACAAGAAATAAGAAATTAGAAATTTTAAGGCATTCAAAGTCTTAGTTCAAAATGAAAGGGGAAAGAAGATAAAGTTCTTAAGAATTGATCAAGGTGGTTAATTTACTTTAGAGGAATTCACTAGATACTATGAAGACAATAGAATTAAGAGGCAACTTTCTGAACCTAGGACATCACAACATAATGGTATTGCAGAAAGGAACAAACCGTCAGTTGTTGAAGATGATAGGACTATGCTAAATCAAGGAGGTGTAGCTAAAACATTCTAGAGAGAAGCTATCAGTATAGTTGTTTACACAATGAACTAGATACTGGTTAAAAGGGGTAAGGATAAAACTCCATATGAGTGCCAGTATGGTGAATCACCTAATGTCAGTTACTTTAAGATCTTTGGTAGTAGGTGTTTTATCAAAAGAGGTGATTATGTTGGTAAGTTTGATGCCAAGAGTGATGAAGGCATATTTCTTGGTTACTCTACCAAGAGAAAAGCTTACACGTGTTACAAAAAATGGACTAAGAAGATCATTGAAAGTGTTAATGTCCAAGTTGACCAGTTTCTTGAGAAATTAGGAGAAATCAATGAATAGAAGGAAGAAGAAGAACATTACATACTATTTTTGGAATCAGAACCGGTGAAACCAAAATTTGGTGAACAAAATAGAGAAACCCCAGTTCAATTGGAACATGCAGATCACATAGAAGATGAAGAAAGTTAAAAAGAAGATGAACCTAGAAATCAAGATCATGTTATTCCAAGGTATGTTAGACTCAATCATAGCCCCAATCAAATTATTGTTTGCATTATAGATTAATTGATTATGTGTTGCATTGATGTTTTATCATTTATATCAACACTAGCTGTTATGGTTGGTTACCGATAGATAGGTTTTGGTTATCGATAGAAGATCTAGTGTTACCGCCAGAAGAGACTATATGTTGGACACATCTAACATGTTTGGATCAATGGAATATGTTTGATTTTATGTGTTATATGTTCCTGCATCATGTTTTGGTCAGTTGTTATTGACTTGGTAATTGGATGCTATCATACACTCTTGTAAACCCTTACCGACATTGGTTTAACGTTTAACTAACAGAGATTTCACTAAGGAGTCTTGACATGATGCATAAGTAGCATTGGTGCGGCTTCTAGATGGATTTCAAGATGCTGAAGATGTTCTTTGATCGTGCTTCAACTGCTTGAAGGCATTTCTTTGGCATGATGGATCCAGAATAGGTCCGCAGTCTATCTAGGTTATGGACCAGTATCATGAATGTGTTCTCTACATGTTACTAGGATGTTTTGGGATATTCTATGGAATGGTTATTGTTCTTTTGTTCTTAAGCTGACACTGCATATCATTATAATATGGATTTATGCAATGATCTTATTTTAATATCTTTTAGGTGGTTGACCTAACTGGTTTAGGCCTTAGGGTTGGTATAAAATGATGTAAGATCTCATTGTAGATCATGGTATGGGAATGTGGAATAAATGTTCATGGTCGTGTAATGTAATATCATATGCAAAGGAGATTTGGTCGATCATAGGTGATTGAATTGGGATTAAGGAAGAGGTCAAAGGCCTTCGATATTGAGCTTAACCTAGAGTGTAATTAGGAATGGTAGATGTTATCTCTGGTAGTTCATTATTCAGGATTGTTGTCCGTTTATCTTGAAATGGTTTTTGCCTATCTGTAGTCAGTGAGACTCTTTTGTAATGAGAAGTATGCTCTAGGCAGTGTGCCTTCTGGCATGTGCAGGCCCCTCATTGTATCACATACTTTCTATAGAAGTATCATCTGACTATGGGTAGGCTTCCCACCATGGTTTTTCCCTTTCCTAGTTTTCCATGTATAAATCATGGTGTATTGTTTTCTGGTTGCTTTGCATTGATTATTTGTTTAATTTTTAAGTTCTATTGTTTATCGGTATATGTTTATGCTTTACCACTACTTAATCTAGTTAAAGGTGATTAAGTGGATTAAATGATATAATCTATCAACAATTGATTCACCCCCACTCTCAGTTGTTCATCGGCTATCCTAACAATTGGTATTTGAGCTTTGGTGCTCTTTTGTAGAAGCTTAACTACTTGAGGTAGATCCTATGGCAACCAACACTTCAAATCCACCGGCAACTATTTTCAGAAAAGAATTCCCTAAGCTTGATGGAACAAATTATGGGATATGGAAAATTCGAATGGAGACTCATCTTAGATGTCTTGGCAAGGATATTTGGGAGATCGCTGAGAAAGGATACACACCTTATGACCCGACATCTGGAATTCCTGCTCCTGCTGACTTGGATAAGAATATTGAAAATGATTGCAGAGATAGAGAAGCCTTCTTGTGTGCACTTATTGATCAATAGATCATGGGATTGACTATTAAATCATCAACAAAGGTTATGTGGGTTAAATTACAAACTCTGAATGAAGGTGATCCTACTGTCAAAATTGCTAAACTTGATGGTTACTAGGTAAGATATAAAATCTTGAAGATGGAAGGTATCGAAAGAATTGCCATGTTTATGGAAAGAGTAAATGAGATTATTATGAGAATTCAATATTGTGGAGGATTTCTTAGTGAAGATGAAATAGTTTTCAAAGTCTTGAGATCCCTTCCACTAGCTTACAAGATGAACACAACTACAATTAATGAGTTGAGAACAATGGCAAACTCTTCAATTAACATAGACATTTTGATTCGGAAATTATATGCTTTTGATCTTGAAGAATTTGGATCTTCTGGAGTTGTAAAGTCTAAACCTTCTTTTCATGCATCATCATCATCATCTACCGGAAAAATTGATTGGAAAGTCCTAATGCAAAAGAATTGGAAGATGTGAGGAAATAAGATGAAGAATTTCAGCAACTTGAATCCTTATTTGCTAGAAGAGTACCTAAAGGACTGATAGGAAGTAAGTATGAAGGAAAAACACCTTTTAAATATTTTGCATGTAGTAAGATTGGTCATTTTGCATCTAGATGTCCTAAAAGGAATGCAAGATTTGAGGAAAGAGTTAAGAAATCATGTAAGCCTAACCAGAAAAGATATATATTCAAGAAAAGTAAACAATGCTACATAGTAGATGAGGAAGGAGTAAGTGATGACTCTGGAGATGAACCGACAGAAGACTCTGCTAGTAGATCCGACAATGGAAAGGAATGGGTGTTCTATGCTTTAAAAGAAGATGAACCAGAACCGGCTATCATGAATGAAGAAAAGGCCCTGGCAAAAAAAATTAAAGATAAGGATGAATGGGTAATTGATAGTGGATGCTCACATCATATGACTGGAGATAAAGTGAAATTTTTGTCCCTGCAAGAATACAATAGCAGTCAAGTTAGATTTGGAGATGACAAAGCATGTATGATCAAAGGTAGAGGTATAATTTCTCTAGATGGTAAAAATAATACTAATAATGTTTATTATGTACAAGGTTTAAAGAATAATCTTTTGAGTGCTAGTCAATTGGTGGACAAGGGTTTCCAACTTTAGTTTAAAGATAGAAAATGCAAAATCATTAGCAAGATTGGTTTGGAGATTGCAGCCGGTATTCAAACTGGAGGTAATATCTTTCACTTCAACACAAGTAATAAGACATGTTTGATTTCTCATATTGATGAGAGTTGGTTATGGCATAAGAGGTTGTGCCATGTTAATTTTGATTGTATTGTTAAGATCATTTCAACTAAGGCAGTTAGAGATATACCTCAGATTATGAAGCCGCATAATCTGGTATGTAAGGAATGTCAATTGGGAAAGCAGGTTAGAACTTATTTCAAGAGAAATGTACTTGATTTGATTCACACTAACTTATGTGGTCTAGAAAGGACTACAAGCTTTCAAGGTGATAGGTATTTAATGCTAATTATTGATGACTATTCTAGGATGATGTGGGTGAATTTTCTAAGGGATAAGTCTAAAACCTTTGAGAAATTCAAGATCTTTAAAGAAAAGGTTGAAACATAAACTAGATTGAAAATCAAATGTCTAAGATCAGATCAAGGTGGTGAGATCACTTCTCATGAATTTAACAGTTACTATGAGACAAATGGAATTACGAGATAGTTATCTGCACCTCAGACTCCTCAACAGAATGGAGTAGTGGAAAGAAAGAACATAATCATTTTGGATGCAACAAGATCTATGATGATGGAAGCCAAATTACCTCATATCTACTGGAGAGAAGCAATGAGTACAACAGTCTATAGATTCAACAGAGTTCACGTCAAAGATGAAATCGGTAAGACTCCTTATGAATTATGGTTTGGACCTACACCTACTGTTAAATATTTTAGAATTTTTGGAAGTAAATGCTATATCAAAGAGATGATTCAATTGGAAAGTTTGATCCTAGATGTGATGAAGGGATATTTATGGGTTATTCAATTCAAAGGAAAACATATAGATGTTATAATAAAAGATTACAGAAAATTATGGACAGTGCTAATGTGAAAGTGGCTGAGAAATACATAAATTAATCTATATCATGTGATAGGGAACTGATAGTGGAAATGATCATAACTGAACAAAAAATGTCTCAATTGGTACAGGAAACTGAGAACATTACAGGGGCACAATCATTAAATTCAACTGTGATTGATGAATAGAGTAGTGAACCTAAAGTTCAGAAGACACCAAGGTATGTAAGATTAAATCATTCTGAAGATCAAATCATTGGAGATAGGAACAAGGGAGTTATGACAAGAAGAAGACTAGCAAATGAAGAGGTATGATTTATTTCTCAAATTGAACCGACATTTGTTGTTGAAACTTGTAAAGATAAACATTGGTTGAAGGCTATGGAAGATGAATTAGATCAGATAGAGAAGAATGAGACTTGGACTTTACTTCCCCAACCTAAAAATAAGAATGTTATTGGAACTAAATGAGGTTTTAGGAATAAACTGAATGAGGATGGTAAAGTTTTAAGAAACAAGGCTAGATTGGTTTGTATAGGATATTCTCAAATTGAAGGAATTGATTATGGTGAGACATTTGCACCTGTAGCTAGAATTGGAGTTGGTAGAGTATTTCTTGCGTATGCAGCTTATAAGAACTATAAGGTTTATCAAATGGATGTTAAATGTGAATTTTTGAATGGAGAACTTGAGGAAGAAGTATACATTGAGCAACCTGATGGATTTTCCCTAATAGATGATAAAGATATGGTTTGCAAATTGAAGAAATCTTTATATGGATTTAAACAAGCTCCTAGAGCTTGGTATGCAAGGTTGGATAAATATATTTTGAAGCTTGGTTTTACTAAAGGTAGTGATTATAGTAATTTATATTATAAGATCATTGATAATGATATTCTGATTATTGAAGTATTTGTTGATGATATCATTTTTGAAGGAGAAGATAAATTGTGCATGGAATTTGCTAACAATATGAAGAATGAATTTTAAATGTCCATGATTGATGAGATGAAATTTTTCTTAGTATTGGCATTTGGCATTATAACAGACAATGGGAGATTGTTGGCATTTCAATAAGGATATTGAGAAGGTTGTTGATGATTATGGATATAACTGACTAAGGATGTTTACTATCTTAATATTATTATTTTGTCATTGATGTCAAGAAATTGATTTTCTAATTCAGTATGATGTTACCATATCTTGAAAAGTATGATTTGATGAGTATAAAGATGTTGGTAAAAGACACAGAAAGAATATGATGGATAAGGGGAGAAATAAGTTATTCAATGGGCAACTATTAGCGAGTTAGACAATGATGAGATCATGATGTTTAGATTGTTTTGATATCATACATATGCTATTGATTGTAAGGTTAATACTATAATATGTTACCAAGCAAAGAACCTAGTTGGTAAACTTTAAGGTTATCACAATTGGTTAATGAAAGCAGAATGTCTACTGAGTGAAGTTTAGTATTCACTGAGCTGTAACCAAGCTATAACATAATGCATTAAATGATTACAAGCATTATTTAATGAAGGAAGTTGATGAGCTGGCCATGATTAAATGATTGGCATGCCATGAATGACATTTTTTAAAGAATCTATGGCAAAGGAAAATCGACAGGAAGATCTACTGCTTAGATTGAACCGCAATACCCTAGCACAAGTTCCAAGAAATGTATGCAAGTTCCAAGGCAGGGTAAAACATTTTCAGATCGAAGGATACATTGAACCTGGTCAAAGTTTGAAGATCTGATGGCTATGATTGATCATGGGAAATGTGATCAAGGAGATTAAGCGATTGGAAAATTGTTTATAAATAGGGAACTATTGATAAACAATCTATGCGGGCAAGTGTATGCATAGGGATGCTACATAGTGATTACCGAGCACAGAAGCTTGAAAACTTGTTTTGAATAAACAGAGTATAAAGCCTAGTAGATGGACCAGATTAGTTCTATGTCTATATTGTGTTGAGCAAAAAAGAATCTACTTTAGCGTTTTAGATGTGAAGTTGCAGATAGATTTTTATTACTGTTATTTTGTGAAAGTGATAGAAACTCTCTTAACTGAGTGGACTTAATAGTCTTATTTGTAAAACCCTCTAGCAAAGTGACATTCTAATTGAGTGTTTGAAATCCTTTAAGAAGGTCACTTCTAACAAGGTGAAGATCCTAACAAATCTCAAAGAAATCCCTTAATCGGGTCACATCTAGCAATGTGTTTGTAATCTTTAACAGGATTTTCTTTTAACCAAGCATACTCTAGAAGAGTATATTTCTTAGTGGGTCCGAAATCCCACAATGGTTTTTCCCTATTTGGGTTACCACGTTAAATATGGTGTTATGAATGTTATGATGTTTATATGCTTTTGAGTTTGCATGTTTACCAGTTTTGGTTATATTACTAAAGTATATGTTACCGAGGTTGAATCTGATGTTTTTATGGAAAATTAAGTTTGTATGATTCACCCCCCCTCTCATCTTATTAGCTTGGTATTTGTACTTATCTTTAAGTATCAAAACTATCAATTGGTATCAGAGCCTTGGACTCCAGAAGAAAAAGTTTAAAGGTACTTGAGGCAAAGATCCAAGGATGTATAAGAGGGATGCACCAAAGCTGAACAAGTCAAGTTTCTCTACATGGCAAAAAAGGATGAAGCTGCACCTATCAGGAATTGGAGAATATGTTGTATATTATCTGGAGAATGATTTCATCACACCAAGCACCTATCCATTGAAAATGGAAGAGATAAAAGCAAAGAAAGAACATATCCAAGCAATGATTGAAATAACATCTGCATTGACCAATTCAGAGTTTAATGATCTAGAAGGCTGCAATGATGCAAAGGCAATGTGGGACAAGCTCATATCAGTGTATGGAGGAGATGAATATGTTCAAAGAGCAAAAGTGGATAGTCTAAGAGGACAACTTGAATCTATGAGGATGAATGAAGGTGAGAACATAACCCAGTACAGTACAAGACTAAAGGAGATTGTCAATCAAATCAAAGGAGCAGGTGGAACTATTGAAGAAAAGGATATAACAAGTAAGTTGTTAAGAACCCTTCTACCAGCTTATGCAATCCGAGTCTCTGCAATCAATGAATTGAGGTCTGTACCTAATCTGCCAGTTTCTTTAGATGCTACTATTGGTAAGCTACATGCATTTGAGTTAAGTAACTCTAATAATAGTGGGTCATCGATAAATAAAGTTGAATCTACATTTAGTTCTTTTCATCTTGATGAATCTAATGATTACAATGAAAGAAAGTATAAGTACTCTGAAGGAGATCACAGTGGAGCAAGTGAAAGATTTTGCAAGAACATGGAGGAAGTACACAAATTGTATGAGGAAATCAGAAAGGAAGAAGAGTTTGAAGCACTATTAGCCAGAAGGTTACCGAGAGGCAAAGGCAAGTATAAAGGAAAACTACCTTTGAAATGTTTCAATTGTGATAAGATAGGACATATGGCTTCTAACTATCTTGACAAAGATTCTCCTGAAAAGAGAGATTACCGAGATCATAGACAGATAGATAATCATTACAAAGGACACCGAGACTTCAGAAAAAGAGATAGAAAGTCATGCTTAATAGCCGATGAGGAATCCAATGATGATAAATCAGATGAAACTGATTTAGAGGAAGTAGTTTATGTGGCTATCAAAGATGGATCAGATGAAGAAAGGTATGAAGAAAAAGCCTTAATATCTCACATAAATACTAATGATTCTTGGATCATAGATAGTGGATGCTCACATCACATGACAGGTGATAAACACAAGTTTGTTATGTTAGAAGACTATGATGGAGGCTATGTAAAATTTGGTAATGATGCACCATGTCTGGTAAGAGGTAAATGATCCATAACACTTCTTGACAATGCAAGATGCAATGATGTTTATTGGGTTGAAGGTTTGAAATACAATTTGTTGAGTGTAGCATAGCTAAACAATACAGGATACTGAATAGAATTTCAGAAAGGAATTGTCAAAGTTCATGATAAGCATGGAAAGTTAGCTGCTACCAGGACATAAACAAAAGGTAACACATTTCACCTTGACTCAACTCAAAAAAAATGTATGTATGCAAAGATAGATGATACCTGGTTATGGCATAAAAGGTTTTGTCATTTAAATTTTGATAATCTGATCAAAATAAGCAAGAAGCACCAAGTAAGAGGTCTATCGAGTATTGAAAAACCTGAGAATGCTATGTGTCAAGGATGCTAGATGGGTAAAATGACAAGATCAAGCTTTACAAGTAAGTCTTACACCTCTAAGGGAATTTTAGATCTTGTGCACACCAATCTTTGTGGTCCTATGAAAGTTCAAAGTTATTATGGTGACAAATATTTCATATTATTTGTGGATGATTACTCAAGGATGATGTCAGTAATGTTTTTAAAAGAAAAATCAGAAGCTTTTCAAATGTTTAAATGGTACAAGGCAAGAGTTGAAAATGAAACAGGAAGACAACTGAAATGTCTTAGATCAGATAGAGGAGGAGAGTTCACATGTGATGAGTTCAACTTATTCTGCAATGATCATGGTATAAAAAGACGAGTCTCTACATTGAGAACTCCATAATAAAATGGAATTGCTGAGAGAAGAAATAGATCTATTGTGGATTGTGCCAGAACCCTGATGATTGAAAAGAAAGTGCCACAAACATTTTGGAGAGAAGCAATGAGCACAACAGTTTACACCCTAAACCAAGTACAACTGAAGAAAGGTACTTTGAAGACACCATATGAAATCTGGTATGACAAGAAACCTAATGTAAGTTATTTTAAAATCTTTGGAAGTAGATGCTATGTACACAAGGATGATAGAAATGGCAAGTTTGATCAGAAAAGTGAAGAAGGAACATTTCTTGGTTATTCTTCTAGAAGTAAAGCATTTAAATGTCTGATCAAATCATCTAACAAAATAAAAGAAAGTGCAAATATGAAAATTGATGAATTTGCAGAAAGAAATGATGAAGGAAATTCCAAGGAACCAGAAGATTATGATGAATTTGTCTATGTTCAATCGACAAGTCCTACTGAGAAAACTGCAGAAGGAAATGAAGAGAATATCCAGTTACCGAGTGATGAATAAGATCATACAGAGCCTACCAAGCCTGTATTAGCCAAGTATGTCAGAAGACATCATGCACCAAGTCAGATTATATGAGATAAGGATGATCCAATGATGACAAGGAACAAATTGAGACAGAACACATGTCTGATATCTGAATTTGAACCGAGAATAGTGAAAGAGACATTTAATAGTGAAGATTGGATAAATGCTATGACAGAAGAGATTGATCAAATCAAGAAGAATGACACATGGACACTGGTCCCAAGACCGAAGGACAAAAATGTAATCGGTACAAAATGGATTTTCAGAAACAAGCTGAATGAAAAAGGAGAGGTCATTCGAAATAAAGCAAGACTAGTTTGCAAAGGTTATGCCCAAGAAGAAGGAATTGATTATGGTGAGACTTTTGCACCTGTGGCTAGACTTGAAGGAGTAAGAACATTGTTGGCATATGCTGCTTACAATAATTTCAAGGTATATCAAATGGATGTCAAATCTGCATTTTTGAATGGTATATTAGAAGAAGAAGTTTTTATTGAACAACCTGAAGGATTTTCTGAAGACAATAATAATGATCAGGTATGTAAATTGAACAAAGCTTTATATGGTCTGAAACAAGCACCTAGAGCATGGTATGAAAGATTGCACTCTTATTTGATTAAGATTGGTTTTATAAGGACAAGTGAGAACTGTAGACACTTACAAATAATTATTTTAATTATTTTTTAATTCCTCACATAATTAATTAATTAATTATGTTAATTAAAATTCTTCTCAATATTAATTAAATATAATTAATATTGTCACTATAGCATATGATTTATTTAATAAATCAATCCCTTTCTTTATTCTTCTAAAAAATCAAATCCTCACAAATCTTCCTCTTAGCTAATTAATTTCGATTAATTAGTTAACCTACACGATTCCTACAAATCATCTTCTTAATTCATCATTAACCTAATAAATTCTTCTAGAAATTCCCTAAACTCACTTAACATGATTCCTCTAATTTTTTATTACCTCCACTAATTCTCTCCTACAAATATAAATCCCACCTAACATTTCCTCTAATCCCCCTCGTAATGAGTCGTTAATGGTTAATCATCATGATTAGCCACAAAGTCAACTCTTTGTCCTTTCATCCAGCCACTAGCTTTAATTGCTATTTTTCTAGATGAATGTAAAATTTTCGAAATCTCACATTCCTCTAGGCATTTCCCTCTCCCAAGGAATTTTTAATTCCTTTTTATTCTTCTAATCCCCATAATATCCATTTTTGGAGAATTTATAATTCCTCCAATGCATCTTGTAGAGTGTGGAGATACAAAATGCCTTTAAGGCATATTTCTTGGTCTCCACACCCTCTCTTGGAGCTTGTGTGAGCTCACAAGTAAATCTTAGCCCTTCATCTTGAATTCATCCTAGCCATCTATTTTCCTCTCCTCTTCCTATAAAATAGGGTTCCATCCCTTCATTCAAAACATCTTGAAATCTAGTAAGCTTATGCTGCCCTTTTAAGCCCAGGAAATCATCTTGGCAACTTGATCATCTCATCCTTATCATTCATCATAATCATTTGTGCACAATATTGGAGAGCCATCCACATCTAGCAATCAAAAGAGCACATCAAGTGGAGCATTATTAAGGGGCACCTTCACTTCATCAAGCTCAATCCAAAGGAAAAGGTAAAATAGCAAGGTGAAATGGTCTTTTAGTGATATTTTAGCATTCTGCATGATTATTTCATTATGTTTTGATCAGTTTACCTTTCAAATCTATTTTTCCCTCTTCATTTTGGCACACATGGTGGGACCCACATCCCTAAGAACTAATGTTGTTGTGTTTTTAGGCTTTTTGTGAGTTGTGAGACGCAGGTTCCAGAATAGTGTGACTATAGAAAAAAAAAAATTTATGTTTTTTCGTAGGTTCTAGAATAGCAGCTCTGCATTTCTGCGCGACAGCTCCTCCTTATTCTTTTACTTTTATGTTTTCTATTTATTTGTTGTTTCTATTTTAGCACGATAGCTCTGTTATCTATTTTGTTTATTTATAATCTGTGTGAAAGTAGGAGAGTATGGTCTTGTCAATATAGACAATCAGAAATCTAGACCTTTGACACTTTTCTATTCTGTTGAGCGCGACTGTATGCTCTAACTGCAGGAAAGTGTGAAAATAGGAGAGTATGTTCTTGTCTATCTAGACAATCAGAAATCCAGATTTTTGGCACTTTTCTATCTGTTTAGTGCGACTGTTTGCTCTATTAATATGTTTGAAATTTGTTAGGCGCTAATAGTAGTCTGCATTTTCTTTTCATTTCATGTTATCTGCTCTGTTTAATCATAATCTGTCTGACCGCAGGAAAGTGTGAAAGTAGGAGAGTATGCTCTTGTCTATCTAGACAATCAGAAATCCAGACCTTTGACATTTTTATTTTATTCTGTTTAGTGCGACTATTTGCTCTATTAAATCTAGGGTTTCTATCTATTCTATTAAATCTAGGGTTTCTATTTTGTTAAATTTAGGGTTTCAGTTCTGTTAAATTTAGGGTTTCTATTTTGTTAAATTTAGGGTTTCTGTTCTGTTAAATTTAGAGTTTCTATTATGTTAAATCTAGGGTTAGAGAAAAAAAAAATTCATGTTTTTCTATTCATTCCCCAAAAAAAAAAAAAAAATAATATTTTTGTGATTTTGTTGATTTTTGCAGGACACTTGTTGAAGACTATTTTTCCAAACTACTAATCAAGTTGTTTTGTAGGATGCTTTTTGAAGACTCAATTTTTCAAACTACTAATCAAGTGGTTTTGCAGGTTGCCTAGCTGATTCAACCAAATATTGTGCATTTATTTAAATTAGGCACCTAGATATTAATTAAAATGGAATGAACCATTGTCTTATGTGTCTTTAAGAAAAGCATAAAGGTAGGAAAGTATGCTCTCATCTTACTAGATGATCAGAAATCCAGACCCTCCAACATTTTCTTATTTGATTGTGTGTTTACCTCTAGCGGGCCTGCCCTCCCAGCTTGCTCTTTGAGAAGGTAAGAGGGGAACGATCTAGGTGAGTACACCCGAACCTAGGGTTCCCAACTCACTATAATAAATAGGCCATTGACTATGAAAGGGTTAATCGTTGGGGCTATATAAGAGTTCACTCTCACATTGGGTGCTTAGTAGGATCCTAGAGATCTCAATCATGCTTGCATGACTACTAAGTTCTTGGTGCTTCATTGGGCTATAGGCTTCAATTGCGCTTGCGCAACTTCAAAGGGCAGCTCCTAATGGGAAGACTTACTAAACACCTTGTTCATAGTGGCCAAAAACCCTCTAGTCATTGGTGCAGGAGGTCAGACCTCTTAAGCGGCCCATATTCTTACGGCCCTTAGTAGAGACACATAGTTCGTCATGAGGAGTTTTCATGGGAATTGATGCTTGGCTACCCCAAGAAGTGAGTGTCGTGGAGGGGATCTAGTGGGGTCAAGCATCTAAGTGTCCGCTCTGGGTAAGAATAGATGGGAAACCAATTGGGATTCAATGACTATTGTCCTTGCCAGCCTTAAGAATGTTGTATATGAGCATGAGTGTCTTTGAGATAATATGCATTTAATCATTGTGTTTGCTTTGTTTGATACATACTTGCCAAGAGTAGACTAAAAACACATCACTATCCCCAAACACTTTGCAAAAATATTTGTCAAGACATAAACAAATTGTCCAAGTCATTACCCACACCAAGTCCAAAATTGTGTCAAAACTCTGCCCGTCCCATTTTTCATAAGCCTAAGAGAGAAGCTAAGAGTTTATCCTCTATTTCAACATTCAAGTTTGTCCTTTGAAACACCTACTATCATCCAAATTAGGGTGGTCATATCCCTTCATACAACTTGCCATTTAAATAGATCCTTCATGTTCATACCAAAGACAACCTAGTCATCAAGTTTTCTTCTAAATCATCACTGCCATACCTTCTTCATCAATCATCCTCAAATTTCTTAAGTCCTTTCATCCTCAAATTTCTTAAGTCCTTTCATCGCAAATTTCTTAAGTCCTTTCCTCATCAAATTTCTTAAGTCCTTTCATCACAAATTCTTAAGTCCTTTCATCCTTACATTTCTTAAGTCCTTTCATCACAAATTTCTTAAGTCCTTTTATCCTCAAATTTCTTAAATCCTTTCATCACAAATTTCTTAAGTCCTTTCATCCTCAAATTTCTTAATTCCTTTCATCACAAATTTCTTAAGTCTTTTCATCCTCAAATTTCTTAAATCCTTTCATCCTCAAATTTCTTAAGTCCTTTCATCACAAATTTCTTAAGTCCTTTCATCCTCAAATTTCTTAAGTCCTTTCATCACAAGTTTCTAGAATCCTTCCATCACAAATTTTCTAAGTCATTTCATCACATTTTTCCTAAGTCTTTTCATCACAAATATCGTGTATGGTCGCAACTTGATCCCAAAAGAAAAAGATGGCTAATCAACAATATGGCATGCCAGATATTGGTGTCCTATATGAAGATCCCACACAAGATCATACACAAAGTTGGCAACCAAGTGATCAAGATCAAAGCCAAAATCTTGACATGGTTAAACAAGATGAACTTTGTCCGGAAGTGCAAACTTTCATAGCGGATTCTTATAACCAAGAGATGGAAAATTTTATTAAACACAATCCTACTGCACTTCTGAAAAGTCTTCTTGAACATGGAGCTCAACTTCCACCTAAATTTAATAGATGTGCTCTCATCTAACAACCACAAGGAGACCTCGCTCCCACACAAAGTGCTGCACCTACTATTCAAACTCAATCAATTGTAGCCCCATTAATCATCCAAGCCCAATCAATGCCACCTGCGACACCTCCCACCATAGTCTCCATCCCACCTTCTTCCTCCTTACCATCCATACCACTATCAAATCCAATCTCATCCATTCTCCAACAAACTTCTATACCCCCTCCTTCTATTCAACCATATATTTCTATTCCACAAACTTCCCTTTCTCCCATCAATGTCACAAATTTTATCTAGATGGCATTCAATCCCATCACAACAGTTGGCAGATCACAACCAACTATCACACAAACCTCAGCGACATCGATCATCACATCCCACGTTCCCACCTCCTCATCATATCAATATGTTAGTGGTGGTGCACCTTCTTTGGTTCATTCAATTCTTGGGGCAAATACAATCCATCAATATCAAAGTTCACAAGAAGACCTCATCAAGGAAATTCAAGACATGAAGAATATCATCAAAAACATGAAAGAAAAGACTAATAAAAGGAAAGATTACTCATTCGAAGAGTTTTGCCCTTTTCCTTACGACCCATCTATATCAGTTGCGCCGTATCCCCTGGGATTTGAGATCCCTAAATTCACCAAGTATGAAGACAAAGGAGACCCCCACGACCATGTCCGTGAATTCCACATCTTATGCTAAGAAGTCTCGTATAGTGACCTTTATCTTCATAGACTCTTTCCCAAGAGTCTCACGGGAGACGCCCTGGCATGGTTCTCATCTTTACCATGAGGTTCCATTGTCTCTTTTCTAGACTTGGCAGAAAAATTTGTTGCCCACTATGCATACAACATGGGTAATGATGTTTCTATGATGGACCTATGTAATACAAAACAAAGGCCTGGAGAAACCTTCGCCAATTTCCTACAAAGATGGCTACATCTTATCAAAAAATTCCAGTGGGACATGCCAGAACAACATCATATTGAACTATTTCAAAAGAACTTGGTGCCTAAACTTTCAAGACCTTTAATATCGCAACATATCAAATCCTTCCAAAAATTGACCGATAAGGGCCTCGCCCTCGAATGTGTCTTGTTGGAGGAAGGAACCTTGAAACATTACCGGAAGTCATCACAAAGTTCTTCCTCTTATCATAACGACAAGCCAAAATTCTGGGCTAAAAGTAAAAATGTGGTCAATGATGGTGTAACTGATGCAAAGCGGGTCCAAACCATGGCTGCTCCCCCAAAATCCACCACCAATATTCATCAATTCAACAATCAAAACAATTCAAATCAATCTTAAAAACTTCACAACAATGTCTCAATCCAAGGACAACCACCTCGATCGAATAATAGGACTCCAAGAGATTTCACTCCTCTTCCTGAGCCTATTGAAGTGGTGTTTCAAAAACTTGTCCAAGTAGGTATAGTGGTTTTTCCAATCACTCGCCCGTTTGATCCCAATCAACCTAAACCAAGATGGTATAATGAAAATGAGTATTGTGAATACCATCGTATCAAGGGACATGATACACGAAAGTGTATGAAACTAAAGATCTACATACAAGATCTCATTGATAGAGGTGAGATTGAGGTAGCAAATGCAAAACCTGGTAATAACAATGACAAACTCAAAATGTACCAGGAACCCTTCCCAAAGCATGATAAAGGAAAAGGCTCATCATCTAACGCAATGGGTTATGACTATGCTAATCACGTAACCAGTTTTGATTTTTTAGTAAGTCACATTGAACCTGCAGACAATCATGTCAATGTCATAGCCATCCAAGGACTTAATCCTCCTTCTTCCCAAAGTAGACCAAATCCGGCTAGAATAGTCATTCAAGGTGCCACGCCTTCCACCTCCTATTTCCAGAATGACTGTAATGCAACTACACACCGAGGAAGAGTCACCATCCAAGGAGTTCCTCCCCCACCAAACCCCCCACCCATGTCTTCCACCCACCAATATGACCTCCTTGATCAACATGGGAAGACACCCACACAGATCAAACCCATAGACTATGCTAAATTGGTCTCCAACATTGTACCTGTTGGCAAACCTGCTGGGGGCATCCGCATTTGCACAGATTTTCAAGATCTAAATATAGCTTGTCCTAAAGATGATTTCCTGCTCCCAAACATAGATATGATTGTGGATCTTACAGTAGGACATGGAATGCTATCGATAATGGATGGGTTTTCTGGATACAACCAAATCAGGATAGCAGATGAGGATCAGCATAAAACCGCATTCACAACACCATGGGGTACTTTCTATTATCGGGTCATGCCTTTTGGCCTTAAAAATGCTGGAGCTACATATCAACGAGCAATGACAACAATTTTTCATGACCTCTTGCACAAAATTATGGAGGACTACATGGATGATCTGCTAGGCAAATCCAAGACAAGACAAGAGAACATCCCTATTCTAAAATAGATCTTTGAAAGATTGGAAAAATACAAGCTGCGCCTAAATCCCAAAAAGTGTGTGTTTGGCATCACATTAGGAAAACTACTAGGATTCATTGTTTCCTGTAGAGACATCGAGGTTGATCCCGCAAAGGTAAAAGCTATTATGGAAATTCCTCTGCCAAAAACTCTCAGACAACTACGTAGTCTCCAGGGAAAACTCTAGTCTGCCAGGCGTTTCATTTTGCAGCTAGCTGACAAGTGCCATCCATTTGCACACCTATTATGTAAAGACACAAAATTCAAATGGGATTGCCTCTATCAAAAGGCCCTTGAAAAATTAAAAGAATATCTAGCATCACCTCCAGTTTTGATGCCACCTACCCCTGGAAAACCCCTCATTTTGTACATATGTGCTACTACAGTGGCATTGGGGGCATTACCAGCACAAACAAATGATCAAGGGAAGGAACACGCCATTTACTACATCAGTCGGATGTTGGTAGGATATGAACTCAATTACACCCCCATTGAAAGAGCATGTTTGGCATTAGTGTTCAGCACACGGAAATTATGACACTATATGCTAAATAATAAGACAAAATTAATTGCTAAAATTGATACACTTAAATATCTCTTGTCCAAAGCTGCTCTCACTAGCAGAACCGCCAAATGGGTCATTCTCTTAAGCGAGTTTGATATTGAATATGTGGATAGAAAGGCAATCAAGGGACAGGTCATTGTAGATCAGTTGGCTGAAGCTCCACTTCCAGTCGACCATCCTCTTCTCAGAGAATTACCAGATGAGTTCATTATGACTGTTACCACATCCTCCACATGGAAATTGTATTTTGATGGCTCCTACACTCAAAATGGATCAGGGGCAGGAATATTATTGGTCACACCTCAAGGAGATGGCATCCCCAAATCATACAAGATAGCCTTTGCATGTACTAATAACATAGTAGAATATGAGGCCCTCATCACAGGTTTACGCTTGGCTATCCACTGGAAAATAAAGGAATTACAAGTCTATGGTGATTCCCAGCTCGTCATAAAACAAGTCAATGATGAATACCAGAAAAAAGATGATAAACTCCTTCCCTACCATACCATGGTTGAAGATCTTAAGCAACATTTCACGGCAATCAAGTTTGATCAAATCTCATGAACAAACAACAGGGCTGCAAATGCAATGGCCACCATTGGCTCCCTCCTTCAAATGCTAGCACACAATCAGAAGTGCAAGTTCTTGGTTGAGCAATTGTTTATACTAGCATATGACCTACCATAGTCTGAAATGGTGTGTGTTCTCATTGGTCCCGAGTCCCCTTAGTACCAAGAAACCTTCGCTTTCCTCAAAGACAACACCATTCCCCCACATCTCACCAAAACCCAACAACAAACTTTCATCCGCCAATGTACCCGTTACACCATCCTTGCAGACACCTTGTTCAGAAGGCATTTTGATGGTTCCCTCCTAAGGTGTTTAGATAAACAAGAAGCTGAATGGGCATTACACGAAGTACATGAGGGCATCTGTGGGGCACATTCAAGTGGACTCACATTGGCTAAAAAACTTTTGAGAACAGGATACTATTGGCCTAAAATGGAAGAACATGCATACAACTATGTGAAGAAATGCATCCCTTGCTAGCAGCATGGCGACAAGATTCATGCACCGTCATAAGAATTGCAGTCATTCATTACACCATGGCCCTTCTCGCAGTGGGGGCTCGATTTCATTGGGAAAATCCACCCTTCATCTTCCAATAGACATAAATTCATTATCATCGCCACCAAATACTTCACCAAGTGGGTAGAGGCTATCCCTCGTACTTTCACCACCGACAAGCAAATATCCAAATTCATCTTGAAGTACCTAATCTGCCGATATGGCATCCCAAAAGTTATCATCACAGATAATGGTAAACAATTTAAAAACTAGGATGTCAAAGAACTCTGCGAAAATTCAACATCCAACACCGCTTCTCCAATCCATATTATCCCCAAGGCAATGGCCAAGCTGAGGCTTCTAATAAAACCCTAATAAAAATCCTCAAAAAGATAGTCAATGAAGCGGGCCATGATTGGCACCTCCGAATCCATCCTACATTGTGGGCCTACCGCACCTCCATCCGCACCCCCACAGGTGCCACTCCTTATCCCCTAGTATTTGGTTCTGAAGCTATCCTTCCCCTTGAGATCAAGATCCCCTCTCTAAAGGTATCACTGCAAAACATCCTACTAGAGGAAGAATACAAAATTGCCCGCTTACAAGAGCTAGAATTGTTAGATGAAAGGCGCCTCAAGGCCTTGAATCATCTTTGGGTATATCAAAACTGTCTGCGCATGAGTTATCATAAAAAAGTCAGAACCCGGGAATTCCAAGTTGGTGGTCTTGTCCTCATGGAGAATCAGAAAAATCTACAAGAAAGAGAAAAGAAAGGCAAGTTCGAGCCTAATTGGCTTAGACCATATGTAATCCTAGCAAAATATGGATCAGGAGCTTATCAATTGGCTACTCCTAAAGGCAATCCTTTGGATGATCTGATGAATATCATGCACCTCAAAAGGTTTTATGCTTAGTCCTTAGAAAGTCTTAAATTGTCAAAAAAATAAAAAAATGAAAAAAAAAAGATCCTGAAAAAATTGTCACTTTGGTGCAAACCTGGCAAACAAGCACCTTATGATACAAAAAAATTAAGAAAAAAGAAAAAATCAGAAAAAGAAAGAAAAACAATTCGTGGCGCTATGGGCAAGTATCTTGGTGAAAACCTCTGTGTAGGTGCCAAGGTAAATAATCGGATCCACTATCTATCATGTCGATACTACAAATCATCTGCCATCCAGCCCACCCATGCACAACATTCCTTCTTTTCCGCCTCCCAATAAAACATGCATATGATGATGAGTCTTCGCCTAAGTCATGAACAAGAAATGTCCCAGTGAAACTGAGCTTTTATGCCTCTGTATAAGCTTCAAGAAGTCTTGAGAAACAAACCCAAGTCCATCCTAGTTCTACTCTTGGCAAGAGGTATCATTTGGTTGCAAGGAAGAGACTTGTTAGATTTTGTTAGATCTTTTCATATAGGCTTGCATCTTTTGCCCTACGACTGCCACTATTTATGACTGTCTGGGTTCTTCCATATCCAAGTATGTTACGATAGGTGCATACTGGGGCATATTTCATAGTATGGCATGTTTTGGATCCTTGTTGTATAAACTGGCGACCTGGTATTAGTGTTTATCAACACTTACCTTCTCATGTAAAAGAGGTATCGGTGTGTTTGAGGGTTTCCTTGCACGAACCCACAACTTTGTATTAGTGTTTATTAAAACTTGCATTGTTATGTGCAAGATATTCACGTTTGTCTGCAGAGTTAGTCCATGTCCTGGGTTTCTCATGACATCTTGATTTCTATAATCAGTGGTGCAAGTCACTCAGGGCAACATCAAACTAGGTTGGCTCTCCACATTTATTGTGCACAAAATCTCACCATCATTCCATCAAATCCTAAACTCAATAATCCCATGCAGTTCTCAATTGCCCCCATTTTCCTTCGCGGTCTTGCATCTCTTATTCTTATTTCCAAATACCTCATGACTACTTCATATATCTTCCTCATTTATCCCTTCCACCCTAATTTTTCTTCCTCTATTTTTATTTTTTTTTCCTCACATAATCAATTCTGATTCTGATTCATGTCTTATACAAGATGTATCCTTGCCGAAACCAGATGTTGTGATCTGATCATGTCTTATACAAGATGAATCCTTCCTAAAACCAGACATTGTGATTTGATCATGTCTTATACAGGATGAATCCTTCCTGAAACCAGACGATCTGATCATGTCTTATATAGGATGAATCCTTCCTGAAACTAGATGCTCTGATCATGTCTGATATAGGATGAATCCTTCCTGAAACCAGATGTTCATTGTGATCGATCATGATTTATACAGGATGAATCCTTCCTGAAACTAGACGTTGTGATCGATCATGTCTTATACAGGATGAATCCTTCCTAAAACTAGACGCTCTTATCATGTCTTATACAGGATGAATCCTTCCTGAAACCAGACGTTGTGATCAATTATGTCTTATACAGGATGAATCCTTCCTGAAACCAGACACTTTGATCATCTTTGTCTTATACAAGATGAATTCTTCTTGAAACCAGACTGAATCTAGATCTTATCAATCGAATCAAATCATATCTATTAGGATATCAATTTCGCAAAACTCAAAAGATCAAATACCTCAATTGATCTCCCGAGGAGGCATCACCATACCGTAATCTATAAATCAAGAGCTAGGGCATCCTATCAAACCAATATCAACATCAAAACAAGATTATTCTTTGAATCAATGTGTCATCACACCTCACTTCAAAGAGGGGCAAAATGTAGACACTTAAAAATAATTATTTTAATTATTTTTTAATTCCTCACATTATTAATTAATTAATTATGTTAATTAAAATTCTTCTCAATATTAATTAAATATAATTAATATTGTCACTATAGCATATGATTTATTTAATAAATCAATCCCTTTCTTTATTCTTCTAAAAAATCAAATCCTCACAAATCTTCCTCTTAGCTAATTAATTTTGATTAATTAGTTAACCTACATGATTCCTACAAATCATCTTCTTAATTCATCATTAACCTAATAAATTCTTCTAGAAACTCCCTAAACTCACTTAACATGATTCTTCTAATTTTTTATTCCCTCCACTCATTCTCTCTCCTAGTCAAATTCTCCTACAAATATAAATCCCACATAACATTTCCTCTAATCTCCCTCCTAATGAGTCATTAATGGTTAATCATCATGATTAGCCACAAAGTCAACTCTTTGTCCTTTCATCCAGCCACTAGCTTTAAATGCTCTTTTTCTAGATGAATGTAAGATTTTCGAAATCTCACATTCCTCTAGGCATTTCCCTCTCCCAAGGAATTTTTAATTCCTTTTTATTCTTCTAATCCCCATAATATCCATTTCTGGAGAATTTTTAATTCCTCCAATGCATCTTGTAGAGTGTGGAGATACGAAATGCCTTTAAGGCATATTTCTTGGTCTCCACACCCTCTCTTGGAGCTTGTGTGAGCTCACAAGTAAATCTTAGCCCTTCATCTTGAATTCATTCTAACTATCCATTTTCCTCTCCTCTTCCTATAAAATAGGGTTTCATCCATTCATTCAAAAATCTTGAAATCCAGTAAGCTTATGTTGCCCTTTTGAGCCCAGGAAATCATCTTGTCAACTTGATCATCTCATCCTAATCATTCATCCTAATCATTTGTGCACAATATTGGAGAGCCATCCACATCTAGAAATCAAAGGAGCACATCAAGTGGAGCATTATCAAGGGGTGCCTTCACTTCATCAAGCTCAATCCGAAAGAGAAGGTAAAATAGCAAGGTGAAATGGTCTTTTAGTGATATTTTAGCATTCTACATGTTTATTTCATTATGTTTTGATCAGTTTACCTTTCAAATCTATTTTTCCCTCTTCATGAACAACAATATTTACATGAAGAATGATGAAAATGGAATACTGATCTTAGCCATATTTGTTGATGATATTATATTTTTTGGAAATGACTCTCTATGTAAGAACTTTGGAAATGAAATGAGCAAAGAATTTGAGATGTCATTAATCAGTGAGATAAAGTATTTTATAGGTTTACAAATACTGCAAATGAAAGATAAGATTTTCATTTCTCAATCCAAGTACATAAAGGAAATCTTGAATACATTTGGAATGGAGGATTCAAAACTAGTAAGTACTCCTATGACTACCAACTATAAACTATCAAAGAATGATGAATCCACATCTGTTGATGAGACACTTTACCGATCCATGATTGGAAAGTTGCAATATGTTGTTCACAGTAGGCCAGACATAGCACATGTAGTAGGTATAGTTGCAAGATTCTCTGTAGATCCTAAGGAAACACACATGACAACAATCAAGAGAATTTTTAGATACTTGAAAGGCACTGAAGATTATGGCTTAGTATATCAGAAAAGAAATGATTTTGATTTAAAAGTTTATACTGATGCTGATTGGGCAGGCAACACTGATGATAGAAAAAGCACAAGTGGAGGAGATTTCTTTTTAGGAGAAAGACTAGTGAGTTGGCTTAGCAAGAAACAAGGATGTGTTTCACAGTCAACAACAGAAGCTGAATAAGTTGCTGCAACATTGAATTGTACAAACATAGCATGGATCAAACAACTGTTGGAAGGTATACATGAGAAAGTTACCAAGCTAGTAACTATATTCTATGACAATACTAGTGCCATTAACATTTCAAAGAATCCTGTTATGCACTCTAAGACAAAGCACATCTCTATCAAATATCATTATCTTATAGAAGAAGCTCAAGAGAAGAAAGTGGTGCTGGAGTATGTTAGCACAAAGGAACAAATAGCAGATATCTTCACCAAGCCACTACCAAGGGACACTTTTGAGTATCTTAGAAGTAAGTTAGGGGTCTTACCCCTATCTTCTACTCACTGACCGAGTTCGGTGAAAGAATCAATTCGATGACTCTACCAAATATCTTTTAAGAGTTGATGCTGCTTTACACACTTTAGGATGTTTTCTAAAGGTGTGTAGGAAATAATACAGGAAACAATATAGCGAACAGGAATTGAAAACAAAATGCTCTGACCAAGACTAAAGTTGACACATAATAGCAGGAAATCACTTCATACAGGAAGAAATTATGTTTTAGTTCTTTACTTTTTGGCATTGTTGTCAAAGGAGGAGAAGAATGGAGAAGACTGGAGAAAAGCAGAAAAGAAAGATTGAGAAAAGAGGAGAAGACTAATGTATGGGGGAGAATTCTGATGACAGAAGAAGAGCATTTCAACACAACAATCCAAATCAATTAGGTCAAATCAATTGGTTTTTCCATCAATGCCAAAGGAGGAGATTGTTGGCATTTGGCATTATAACAGACAATGGGAAATTGTTGGCATTTGGCATTATAACAGACAATGGGAAATTGTTGGCATTTCAATAAGGATATTGAGAAGGTTGTTGATGATTATGGTTATAACTGACTAAGGATGTTTACTATCTTAATATTATTATTTTGTCGTTGATGTCCAGAAATTGATTTTCTAATTCAGTATGATGTTGCCATATCTTGAAAAGTGTGATTTGATGAGTATAAAGATGTCGATAAAAGACACAGAAAGAATATGATGGATAAGGGGAGAAATAAGTTATTCAATGGGCAACTATTACTGAGTTAGACAATGATGAGATCATGATGTTTAGATTGTTTTGATATCATACATATGCTATTGATTGTAAGGTTAATACTATACTATGTTACCAAGCAAAGAACCTAGTCGATAAACCCTAAGGTTATCGCTATCGGTTAATGAAGGCAAAATGTCTACTGAGTGAAGTTTAGTATTCATTGAGTTGTAACCAAGTTGTAACCAAGCTGTAATAGAATGCATTAAATGATTACAAGCATTATTTAATGAAGAAAGCTGATGAGCTGGCCATGATTAAATGATTGGCATGCTGTGAATGAAGTTTGTTAAAGAATCTACGGCAAAGGAAAATCGGCAGGAAGATTTACGACTTAGATTGAACCACAATACCCTAGCACAAGTTCCAAGGTAGGGTAAAACATTTTCTGATCGAAGGATACATTGAACCTGGTCAAAGTTTGAAGATCTGATGGCTATGATTGATCATGGGAAATGTGATCAAGGAGATTAAGTGGTTGGTAAATTGTTTATAAATAGGGAACTATTGATAAACAATGTATGCGGGCAAGTATATGCATAGGGATGCTACATAGTGATTACCGAGCTTAGAAGCTTGAAGACTTGTTTTGAATAAGCAGAGTATAGAGCCCAGTAGATGGACAAGATTAGTTCTATGTCTATATTGTATTGAGGAAATAAAAATCTGCTTTAGCATTTTAGATGTGAAGTTGTAAATAGATTTTTATTACTATTATTTGTGAAAGTCACAGAAAATCTCTTAACCGAGTGGACTTAACAGTCTTATTTGTGAAACCCTCTAGCAAGGTGACATTCTGATTGAGTGTTTGAAATCCTTTAACAAGGTCACTTCTAACAAGGTGAAGATCCTAACAGATCTGAGGGAAATCCCTTAACTGGGTCACATATAGCAATGTGTTTGTAATCTTTAACAGGATTTTCTTTTAACCGAGCATACTCTAGAAGAGTATATTTCTTAGTGGGTCCGAAATCCCATAGTGGTTTTTCTATATTTGGGTTACCACGTTAAATTTGGTGTTATGAGTGTTATGATGTTTATCTTAGGAATAAGGTGTCTCAACCTTGGATAATTCCTATTCTTATTATTTGTTTTGTAATATGTATTTCTTGCAAATAATGTAATTAAGTGTGAGTGTACATGTCTAGTTGGCATGTTGATGTGTCGGCATCTTGAATTGTGTGTAAGGAGATCATGGCTGAAATGGTTATGACAGATTCCTATGACACGTAAGGGCTATTTCTAGGAGATTTCAATGATGGGTGAAGACATGCAAGACATGTGGCAACTAATAAAGTTGAGTACTGTACACTCTTCCTCAATCGTGGGGTTCCTATTTTCTTGGAGAATGGTAAAACCCTAATATGGCTATCTTTGGAAGTTGCCCTAACAAGGAAAGTGCATAAGCATTTTTTAGGGTTACAGATTGTGATACGAAAAGAGTGTATTGTTGACATGATATCATGCTACTAGATTTTGTCTTTAAGGGTCGATTGTCTCCTAAAAGAACTTGCATTGCAAGTGTGTTGTAACCGTTGTGTTGAAGATAATACATTGTGCAGGTTTTGGAGTGCTGGGGTTTTTTACCGAAAGGTTTTCCCCAAGGTAAATCATTGTGTCATTCTCTATTTTCTGTATGCATGGTATATGGCTGCAATATCTTTGTTAAAGTAGTTAACGAATCTGAAATTGTAAGGATTTAAAAGAATTTGCACAATACTTTCCTCTAGAGATTAGTGTAGGAAGCTATTTCCTCACCTGAGTTTCCTTAGAAGTGGTATCAGAGCTTGATCAACTTTTGATCCTAGTTGTTGGGTAGGGTTTTTTGAGCTAATCTCAAGTTGAGTGGGAGTTTTCTTGTGCAGAGCATTCTGAATCTTATTTGCAGATTGAGATGGCAAGTTCCTCATACAGTAGAGTGGAGGTAGAGAATTTTAATGGCACTAATTTCGAGTTGTGGAAACTCAAGATGGATGACATGCTTGAAGACTGCGATCTATGGGAGGCTTCTTCACTTGATGTGAGACCTGCAGTGATATCTCTAGCGGATTGGGAGATCAAGGATCGGAAGGCTAGGGGTCTCATCAGACTCTGTCTAGCAGATGTTGTTCTTCTGAATGTTCTTGATGAGACTACTGCAAATTCTTTGTAGACACGGCTTGGGTCTATGTATCAGGCCAAATCTCTGGTGAATAAGTTATTCCTAAGAAAGAAGTTGTATTCTTTAAGAATGGAGGAAGGTGGATCCCTAACTGATCATCTCAATGCATTCAATTTATTGATTGCACAGTTGGCATCATCTGGTGCCAAGATCGAGGAGGAGGATCGATGTATGACCCTGCTTTGTTTCTTGCCAGATTCGTGGGACCATCTTGTGATGGCTCTCGGAAGTACTATAGTCACATTCCGTATGGATGATGTGGTGTCTTCGCTGCTATCTGAGGAGATGTGAAGAAAGACTTCGGATTCATCTAAGGAAGCCCTTGCTATTCATGGGAGATCCAATGACAAAGGAAAGAAAAATGACAATAAGTCAAAGAAGGGCAGATCCAAATCCCATGGGAGTTCTAAGACTCCTGGAAAGTCCAAGGTGAAATGTTGGAACTGTGATAAATCTGGGCACTTCCAGAGGGACTGCAAAGAATCAAAGAAGAAGAAGAAAGGCTTAGATTTAGCTTTCAAAACATCTCAAGAAGATGGAGATGCTTTTATTGCAGCTTTGCCAGCCCATGCATCTGATGATGTGTGGTTGGTAGACTCAGGTGCTTCTTTTCACATGACCTCTCATCAAAACTGGTTCTCAAAATATGAAGAATTTGATGGTGGAAAGGTGTACTTGGGTGATGATTCTCACCTAAAGATAGTTGGACGTGGAAGGGTCACTATCAGATTTCCTGATGGATGAGTAAAGGGAATCAACAAAGTTATGCACATTCTGGGTTTGGCACAAAACCTGTTATTTGTAAGTATGCTGAATGATGTAGGTGTGCAAGTTGTCTTTTTGAAAGATGGATGCAAGATGATGAGAGGTTCTATGGTGCTCGCTAAAGGTACTAGGAGAGGTACTTTGTTTCAGCTTGATGCATGCATTGCTCAATGCAATATTTCTTCTATTTCAAAGAAGAGAGCGACTATCACTTCATCCCCACCATCTGAACGAGCAGTAAAGAAGACTGTGGCAATGGGTTCTGATGGTAGTGTAGTAAGTGTACCTAAGGGTGCAAACACTTTGGAAGGCAAGCTTCCTGCAGAAAAGACAATGTTGTGGCATATGAGATTTGGCCACATTGGTGAGAAGGGTCTTACGACCTTGAAAACTAAAAATCTCGTCGAGGGGCTAAATGATTGTAATCTCAAATTTGGTTTCTGTGAACACTGTGTTTATGGTAAGCAAAATCATGTTCAGTTCTACTCTAGTTCTCACAAGTCTTCTAGACTTTTGGATCTTATTCATTCTGATGTATTTGGTCCTATAAAAGTTCCTTCTATCTCCAGTTCTATATATTTTGTATCTTTTATAGATGATTATAGTAGAAGGACTTGGATATATTTCCTGAAAAGTAAGACACAGGATTTCAGTCAGTTCAAGGAATTTAAGGCTCTCGTGGAGAATCAGACTGGTAAAAGAATCAAGTGTGTGAGAACTGATAATGGTGGTGAGTTTTGTTACATAGAGTTTGAACAGTTCTGTAAAGAACAAGGAATCGAGAGACATAAGACAACTCCTTACACCCCACAGAAAAATGGAGTTGCAGAGAGAATGAACAGGACACTGATGGAGAAGGCTAGGAGTATGCTTAGTGGAGCTGGTTTAGAACAAAGGTTTTGGGCCGAAGTTGTGGCCACTACCTGCTATTTGGTTAACAGATATCCTACATTAGCTCTTGTTGGTAAGACACCCATGGAGGTGTGGTCTGGTAAGAAGCCTTCAATAAGACATCTTCGTGTTTTTGGTTGTGAAGCTTATGCACATATTCCGAAGGAGAAAAGATCTAAGTTGGAAAACAAAGCTGTCAAATGTATTTTTATCAGATACAGTGTTGGTATGAAAGGATACAAGCTTTGGGATCCTATGACTAGTAAGGTGTTGCATAGTAGAAATGTTATTTTCAAAGAGCTAACATCTTCTCCTGTTGTGCTACAACCAGATGAAAAAGAAAAGGAAAAAGATGTTGTTCATTTTCCTCCTACCCCTGAGAAGACTGAACAGAGAGACCATGTTGGGTCTAATGATGAGGAGAGCTCTAGTAGCTCTGATAGTTTAGAAGAAGAGGAAGAACAACCTCAACCTCAACCCTTGAGGAGATCCACGAGAGAAAGAATGAAACCAGAAAGGTTTGGTTATTCTATGTTAGATTCCAGTTGTGCTTTTGCTTTGATTACTAACACTGATGAGCCTAGATCTATGAAAGAGGCTTTGGGCATGGAAGATGCAGGTTCCTAGATTGAGGCTATGGATGATGAGATGGCTTCATTAGAGAAAAACAAAACTTGGGACCTTGTACCTTTGCCTAAAGGGAGAAAATCTGTTGGCTATAAATGGGTGTTCAAGAAGAAATTCTGTGCAGATGGCAATGTTGAAAGGTACAAAGCTAGATTGGTTGCAAAGGGGTGTTCACAGGTAGAGGGAATAGATTATGGTGAAATATTCTCTCCTATTGCAAAGTTGACATTCATTAGATTTTTGTTATCTCTTGCTGCATCATATGATTTAGAGATAGAATAGATGGATGTGAAGACAACTTTCCTTCATGGTGATTTGGAGGAAGAGATTTATATGTCACAGCTTGAGCACTACATTGTTAAAGGTAAAGAATCCTTAGTTTGCAGATTAAAGAAATCTCTATATGGTTTGAAGCAATCTCCTAGGATGTGGTACCTTAAGTTTGATGCCTTTGTGTTGTCAATTAGATTTGTAAGATCGAAATCAGATCATTGTGTTTATTTCAGAGTTGAAAATGATCGCCTTCTTATTGTTGCATTATATGTTGATGATATGTTGTTAATTGGGAAGGGTAAGGGTATGATTTCTGATTTTAAATCTCAGTTGTTAGCACAGTTTGAGATGAAAGATCTTGGGGCAGCAAGGTACATCTTGGGTATGGAAATCAGTAGAGACAGGTCTAACAGAAAACTTTGGTTGAGTCAGAGTAAGTATGTGAAGTCTGTGTTGGACAGGTTCAACATGGCAGATTGTAGACCACTATGTGTTCTCATTTCAGTGGGAACAAAGTTATCTGTAGATGATTGTCCAAAATCTCCTAGTGAGGTGGAGGACATGAGTAGAGTACCTTATGCTAGTGCAGTTAGCACTCTTATGTATGCTATGGTCTATACTAGACTAGACATTGCCCAAGTAGTGGGAGTCCTGAGTTGGTTTATGGATAACCCTAGATGGGTACATTGGGATGCAGTTAAGCGAGTATTCAGATATTTGAGGGGTACATCAGATTACTCCATATGTTACCATGGTAACTCTTCTGGATCTCTGCATTCAGTTTGTATTCATGGGTTTGTGGATTTAGATTGGGCAGGTGATATTAATAGTAGGAGATCCACCAGTGCTTATGTGTTCACTATGTTTGGTGGTGCCATCAGTTGGATGAGTAAGCGACAACCTGTGGTTGCTTTGTCCACTACAGAAGCTGAGTACATGGCTGCTACTCATGCTTGTAAGGAAGCCATTTGGATTAGGAGATTGTGTTCTGATGTTGGTGTTGATGCAGAATAGATTACTATTTGGTGTGACAGTCAAAGCGCTATTTGCCTTGCAAAGACTCCAATTTTCCATGCCAAAACGAAGCACATTGATGTGCAGTTTCACTTTGTGAGAGATATGGTAGAAGATGGAAAGGTAAATTTGGAGAAGGTAGATACTATGAGGAATGTTGCAGATGCATTAATGAAACCAGTGGGCTCTACGAAGTTCAGATGGTGTTTGGAGTCTATGGGCCTTTTGGCCTATAGCGGTTAGTTCCTGCTATGTTCCTATTGCTCTTACAAGATGTTCGACAAGTGGGAGAATGTTAGGAATAAGGTGTCTCAACCTTGGATAATTCCTATTCTTATTATTTGTTTTGTAAAATGTATTTCTTGCAAAAAATGTAATTAAGTGTGAGTGTACATGTCTAGTTGGCATGTTGATGTGTCACTCCACTTGATGTGTCAGCATCTTGAATTGTGTGTAAGGAGATCATGGCTGAAATGGTTATGACGGATTCCTATGACACGTAAGAGCTATTTCTAGGAGATTTCAATGACGGGTGAAGACATGCAAGACATGTGGCAACTCATAAAGTTGAGTACTATACACTCTTCCTCAATTGTGGGGTTACTATTTTCTCGGAGAATGGTAAAACCCTAATACGGCTATCTTTGGAAGTTGCCCTAACAAGGAAAGTGCATAAGCATTTTATAGGGTTACAGACTGTGATACGAAAAGAGTGTATTGTTGATATGATATCGTGCTACTAGTTTTTGTCTTTAAGGGTCAATTGTCTCCTGAAATAACTTGCATTGCAAGTGTGTTGTAACCATTGTGTTGAAGATAATACATTGTGCAGGTTTTGGAGTGCTGGGGTTTTTTACCGAAAGGTTTTCCCTAGGGTAAATCATTGTGTCATTCTCTATTTTCTATATGCATGGTATATGGCTGCAATATCTCTATTAAAGTAGTTAACGAATCTGAAATTGTAAGGATTTAAAAGAATTTGCACAATACTTTCCTCTAGAGATTAGTGTAGGAAGCTGTTTCCGCACCTGAGTGTCCTTACAGTTTATATTCTTTTGAGTTTGCATGTTTACCAGTTTTGGTTATATTACTGAAGTATATGTTACCAAGGTTGAATATGATGTTTTTATGGAAGATTAAGTTTGTATGGCTCACCCCCCCTCTCATCTTATTAGCTTCACATCTGTACTTATCTTAAAGTATTAGAACTATCACTTAGGTTTGTAGTGTACTCAAACTGACAAAGGCATTTTTATCTGTCAAATTAAGTATCTGAGGGAATTGTTGAAGAAGTTTTGTATGGATAATTCCAAACTGGTAAGTACTCCTATGGTGACAAATGAGAAATTCTCTATCAAGGATACTTCTACACTGGTAAATCCGAGAAGATGTAAGTTTATGATTTGTGGTCTCTTATATTTAACTCAGAGTAGATAGGATATTATGAATGTAGTAAGTATTGTTTCAAGATATCAAAGTAATCCTAAAGAAAATCATGAATATGCAGTAAAGAGGATATTCTGGTATTTGCAAGGAACAATGGAATATGGCTTACAGTATTCTAAAAATGATGATTTCACTTTGTGTGCATATATTGAGTCAAATTGGGAAGGAGATATTGATGATAGGAAGAGCACTTTTGGTGGAGCTTTCTTTCTTGGAAAGAAATTGGTTTCATGGATCAGCAAAAAAACAACCATGCATTTCTTTATCTACTTCAAAAGTTGAGTATGTTGCAGCTACAACTAATTGCACTCAAGTCTTATGGATGAAGTAAATATTGAAAGATATTAAGGTAAATTATAGTGAACCGGTAGTTATATACTATGATAACTCTACAGCTATTAACATGTCTAAAAATCTGGTATTTTACTCTACGACTATGCATATATCAATAAAGTATAACCTTCTGAAGGACAAGGTAGAAGGAAAGGAAGTCAAATTGGTTTATGTGAGTGTTACTAAAGAACATATTGCAGATATATTCACTAAACCACTATCTAAGGAATGATTTGAGTATTTGAGAGATAGGTTAGGGGTTTTTGCCCCTCCAGAAAAGACTTGATTGATGCAGAATGTCATCAGTCCACCATGCATTATCAAAAATATTATTCATTTTGGCACTAATGAGTGGTGCTACCACTCAGGGGGAGTAGTCAACTATGAGACTCAGAGTTTTATATTCTTTCTTTGATATTTTTGTCAGCTTTCAGGCACTGATGTCAAAGGGGGAGAGATAGTGATGTGAAAAATAAATTCACAACATTACTGAGATATCATTCACATGGGGAGTTATTGATATTCATTAGATTGTTGGTTGTCTTCCACAGGGGGAGACTTGTTTGGCATTTCTTGGTACTTAGATGTTTTTCACATCTGGTGTTGCCATCAATGTCAAAGGGAGAGATTATTGGCATTATGGATGAATTGATTATGTGTTGCATTGATGTTTTTTAATTAATGTCAACACTAGTTGTTATTGTTGGTTACTGGCAGACAGGTTTTGGTTACCGATAGAAGATCTAGTGTTACTGCCAGAAGAGACTATCTATTGGACACTTCTAGCATATTTGGATCAATAGAGTATGTTTGATTTTATGTGTTATATGTTCCTATAGCATGTTTTGTTCTATTGGTGTTGACTTGGTAATCGGATTCTATCTTACACTCTTGTAAACACTTACCGACATTGGTTTAAGGTATAACTGGCAAACCTTTCACTGAGGAATCTTGACAAGATGCATAAGTGGTGTTGGTACGGCTTCTAGATGGATTTCAGGATGGTGAAGATGTTCTTTGATGATGCTTCAACTACTTGAAGACATTGCTTTGGCGTGGTGGACCCAGAATACGTCTGCTGCCTATCTAGGTTATGGACCAGTATCATGATAACGTGTTCTCTACATGTTACCGGGATGTTTCATGATGTTCTATGGCTTGGTTATTGTTGTTTTGGTGTTAAGCCAATATGACATATCATTGTAATATGGATTTATGTAATGATCTTATTGTAATATCTTTTAGGTGGCCGACCTAATTGGTTAAGACATTGGGGTTGGTATAAAATGATGTACAACCTCATTGTAGATCATGGTATGGGAATGTGGAATAAATGTTCAGGGTCATGGAATTTAATATCATAGGTGAAGGAGATTTGGTCAATCATAGGTGATCAAATTGGGATTAAGGAAGACGTCAAAGGATTTTGGTATTGAGCTTAACCGGGACTCTAATCAGGCATGGTAGATGCTATCTCATTCAGTTTATTATTTTGCATTGTTGTCCACTTCTCTTGAGATGGTTGTTGCCTCTCTATAGTTAGTGAGACTCTTTTGTAATGAGCAATACGCTCTAGGAAGTGTGCCTTCTTGCATGTGTAGCCCCCTCATTGTATCACATACTTTTTACAGAAGTATCATTTGACTGTGGGTAGGATTCCCACTGTGGTTTCTCCCTTTCTAGGTTTTCCACATACAAATCATGGTGTTATGTGTTATGGTTTCTTTTCATTCATTATCTATTTAATTGTTAAGTTGAATTGTTTACCGATATCTATTTCTTCTTTATCGGTACTTAATCTAGTTAAAGGTTATTAAGTGGATTAAATGATATAATTTGTCAACAACTAATTCCCCCCCCCTTCTCAATTGTTCACCAGTTATCCCAACAATTATTGGAGACATGAATGAAGGTGTGCTAACTAGAACAAGGCTTAGATAGAACTCTTGTATTATTTCCACCATTGAGCCTAGAACTTCAAAAGAAGCATTTACAGATGAAGATTGGATCAAGGAAATGGATGAACTTAACTAGATAGAGAAGAACAATACTTTGTCATTGGTACCCAAATCGAAGAACAATAATGTAATAGGTACAAAATGTGTATTCAATAATAAAGTGAATGAAGATGGAGTAGTGGTTAGAAATAAAGCCAGACTGGTATGCAAAGGATATGCACAAGAAAAAGGTGAAGTCTATGATGAGATATTTGCACTAGTTTCAAGATTGAAAGGAGTAAGGAATCTACTTGCATTTCCAGCTTACAGAGGATTCAAAGTATATCAAATGGATGTTAAGTTAGCATTGCTAAATGGAATATCAGAAGAGGAAGTCTACATTGAACAACCAAATGGTTATGCTTTAACTGTAGAAAAGGAAATGGTGTGCAAATTACATAAGGCATTATATGGACTGAAGCAAGAACCAAGAGCACGGTATGAAAGATTGCACTCTCACTTAGTGAAGATACATTTTCAGAGAACCACTGAAGACAGTAACACATATCTCAATATAGAAGGAGATAAGTTATAGATAAGTGAGGTATTTGTGGATGATATCATTTTTGGAAGAAATGATGATACATGCCATGACTTTGCTAATGAAATATAGAATGAGTTTGATATGTCACTGATAGATGACATAAAAAATTTCATAGATCACTAAATCCAAAAGATGAAGGAAGTTATTTTCATCACATGGTCCAAATATGTGAAAGAAGTGTTGAAAACTTTTGGAATGGGAGACTGTAAATTAGTTGGAACACCAATGGTTACAGGTTGTAAACTGTCTAAGGAGGATGATTCTGCATCATTGGATGAAAAGGAGTGCAGCAGACCAGACATTTCTCATGTAGTAGGATTGGTTGCCAGATTTCAGAAAATCCTGAAGAAGACACACATGGTTGCAACCAAAAGAATTTTTAGATATTTAAAAGGCACAATTGATTATGCATTATGGTATCCATATCCAGGTAACTTTGATTTAAAAGTCTATAAAGATGTAGACTGGGTAGGTAATGTTGATGACAAGAAGATTACAACTGGAGGAGCATTCTTTCTTGGAGGAAGACTAGTGTCATGGAGAAACAAGAAACAAAGTTGTATCTCTCAATCAACAGTAGAAGTTGAATATGTTGCAGCATATATGAATTGTACCCAAACAATCTAGATGAAATGCATTTTGAAAGGTTTCAAGTTGAAGATTTTAGAATTGGTAAGGATTTTCTATGATAACACCTATGTGATAAAAATTTCTAAGAGCCCGGTGTTGCATTCTAGGACAAAGCATATTGAGCTGAAGTATCATTTCCTGATTGAGAAAGTGCAAAGTAAAGATGTGTCACTGGAGCATGTATCTACTAAAGAACAACTAGCTATATCTCTACAAAACCTCTGCCTAAGGCTACATTTGAGTATCTTAGAGGTAAGTTATGGGTTGTACCCCTACATGAAGTCAATTGAGCAGATGTGGAAGAAATCAATCCCATAGCTTATTGTAAATATTGAAGAAGGATTGGTGTATAGTGGAGCTACTCCATAGGGGGAGTAGCTAATTGCAATTTGGTGAAGGATGGAATGGTTAACCCTTACTTTGGCATTATTGTCAGAGGGGGAAAAGAATTGTATATGATTAATAGCCATTTATCAACTGAAGACATGGAGATACAATTGAAGGAAAGTATATGGAAAAATGTAAACCAAGATTCCTATACTTGTGTATATATTTTACTCTTAATCATCACAATCAAAGTGTATTGATATTTTGTATTACCATCAATGCCAAAGCGGGAGATTGCTGGCATTGCATGAAGATTGCATTGATGAAGTATAGTGTTGTCATTGATATTAATAGTAACCGGTAATGAACTTATATTGCAACTGGTAATGATGCAATAATGCAACCGGTAGTAAAGTAGTGAAGGCAACTAGTATTGGTATTATTATTCAAGCAGAGTGATCAACCGATAATCCTAACTAGTTGATATGTAGAACCCTAACCGATGGAGCTTGGTGAATTAGTTGTGTTAAGCTATGACCGGATGATGATCAGAGATGAAGATACCACATATGCATGATGCACGTGATGAGTCTCAAAGTGGTTTTCACACGTAAAGATAACCATTTATCTTGGGAATGATCAAATATATAGAATGAAGTAAAAAAATGCATGATGAGTTATAGGATCCGATGTGCAGTGATCCAGGAGTGGTTCAAGTTGTCTAGAACAATGTGTAGTTGATTACTGTGTAATCTAATAGTTATGTCTAAACCAATATGTTTGTAATCTCTATAAGATTTGTAGTTTTTGTGTTGTGTTGCTGACCTATTGTATTATTATTTAAGGTCAATGAGTTGTTTGTAAATTGTGTTGGCAATCTGGTTAAGTGCGCAAGAGTGATTGATGTTGAACCAAAAAGAGTGTCTGCAAAATGTTGTGAAGGTAGATAGGAGTATAAAAAGATCTAACTAAGCAAGATAGTGCTATTTCCATATAAGCAAAGAACCTATTATTCTCTAACCATTACAACTGTTAAATCCTCTAACCAGGTAAGCTTTAACAGGATTCTGATTGAAATCCTCTACCCAGGTGATCCATTAGCTTAGATTTCAAATCCTCTATCGAGGTTACCTCTAATAGGGTATTACCTTTAACAGGGTATTGTAGTCAATCCCCTAACTGAGTGGTCTTTAACCAGATCTGTTCTTAATAGGACATTATTGTATAAGCTTCTAATAAGGCTTGGCTCCTAGGAGGGTGAAATTTAGAAGAGTTCAAAACAATTGTGGGTATTCATCCCCATCGTTGTTTTTCCCATTTGGGTTTCCACATGAAAATTCATTGTGTCAAGTGGTGAATGATTTTGTGGATGTCTTTTGATATGGTTGGTATGATTAACTGGTAAATCTACTTTGATATGTTTAGATGACTGGAAGTGATTTGAAATGAGCTATTACTGATGTTAGTAAAGTGGTTTAATGATATGTGAGTTTCAGATCTATTACATTGTATCATTGATGTTTTACTCAATCAGTAAAGTATGAAAGTAAAGTTACAATTTTTTATATAGTGACTAAACCTGTTAGTTTAGTGATTGGTTTCTGAGTTGGAATTAAGTTTGGTGAACTTTTATGGTGCAGGAGCACTTAAGGGTTGGAATGCCCTTAACCAGTTTTGGCTTTTGAGACCTTCTAATGGTCATGTACATACATAAGGACTGGCTCTAAGTCCATTTGTTTGGTTGTTTATGGCATTTTTTGAGATTTTCTTTATCGGCAAGACCTACATTGATCGGAAAGCCTTACCCTGATGACATCACTAGAGTATGGAGTGGAGTCATTGGATATCAGAGGGAGCAGTTTCACATTACCCTGATGACCAGATGAGCAAGCATTAGGAGTGGAGTGCTTGAATTATTTTCATGTTACCCTGACGACCTGATGGTAAAGCATTGGCTTGGAGCATGTTCACTGGATGAAGTGTTGGAGATCGATGAGAGTAGTTTCACCCTAAATCGATAATCTGATGAGACCACCTTTGCTTGCCAAGTTGTCATCAGGTATCAGAAGGAGATATTTAATGTTACACCCATGGAACATTCTTCCTATGATCAGTTAATAGGTGAGCGAGTCTGGGATGATTGGACGATTGTCGCTATACTGCTGTGGCAAGATGCACGAATTTTATCTCTTGCAAATTGGTGACCAAGTTGGGGCCCGACAAGAGAGAAGCTCAGACAAGTTAGCGAGTGAGCAAGTCAGAGATGATCAGATGATTGTCGCTATACCACTATGGCGAGATGCATGAAGTTTATTCCTCCATGACTTGGCGACCATGGTGGGACCTAGTGACAAATATGAGTTTCATTCCAGGTTGTTAGAGAGGCCATGCTAAGGTGGCAGGGTAGGGACCCCAGAGCCAATCAGGGGGTGCCACATGGTAGAGCGCAAAAAGAGAGATTGAGCAAGATCAGACGAGTGGGATAGCTCTTTGGTTGTCTTGCCAATGACCCGATGGAAATGCCCAGGAAGCGGAGGAAAGCATCGGCCATCAGACAAAGGGATTTATTGCTATCCCGACGCCAAATGGAAAAGTGCAAAGTGGTGTGTGTCACCATCGGACATCAATAACTCGGTTCTAATGTTACACTGATAACCCAATGGAAAGTATGCAACAAAACCTATGAGATAGTTGCAACTAGAAACCATTAGTAATGAGATTTATCTCGTCCAATAGGAGAAGTTCATAATAGAAGAGAAAATGTATAAAAAATACCCAACGGACATTTGTAAGGGGTTGATGGTTGAGTAATTGATTGTCGATTTCCTCAGAGATTATGATTGTTTGTTTTTCTGAAATGCAATAGAGAATTCCATTTTTTGGTTTCCAATCAGACTTTACTTTATGTTCATGATTTGCAAGAATGTGTTAAAAATATCTGAAGTTCTCATATGTTGTTAATGTAAAGCTTCTTTTCTATCTTTTGTGAGTTGCTGGCTTGAACCCGTGCATAAGCTCGGAATCTGTAAATAAAGTTTTCCTTTTCAATTTTTGTTCTTTGTTTGCAATAATCACATGGCTCTAACTTGAGACTCCACATGATCATTGGAGATTGTCAAGCAGAGCCAATTATATATAGTAGGGTTTTGTTCGTAAGAGTCCAGGAGATGCCATTAGTTATTCCTACAGACTGGCCCTAGGCAAGCTTGGTGATAGTCCGGCTAGCTAACAGTAACTTGAAGGAGATAACTTGCAGGGGGAAGGAATTTTCTAAGAAGTGGAAGAAGATCCAAAAGGCTATACGCCTGAAAATTAGGCATTGTGTAATCGAAAGTTGTGTATTTTACAACCCAAATAGGATGGGTGGTTTTGGAAAGAGAGAACACACATGTGTGTGTGACCTGTACCCCTAAAAGGATATAGTGAGAAAGCTTACTTTGTGAGGTTGATGAAGGTGAGATAAGCAAACAAATGGTAGGTAAGCCCTTAGAAGTCTAAAGGGATAGACTTGGAACTCGGCAAGGGATAGAAGCAACCATAAAATAATCTTAATTGATGGCAAACTAGGTAGCTTCCCTATCATATTAGTATCAAAGCAATTTTAGACTTGGGAAGAAAGTAGTTGATGTTAGATACTGAATCAGTAGGAGAAAATTGTCTAGGAATGGTGACTAATTTAGAGTTAGCCAAGAAGGTAGAAGATCAGCAGGAAGAGAATAGACTCCTGAAAGAAAGATTTCTACAATTGGAGAGAAAACTAGATGTAGTTGAAGACAAAACTGAGAAAGTGAGAATCAAGGTCAATGAGGGGAAAGGAAAAGAAGTTGTAGAAGAGGATAGGACTCCCAAACTAGACCCTATTCTATCGGAAGAACCTTTCCTTAAAGTAATTAAAGCCTTAGGAGGAAATATTTAGAAGGAGTGCCACTTTTTTGTGGAAAAATGGAGCCAGAGGTAAATCTTTAGAAGGAGTGCCATTTTTTTGTGGAAAAATGGAGCCAGTGGTAGTTCTAGAATGGATAGAGGGATTGGACAATCACTTTGAGTGTGATGGAATCAGTGAGGCACAAAAGGTGAAGGTGGCCAAATCTAGATTAAGAGGGGCAACATTGACTTGGTGGAAGTTTATCCAAGAAGAGAGGCAAAAAGAGGGCAAGAACCCCATAGCCACTTGGAAGGGCATGCTAGCCAAGGTGACATAGGCCTACATCTCTAAAGATTATGAAATCTAGTTGCACAAAAGGAGACAAAACTTGAAGCACAGAGACTTGGATGTGAGCAGCTACACTAAGGAATTTTAGGAGTTGTGTCTAAGATCCAAGGTGGTAGAGGATGAGAGCATCAAGGTAGCCAGACACTTGAATGGCTTGAGGTTGAATATTCAAGAGGATTTGAGTTTGTTATGTCTTAACACTGTACATAAGTGCTATCAATTGGCACTGAACGTGGAGGAAAAGAGAAAAAAGAAGCAAGAACAAAGCAACAGAGGAAGAGTTAGAGGAAAAGATGGTAGAGGCCAAAGAGATAGTTTTGGTGGAACAGGAGCAGATCAAAGATCCCAAGGAGAGTCCATAATTATAGAGAAAAGTGAGGATTCACATAGAAAGAACAGCTATAGAGGAAGGGGATCATCTAGCAAACCAGGAAGAGGTAGATCTAGTGGACTGGGAAGAGGGTCCTACTTCTCCACCATGAAGTGTTACAATTGCCAAAATTTGGGTCACCCTACCTATAGATGTCGAGAGAAATCCTCTTCTTCTCAAGGAAGTGAAAGAAGAGTGACATATGCACAAGAAGATGCAGCAAGCAAAAAGACACAAGATGTGAGCTTAGCTCCTGAAGATGGAGAAAATTTAATGATGAGAAGAGCCTTGATTAAGGAGCCAAACAAAGAAGAGCCAAATCAAAGAAGAGATTTGTTTAGAATAAAATGCAAGGTCCTTGGTAAGGTTTATAGAGTGGTGATAGACTCATGGTCTACTGACAACATTGTGTCAGAGGAAGTAGTAAATAAACTGAAGTTGAAAAGAATTCCACATAGTAATCCATATAGGGTCACTTGGCTCAACAAGGAACGACATGTGGTAGTGAATGAACAAACATGGGTTGAGTTCAAGATAGATAGTTATAAGGATAAAGCTTTGTGTGACATCCTGCCTATGGATGCTTGCCATCTAATTCTTGGTAGACCATGGCAGTTTGATAGAAAGGCCATTCACAATGGAGAGAAGAGCTCTTATTATTTTTAAAAAGATAGAGTTACATACCATATTCAATACCTAAGTGATGAAGGAGAGAGAAGAAAAACTAAAGACCCAAATGTGTTATTGGTGAGTGAAAAAGAGTACACTAACACTCTCAAGGAAGAAGAAGGAGTGGGGTTTGCTCTTATAGTGAAACCAAAGGAAGCAAAGAAGGAAAAGAAGGTTCAAATACCTCATGAAGTGCAGCAGATACTAGACAACTTCAAAGAAATCATAAGTAATGGAGCACCAACAACCCTACCTCCTATTAGAGCCATAAGCCATTAGATTGATTTTATTCCAGGAGGGTCGTTACCCAAAATAGAATCCTATAAGATGACTCTGGAACATAATAAGGAAGTGGCTAGACAAGTCCAAGAATTGTTGGACCAACGATTGATAAAGAAGAGAATAATTCCTTGTGTCGTACCTATAGTGTTAGCACCCAAGAAAGGAGGAACATGGAGGCTATGCACAGATTCAAGCACCATAAGTAGAATCACTCTTAGGAACAAATATCCTATCCCAAGAATTGAAGACTTGATGGATTGCTTGGGAGGTGCAAATTATTTCACTAAGATTGATCTCAAGAGTGGATACCATCAGATCAGGATAAAGGAAGGTGATGAATGAAAAATAGCCTTCAAAACCAATGGAGGACTTTATGAGTGGCTTGTTATGCCATTCGGTCTTAGCAATGCTCCTAGTACATTCATGAGACTCATGAATGAAGTGCTAAAAGATTTTATTGGTAAATTTGTTGTTGTATACTTAGATGACATCTTGATTTTCAGTAGAATTAAAGAGGAACATCTAGAGCATCTTAGTATTGTATTGCAAAAATTGTATGGTGGGCAACTAACAATAAACTTGGAGAACTATGAGTTTATGAAGAAGGAACTTGTTTATCTTGGATTTGTAGTTTCAAGAGGAGATTTGAAAATGCACACATCAAAGGTGGAAGCTATCACAAATTGGCCAACACCAAAGACAACAAGTGCAGTAAGAAGTTTTCATGGTTTGGTACAATTCTATAGAAAGTTTATTAGAGGGTTCAGTGAGATTTGTGCACCCATGCTAGATACCATCAAAGGAGGAGTTAAGACTAAGTTTAAGTGGACCAATGCAGCTAACAAAAGGTTTGAACTTTAGAAACAAAAGGTAGCTACTCAACCAGTACTCATTCTTCCTAGTTTTGATAAGTTGTTCACAATTGAATGTGATGCAAGTAATATAACAGTTGGTGTTGTTTCGAGTCAAGAGAATAGACCTGTAGCTTTCTTTAGTGAGAAGCTCAATGATGCCAAGAAGAAGTATTCATCCAATGATCTCGAGTTGTATGCTCTTGTGAAAGCTCTTAGGAAGTGGAGGCACTACTTATTACCTAAGGAGTTTGTTGTTTACACAAATAATCAAACTTTAAGTTTTCTGAATTCACAAGATAAGTTGAGTCATAGGCATGTTAAATGGGTTGAGTATTTGCAATCATATACTTTTTCTATCAAGTGTAAGAAAGGATGGTGTAATAAAGTAGGAGATGCTTTGAGTAGGAGGCTACTAACAGTGCAAGAAGTGCAAATTCAGATTATTGGAGTTGATTGCTTTAAGGATTTGTACCCTAATGATCTAGATTTTGCATCCATTTACAAGGTTTGTCAAGAATTTCAGAATCACTTTCATAGTGCATATGCTGATTTTACTTTGCAGAATGGTTTGTTGTTTAAAGGTGGACAACTGTGTGTTCCCAAAGGATCGATGAGGGAAAATATAATCCAAGAAAAGCACAATGTTTGAGTGGTCATTTTTTTCCTTAATAAGACATTGGAACTTGTTCAAAGGTTCTACTATTGGCCCAGAATGCAAAGGGATATTAGAAGGTATGTTGAGTACTGTATAGTTTGTCAGAAAGCTAAAGGTACAACTACTAATGCTAGTCTTTATCAGCCATTACCTATTCCTACAAGGCCATGGGAATGTGTGAGTATGGATTTTGTGGTAGGATTACCCAAAACAAAGCTTGGTTGTGATAGCATTTTTGTTGTTGACAGATTCAGTAAGATGGTACATTTTGTTCCTTGTAAAACTACTCATGATGCTAGTCACATTGTACACTTTTTTTTCAAAGAGGTCATAAGAATCCATGGCTTCCCGGATAGCATTATTTCAAATAGAGATGTCAAATTCCTTAGCCATTTTTGGAAAACTCTTTGGAAAATACTGGGAACTAATTTGTCTTTTGGTTCAGCCTATCATCCCCAAATGGATGGTCAAACAGAGGTAGTCAATAGGACACTTGGAAACCTTTTAAGGTGTTTAACAAAAGAATATGGATAGAGTTGGGATCAGGTTCATCACCAAGCAGAATTTGCATACAATGACACTGTCAATAGGTCTACTGGGAAGAGTCCTTTTGAGATAGTGTATGGTATGCACCCATGAGGTGTTATGGAATTATGAGATCTTGGTAGTCTATCACATAGAAGTGGTCAAGTTGATGATGTCACTCAATCTATGAAGGAGGTTCATGACCAAGTCAAGCGAGATCTCTAAGATTCTTCACAAAAAGTTAAAGCCAGAGTTGATGCCACACAGAGAGATGTCCAATTTTCAGTTGGAGCTTTTGGTGATGGTAAATTTCAGCAAGGCTCAACTTCAGAAAGGGGTTCCCAGAAAACTGAAAATGAGGAGAATAGGCCCATGTAAAGTTTTAGCCAAGTATGGCTCTAATGCCTATAAGATCAATTTTCCATCTGATATTTCTTTGTCTCCCATTTTGAATGTTGTAGATTTGGTTGCCTATAAGGGGAAACTTCCCCAGGAGGATGCACAAGTTTCAGATGTTCAACAATCACTTACTGACCTACCATTACTTTCTTCTTCCATGCCATAGGCTGAGAAAGTGTTGGTTTCTCATACTCTCAAGAAGACTAGACAATAGGTCTACATGGAATATTTAATCAAATGGATGCATACACTTGATTCTAAGGTGACCTGGGTCCCTAAATAAAACTTTGTCAAGTCAGGAATTGATCTCTCCTTGATGTCGTGCACAGTCACTGGACTTCATTGTTTTGGGGGGAGTATGGCGCAGGAGCACCTAAGGGTTGGAATGCCCTTAACTAGTTTTGGCTTTTGAGACCTTCCAATGGTCATGTACATACATAAGAACTGGGTCTAAGTCCATTTGTTTGGTTGTTTATGAAAGTTTTTGACATTTTTCTTATGGGAAATACCTACACCGATTGGAAATCCTTACCCCAATGAGGTCACTAGAGTATGGAGTGGAGTCATAAAAAATCAGAGGGAGTGGTTTCACGTTACCCCGATGACCCAATGAGAAAGCATTGGGAGCAGAGAGCTTGAAGTATTGTTATTGGGAATTGGCGGGAGTATTTCCATGTTACCTCAATGAGTCGATCGGAAAGCATTGGCTTGGAGCGCATTCGCTAGATGAAGTATTAGAGATCGGCAAGAGTAGTTTCACCCTACACCAATAACCCAATGAGACCTCCTTCGCTTGCCAAGTTGTCATCGCGTATCAGAAGGAGCTATTTAATGTTACACTGATGGAACCTTCTTCCTAGTATCGGTTAACAAGTGAGCGATTCTAAGATGATCGAATGATTATCGCTATACCATTGTGGCAAGATGCATGATGTTTATCTCCCATGACTTGGTGACCAAGGTGGGGCCTGACAAGAGAAGCTCAGGCAAGTTAACGAGTGAGCAATTCTAGGATGATGGGATGATTGTCACTATACCGCTATGGCAAGATGCACGAAGTTTATTCCCCATGGCTTCGTGACCATGGTGGTACCCAATGACAAATAAGAGTTTCATTCAAGGTGGTTAGTGAGGCTGTGCTAAGGTGGCAGGCCAGGGACCCTGAAGCCAATCAGGGGGTTGCATGTGGTAGAACACAAAAAGAGAGATCGAGCAAGATCGAATGAGTGGGATAGCTATTTGTTTGTCTTGTTGATGACCCAATGGAAATTCCTAGGAAGTAGAGGAAAGCATCACCCATCAGACAAAGGGATTTCTTGCTATCCTGATGCCTAATTGGTAAATTGGTTCTAATGTTACACCGATAAGCCGATGGGAAGTGCACAATGGAACCTGTGAGACAGATGCAACTGGAAACCGTTGGTAATGAGATTTATCGCGTCCAATAGGAGAAGTTCATAACATAAGAGAAAATGTATAAAAGACCTAACGAGCACCTGTAAGAGGTTGATGGTTGAGTCATTGGTTGTCGATTGCCTCAGAGAATACAATTGTTTGTTTTTCTGAAATGCAATAGAGAATTCCATTTTCTGGTTTCCAATCAGAGTTTACTTTCTAATAATGATTTTCAAGAATGTGTTAAAAATATCTAAAGTTCTTGTATGTTGTTAATGTAAAGCTTCTTTTCTCTGTTCTGTGAGTTGTAGGCTTGAACCCCTGCATAAGCTCGGAATCTGTAAATAAAGTTTTCCTTTTTCAGTTTTTGTTCTTTGTTTGCAATAATCACGTGGTTGTGACTTGAGACACCAGATGATCATTGGAGATTGTCAAGCAGAGCCAATTATGTACAGTAGGGTTTTATTGGTAAGAGTACAGGAGATAGCATTAGCTATTCCTATAGACTGGCCCTAGGCGAGCTTGGTGATAGTCCGACTAGGTGTCAATAACTTAAAGGAGATAACTTGCAGGGGGAAGGAATTTTCTGAGAACTGGAAGAAGATCCGGAAGGCTATATGCTTGAAATTTTGTCATTGTGTAACTGAAAGGAGTGTATTTGATAACCCAAATAGGATGGGTGGTTTTGCAAAGAGAGAACACATGTGTGTGTGTGACCTGCACCCCTACAAGGATATAGTGAGCAAGCTTACTTTGTGAGCTTGAGGAAGGGGACATAAGAAAACAAATGGTAGGGATCCCTTAGAAGTATAAAGGGATAGACTTGAAACCCGGGAAGGGATACAAGAAACCATGAATGAATCCTAATTGATGGCAAACTAGGTAGCCTCCCTATCAGTTTAGTTTATTTTCTATCTACTGATTCATTTCCCCCTCTCATTAGTTAACCAGATCCTTATAGTTTTGTCATATTATCATACACATGCATTCAGGAACACTACCTAGAGATGAATTCTCAAAATATAATGAATTGGAAGGTTACAACCCTCAAGGAAATCTCACTAACTTACAATAAAATTCAGACTATAATCCGAAAGAAATGAACTGCAATAATAACACCTCCAAATGCCTAATGACAGTTCCAGTTAAGCATAATTATCTTCCCTACAACACCAATACCTCCTCAATCACAACACTAAAATTTGAATCCTTCTTCACACATAAACCACTCTCTAATAATGCAAACACACCCTCTACACCTAAATTACATGACAAAATCACCTACTTATACAATTCATCATCCGTGACAACAAGATCGACTAAAATCTCAACTCACAATTACAAAATTACATCACATGATACAAAGATCGACCACCAGACCAATATAATGATTTACATGACATAACATGGACCTAATTCAAATTCCCAAAAATTCATCTCCACAAGTAATCACGTCAAGATCAACCACAACACGCTACACCAGTAGAAATACTATATAACATGAAGAACATCACCGGATCAAGAAGATCACCCAAAACTTGCACAATGATAAATACGGATCATCAAAACAAATATGACATAAATAGGAGACACTAGAAAGCACATTAAAGTCATCAATATAAGTTGCACCAATACTACTTATCAAATCTTCATCTATCAATGTTTGAAACTCACAAACACATTCAATCAACAACTATGACGAAGAAATATATCTTGCAAAGCACCAAATCATGACCAATATAAAATTAACATACACAAGACATTCCCAATCAATATCCCAAAAACTCATCTCAATAAATGATCATACTGAATTATACCGAAGGAAATACTGAACTCTGCAAAGCACTAATCAACAAAATAAACAACAAAACCAAAATCATTAAAAAAGTGATACTAGAAATACTCCATACAAAAAACCATAATCCCAATGAACCAATCTGCAATCATTGAAGTAGAAATATGTTGACATCAATGACAACAACATATCCTAGTAGCAACAATGTCCAACGATCTCCCCCTTTGGCATTGATGGCAACATATGAATGTAAAAATTAATCAATGCAAAGAAAAAAGTTATCTCCAACAAACTCCCCCTAAGATCAAGTAGATAAAATTGTTTTTCACATTCTTCTCTCCCCCTTTGACAGCAATTCCAAAGATCTCAAAACAAAAAAATTAATCATCTTTCTCTCCCCCTAAAACACATAACCAAACTAGTCTACAAGAGGAGCAACACCAACTCATCAATCTAGATAAAAGGAATAAGACTGTGAAGTCCACCAGATTGATGAAAATCAATGCATCTAGTTTTCATCAGGAGGGGTGGATACCCCTAACTTGTCTCTCAGATAGACAAATGTATCTATAGGCAATGGCTTAGTGAAAATATCAACAATTTCTTCCTTTGCAGATACATGTTAATAGCAGTGGAATTATCATATAATGTGATAGTAGGCTCATCATACATAACTATGATATCCTTCAACATTTTCTCCATCCAAACTACCTGAGTGTTGTTACTAGCAGTAGCAATGTACTCACCTTCAACTATAGAAAAAGGACATGGAATCTTGTTTCTTACTAGCCCATGAAACCAATTTCTTACCCAAAAAGTAGGCTCCACTAGTAGTGTTCTTTCGATCATCAACATCACCAACCCAATTAGCATCGATATAAGAACATAATATAAAATCGTCAATCCTTGGATACCACAAACCATAATCCATAGTCTTGTTCAAGTATCTTAATATCCTCTTTACAATAGTGACATGAATCTCTTTTGGATCAGCTTGATATCTAGCAGCCATGCACACAACATGAATAATGTCCAGCCTAGTCTAAGTAAGGTATAACAGTACACCAACCATAGATCTATACAAACGCTGATTAGATTTAGGAGATTCATCATTTATTTATATTTACAACTAGTCACCATACAAGTTCCAACCCGTTTGGAGTCATCTAATCCAAACTTCTTCAACAATACCTTCACATATTTAGTTTGAGATATAAAAATACCTTATCTAGTTTGTGAAATCTGCAAACCTAAGAAAAATTTCATCTCACCTATCATAGACATCTCAAATTCTTTCTACATATCATTGACAAACTTCATGCTCAAGACATCATCTCCTCCAAAGATAATATCATCAACAAAGACTTCAATAATCAAGATGTTATCATTCTCAATCTTAAATTACAAATTACTGTCAGTAGTCCCTTTATTAAATCTCAATTTAAAAAAATACTTATCCAATCTAGCATACCAAGCTCTAGGGGATTGTTTAAATCCGTAAAGAGCTTTCTTCAATTTGCATACCATTTCTCCATCCTTCGGTAATGAAAATTCATCAATTTTCTCAATGTAGACTTCTTCCTCAAGATCACCATTCAAAAAGGTAGCTTTGACATCCATCTAATACAATTTGAAATATTTATAGGTAGCATAAACAAAGAATAGTCTAATGACTTCAATTCTAGCCACTAGAGAAAAAGTCTCCTCATAATCAATTCCTTCTTGTTGTGAATATCCTTTGCATACCAATCTTTCTTTATTCCTGACAACTTCACCAACTTCATTCAATTTATTCCCGAATACCCATTCAGTACCTATAACATTCTTATTTTTAGGTCTAGGCACAAGCTCCCATGTGCTATTCTTTTCAATTTGATTTAATTCTTCTTCCATAGATCGCATCCAATTTTCATATTTACAAGCTTCACCAACATGTTTAGGCTCAATTTTAGAAATCAATCATAATTCTTTTAATAACTAATCTTATTCTAGTCATCACACCTTTATTTTTATCTCCAATAATCTGATTTTTGAATGATTAAATCTTACATACCTTGGAGTCTTCTGATTGTTCTGATTTTCAAGTTCCTGCACTTCTTCACTGGGAGAAGCAACATCTAGATTAAGAGTATCTACTGGATCATTTTTCTTTGGTTCTTCAATCATAATAGGCATTAGAACAATGTGTTGACCATCATCACATCCGTAAGCTCTGATCTCTTTTCCAAGGTTCTCATCCACTTTAACATTTACACTTTCCACTATCTTCCTTAGTCTCTTATTGTATCATTGATAGGATTTTCTCTTTGTTGAATATCCCAAGAAAATTCCTTCATCACTTCTTGCATCAAACTTTCCTATGTCATCATCTCTCTTGATATAACATTTGCTACGCAAAATTCTGAAATATCTCATTGTAGGAACTTGAGCAAACCATAGATCATAAGGAGTCTTACTGGTATCACCTTTAATATGAACTTTGTTGAATGAGTAACAACAATGGTAATAGCTTGTCTCCAATAGGTCTTCAAGATATTTCCTTCAATCAGCATAGTCCTTGCAACATCCAAAACAGTTATGTTCTTCCTCTCAACAACTCCATTTTGCAGAGGGGTTCTAGGAGCAGATAATTATCTTCTAATTCAATGCTTCTCACAGAATGAATTAAAGTCACCAGAATAGAATTCGCCAACTCTATCAGATCTCAAACATTTCACCTTCAATCCACACTCAGTCTCAACCTTTGCTTTGAATATCTTGAACTTGTCCAATGCTTCTGATTTCTCCTTCAAAAAGACAACCCACATCATCCTGGAATAATCATTAATTAGCAACATAAATATCTATCTCTCTGCACACTTCTAACATTTGTAGGTCCACATAGGTTAGTATGCACAAGATCTAGCAGTCCATCAAATGTATATGATTTTCTTTTGAAATAACTTCTTGTTTGTTTACCCAACTGAAATTCCTTACATGGAAGATTAGTAGGCTTAACAAGCTTAGGAAGATCCCTAACATCTTGAGTATAACTAATCTTAATCATTGAATCAAAATTTACATGACACATTTTACTATTCAACAACCAACTTTAATCAATCTGAGCAATCAAGCAACTTTTTTCACCAACATTCAAATGAAAAATGCTACCTTCAATCTTAGTTCTAGATGCAATCTCTACACTGGAGGCATTTAGGATCTTCCACTTACCATTCTTGAATTATAAATCATAACCTTCATCAATCATCTGTCCAATTCTCAAAAGATTATGCTTCAAACCTTCAACATACAAGATATCATCAGTGTTATGCTTACCGTGAAAAGAAATAGAACCTCTACCATAGATCACATAGGCTTTGTCATCTCCAAATCTTACTATTCCATCATCATATCTTTCCATACTCACAAATTTGCTTTTATCACCGGTCATATGATGCGAACAACTGATGTCAATTACCCATTTATCTTTCTCTTCAACTTTAGTAGCTAAAGCTTTCTCTTCAGTAGTACAACTAGTGGAATCAATAGGTACCAGTCTATCTTCCTTAATGGAAATAAGCACTTCATTTCCCTTTGATTCTTCATCTATAACACCTTCATCAACAAAATTATAGTAGTTCTTCTGATTCCTATAATTTTGGTTATACTTGTAAGGCTTATCATACTTCTCATGCTTCTCATATCTGTCATTCCTATCATGCTTATCAAACTTATCATTCCTATCATATTTAGCCATTCTCTTTGGGCATATAGAAGAAAAATGTCCTATCTTATTACAAGAGAAACATTTCAAAGGAAGGTTTCCATCATACTTACCATCTCCCATTGGCAATCTCCGGGCAATCAATGCTTCAAGCTCATCTAGCTCTCTTTTTTTTCTCTTCCATCTCTCTTCTCTCTCTTTAATATATTGATATTCTGCACTCATATAGATCATACTTCTTCTTATTGGATATAGATGTTGATTCTCTAAATGTTATTGTAGACTTTCCATGTGATTCTCCAAATTTGCTCAGTTCAAAAGCAACAATCTTTCCAACCATTATGTCTCTTGTCACTGTGGTCACACTTTGGATCTCATTAATAGAAACTACCTCATGTTTATAAGTATGAGGAAAAGATCTTAGCACCTTAGAAACAATTTCATATTCTTCAAGGGTTCCACCAACACATCTAATACATAGGACAAGGTCATTCACCTTAGCCATGAAAGAGTGTATGTTGTCATCCTCTTACATCTTCAACATCTCATATTTTCCTTTCAAACTCTACAACTTAGCAACTTTCACTTGTTTGTCTCCTTTATATAGGATTTCAAGATTCTCCCAGATCTCATATGCAATCTAAAGTACCATTACATTTTTCATATCTGAATCAATCAAGGAAGTGAACAACACTTACTTCACTCTAATAATGCATTCATCTTCTTTGATCTCATCAGCAGTAATCAGTCCATTCGGAGGAACAAAATAAGTAGTCTTTGTAATCTTCTAGTAATCTTGTCCACGACATTTCAAGCGCACTTCCATCCAGTTCTTCCATATAGCATAGTTACTTTCATCAAATATCAAACTGTCCTTCTTAACAATAACACCTCCAATTCCAATTACCATCTTGAATCTCCTCAAGCAGTTAAGATTCTTTTGGAGGATCTAGCTTTGATACCAATTGTTAGCAACAATAAGGAATGAAAACTGAGAGGGGGATGAATCGGTTTTCATTAGATACAAAAATTTAATCACAAATACACATATGATATAATGTAGCAATAACAAAGATAAACAAATTGAAAGCATAACACATAACACTAAGATTTTGATGTGGAAAATCCAATTAAGGCAAAAACCACAGTGGAAACCTACCCACAATAGATGATACTCTATAGTAAGATGTGTAGATATTACAATAGGGATGGCACATACATTCAAGCATGCTACCTAGATCTCACTGCTCAAAAGATAATGACCTGGAAGGCTAAAAACCTCAAGGAAGTCTCATTGACTTGCAACAAGATTCTGACTATAATCCAGAAGAAATGAACTATAATAATAACATCTCCAAATGCTTGATGATAGTTGGGGTTAAACACAATTGTCTACCCTGCAACACTAATCTCTCCTCAATCACACTACTAGAAGATGAATCCTTTTTTGCATATAAACCACTCTCTGATAATGCAGACACACCGTCAACACCTAAATTACATGACAACATCACCTACTTATACAATTCATCAACCTTGACAACAAGGTCAGCTAGACCCTCAACTCACAATTAAAAAATTATATCACATAATACAAAGATCGATCACTATACCAATATAATGATTTACATGACATAACATGGACCTAATTCAAATTCCCAAACACTCTTCTCCACAAGTAATCACACCAAGATCAACTGCAACACGCTACACCACCATAAATACCACATAACACAAAGAACATCACCGGATCAACAATATCACCAAAAACTCGCACAACTATCAATGTGGATCATCAAGACAAATAGGACACAATTAGGGGACACCAACAAGAATGTTATAATCATTAGAAATAGATACACCAACACCACATATCAAATCTTCATTTGTCAACATCTGAATCTCAAGAACACATCCAATCAAGAACTATCACAAAGAAAGATATCTTGTGGAGTACCAAATCATGAACCATTTGAAACGGATATACACAAGACCATCCCAATCAATATCCCAAAAAATAATCTGAAGAAATTATCACATCGGAATATACCAAAGGAAATACTGAACTCTACAAAGCACTGATCAACAAAACAAACTACAAAACCGGATCATATGATATGATCAATTAGGCATCCCAGATCACCAAAATCAATATAGAAGTCATACTATAAATATTGCATACACCAAACCATAATCCCAATGAACCAATATGGAATCACTAAAGCATGAATATGTTGACATTAATGAAAACAACATATCCTAGCAGCAACATTGTCCAACATAATGAACATCAACCCACACAACACAAACCTCATTTATCAACACACTATCTCATACTTTTACCACAGTCTCAAATGAATTGCATATCATTCAAACACAGCTCTTCTTCTCTTCTCTTCAATGATTTTTTCTAACTATATCCACATCACACTCTTTGCCATACTTACATCTCAATCACATACATTCTTTATATACAAGATAGATCATGAAAACCTGAACCAAGTCGACTTGAAACAAAATACACCTTCTAAACCATAAACACACACATTGATCCACTCCAAGAGAAAGAGATGACCAAAACAAATCTTCCTTAGTCTAATTCATTGATCCAGAAACACTATAACATAATCTATAGAATTCCAACACGTAATGTGTACATACAAACAATTAATGGTCCAAAACATATTCTCCAATTTAAATTACTCTTATCAGGATGTCTACACACTACAACGCAACCCATAACACATTTAATTACCTTCCACAAGTCATATCCAAACCAAAAGGTAGGATTATCATAAAATATCACATTCAGAAATGAAATATACTACAACATCTAGGGTATATGCAAGATCATGAGGGGTCAAAAATGGTGACATTTTGACTAAAGTCTTGATTGATAGGCTGACTGAAAAATATCTATAACTTTCAAATGGTATCACATTTTTTAAATCAAAAACATGTGTCACATTCAATGCTTCATATACTACAAGATTAAAAAAAAAAAAAAATTCATAAAGTTTTGACCAAGTTATGGTGGTCAGACATATGGGGTTTTATATTTTTTAAAAGCTATAGTAAAAAAATCATAATTAATTATATATTTCAAAAAAAATATTAAAAATATGTGTCACATCTATACATGAGTCTTTTATTTATAACTAAAATATTATGATTTGATTGTGGTTAGAGTGGTCAGACAAACGCCTGCCTCTTACCTTTTTCCTGAAATTTTAGTAGTACTGCATTGAAATTTCAAAATTTCACCAAATAGATTTATTTATTTTCAGAAAACAATTAGTGTCTTAGAAAGTACACTCAATTTTCTATAGATTCTATTCTTACATATTTTCAATTAAGGGCCTATTTGGCCCACAATGATCCTGCACATTCCCTCTAGAGAACACAAAGATGTTTTTGGACCACACAACTAATGTATGTACATTGCTAAAAATATAACCAAATAAGATAACAACACCAAACAACCTCAACAAAATACTTCTTAGACCCGAACACTTTGAGAACAACCAATAGAATAATTACAACACCAATACAACAAGATATCTTTCCGCCACATAATTTCTAAACCAACAAATATCGTTAACAAGTTTGACATCAATGAAAACCATATCATTGCCTACTTCCAACAAAGGAAAAGACATTTTTCAAAATATCCTTGAAGATGCAAATCCTTATTCAAATGAAACTCCATCAAGCTACCTTGTGACTCTCATAAATGTGTAGCTCCACCATAAATTCTATATTTATCATTCTTTAAATCTCAAAAAATAGATACCAAATTACTAGACAACTATCCATATTGATCTCTACACACATAGGGCTCCATCAAGTTGTCCCTTGACTGTTTTAAGAGTACATTTATTGATCATAGTTATGAATTAATTAAGTAACATTCCATATTGATTTCAACACCAAACCCCTTAACTATATTCAATGATAAAACTTCACTATATATGCATTCTTTAAATATTTTAACATCAACGAGGAAAGATAAAAGGAGAACAAGAAACTAAAGACAAAAGTGATTCTTATTTAGAGTGTCATCTTAAAGTGAGAACCTGGTTTGAGATGGTACTAATTCCTCCATTCTCAAGTGTCACTTGCAATTTGACCTTTTTACACTTTATCCATTTAATGAATCATATGAGTCCTAGAAGGCCTTGTTAAGTGTGGAAAACATACCCCTAAAAATCTAATCATAATTGTTTGAACATTCATTCAATCCTTTCAATGTAGCATCATGTGTATTAGGGATGGATTTGAAATAACAAAGATTTGGAATGATCATTCCTTTTTTATTTTCATATAAATAATAAAATCATACAAAATTATTTATAATATTAATCTATCTAAAGTGATTTTTAATAACAATGAATGAAGCAAGGAATAATATGGTACTTTTATGGTTACATTTTCAATCTACAGTCTTAGACATGCCTTTATTCCCTTTCTCACCCAAAAACAAAAAATTGCCAACTCCCTTGAGCTCCAACTTCACACTCCATTTCCTTTTAATTCGATAACAAACCTTGTTTACTGAAAAATTGAAAACCCTCATTTTCTTTATCACTACAATGAATACAATACTAAAAACAATAAACTTCACACACATAGTAATGAAATGAATTCCCTTGTATTATTGTGCACATCTCTTACCTCCACTTTCCATGTGTTTAGGATTGGGGTTGAAGTCTTCTTAATTGATGCAGAGCATCTATCACAAACCATAAAACCTTCACTCAAGGGTAAACTTTAAACTTGAATCAAGACACATATAAAAAGATAAATCACTCTTCTCAACTTCAAAAAAATTTCAAAGGTTATATTACATCCTTAAAAAAACTTCATTCAATATTTCAGATCATAACATTCACAATAACATGAGAGAACAAATTATTTATTGCCATGGAATACCCTAGTTTAGGGTTTCATCCCTTAACAACCGTTTTCACCAAAATGATCACAAAATATTCAATTCTTAACCAAATAAATTAAGACAAAAAGTAATGGAAAGAATATTTAGAGACATTTCTAACTCATATATCCTTTCTTCAATATTATCCCTAATGTGACCACACCAAATGCTACAACCTGGTTGTTGCTGCCTTCACCAATCTGCTTTTCACTGTGAGCTATAACAAACAGTCATCCATAACATTTTACATATTTCTCATAAAGAAACTTGCTTTGGTAAGAATTTATATTACTTAGTTATACAAGTTATCTCAAAATTTCAGCTAGATCCAACAGTTTAATCAAAAGTTATGATCATTTTTCCAAAACTGGGTAACCCTTGGCAGGGTTTTGACAATCATTGAAAAAACAAACATATCTTTCCAAATACTCCACACAAATTCACAAGAAAGGATTCATCTGAAATATATTTCATCAATCTATCATTAAATAACATCTACATATAAAATTACATCAAATTTGATCCTCCATGGATCTATGATAGCCATAGATTCCTTAAAACCTCATGACAGTTTGAGGGTTTGATGGATAGTCTTTGTCAAATCCCCTCCAAACTGATCTCCCTTCTTGATTTCGACCGAAAATGGTTTTATAAACCATTTCCAACTCCTTTCTAACTAATCCAACCACCTCATAACCAATGGATTTCATTTTTTACACTTTTGTTGCACTTTTTGGCAATATTGCAACTTTGCAATTTTTACAATTTTTGACATAAATGACTCGAACTCTTACATGGACACTTTTAAAACTTCAATATGGACCAAATATGATATCTTTAGACAAAATGGCTCATTTATCCTTACATATTATGATTCAATTGACTCAAATAACCTTAATATATTGTGAATGACTCAAATACAATAAATTGTTCATATTATGACTTTTGACCTCCTGCTATGCTTGTGTGCTTAGGTGCCTCTGCACCATTAATAGAGATAAATGATTGATGATTCAATTGATTGGAGGACTTGGATAAATATTCATAAGAACTATGCATACATACACACCTCTCTTATAGTAGGGTTATTACTATAAATAAAAATCCAAACATATTTAGAAAGAAGTATACACTGAAATACATTACAACTAGAGATATTCAATATAAATCTAGATATTTTCTTTATGTGTAGGGAAAGATGTAACATCCTCCAAAATTAAATATTTATAAATTACACAAATAGAAAAATCAAAACACATGTTTAATATGTATGGATCAAAGATATATTAAATTAATTGTAAGAAGATTTAGTACAATAATTCACGTACAAGTAGTAAATAATGAGTAATATTTTTTAATATTCAACCATAAGGTCCTCTTCATAAGAACTCCTAGATACTAAAACCTACAACAAGTGAGAACATTATTGAAGTGTGTTTCAACCCTACCACAAAGTAGGTACACTTTCCTAGAATATTTCATGATACAAAGGACTCTCGACCCAACACAAGGAAGACTAACCAAGTAACACAAGAAATAGTAATTTAATTGTGTGGTATTATAAATCGACATCTCTATTTAAAGTCAATAGAAAGATTTGAGATTCATCTCATACACAAAAATATGCATAGTCTCAGAAGGCTCCTTGAGTATATAAGAGCATATAAATACTCACGTGATCATAGAAGAGCTTATATGAGTTCATAATATTATTTAAGAGAATATGATTGTCTATACAATGATCAATAAAATTCACACACCTCAATAGGATTAGAGAAATAAAATGAATAATAGAGATTGTATCTTAAATTTCTTTTAAATAATAAGAGAATATTTATTAAAAGAAGGTATATTACATGTATGTATAAATAATTCATATAAATTACAAATATATGTGTATACATTTTGTTGGAGAAATCATGAGCCCATCGTTACACTACAAACTTCAAGGGATTGAACTAGGAAACTAGCCAAACACACATGAGAAAGTTGCAACCTGGCCAGCAAAGAACAATAAGATCAAGAATAAATGTTAGATATGAACTTTCTATGAATTGGTGATGAACTGATATAATACAATGTACAAATGAGCTTTATTTTATAGGCAAGAGATGGAGTAGCTACAACTACCCTCTGACAAACTTAAATGTATAATATTGACTCATTTCTATCTAAAATGACACCTAAGATAACTAACATGACCAATATTAAATGATTGTTTCATGTGACGAATAAGATATCTTAAGTAAACTTAACATGTGTGAATAGGTGTTAAATAATAACTAGTTCAGAAATATCCTTAATCACACCAACAACCCCACTTAAGTGCAACTTAGGAAAAAAAATTATGAAGATATAATATATGGATCTCAATAATTAGATCATGTTAGGTACCCATGTATAACGAATCATGTAGTTAATCTTCTACAAATAGAGTAAAGAAGAAAATCCAATGGGATAAAACTCTTCTCTAGAAACAAGATATGCAAATATATACAAGTGAAGGATGAGTGATGTACGGAGTTGACAACATCAATAACCCACATTAACTACATCCATCACGAGAATCCACTCAATAGTCCCCCCATAAGAGTGAAAGTGAGAGACTATGTATCCCCCCATAATGAATAATCACCTACAAGAGTGGTAAGTGTTTGAATGAAAAACATATTCTAATACATACATGCAACCTGTCTCTCCTTAGGAAGAAAATAACCATATATAGATGTAGGGATCCTTCCCATTGTGTATATGTAATGAAAGAGAAAATCATGAAGAATGAAGATGACATCTTTAAAAATTGCTCATGTCTTTTTGTCCATGAAAGTTGATGATGCCACAATCCATTGAGGAACATGCCTGAAAAAACAAGAAAGTGGCAAGATATAACTATGAGGCAGCTAATAGAGAACAATCTCTAAAGATGAATATATTAAAACCTATCCTCTAAACAAATATGAAAGATAATGATAGACCTATGGATTAGGAATTATGAAAATCTCAATTAGACAATGAAAAATAAGTCAATGATAGTGAGGGCAAAGCGATGATCTCCAAAGATGATTCTTTAACCTCTGAAGCAACCTTGATTAAATTATAAAAAATATCGAAATGCTCACAATCATGGATTATCTTTTCTAAGGAAGAAAGAGGTACATCAAGATCATCTAGGAATTGCTGAGAAGTAGAATCTCCATGTAACTCTCCTGGTTTTTGTCCAAAGAGCATAAATACACTAAAAATCAACAATAGACTCCAAGATGTCATCATTTTCATGATCAAATGTAACTCTAAGGCTAGATCCCAAGTCAATTTACAAGTAATTTTTAATGAGGTACATCAAGTACTGAAACAATATTAGAGAAATATGGAAATAAATGAAGCCCACTATCATTACTTGTAGATCATATCATAATCTAATAGTTGAATTGAGACACATATTAGATGTTGTAAACATTTCCTCCAAGATACATCTCTAAAAAAATCATTGGCAAAAAATATAGAGTATATCTTAGACTACTTTTGATAGAGAACTAGATTGCCAACTAGCATCAACTGCAACACCACAGATCTAGGAAAATAAGAGTGCAAAGTTCACATACCATAAAAATTATATTAAAGTTTTCAAGAACAAACCTAAAAATACTGAGGAATTCAAAGCACACTTTTGGACATACATTAATACATAAGTCTATACCAACTTGCTCCACTAGGTTTCCAATGACGCAAATATCTTGGAAATATCATTCAGTGCATTAGCTTCATTATATTTTCATTCATATAATTCTCATCTTAATTTTTCAACCCATTTGAACATAAACATACCTTCACTACCGTAAAACATATCAAGAGTGTCAATACAACCAACTTAGTGTAGGTACTAGACACCATGAAGGTGGATGTCCATAGACCAATTCCTGTCAATATATATCTATTCCTCTCATCAACCTCTTCATGGAAATTATGAAAATCATGACAACAACATAGAAATAGTAGAAATGAGAAAAAAAATCCAATTCTTTCTAATCATCTCATCCTCAATAAACTACTCAGCCATACATATAAATAATTATTTCAGATATATCGCTATGACAAATGAGCACTTCCTCAATGACTACAACAATCATTGCTTTTGAATATAATAATCAAGAATCATGCATATTTATACTGTTGCAAAGATATGATAAAAGTAAATATCTTCATCAATGCTCTCAATAGAGCAACAATAAATATTAGTACTTCTAATCATGTCACCAAATTATGTTCGATATCAACACTAGGATGTTAATACCCCATTTCCTAAAAGCATTAGTTATATTTGGACGTTGTGAGGTCAGACAGATCTAACATGCATCAAATATGGTCTATACATATGTATTAATAACATCACTTTGCATTCAGTTATATGTTGATTTATAGTATGACACATTATATTCACAATTTAAATACCTATCAGTAGTCTAGTATATATATATGTATATATATATATATATATATATGTATATATGTATGTATGTATGTATGTATGTATGTATATGTATATCTATATGTATATGTATATCTATCTATATATATCCGTGTGTGTATATATATATATATAGATAGATATACATATACATATAGATATACATATACATACATACATACATACATACATACATATATATATATATATATATATATATATGTCTATGTATGTATGTATATGTGTGTATATATATATATATACATATGTATGTATATATATATATGTATGTATATATATATATATATGTATATATATACATATATATATATCTATATATATATATATATATGTATATATATACATATACACACACACACACACACACACACACACACACACACACACATATATATATATAATCAGTCAGTCATATTATATTAAGAATGTATGTATGTATGTATGTATTGAAGCATGGACATATAAGTCATCCATGTAGAAATAATACATGTAAAATATGAAGCATACACATCATATGAATGTGCAAAGCAAGTATAAAAATATTACTGAGTAAACACTTTATGCACAAACCCAACATATCTAGTAGACACATGAAGACATAAGTCATAAGTCATACATACGAATACCCATAAGGTGTAAATACACAATGTATGAGGTACAAAGCATCTACATAAAAAATGGGGTATACATAAGAATACACAAAGCATGTAGCATATGTGTAATTTAAGTTAATACAATTAAGGTATGGAACATAGAAGTGAAATACATTTAATGCGTGAATCATATAGTGCATAAGCATGAGTCCACTTTAGTTATGAAACACATAAGGTATGAAGCATATATGCAAGAGTGTATGTAGTTATGAGAGAGGTGATTATGCAGAACAAGCATACACTAGATAGGAAGTAATCTCATGTAAAGCATACATGATACATACACTTAGAGAATGCACATGGGGTAAGAATTCTGAAAACACATCATTGATGAAGTAACTATGTTTAGGATATTAAGATTTTGACAAAGGCATATAAAATGCACATGGATTAACACATTAAAAAATATCAATCATGATGCAAAGTGATATACATAACTCAAGCAACATAGATGTAGAATTCATGTAAAATTTACATAGTAATATAACCAATACACTAAGGCACAAAGTATGTGCATAAACATGACAATATTGGGAAATGTCATAAGTATTCATACAAGACATATTTAATGGAGTAATCATGTTGAAGATACATCAAGCATACATAAATGTCTGCAAATATACATGAAACATACATGTAAGAGAAACATTCATAACACACATGAACACACTTAAAGCATGAATTATTCACTTAAGACAACAAGTACGCAAATAAAACATAAATTATATGAATAAGGCATAGAGAACAAACATGAATATACTTAAGGAAAGTAGAATTTACATGAAAAATCATGAGGTATAAATTATACATGTAAGGCACATATATATTAGCAAGGCATTAGGCATATATGTAGGAACCCATACACCTGTAGAACATGAAACATATACATTGAAAGGATCGAATATACATATGGCCTGAATCATACACATGAAAACACTTATGACATAATCATAAATATGAATAAACATAAGGCATATAGGACATGAAGCTTACATACAAATAAATGAGAATTCATTCAGGGCATACAAATATTTTTAAAGCATATGAAATAAATACTCATTGAATAGGTACATGTCATGAATCATAAATGCACGTAAGGCATGAAGTATATGCACTTTGACTATTTTGTCCTATATCAGAATTCCTTAACTATTAGGAAGATTTAGTGACAAGAGATCTTCTTATCTTCCTAAAATAAATAACATGCAATATAGTTAGAAGATAGATTTCTAATTACAACATATAAATGGTTACTAGTCATGAGCAATAAATAAAAGAGAAAAGAAAAGAAACTAATTATGATTGATTAATTAGAGAATTACAACTAAATAATTACTATAATAGAATTAGTCAATTATGAGAAACAGAAACTTCTAGACTATAATTAGAGGAAATTCAATTTCCTTGCTAGGGTGTCTTAACATATGGTTCTCCCAAATCAAGATTTATAGTGAGGGTGTCTTAATAACAGTTCTCCCTCAAGATATACAGTGAGGGTGTATTAATGACAGTTCTCCCTTGAGATACATAGTGAAGGTGTCCTAATGATGGTTCTCTCTCAAGATATACAATAAGGGTATCTTAATGATGTTTCTCCCTCAAGATATAGAATCAGGGTATCTTAATGATGGTTCTCCCTCAATATTAAAGAGGGTACCTTAATTAGCAGTTGTCCCTCTGATTGAGAGGGTGACCTATTCATTAGTTCTCCCTCTAATTGTAATTAGTAGGTGTCCTAGGCATATTCATAGACATAGATCAATTTAATGATAAAAATATAAGATCAAACATATACAACATAGTCATATTGTAAACATGCAGAAATTATGCTTATAATACCATAATGATTCTATAATCTACTAATGTGTATAATTTTCAAAGTTATTACAATTAGAATCTCTAGCTAATCATATAGGTAATAGGAAGTACCTTTTTTGTGTTATTTTCTTACTCCCCATACATACTTGTCATAGTTTGCTTCTCCTTTAATCCAAGATGGCAGTCCTTTTCCCCTAGGCGAGCAAGAACATGCTCTGATACTAGTTGTAATTTCCCCTTTTGGGAATGATGTAAATTAGTCTTGAGATAACAATTCTAACTTAAAGTGAGAGTTATGACATATTAATAAATAAATATAATTTTATCAAAACTGAATACTATTCATTATAATATTTAACTTAAGTTTCTAAAATTAGTTTGGAAGATAGAGCCTATCTTGATAACTTATTCATATTTGTATACCTAATATATATGCCTTAATGTTATAAATTGTCGCTACATATGGTCTTCTTATAGATTAGTCTTCATTTTGACATACACATAGATATATTCCATTGTATTTGTATAATTCTTTTCTAATATCATATTTAGTTCTTTTATATAAATTATTAAAAAAACATCCATTATATTCATCATAATATGTATATTTATAGATATAATTATGTCAAGTAAATATATATATATATATATATATATATATATATATATTACGACAATACAAATCTTGTTGATATCATTATCATATATAAATCTATTATCCTTTTCTGATTTCAATATAAATAAATAAATGTATTGAATTATATTATTAAATATTTATGTTTTTTTCCAATTACCTATAATGTAAACTATTAATACCCCATTACCTAAAAGCAATAGTGATATATGGAAGTTGTGAGGTCAGATAGATTTGGCATGCATCAGATCTAGTCTACCAAAATATATGAAGTTTAGGATCATTGTCATACATATTGTAGCCTATATTAATATTAGTATTAAATTTTGCATAAGAATATTATCAGGCTTCATATATTAAACATACATATTAAGCACATCCCTATGCATTTAGTTATATGTTGATTTATAATATCACACACTAATATATGTTATGTATTTCTAAAGTTATTCACAAATTAATAACCATCACCAATCTGGTGAATATATATATATGTATATATATGACATTCCTTGGTGCTCATCTATTTATTTTTCCATTTTGCTATCAATTTTATTTAATAGCTAACCTCGTCTGCCCATTCCACCTCTATTCAATTTTTACTTATATCTTCAAATCCCTAAGAGTCATATCCTTTGGGTGAACACCTCATTACATGTCTTTTAATTATTAATCATCACTTCTCACTTAAGAAAAAATCCCATCATGTTTCTCATGAGATGACGATTTTAATTATAGTAATATGCTTTACCAATGTTCTTCCTTTATTTATTAGATCATAATTTATATATTATACATTATAATTTATAAATTATGTTTATAATATAATATTAATTTATTTTTTATTTGAATATTATGACAATGTTTTTAATTAGGATAAACAAGTTTTGAGGGGACCAGAAATCCCCATACAACAGGTTTTGAAGGGACCTGAAACCCTCGGATTTTACACGTATCTGGTACCAACAATGAGATGCTACAAGAAAATAGATAAAAGACACCCATCAGTCAACACTAAACAGACGCCAACCAAATTACAAATATAGAACAAAACAAACCATGCTAGCAGAACCAACAGATCTAAAATAACTGGTAGATCTTGAAGATAAAGAACGAGGGTATGACTGGCACCCTCAGCCAACAAAAAGGGTTTTCTGAGGCATCCTTAACTTGAAGCGGAAACCTCCGCAAATCATCAGAAAAAATTGATCTTAACAAAAACAAAGACTTGATAGACTGGGTCATTGAAAACTACCAGCATCCAACCTAGCCCTAGAAAGAGAATAGTACATAGGGTTTTTCCAGGCTCCCTCAACCTTAAAAATGGGTTTTATAGGGCTCCCACAACCAGATAAAGTTTTGAAGAGGCACCTAAAACCTTTACCCCAAAAAGACTTGAAAATACTCCAAGCATAACCAATAGCATCTACCTCCACCTCAATAGGAGCTAGGTCACCTCCACCAACATCCATCTCCCCCTCCATAGAAGACATGCCACCTCAATAGGAAACACAAGGGAAACCCTAAGATGCACATTAAAGACCATGAAGCACCAAGCCTTGGAGCTTCAAACATGAAGGTCACCGAGACCCTCTAGAAAATAGGATCCAAGATAATCATAATAAGCACCAAGAAGATCAGATCCAAAACTCAGAGCCAAAAAGGGTTTAAAAAGGCTCCCTTAACCTTATTCTTGATAAAAAAGACAAGGGCTATAATGTAGCAATCAAACCCAGTAAAATCCATTGCATAGGGATTTAACAGGCTCCCCAAACCCATAGCACTGGGTTTTAGCATGGTTCCCAGAACTACAACAACAACAAAGCAAAGAGGTTGTGGAAAGGAAGCAATCATCCAAACTCTATCCCTGCAACTACTCACAAGAAGAAAGACAAAGCCCAACCGCTCCTCAAAAGAAGTCGAGTTCACCTCAATAGACAACATAGTAGTGATGGTATGATGAAAGAATAAGGATCCCATCAACTACTAAGAAGGGGGGTGAATCAGTAGATATAAAAAATTGATAATAACTTTCACCAATCTCAGAATAAACCTCTCAAAGTAAACTTTAAACTGACAAGTTAAGCCACTGAACTATAAATGCAATATCATTGTCAAGATAAACTGATTGATTGTTACAATAGATTAACAGTAAACAACTTGAAACTCACAAACATCTAAATAATTTTACTAACATAAGTAAAATCTAATTTCAAATTGTTGCATGCTATCATAACTTATCAAAGTGGATTAAGTAGTTAAGCAAATCAATCATGTAGAAAACCTAACCAAAAAAACATTCACCACTTGACACAATATTTTTGATGTGGAAACCCAAATGGGAAAAACTACAGTGAGATAAGACTCATAAGATAACTATCTAAACTCTTCTGAAGTTCACCCTGTTAGGAGCCAAGCCTATTAAAGCTTTTACAAAAAGTCCTGTTAAGAATATATCTTGTTAGGGACCACCCGGTTAAGTGATTGACTATAATGCCTTGTTAGAAGCAATACCTTGTGAGGAGTAACCTCAGTAGAGGATTTTAAATCCAAGCTAATGGACCACTTGGTTAGAGGATTTGAATAACACTATTCTTGTTAGAGCTTACCCGGTTAGCGGATTTTAATTACTGTAATTGTTAGAAAACAATATGAGTTTGTTGATCTAGTTGAATAGCACTACACTTTCTTGTTCAGATCCTTTTCATGCTCCTATTTGTCTTTATGCAAATTGCAGATACATCATCCAGTTTGCCAGCCACACACTCAACTGAAACTTTGCCAACTCATTGACCTTATAAACAATTCAATAGGTTAGTAACACAACAAAAACCTAATTCTCTCATAGAGGTTACAAGAAAATTGGTTCAAGTATGACCGTTAGATTACATAATAATATTTGCACATCATTCAAGAAATCCTTGACCACTCCTTGATCACTGCTTCATCGAACTCAGTAACTCATCACGCGTTTTGCATTACATGCAATATACTTTCTCATTCCCTAGATAAAAACCATTATCTCAATGAGCCAGAAACACTTTGAAACTCTCTTCATACAATATGCATACATGTCATAATCATTACCGCTCATCATCAGATCATAAGCTAATATAACCAATTCGCCAAACTTAATCAGTTAGGGTTTATCAAATCAATGGCTAGGGTTTACCAATTCAACTCTTCAAAACTTTGAAATACCGGTTCACTCCACAAACTAACCTACTGGTTACAGTTCCTTCACTAGATCTTCCCACCAGTTACAAAACAATATTATAATAATATCATTACCGGTTAATTGAGATCAATGACAACATAACATTTCATTAATGCAATCTTCATGCAAATGCGAAGAATCTCCCAGTTTGGCATTGATGGCAATACAAATAGCAATACCATTGATTTCTATGATTGTGAATAGGAATCTTGGTTTACATTTTACTATGTATTCTCCTTATCTTCAACTTGTAGCCAATTGTAGATCTTCTTGATAACTCAATGATGAATGGATAGTACTAAACCGGTACTGAGAGGGGGGGGGTGAATCAGTATAGACAAAAATACAATCCTAAACTAGTTTGTCAGCACACACTGTGCTTAAGAAGACAAACAGTAACACTGGTCTTAAACAGACTACAACCGGCAAAACCCAGAATAACTGAGACACGCATTAACCAGTTGACACTTATCTTTTCATACAATCTAATACTTCATTTCCATTTCACCCTAGTGCATGAACAGGTAATCTATCATCAAAGATATATAAACAGCTAGATCAACATGATTTACCTTCAGACACAAATTACTTAAACCATCACATGAATAACACCACACATGACACACAAATTTTTTTCACGTGGAAACCCAACTGGGAAAAACCACGGTGGGGATGAATACCCACAAGTTGTTTTTGAACTCTTTAGAAGTTCGCTCTGTTAGGAGCCTTGTCTGGTTAAAGACTGATACAATCACATATCTCTTCTCTTGGATACACACACCCAACTTTTTCCAACAAACTCAGAAAGAAACACAACTTCGACATTATAGAAAACAGATAGGTCGGTAGCATAAACCCTAAACCCTAAACCTATTAGGTTAAGCAATTCAAATGATTCAATCCTGACCGTTGATCATATTGCATTAAATGCAACAGTCTTGAACCAATCTCAAGATGTTCTTCATCATTTGTTTTCCACTGATTTCATGGTGGCCGATAACCCATCACACGTTATCACCATTTACAGACTTCGCACATTCGCGAGGTAGATAGGAACAATCTCCTTCATGCAAGATCCTTCACGTGCACAAGGCTAACGTGGCAAGATGATCTATTCTTCATTACAATGCTAACTGATCACACAAAGCCACCGGTTGAGTCACACAGGCTTGAAGTACTTCAACCAGAAACCCTGAAGTTGAGACTACCAACCGGTAGTCATACAAAGCTTCCATGTACTGGTTCCCATAATCACATGTTGGTTCACCTTGAACAAACACACCACTTCACTCTGGCACATATACCAGTTCACAATGTTATACCGGTTCTCACATATACCGGTTCTCTCTTCTTCAGCATATTGACATCAATGACAACATACAATGTTATCATATCCTCATACAGGTTCACATAATGCCAACAATCTCCCCCTTTGGCATCAATGGAAATATACAAAGATATCTCTCCGCTTCACATCTTCTCCCCCAATTTCTGCAGATATCTTCTCTGCTTCACTTCTTCTCCCCCTTTGACAACAATGCCAAAGTGGAGGCACATTCTTCCCTGTTCCATTATGCTTCTCCCCCTAAGGAGTAACATCCTTCACCACATCAATCAAAAAAAAATTTGACTATGCAATACCAGACTGATGTGGAGCATATACCTTTAGTTCACCTCCTAAAGGGGCATCACCCCTAATTTACCACTTAAGTACATAAATGTAGTCTTTGGGAGAGGCTTGGTGAATATGTCTGCTAATTGCTCCCTACTGGAAACATGTTCCAGTGCAATCTCTTTGTTTTGAACCTTTTCCCTCAAGAAATGATACTTAAGCTCAAAGTGCTTGGTTCTAGAATGTAAAATCGGATTCTTGGAGATGTTAATTGCACTAGTATTGTCACAAAATATACTTACCAATTCAGATACAGGAACTTTGAAGCCATTTAATACATGCTTCATCCAAATTGTCTAAGTGCAGTTCATGAAAGCTGCAACATACTTTCCTTCCACTGTAGACTAAGAGATAGAACTCTGCTTCTTACTCATCCATGAGACCAATCTACCACTGAGAAAGAATGCACCACTGGTTGTGCTCTTTCGGTCTTCCACATTACTTGCCCAATCAGCATCTGTGAATACTTTCAAGTTGAAATCCTTGCTATATAGATACCACAATCCATAATCAATAGTTCACTTCAGATACCTGAGAATCCGCTTGACTACAACCAAGTGGGATTCTCTTGGACTTTTCTGGAACCTTGCAGTAATGCTAACTGCATGTGCAATATCTAGTCTGCTATGCACTACATAATGCAACTTACCAATCATTGATCAGTATTCCTTCTCATCGACCAATGTTGAGTCATCCTCTTTGGATAGTTTACAACCAGCCACCATCGGTGTACCAACTGGTTTGCTATCTTCCATGCCAAAGGTTTTCAGCATCTCTTTGACATACTTGGACTAAGTGATAAAGATTCCATCTTTCATCTTCTAAATCTGCAGTCCAATGAAGAACTTAATCTCCCCTATGAGTGACATCTCAAACTCTTTCTTCATCTCATCTGCAAACTCATGACTCATCTTGTCATCTCCACCAAAGATAATGTCATCAACAAATACCTCATAGATCAAGATCTAATCTCCTTCAGACTTCAAGTAGATATTGCTATCTTTGCTTGTTCTCTCAAATCCAATCTTCACAAGATGGGTGTGCAAGCGTTCATACCATGCTCTAGGTGCCTACTTTAGACCATATAAGGCTTTGTGTAGCCTACACACCATGTCACTATCTTCTGATAGGGTAAACCCATCTGCTTGCTCTATATACACCTCCTCTTCAAGTACACCATTTAGGAATGCAAATTTTACATCCATTTGATATACTTTGACCCTTTAAAAGCTGCATATGCAAGAAGCATACGAACTCCTTCCAATCTGGCTACAAGAGAAAAGGTTTCTCCATAGTCTTCTCCTTTTTCTTGGGCATAACCTTTACACACCAGTCTAGCTTTGTTTCTAATCAATGCGCCATCCTCATTCATCTTATTTTTGAAAACCCATTTGGTATCGATGACATTTTTATGCTCCGGTCTCGGTATTGAAGACCATGTACCATTTCTCTCTATCTGGTCAAGTTCCTCTTCCATTGCCTTGATCCAGTCTTCATCTTTATGTGCCTCTTTGAATGATTTAGGCTCAAATTCAGATATCATACATGAGTTTTCTCTGACCTTTTTTCTTGTAAGGATTCCTGCATCCTTATCTCCTATGATCTACTTAGGATGATGATTCAACTCGACATACCAAGGAATGGTCTTGATAGATTCCTCTTGCTTTTCTTCTTCATCTTCATCTCCATCAATATCAGCATCTACATCTACCAGTGTAGGAATACTATTATTGTTACTTGGTTGACTGGCAACCGGTTCCCAGAAGGTTACAACCAGTTCATTTACCGCTTGCTCACTATCTGTTTCCTCAGTTTTCTCAGAGGTTTCATCAACTCTTACATTGATTGTTTCCATAATTCTCTGAGTCCTATTATTGAAACACTTGAGAGATTTTCTCTTGGTGGAATACCCTAGGAATATTCCCTCATCACATTTTGCATCAAATTTTCTCTGGTGTTCTCTCCTCTTGATGTAACATTTTCTACCAAACACTCTAAAGTAGCTAACCATAGGTGGCTCACCGGTCCAATACTCATAAGGATTTTTATCCTTACCTTTCTTGATGAGTACCTGGTTCATTGTGTAGACTGCAATGCTCACCGCTTCTCTCCAAAAGGTGTGAGCAACCTTTCCTTGAATTAGCATTGTTCTTGTTGCTTCAACTATAGTCCGATTATTCCTCTCTGCTAGGCCATTCTGCTACAGAGTCCAGGGGACAGATAGTTGCCTCTTGATGCCATGTTCTTCACAGTACTTGTTGAATTCATCGGAAGTGAATTCCCCTCCTTGATCAGTTCTTAGGCACTTGATCCTTTTACCACTTTCCTTCTCCACTAATGCTCTGAAAGCTTTGAACTTTACAAAAGCTTTAGCCTTATCTTTCAAGAATGTGACCCACATCATTCTTGAGTAGTCATCAGTGAGAATCATGAAGTACCTATCACCCTGCACACTACTAGTTTTCATAGGACCACACAAATTAGTATGCACAAGATCAAGCAAATTGTCAGCAGTGAAAGGTTTACTTTTAAAGGTTGACGAAGACATTTTCCCTAGTTGACACTCTCTGCACAAGGTATTTTCTGGTTTGCTCAACACCGACAACCCTCTAATTGCCTTGATCTTACTATCCTTCACAATTTTATCAAAGTTTACATGGAAGAATCTCCTATGCCATATCCAGCTATCATCAAATTTAGCCATAAGACATGTACTGATATTTGCATTCACCTGAAACAAATTACCTTTGGTCTGCATGAGGGTGGTCACCAATTCACCACTCTTTCCTTTGATTCTGCACACTCCATTCTTGAATTCCAAAGTGAGACCACTATCATTTAGCTGGGCAACACTCAAAAGGTTGTGTCTGAGACCATCAACCTAATACACATTGTCAACACTACTCTTTCCATTCAGAGAGATGGACCCTCTGCCTTTGACCATACATGGTGCATCATTACCAAAGAGAACCACACCACCATCATACTCTTCCAAGGATGGAAACTTTCTCTGATCACCAGTCATATGGTGAGAACAGCCACTGTCAATAATCCACTCATTGGAATTATCAAAGCGGGAGACAAGAGGCTTCTTTTCTGACACATCTTCCTTTACAACAACAAACACAATATCTTCATTTTCTTCATCTTTTGACTCCTCATCTATGACACCTTCATTAACTGCCACAAAACAGTTTCTCCGGTTTCCTCCTTTGAATTTCTTGAACATTTCCAGTTTGTCCTTGTTGACACCATTAGGATAGTTTACAACAATATGTCCTATCTGGTTACAAGAAAAGCATTTCAAAGGGAGCTTACCTCTATATTTACCGATTCCTTTAGGAAGTTTCCTAGCAAGAAGAGCTTCAAATGCCATCAGAATCTCCTCATCATCCATTTCTCTACTCTGTCTTGGTTCACCACTAGTGCTAGCTTCTTTTCCTTTTCTGGATGGTACAATAGAAGCTTTAAAAGCTAATTCCATCTTTTGAACACTACCATCAAAACTATTTAGCTCATAGGCTGTCAATTTTGCAATGATGGAGTCTAGCGATACCTTAGTCTTGTCTATTGATCTCAACTCCTGAATAGCAGCAACCCTTATTGCATAGACTGGTAATAAGGATCTCAGGACTTTTCTTACCACAGTGGAATCTTCCATTTTACCACCTGCACTCTTGATATCTCCGATAATAGTTTTGATTCTTATTACATACCGTTGAATGGTCTCACCTTCAACCATCCTCATGTCTTCAAAATTTCCTCTAAGGCTTTCTTCCTTAGCTTGTTTTAAATGCTCATCACCACCATAGATAGTTTCAAGAGTATCCCATACCTCTTTGGGATTTACTTTATCTTAGACATCAATAAACTCAATGTCAGATAAACTACTAATTAGGGCTTCCATGACTTGCCCATTCTCCTGCATCTCTCTCTTTTGGTCATCGCTGAGAGTACCGGTAGGGGCAATATAAGCATTCTCAACATAGCTCTAGTGTTGAGTAGCCATGCTTCTGATGTATATCTTCATCCTGTCTTTCCATATACTGAAATTATCTTTGTTGAACTTTGGACCTTCCCTCTTCATCATTAGACTAGGATCTTTTCCTGAAGTGGTTAAGCTTATAACACAGAGGACCTAGAGGACACTCTAATACCAATTGATAACTCAATGATGAACGGATAGTACCAAACTGGTACTAAGAGGGGGGGTGAATCAGTACAAATAAAAACACAATCCTAAACTGGTTTGTTAGCAAACATTATGCTTAAGCAGACAAATAGTAACACCGGTCTTAAAAAGAGTACAACCGGCAAAACCCAGAATAACCAAGACACGCATAAACCGGTTGACACTTATCTTTTCATACAATCTAATACTTCATTTCCATTTCACCCTAGTGCATGAACAGGTAATCTACCATCAAAGATATATAAACAGCTAGATCAACATGATTTACCTTCAGACACAAATCACTTAAACCATCACATGAATAACACCACACATGACACACAAATTTTTTTCACGTGGAAACCCAACTAGGAAAAACCACGGTGGGGATGAATACCCACAAGCTATTTTTGAACTCTTTATAAGTTCGCTCTATTAGGAGCCTTGTCCAGTTAAAGACTAATACAATAGGTTCTGTTAGGAATCAATCTTGTTAGGTATCACCCGGTTAAGGGATGGCTAGAATACCCGATTAAGGGTTAAACCCTATTAGAGGTTACCTTGTTAGAGACTTTCAAGAAATCAATGGTTTTGAGTCACCTTGTTAAATGATTTATAGTAAGCCAGTTAAAGCTACCCTGTTAAGGGATTTTCCAACTGTTGAAGTGGTTATAGATCAACAGGTATTACAATGATCTGGTAACAACACTCAATGCCAATGCAGATCCTCTTTAGCTCCTCTTCACCTTCTGCACTTACACTCTACAGGTATCACTTCTCTTCTCTAGTTTGGCAAGAATCACGTATCTCTTCTCTTGGATACACACACACAACTTTTGCCAACAAACTCAAAAAGAAACACAACATTGACCTTATAGAAAATAGATAGGTCGGTAGAATAAACCCTAAACCCTAAACCTGTTAGGTTAAGCAATTCAAACAGTTCAATCCTAACCGTTGAGTACATTGCATTAAATGCAACAGTCTTGAACCAATCTCAAGATGTTCTTCATCGTTCATTTTCCACCAATTTCATGGCGGCTGATAACCCATCATGCGTTATCACCGTTTATGGACCGCACATTCCCGAGGTAGATAGGAACAATCTCCTTCATGCAAGATCCTTCATGCACACAAGGCTGACGTGGCAACACAATCTGTTCTTTGTTACAATGCTAACTCATCACACAAAGTCATCGGTTGAGTAACACAGGCTTGAAGTACTTCAACCAAAAACCTTGAAGTTGAGACTACCAACCAATAGTCATACAAAGCTTCCATGTACTGGTTCCCATAACCACATGTCGGTTCACCTTGAATAGACACAGTGCTTCACTCTGGCACATATACCGGTTCTCACATATATTGGTTCTTGGTAACATACGGTTCTCTCTTCTTCAACATATTGACATCAATGACAACATACAATGTCATCATATCCTCATACAAGTTCACATAATGCCAACACTTCTATCTATCAATCATACAATTCTTCTCCCTATAATCACATAGTTCTTCTCCCCCTTTGACAACAATTCCAAATTGATGTTGGTATTTTGGATGTGTTTCATTGGTTTTGTCATTGATGTCAACACTTGTCAACACTTGAGAACACCTATCAGCACTTGGAGATCTTTGGTTATGTTCACCGACGGGTTATATTGTTCACCGGCACTAAGGATGATCTATTACCATCTAAAGATTACTTGGTTATGTCAAAGATATTGTTTGGACACTTTGTTTTGGTTATTTGGTTATTTATCTAATAGGGTTTTCATATTTGTTGTTACCAGAAAATAGATGTAGGATATGGATTGGCAAGGATTATCCATTCTAGATCAGAATGACACATTATGGAGATGATTGGTTATTATTGTAAATGCATTGAGCTGACATAATGCATCACACATTGATTCATTTGTAATTGATTTAATTGTAATATTCTTTGTAAGCCGACCTACAAATTTGGTCTTAGGTTTTGGTATATATGTAAGATCTCATTGATGAGATTATGAAGTAGGAAGTGGTAAAAGGATTGTAATAAGGTATATGCGAATATAAGTAGAGCTATACACACAAACATTACTCAAAGATTTAAGGAAGGTTTGAAGAAGGCAAATCAGAGCTTAACCAGTACTGAATCCAGCATATGAAGATGCTATTTTGTGCAGTACATTATCATTGGATTTAATCATCCAATTGTAGTTAGTGTGACTCCCATCTTGTGATTGAGTAGTGAGCTCTAGGCAGTTGGCCTTTCTGCATGTGCAGACCTCATATTGTACACACATACTATCTACAGTACTATCATCTGATTGTGGGTAAGGTTTTCCACCATGGTTTTTCCCCTTATAGGGTTTCCACGTACAAATCTCTATGGTATGTGTTGTGGTTATTATTTGTCTTTCTGTTTCATGCATTAAACTACCGCTATTGTAATTAACTGCTAAATTGTCAACCGACATAAAATTTGGTTTATCGGTATTATACATTAAGTCTGGTTAAGTTATATTTGGGTTGAAATTAATAGACAAATAAGTCACCCCCCCCCCTCTCAGTTGCCTCTAGGTCCTAACAATTGGTATCAAAGCCTAGTCCTCTTTTTTGCAGAATTTTTACAACTTGAGGAGATTCTATCACAACTAACTATTTCAGGAAGGAGAGTCTGAAGCTTGATGGAACTAACTATGGTATATAGAAGATCAGAATGGAGACTCATCTGAATTGCATTGGAAAAGATAGATGGGATATTACAAAGAATGGCTATGTTGGTCCTAATCAAAGTCAACCTAATCCACCAACCTTGGCTAAAGATCAAGAGAATGATTACAGAGCAAGAGAAGCACTTTTGAGTGCACTGTCAAATCAGCAAATCATGGGATTATTAGACCGATCTACTGCTAAAGCTATTTGGGATAAATTAGAGACATTGAATAAAGGTGATACCATAGTCAAAATTGCAAAACAGGAATGCTTCTGAGTCAGGTATGAAAAGCTGAAAATGGAAGAAGATGAAAGGAGTTCTGCTTTTATGGAAAGAGTTAATGAAATTGTTTTGGGTATACAATGTTGTGGAGGATCCTTAAGTGAAGATGAAATTGTTTCTAAAGTTTTGAGAGATTTTCCACCGGCATATAAAATAAATGTAACTGCTATTAATGAATTAACAACAATGCCTAATGCATCAATATCTAGAGACACTTTGGTTGGAAAACTTTCAGCTTTTGATCTTGATGAATTTGGTCCTATTGCTACAATTAAGACAGATTTAGCTTTCAAGGCATCATCATCATCTGTATCAGCATCATCATCATTTGAGAAATCTGATTGGAAAACACTTTATGGGAGAGAACTTGAAGAAATCCGAAGGGAGAATGAAGAACTTGAAGAGCTTGAAGCATTATTTGCAAGGAAATTTCCTAAAGGTCCTATTGGAAGTAAGTATGAAGGTAAAGCACCATTTAAATGTTTTAAATGCAATAAAATTGGTCATATGGCCTTTAGGTGTCCTGATAGACATGCAAGATTTAAAGAAGAATCTAAGAGAACATACAAGCCTAACCCTGAATATTAGAGATACAGATTTAAGAAGAATAGAGACAAATCATGCTATTATGTTGATGAAGGAGTAACTGATGATTTTGATGAGGAACCATAAGACAATGGATGGGCTTTTGTTGCTATAAGAGAAGATCAACTGACACCTATTGTTCAACTGGTAGAGTAGGTCCTGATAGCTAAAATTGAAGAAAGGGATGAATGGATCATTGATTCCGGATGTTCACATCATATGACTGGTGATAAAAGTAAATTCTTAACCTTTCAAGAATACAATTGAGGTCTAGTAATATTTGGGGATGATAAAGCCTATTTGATCAGAGGAAAAGGCACTATATCTTTTGATGGTAAGCACAATACTGATAATGTTTACTATGTTGAAGGTTTGAAGCATAATCTTTTGAGTGTTGGTCAATTAGTTGAAAAAGGATTTCAATTACAATTCAAGAATGGTAAATGCAAAATCATGAACAAAACTTGTTTGGAAATTGCAACCGGTAATCAAACTAGAGGTAATATCTTTCATTTGAATAACAATGAGAAAGCATGTTTGATTGCACATATTGATGAAAGTTGGTTATTGCATAAGAGACTTTATCATGTAAATTTTGGTTGCATTGTGAAAATCAGTACAACTAAGGCAGTAAGGGATTTACCTAAGATTGTTAAACCTCACAATCCGGTATGTAAGGAATGTCAATTTGTAAAACAAGTTAGAACAACTTTTAAGAGTATTCTAGAGAAATCTAATAATGTTCTTGACTCAATTCACACTGATTTATGTGGTCCAACAAGAACTAGAAGTTTACAAGGAGATAGATATTTTATGCTAATCATTGATGATTATTCTAGAATGTTTTGGGTTACTTTTCTTAGGGAGAAATCTGAAGCTTTTGGGAAATTCAAACTATTCAAAGTCATAGTAGAGAATGAAACCAGTGAGAAAATAAAATGTTTGAGATTAGATCAAGGAGGTGAATTCACATCTAAAGAATTTAATACATTCTATGAAGTGAATGGAATCAAAAGACAATAATCAGCACCTTGAATACCCCAGCAGAATGGAGTTGTGGAAAGGAAGAACAAAAATATTTTGGATGCAACTAGAAGCATGATATCAAAAGAAAATATACCTCATGTATATTGGAGAGAAGCAGTGGATACAACCGTTTATACATTCAATAGAGTTCACATCAAAGGTGAAACCGGTAGGACCCCTCATGAACTAAGGTTTGGTAATACTCCTACTCTTAAATATTTTAGAATATTTGGAAGCAAATGTTATATTAGGAGAGATGAGTATATTGGCAAATTTAATCCTAGAAGTGATGAAGGAATATTTCTTGGTTATTCATCTAAGAGAAAGGCATATAGATGTTTTAACAAGAGATTGCAGAAAATAGTTGAAAGTGCAAATGTGAAGATTGATGAACAATTTAGAGGTAATTCAACGTCAATGGACTCTAAACAAGCAATAGAGACTATCACAAATGAACCTACAATGAGTACACCAGTACATAATGTTGATCCAGTCACACCGGCATCATCTGAGAATTCCATAGCGATTGAAGAACAACAACAAGTGAATACACCCAGATATGTAAAATTGAATCACTCTGAAAGTCAGATAATTGGGAACAACTATCAAGGAGTTATGACAAGGGGAAGACTAGCAAATGAAGAGGTATGTCTAATTTCTCAAATTGAACCAGCAACTATTATTGAGGTATGCGAAGATAAACATTGGATTAAAGCTATGGAAGATGAATAAAAACAAACTGAAAACAATATCACATGGACATTAGTTCCCCGACCTAAAAACAAAAATGTAATTGGAACTAAATGGGTATTCCAAAATAAACTTAATGAAAATGGTAAGGTAATCAGAAACAAAGCAAGATTAGTGTGTAAGGGATATTCTCAAAAAGAAGGAATTGATTACAATGAAACCTTTGCACTAGTAGCTAGAATTGAGGCAGTCAGATTATTCTTAGCTTTTGTAGCACACAAGAACTATAAAGTATATCAAATGGATGTTAAATGTCCATTTCTGAATGGTGATCTTGAAGAGGAAGTTCACATTGAACAACCTGGTGGATTTTCTTTGATAGATGACAAAGAGATGGTTTGTAGGTTAAGGAAAGTTTTATATGGATTGAAGCAAGATCCTAGAGCTTGGTATGCTAGATTGAAAAAATATCTTTTGAACCTTGGTTACACTAAAGGTAATGCTGATAGCAACTTATATTACAAAGTGACTAATGATGACATCTTAGTTATTGAAAATTTTGTTGATGATATCATTTTTGGAGGAGAAGATGGATTGTGTAAAGACTTTTCTAATAAGATGTAGGAAGAATTTGAAATGTCTATGATTGGAGAGATAAAATTCTTTTTAGGATTGCAGATTTCATAGACTGATAGAGGTATATTCATAAATCAATCAAAGTACCTGAAGGAATTACTTAAGAAATTTGGCATGGAAAAGTCTAAACCAGTAAGTTCACCTATGACTACAACTGATAAACTATCTTTGAAGGGTGAATCAACAATTGTTAATCCGACAAGGTACAAATATATGATAGGAGGTTTACTGTATTTGACACAAACAAGACTAGATATTATGAATGTAGTATGTATTGTTTCAAGATTTCAAAGTAATCCTAAAGAAAATCATGAATCGATAGTAAAAAGGATTTTACGGTATCTACAAGGCACAAGAAATCTTGGTTTATGGTATCCTAAAGATGAAAATTTTGATTTATGTGCATATACAGATGCAAATTGGATAGGAGATGTACATGATAGAAAGAGAACCACCGGCAGAGCATTCTTTTTTGGTAGCAGACTAATTTCATGTTTGAGCAAGAAACAGAGTTGTACACCACTATCAACAGCAAAGCAGCAGCAACTAATTTTACACAAGTATTGTGGATTAATAAAATGTTGAAGGACATAAAGATAAAATGCAAAGAACCTATAACCATTTACTATGATAATATAGCAGAAATTGATATATCTAAGAATCCAGTATTTCACTTTAAAACTAAACATGTTTCAATCAAATTCAATTTTCTAAAAGAGAATGTTGAAGCAAAAGAAGTGAAATTGGTTTATGTGAATACTAAAGAGAAGATTGCAGATATTTTTACTAATCCTTTGCCTAAGGAAACTTTTGAATATCTTAGAGAGCCACTTGGGGTTATACCCCCATCGGTAGAGACTTAGATAGTTGATGATTGGCATCAAACCGATAGAATTAATAAAGAAATTTTTTTTTCTGACTTTAATGAGGAGAGCTACTTCTCAGGGGGAGTAGTTAGATAAATTAATAAGTTGGTATTTTGTAATAAGTTCTATGAACTATTTTATTAGGTTTTTGTATTTCTATATCAAAGGGGGAGAGTGTTACATCCCAGAGACAACTGAGAGGGGGGGGTGAATCAGTTGTCTAATAAATTCAAACCAAAAACTAATTAACCAACTTAATGCTTAATACCAGTAAACCAGTTAAGTATGTCGGTAGATAGTGTTAACAGTAAATTGCTATAATGATAAGAATTAATGCATGAAACATAAACATAAATTCATCCACAACACATAACACCAATATTTGTACGTGGAAACCCTGTAAGGGGAAAAACCACGGTGGGAAACCTTACCCACAATCAGATGATACTACTGCAGATAGTTAGTGTACATAATGGGGTCTGCACATGCAGAAAGGCAAACAGCCTAGAGCTCACTGCTCAATCACAAAATGGGAGTCACACTGACTACAGTTGGATGGTTAAATCCAATAAGAATGTACTGCACAAAATAGCATCTTCATATGCTGGATTCAGTACTAGTGTAATGCTGATATGCTTCTACAAAAACCTAACTTCACCTTCAAATGATGTCTTCATGTATACCTCTACTTGATCTCACATATACCTTCACTCAATTCTTTTTTGCATTCCACACTTGATCTTACAAATAAGATCTTACATATATACCATACCCTAAGACCAATTTTAGTAGGTCGGCTCTACAAGATATTACAATAAAATCATTTTACAAACAATATCATATCTGATGCAATAACCGATTGAACATGTTAGCTTAATGCATTTACAACAATAATAAATCATCTCCATAGTGTGCCATGTTGATCTAGAAAAGATAAACCTGCCGATGTAACCCTAGATAATATCCTGGACCTATTTGCCGGTAAAAGAAAATATGCAAATATGAATATACCAATGATTAATTCTTCAAAACAAAGTGTCCACATGATGTCTTCAACATTACCAAGTGTCTTCCATATCATTCACAATATCGGTGAACATTATATACTACCAGTGAACCATATACCAGTAACTGTTGCACAGTTTACTTACTTACCGGTGAATGTTGTCGGATCTCCAAAGTGCTTGTTTTCGATAGGTGTTGACATCAATGACAAAACCATACCAAAATACCAACAATCTCCCCCTTTGGCATTGATGGCAACACAATATGGAAAAACCATCAAAGTGCCAAAATAGAAATGCCAAATACCAAAAACCAACAATCCCCATTAAACAACAATTTCTCCCCCTGGGAGCAACATGTGTTTTATCCAAAGATTTATTTTCAATATCAATCTCTCCTCAAAAGATAATGTGTTTTTCCATAGATATCTCTCCCCCCTTTACATCAAATGCCAAAGCTACAAAATTCAAGTTCATACAAAATACCAACTACTCCCCATGAGAAGTAGCTTCCTCATCAAAGACCGGAATTAAAGATTTGTCTTTTAATTCTATTGGTTGATGACAATCATCAACCGTCTAAGACTCTACCAGTGGTGGTGTGACTCCAAGCTGATCTTTGAGATATTCAAAAGTCTCCTTAGGCAAAGGTTTTGTAAAAATATCTGCAAGTTGTTCTTTAGTATTCACATAAAACAGTTTTATCTCCTTTTCTTCAACTTTTTCCCTTAGAAAATTTAGTTTGATAGAAACATGTTTTGTTTTAGAATGTAATACCGGATTCTTAGATATATCAATTGCTGCAATGTTATCACAGTAGATAGTAATAGGTTCCTTGCATTTTACCTTAATGGCTTTCAACATTTTCTTAAGCCATAGTACCTGTGTACAATTAGTTGCTGCTGCAACATATTCTGATTCTGTTGTTGATAAAGATGTACAACTCTATTTCTTACTCAACCAAGAAACTAATCTCTTTCCAAGAAAGAATGCTCCTCCAGTGGTGCTTTTTCTATCATCCACATCTCCTGCCCAATTTGCATCTATGTATGCACATAGGTCAAAATTTTCATCTTTAGGATAGCATAATCCAAGATTTGTTGTGCCTTGTAAGTACCGGAAAATCCTTTTTACTGCTGATTCATGATTTTCTCTAGGATTACTTTGAAATCTAGAAACAATACATACTGCATTCATAATATCAGGCCTAGTTTGTGTCAAATACAATAAACCTCCTATCATAGATTTGTATCTAGTTGGATTAATAGATGTAGATTCATCCCTTTGAGATAATTTGTCATTTGTAGTCATAGGTGTGCTTACTAGTTTAGAGTTCTCCATCCCAAATTTCTTTAGTAATTCTTTCAAGTACTTGGATTGACTCAAAAATATACCTTTATCAGTCTGAGAAATCTGCAAACCTAAAAAGAATTTTATTTCTCCAATCATAGACATTTAAAATTCTTGCTGCATTTTAATAGAAAATTCCTTACATAATCCATCTTCTCCTCCAAAGATTATATCATCAACAAATACTTCAATAATCAAGATGTCATCATTAGTTATTTTGTAATATAAATCTCTATCTGCATTTCCTTTAGTAAAACCAATATTCAAAAGATATTTATCCAACCTTGCATACCAAGCTCTTGGGGTTTGTTTCAATCCATACAGAGCTTTTCTTAACCTGCAAACCATATCATTATCATCTGTCAAAGAAAATCCATCAGGTTGTTCAATATATACTTCTTCTCCAAGATCTCAATTCAAAAATGAACATTTAATATCCATTTGATAAACTTTGTAGTCCTTGTGAGCTGCAAAAGCCAAGAATAATCTAACTGCCTCAATTCTAGCTACCGGTGCAAAGGTTTCATTGTAATCAACTCCTTCTTTCTGATAATATCCCTTACACACTAGTCTTGCTTTATTTCTAACCACCTTACCATCTTCATTAAGTTTGTTTCTAAATACCCATTTGGTTCCAATTACATTTTTATCTTTAGGTTGGGGAACTAATGTCCAAGTAATATTTTTCTCAATTTGTCCTAATTCTTCTTCCATAGCTTTAATCCAAAATTTATCTTCACATGCCTCATTGATAGATGATGGTTCAATTTGAGAAATAATACATACCTCTTCATTTGCCAATCTTCCACTTGTCATAACTCCTATAAATTTGTTTCCAATTATTTGATCTTCAGAATGATTCAATCTTACATACCAAGGTGTCTTAGTTTGCTGTTGTTCTTCAATTACTATGGAATCCTCTGATGATACCGGAGTAACTGGATCTTCATTTTGTACTGATGGATTTAGTATAGGTTCATTTGTCACAATTTCTGTTGCCGATTCCGAGTCTATGTACCTTGAAGTTCTTTTGAATTGTTCATCAATCTTTACATTTGTACTCTCAACAATTTTCTGCAATCTCTTATTAAAACATCTATATGCCTTGCTCTTAGATGAATAACCAAGAAATATTCCTTCATCACTTCTAGGATCAAATTTGCCAATATACTCATCTCTTCTAATATAACATTTACTTCCAAAAATTCTGAAATACTTAAGAGTAGGAGTATTACCAAACCATAGTTCATGAGGGGTCTTACCGGTTTCACCTTTGATGTGAACTTTGTTGAATGTATAGATAGTAGTGCTAACTGCCTCTCTCCAATACGCATGTGGTAGATTTGCTTCTGATAGCATACTTCTTGCTACATCCAAGATAGTTTTGTTTTTCCTTTCAACAACTCCATTCTGCTGTGTTGTCCGAGGTGCTGATAACTGTCTTTTGATTCCATTCACTTCACAAAATGTTTTAAAGTCCTTAGATGTGAATTCTCCTCCTTGATATGATCTTAAACATTTGATTTTCTTACTAGTTTCATTTTCAACCATTGCTTTGAATAGTTTGAATTTTCCAAGTGCTTCTGATTATTCTCTGAGAAAAGTAACCCAACACATTCTAGAATAATCATCAATAATTTGCATGAACTATCTATCACCTTGTAAGCTTCTAGTTCTAGCTGGACCACATAAATCAGTGTGAATTAAATCAAGAGCATTATTGGATTTTTCTAGAATACTTTTGAAACTAGCTCTAACTTGTTTTCCAAATTGACACTCCTCACAAATTGTAATCTGAGGTTTTACAATTTTAGGTAGATCTCTAACTGCGTTAGAAGTAAAGATCTTTACCATGCAATCAAAGTTTACATGACATAGTCTCTTATGCCATAACCAACTTTCATCTATATGTGCAATTAAGCATGTCTTTTCATTGTTATTCAAATGAAAGATATTACCTCTACTCTGATTACCGGTTGCAATTTCCAAACCAGTTCTAGTCATGATTTTACATTTTCCATTTTTAAATTGTAACTGAAATCCCTTCTCAACTAATTGACCAACAATTAAAAGATTATGCTTTAATCCTTCAACATAGTAGACATTGTCAGTGTTATGCTTACCATCAAGAGATATCAAACCCTTACCTTTGATTGAACAGGCTTTGTCATCTCCAAATCTTACTAAACCTCCATTGTATTCTTGAAAGTTCAAGAATTTACCTTTGTCTCTAGTCATATGATGTGAGCATCCTAAATCAATGATCCATTCATCCTTTGCTGCAACTTTAGTTGCTAGGGCTTGTTCTACTAGTTGAGGAGTAGGGGCCAGTTGATCTTCTATTATAGCAACAAAAACCCATCCATTGTCTACTGGATCCTCATCAGAATCATCAGTCACACCTTCATCAACAATGTAACAAGATTTGTCTTTGTTCTTCTTAAATCTGTATCTCTGATGTTTAGGATTAGGCTTGTATGTTCTTCTAACTTCTTCTCTTAGTCTAGCATGTTTATCAGGGCATCTTGAAGCCATATGACCAATCCTATTATAGTTAAAACATTTAAAGGGTGCTTTACCTTCATACTTACTTCCAATTGGAGCTTTTGGCATTTTCCTTGCAAATAGTGCTTCAAGTTCTTCAAGCTCTTCATTCTCCTTTTTGGATTCTTTAAGTTCTCTTGCATAAAAGGCTCTCTAGTCTGATTTGTCAAATGATGGAGTAGATGATGTTGATTCTTTAAAGGCCAAATCTATCTTTATAGTAGTAGCAGGACCAAATTCCTCAATTTCAAAGGCTGAAAGTTTTCCAATCAATGTATCCCTAGTTACTGATGTATTAGGCATTGTTCTCAACTCATTTATAGCAATAACCTTCATTTTATATGCTGGTGGAAAACCTCTTAAGATTTTTGAAACAATTTAATCCTCACTCAAAGTTCCTCCACAACATTTAATTCTGAAAACAATTTCATTTACTCTTTCCATAAAAGCAGAAATCCTTTCATCTTCTTCCATTTTCAGATGTTCATACCTAACTCGGAAGCTTTCAAGTTTTGCAATCTTGACTATGGAATTTCCTTCATTCAGTGTTTCCAAATGATCCCAAATAGCTTTAGCAGTAGACCTATCTAATAATCCAATGATTTGTTGATATGATAATGCGCTCAAAAGTGCTTCTCTTGCTTTGCAATCATTCTCTTCATCTTTAGGTAAGGTAGTTGGAGTATTCTAACCAGCTACAGCAGCAGTGTAACTATTCTTAGTAACTTCCTAGATGTCTTTACCAATGCAATTTAGATGTGTCTCCATTCTGATCTTCCATATCCCATAGTTGGTTCCATCAAGTTTAAGACTGTCCTTCTTGAAATAATTAGTAGACACTAGATCTCCTCAAGTTGTTAAACTTCTGCAAAAGAGGACTAAGCTCTGATACCAATTGTTAGGTCCCAGAGACAATTGAGGGGGGGGGGGTGAATCAGTTGTCTAATAAATTCAAACCAAAAACTAATTAACCAACTTAATGCATAATATCGGTAAACCAGTTAAGTATGTCAGTAGATAGTGTTAATAGTAAATTGCTATACCGGTAAGGATTAATGCATGAAACATAAACATAAAGTCATCCACAACACATAACACCAATATTTGTATGTGGAAACCCTGTAAGGGGAAAAACCATGGTGGGAAACCTTACCCACAATCAGATGATACTATTGCAGATAGTAAGTGTACATAATGGGGTCTGCACATGCAGAAAGGCCAATAGCCTAGAGCTCACTGCTCAATCACAAAATGGGAGTCACATTGACTACAGTTGGATGGTTAAATCCAATAAGAATGTACTGCACAAAATAGCATCTTCATATGCTGGATTCAGTACTGGTGTAATGCTGATATGCTTCTACAAAAACCTAACTTCACCTTCAAATGATGTCTTCATGTATACCTCTGCTTGATCTCACATATACCTTCACTCAATTCTTTTTCACATTCCACACTTGATCTTACAAATAAGATCTTACATATATACCATACCCTAAGACTAATTTTAGTAGGTTGGCTCTACAAGATATTATAATAAAATCATTTTACAAACAATATCATATCTGATGAAATAACCGATTGAACATTTTAGCTTAATGCACTTACAACAATAATAAATCATGTCCATAGTGTGCCATGCTGATCTGGAAAAGATAAACTTGCCAGTGTAACGCTAGATATCCTGGACCTATTTGTCGGTAAAAGCAAATATGCAAATATGAATATACCAATGATTAATTCTTCAAAACAAAGTGTCCACACGATGTCTTCGACATTACCAAGTGTCTTCCATATCATTCCAAATACCGGTGAACATTATATCCTGCCAGTGAACCATATACCAGTAAATGTTTAACAATTTACTTGCTTGCCGATGAATATTGCTGGATCTCTAAAGTGCTTGTTTTCAGTAGGTGTTGACATCAATGACAAAGCCATACCAAAATACCAACAGAGAGATATCTATGGAAAAACACATTATCTTTTGGGGAGAGATTATTCATTTGGGAGAGATTTTTACTCTCTATATCTATATTTTGATTTCTGGTTAATGATCTCTTTAGGAGATTGTTGGTTTTTGGTTTTTGGCATTTCTACTTTGGCACTTAGATGGTTTTCCATCTTGTGTTGCCATCAATGCCAAAGGGGGAGATGGTTGGTATTTTGGATGTGTTGCATTGGTTTTGTAATTGATGTCAACACTTGTCAACACTTGAGAACACCTATTGGCACTTCGAGATCTTTGATTATGTTCACTAGTAGGTTATATTATTCACCGACACTAAGGATGATCTATTATCATCTGGAGATTACTTGGTTATGTCAAAGACATTGTTTGGCCACTTTGTTTTGGTGATTTGATTATTGATCTAATCGGGTTAGCATATTTGATGTTACTAGCAAATAGGTCTAGGTTATGGACCAGCAAGCGTTATCCATTCCAAATCAGCATGGTACATTATGGAGATGATTGGTTATTATTGTAAATTCATTGAGCTAACATAATGTATCGCATATTGATTAATTTGTAATTGATTTAATAGTAATATTCTTTGTAAGCCGACCTACATATTTGGTCTGAGGTTTTGGTATATATGTAAGATCTCATTTATGAGATTATGAAGTAGGAAGTGGTAAAAGGATTGTAGTAAGGTATATGCAAATATAAGAAGAGCTATACATACAAACATCATTTGAAGATTCAAGGAAGGTTTGAAGAAGGAAAATCAGAGCTTAACCGGTATTGAATCTAGCATATGAAGGAGCTATTTTTTGCAGTACATTATCATTGGATTTAATCATCCAATTGTAGTCAGTGTGACTCCCATCTTGTGATTGAGTAGTGAGCTCGAGGCATTTGGCCTTTCTGCATGTGTAGACCTCATATTGTACACACATACTATCTGTAGTAGTATCATCTGATTGTGGGTAAGGTGTCCCAAAGTGGTTTTTCCCCTTATAGGGTTTCTAGGTAAAAATCTTTGTGTTATGTGTTGTGGTTGTTATTTGTCTTTCTATTTCATGCATTAAACTTTACCGGTATTGTAATTAACTGCTAAACTATCAACTGGCATATTGTTTGGTTTATCGGTATTAGGCATTAAGTTTGGTTAAGTTATATTTGGGTTGAAATTAAAAGACAACTGATTCACCCCCCCTCTCAGTTGCCTTCGGGTCCTAACAATTGAAAGTAAAACATGCAATGTCAGACTTCACTATTCAGCATCAACAATGTGCAACTGGATGCTTCCCCTATGGAATAACTCCACTTTACATCAATCCTGTTGTAAAATTCTACAAGAAGCTCTGGGATTGATGTACTCTACATCATTCTCAATTCACCACATGAAGGGATACAACCCCTAGATGACTTCTAAGATACTCAAAAGTAGTCTTAGGAAGAGGTTTAGTAAAGATATCTACAACCTACTCCTTGGTAGAAACATGCTCCAAGATCACATCTCTACTCTACGCTTTTCCCTCAATATATTATACTTCAATCCAATATGCTTGGTTCGTGCATGCAAAATAGGGTTCTTGGAAATATTTATGGCACCGGTATTGTCACATAAGATCTTTACAGGTTCTGTAAACTTCATCTTGAAACCTTCCAAAATGTGTGCTTTTCCTATCATCTCCATTATCTGCCTAGTTTGCATCTATATACACCTGCAAGTCAAAGTTACCTTCATATGGATACCCTAATCCATAGTCAATAGTTCCTTTCAAATATTTGAATATCATCTTGGTTGCTATCAAATGTGTTTCCTTAGGATTCTTCTAAAATGTAGCAACTAGACCAACTGCATGAGCTATATCTTGTCTGCTCTGAACAACATAGTGAGATTTCCCAATCATTGACCTGTACTCCTTTTCATCAGTAGATGTGGCTTCATCTTCCTTAGACAATTTACATCATGTAACCATTGGTGTCCCAACTAGTTTATAGTCACTCATACCAAATATCTTTAATACCTCTTTCACATATTTAGATTGTGTGATGAAAATACCACTCTTCATTTACTAAATTTGCAAGCCTATGAAATTTTTTATCTCCTACTAGAGACATTTCAAACTCACTTTTCATTTCATTTGCAAAGTCATTGCTCATGTCATCATTACCTCCAAATATGATATCATCTACAAACACTTCACTAACCAATATCTTATCTCCTTGAGATTTGAAATACATGTTGCTATCTTCACTGGTTCTCTGAAAACCTATCTTCATCAGCTGTGCATGAAGCCTTTCATACCATGATCTTGGTGCTTTCTTTAATCCATATAATGCCTTGTACAATTTACATACCATGTCTTTTTCATCAGTGAGAGCATAACCATCTGGCGTCTCAATGTATACTTCTTCTTCCAATATTCCATTCAAAAATGCTGACTTCACATCCATCTGATATACTTTGAATCCCTTATGTGCTGCAAATGCAAGTAAAATCCTGACACCTTCCAGTCTAGCCACTGGTGCAAATTCTCACCATAATATTCTCCTCCTTCTTGTGCATAACCTTTGCAAACTAATCAAGCTTTGTTTCGGACTACTATACCATATTCATTCAACTTGTTCTTGAATACCCACTTAGTACCTATCATATTTTAATTCACCAGTCTGGGTACTAGGGTCTGTCTATTATTCTTCACAATTTGATCAACCTCCTCCTCCATAGCTTTGACCCAATGATCATCTTCAAATGCTTCCTTAGCAGTTCTAAGTTCAATAGTGGAGATCATGCTAGAATTCTTTCTAATTCTTCTTCTGGTTAACACTCCAACATCCTTATCTCCACTAATTTGGTCAGGATTGTGATTGAGTCTCACATACCTTAGAATAACATGATCATTATCTTCAAGTTCTTCTTCTTTGTTATCATCATCTTCTTCTGACTGTACCTATTTGGATAGAACTTATACAACAACATTCTCTTTCCCAGTTTCAGGTTTCATAGGTTTCGGTTCCAAAACCAAAATGTAAGGATCTTCATCCATTTTATCCATATTGGTTTCCCCTGAGACTTCAAGATACTCATCCAATCGAACATTAGTAGTCTCAATTATTCTTTGTGTCTATTTTTTGTAACATTTGTAGGCCTTACTCTTGGTGGAATAACCAAGAAATTTACCTTCATCACTTTTAGCCTCAAACTTGCTAACATAGTCACCTCTCTTAATAAAATAGTTGCTGCCAAATATCTTAAAATAACTAATATTAGGTGATCTACCATACCAATATTCATAAGGAGTCTTATCCTTACCTCTTTTTACCAAAATTCGGTTCATAGCATAGACAGTTGTGCTGACATATTCCCTCCAAAAAAAATTTGCTACACCTCCTTGTATCAATATCATCTTAGCAGCTTCAACAACTGACTGGTTGTTCCTCTCTACAATACCATTCTGTTGTGGTGTCCTTGGTGCAGAAAGATGTCATTTGATACCATTTTCTTCACAATATCTAGTGAATTCCTCAGAAGTAAATTCACCACCTTGATCAGGCCTCAGACACTTTATCTTCTTACCACTCTCCTTTTCAGCTAAGGTTCTGAATGCCTTGAACTTACTAAATTCTTTTATTTTATCCTTCAAGAATGTGACCCTCATCATTCTTGAGCAATCATCGGTGAAGATAATAAAAAATCTATCACCTTGACTATTTTTAGTCCTTATTGGTCCACAAAGGTCTGTATGAACCAAATCTAGCTGATGTTCCACTAAAAAAGATTTTCTCTTCAAAGTTGAGGATGTCATCTTTCCCAACTGACATTCCTTACATAAAGCATTAACCGGTTTGTCCAATTGAGGCAAACCTCTCACTGTCTTGGACTTACTCACTTTAACAATGTTATAAAAAATTAAATGACAAAATCTCCTATGCCAAAGCCAACTATCATGTACTTTAGAAATTAAATAGTTGTTGACTTTAGGATTCAGGTGAAACAAGTTACCTTTAGTCTTCTTGCCAGTTGCAATCAGTTCACCTTTGCTCCCATAGATTTTGCACATACCATTCTTAAACTTCAATGGGTATCCTTTGTCATTGATTTGAGCAACACTCAAAATATTATGCTTTGAACCTTCAACCCAGTAGACATCATCTGCACTACTCTTCCCATTAAGAGAAATAGTTCCCAAGATGTTTAACCATGCAGGGTGAGTCATTACCAAACCTTACAACTCCGCCATCAAATTCCTTCAAAGAAATAAATTTGCTCTGGTCACCAGTCATGTGATATGAACAACCACTATCAATGATCCAATCATCATAATTATACATGTGAGAAACTAAAGCCTTCTAATTAGATGTCTCCTCTTTAATGGCCACAAAAAAATGTCTTCATTAGCATCACCCTCAGATTTCTCATCAGTGATACCACCTTCTACTGCAATAAGACAATAGCTTTTGCCTTTTCCCTTATACTTCTTGAACTTCTCTTGCTTGTGCTCATTAACACCATTAGGATAGTTAGCTGCAATGTGTCTAATCTTGTTGCATGCAAACAATTTCAAAGGTAATTTAGCTCTATATTTACCAGTACCTCTTAAAAACCGCTTGGCCAACAATGCTTCAAGCTCAGCAAAACTATCTTCATCATCAACTTCTCTGCGGGATCTAGCTTCATAACTGTGACTGACATCTCTACTTTTTCTCATAGATGGGTTAGAAAAAGAAGCTCTAAATGTAGACTTAGATTTCTAAACACTACCATCATAACCATTTAATTCAAAAGCAGGAAGTTTAGCAATGATGGAGTCAAATGTTACCTTAGTTTTGTCAATAGATTTTAGCTCCTAAATGGCTACAACTCGGATAGCGTAGACTAGTAGAAGGGTTCTCAACACCTTACTAATTACTATGGCACCTTCCACTTTACCACCAACACTCTTGATCTCAGCAACTATCTTTTTTATCCTATGACCATATTGTTGGATATTCTCACCTTCAGCCATCCGCATGTTATCAAACTTTCCTATTACACTCTCTTCCTTGGCAATCTTCACATGTTCATCACCGCTATAAATCTCTTCAATTTTCTTCCATACCTCATATGTATTCTCTTGACCATGGACATCTACGTACTCTGCATCAGACAAAAAAATGATAATAGCCTCCAGTGCATTATTGTTTTCTTGTTTCTCTTTCTTCTGATCATCAGCCATAATCCCACTAGGTGCAACATATTGAGTATTAACATGTTCTCAGTATTGACTCCCTAGACTCTTAATATATATTTTCATCTTATCACTTCATATCTTGTATTTCTCTCTATTAAACTTCAGACCTTCCTTCTTCATCATGTTCTACAAGATCTTTACCTCAAGTTGTTAGGCTTAGACCTTAGAGGACTTGAGTTGCTCTAATACCAATTGATGGTATGATGAAAGAATAAGGATCCATTCAACTACTAAGAGGGGGGGGCGTGAATCACTAGATACAAAATTTGATAATAACTTTCACCAATCTTAGAGTCAACCTCTCAAAGTAAACTTTAAACTGACAAGTTAAACCACTGAACTATAAATGCAATATAATTGTCAAGATTAACCAATTGACTGTTACAATAGATTAACAGTAAACAACTTGAACCTCACAAACATCCAAATACTTTTACTAACATAAGTAAATCCTCATTTCAGATTGCTGCCTATTACCATAACTTATGAAAGTGGACTAAGTAGTTAAGAAAATCAACCATATAAAACACAACCACAAAAACATTCACCACTTGACACAATGTAGTTGACGTGGAAACCCAAATGGGGAAAACCATAGTGAGATGAGACTCACAAGATAACTATCTGAACTCTTCTGAAGTTCGCCCTATTAGGAGCCAATCCTATTAAAGCTTTTACAAAAAGTCTTGTTAAGAACAAATCCAGTTAGGGACAACCCGGTTCAGGGACTGACTATAATGCCTTGTTAGAAGCAATACCCTATGAGGAGTAACATCGCTAGTGGATTTGAAATCCAAGCTAATGGACCACCTGGTTAAAGGATTTGAATAACACTAAGCTTGTTAGAGCTTACCCAACTAGGGGATTTTAAATGTTGTAATTGTTAGAAAATAATAGGAGTTTATTGATCTATTTGAATAGCACTATACTTTCTTGTTCAGATCCTTTTCATGCTCCTATTTGCCTTTACATAAACTGTAGATACATCATCTGGGTCGGCAACCACACACTCAACTGAAACTTTGCCAACTCTAAAACAAAACATCTCATCGACCTTATAAACAAATTAATAGGTCGGTAACACAATAAAAACCTAATTCTCTCATACAGATTACAAACAAATCAGTTCAATTATGTCCATTAGATTACATATCAATCTCTGCACATCATTCAAGAAAGCCTCGCCTGCTCCTTGATCATCACTTCATCAAACTCAATAACTCATCACGCGCTTTGCATTACATGAAATATACTTGCTAATTCCCTAGATAAAAACTGTTATCTCAACACCCCCAAAACACTTTGAAACTCTCTTCATACAATATGTATATGTCTCATAATCATTACCACTCATCATCAAATCATAAACCAATATAACCAATTCACCAAACATAATCGGTTAGGGTTTATCAAATCAATAGGTAGGCTTTACCGGTTCAACTCTTCAATACTTAGCAATACCGGTTCACTCCACAAACTAACCTACCGGTTATAGTTCCTTCACTAGATCTTCCTACCGGTTATAAAACAATATTATAACAATATCATTATCGGTTAATTTACATCAATGACAAAGTAACATTTCATTAATGTAATCTTCATGCAAATTCCAACAAGTAGACTGCCCATGAGAAAGAAAACAAAGTCAGAGGCATGAAAAGACCAATAACCCCAAAAAACCCCCCAATAGAGCACAGATCTAAAGCCCCATAAACCTCAGAAAAACCACACCCCTAAGAAAAACCAAGGACCATAAAAATGGCAACAACATCCCTCCTAGTGAACAACCTCCAAATACAAAAAGAGGCCCCATAAATACACCCCATTTTGAAGGCAAGGGCAGGGAGCGGTTCTCACAAAACTAGTCAGGCAAAAGATAAAAAATCTTCACCAAACACCATCCTATAAGAATCTATGAGAAAACTACAACCATTCAAAATCAGCACCCTTGCAACTCACCAAATCACCAGATCTGGCCTGAAGACCCTCTGCCTCCAATGCTAGAGACCTGACCAAATTGCCATATGGGCTTTTAGCAATACAGAACCCCTGCAAAACAAACCATCACTAGCCATAGGGGGAACAAAGCCATGGTGGAAAAATAAAGGAGGGGGTAAAAGGGTAGTCTTCCCACTCATCATCATCCTTGCCTTTGGCTTCATTTGACTACCCTGCAGAAACCCTAGACTAACCTTCGCTTCTACTTTTTCTCTCCGTGATTCATTGGTTACACATAATATTATGAGAATGTTATTAGTAATTAATATTAATAAAAATATTTAATAAATAAATAAATTTCAAATAATTATTTATTGGTAGTTAATATATTAAATAATAATATTAATAATTACTTTATTTATGTTGTATATAACAATCAAGGAGGGGACATGAAAAATAATTTTCCCAACATCTATGAGCTCCTTCACAATCTACAATAGTCTTTCACACAAGATAATATCAGACACATTCCATATTATCCATAGTCTTTCTCCAATAATTTCTTATTTAGCTACACCAAGTAGCAATACTTAGCCAAGAGAATCAACAACAAGCAGGCAAACAACTTTTATAGAGATCCATTAATTAATCGGAGTGTAGAGACAATACAACTTCACCATTACTCTAGCAAGCAATTCAACAAGTAGGCAACTACTATTACCATTTCCACAAAGACGCCTTAACTTTTGTCACCACTCAAGAACCACATCATTAATAACACCTCAACGTCTGTCACTACCAAAGGACTATACATAGGACAACATATATTGTCAAGCATTAGGACTAACATCAATAACAACACATATTGCCAACAAGTAAATGCAACTATCCATTTCACCATGGTTTTCTCTTGAAAGGGTTTCTATGTAAATCTATGTTTTATCTTATGTTGATCATATGTACTTGATGTCATAATTGTTGTTGATATTATTGTTAATTCATGGTTGTTAGGTTTGATTTAAGTCATAATATTATCTTATAATGATTCATGCCCACTCTTACTATAAGTGTGTGAACTAATCAAGATTTAATCTACTTCTTGATAGTGCATATGTAGTATCTAGTTATCTAGTCTCTCTCTAGCTAATCATACTCAACTTTACATATCTAATTCACATTGGTTCACATATTTATTTAGATCCTATGGTTAATGATCTAGAATTACCTAACATCTTAGGTCTAGGGCCATTCATTAAGTTCGTGTTCTTGAATATTTATGTTACTAGCTCTAATATTTTAGTGTCCTTAATAAGATACAAGTGTAACTTCCATATTCTTTCTTCATTTTTTGGAGTTATAGTTTCCTTGACTTTTTACACTTGGGAAATTTTTGCACCAGTGTTTCTCCCATTCCCCACCTATGAGAATTTTCTTTGTAATTACATACCTAATTAGACATTATTTTTCTTAAAAAAATCCCTTCCTATTCAACTAGCTACACTTAAGTAGGATTGTGTTCTACAATATTCAATCTAGAATATATTTTTTAGTTGATTTTATCTTGTTAGGATAATTATTTATTAGGTACACATTCTTATATTTGATAAAATACCATAATTTTACATAGTAGCTACTATCTATTAATCTAAACTAATTTAAAAACTGTCAACTAATGTAATATTTTATATTGTTCCTCCCTTATTACATTAATCTATTTATATGAGAAAATTTTGTAGGAGTTTATCATAAAAACCCACCTAGAGACTTTAATGAAGAACATTCACTAGTCCTCCAACCCCATCTAGGAAGCACTAGAATTACTCCATCAATGGATCTCCTTACTATTGAACATGAGAGAAAAATCTCTTCTAATAGTTTGTCAAAATTCCTCTTCTAGTGTTGCACATGAGAGAAAAATCTCTTCTAATAGTTCAAATATCCTCTAAGTGTACCAAATTTATCCTCTAGTACTATAGATATAATCTATCTTCTATTGTACAAAATCACAAGTAATACAGTTGTTGGTTTATAGATTTTGTTCTCTCCTAAATATAACAATGCTAACTCCTAGCTCAAAGAAAACAAACTATTAGCAATAGTTGGAGAATTTGCAATTACTTTGCAACTTTCCTTTGAATTGGAGAGGTAGAACTCACTCTTCTGATATAAATTTAGGTTTTTCCTATATATTATTTTTACTAGAAATTAGGAAAGGTGAGACTTTTAACCAAAAAGCCCTAAGGGGAAAGAAAATAATCATGCAAATAGTGAAAGAATGTTTCTGAATAATTATCAACTATTCACTGTTACACAACATTCATTCAAAGATAAGCATTATATAATAATGAACAGTCAAAAAAAAAAATTATTTTAACAATTCATCATATAAAAATTTGAACAGAAAGCATCCACATAAGATGATTGTGATTTATCCACTGCAATGCAAAGTCTAATCATATGGATAAACTGCTTAGAAATCTACTTACATGATATCAAAATAATAGTAAATGAGAGAAATCAAATCCATTGTCTACTTGTCTTTAAAAAAACAACACAAAGTCTACTCTTCCAAAAAAATTCCCCCTTTTCTCGTTAGTTTCCTACCACTTTTATAACCACTAATACTTATTTGTGGTTTTGAAGTAACAGTTCTTGAAGAGTATTAGTCTTGAATATGACCATTACAACATCACCCTAAACAAAACAAAATTTATCAGGAAACATTAACATGAATCCAACCAAAAAAACCCTAATTTTGTACCTCTTCTTTAGGTATTGGCTTCCTACCTACAATTTGATTATCAATCATTTCAGCCTTTGTTTCTTCCTCGATCAATACCCAAAGAACCACTGAAAATTCATCTTCATCCTATATGTACTTTCAAGCAAAGTCAGTCAAATGGAAGAGGATATCGTCTTGTATGTCATCAACATCTGGAAGTACCACCACAACTTTCCCCCTAAGAACCATCTTCTTGGTTATCTCAAAGATCTAGTTACTAGGATTTCTCCCAACAATTAGTTCTTCCTGTAAATGTTGTTCGTGATTTTCATCTTGCTCCATAGTTTTTTCTAATAAGGTGATTATCTTTCTATATCTGACAAAATCAATTTGTTGTTTCCATGCAATAGATCGTAGCCCTTGGATAATATTCCCTTGTTCACTTTCTAGCCAATTTAGGTCAAGATTAAGAACCAATGACTGGTTATCATAAGGAAAAACCATTCTAATAGAGGAGGCTAATGATAGCATGAAATACTTTAACCGATTTCAAAGGGTTGTGTATTAAATTCTATCTACAAAAAGTAATAATATCAAATACTATGACTCATGTTGCCACCTTTACATACATTTAGCTATTTAATGAACCATTAATGATGATACTTGTGAATCCTCCCTTGATTTGTTTCTTGGAAGCTATGTGATCTACGGTTACAGGCTAACTTGCAAGAATGCAAAAGGAATTTGCATCCTCTAATACCTACGATATCAGTCGATTATGGAGCATCAACCATCAGGAATTAAAAAAAATGTAAAAAAGTGTGGATTTATGGTTGTCACTTGATCACTTGATCAGTTATTCCTTTTGGATCTCAAGATTAGGAGATACTAAAATTCAACAATTCCATAACATAGTCCCGACGCACTAAGCTCTCTTCGATAGGGTCTGACCGATAAGGAGAAACTGTTAATTTAATAAGAATGGGTATTTTGAAAAATAAAAAGGGGGTAATAGTATTATCATGAAGTGTACCCACAATAAAATAATAGGCCCTGTTACTCCTTGAAGGGAAAAAAATAATTCCAAGCCCCCTCCTTTCTTCAATGACACAAATGAAAAAAAGGATTCTTCTCATCTAGTGAATAGTCCTTAAGCTAGAAATTAGGTGAAGAGAATGGATGTCCTCCTGCCTAAATTTCATTCAGCCTTCAAGAAGACCATAATTTAATCAATAAAGAAAATAATCCTCATGAATATAATAGTGAGGTGATCCTTCCTTATTCATTACAAAACCATAATATTGTGTTTCACATTCACTCATACTATCAGCTTTATTTTTATTCAACTTCCCTTTGCTAAGATATGTATCCAATTGAATACAATTTATTTGACCATGACATCTTTATTAATAATAATAATATTTTATTTCTTTTCTTGTTGAAATATTATTATTCTAAACAAGAAAATTAGTTTCCTCAAAAATTAAATTATGTTTTCTAACTCTACTTTCTTTATCTATTAAAGATGAAATTCTATTTTTTAAACTAACATTCATTTTGTTTAATGCATAAACATTATGATCAAAACTTGAAGGCATACTACTTAGTAATATTAATTCACCATCATCATCATCAATTATAGAGTTTACACTAAGAAGGAGAGAAAAAATCTACTAGTATATTAAACAATATTATCTCACTCTTCCAACTTCAAACCAAAATATGTTTTATTTATGGACATATAAGATAAGCCAAGACCAATCAATTCTATTTTTTTATAATATTTGTCTATTAGTTTTATTTCCTTACTTACATCTTGTGGTATTTTAACAATTGCACTCACTGTTAGGTTCTAGAGACAACTTAGAGGGGGGGGTGAATCAGTTGTCTACTAATTTAAAACTAAAAACAACTTAACCAACTTAATGCTTAATATCGGTAAACTAGTTAAGTATACTGGTAGACAGTGTTAATAGTTAATAGCTATACCGGTAAAGATTAATGCATGAAAGATAAACACAAAGTCATCCACAACACATAACACCAATATTTGTACGTGGAAACCCTCTAAGGGGAAAACCATGGTGGGAAACCTTACCCACAATCAGATGATACTACTGCAGATAGTAAGTGTACATAAATGGGGTCTGCACACACAGAAAGGCCAACAGCCTAGAGCTCACTGCTCAATCACAAAATGGGAATCACACTGACTACAGTTGGATGGTTAAATCCAATAAGAATGTACTACGCAAAATAGCATCTTCATATGCTAGATTCAGTACTAGCGTGATGCTGATATGCTTTCACAAAAACCCATCTTCACCTTCAAATGATGTCTTCGTGTATAGCTCTGCTTAATCTCGCATATACCTTCACACAATTCTTTTTTCGCATTCTCCATTCGATCTTACAAATAAGATCTTACATTTATACCATAGCCTAAGACCAATTTTAGTAGGTCGGCTCTACAAGATATTACATTAAAACATTTTACAAACAATATAATATCCGATGCAATAACCGATTAAACATGTTGGCTTCGTACATTTACAACAATAATTAATCATTTCCATAGCGTGCCATGCTAATCTGGAAAAGATAAACCTGTCGGTGTAACCCTAGGTAACCCTGGACCTATTTGTCGATAAAAGCAAATATGCAAATATGAATATACCAATGATCAAAACTCCAGACAAGATGTCCAAATGATGTCTTCGACATTACCAAGTGTCTTCCACATCATTCCGAGTGCCGGTGATCATTAAATCCTGTCGGTGAACTATATACCAGTAACTATGCAGTAGTTACTTGCTTGTCGGTGAATGCTGCTGGATCTCCAAAGTGCTAGTGTTTTAGTAGGTGTTGACGTCGATGACAAAACCATACCAAAATACCAACACTCACAATGTCCTACATATATTTTTCAATTAAAACTAATCGTACTTTTATCTACCATGTATGAAATTTGTAGAATTTGAACGTAGCAACCATAATTATGTTTTCCATTTTGAAATCTTATTTCTCCATTAGTTCTAAACAATTTGAAATGTTTTCATTCATGATTTCATTAAAAATTAATTTTACTCCTTATACCTCCCTAATGTTCAAACATAAAACATCACATACTCCAATTTTATTGTGTAAAGTAAAAACATACCTTTAAAATTAAACCTTATATAAATTCCAAATATTTAACTTAAACAACATAGTATATACTATTAAAAATATAATGATGAAAAGTAGGAGCAGGAGCGGGTGTGCTAGGGTTTTGGGAGGAAGAGATGGAGGGGTTGTTGCAGAAGAGGTAGGCAAGGAGCATGATGATAGGGATGGGAGGAGGAATTTTGGCTTCCTTGAGCCACTTACTTCGACCCTTTTAGTTTATGGGGGATGGGCTAAAGGTTTTCATTCTTGGTGGTGCTTGTGTGGCCTCCCAAGGATTTCGTGCCCTATGTTGGGTCCTTTCATTTGGATTAGCGATGGAACCTTTATATTGAATCTCATTGTTATTCTTATGATGGATGACTCTCACTTCCTTGTTTATTGCGGCCTTCTCATCCTTTCTTTTTATCTCTTTATCTACTACATTGCTGATATATATTCTTCAATGTGCTCTTAGGGTCATTGTTTCTCTTGAGCTTATGCTTGTTCTCATCGGTGGTTATGTTGTTAGTTCCACAAGATCTTATTTCCTAGGTAGGATGGTGGTTACATGGTATCTTCTCATTGCCCTTTTATGATGGGTGGTGTTGCTCCACTCCTTGTCAAGTTGTGGTATACTCTCTTTATAGGTTTGGCCCTATTCTTCGATGTTCTATGGCCCAATTGACTAGTTGTTTGCATCATTGCCAGGGGTTTTGAGTGACGTTTTCTCCCTATTCATGTTGGTGATCTTCTCATGTGGATCCCAATGAGTCATCTTTATTCCACTTCCTCAATTTGTGTTCATGTGTAGTTCAATGGGGTTTTGATGCTTTTTTGGGTCCCTACCTCCTATGCATGAGGGCCATTCTTCTTTTGAGGTTTTCAATGCCCTCCCTATCATCGGCTAGGATTTCTTTTGGTAGTCTTTATTTTTTAGAGAGCTTTCCTTCTTTTTGTTTGTCTGGGCTCGAAGGGGTCCCCAAGCCCAATCACATTCTATTGGGAAGGAGATTTCCTTGTGGATATCTTTCTTCATTGTTAGTTGTGGGTTTTATGTCATTGTAGGCTAAGGGTTGATTACCCTATGGGTACCTAATCATAGATGGTTTTTCTTCCTTATTTATACCTCCTATGGTGATTTTCAACTCCTCTCATGGATTTCTTTCTTCTGTATGGATTTTTTCTTCTGCCTCTATTTGCCCTTTGTCTCTAGTATTTCTTTCTATTAAAGAAAGTCTTTGTTTGTCCCATTCACTTTTTGCGAGTGGTGAATGTTTATGGGTTTCTATTTGTGGACCTTTATTTTCTAATATCACTATCAATTATAAACCTATCGAGGTGGTTCATGCCTTCATATTTATAGGTTATGTTACTAAGAAAAGGTTTAGGAAGGCCTTTCAAAACCCTAGGGGTGTTTCTAGTGTTACTGCAACTTGTGGACCTATTGAGGTCATTCACCCTCGTTGGGTGGTAGGGTTTCCTTCTAGAAAAGGGTTGTGGAATGCCTTTCAAAACCCACTATTAGTTCTCCATTCCCTAAGCTATGTTGACTTCAGTGCAAAGATTTGGATTAATAAGATGGTCTGGCATTCTCTCCTAAACCCCTCTGTTAAAACATTGATTTTATCATGGCAGGTCCCTTGGTCCCATTGGTTGCTACTGTGTTTGATCTCGTCTTCAAAAAAGGGCCTATCCTTTTTTGGTGATTTATTTTTTGTGGTCTCAATACTTGTGAGTTCCTCCCCATGCACCAACTAGGTGGCTATTTAATTGTCCAGGTCTATCCCGCTTTTATTAATCAAAATGTAGTAAATACTATTTCTAGAATTGAGTTTTTTGAATATGAAATTATTTCTTGCACCACTTATTGGTCCTTCAATCACTAACAAAAAATTCAACCTCTTTACCCTTCATGTTAGGAAGATGAAATGGCAAGATACAATTTATACCACTTTTGTGCCCCTGTATTAGTGTGTCTCATTTCAACTCGCATTGAAGCCTATTTCCAAACTCTTACATCGAACTAATGCCATATGTCTGCATGGTGTTCATAACTCTATCTCAAGCCTTGAGCACCAAATCCTTATTCACCATTTGTTTGGTCACCAAGGATATTTGGGTAACCCTTGTCTTAGACAAGGGCATCTAGGAAGTCTTTGTCCTTGACAAGCAAGGGCCTGAATTTGAGTATCCTAGTGCTTGCTACCTATTTATTGTTTCCCATTCACAATGTCTCAATTTTACCATTGGAGGTTGGCCTAATCAATGAAATACATTGATAACCCTATATAAGAGAAATCTTCTAATTTATTTTTATATCTATCATCCACCTAAATTAAGCACTCCAATCTACAAAGATTCATTAAGTATCAAGGAAACATTTCATCCCACCATATTCTTCAAGAACTCTCAATGATATAAAAATAATGGAAGAGTAAGTTACATCAATCTTCATGCAAGCATATGTTTATGTATGATTTCCTTTAGGTTTTGTCATGTCATATCATGTTATTGAGTCAACATTTGTGATCACATTCAAAGAGCATACATCATCAATGTTTATCAAATACAATAGATTTGAGGGATAATATTCAATATTTTCATTCATTATTCTAATTCAATTCAAGGGTTATTTCCAAACTGGGGGTTTTCCCTAGTCAAACCCTTCCCCACAACATATTTCCCTCTTTTTAAGGTGCAGGTTATAGGTTCAAAAACTACAATTTTAAAATTAGGTAGAGTAGATAGAGACAAATATATCCAACATTTACATGAACAAAAAGTGGAGGAAAAGATCATCCCACACACCTATGTCTGATAATTTTCAAACATGTCTTTAATAGGATGTTCAAGGATGCATTTTGATCCTAGACATATCTCTCATTTGTATTTGACATTCTAAGGATAGGATTTTCGAAAGCATCCTTGTCCCACACTTTTATGCTTAGATTCCAGTCATTGGTTCCACTCTACTCTCTAATTCTATATATGTCTTTATATCTACATATCACATTTGAAACTATCTATTTATATTAATTAATTTAAATTTCACACTTTTAGTACTAGATCTAGCATTCAATTTACATCTTTCGATAGCACATTTTCAACTCAACCAAAGGGATGAGCATAGGTCAATTTACATTCTTCCTTTGGAGATGAACCTATTTATCTTATTTATCTTTGATAAATTGAGTAGTCCAAATAGGTTTATTCCTTGTTAACATAGATAAACCTATAAACACCTATTTTCATGACCATTACAACAATCTCCACTCGCAACTCACTAAGAATTATTATATATTTTTCAAAGGGGCAGCATAGATAAATTTTATTCATTCAACCTTAAAAATTCCATTTCTACCATCATTGTAAATGAAGTGGTCAACAAATGCTTTCACTGGACCTCTCTGACTTGTGCTATATCTTTGGCCTATTTTCTCACTCATTTTCTATGTCTCTCATGCTAGCTTCCCCCTATTCTACAAAATCTTCAATTTTGGCTATGATAAAAATTTCATTATTAATTAATGAGTAATGCCTCTACTTCAATCCAATAAGTTCTATCCATGGCATTTTCTCCTTCGCCTACCACCAAAATAATATATTTCCCAAATCACTCATAGTAACATTGATCTCCATTATACTCTAATACCAAATAAAATTTTTTAATGAATATTTGATATTTATTGATTCAATTTATGACTTTTTAAAAAGGTGATACAATTTTAAAACTAACATACATTTCTAAAACTAGGTCTTAACTATGATAGTTTATTATTCTAAACTAAATTTAAAAATTATCAACTAATATAATATTTTCAAGCATTTAGGTGATTATTTTTCATTATATATATATATATATAATAAAAAAAACCATTTTATGATTTTCCCTATAATTTTATATGATATACTAGTGGACATCTCATTCAATATTTCTAGTAGTCCTATGGCTAGTGCCAATAATTTATAGGATGCTTATATAATAAAAAATAATAAAAATGTTCGTATAAGGTTTACCAAATATAGGTGTAATCGGGAATAGAATAAAAAAGAGTACATTCAATATATATAATGGAGACACATTGTCTATACTGATAGTTATACTAGGTTCTTGTGAGATAAAAAATATTGTATTGAAAATATTGAATCAAATGATTGAAGATAGATTTAGAAAGGCATTTAAAATAACAAGTAGTGTCAAATAAATTATATTCATCATTTTAAATGATAATGTGAAATTTAAATTATTGAGACTCATTTTTAAATAAAATTATGTTTACTGAAAACAAAATGCAATCTTAAGTATCCTTAGAAGATCAACTATAGTAAAAGCTATCAAATCATGGGCCATCTGCTCTAAGAAGATTCAATCACATGACCTCAATGATGTGTGGATCAAATATTTGAACCTTAAGTTAATTTAAAATAAGTAAAGTCAAAATTACATTTCAATTGTCATTTAGATTACTGTATAGTATATATTCTCAAAGGATTAATTACAATTTAGTACATGTTAATTTTATAATATAATATATTATAGTATATAATATTATTTTAGTAATAAAAAGATTTACCATGCAAATAATCATATTGACAACAAAAGAGTAATTAAGTATGTCTAATGTTTGGTTTCTATCTCTTGTTTAATATTCATTAAAGGAGAAAAAATGATCTTAAGAAGAATATTAATTAATGGATACTCTCTTTCAATGCTACATCCTTAAATGATATGTAAGCATAATTGTATCTAGGAGGAAAAAACCATTCAAAGGATAATATGGATTAAATATTATTTGTGGGATAGATGACTTTTATAGTTCTCTCTTTAAACATAAAATAATTCAACAATTTGAAAAAAAAAAAAACTAATTCTAAATCTTGAATTAAAAAAATAATAATAAATAATTATTATATTCTTATTGAGCAAAGATTACTTTTAATTATTACTATTTTTAAATAATAGCCATGTTTTAGTACTTATACTCTAACATTGAGTTTGTGATATCCTCAAAAATAATTTATGGATTACATCAACAACTTAAATTTTACTAACAGAAATATATCGAAGATATAATAAAAAGCTATCTATCTAGACATGTATAAGGTAGGGTCATTAAATATATGCCATATTCTTGTCAAATAAAATTAAATTCTTATAATAGTGTGGACTTACAGTTTAAATTCAAAACATAATAGAATTCGGGTGAAGAAGTTAAGGATCAAGGTACATGACTAAAATATTTTTTTATTGAAAATGTTCATAATTAACATACGGATACAATAATAGAGTAAAAATTAAACAGTGAACCATATATAAGGTAGCGTCATATTGGCTCCCACAACAGTGTATCCACTTGTTCATACATGATATCCTCAGTTGTGTCAATGTGATATACATCTTGAACATCAAGTGGTCTATTGTGCAATAGGAGTAGAAGCTTATCATATTCTGAATGCATATTCACGAGCTCTTCTTGCTTGGTTGCCAATTCAGATTCAAGCTCAGCTATTTGCTTCTCCAATCCATTGACTACCTTCACACTTCCTAGAATTGGGTTGTTAACCCTTGCACTTGCTTCACTAACCAAGCTGTTTACTGCATCTACTCTTTGTTTAGTCTCCAAACCCTAAAGCAACGTCACTTAAATATGTGAGTCCCACAATCAAACTAAAACATATTTATGTCGACACACATAGACTTACAATTTTAAATATATTGTATCTATAAACCAAATTCATTAAATAGTATGCAATGCTACACTGGTATGGCATACTATGGGCCATGGTATCAAAATAATTGTAAAATTTTCATTAAATAAGATCTTATGTAATTGGTGAATCTTAATTTTATCTTTAAGAAAAAAATATTCATTCAAAATTAGATTAAATTAAGAACTTATGTACCTAATAGAGCTCTGTAGTCAGCTGAAACTACCAGCGTTTTACCATATCTCAAATTTTAATCATTGCATGAGATGTCATACTAAGAATTACCATTACTAAAATGTTATCATATGCCATACTAAGAATTACAGTGCGAGGCGTTTGCAGGAAAGCGGAAAGAGTAGACGCCTTCTCTTTATCAATTTCCTTGTTGACATGTATTATATCAAGAAAGAAAAAAAATCTTTCTCATACTGGTGAAGAAATCTCCTTTGCTATGGTATGACAAATATAGAGTTGATTTTTGAATGTGATTTATAATGTTGATTGAAAAAAAGCTAATACAGCTGAATCTAACAGAATTCAAAAACTAAATTCTATCGGCAATTCTTATCTACCATGAATTTACTGATTGAGTGGCGTCTCATGTGATGCAGGCCTCGGAGCATAGGTATACCAGACTCTGTAGTTTTCCTCAATGTCTTCTTTAAAATTATGTGCATATCTTTGCAGTTTTTCATACAGTTTATACGAATCGAAGGAAACCCAGCAGAAACAAACTCAGTTGAAAAAGAAATGAAATTTTGAAAATGAATTGCTGTCAACAATTCGTATATCTACCATGAATTTACTTGGTGCATGGCATTTCTTAGATTAAAAAAAAATTCTCTCAATAATTCATATTTAATATAAATTTACTAATTCGATGGGATTTCATAGATTCGCAACTACTTCATATCTACCATGAATCAACTGATTCGGTGGCATTTTATTCTATTTGTACCATTCATTCTAATGATTGACTACTATTCATCAAACATAAATCAATTTTCTTTCAAAAACTACGAGTACGCAGTTAAATCTGATAGAATTTCTGGCAAACTAGACATTTGGAACAGAATTAAAGATGATGACGTTCAAAAGCAAGAACTAAAAATCCCTTTTCAACAGAAAATTAAATCTGGGCCATGTTTAAAACTTACTTGAAGCAGTTTAACGATATTGTTGGTTCCATACACTCTATGCACGACTGTGAATTTGTCTGGGTCATATGCAGGAAAATGGGGAGCCAAAATACAATCTTCTGAACATTTCTTGCGAGTCAGTCTACAGGCTGCGCAAGATACACTCGTTCTTTGCCTTTTCGCCATCTCTGGTGTTACTGTCAAGAACCCTAACACAAATACCTTTTATAATACAATGCTACCCAGTATCTTACATTGGAAAGTTTTGAGCCAGACTCAGTGGGGCCTCCAAAAGTCTTTTTTCAAACACGTCTTTGTCCATTAAACAAAATTATTAAAATTATTCTTTTTTCAGTCTAGTTAAAATTATTCTTTTTTCAGTCTAGTCGGAAACCAATGAGAAAAGGAAGGGAGCGCCAGGTATGAAACCGATTACACTTTAATAAAAGACGGAAATATTAGGAGTCTTTTGGAAATGCGTGAGAAAGGGAACGAAAATTTCAACAGGATTTATTGTCATTAAGTGTCGCAATATCACATATGCTTTGAATTATATGGTATAAAAACTTAAATCATGTGCTTCCAATTGAATCATATGGTCTGTGGTTGCGGCTTCCGGTCCCAGGGGCATAAAGAGAGAGGACATGGGCGGCTAATGCGACAAAACACGGTGCGCGAGAAAAGATATTTGAAAAGAGACTTGCGTCTGACATTTTTGAATTGAAGACTCAGCCCGGCGTATATCTCACGGCATTTTCGGATTGAAGACTCACAGCCCGACATATGTCTCACGGCCAGATATACCCATTTAAGTTAGAATATGTAATTAAATTTTGAAAAAATCATATTGTTTATTTGTTGTTTTTCGATTTGATTGCCTAAGTATTTTTGTATGAATGTTTAGGATAACACTCTTTGATCCATTACTTTTATCATCTTTGCTCTCTTTCATTCTGATATAGATCATGAAATGTGATCCAAAATGTTGATGCAAAAATGCTGACGCAATCAAATTCAGTAGCAACAAATAGACAGTCAAATGGATTGTGGAAATCAAATACCATATTATTTGAAAGGGAGATTTCCATACACTTTTGTATGGCAATGAATCAATAAAAAGATGATACTAAAGGAGGCCAGTTTATAGACAGATGCAGATTGGCTATAGGAGGTGATTTTAATATGGTGAAACACTTTATAGATTTCTATTAGCATAGTCAAATTAAGTTAAGCTATGAAGAATTTGATAAATGGCTAAATTGTGAAAATACCTTTGGGGTTTCAAATCCAATTCATCACAAATACACATCTCAAACTCTAATTCTTACACTTGGCCTAATTGGACATGTGAAGAGGGTAGGAACTTTGGCACGATTGATTTCAAGTAAAAAAAATTATATTAATATAGTTCAAAACATATACATCATATACATTCCAAGGATGTAATCACACTGGTGTCCTACAGTCACTATCTAAAGTATCATTTTACATGTATTTCAAAAATGGCCATAGCCCTATGTCAGATCACTTAGCTTTACATCATGTACAATATATAAGAGGTTTTGTATAGAAAACTTGCCTCCTGTGTCAGTTATACATATAGCAAAAATAACACAGGTCAATGAGCACCTAAAACATTCTCCCCAGTCCTAGGAGAAGGATCATCTGCATCTTCAATCTTAAGTCTCTGCATATACTGTGCCAATCCATCAATCTCCTTTGGGTGTAACATATCCATGTGTTTCTTGAAGTATTGAACAAACTGGATATCCACCTTGCAAATCTAAAGAACACCCTCTCGGACCAGAATCATGAACCTATCTTTTGAGATCTCTAAAATAGCAGAAACCTGAGACATAATGTAAAAGTGTGTGAGTTTAATATTAAACCCGATAAGCCTCCTCCTCTTGTTTTGAAACACCTCTCCATTTCTTTCTTTCTCGAGAAACCACATGATTTCACAAAACAATATAGATCAGAACCAGTTCAACCTAAGATCAAAAGACTCCACAAACCCAGCAAGGATTTCACTCTAGGAAGGATCAGGCCAATGGTTCCAGACAATAGGAGAGACATGGAAGATGGATCACACACCACGGAAAAAATCACATTCAAAAGACAAATGCTTAGAAGACTCCTGGACATTACACACTCCACACCTAATAGGTTTAGGACCCACAATAGATAAAAAAGAACCAACAACTAACATTTTAAGAAGAAGAAGCCATCTAAAATAGGATTTCTTAGGATCAATGGGGGAGTGCCAAAAAAAATCAAAAACAAATTTCCACCTGGACTTAGGCCAGTGAAGACCCCAGCACTAATTGACTCAAGTGAAGATAGATCAATCATCCTTCAAAATCATGTAGATCTACTTAGTAGAAATGTCCAAAAAGAAGAGCCATCCAAACATTTTAGTTGTTTCAAAAAAGAATTAATATCCAAAATCTTGCTAGGAAAAAAAACAACCAGTACCTTTAACAATAAGAGAATATGTTTTCTTTTGTGGGGGAGGAATCCCATATTTAGAGCTGATCTCGGTCCAAGACCCAAGCCGGTTGTCAAATAGTACATTGCTACTTAGAGAAATGTCTTTTTCATTTCAAATTTTAGCAGAGCGTTAAGTTCACCCCCCACCAGATAGATCCATCCATAACAGCATATGAAGGAGAATTACCTATAGCATTCTTAGAAGGGAGTAAACTCCTTACCTATGACCATGGCTTCCATAGTGAAGAAAATACATTAGAACCAAACACCTTCATATTATAATCCCCCAAAACAATATCACATAAAGGGATATTCTTCCATTTTTTGCCTTTTTTAATAACAGACCTTTCAATATTGTTTTTGATCAGCACCTTCCATGGTTCATTACCATTCAAAGCTTTGAAAATCCATTTAGAGGCTAGGGCAATGCCATGAGCCCTGATGTCTTTGATACCCAATCCACCCATAGTCCTTGGTCTACAATAGTAATTCCAATTCACACAATGTCTCTTATTATGACCCATCCCATCAGACCATAGAAAGTTCCTCATGATCTTCTCAAGCTTGTTGGTTTGTTAGTTAGAAAACAACCATGCAGAGGCACTGTAAATATGATGAGAGGAAAGAACCTTTTGCAAAATTTGCACTCTTCCAGCCAATGAGAGAAGGCGAGACTGTCATTTTAAGTGTTTCCTCTCAATTTTAAAATATAACCAAAGCCACATATCTTGAATAGAAGGGTTAACAACAAAAGGAATACCAAGATATCTAACAATAGAATTCGGTCCCGCCCACTGCCAACCTTTGCAGGAGACCCAATTTGGAGGAACATCAGACCAACCAGGAAGTGGCGATTTGTGGGGAGCTACCTTTTCTTCAGACGCCAAGCAGAAAAACTGCAATCTATTCATAGGATTATCAAAGTTTTCCTCATTCAAAACCAAAAATAAAGCACTATCATCAGCAAATTGGGCATTAATTAGATCTTCAAAATTAGGTAAGGTTATCCCTTTGATAAAAGGACCGAGTGCAGTAGCTCATAGAATGTAGAAAAGTTCATCAGCAACAATGACAAACAAGGTCGAGGCAATGGGGCAACCTTGCCTGATAGACCTCCTTAGGGGGATAGGTTTAGAGAATTCACCATTAACCTCAACAATTGTGGAAGAGTCCTTAAAGAGAATATCAATCCATTTATAGAAATAGGAAGGAAATCTAAAAGCTTGCAACATTCCTCTAATGAAGGGCCACTCAATTCTGTTGTAAGGTTTCTCAAAGTCCAGAAGAATCATTGTAACATTATGCTTGTTAGCTTTAGACCAATGCATTGACTCCCAACTAGAAACCAAATTTTCTAGGATATATCTACCTTTAATGAATCCAATCTGAGTGGTAGAAACGAAGTTGTTAAATAACCCAACAATCCTCTTGGCTAATACTTTTGCAAAAATCTTGTAGGAGATATTTAGTAGGTTAATAGGTCTCCAATTTTTAACCAAAGTCTTATCCCCACCTTTAGGTACCAATTTTATGACACCTCTATTGATGTTTTCTCCAAGAGATCCCTGATTAAATACATCTTCATACAAGGAAAACAGTTCCAAACTTATCCATCCTGAGTGCATCTTATAGAATTCAGCAAGTAACCCATCTAGCCTTGGGGACTTACTATTGGTCACTGAACTGATAGCAACTTTAATCTCCTTAAGTGAGATCTTTTGGCTCGAAGCCTTAGCCTCCTCATAGGAAATTTTCGTAGGGATTAATAGCAAGCACTTCTCAAGAGCCTCTTGATTCATAACACCATGTTCAGATGAAAAAAGGCCACTATAAAAATTGAAGAAAGCCTCCTTAATGGACACCAGATCATTGGTGAGAGCGTTGTTGACTTGAATCTCTTCAATAAATTCCCTTCTATTCTTGGCTCTAAAAATATTGAATAAGTAGTTGGTTCTCTTTTCACCACCTTTAAGCCAATTTATTTTAGCTCTTACCTTGTGCCCTTGGATCTTGAAGTGTTGTAGTTTCCCTAAGAGATTTTTGACCGAAGCTAGCTCTCCCTATAGAGTTAGGTCATGCCCCTTACTTTGATGCTCCTTATCAATACCATTGAGCCTATTATGTATATAAGACTCTTCCCTAGACTTTTCCACAACATATTTCTTATCAATGATCTAGAATATTTTCCTCCAAGTAACAATGAGAGCCTCCCATTGCTGCCTAGTTCTGAGATCAAGAATACAAAACTTGGTCAAATGGGAGACCATCTTAATAGCATCACGAGTTTCCTCATCCTTCAGAAAAGAAACATTAATTTTAAATCCATTCTCCCTATTAGGTCTGATCACTGAGGAGGGATCAAGTTCCAGATTTACAATGACAAAGATAGGAGAATGATGTGAAATACTAGCAGGAGAATGATGTGAAATACTAGCAGGAGAAAAACAAATAGGGGCCTAACCCCCCTGTGAGGAAAAATAAAAAATTGAAGCATCTGCATAGCATCTATCCAATCTACAATACATTCTCTTCTTACCACTTTGATTATTACACCATGTGAAACAAATACCAGAAAAGGAGCCCTTTTTCCTCTCCAGAGGATCTACCAGATTAAATCTCCTCTTGAACTTAGCCCAGAAGAAGTTTTCATTACCCTTCCAACAATTCTTATTGCCACCACTTTTTTCATCACCATGCTCTATCATGTTAAAGTCACCCATAAAAATCCAGTGGACATTCGGGAGACTGGTTGTCAACCAATCCCAAAAACTGGCTCTATCTCTATAATCATTAATAGCATATATATTACAAATACCAAAGACACAATCCTTCTCTTTGAAAGTGACCCTTAGAGCCCTTTGGCAAGGGGAAACAACATTAGCAATGATCTTATCTACCCACTTAGGACCAACCAAAATGGCAGTACCACCTTGACCCCTATCATGATTAGAGTGGAACCCAATGGCGTGACCCCACAAAAAAATCGACATGGTATAGGCATGGAACCCTACCACTTTGATTTCTTGAAGGAAGATAATGTCTTTCTCCTTGCTATTGTTACACCATTTCCTAACCACATATTTCCTATCAAACATCTCCAAGCCCATAACATTTCAACTATGAATGTGCATCATCATAAATTTATTTAGTGGAGGGTTTTTGGTTCTTGTACAACCTATTAAAGCATTTTGGCACTTCATTACCTTTTTTACTATTATCATTAGAGAGAGATTGTCTATCTGATGTTTTCCTTTTCTTCCTAACCTTTTTACTAACAACCTCTATAAAATGCTCATAATTGCTAATAGCTATACCATCAACACCGAAGGGTACAATCTACTTATCAAAAGATGCATCCAACATGGAATTAATGATACCAGGTAAGGAGTTACTCATATTCAACTCAGAGGGGAATTGGAAGGCATTCCTTATTAAACCAACTTTCTTCTTAATACTTGCAAGAGCAAGCAGTTGTGCATTCAATCTGGTGGGGATGAGAGAATATCAACCTTACCTTTATCACAATTAGAAATATTATCCTGTACTGAGTGACACCTGACAAGAATGTTGGAATTAACAACCATGTCAGTAGCTTGGACAACCTCGTACTCATCCTCAAACAGAGGATTGGAGAGGCTAACAAATTTGTTACCATTCCTATCATCAGTCAGGCAATCAAGGCCCGAATTGACCTTCTCAATGCCAATATCAGATGTGGTATCCACTGGTAAATTACTACCTTCTTTAGTTTTATTAATAGAGTTATGTACTTTACTAGGATCACTTCTCAAATTGCCTTTAGAAGCAATCTTAAAATTAGCACTGTGAGAAATTTTTAGACAAGGGCAATCTTTCCTCATATGCCCATTAATTTTGCAAAAAAAATAGGCACCCAAATTGCCCAACATGGATAGTTCCCAAGCAAATATCTCATCTTCAAAATCAAGAGAGAAAATGTCGAGAAAGACAATCTCAGGATAAAGCACTAAAAGAGCTCTAACATTCATGTGAGGGAGAGTGGTTCTCGATTCCTGAACTTGCAGAACCGAGCCCAATGGTTTCAGAATCTGAGGAAAGAATGGCCAAAATTTGAGTTGAGGTTCTTAATTTCAACCCAATTAAGGGAGGAATGGGCAATAACCTGCTTGATATTCCCTTTAGGGGACCAAAGAAATGCCCTAAACAAAGAGTGCCCCACATTCCAAAAAAAATTCTTCAAAACCCTATCTTGCATATAATGGTTTTTCAAAAACACCACAAATAATTTCTTTTGAATCATTCTACAAAAATTAACATGAATACCTAACTTCTTACCCCAAACATTGGCAATACAATCATCAAAAAAATTCCACGAGGGCAAAGACTCTCTATCCATACAGACAAGTAAAATTGCAATATTTCTTAAATGCGACTACTTGGATCTAATGGATTTAATCATATTTTTATTTGGAGACAATGACAGGGTCTTCAACCCGAGAGGACGAGACTTACCATTTCCTCCCCCTTTAGGGTTGTTGACCGCACTGCCACCACCAATTCCGAGTCTATCTCCATCGGTTGAGGGCCCTCCCGGACTGATCTCTGTATCAATTTGCTCCTACCTACAAAATGTTCCATCAAAAATAGAAGGAGGGCAAACTATGGCCAATTGTTCTAAGACCAATGCTTTGTATGAGAGAATTTCATGCTTACTCTTATGCAGATTTAAAATATCATTCTCCAAACTCCCACTATTATTAATGATATGTTCCTCATTATTCTTGCAACTGGGCTTGTCATCATTAACACTACCCATCGACCTTCACACGAGCGGCCTCAGGGAAGGGTCACAACTGCCTAAGCCCAAGAGCACTTGATGAAAATCATGCAGAGAAAAAAAGAACACATAAGCAAAAGGAACAAAGGGAAAGAAACACAAACAATGCAACCTGGAACATAACAATCAAACACCAAGGAGGTGACATAGGAAAGACATCAATTACACACAAAGATGATGCAGGACAACAAGGGAAACACATGAGCGCCAGCAAGCTAGGTACAAAAACCAAGGAGGGTGAATAGACATCCTTCCTGGAATCATACCAGTTCTAGAGCGCTCCCACTAATCTAAAAATCGTTTAATACCTGATTTGAAGTAAATTTAGAAAATTACTACGTGATTATTTATATGTAGTTCATGTAATCTTTTAAATAATTAAAAGGTAATTTAAATTAGTTCTCCCATGAAAAATTTGGCTGACTATCAAGATGGTTATACTATTTTAAAAGATAAATTGTTGTAATGAATTTTAATGCATTGAATGGTGAAATTAGTATGTTTATTTCAATTTTATTTTTCTATTTAGTTTTGTATTTATTTTGAGATGATATTAATTGTATTAGATTTTCACAATGTATGACAATTAACTAACGATATTTTTTTATTCATTTGTGAGAACTTTGTTTCCTTTGTTCAAATCACACTTAATGTTCCATTATCAACGTGAAAGGGATCTGGAGTACAAAGTGGTTTGTTGCAAAATAAGACATGTTATCTAGAACAAGGAAGGATAACATAATTTATTAATAATAATATTGTACTCAAGTCAGAATATGTCTATGGGAAGTAATGTTTATATTACTCTTTTAGGTAGATATAATACAAAAACAATTAGAGAAAGTATAAGCTCGATTTGATACTTCTCAATATCTAGATACATATTTCACATTATATCATTTGATGAAAATGAAATATCATTTAGGAAATTTCATAAAATACAAATACCTCTACAAATCATTGTCAAATGTGAAACCTTGTTAGTTAAAACCTATTGGAAATGGATCTAGTTCTAACATATCTATGGAATATTATTCTAATAATGAGAAATAGATATATCAAAAATATAACCACCAAATTTCATTGTTACAGGATTGAATAATACCCCAAAATATTATTGAAATTTAGTATTATTATTTTGAGTTATGTTGGTTCGCACAAAAAGGGCATTGTTTTATATGTGATTTTCAAAAGTTTAAGATGTTACATCCTCTTGGTCATCAATATTTTGTTCACATCAAATTAATATATTCATTTCATATAAACCTATAGAAAAAATAATTAAAAACAAAATATCACATTCCTATCAATTCCCAACCATACATCATGTGCAAACAAAATTGATTCATATCTAACAATTGCATGTTGATGAAGAGGGTCATTAGGTTTCTCACATTATAGTGTATTCAATATCTTGTGGATCTTAAATCTAATGGTAACATATCTTTGTGAATGGACCTAGAGTGAAAAATCATTGTGTAGAAGGAAAACGAGGCATCTATATGAAAAATTTATCTTAAAATAGATACATTTACTAAATCACCACCCTTTCTAAAGTCTTAGATTATTAGTTTGGATTCATTAGTGCATGATGGAGTATCAGGGTAAGTATTCAATAGATTCTATGATTACTACTTGTAGAAACCTAAAATTTCCATAGCCTAATTAAATAAATATTTTATTTATTTAATCAAATTAATCCTAAGCCTTCTATTAATGAAATATTTTTTTATTTATGAATTTAATTCATTAATCCTCTTCTAGACTTTCCCTATTTAAATAAGTATTTTTTATTTATTTAAAGTATCCTTTTCCTAAATTAAATAAATGTTTAATTTATTTAATTGTCCCCACCTCTTCAATTAATTAAATAAATATTTATTTAATTAATTTATTCATTAGCTTTTTCACTCAATGACACTTGTCATTTACTTCTTTATTTACCTTTAACCATCCCTAATATTTTACCATTTCCTATACCTACCCTCTAATCTGAGCCGACCATTTATCCTTTCTCCTCTTCATCTTAGCCCTCCATTTATAGGGTACTCTCTATAAAAGAGGATCCCTTTTTATTCCTCCATAATAGGAATCAATCACTCAAGAGTCTATACTCTGTCAAATTTCTTACACAACTACAATTTGTTCTGTATTGATCTCTTGTGATAGGAAACAATGGAGATCAAACCCTAATGAGCATGTGAATGGTATAATCTTTCATATTTGTTGATTGGATGGTTTTACATTCTTCATTGGTATATGGTGGATTCATTGTAGAACTGGTGTATTTAAGTGTATTTATGTGGTTGAATTTTAATTGATTTTATAGTAATTTAGTTTCCAATTCCAATATATGCAATACTTATAGTTGATTAACATGAGTAATATAAGTTATATTATTGTTTTATTTTTATAATAAATACTTAATAGTGATCATCAAATATTAATTAACAATGAATCAAATTGGTGATATTTAAGAGAGATATGTGGCTAGCTAGTGATTTCATAATAATGTATTAGACCAATAGATTTCTAGTCCAATAAATTTCCTAGACTAACAAATTATATTATATTAAAAAATCTATATTAATATTCAATCAATGAATTATTTATTTTAAAAATGACCTCCTATATTATCTTAGAGAATAGAATGTCTTTCTAATTTTATATGATAAATTGATACCCAATCTTAAAATTGATATTTTTGTACTTTTTGGTTTATTAAGTGAACCCATAAATTATAACTTTTCTTAGTGATTAAGAGAACCCATTTTAATGCACATTTCAAGTTTAAAATAATGCCCTTATATGTTAAATGTAATCTTGTATACTTTTTTTTATTGCCGTATGCTTCTTTTCGTGTTTTGAAGTCTTTCTGAGCATAATTATTTATAGACATGATAGTCTCTATAACCTTATGTATATATTTTTTTACTTTCTAGAACCCCTATATCTTGTTCATAACTTTTTATTTACTTGTCATAGGTTGTGTCTAATATCTTAAGTGGGTGTCTCTTAATTATATGGTGATTATAAATTAACTAGCAAGCCAATTGTAACAAGCTCATATAGTTATTTACTTGTTGAACTCTTAGAACTAATAATATGCTATCTTGTGATTATAATGAAAAATAGTGGTCTATGAAATATTTGTTATAATAGTTACCCTTGTGTAGCATATAATGAAAAATGTTATAATGCATGCAATAATTTATTAGATATTATAATAAACATAGCATACATATAAATTAATCATATATAATTATGATGTGTATTTAAACATCTATAATATTAGGTACATTATATATCCCTCATACATTATATTACATATCTTCTTTGTATATTCCTACCTCTTTTATTTTGAATATATCATCTATTATATTACTACAATGTCGTAAATTGTATCTCATGTGATTCATATTGTGTGAACTTTCCCTTTATTCATGATTAATATAGTGTAAGTTCATAAATTGTAAGCCTTTACAATTTTACTCTCCATTCTCGGCCCTTGTCTTAGTGTGACTCCTAGATCTTTTTCATGCCTATTTCTGGCCTTGTATTGCAAAATTGTTTTCATATAATGATATGGTGACCAATTCTATGTTGTGATCTTTCATATATTGGATTTTTTTTTTCCCACCACTTTTTGGGTGGACTAGGGTGCTAGGTGCTATAGTCCTAGTGGACTAGAATGCTAGGTTCTATAGCCTCCCCATATTGGACACAATTTAAAAAAATTTCATGTACTAGTTTCCAACAATTGATTTGTGATCCCAATATTTTAATACATGACCATTGGAGGATAACCTAATTTATGAAATACCTTGGGTACCCTATATAAGAGTATATCTCGTAATTCATCTTATTATATACACATTCTAATCAACTCTTAGAGAAAGTATTATTAGCAAATTTTGTCAGATCTAACTATTGTGGAGCAACAAGTTAAAAAAATATCCATACAAGTGGTTTTTCATGATTGAACTTTTCTTGTCATGTTATGTTACCACATCAACCTTTGAGGGTACTATCCAAAGAGAATTACATCATCATCAACAACATCAAACTTGAGGTATGATATTGTGGAATCAACATTTCCTGATGGTATTAACCTTTTCCCAGAGGGTTGGCTGTCTTTTCCATTTTATCATTATTATAGGGTTAATTCCTCATGCATGAGAATCCATGGTTCTTGGAAATCTTGCATCAACCAAAAATATTTCTTTTTAGTTGTTTTTTGTTTTACAGTTTCAGCATTTCTTTCTACATTTTCTTGCATTGGCACATCGGATCTTGTGGAGTTGGATTTTTCTTGAGGACGTGATCATCTTTCCTATTCCTAAACCACGAAGCATTTGGATCACTTTCTAAAAAGTTATCGATTCCAGATTTCGAGACAATTTTCTGGCATCATAACTGCTTGGACCTATTTGCATTAGTGAATCTACCAGATACTTTATGTAGCTTGTGGAGCTCAGTTCACTGATTCCGATGTTCCTTGGCATTTGGCCGACCTTCCCCTTGATCTAAATTTCATCCATCAGGATTTTTTGGAGGAATCTCTTTGTCAGAGGCCAACCTATTGGTTTTACACGTCCGATCTTGTTCTTCAACATATGATCCCTTTTGGGCTGATTGGATCTCCTTGGATCATATAAATCATTGTAATTGAGCATTAGAAATCAGTCATATAGAACATAGAAGTTAGATCTTAAAATTTAGATGGTCCAGGAGTGACGTGTTCTGTAATTAAGCATGTTTATGCAGGCCACTGAGCTGAATATTGTAATCCGGATGTTACCAGTTATCTGTAATCAGTTTTAATGATCTAATTCATTCAGTTTTGCATTTCTTCCATCATATCGTCTTGTTTCCATTATGTTTACTCTTGCTTCCCAGTCCATTTTGATATCTTTAAGGCCCCTCCTAACCAGTGACTACACCAATTACAAACCCAGTGGTTGACCTTAGGAAAGCCCTTTAAACCAATATTTTTTTTCTCTTGTGTGCATGGGTTTAAAATTTAGTAGAAAAGGATTATAGATTTAAAAGTGAAGAGTCAAACTGAGAGATCCACACTTTGGAGAAGAAAAACACCCTATATAATCTAGAAAAGTCTAAAGTGTCAAACACTTTTTGAAAAAAAACAATAGGGAGATATTCTTAGTGACATCCTAAAGTCAAATTTGTTTTTGATATCCACATCATACACTTTCAAGGCTTGGATTCATAGCCACATAGTCCAACACTTTCTGGGTCAAATTGTAGAGTCAAGTTCCTCTCTTATTATCATTTCCATATTTGTAGTTAGAGTTTGTGTATCTATTTAACAACTTACTATTTATGTTGATTAATATCAATTTTTCATCATTACCCCTAGTTCTTGCATTCTCTTATCAAATTGAATCTATCAAGATAAATAATAATGAATAAATTAATCTAACTGTTTCAATATGTCTGAAATTGAGTGTATTGATATTTCTTTAATTTAAAGTTAGTGTAACTAGCTTTTAATAGTGATTTTAGATAATTAGGCTAGTGAATCCCATTTACGTATGTTACATTTTGGTGAACCTAGTGTGTCTTATGCTTGCGTTAACTTCTAATTTTCACATTCAAATATAATTCATATGGTTTTAATTGATTCATTTTTTCAATCATTTCTAAAATATATTATTTATGCACTTTAATAAATACATTATCTATGTATTTTTATTACATACATTTAGGGGTCTAGTTTACCTACTCTAAATGTCGATAAACCTAACAGTTCTTACATTAAGTATAATTTTGATTATGTGTGTTTTCAAATCTTATTTTAATTGTGTATTTCTTAAAATATAATAGGTGTTTCATTTCACATGTTATTATGTATTATTTATTAGCTATACTTCTCAAAATAATGTGTTGAATTGTGGCTTCTTTCACCTTATGTTATTTTAATCCATTGAATTCTAATGTAATTTATAATAGGGGTTTCAAAGATGTTTCCTACAGTCATAATTTAATTCATTCACATTTCATGCTACTATATGATATTATTTTTAAAGACTTATTCATAAAGTGTTTATATTTTATTAAAGCTTCAGTGGATGTTTCAAGTGGTACCTTTGATAATCCTCCTAGTGATGACATTGAGATGAATCATTGAAACGTAATTATGAATCCTCTTCTCATAAGGTTACTGTGGTGTAAGAGGGACTTGATTCCTAAATTTACTATCAAAATATTAACACATCTATCACCTTAGATCATACTTATTCCCCTAGCACTTATCCTAGCCATCAACATGATTTGAGACAAGAAGATGTTATATTTTTCTCCAATGATATGTAGAAACATTAAGTAGAGATCAATCTTAAGATGTTGACAACACTTTTTCTCAACCAAACAAATTGCATATGAATAATGATGATAAGGATCCATTAGAGTTATGAATCATAAATGTTAATCCTAATCTAAAATATCTTTTGCCACCGTTCATGTATAATTAATTGATTGTTATGTCTCAATTGCACTTTTAGACATGTATACCTTTAATATGTTTTAACATTTTGCACTAGCCTCTTACGAATATTCATGACTTAGTGTCTCATTAGAATTTTACACTTGCTGAATTCAGTAGTGCAATGCCTATATAATATAGCACTAATGTCAATGGAACTAGTTGTTAATAAAAATAGCCCATTTTGCCTCCTTTTCTCTTTGAGATCTTTTGGAAAATATTAAACTTCATTGTTGTTAATCTCTATTTTGTTGAAAATTCATTTTGGACACCAATTCTCCACTTTTGCTTTCTTTCAGTCCTAGTAGCTTCTACCATCTTGTCACTTCACCATTGTCTTGTTATCCACAAACCTTCATCATCTCAAAGGTCATTTCTACTCTTCATCACTCCAATAGGCTTCACTACTTACGGTTTTTTAGGGTGGTAACTCTTTGGGTTCTCTATTTCATTTACTATCTTATTAGCAACACATTATTGTATTTTTTTTATATCTATCATCTTTTCTAAGGCTATCCATGGAGATGTTAACTCCAAAATAATAGTTTAACTAAAGAAAACCTCTTAACACAATTGGACAGCATTTTTGCTTTATTTTTTGTGTGTAGGTGCAAATAAAGATAAAGATTTTTATTTTGCTAGAGCTTCAAAGGAATCTCTTGGCGACATCTCAAAACTCCCTCATCATGTAATCTCATATAGTATGTCTTCATTCTTTTGAATTCACTATGTATTACATTATTATAATATTTAGTCTTTAGAATGATATATAGAGCATTATGTATCTTATAATGGTAAATTTGGTTATTTATCCATCGAAGATGTTAGTGTATTGCACTATGTCCTAGACTTGCACATTTGTCCTAGACATAGAACACACCAAGTTGTCAGAGAGATCATTGTGACTTGTATTTTTTTTTTAAGTCTTAATAGTTTAATTAATTCATATGTTTGGTTAACCAAACAATAAATTAATTATTCAATAAACTTGACGGTTCTAGTTACTTGAAGTTTTGTTCAAAGTGGATAGTTGGGAATTGAATTATTGAAGGGTTTGATTAATCTTTATAGGTTCTCATTTTTCATACTATACCATTACTATACCATATATGTAGTATATATGGTTTTTTGTTATAACCATTCTATGTATAAGAGAATATCCCTCAACCTATACAAATTTGTGCATTTTTGGATCAACTACATAGCTTTCAATGTGTATTTTTACTCTATATTCGATTTCCTATTGAGATCATTGCTCCATTTCACCTCAATGAACGATCTTGTTTAATTTCAAACATTGACTCCCTTTAATTATTTTACCATTGACCTATTTTTGGCTACCCTTTAAATCTTTCAACCAAGTTAGAATCTAAGAATCTTTTGGCAGATTCAAGCATTGTGCATAGGTATATGCACCTTTTTATCGTCAAGCTAATTTCTTTCCAAATTAAAACCATGGGCTACTAAAAATTCATCTTTGTCATCGACAATGTTATAAGTTTGAAATCCCAACCATAAATTTTGTCACAAATGCACCAAACATAATATGGATGTGTGAAATTGGCATGAGGTGCAAGTTGTGACCCTATATTTTACCATATTTTAGTGACTTGATCATATAGAAGATCAACTACAATTAATTAGCTAAAAGGATATTAAACATGAAGTAAATAAAATTTATTAATTACATTGAAAAAGAATATTCAAATGTTGTGGTAGTAAACTAGATGAAAGCAAATGATTCCCCCAATGCTCAACAAAAAATTACAACATTCGATGTGAAGTTCTTGGTACTTAAAATAATGTTTGTGTTCAAAATTAATAGAAGCTACTTTTAGCCAGAGGAATAGGATAACTCCATTGCAAAGATTTATGTCACAATATAGATCTTACTGTAGTCTTTATACCCAAAGGATACAACAAGTGAAATTAGAAACTGTGGAAGACAACACAGACAATAAATCATCCAATCGTGAACATTCATAAAGAAAATTTATAACACAAGTAAATGGGCTAGCAATAGTTTCATTGTATTATACCTTCAATATCCAAAATACATTACATGTTTTAGATATCAATCTCTATTCCTCTTTTAGTAGTCATGAGTATATTTGTAGTCAACTATCCTTTCTCGTATATTCTATATAAATTGGATATGAAGTATATAATTCACATGCTAAGATATCAATCATAGAGTTAGCTAGAGGTCTATTTGTATATTGTAAACCATATGTAGTAGCCTAAGTCAAATTTGTTCTTGGTCCTTTGTCCTCCCAACATTAGCTCTCCTTTTAAAATGGTGTCTTGTCCTCAAGGCATAAAACTTAAGGTAGGAATATTATGTGTTTTGTTGCCTCTCTTTTTTCTCCAAGTTGGTCTTGGCTTATTATATTATTCAAACTTTTCCCTCAATCTATATTAGTGTTGTCTCTACTTCTAATAGTATGGTAGGATTCTAGAATTGTTATTGTATTTCTTTGGAAGAAATCAACAACCCTTGAAAATGTATTAGATGTGTATGTACTATCTCATGGAGCTCCTTTATTTGGTATTTGTGTTGCTCCTTCTATATGTGGGATTTTCTCAACTATCCATTTAATAACTCTATTCTCATCTTCTCACCTTCATTTATATCACTTAGTAGGTTATACTAGTTTATTTGATCTAGTGATTATAATATTTGATCCTTCAAATTCATTTAAAATAAGTCCTAGTTTGAAGGTATTCATTGTAAACCATTGAGTAGATCAAGAGTGGGGAATCTGAATGCTGATCCAGCTACCCAAGTCATCATGACTCAAACTAAGAACAATCTCCTCTTGATTCTATACTAAGTGAATCTTCCTTAGACTTCCTACTAAAATAGTCAACTATCTCAACACATCCCTAATCATTAGAGAATTATAGCATCACCTACATCTTCAAGTATCCATGAGCACCTTTAACTGATCAAACTATGTCAAACTCTAAATCGCCACATAGAACCATCATAAAGTATAAAGTAAATGATCATACACTCAATACAAAGAGAACAAACCAAGATAAATTCCAAATATCCTAGAGATTAATAATGAACATAAATATGACAACATGATCTAACCATCTCGTCATACGAGAGCACATTCTCTATGTGAACAAATCAACTATGTATACCATGCCAAAAATATAAACTAGTAATCAAGAGTATACCATGACATACTAGAAACAATGATAACATGTGAAATGAAGGTATAAACCACAACTCAACCAAGGACTCCATGATTTTCCAAATGTCCCCATCCTCAAATATCATGAAGATCACCATCTCCTACCAATGTAACTTCTAATGTGAAAGAAACTTCTACAACAATAGGATCTAATGAATCCTCCAAACATCCACCATCCAACGATGAATATACATCACTGCTAACAAATCCCACTGACTCATGATATTGAGTGACATGTGGTATCATGATAACTATCTCCTAAATCAAGATCATCTAGGTCTACACACATACAAAGTTATTTAATAATAGCAAGTGTACTAATTAAATACAAGCCAACAAGATACATACAACCACCAACAAACCAACAATCAAGAATCAATTCTACAGTACCAACTGTCTAAGTATTATAAAAGATCATCCATCCTCTCATCTTAATATAAACACACCTATGCACTAATGACCATTGGCAATGCCAACTAACAAGTATGCACCATATTTAATCAAATCTAGTGGATGTAGATAATATACATCCAAGTTATCCCATTGCAACTGAATACATGATCAACCAACACAACTGCATAACATATAGGTCAAAAAATGCATAATAATAACACCATAATCATCACAAATGTTGTAATTGCACTCAACTATCACCCACATGAAACTCCAAATTTCAAAACTTGTCTACCCATGTCCTTAAATTGAGAACAACCTATGTACATATCACCATGAATGTCCAACTGTAGAAAACACCTATAAACATGTACTAAGAAGAACCATAATAAAAAAACATGCACTCTCTCAAGGTTTTGCCTCTTGACTCATCCAAATGCTCACACAATCACACCCCGAATAATAAGAACCTACAAGTGATCAACCAAGTACACACTTCTCTATACTCATCGAACTAATTAAATATTAGCATCACTATATAGTCAACTAATCATGCTCTCCAACTACTATTTGAAGTAAAAAAAATTATTCCATTTGCAAAATTTATGATCCATACTGTGTTAATAAGAGCATCAAGATTTTACTCCCCAAAAATTGATCAAAACAACAAAACTATAAGACTAAACCTATGTTAGACTTGTGTGATTATTATTGTCATTAATGGCAAACAGGTTATCTAGTTTGGTCCAGATGGTATGTGGATGATACATACGCTTGCAATTGGTGAGTACAATTTTATTATAAGTAGTTGATATAAATCTAATGCAGTAAGATGTAGCTTATCTACTAGAGTTACTTTCAGAATATCCCTATCTCTGAAATTCTGAGTTTTTTTTACAGTAGTCCTGGTATCAATTGTGTGTTGAGCTTGGTTGACACATTTTCATGGTATGTAATCTTTTTGGTATATATATATAAGCATATGAAGGTGTGATATACATAGCATGAGTATGATAAGGAATAGTGTGTGAAGTGAAAGATAAAGGTGATTAAGTAGTTGGAGTAGAGTTAGAGTGCATACAGCGTTGTAGTAATCCTTCGCCGGATTTGTTGTAGGTGTTTGTGGATAGTAGTACATAGATCTTTCACTAGATCTACTGTAAGGTTTATGAGTTGTGATTTGACATTAACTTGGAACTGCCCTCATGCATTTGAAGATGCAACTTTCTTCAGTTTAATTATTCATGTTGCAGTGATCATTCCAGTAGTAAGTCATTTTTGTAATCTTGCAATGACCCATTTTTGTAAACTAGCAATGAGCCACACCTTTTTCTAAACACCATATAACTAGTTATATTGTTTTGAGAGCTAACACTTTTCATGGTTTTTCACATTTGGTTTTTCCACGTATAAAATCTAGTGTTCCATTTGTGGCTGTGTTTTCTTGTTTATTTTGCTTTTACTATTTTGATGTTTTTGTGCTTAATGAAATTGACATATCAGTAAATAATTTGAGATTTGTGAGAAAGTTTTCAAAGTTGTGGGAATATTGATTCACCCCCCCCGATCTTCTGGTCTCTTCAACCAATCCAACAATTGGTATCAGAGCTTTGGTCCCTTGCTTGAAAAGATTAACCCATAAAGATTATGACCCAAAAAGGAAAAGGCCGCAACAAAACACAACCATCTACTTTACCTTTGTCATCCTCACCCCGATCGCCCTCTTGATAAAACTCTACAGCTCCCACTCTCCCATTCCCACTCTTCATATAGTATTTTAACAATTAATTTGGTTGTTAAGCTTGATGAACAAGTCATTGATTTTTATTTTGATATCGAAATATATTTTGTTGGGGGTAGAAATTTGGAGATGGTATCATTAATTTCTTAGGATTCTTTAATATAGTAATATAACAATAGAGACAAAGAAGTAATAATAGTTAAGTTTTATTTTCTTTTCTTTATTTGTCAAACTATCACATTAAAATAACTATAAGTGTCTCAAAAAGGATATCTCTCAACCCGTTTTATATATATTATTAAGTTATATAAGCTAGTCAAATAGTTAAAGATTAAAAAAACGTAAAAAAAAATATAAATTTTTACTTTAAAAAATTGATAATTAAAATAAAGAAAGTGATCATGAAAAGATATAAAGAGTTAAAATTAAACAATAGTCATTACTATTGTAGCAATGTATATGGTGTTAAAAAGAATTTTGCATAGCATCGTACTGACTCCCACAATAGTGTATCCACTTTCTCATACATGATACCTTCAGTTGTGTCAATGTGATATACATCTTGAACATCAAGGGGTTTATTGTGCAAGAGGAATACAAGCTTATGATACTCTAAATGCATATTCACGAGCTCTTCTTGCTTTGTTGCCAATTGAGATTCTAGCTCAGCTATTTTTCTCCAGTTCATGGACTACCTTGACACTTCCTAGGATTGTGTATTTCATCCTTGCACTTACTTCACTAACCAAACTATTTACTGCCTCTACTCTTCGATTAGTCTCCAAACCATACATCACATAAATGTGAGTGCCAGAATCAAATTAAAACATGTTTATTTTGACACCTATGGAATTAGAATTTTAAATATGCTGTCACAACAATTTGTAATAACCAGTGTTTGAGAAATAGAATTTGGAATGCTACAACAGCATAGCAGATTGTATCAAAAGAATTGTTAAATTTTCATAAAATAAGATCTTATGTAATTGCTGAATCTTAATTTTATATCTAAGAAAATAAAATTCGTTAAAAATTAGATAAGTGATGAACATATGCAGGTAACTTTGTACATCTTTTAGACTATAAAATAATACCACTTTGTATATCTATTAGATTATAAAATAAAACTTTAAATGGTATAACTAATTTTGTGTCCAAATTGAACATAAGCATTGAAGCTAAAATCTATCAGGGCATGGCAATCCAAGAGGTTAAATCACAAGAGAGCTCTGTAGAGTACTGTGCTCTGAACTTAAACTCTGAATCACCGTAATAAATGCATGTGGAATATGGTTTTAAATGCACTATATAGGGGATGCAGTATTTGAGCCTGGTCAGCTGAAACTGCTAGCGTTTTACCATATCTAAAATTAAAGTCATTATATGGGATGTCATAATAAGAATTACCATTACTGAAATGATATTATATGATGCCATACTAACAGTGCGAAGCGTTTGCATGAAACACCATACGCCTTCTCTTTATCAATGTCCTTGTTGGCATGTTGTATTTAATCACAATGAAAAAAATATAGAAATCTCATACTTGTGAAGAAATCTCTTTTGCTATGGCATGACATATATAGAAATCGATTTTTGAATGTGATTTTAAATATTGATGGAAAAAAAAAAGAATACACTTGAATCTAAAAGAATTCAAAAATTAATTTCCATCAACATTTCATATTTAACATGAATTTACTGATTCAGTGGCCTCTCATGTGATGCAGTCCTCGGATAATGGGTATACCAGATTTTAGTTTCCCTCGATGTCTTATTTAAACTTCTATGCATATCTTTGTAGTTTTTCATACAGTTAGTATGAATCGTAAGGAAACCCAGATGAAAAAAACTCAGTTGAAAAAAATTGAATTTAAAATTTTCAAAATTAATTGCTGTCAACAATTCATATATCTAGCATGAATTTACTTGCTGCATGGCATTTCTTAGATTCAAAAAGAATTTCTGTCAATAATTCATATTTACCATAAATTTACTAATTCGGTGGGATTCCATACATTCAAAACTAATCTCTGTCAACAATTCATATGTACCATGAATCAACTAATTCGCTGGCATTTTATTCTAACTGTACCATTCATTGCAATGATAGACTACTATTCATCAAACATAGATCAACGAGTTTCATTCAAAAATTACGCAGTTTAATCTGATAACAATTTTTGGTAAACTAGGCATCTGTAACAGAATTAAATGTGATGACGTCCAAAAACAAGAACTAAAAAACCCATTTCAACAGAAACTAAAAACAGGACCATAGTTACAAACTTACTTGAAGCAGTTTGATGATATTGCTGGTTCCATACACTCTCTGCACGAATGTGAACTTGTCTGGGTCGTCTGGAGGAAATGGGGAGCCAAAATACATTCTTCTGAACATTTCTTACGTTGCAGTCTACAGGCTGCGCACGATACAATCGTTCTTTTCCTTTTTGCCATCTCTGGTAACAGAACACTAACACGAATACCTTTTACAATGCAATGCTACCCAGTATTTTACAGTGGAAAGTTTTGAGCCAGAGAGTCAGTGGGGCCTCCTAAAGTCTTTTGTCAAACACGTCGTTTTCCATTAAACAAAGTTATTCAAATTATTCTGTTTTCAGTCTGGTCGGAAACCTATGAGAAAAGGAAGGGAGCGCCAGGTATGAAATCGATTACAGTACAAGAAAAGACGGAAATATTCTGATAATTTTGGAAATGCGTGAGAAAGGGAAGGAAAAATCAACAGGTTTTATTGTCGTGAAGTGTTGCAATGTCAGATATGCTTTGAATTATATGGTATAAAAGCTTAAATGATGTCCTTCCAATTTAAATTATTTGTTCTGTGGTTGCGGCATCGGGTCCCAGGGGCATAAAGAGAGAGTACATGGGCGGAGAATGCGACACAACGTGCTGCGCGAGAAAAGGTTGGGGACCACATATTTGAAAAGAGACTCGCGTCTCACATTTTTGAATTGAAGACTCACAGCCCACCATATCTCTCACGAGCAGAAATACCAATTTTACCTGTCAAATCTATTAGTTGCATTTGGATTTGATTGTGTTTTTGTATCAATATTTGGGATCACACTCTTGGATTTATTATTTTTATTTCTTTTGCTTTCTTTCATTCTGATGATAGATCAAATTAAGTTAACTTGTGAAAAATTTGATAAATGACTAAACTGTCGAAATACCATTAGGATTTCAGATCGAGTTCATCACAAATACTCATCTCATATTCATAACTTTTATACTTGGTCTAATTGCAATTATGGAGAGAGTAGGAAATTCAGTGGGATTGATTTCAAGTGAACTTTGACAATTCTTAGTAATTATTTATATGTAGTTTATGTCTTTTTTTGAATATTTATTATTTGAAAGGTAATTTAAAATAGTTGATTTCATGAAACATTTGGCTGACTATCAAGGTGGTTATACTTGTTATCAGCATTTTGGATGGTGCTCAAATATTCTTGATGTCCCCAATTTTTTCCACAATTCTTTCAAATGTTCTAAGTTTTCAAATCAATGGGTTCTAAGGGTTTTGGGTTTAATAATTTTAATTTAAATAAAAAGCCTTTATGTCTCTTAACTGGAAGGGTCACCACGTCATTAAAAGGGGCCATTTGAGCTTTAGGCTTAGGCGGGCTTTATTAAAACTAAAAAGTTTTATATTTTTCCTAAAGTCCTAAGTATCTTTCTTAATGTATGCAACGGGTTCTTAAAGGCCGAATAAGTCTTGTTTGATCTTACGGTTGTCGTGATACCACAATGCAAAGTCGCACGTCGAATACTCATCACAACTCAGTGATAAGCCACTAGTGGTGGGGTCGGTCAGAGATCCAGTGGTGGCAGTTAAGTGCTAACGGTCAAGCAGTAGCGGTTAAGTGATGAAGGGACCTTAAAGATTGAGCGGTAACGATATGATCTATCGGTTATCGCTAGACCGCGATTAAGAGTTGCAAGTCCTTTACACTTCGAAGACTAGCGATTGAATGGTGGGCCCGACCAATGTGAGCGGCCTAGGTATTTTAAATGGTTGACAAGTCCAAGGAAAATCAACGGTTGTCGCTATGCCACGATGGGAAGATGCTAGTCATTTACCCTTCACGGATCAGCGACAAAGGGCAAGCGGGTGACTAAATGGTGGGCCCTCTTCAAAGGCTTATGTGATTAAAAGGTGCCCTAAATTGCGTGATCTAATGGTTGTCGCTAGACCGTGATGGAAAGTTGCTCGAGTTTTATTCTTCACGGATCAACGACTGAAAGGAAAAGCATACTGAAGACATCTTTTTGGTCTGTTGGAGCAGAAAATTTGAAATTTAAATGAATTAATTGTAGAGCGTGTGGCTTCATTAATGAGAATTAATGCTAATTTGCCACCGAGGTTGCTTCATATAACCTTGTTTTGAGATTTTAATTGTAAAAGGCATTCAAGAAGATTAGCAGAGACAAGGTGTGCAGTTTCTGTGAATTCTCAGGCGACAAGTAAGTTATTTTGTGACTATAGTTTGCAATTTCTGCTTGTGTTGATATTGTCTAGTGCTAGAAGTTATGAAGGGTTATTTGAATAAAAAAATTAAAGTAAGGTTAACCTTAGATTTTTAAAATGGCACCGCAAAGAGAATTTAAGGGAAAGGTAGACTATCAGGAGAGGGCTATCTGTGATGATTTTCTGGAACGATTGGTTCAATCCACGAATAGTGCTGCCATGATAAAGGAACTTGTGCCTAAGTCTACCCGCTTGCGGATTGGTGATGGTTTATATGATAAGGGATGTTGTCTAAGAGATCCCCAGATAGGTATGTCAGGTCTAGGTCTGTTCAGGGTAGGTTTTGGTCAACGGAATGCACCTACTCCTACAAAGAACATATGGGAACTAGATGTTGGGAAATTGGTGGTCCCTAGGTTTTCCTGGATATTGATTTCTTGACTCATATTGCAAAGAGCTATGACCCAATCACGAGGATTGTGAGGAATATAAGTGGAGGCCCTCTCCTTCCAGTCCTATTGTTTAATTTCCTCCTTCCCCCTTGAGTCCTGGTTTCCAGTCAGCTGAGAATATTCAAGATGAGATTGAAAAATTGAAGCAAGCTCAGTCAATTTTTACAAATAAATATGAAGAAAAGGTCAAAGACACCATTATGAAGTTTGCTAATACTATTGGGATAGCAATTGTTTATATAAACATGAAAACAATAATGACTCTTTTAGTTTCTTTGAAGGAGGATAACACTACTTTGGAGCCATTTTTGGACAAATAGATTGCTAGACAGGTGAACTTAGAGTCCATATATTCATTATCCTAGGGAGAAGTAGGTGTTGATGATGCAATCAAATCTACTTATGAATTAGTAAAAGATTTGTCCAAGTTTGCAATAGAAATGGTACATATTTAAAGAAGAGCAAACCTATACCAGAAGGAATATGCAAATGAAAAATTTGAATTGTATCCTGGAGGCTTCTTAAGTGCAAATAAAATTAAAGACAAGGAAGTATGGATTGAGGAGCTAGGTCATAGGCTTTCTCAAAGAATAAATAATATTATAAACATGGATGACACTTCTTCTTTTATTCAAACCATTGAAGAAATTGAAAAGGTAAAATCACATTTTGGCTTTTTGGAGAAGGACGTTAAACAACTAAAGGTGACATGGAAAGGTTTAAATAAATAGAAGCAGAAAATTATCAGCTTCCCTTGGCCTAGTGATAATTTGTTCGAGTTATGGGAAAGAAAATATGTTGTGAAAGAGATAGAAAAGAAGGAAGATCCCACCGATGCTCCAACATGTGGTAGTTCAAAGGCATCCTGAAGCAATTGGTTTTTCACAACAAATTTTAGGGTAATTGGAATCTCGAAGGATTGAAAACACCAGGCGCCTGATCTATAAATATAGAGAGGTTAGTTGGCCATTTTCCAACTTGACAACTGATTAGTTGTGGAAGAGCGCATTCCAAAATCAGTTATTCTTCTACCTCAGTCGCATTTTTGGAATCGGTGTAACTTTTGGAGGGAATTTTGGTTAGGATAGGGATATTCTTCTAGGGAAGTCCAAATCTTGTTGCATCCTATATTCTATAAAAGGATACCAGGACCACCTAGAAAGGGATCGCAAGAATTTTGTATTGAAGCTCTGGCGAAATATATGCAGTCTTTGTTTTGACATTTTGAGTCAATTTCGCGTCTATGTAAAATTTTGGTGAGAATAGTAATATACAATCAGAATATTTTTTGAGCCCAGATCTATGTTGTCTATATGTTTGTATGCTGGTTTTCATTTCTGATTAGATAATCAAGGATTGTTTAATTATATAATTTGCAAGGCAAATGAAGGGAATGTTTTACATCTTCTCCTCAATGAGGAGAATTAAATATACTTAATTCATATTCATTGATAATCAGTACATTCACATGAATTTGATGACTAGGTCTAGCACAGGTTAAAAGTTTGTATATGCCAGGCATATACGGATTCAATAGATCAAAGTGGTGATATGTATGTGAATTCTATTGTCAAATTTTAACTTGATTTTGATGACTCTGAGGCCCAAATAAGGCATTGGTTTAAGTTGCTAGTATTTGTGACATTCTTTGTGATCCTTTACAAATTAAAACTGATCTTTCATTTATGTTTGGTTGCACTAAAGTGAAAAGGTATGCAGAAATTTGCACTAGTTTTCTGTAAATCATCTACTATGTTGTGAGAAAGTAGTCAAAAGCAGGTATACCCACCTAAGCTTTGTCAATCTTGAAGTGTAGGAGGTTTCCTTGTAAACCTTGTTAATTGTTTTCTTGTTTCATATTTATGTTGTTCTCTTCTTTTCTAAGTAGAGGCAAAAGATTTTGAAGAGAAAACAAAGTAGTCAAAAATTGAGACCAACAAGAAATGGTGACTCTGTTGGGGAGAGTCATACAAAATAAGTTGTATAATGCAGATCAATGTTTATATTGCATAAGTTTTTAAAATCCAATATCTCATGGTCTTTGTGAAAGGTTATCGACCATGCATTTACCCGTGTCCTTGTAATTGTCTTAACCCATCATGACATTGTTCAAATCTTTCTCTGAGAATAACTTTTTCATTATGTAGTATCCTATGAGTGAGCTATTTGTGTTCAAAATATTTTTTAATTCCCAAGCAATTGGGTGGTGACTCTGAAAGAAACGTAAAAACCAGTGCTCTTTTAATATAATCATGAATCACTTCAAGGAAGTTTACATAATGCAGAAAGGAAAGGACACTAGGTCCTACATGAAGAAGAATCCTCAAGAGAAGCTGCAAGAAGGATTTCCTAAACAAGCCTGGCAAGGCCAGAGAGAAACAGCTTCACATGAACCAGTTAATGCTTCATGGAGATAGAAAGGCACCCATACGGGTAAGTCCTCTGGATGACTAGTGTATGCAAATTCTAATACATCATCTCATGAATCTGAACAAGACATTATGGGTTTTCATACGGTTCTGTTTGGTAATAATGAGAATATTCAAACCTTTCATCAAAGATTGTCTCATACTAGCATTTTTGGGAGATATAGGAATAGCTCCAATGCTAGGGTAGATTCTTTGCCCCGAACTGTAGACAAAAATGTCAGTTTGATTGATATTGACCATATCAATATAACAGAGTTAGAGGAAATCTTTCCAGACCCTGATGAGGTTTCCTAGGAAATTGAGGCTCTCAATAAAAGAGTCCATTAGTTAATTTCCTTAAGAAACAAAAGGAGGTGGAGAAGGAAAATTAAACTAAGGAAAAACTTATTGAGAGAGATAGGTTCTTGAGACAAACTACAGATCTCGAGTTATTCACTCAAAAAGAGCCTAAAAGTGAGGATGAAGGCCCTATTATTAGAGAGATTTTGATCACCAAAATTAGTTCTACCCCCAAAATTGTTGTGCAAACTAATAGGGAGGTTCACAGTGATCCACAACTTGCCAAAATTAGTTCTGACAAGGGAAAATAGAAGGTTGTAGAGATTGGGTCTGGTTCCAAAACTGTAGATATAGTACCAAGAAGTGAAAGGGTACCTCATGGAATGTCCTTACATGAAGTTGAAGTAGAGAGAATGAGAAAAGAGAAGGAAAATCTGCAAAAGGAGCTGGAAAAAGCTGAAATAGAAGCAACCAATGCTGAATTCAAAAGAAAAATCAACTACCTAAAAGCACCTCCTATAGCTTTCCCTCAACAGATTAGAATAACCCTCACTCTTTGTAATGAAAACTCAACCAACTATGCCCATGAATACTATTTCCCCTTCTAACCAAAATAACCCTGCCTTTTCTTTTAATATGGCTCCAGTAAATCAAATACCTCATGGATTACCCCACAACCAGAATAACCAAGCTCCTTGAGTTGGTGGTCCAAGTTCAAGAATGAACATTGGGAATAATTTTGCTGGTAACCAGTTTCAGAGTAGACCCGTCAGTGTTGAGTTGTATAGACAACATTTCTTTGATGGGATCCCAGGTTATCCAAACCATGTCCCTATTGAATTAAGGGATAAACTTTAAAAATTTGCTGGAAATAATGCCATAAGTGCAAAAGAGCATCTGAAGTCTTTTGGTGATATGATTAATGATAATGAGATTGCAAATGAGGATGTGATAATGAAATTGTTTGTGCCATCTCTAGTTGAAGATGCCAAGGATTGGTACACAAGGTTGCCTGTGGATAGCATCAGTTCTTGGGAACAATTCAAAAATTGTTTTCAAGAGTAGTATAGGGACAAGAAAAATGTGAGCTTCATGCTCAATGAGTTTAAAAACATCAAAAAATATGATAATGAGGTTGTCACAAACTTTAATGCACAGTTCCAAAAGGCAATGCATAGATTATTTCAAGTGATGAGGTTAGATGAAAATGTATGTCTAACTACCTATTATAATGCCTTTGACCCAAAGATGGCCTATATCCTTAGGGATAAAAACCCACATAGTCTAAGGGATGCTTTCAGAATTGAAATAAATGTGGAAAGTAATAGGAAAGCATCAAGCAAAGTGGGAAGAAGAACTAATGGCGGACTATGGCAAGAGCAAAAGCCACAACCAAATAAGGCCTCTAGAGAAGAGGATAAGATTGAGAAATTGATGACTTCTATGAAAGACCTTACTGCAAAGATGAGTAAGAATGATAAACCTCATTATAATTAGTAAGATAGGCCTGCTAGGTTACATGATATGCCATATAACACTACCTGGAAAGATGGAAAATCTGTGCAAGACAAGTAAAAAAATACACAGAATCATGATACTCCTGACCCTTTAAAAGGCAGAAATGTGCATAATGTGGAAAATACACCTTGGTGTACAACATGTGATGGACCACATTCCCCTTACTAGTGTGTTGTGGCTTAGGCTTTAAATGAATCTACGAGGAGTAAGCGTGCAGTAAATATGTTTGAAACCATTGTTGAAAGTGACTATGAGTCTTCACAAGATGAAGCAAGTGAGTATGATGCATTAAGCAGCAACACAAATTGTCATGGCCAATTAACAATTGATTGGCATCCTACCCTAAATGTGGTGACAATTGAGGATGAAGAAGTTCATTTTAGAAGGCCTAGTGAGGAAGAAGTCAAGAACCTCACCAAAGCTGCAATAGCTAAGGCCAAACATAATTATAATCTGAGAAGTAGCAAGAAAGATGAGAATCAGGGTGAGCCTGGTTCCATGTTTATTAAAGAAGTTTCTCAGAAAAAGGTGGCTGATGGTAATACTTTTGCCAAAGATAGTCATGCTAAAAAGGATCAGTCCAGCACTTCAGGGAAACCTGAGAAAGTTAATGCAACTGGTGAGTTATTAGAGACTACTATCGATAAGAAGACAAGTCACCAAAAGGAAGATAAGGTTAAAGCCCATACTGAGTCAAACATTAGATCTGTATTTGATATGACTCAGGCTTTAACCGAGATGAAAGTTAGAGTACCACTGATAGAGCTGTTAAAAATTAAAGAACACAAAGAAGATGTGTTTTCTCTACTTTCTAGTATATCAGATACAGATGTATCTCCACCTAAAGGTATTGAAAACCTAATAAAAGGATCAAGAACAAAAACTTCTAGAAATATTTGTGGGAACCACAATTACTTAAGAACCTTCCCAAGTTGATCCTTTCTACATGACATTATTAGTCAACAAAGGTGATAAAAAATTATATGATAGATTATGGGGCTGCTGCAAAAGTGATGACATATGGGGTCATGAAGGAGCTAGAATTGTTAGTAAGTACCTTGTATGGGAAGTGCTATGCTATGGATAACAGAGAATTACCTATCGTGGGTACAATGAAAGATGTAGAGGTGAAAATAGTAGCATTCCTTGAGGCCACCTATAAGATGGATGTCATAGTAACTAACACTAAGCCCCATTATGGAATGCTTTTATCTAGACAATGGGCTGCAGTAGTTGGAGGAAATGTCCAACTAGACATCCCAGTGAATGAGAATCAGGTGAAATTATATATATGAACCATGTGCCCCAAGGGTCATTGAAAAAATAGATCCCAACATGCTTAATTGCACGATTGATGTGGACCTTGACAATTTTAGAGTGGAACCAATTCAGCCTCAGTTGAAAAATACAGACCCTATTATTAATGAGTTGGAATCTCAACAACAAGGCCTATGGCAGATGTACTTTGATGGAGCTTGTTCCAAAGAAGGATCTAGAGCAGGAGTACTTTTTGTTTCCCCATCAAGTACTACTTTTAAATATTCCTTTCTATTGGCTTTTTAGTCCATGAATAATACAGCTAAGTATGAGGCCTTATTATTGGGGTTATAAATTGCTAAGAAATATGGGATTCATTTGTTGAGAGTTTTTGGAGATTCAGAACTTGTGGTGTCTCAAATAAGATCAAAATATGCATCTAAGAATGACAGGTTAGAAAGGTATAAGCATGCTGTTTGGGATGCAATTGAATACTTTGGTGCATTTTCAATCAACTGGATTGAAAGGTCAACAAATATTATGTCCGACTTCTTAGCTAATGTTGCACTGAAAAATGATGACGTAACACTAATTGGAGTATTAATAGTTGAGATCAAGGCCAGACCTGCTATTCCAGACAATGTGTATAATTGGCAGGTGTTTGAAGATGATGATGATATACTTAGGTTTGTACAATGCATTGATGACTACGAAGGTCATAAAATCGACTGTAATGCATTGGTAGAAATAGTAGATGGGAAAGAAACAGTTTTTGGAAATGACATAGTTCAACTAGAAACTAATGAGATACCCAGAGGACTAGTGAAACTAGAGGGTATGTTCAGCTATAGTGACAGTCATTTATATCAAAATTCATCTACTAAATTGGAAGAACTAGAAGAGGTAAACTTAGGGACAAAATCATCCCCTAGGTTAGTGTATATTGGGAGAAATTTGCCTTCCCATATCAAGGCTAACCTCATTAATCTACTATATAAGTATAAGCATGTTTTTCCTTGGTCTTATGATGACCTGAAGGTGTATAGACAAGATTTATTTAAGCATGAAATACCTTTGCATCCTGATGCTAAGCCTTTTAGACAAAAGCAAAGACCTATTAATCCCCTCCTGGAACCCAAAATGTAGCAAGAATTTACCAAGCTCAGAGAAGGAGGAATTATAAATCCCATAAGGCATTCATCATGGGTATCCAATATGGTTCCTGTCAGGAAGAAGAATGGGGACATAAGGCTCTGTGTAGACTTCAAGAATTTGAATGTCACTTCTCTTAAGGACAACTACTCATCGTTAAATATGGAAGCCATGCTACAGAGGGTAACCGGTTGTGACCTACTATCAATGATGGGTGATTTATCTAGGTACAATCGGGTATTGGGAACTTATGTTTATTTAAGAATGCCATTTGGTTTAAAGAATGTTGGGGCAACTTTTTAGAGGGCTATGGATGTAGCCTTCAAAGAATTTATTAACATCATAATGGTTGTCTACCAAGATGATCTTACATGATTTTCAAAAAAGGTAGACGACCACTATGGTCATTTGGGAAAAATATTCTGCAAGGCCTTAGAATTCAGTGCATCTCTAAATCCCAAAAAGTGCCACTTTGTTGTAGCTAAAGGAAAGCTACTAGGACACATTGTTTCCAAAGAAGGAGTCAGGATTGACCCTAAAATAATTGAGGCTATTAAAAATGTGCCTCAACCTAAGAATGTTAAAGGAATTCAGTCCTTCTTGGGAAAGGTGAGTTTTGTCAGAAGGTGTATACCTAACTTTGCCGAGATTGTTAAGCCTATTGTTAAGCTATTGAAAAAGAATGCTAAATTTTGTTGGGATGAGGAGGTAGCACAGGCCTTCGACAAGATTAAAAAAGCTATTCAGGAAGCTCCAGTGCTAAAATCTCCTGATTACAGTAAGCCTTTTTCATGGTTTTCCTTTGCTTCTTACCATACAATAGCAGTAGTCTTGCTTCAGAAGGATGATGAAGGTTATGAGAATCCAATTGTTTTTTATAGTAGATCCTTGCAGGCTGCTGAGTTAAAATATGAGATTATGGAAAAATAGGCATATGCTCTGGTCAAGGCTGTTAAAGCATTTAGGCCTTACCTTCTAAATGCAAGAGTTATTTCTTATGTCCCACATGTAGCTATCAAAGACATTTTATCCCAATCTGAAGTTATTTGTAAAAGGTGCATGTGGATAAATAGGATATAGGAGTTTGATCTTGAGATCAAGATAACAAAGTTGGTAAGAGGACTGGGCTTGGCCAAATTGTTGATCGAGTCAAATCTTGCTAACATTGACATCAATAATGTTGAAACTGAAAAGGTTATGGTCACTAGTATTGAAAGGCAACCATGGTATTCAGAGATTGTGTATTTCTTGAAAAATGCAACATGTCAAGAGGGAATGACCCATAATCAGAAGAGAATACTAAAGCTAAAGTCACACAAATATGTTCTCGTTCAGGGAGACCTATATTGGAGAAATAAGGATGAGGCATTATTGATGTGTCTAGATGATTCCCAAGCTCAAAAGGTGCTGACAGAGATGCATAATGGAGTATGTGGAGGTTGTTGGCAAATGCACTCCAATGAGACATTGTAGGTGATTGAAGGTTTTGTCATTGATGGCAACCTTACAATCCTATGTCACTGGAAAGGCAATTCACTGGCACCAGAAAAGTTAGATTCTACACTAGCACACAGACCACTGGCACTGGCAGTGAAAGCAAGCATACCGGCATAGAAGCCGACAGGAATTTTGTTGTAATATATTTTGTTTATTATTGTAAAATCATTGTGAGCCGACTTGGAAAGTTGTAAAATGACTCTTATATAAGAGAGATCATTGTAGAACATTTGGAGTAAGATAGAGGAATGTAATTAGGCAAAATAAGGAAGACCTATTATGCGAATTAAAGGTTAAGGGTTTATGTAAGAAGTAGAGTAGAAAATGGTAGTAGATCTTGCACTATAGATGTTATTTTGAAGTAGTTTAAGACACTGGATTTATATAATCCATTTTGCAAGTCAGTGAGACTTCCCATTTGGTAATTGAGCAACAAGCTCTAGGCACTTGGCCTTCCTACATGTGCAGGCCCCTCTTGTAGTAGTAATATTGTCTTATTGGCCAGTAAGTGAAAATTGTGGGTCACAAATCCCACTGAGGTTTTTCCCACGTCAAGTTTCCTCATTAAAATATTGTGTTATGGTGTGTTTTTCATGTGGTTGTTTTTATCTCTGTTTATTGGTACACAGTATTAATATGCTCTACATGTTTTAAGTTAAGAAAATCTTATTACCAGTTAGATACTGATTCACCCCCCCCCCCTAGTATCTGTGGGAATCCTAACAATTGGTATCAGAGCTTGGTCCTCTATTTTTAGAAGCCTAACAGCTTGAGGAAGATCTTGACACTAGTAGAGATGGACAACTTGATGAAGCAACTTGAAGCAGCTCTCTCAGACTATGATGGAAAAATATTGAAAAATATCAAACTTGAAGATGACCTAAAAGCAGCTCAGGATATTGTTCAAGCACTTCAAGAAAATCTTACTATTTCAAGAAATAAGAGAAGAGAACTTTGTGAAAAGATGCAAAATGAGAATGATGAAAAGGAAAATCTTAATGATATGAGAAACAAGCTGAAGCAAGAGAACATGACAACAAAGAATGAGATGCAGGATATGACTATGAGATTTTGTAAGGAAATTGAAGATAGAAAGAAGAATGAAGAAGATTTGACTAGAAGACTAAGTGATGATGCAAATGAAAACCCAAGGCTTAGCTATGAAAATGATTTGTTGATAGACAGATTTGATGAACACACAGAATGACTCAAATGAACTATTGAGGCAGAAAGAAGTCTTAGAAAGAGAACTAGATACTGCAAATCAACATAAAGAGAAATTCAAGAAAAGCTCAGAAGAACTTGGTAACTTGCTAAAGAATTAAAAACCTAAAGGTGACACTTGTGGAATTCGCTTTGAAGTTGGAGAAAGCTCCAGTACTGCAAATACACAGGATCATAGAAAACCGATAAGACAACCTACTACTTATAAATTCAATGGAATATGCTTTAACTGTAACAAGTATGGTCACAGAGAAAATCAATGTAGATCTAGAAATTATCATAATACCAAGGCACCCACCGATCAATGTTCAAAATGCAACAAAATTGGTCATAATTCTGAAAATTACAGAATGAATGTAAGATGTTATGTTTGTGGAAGATTTGGACATTTATCTAATCAATGAAGAACACAAAGTGGCATAGGTTATGGAAAGGCTATTCAAAAAAATAATGTGACTTGTTATGCTTGTAACAAGATTGGACATATTGCAAAATTCTACAAAAGTAAGACACCACCGGCAAACAATAAAGGTTATAGTTTGAAAGGAAAAGAAAAAGTTGTAGAAGTTAAGCAAGAATTTTCAAAACAATGGATTAGAAAGTTAGACCTAAATGGTGTTGAGAATACTCCTCCACCGGTAGAACCAAGCAACACTCCACTGGCAGAATAGAGTAGCACTCCACCGGCAGGAGTCTCTTCATCCAATTGAGGAAAATTATTTTAAGGGTTTAGCAATCAAATGAGAAATATTCTATTATTCCCTCGGTTGATGGTAAGAAGTTGAAATTACTTCTATACCGACAGATATGTTAAGTGATTACTTAACCGACAAGCATTAAATGTGGTAGTTCGTAGATCGACATTATAAATTAATGTTTTTGGCTCCATTTCACTTCACTGAGCATTCAAACATTCGAAGAGCGCGAAATTTCCAGAGCTAAGGCATTTCGAGCAAAGAGGCAAAGCATTTCAGCAATAAATCTTTCTAAAGGTAGAAAAAGGTATTTATAATCATGGCATCCTCTTCTATACCTGAATTCATAGCAAACCCTATTGTAGTCAAGGTAATCAAATGTCGTAAGCCCGTATTTCAGTTAGTTCCCGAGATAGCTAAAAAGGATGACAATATTGGTGCATTTTCCCAGATTCCCAAAGGAGTAGTTTTTGCAAAAGATCCTAGAATGTACATCCATTGCCACATAGAAGAATTAGGTGATGAGGAAATCAAGAACATGTACAAAACTACCATATGTGATGATTCTAGTAATGTGAAGCCTGAACACAAAATTATTGAAACCCTAGGATTCACTGAAATCCTCAACATTCCGGATTTCCCTAAGGAAGTAATTAGGATAGTATTGAGCAGGGTACATGGTGCATTCTTTTGGCTAGATTAGGTTCATAAAATTACAAAGGAAGCTGTGAAAGCCGTAACAGGGTTACCTTGCACCGGTAATAGACTAGACAGGACAAAGAAGGTCTCAAATGACCTAGTAATGAACCTAACAGGTGCAACATCCGACAAAAGGTCCTTAAGGGTAAATGATGTAAGTAACATAAATGTGAGATTCATTAGCATGATTCTAGGTTACAAAGAAACTCATGCAAACAGACTTAACTTAGTTTCTAGCTTATGCATAAAAAGTGCTCTTGAAATGGTTAAAGATAATGTGAAAATTGATGTATGTGAATGGTTAAAAGATGAACTTATTGACAATTTGGGAAAGATCAAGAAGGAAAAGAAAGGGACATTTAGATTTGGCAATTTACTTGTATATTTAATGCTACATATAACAAAATAGGTGCCTGGCATAGGCAACAATAATCTTGGATTTAACATACCGGTAGGGAAACAGTTATCTGACTTATTAAGCAACATGGGTGAAAACAGAGAAAAGAATATTAACGAATACTTTCAAGCATTAAAGGCCAGAATGAACACTAGAGTCAGACTGTCACAAGGAATTGTAAATAAATATAAGGATGACATATGTTTTGTGATTAAGAAGGATGAGATCTGGATGGAAGCAGTTATGCCAAGAACAATTTGGGTTACTGAAATGGGTTATGAGACAGATGATCACATCATTGAAACATATGCTAAAGCCCTTCTAGAAGAACCCAATAAACCTAAGGAAGAGGTATTTGGTAGTGTTGAAACCATTGAAAAATATATTCAATCCAAGAAAAGAGTGAAGAAAGTAGAAGTAATAGTGAGGAGAGGTTCAAGGTAGGCTAAGGCTATCAAAGAAGATGTACTGAAACAAACCGATATCACTGAAGATGAGTTACAGGAACAACAACCAGAAACTCACCTTTCATTGGTAGCAACTTCTTCAGAGAGTGACATGCCCGCAACATTTAAAAGAGTTATAAGGAAAAGGGAACCTTCACCAGTATCCACACCTTCACCTAGAAGAACCAAGCATAAACAACAAGTAGTGAGGCCCCCAGTCAAGAAGTCTACTCCAAAGAAGAAAAAGTTAACACCAAAGAAAAGGACTCAACAAAATATATCTCTGATTGACAGACTGTTGGATGAAATCACAGAAGAAGGAAAAATTAAAAACATCAACGAACTATATGACCCACTATCAGTTGATGATAAATAAAAGGTTGAAAATAGTGTTATTTTACACTTGGATATCTACAAAAAGTTCTTGATGCAAGTTGTAGATGAACTATTCAAGAGACTGGAAGCAAGAAGACAATCTGTTGTAGAGCTTGGCAAGAAAATAAAAATTAAAAAATTACTTGTTGTCTACCCAGTTAACTCTCCAAAGGAAATAGATGATCTAATTGCAGAGGCTAACTAGTCAATATTCTCTACTACACACCGACATATTGAACTAATGGTTGGAAGAGTAAATGAGGTTGCAGAAGAAACTAAAAATGCATGGGATATATTCCTTGTTGAGAAGGAAAAATAGGAAGAGTATAGAAACCCTAAACCAATCAAGGTTTATCAGAAAGACAAGGATAAGGGTAAAGGAAAGGTTGGTGGTCCTCCAAGCATCAAAATAAGAGATAACTTATTCCCACTGCCTCTAGTTACTCCACCGATAATAGCAACTGAAGATCAACTGGCTGATGAGAGTATGGATGTATCACAAGAGGATACAAATCCTAATTTTGAGGTACTATACACAGTTGATGTTGATACTCAGAAGGTCAACATTGTGGTAGATAAGGACACAACCGACAAGATAGATAAGGCTAGAGAGCCACCGACAAATAATGAAACAAATAACACACAAGGAAAACTAGCAAATGGTAACATAGAGCAATAGGTTCATGTGGAAACAGTGCCACCGACAACAGGAGAGCAACAAAAAATTTTGCTTAAGGAAATGGAAACACAGACTAACCTACTGGAGGTCACTACAAGCAAGGATATTGCTCCCACCAGCGGAATTCAGAGTGTTGACTCTTCAACTGCAGGAATTAAATCAACAAATGTAATTGAAGTTCTTTTAGATTCGATAAAGAAAATATCAGACTGTAGTTCATAGGCATATAAAGCTATAGATGACACAATTCCAATTTCAAAGATGATAGCTCCAAAATGCAATGTTGATAATAAGGATTCTTTGAGTCAACTCGACACTTTGTCTAAGTATATTACTAACAACATAGTGATAGTTGAGAAAATAAAGGAAGAAGCATTCAAAAAGAGGTTAGAAAAAGAAAAACAGAAATTCTTTGAGGAACAAATAAAGAAGTGTACAAGGCAGTTTGACACACTTCTACCAGAACTGTGCAGTAAACTTAAGGAATTCAAAACTTTGTACAGAGACATTTGTAAGACAAACTTTTTGACAGTTGACATAGACAAGAAAGAGTAAGATACAAGAGGAAATTAATAAGCTAGCTGAAAATTTTATTAAAGCAATTTTTTTTAAAAATTTGAAAAATCCTACCCACCCATTCTAAAACACTAAAAACCCAGCAGGAAAATGCACAAACATTTAAAACTCACATGGCTAAAATGATAAAAAATGTTTTTTTTCTAAAACTAGTTAACTTTTTCAAAAATTGAACTAAAAATTGACAAATCTCAGTTTTTCTCGAAGTACGCACGGGTGGACCATAGGCCAGAGGATGCTCGTGTCACCAGACTCGCTCGAACTTATGCTGGTGGTATGAGATTGCTATTCATTCCTTCAAAGCAATTTTCATAACAACTCAAGTGCATAAATGAAGAGTGGTAAAAGAAATTCACCTTTTTAAACTCAAAGTGGGGCATTTTGGTGGTATTTTTATTCCACTTATTTTCGACCATTTAATTAAAATAATTAGCTTGGCAGGGTAGTGTTTTCAAATTTTTTTATTGGGAAATGAATCAGATCAACTCTGAAAATATCTTAAAATCGTAAAACTTTCAAAACTATCAAAACAATTAAAAAATTGTGAAAAATTCAAAAACATTAAAAAATTATCTGATTCATCTCTCGAGGGGGCATCTTCACATCGATATCTATCAATCAGCATTTGGGGCATCATATCAATATTTCAAAAAAATCAAAACCACATCAAATTTGCATCATATCGAGATTTATAATCTCAAATCGAATCAGTATCATATCAAAACCAAATCTGCATCGAAATCGAGACCGAATCTGCATCCTATCAAGATCAAGCACCATCATCAATCAATTTTTCTTTGAACCAATGTGTCATCACACATCGCTTCAAAGAGGGGCAAAATGTATGTACCTAAAAATGGTCCGAAGATAATTAATTAAAGACACAATTATTTAATTAATCCCCCTTCCCAATTAATTGAATTCGCAAACAATTTGATTAATTTCCCCTCTCATCTACTTATAAATAAATCTAAGGATTTATTTATTAAGTTCATTTCATGATCCCCTTTTGATTAATTTATCTAAATTAATTAATCATCCCCCCATCTAAATTGATTCTTCTAATCTCATAATTAGTTAAAACAAATCAAATCCGGATTTGTTGAAATTAATTATCTTTTTCTAAATATTCGAATTTCTAAATTCAAATGAGCACATTGCTCCTAACTTTTAACCACCTAATCTAACCATCCCCTAGCCTAACCCATTCTATCTAATCGTAGGGTCTAACTATCCCTATCCTCTTGTACATCCTAACCTCTTTTATCATAACCTTTTATTGGTTGGATATTCTCCCCTTGAGACACAAGGCACTTTTGCCACATGTCTCCTCCCTTGGACATTTGCCTTCTCATGAGTAAGGCTCCTTGACACTTGTCACCACAGAAATGACAAGTGTCCCTTCCTTGAACCTCTTCTCCAACTTTCTCAATCTTGGTGCTTGATATCTTCAAATCAAATATGGACCCTCGATTCCTGCCACCTCAGCTTTGGCCTTGGAATTCCTATAAATATCCCTCATTTTGGAGCAATAAGGATCCCTTGCATTCATCATTTTAGCTTCATTACTATAGGCATTTTCATTTCAATCATCTATCATAATTACCATATTGGATTAATTATGCATAATAATCATGCATTTCATACCATTTGCATAATCATGAAGTAGCTACTCAATTCTTGAGTTGCCACTTTGCAGGTCATTGCTCCACTAATAGCCAAAAATTCTTCAACCTTCAAGGTCCTCAAGAATAGAGGAAGATGGGACATCTCAAAGAATTATTTGGTTTGCATTTGTTTATCTTTCTATTTGCTTCATAATTTTATTATGTTGTCTCATATATGTGTATGATTGTTTCATTTTACCATATTTTTAGCATCACAGGTAGAATACACTTTGTATGTGATACTTATGGTAGTCTATAGAACCCTATCATATGTAATGATTCTCACTTTCATACTTCTTCTTTATAGCACTACTCCAATCAAATCCTTCACTTGATTATTCATTTTCACCTTCTTTGCTATAATCCCTCCTATCATAGGTAGGCCTGTAACTATGTGAATGACCCGCTTTCTAATTTTAAAGAGTTTATCAAAATATATAAACTTTTTGTGCACTCTACTCAGAACTATATTGACCCATTCATTGTTGTCATTGAAATCTAAAAAATCTTTCTAGCAATCCAACTTTTTGTTTGGAATTTGTTGGTACTTGCCTTTGCATCTGATTCTATCTTTCTTCTATAGCTTTTGTTTGATTTCTCCAAATATTTATGGATCACTTTCTATGATTGGTTTGTGAATGTAATGGTGGACATCATCAAGATAGACAACATCGACTGGGACATGTGAAAAGGCACCTTCCTTGTCTATAAGCATAGGTTTATATGGGCATTTCTAGCAATCTCGATATGGTTTATCATTAATACTAATGACTTGTGGGTTGTCCATAGCATTATTTTTAGTGGATTCAATGGTTTCTTGGTTCTGGGAAAGAGTTATAAATTTCTAGGGCTTGTGAATTCTTGCTAGGACTTAGAGTTCATGAAACAACTTGGAGTGCAAAGTGAGTGAAAGCGAGTGAACTGAAATAAATTTTTTAGTAGAAAAAGGTTAGACAAGCATTAAATGTAGTGTATATTCTACTTTTTTCTATTTGTGCTTTATATTCTTTTTGTTTCTAGATATTTGTCTCGTAATATAGTATGATACCTATTGAGCAAGGTTTTATTAGATTTTTGACTTAATTTTGTGTTGGTAGTAAATGATAGTGCATGAATGTCATCGTACTAATTTGGTCTTCTATCAGATCTTCATCCAATTGTTTCAATCTTACCACTTTGTTGGTAAACCGATTTTTCACTTGGTTGTTTATATGAAAGTGACCCTGTTTGGCCAAAGGGTAGTGATAATTGTGCCAACAATTGGAGAAATTGTACCAAAACCACAATCTTCCTCTGTGTTTGAGAGGGGAAATTCCCTCATATGATAGAGGTTTTTTAGGATTTTTGTGTACTTTTAACATAGAAGTACAATAAGGAAGGAAAACAAAACTAAAAGGGATGTATAATAGAAACCCCAATAGTAGACATACAAATACCAACTAAGATTTCATTATAGAAAATTATTACAAAGGAGTTTTAAGCATAAGATAATTTAACATATATAATGGTGAAAGAAAGATAATGAATCTAAACATAAGAGGAACATATTATCGTATGACATTCAAACCAAGATACTAGGGTATGATTGTGTTTCATCATTTGCATATATCATTTGCATTGAAGACTAATGGATTCCACCAATACATAAAGAGGTTATTAATTCAAAAAAAAGGAAATTAGTAACAATAAGTCATGAATACATTCAAGACATATGAAATTAATGCATTCTTCATTGTTATTTTAAAAATATACGACTTTAAAAATCCTTAAGTACAATGTGTAAACACAAAAGCTTTGCAAAAGTTTCTCTGAAATATTCTCAAGACTTTCCCCTTCATAAGAGCCCCCCTATTACAATGTGAAAGCCTTGCATTTATAGATTTGAGAGAATAACTACTTTGTAACAACTTAGCCTAACTACTTAGGATAACTACCTAATTTACTACTTTTAATAACAACTTTTTAGAAGTAAGTTAGGATTTACCTAAATTTTACAAATACAAACCTCAAAGACTATTTTTAATTAAAATAAGTGACATAACTCACTTTTACAAAAAGATGTGCAAAAGCTTGTGACTTTGAAGAAAGACCTGATTGTTGAATTTGTTGACATAGGTTTTCACCTTTTCCCACTTTACCTTCAGTAACTTATAAAGTTATTCTGACACTAAGCAATGTCTACATTCATCACCTTAATTTCATATTAGGAATTTGAACTTTCATTATCCTCAAATTAACTACTTTTATTTGACAAGTTGGGCTTCAACTTGTCAAATGCAGTTTAGAAGGAAATGTCACTTGCCATTTGTAGAACTTGGTGCTTCCTTCTAGAGTAATGGAATTTTCTCTCAAGATACCTTTACCATCACAACAAATTTGTCATATTATAAATATACTCCCTCTGATGTGAGAGAAATATGACTGCAACATTGTGAACTTCCTTGTTAGATCATGTCAACATTCATGTAACGACATTCTAGGCTAGGTTATAATCCCAACCTTTTACAGAGTACCTTTGCGCTGGTGGTGTCCTTTTGATCACAACATCCTCCTCCATTCCACAGATACTTTAGAAAACTTCATTTTCCTCAAATTGCATGCTTGACCACATAATAAAAAATTGAGAAACCACAAATACTCTTTTTCAAGTGAAACAAGTCTTCAGCAATGGTATTGTAGAAAACTAATCACCCCAAGACCACCATGAAGGAAAAAAATTGCCACTTGATTTTAAGATAGACCTCATAATCATATCATATCTCAAAGATTTAACATAATGTTTCACAATCCTTTATGGTTTAGATGCGAGAAGCCTTACCATATGAAAAACCTTTTAGAAGCAAACATTCATCTTCTTACACTCCAGTAGAGTTCGTTATTGAACATGTGTTTAAGAAGTTCTTCATATATGCAAATGAGCTTAAAGATCACAAGCCATCCCTCTTTGTTTTCTCCTCTTTCCGCTTGGCCGAGTTAAAACTCATATATCTATGATTACTAAACTTCAAGGTTTCGTAATACACAGCACGTGGTCCAATTCTGATCATTGTTGCAATTTTGTGTAGGCAGCACGAATAGTGTGAAATTTAGTTTTACGCCTCCTAATTGCATTTACTTGAAAGTTTCTGAAATAATACCTACATTCATTGCTTTCAAAGTGCTTTGACAAACAATCCAAATGCCCTTTTTTATCTGCCACATTATGCATGCATATCTACGATTGCTTTTCCAAATATAATAGTTGACAATAATCTCCGGAAGGATATGCTTCGAGGTACGTCCATAATGTGTTTCATAGCTCCCATTTTGGAACAAACAACAAGGATGTTGGCGAAGATTTTTAAATGTCCTTACACCTTCCAATTACAATTTGAAAGTTTCTAAAGACTTTTCAACACATCTATTTTGTGCAAATCCTGCAATTATTTCCATTCATTCTTTTAGTTGGCATTTTTTCGAGCCATTATGCAATTCAGCTCGTGGTCTATGATCGTACATAACATCTGACAAAAATCTCCTTAACGGCATGCATTGATGGAAGTTTATAAACTGTTCCAGAGTTCCCTCCTTGCGCGGGTATGCAAGATGCTGGAAAAACATTTTGGGAGTCAGATTTATAGATGGCACTTTGCATTTTCTTGAAAGTTTCTACACTTGTCAACACATCGACTTGATACATTCATCCTAGCCTCAACGGATATTTGCCCATTGGTATGATTGATGGCTTCGCTGCCAAAATTCAAGCAAGGTTTACAATATCAGTATGTGTTTGCGAGTATTTAATTGATTTAGAGGCTTGGAATGCTTCCTTGCATTGGCATGTTTGTGCACATTCTATCTTTCCATTTCATTCCTTGTATTGGCATGTTTGCGCCATTCTGTCACCTTACTGGCAATTTGTCTATCGTTCAATTATTGTATCCATGTCTACTGCAGGCTACTACAATCAAAATATCTGACAAAACTCTCTACCAGTCTTCTTTGATCGATGTTTTTAATCGGTTCCAAAGTTCCAACCTCGCGTGGGTAAGGAAGATGCTAGCAAAGGTGACAGCAATCAATATTACGTGTTTCAGTGGCATTTGCTTGAAAGTATATCAAACCTTGATAATTCTGTCAATAATTTTAGCGCGCTATGAGTATGAGATCTACATTTTTGTTCACACCTGCAATCATCGCCTAGATACATAGTCCTTTGAAGCGTTGCTCTCAAGTGAATTGCATGCATGGTTTACATGCGTGTCTACCAAAGCAATAACAACTACAACATCCGACAAAATTTCACTACAACATCCGACTAAATTTCTCTACAATTATGCTCCGATAGATGTCGAGACTCTGTTTAAAGCTCCCACATTGGCGCATAAGCAGGGAGGTCACTGGCAAAGGCCGCAGATTTTGGTAGTGCACCGACCGATACATGTGATTGAAACCGTATTAAATGCTTTCACTATACCCCGGGCTTGGGTGTGCTATTTATTTGTATCATTTTGTAAAAAGTTCAGATGCTCCGTGTGGATACTTGATGCTGTTCATGCAGCTCCATGCAGAACATCTTTTTTTTTAAGCATCCACCGTAATGAATCTTCATGCACCGTAATTTAACACTGCACACCACCGCATAAACAAGCTATCTTTACTTCTTTGTTTAGGACCATCGAATTATAAAATAATCGACTTGTTTTTAGTGTTGAAGTTTGTTTTTATAAGAAAACTAGCATGCATTCTAGTCATCCAACAATGCAAGTAAAACAAGATTTGCATCCTCCTTCTGAGAACAGCTAACTGTAATTCCACCGTAGCCATCCATTAACTTTGTAATGCTGCACATGCTATATGCATGTGATGAACTGCAGTCTGAATTTAGGGACAAAGTTTGCGGAGCATTCCTTGGGTGTAAGAGTTTGTTTTGTAAGGCTGGAAATTTTTTATATACACAGCCTAGTTGTAATTTTTTCACAATCTGGAATAATAATTTGTGTGTGAAGTTTTGAAACAGGGAATTCTGATGTTGATTCCAAATTGTGATTTCTTTCTACAATTTGTATGCTGCTATTATTTATTTTTATATCATAATCATATTAGTTTATCAGCTGGCTTAAGGAGCACGGGTAGTTTTTTATATTCTACAATTAATATCAGAGCAGGTAAAATTGTTTTGGGTTAAGGTTTTACGGTAAGAATTTCGCCAAAGTTAACCATGTCAAATTATAATGAGATGCCCATTTCAGAATTTGATGGGAATGATTATCATTATTGGTGCATTAAGATGCTAACCTTTTTGACAGGAAAAGATCTGTGGGAGATTGTTGAACCAGTTTACGAGGAGCCAACTAATTGGAATGCCCTTTCTGTAAATGATAGAACAGCCAAGAAGGAAGCAAGAAAGAAGAATGATCAAGCCTTGTTTCACACACAGATAGCTTTTGATAAGAGCTTATTTCCAAGAATATGAAGAGTAACAACTGCTAAAGATGCCTACAAGACTTTATTTCTCTACAATTATACTCCGATGGATGTCTAGACTCTATTTAAAGCTCCCACATTGGTGCATAGGCAGGGAGGTCGTTGGCAAAGGTCGCAGATTTTGGTAGTGCACCTACTGATACATGTGATTGAAATCGTATTAAATGCTTTCACTATACCCCGGGCTTGGGTGTGCTATTTATTTGTGTCATTTTGTAAAAAGTTCAGATGCTCTGTGTGGATAAGCGATGTTGTTCATGCAGCTCCATGCAGAACATTTTTTTTTTAAGCATCCACCTTAATGAATCTTCATGCACCGTAATTTACCAGTCCACACCACTCCATAAACAAGCTATCTTTAGTTTTTTAAGTGTTGAAGTTTGTTTTTATAAGAAAACTAGCATGCATTCTAGTCATTGAACAATGCAAATAAAATAAGATTTGCATCCTCCTTCTGAGGACAACTAACTGTAATTCCACCGTAGACATCCATTAACTTTGTAATGCTGTACATGTTATATTCATGTGATGAACTGCAGTCTGAATTTAGGGACAAAGTTTACAGACCATTTCTTGGGTGTAAGAGTTTGTTTTGTAAGGCTGGAAAATTTTTATATACACAGCCTAGTTGTAATTTTTTCACAATCTGGAATAATAATTTGTGTGTGAAGTTTTGAAATACGGAACTCTGATTTTGATTCCAAATTGTGATTTCTTTCTGCAATTTGTATGCTGCTATTATTTATTTTTCTATCATAATAATATTAGTTTATCAGCTGGCTTAAGGAGCATGGGTAGTGTTTTATATTCTACAATTGATATCAAAGCAGGTAAAATTGTTTTGGGTTAAGGTTTTAGTGTTAGAATTTCCCCAAAGTTAACCATGTCGAATTCTAATGACATGTCCATTCCAGAATCTGATGGGAATGACTATGATTATTGGTGCATTAAGATGCTAACCTTTTTGATAGGAAAAGATTTGTGGGAGATTTTTGAATCAGTTTACGAGGAGCCAATTAACTGGAATGCCCTTTCTGTAAATGATAGAACAACCAAGAAGGAAGCAAGGAAGAAGAATGTTCAAGCCTTGTTTCACACTCTGATATCTTTTGATAAGAGCGTATTTCCAAGAATATCAAGAGTAACAAATCCTAAAGATGCTTGGAAGACTCTATCTCTCTATAATTATGCTCTGATGGATGTCCAGACTATGCTTAAAGATCCCACATTGGTGCATAGGCAGGTAGGTCCCTGGCAAAGGTCGTAGATTTTGGTAGTGCACCTACCGATACATGTGATTGAAACAGTATTAAATGCTTTCACTATACCCCAAGCTTAGGTGTGCTATTTATTTGTGTCATTTTGTAAAAAGTACAGATGCTCCATGCGGATAATTGATGATGTTCATTCAGCTCCATTGAGAACATTTTTTTAAGCATCCATCGTAATGAATCTTCATGCACCGTAATTTAACACTGCACACCACCACATAAACAAGCTATCTTTAGTTCTTTATTTAAGACCATTGAATTATAAAATAATAAACTTTTTTTAGTGTTGAAGTTTATTTGAATAAGAAAACTAGCATGCATTCTAGTCATCAAACAATGCAATTAACACAATATTTGCATCCTCCTTCTTAGGACAGCTAACTGTAATTCCACCGTAGCCATCCATTGACTTTGTAATGCTGCACATGTTATATGCATGTGATGAACTGCAATCTCAATTTAGAGTCAAATTTTGCAGAGCATTTCTTGGTTGTAAGAGTTTGTTTTGTAAGGCTGGAAATTTTTTATATACACAACCTAGTTGTAATTTTTTCACAATCTGGAATAATAATTTGTGTGTGAATTTTTGAAATAGGGAACTCTGATTTTGATTCGAAATTGTGATTTCTTTCTGCAATTTGTATGCTGCTATTATTTATTTTTCTATCATAATCATATTAGTTTATCAGCTGGCTTAAGGAGCATGGGCAGTTTTTTATATTCTACAATTGATATCAAAGCAGGTAAAATAGTTTTGGGTTAAGGTTTTACAGTAAGAATTTCAGCAATGTTAACCATGTCAAATTATAATGAGATGCCCATTTCAGAATTTGATGGGAATGACTATCATTATTGGTGCATTAAGATGCTAACATTTTTTATAGGAAAACATTTGTGGGAGATTGTTGAACCAGTTTATGCAGAGCCAACTAATTCGAATGCCCTTTCTGTGAATGATAGAACATCCAAGAAGGAAGCAAGGAAGAAGAATGCTCAAGCCTTGTTTCACACAGATTGATTTTGATAAGAGCTTATTTCCAAGAATATGAAGAGTGACAACTGCTAAAGATGCCTACAGGTCTTTATTTCTCTACAATTATACTTCGATGGATGCCTACACTCTATTTAAAGCTCCCACATTGGTGCATAGGTAGGGTGGTAGCTAGCAAAGGTCACAGATTTTGGTAGTGCACCTATTGATACATGTGATTGAAATCGTATTAAATGCTTTCACTATACCCCGAGCTTGGGTGTACTATTTATTTGTGTCATTTCGTAAAAAGTTCAGATGCTCTGTGTGGATAAGTGATGTTGTTGATGCATCTCCATGCAAAACATTTTTTTTTAAGCATCCACCTTAATGAATCTTCATGCACCGTAATTTACCACTCGACACAACTGCATAAACGAGCTATGTTTACTTCTTTATTTAGGACCATTGAATTATAAGATAATCAAGTTTTTTTAGTGTTGAAGTTTGTTTTTATAAGAAAACTAGCATGCATTCTAGTCATCGAACAATGCAAGTAAAACAAGATTTGCATCCTGCTTCTGAGGACAGCCAACTGTAATTCCACCATAGCCATCCATTAACTTTGTAATGCTACACATGTTATATGCATGTGATGAATAGCAGTCTGAATTTAGGGACACATTTTGCAGAGCATTTCTTGGGTGTAAGAGTTTGTTTTGTAAGGCTGGAAATTTTTTATATACACAGCCTAGTTGTAATTTTTTCACAATCTGGAAGAATAATTTGTGTATGAAATTTTGAAACAGAGAACTCTAATTTTGATTCCAAATTGTGATTTCTTTCTGCAATTTGTATGCTGCTATTATTTATTTTTCTATCATAGTCATATTAGTTTATGAGCTGGCTTAAGGAGCACGGGTAGTTTTTTATATTCTACAATTGATATCAGAGCAGGTAAAATTGTTTTGGGTTAAGTTTTTACTGTTAGAATTTCCCTAAAGTTAACCATGTCGAATTCTAAGGAGATGCCCATTCTAGATTTTGATGGGAATGACTACGATTATTGCTGCATTAAGATGCTAACCTTTTTGATAGGAAAATATTTGTGGGAGATTTTTGAATCAGTTTACGAGGAGCCAACTAATTGGAATGCCCTTTCTATAAATGATAGAACAACCAAGAAGGAAGCAAGGAAGAAGAATGTTCAAGCCTTGTTTCACACTCTGATATCTTTTGATAAGAGCGTATTTCCAAGAATATCAAGAGTAATAACTACTAAAGATGCTTGGAAGACTCTATTTCTCTACAATTATGCTCTGATGGATGTCCAGACTATGCTTAAAGACGCCACATTGGTGCATAGGCAGGTAGGTCACTGGCAAAGGTCCGAGATTTTGGTAGTGCACCTATCCATAAATGTGATTAAAAATGTATTCAATGCTTTCACTATACCCCAGACTCAGGTGTTCTATTTATTTGTGTCATTTTGTAAAAAGTTCAGATGCTCCATGTGGATAATTGATGATGTTCATGCAGCTCCATTGAGAACATTTTTTTAAGCATCCACTGTAATGAACCTTCATGCACCGTAATTTAACACTGCACACCACCGCATAAATAAGCTAACTTTAGTTCTTTATTTAAGACCATCGAATTATAAAATAATTGACTCTTTTTAGTGTTGAAGTTTATTTTCATAAGAAAACTAGCATGCATTCTAGTCATCAAACAATGCAATTAAAACAATATTTGCATCCTCCTTCTTAGGATAGCTAACTATAATTCCACCATAGCCATCCATTGACTTTGTAATGCTGCACATGTTATTTGCATGTGATGAACTGTAATCTCAATTTAGAGTCAGATTTTCCGGACCATTTCTTGGTTGTAAGAGTTTGTTTTGTAAGGCTGGAAATTTTTTATATACACAACCTAGTTGTAATTTTTTCACAATCTGGAATAATAATTTGTGTGTGAAGTTTTGAAACAGGGAACTCTGATTTTGATTCCAAATTGTGATTTCTTTCTACAATTTGTATGCTGCTATTATTTATTTTTCTATCATAATCATTTTAGTTTATCAGCTAGCTTAAGGAGCACGGGTAGTTTTTTATATTCTACAATTGATATGAAAACAGGTAAAATTATTTTGGGTTAAGGTTTTACGGTAAGAATTTTGCCAATGTTAACCATGTCAAATTATAATGAGATGCCCATTTCAGAATTTAATGGGAATGACTATCATTATTGGTGCATTAAGATGCTAACCTTTTTGATAGGAAAAGATTTGTGGGAGATTGTTGAACCAGTTTACGAGGAGCCAACTAATTGGAATGCTCATTCTGTAAATGATAGAACAACCAAGAAGGAAGCAAGGAAGAAGAATGCTCAAGCCTTGTTTCACACAGATAGCTTTTGATAAGAGCTTATTTCCAAGAATATGAAGAGTAACAACTTCTAAAGATACCTACAAGACTTTATTTCTCTAGAATTATACTCTGATGGATGTCTAGACTCTATTTAAAGCTCCCACATTGGTGCATAGGTAGGGAGGTCACTGGAAAAGGTTGCAGATTTTGGTAGTGCACCTAATGATAGATGTCATTGAAACTGTATTAAATGCTTTCACTGTACCCCGGACTTGGGTGTGCTATTTATTTGTGTCATTTTGTAAAAAGTTCAGATGCTCTGTGTGGATAATTGATGTTGTTCATGCAGCTCCATGCAAAACATTTTTTTTTTAAGCATCCACCTTAATGAATCTTCATGCACCGTAATTTACCACTCCACACCACCGCATAAAAAAGCTATCTTTACTTCTTTATTTAGGACCATCGAATTATAAGATTATCGAGTTTTTTTAGTGTTGAAGTTTGTTTTTACAAGAAAACTAGCATACATTCTAGTCACTGAACAATGCAAGTAAAACAAGATTTGCATCCTCCTTCATGGGACAACTAACTGTAATTGAATCATAGCCATCCATTGACTTTGTAATGCTGCACATGTTATATGCATGTGATGAACTTCAGTTTGAATTTAGAGTCAAAGTTTGCGGAGCATTTTTTGGGTGTAAGAGTTTATTTTGTAAGGCTAGAATTTTTTTATATACAGAGCCTAGTTGTATTTTTTTCACAATATACAATAATAAATTATCTGTAGTTTTAAAACAGGGCACTCTGATTTTGATTCCAAATTGTGATTTCTTTCTGCAATTTCTATGCTACTATTATTTATTTTTCTATCATAATCATCTTAGTTTATTAGCTAGCTTAAGGAGCACGGGTAGTTTTTTATATTCTACAATTGATATTAGAGCATGTGAAATTGTTTTGGATTAAGGTTTTACTGTTATAATTTCCCCAAAGTTAACCATGTCGAATTCTAATGAGATGCCCATTCCAAAATTTGATGGGAATAACTATGATTATTGGTGCGTTAAGATGCTAACCTTTTTGATAGGAAATGATTTGTGGGAGATTTTTGAATTAGTTTACGAGGAGCCAACTAATTGGAATGACCTTTCAGTAAATGATAGAACAACCAAGAAGGAAGCAAGGAAGAAGAATGTTCAAGCCTTGTTTCACACTCTGATATCTTTTGATAAGATCATATTTGTAAGAATATCAAGAGTAACAACTACTAAAGATTCTTGGAAGACTATATTTCTCTACAATTATGCTCCGATGAATGTCTAGACTATGTTTAAAGATCCCACATTGGGGCATAGGCAGGTAGGTCACTGGTGAAGGTCACAGATTTTGGTAGTGCACCTACTGATACATGTGATTGAAACCGTATTAAATGCTTTCACTATACCCCAGGCTCAGGTGTGCTATTTATTTGTGTCATTTTGTAAAAAGTTCAGATGCTCCATGTGGATAATTGATGATGTTCATGCAGCTCCATTGAGAACATTTTTTTAAGCATCCATCGTAATGAATCTTCATGCACCATAATTTAACACTGCATAAACAAGCTATCTTTAGTTCTTTATTTAAGACCATCGAGTTATAAAATAATCAACTTTTTTAAGTGTTGAATTTTATTTTTATAAGAAAACTAGCATGCATTCTAGTCATCAAACAATGCAAGTAAGACAATATTTGCATCTTCCTTCTTAGGACAGCTAACAGTATTTCCACTGTAGCCATCCATTGACTTTGTAATGCTGCACATGTTATATGCATGTGTGAACTGTAATCTGAATTTAGAGTCAAAGTTTGCGGAGAATTTCTTGGTTGTAAGAGTTTGTTTGGTAAGGCTGGAAATTTTTTATATACATAGCCTCATTGTAATTTTTTCTCAATCTACAATAATAATTTGTGTGTGTAGTTTTCAAATAGGGCACTCTAATTTTGATTTTGAATTGTGATTTCTTTCTGCAATTTGTATGCTGCTATTATTTATTTTTCTATCATATTCATCTTAGTTTATCAGCTGGCTTAAGGAGCATGGGTAGTTTTTTATATTCTACAATTGATATTAGAGTAGGTAAAATCATTTTGGGTTAAGGTTTTACTGTTAGAATTTTTCCAAATTTAACCATTTCGAATTGTAATGAGAGGCCCATTCCAGAATTTGATGGGAATGACTGTGATTATTGGTGCATTAAGATGCTAACCTTTTGTATAGGAAACAATTTGTGGGAGATTGTTGAATCAGTTTATGAGGAGCCAACTAATTGGAATGCCCTTTCTGTAAATGATAGAACAACCAAGAAGGAAGCAAGGAAGAAGAATTCTCAAGCCTTGTTTCACGCTCAGATAGCTTTTGATAAGAGCTTATTTCGAAGAATATCAAGAGTAATAATTGCTAAAGATGCCTAGAAGACTCTACAAGATACTTACCAGTGTAGTGCGCAACTTAAGATTGTCAAGATTTAGACATTGGAGCAAGAGTTCGAGAATTTGAAAATGCAAGAAGCTGAAAGTATAAGTGACTATTGTGTTAGAGTCAAACACATGGTCAATAAAATGGCTACACTTGGGGAAACAGTAGGAAATGAAATTTTCATAAAAGAGCTATTGAGATCTTTGACACCCAGATGGAATCATGTTACCATAGTCATAGAAGAAAGAAATGATGTGACAACGCTTCAATTTGATCAATTGTTTGGATCCTTGATGTCTCATGAAGAAAGGTTGAAAGATTCTTTTGAAAGTATTGACAAAGAATTCTCCTCTAAATTACAAATTACAAAGAATGAAGATGCAATCAGCAATAGCATCAAAAGCAATCAAGGCCAAGGTAATAGGAAAAACCAACATTCTTCAAAAGGAAACAGAGGTAGAGGTGGATCAAAAGGAAGAGGTAGTTCTAGAGGAAGAGATAGAGGTCAATTTGATAAGAGAAATATTTAATGTTACCATTGTAATAGGTGTGGCCACTTTGAAAGAGAATACAAATTAAAAGAAGGTAAAACTGTTAACTATGCTCAAGAAAGTAGTGAGAATCCTGTAAATCACTTATTTTTATCTTATGCCAAAGGTGAAAGTACCAGTAAAGATGTTGGGTACTGACATTTTGGATGCTTTAACCATCTGATAGGGAATGAAAAAGTTGTTTTTAACAAAGGATGGAAGCTTTAAATCCAAGATCCAGCTTGGTGATGATAAACTATTGGAGGTTTCTGCCAAAGGAGCTATGGAGGTCCAAACATAAGAAGATATAAAGAGTATTCATGATATTTATTATACTCCATAATTGAAGCATAATGTGTTAAGTGTTGGGCAGCTATGTGAGAAAAATTATAAAGTAGTCTTTGAGAATAGAACATGTACTATATATGATAAGAATAAGGGCAATATGGTGATCACTATTGTGCCTATGACAAGAAATAGGATGTTCCCCTTGAGGTTTAGTGACCATAACAATAACCTTGTAAATATGGCTTATGAGAATTTAAGTTGGTTATGGCATCTCTAGTATAGGTATTTAAATTTTTTTAGTTTGATGCTTCTAACCTTGGATGCATTAGTGTATGGTTAGCCCAAGGCTGAGGAGCATAAGGAGGTGTGTGAAGGATGTGTGAAAGGAAAGCATGAAAGGGAAAAGTTTCCAAAGGGCAATGCATAGAGGGCCCATCACCCACTTATGCTTGTTCATTTAGACATATGTGGTCCTATGCAGACTAAGAGTTTGGCTAGGTTATCATATTTCATCACTTCTATTGATAATTACTCACAAAATTATTGGGTATATTTTTTGAAGGCCAAGGATGAGGCCCTAGATACATTAAAGAAGTTCAAGCCCTTGTGGAAACTGAGAAAGAGTGCAAGATCAAATGTTTTAGGACAGATCATCGAGGAGAATTTTGCTCAAAATATTTTTAAAGTTATTATGATCTAAATGACACTAGGAGGCAACTCACCACAACATACACACCTCAACATAATGGTGCAACTAAAAGGAAGAATCGTACTGTGGTTGAAATGGCAATGTGCATGTTACAAATGAAGGGATTGAGCAATTCTTATTAGGAGATGCTGTTGCTACAATAGTATACATCCTCAATTGTAGCCCCAACAGTGCACTCAAAAAGATGACTCCTTACGAAGCTTGGTATGGAAAAAGGCTTAATGTTAATCATTTCAATTTTTTTGGTTGTTTGGCTTATGTGCATGTGCCTGATTAGAATAGACAAAAGTTAGATGCAAAGAGTGAGTCATGCATTTTTATTGTATATAGTGAGAAAAGAAAGGCATATAGATTGTATAATCCCCTCACTAATAAGCTTATTGTCTCAAGAGATGTAATTTTTTATAAAGGGGAAGTTTATGGTCATCAAAAAGGCCATATTGAGAAGACAAAATTTATTTTGAATGATAATATAATTGCAGATATTTATCATGAGCAACCAACTAATATTTTTGCTTCGAGTGGTATAACTCCATTCAGTAGCCTCTCATCTAGTTTGTCAATACCAAGTTCAAGTCCAGCTTCTCCTCCAAGTTCTACAAGGAAGGTAAGGAGATTGAGTGATATCTATCAGAGGAGTGCAAATCAAACACATGAAGATACTCCAATAGGTGAGATTGTGATTTTTTCTTTATTAGCCAAGGCTGATTTTGAGCCATCATGTTTCAAAGATGCATGTACTAATGAGGTTTGAGTGCAAGTGATGAAAGAAGATATGGATTCCATTCACAGGAATGACACTTGGGACTTAACAGAGATTTCACATTACAAGAAAAAAAAATTGGCACCAAATGGGTCTACAAGACCAAGTTTAACAGTGCTGGGAGTGTTGAAAGACACAAGGAAAGATTATTTGCTAAAGGCTTCACTCAGAAGTATGACATCAATTATGAAGAGACATTTGCACTAGTAGCAAGACAAGATACCATTAGAATCCTGATTTAATCAGCAATTGAGAAGAAGTGGAGTATACATCATATGAATGTGAAAAGTACCTTCTTGAGTGGGTACTTAGAAGAGGAAGTATATGTGGAGCAACCACAAGGTTTTAAAGTGGAAGGAAAAGAAAATCATGTCTACAGGTTGAAGAAGGCTTTGTATGGCCTCGGTCAAGCACCAAGAGTGTGGTATGATATGATTGATAAATACTTCTAGGATAATGGCTTCCAGAGAAGTAAGAGTGATCCTACACTTTACAACAAACAAGAAGGTATTGATATTCTAATCATAAGTTTGTATGTTGATGATCTATTCTATATGGGTAGTAGCTCTAAGATGAAAGATGAATTCAAAGTTGTTGTGATGAATGAATTTGAGATGAAATAACATGGTCTCATGAAATATTTTCTTGAAATAGAGGTTTATCAAAGTAAGGATGAGATTTTCATTTGTCAAATAAAGTATGCACAAGATATGCTAAAGAAATTTGATATGCTTGATTGTAATCCATCCCCTACTCCAAGTGCTCATGGAGTTGTGTTGTGTACAGATGATGGTGCTAATTTAGTTGATGAGACAACTTATATAAGTATTGTGGGGAGCTTGGTGTTTCTAATCCACACTGGGCTTGATTGAATATTTAGTTTCACTTGTTTCAAGGTATATGACAAATCCATCAGAAATACACATGAAGGAAACCAAGAGGATTTCAAAGAGGTATGTAAAAGGGACTCTAAATTTCTTTATTCATTACTACTCTTCTAAAAAGTTCAGTCTTGTTGGCTTTGGTAATTCAAATTAGGGAGGTAGTATGGATGATTGTAAATCTACATGTAGAAATTGTTTCTCTTTTGGTTCTCGTTTGATTACTTGGAGCTCGAAAAAGAAAAGCATTGTTTCCCTGTCATCCATAGAAGCGAAGTATGTTGCAATTACCTTAGCAAGTGCACAAGCTCTTTGGCTCAGAAAAGTTTGGAAAGAAATAAGAGAAAAACAAATTCAGACTACAATGATTTATTGTGACAGTGTGAGTGCCATCAAACTAGCAAAGAATCTGGTTCATCATAGTAGGACAAAGCATTTTGATATGAAATATCACTTCATTTAGGATTTGGTACAAAAAAAAAAAGAAGTTGAATTGAAGCACATAAATACTCAGGACTAGCTGACGAATATTTTTACCAAAGTAGTTGCAAAAACTTAGTTTTTGATACTTCGAGATGAGATTGCGAGCCCTCTTAGCATCAAGGGAGAATATGTGGATAATTGATGTTGTTTATGTAGCTCCATGCAGTGCATTTTTTTTTTAAAGCATCCACAATAATGAATCTTCATGCAACGTAATTTACCACCGCACACCACCGCATAAGCAAGCTACCTAAATTCTTTATTTAGGACCATCGAATTATAAAATAATCGACCTTTTTTTGTAATGTTGAAGTTTTTTGTTTTTAGAAAACTTGCATGCATTTAGTCATCGAACAATGCAAGTAAAAACCACAGCCTAGTTGTAATTTATTCACAATCTGCAATAATAATTTGTGTGTGCAGTTTTCAAACAGGGCACTCTGATTTTGATTCCAAATTGTGATTTCTTTCTGCAATTTGTATGCTCCTATTATTTATTTTTCTGTCATAATCATCTTAGTTTATCAGCTGGCTTAAGGATCACGGGTAGTTTTTCAGATCTACACTCCGTTTATTCTCCCAACTTCGGGATGCATATCTCCCGAAGCATTTGCAGCAACATCATCGAAATGAAGTCTTTTGCTCTTTGTATTTTGACGAATGTTCATTCCCTATTCCAAAGACGCTGCCTATTAACAACTATTTCGTGAATATATTGCAATGTGCTATCTTCTTTAAAGAAAAATCATGGTAGTTATAATAACTAGCACATTCTCCTCTTAAACTTATTTTCTTTACGAACTTGGCCAAGTTGCCCATCACAAGCATGTGAGTATTTTGAAATTAATTCATCTCATCAATGAGTTGCGAACTGAGTAAATCGGACTATTTATAAAATAAACCAAATCGCCGCATTCATTCATCGGCGACTTAATTCCTATCCATACCTTTTTGATGTTTTGTTCACTTGGATAAACTGCCCGATAGCCTGAAGAGTATAAAATTTGCCTTCTATATTTACTCGCCTCCACACCTTGCATAATGCATTCCAATACTGTTGTGACTTACAGAACTTTAACTGTTTATTTAGCCTTACCTTGCTTTCTTCGGTATCTTGAGGAAAGGTGACAACTTCCATCTTTCTCCAATAGTGAGTTTACTTTTGAAATATCGATCACATTCTGGCACTTTGTTGTTTATCGAGAACTTAAGAATTTGAGCAAAAGAGCCGATTAGTGATTAGCTCTCTCCTGTTACCAGCTTGCCTGATGACAGCCATTAGTTTGTCGGCTTCTTTTCCCATTTGCTTAACTTAGCGAACTGTCAGTAGACTTTGCCTTGTTCATCTCTCGATATAACTTATCAATCTACGTCGAAGTGGTTGTGGAATAGCTGATTGCATATGCCTAAAAGTCTCTGTGACCTTTTTAATGATTCTATTTTTCACGTATTCTACACTCATCTCACTTCACTAGGAGACATCACTATTGAAATGTTTGACACTTTCTCTATGCCTCCACAGTTTGCCTTTCTGTATTCTTGAATTTAGAAGTACCTTTGTCTTCATTCATCAAGCTGCATAGAACAAGAAAGATGATAGCAAAGGTCTTGGAATTGGACTTCATCCTTTCCATATGCAGTTCATGATAGAAAGTTATTTGGGGCATTTTATACAACGATGCACATGCTTGGAATTGGATTTCGTTCTTGCCAATTTCATGATAGAAATCTATTTGGAACACTTTATTCAAAGGCGCACATGCGCTAGCTTACTCGGAGAGCAATAACTACATCTAATAGAGCCCCTCCCCACTTTATGTTTTCCTTAGCAATGAACCATCTGATATCTTCAGAAGTCCCTGCATCGCTTCAATGGAAATCATTTCCACTGAGAGGAATCGTTAAATCTGACAATGTTTGCAATGACGAAAGATCAAAGATATCATACGAAGCTATTGTTGAGCTACAACTATTTTTAAGAACCTTGAAGGAGTGCCATGAAATCACTATACCATTGTTAACTACGATCTCCTTTAATGGATATATTTCATTTGTCTCCATAAAGTCTTTTGTAACTACATTGTCTGCTCACCTCAATGACATAATATTATTCATAACTATTCAAAATTTTGAGATCTTGAAAAACCTTATGGACTCTTAAATGTGTTCATTGAAATTTTCATAGACGATTGAGGAGATTTAGTTCACAGTTAAAGTATTTTGATCTAAAATGTTGAAATTTTGACTTGTTTTCAAACAAGGTTAATAGCTAGCTCTGACTCAGGACAAGGACTGTAAGGGACACAACGGGAACCTTGAATCTTTGTAAGACATCAGTTCATTATCCATTGGGCATTAGGGTCACAAATAAGGGATGGGAGACACAACATAAGCAATAATCAAAGAAACATGATACAAACAAAAAATGGGACGAACACCACAAAACATCAACCTAAAATACGTCACCTACCTAAAAACCGGATTTAGATGGTCAAGAAAATGCATTGATATGGTTGAGGAAAATAGATGCCACTATGAAACTACAAAGAACAACCTTAAGGAACTAGTGAACCTAGTTGCAAGCTTGCTTCTTGAACTTGAGTGCTGAAATTTTTAGCATGTGCATCTCCCCTAGGTGAGGTAACATATCTAAACAACCAAATCTCATCAAGAACATTTGAATCTAGAATTAACTCAACCTCCCTTTGCATGTCATTGATCACTTCTTCTTGAATGAGGTGAAGTATTACAATTTCAATCTTTTTAATGCACCTTTGATGAGTTTGATTCCATATCTTAGATATACAAGTAGAAGAACAATAAGGCAAACCATCTTCTTGGATCTATCTTGATTCATCATCATTCATCTTTTGATATCTCTTTGATTCGTGACACTCTTTTCCTTCCATTAAAATCATTCTAGTTGGACCTTCCAAATGATGGTTTTGTTGGAGATTGCTGATAGTATGCTACAAATATGTGATTGAGAGATATCTGTGAAATGTGTTGTCATTGATGTCAACATATTTCTTTGTTTGTGAGAGGGTTTCATTAAAGTTTACTGAGTTAATGTATTCAGCGTAGTCAGCATGTTGATGATCTGATCTCATGGATTAAAGGGTTTGTAGAGGATTGTTCATAGTTGATTCAATGCAATTTTCAAAGTTTGGCATGAAGATTTAAGTGAGTTATGGATATCTGTTGTTACTGGCTTCTCAGTTGTTTAGTGATGATAGAGTGCCAATATTTTGATCTGCATTGCTCCACATTGTAATATCTTGATCTATGGATCTAGAGATATTCTTAGAGTGCTGATGTGTATCTTCAATTCAAAAGATTCATGGTTTGGAGCTCCACAAGTTATTTTTCAAGGTTGACAGACATTGCAATTAGTGTTCTTGAAGTTCAGTATAATGAGGATATAATTCTAGTAATTTGAGTTTGTGTGGATGTTATAGTGGTAATTTATGATGCTTGTTGTTGTTTCTGGATCGTGTGCCTTTTATATTGGTGGTCCACATTGATCGTTGTGTGCATTATTGATGATTTTCTCTAGTGCATTAGTGTCTTTCATGTTTTTAACCAACTAGATTCTTGTAGCATGTTGTAGATGTTCAATGCATAATTCTTGGAGGTGTTTTGCATTCGAGGCGTGTGATATGGATTCATGCTATGTCTTAGTTGACACTCTTTGGTCTGCATGTGTGGTTATATTTTGGTAATTAGGTGGTCAGTGTTTAGCTAACCTTGTTGATCTTCACAAGGTTGATGCCATATAAATAAATGTAATATCTTTGTAAATGAGTGTGTGTATGGATGAGACTCAAAATGTATGTGCATTGAATGTATACATCTTTCGGAGGTAGAGAATAAGTGTAAGAGGAGAAGTTATTATGTGCTTAATTGGAACTATAACCAGGCATTAAGGAGATGCTATTCTTTAGTTCTTGATCTTCCGGATGTGATCCAAATTTGTTTGTAAGACAGTGAGTCTTCCTTAGGTTGTAGCCTTTGTTGTTTGAGCAGTGAGCTCTAGGGAGTGTACTTGAATTCATGTGCATTCCCCATTATAATATTTCTATTACTTCTAATAGAGTATCATCAGATTGTTGGTAGGTTCCCACCGTGGTATTTCCCTTGACCGGGTTTTCCACATAAAAAATCTTGGTGTTATGTGTGTTTATTATGTGTTGTTGAGCATGCTTTCATGGTTAATTATCAGATCTGATATTAAGTTTAATTTGTGTATTTTTTTAAACAACTAGTTCACCCCCCTCTCAGTTGTCGGCTCGGAACCAATGCTATTTCATCAAGTTTGGATCTGAAAGTATTTATTGTCATTCGACTTGACTTGCATAAAGTGACCTTCCTCCTTTGTTTTCTCTTGATTATGAATTTGATCTTTGTCATCATATGAACCCACAATAGCTTTTTTCATTTTTGTTACATGCATGCTCCGATGAGTCCACATAATGAAGATTATTTTCTAGAGATTGATACTCTTGTGCAGAAGGGTCTTGGAATAAACATCACAACTTTCTCTTTACATTTTTTAAACTCTTGATTAGAATATATTTCATCGAGTCTAGATTCCTTTGGAAGATTTGATTTTGTCAATATGTTATTTTTTTTTTTTCTTGTGAATGGTTCTATGTAAAATGATCTTCTTGAACTAATGTAACCACCTGAGGAATGGTTATTTCTTTGGAGATATGCATCACTTCTAGAATTAGTTCATGGCCAAGACCAAGGAATTTAGAAATACTTTCATTACAAAAAGATCTATTATTCAACGTGTCAAGACAAGGCCTAGGGGTGAAGTTTTCATGGAGTTGAGCATTTTTTTGAATTTCTTTAGATTTTTCAATTCCCATACAATACTTGTTTGACCTTTCAAAATAGATTTTAGAAGTCTTTTACATGAAAACTTTGTAACTTTTGATATATCGTCTCCCAAAATAATTTTTATTTCATCCATTTTATTATCATTATTATCTATGAGGTGATTTCGAATGCATTGACCCATTTTGTGTAGCACATCAGGTAAAGAACTTTATACTCGGTTTGAATGCAAGGCTACATCATAATTATTTTTCTCATAATTCATAAGATCATTTTTCAAATAAGAGATTTAGTTTTCTTTTAACATAACTAACATACAAATCTGATTACTTAGTGATAGCATAGAAGGAGAAATGGGTGATTTCATACCTTGAATTTTATCAACCTACATTTCTTTTTGGGTGATAAATTATGAATGAATCAATATATCTTCTCCACAAAGGAATTCATCATCTAGGGCGTCGAGAGAACAAGCGGAAATTAATATTTCACAAGACTCTTTCTAAAGAATTCTTTCTTCACCATTCTCTTGCTTATCTTTGTTGGTGTGTGCATGTTCTGGCGAGACCTTATAAATATTGTGATTGCAAATCGTTTCGTCAAGAACACTTTCACCTTTGGGAGAAAATATTTCCTCTACATTATTATCTTCATCATGCAAGGAGTTTGTATCATTGGTAGATTCTACATGAAGAACAAAATTTTTAAGAGAACCAGTCACCTTCCCATCTCTTGCTTCAATCTTTTCCAATGTTTGAAGTAAAGAAGAAAACATTTTATTAGGAGCAAGCTGATGTCCCTATATAATCTCTTCTTCAAATTGGAATTGTTTAGGATCATCAAGAATAATATTTTTTTCAATAGTGGTTGTGAGAGAGAGGTCATTTCCACCATCATCATTGACTTTGTCCATTAGCGATTCAAAATCTTTTTCATCTTTGCATTTACAACCTCTTTTTGATAAAGACTCTTGATCACAAGCAATAAGAGGAGTCTTTGTTGGATATTTTTCTTTGATATTTTATTAAATTTGTAGCTAGGAAGGGTGTACTTTACAAGGAACCAGTTGCATGTCACTGTACAAGTTTCTTTAAGAATTTAAATTGTTTGGGGTCAACAAGAATTTGATTTGTTTGAGAAGAGAAAATTGAAAAAGAAAGATCTTCATCATATCTATCACTTTACTTTTTGATTTGACTCCTTTGTACCAAACCATTGCTATGATTTTTTTTAGATAGAGTTTCCAACCTTCATTCCAAGGAAGAAACCATTATGTTTCTAACAAACAAAACACAATGGAGTTTTGGTCCCTAGTAGAGTTGCCAAAAAATTGTTGGTAAATATATTTATCACTATGATTGTTTCTCTGAAATTGACTATGTTTGGTTGAAGAGAAGTGATAACCACACCAATAGTTGGAGAGATTGCAGAAAACCACAATCTTCCTCTATGTTCAACAGGGACAACTCCCTTATATGATAGTGTGTTTTAGGGATTTTTTGTACTTTTAACTAGAAACCCCATCCACATACATACAAATACCAACTCAGGTTTCACAAAAAGTAACAATTGCAAAGGGCTTTTAAGCACAAGAAATTTTTTGATATGCAATGGTGAAAGAAGGATAATGAATATGAACATAAGAGGAAACACTTTATCTTATCACATTCAAACCTAGATACTAGTGTATGATTGTGTTTCATCATTTATATATGTTATTTCAATTGTTGACCAATATATTACACCAATAAATAAAAAGGGGTTACTAATTTAACATATGAGAAATTTGTAATAATAACTCATGAAAACATTCAAGATATGAAACCGATGCACTCTTCATCATTATTTTTAAAATATACAAGTTCATAAACCCTTAAGTACAATGTGTAAACACAATAGCTTTCCAAAAGTTTCTTTAGACAATTCGCCAAAATTTCCCTTTCAAAAGAGTCCCCATATTACAACACGAAAGCCTTGTATTTATAGGTTTGAGAAAATAACTACTTTGTAACCACTTAACCTAACTACTTAGGATAACTACCTAGGTTATTACTTCTAATAACTACTTTTAGAAGTAAGTTAGGATTTACCTAACATTTACTAATACAAAGCTTAAAGACTATTTTTAATTACAACAGGCGACATATGTCACTTTTACAAAAAGATATGCAAAAACTTGTGACTTGAAATGCCTCGCTGTCTTCATTAAATTTAGAAATGCCTCGCTGTCTTCATTAATTAAGCTGCATAGAACAGGAAAGATGATAGCAAAGGTCGTGGAATTGGACTTCAAGCTTGCCATATGCATTTCATGATAGAAATCTATTCGGGCATTTTATCAAACGATGCATATGCTTGGTCAATAGTGGCACGCTAGTTTACTAGTAGGGCAATAACTATATCTAATAGAATCCCTCTCTCCTTCATATTTACCTTAGAAAAGAACCTTCTGATATCTTGAGAAGTCACTCCATCGCTTCAATGGAAATCGTTTTTACTCGGAGGAATCCTAAAATCTGGCTATATTTGCATTGTCCAAAGATTAAAGATATCGTGGGAAGTTGTTGTTGAGCTACAACTATTTTCAAGAACCTTGAAGGAGTGTCAAGAAATCGTCATCATGTAATTATTTAGTACCATCTCCTTACCTAGATACATTCCATTTGTTTGGATAAACTCTTTTGTAAATGCATTGTCTGCTCACCTCATTGATATAATGCTATTCATAACTACTCAAACTTTTTGAGATCTCGAAAAATCTTTTTTAACTCTTAAATGTGTTAGTTAAAGTTTTCATAGAAGATTGAGGAGATCTCAATTAGGAAGTTTTTAGCTAAAGTGTTTTGATGCAAAATGTTCAAATTTTGACTTGTTTACAAACAAAGTCTAACTTGCTCTTAAAATCATTAATCTCCCGACTGTAGTAAGGTCCCAATCCTCACACCTTTTGCTTTCTGTTCTTTATCTTGCTATGATATGTCAATACAAGGTCCCTTGTTTTAAATACTTTCAACGTTTGGTTCTTGTCATGTCACTCCTTTTGTATTTGCGAGTCTAACTGATGTTTATACATTTCAATGTGTCTGAATACATCCAACATGCTCAAATCCTCAATCCTTTGTGCCAACGCTTAGTTGTCCTAAAAAGAGCAGAGTCAATGGAGTATGCATATTTGGTATAATGAATTTCATCAAAGCTACTGCATCCAAACCATACACAAACTAAAAACAAAATGAACTTACTAGTTCTCTTATATGTAGTGCAATAGGCCCAAAGTACCATAGGTACTTTTGTATCCCAATCTATCTTGTTTTGTCACACATCTCAGTTTACGAATTAACAATTATCTCGTTCAATGCTTCACTTGTTTCAATGCTTCACTTGTTCCATTAGCTTGTGGATGAAATGGTGAATTCTTATTATGTACTATCCAGAAATTTTGAAGTAGCTCCTTGATCTTATTATTAGGTGTGTAAGAAGTTGAGCCAACTTTTTGATCGAAAAGTGGTAGTGTTTTTCCCGATCTTTAGAATTTGTTACATTTGACCTTAAAATTTGAAGCGCTTAAATATTTAATCTTGAAAAATGTAGACAATATGAAATGTAGTACTCAAAGTATAGCTTCCAAATATTTAATTTATTTTAATACTGAGATTATACAAATTAATTTTCAATATTTATGACTAGAAGCTACTTTTTAAAAATCACCTTTTCAGCACCATACCACGCATGTGTATGGAAAAACATATTTTTACCTAAATAAAGGTAATTTTCTTAATCTTCTTGTGAAAATATTTGAAAGACACTTAAGATTGTTGAATATATTTTTTTGTAAGTTTTTTTTTGGTATAATTAGTATTAAATTATTATTGATTGTCATTGTTGTTTTGGAAACCCCTTATGTACAACAAGTATAAGTAAGCCTAAACTTTTATTTTTGAAAGTAAAACGAATTATCTATAGATTGTTGACATATATTTTTTTTTAAAAACCATAAAAAAAAGAAAAACTATTTTTAATTTTTATGAACCAGTTTCATAAAAAAATATTTGAACAATTACTAAAATGATCAAATTGTAAAATAAATTACACATTTGGAATCTACACAATCTCATCTACAAAATAAGGGTTTAGACATATATCTAAAGTCACTCCTTTCTAGTGACATTGACATGACCTTCAAGTTCTAGGTCAAAACATCTTCAAGGCTAAGGGTCGGCTCCCCAAGCCTTTTTTGAGCCAATACCCACAGAAAAAGGCAATCCTATGTAAGGTGGTGAAATAGGGACTCACTAGCTTAGGTTTATAAATAAGGAATAAATCTATTTCATGTTGTCCTTACATTGAAGGGAGATGAAATTAAATAGTCACTCCCTAAGAGGTGAATGCTAATTGATTTTAGATGGCTCCCTTTGTGGGGTTGAATTAGATATTTAAAATATTAAAATTGAATGTTTGATCTAACTCTAAATATGGAAATTTGATATAAATACACATAAACAGGTAGTTGTAGATTAGATATGAAGTTACAATCATAGATCTAAGAGATGGAATATGAATGGAACTTGTGACTGGAACAAGGCCAAAACTTAGTGCTTTATATTTATTGAATAGGGTTTGTGAGCTCATGCCACTCTTAAGAACAAAATAAACACTCTTCATACTAGCCTCAAGGACCATAAGAAAGAAATGAGAGGTCTAGAGCTCACCTCTCATCAATTAGAGGGAATGACCAGAATGCACCTTGACCTATTGATAAAGGAGAAAATTATTAAGGATCCCATTGATAACAAAGCAGTTGATTATCGAGAAATTGTTGAATATAATTTTTTTTTACTAAAAGAACTGTATGTAGGGATAATAATAGCTATCACCAAACATTTATCTACTATTAGGACCCTTCACACAAATTTTAGCACTTTGGGTCTTAATATTTTAAAAGATTGTGGGAAAGAATTATTAACAATAGATGTAGTATAAGGAGACCTAATGAGAAGGATAGAGGATTATTTTTCACAAACAAAGGTAGGGATGAAGGCCCTAGAAAGGATACCCTCATTCATGGGATGAGAGAAAATATTAGCGAGTTACCACACTAGATAGTGCAAATAGACCATGAAATCCATAAGAAAAAGCTTCGCGTTGACTTGACTAGTTATCCAAACAAGAGTGATATGTCTCCAATTCCTTAGGCATATGTGGATTACATGAAGAGGATGAAAATTATAATAGAGTTGGTGAGCCAGGTGCAGGTTCCAAATGATGAACTGGTGTTTGATGCTGATGATGTGGAACTGATTAACAAGTTAGAAGGAAATCATGTATCCTAACATGATTAGTTTTCTTATTATGTTTCATTCCCTCTTTCTCAAAAACTATTGGTTATGGAGGGCCATTTAATTATTTTATATTTTAAGGACTTATGTTTTAACCACCTATCTTTAAAGGAAGTTATTATCTTTAATAACTGGAATGTATGGATTAGCTATTTATATTTTGAAAAGATAATTTGAAAGGGTCTTTTTTTTTGGAAATTAAACTTTATCTTGTTTTGAGAAGAAAATACATTATTTTACATGTTTGATCAATTATTTTTAATATTGGAACTAGAAATCTCTGAGGTAATATTCTAAAATATATAGACTTTGTGCTGTGGTGGATGGATATAAACTCTTGATATGTTGAATGCATCTCTATTTCAGTTTTATGTTGTAGAATATTAAAGTGATTAGTTTATCTTTATCTTCTCCATTGTCACGAAGTGTTTATTTTGGTATAAATATTGAATGGTAATTTTATTTCTATTTTTAAGTTCCTATTCCTACTTCTCTATTCCCCATCATACTTTGATATGAAAGCGAGAATCAAATTGAAGATTATTTGTTTAATAATTTTATTTTTGTGATTTTTTTAGTTTTAGGCCTTTTAATGCTTTCTGGTCACAAGCTCTAACTTTTATTGATTTTTGGTTCAAAGTATTCATATTTTTTCATTCATTGTAAACATTTATAAGGTAGCTATGACTTGTAAAAGAAGTAGGGAATGGGTGTAGAAGGAAATGACACCTATCTCAACTATTTGAATAGGTTGTTACCTCTCCAAATGACAAAACCTAGACTTAGGTGACAAAATCTATCGATGAACAATATCCATAGGTCTAGGATTTCATTTCCATACATATCAATAAAAAATTATGTTTTTAATTATTTTTATGAAAGTGCATAAATATGATCTAAAAACTAATTACATATAAATTAAGCAAAATTCACGTTGAGTTACACACATTTATCGATTAACCCAAATTAAATATTTGTTTCCTTTCTTAATCCTACCCTTATTTATTTTTCTAGTGATATATAAAGTGTTTATAATTAGATATATAAAAAATCTATCTATAAGCCTCACCTTATAAAGTTATATTCAGTAATATATATACTCTATCCATGGTGATATTTTTTCTATGTACTAGTGAGATAGAAAATATAATAATGAAAATAATGTATCACAGGATTCAAGATATAAATTTCTAAAGTGGAACTTATAATTGCAAGAAATGTTTGGCAAATTATGTTCATCATTATAATATGCAAGGAGATTGTTTTAAAAAAAATTCAAAGAAATTCATATTTATTAAAAATATTGTAGTTGTAAGTTATCTAAAGAGTGCAAATACTATCACCTCGAGTAAATTACAACATTTTATGTATAAATTATTGTAAAAATACATGTCACAATTTAATTAAATGACCTCATTTTCATAGAGAAAGAAATTTTTAGTAATATTTTGTACATTCAACATTTTGATTTTTAATTGATTTATTTCAACTAAAGTTAAAATTGCAACACAATGATTGATTATTTTTTTCTAGAGAGTAAATTCTACGATAATTCTTTATGGTTTAGTGTATTTTAATTTAATAATATAATTAATAGATCAATTTAATTAAACATATTTTTATTCATTATTAAAAGGATTTTACATGCATATAATTACAAGGATAACAAACAAGAAATGAAATTTTTCTAATGGATGGTCTATCTCTCTTATTCATTATAAAAAAATTAAAAAACAAGATTAATAGAAAAATTAATTAAATGGACAATCTCATTTAATAGCATAAAATTCAATAATATAAAAGATCATAGACATTTAATAGAGATCAATTACAATGAATATAAAAGAATATAAGAATTTTAATGTCCTTTATCAAATCTAAAACTTCTTTTGTAATAATCTATATAAAATTAAATAGTTTACAAATCAAGCAAAAAGTAACTCTAATCTTATTAAAAAAATAATTTTTTAATTACTAAAAAAATATATTCAAGATATTTATCAAAGTTATTTATCTACAACTAGCCTTAAACCATACACACTAAGAAACATATTAAGTCTAGAGAATGTTAGTCAAATTTGAGTGTTGAACACTTTTAATCCTAGAAGTGGATTCTGATGTGACCACACATCTTAAAGAACATATTAAGCTTAGAAAATGTTATTCAACTCTGAATATTTAACACTTTCAAGCCTAAAAAATGTAATTTTAGTGTGTGTTATTTAGGCTTATCTACACATGTAATAATGTATGACTATTAAATATGTCATATACTTGAAAAATATATTAATCTTACACTACTGTCAACTTATAGTTTGATTACAATAGAAATTTATGAAGGCACAGGATTATTGTAACTACTTATTCAACCAAGTTGATAATTACAATAAGGAGATCATAGAAGGCTACATATAGTAAGTAAGAAGTAAACTATAGAAGTCATGATTATAGTCATGATTATTGTAATTATGTATATAATGGTAACAATCACATGATTATTATATTTATATATAAAGTGGTAACAGTCACCTTCATCAACTCAACCTCATATTGGCTCCCACAACGGTAGATCCAACTCCTCATACATAATATATTTAGTTGTATTAGTTTGGTATAAAATATCTTGAAAATCAAAAGATCCAGCAAACATGCGAAAGTTAAGAAATACAAGTTTACCAACCATTGAATGCATACTCTTGAGCTCACAAAATCTTATACACCGAGCGATTGGGAGACCTAGCACATAATATTTTGAAGGATGGATATGTTGGTACTTATTGGCAATTTATTTTGAGGATGAATATGTAGATTGGTTGACATTGATAAGTCCCCTCCTACATGAATAAATGAATAGCTACCCAAAAAGATGGGAATTCTATTTTTGTTTCATGTTTTTCTATATACTCTTCGGTAGTTATGGGGTTTCACCAAGCCTAATTATGGATAACTCACTAGGGAAAGGTAGACTTGACTATAACTATTTTTGACAATTACAAGATGATATGGTCATGAAGAATTTTTCCCATGTGTATGATCCATTTTGCATGACCCTAATGTGGGGAATTAAAGGGTCTCCCAAGAAAATAATTTTCATAAAGGCCACTTCCCTAGTGATGCAATTTGTTAGCTTTTACATTCAGTTCCACACCTCCACCTATCTACAGATAGGAAAATATAAATTTTCTCCTTTGAATCTACTCAAGTATGCTTCAGATTATCTGGTCTTCCTAGAGGTATGTCACTAGATGTCATTTGTGAGTATTAAATATTTAGACTTGAAGAAGAAACGGTATCCTTTTCCTTTAGCTCGATCTTACTATTCCTACAAAAGTAATAAAGTTGTGAAGAACACATAAAAGTTGTTACTTTAGTTTACTTTATGTTACCTACTTCTGAGGAGAAATTTTGATAGCAGAGGCTATGATTAGGGAAACGTCTATGGCTCAACTTCATACCTCCATTTACCTTAGCTTGAGAATTTCTAGGAGGACTATCATAATGAAAAAGAAGTCCAAAGGAGATATTTCATGAGATTTATAGTGGATCAATTTATTGCTTTCAATGTTCCTGTCCCACTCTCACATATTGAAATAGATGATTTCCCAAGCTTAATTGATGAGTCCTACCATGATGCAAATGCAATGCCTCTTGCTCCACATCAATGGTCTCAAGAAGAAGCAATAGATATCAATATCCACACCTATGATATTTTGAAGAGAACCTATTAGTGGTTATAAAATAAGGTGAAATATTATGTCGGCTCTTGTTTGCAAAAGGGGACTCCATCTATAGAGAGTATTTCATCTCAATATCTGTAGGGTACTAGAACCACAACCAATGTTAGAACAAGTTAAAACAAGTCCAACTCCCAATCTAGAGGAGATGAAGAACCCTCAAAAGAATACTAAATTAAAATCAATTTGTGAGGCAAGCATCACCACCCCACCAAAGAGGAAGAGAGATTGGAAATCAGCTACACCTATTGTGCCATCTATATAATAAGTAATTACTCCCATTGTTACTACTATTCAAGATTACTTACATTATTTTCATCATATAGATGGATATTTTTCTTTAGGCATTCCTTTAGGTAAACTCAATCCTCTGAGACTAGCACAACTTATATCTTTGACTTTCCCTGCTATTTCTAAACAAGTCACTCCTATTGTCATTAGTGCCTCTTTTATTGTTGCCTCTTCCCCATTGTTTATGAAAATTGTAGACAAGAACAAGAAATATACGCCTATAGTGGAATTGCATATAGATACCATCACCCAGTTTCTAAGGGATATGCCCAAACCCAAAAGGGATAGAAGAATGTCCTGTATGGTCATTGATTGTATAGGACATCAAGTCATAGAAATTACCAACCTTGTAGTAAATAGAGAGGACCATGAACTCATTGAGGTTGATTGTCGGTTGAGAAAGATTGATATCAGTTCTTCTAATATAAAAAATGTTATTTATCATGCTAAATTTTCTACGAGTAACTTGTCGGGAGGAGTAAAAAGGGAAGAACAAAAAAATCACATGCTAACTCAATAGTTGAGTACCCTCACCACTTTTATCCTATCTCTTCTATCAATTAGAAAATAACACAATCCAGGTACCTCAAATACATTGATGTTAGGAGTTATCAATGCTGAGAAATTGGAATAGGTCAAGAGGTTTCACACAATAACAACAACAATAGAAGAGTGGTTAAACAAGGCCAAAACTTAGTGCTTTATATTTATCAAAGAGTGTTTGTGAGCTCATGCCACTCTTGAGAAAAAAATAAACACTCATCATACTAGCCTCAAGGACCATAGGAAATAAATGAGAGGTTTAGAGCTCAGCTCTGATCAATTAGAGGGAATCATGAAAATGCACCTCGACCTATTGATAAAGGAGAAAATTATTAAGGATCCCACTAATAAGAAAGTAGTTGCTTGTCAAGAAATGGTTAAATATATATTTTTTGCACTAAAATAACTTTATGTAGGGATAATAACAACTATCACCCAACATTTATCTACTATTAGGACCCTTCACACAAATTTTAACACTTTGGATCTTAACATTTTCAAAGAAGGTTGGCAGGAATTACTAAAAATAGATGTAGTGTGAGGAGACCTGATGAGAAGGATAGAGGATGATTTTTCACAAACAAAGGTAGGGATGAAGGCCCTAGAAAGGATAAAAGACACCCCTACCCTCATTCATGGAATGGGAGAAAATATTAGTGAGTTACCTCAATAGATAACATAAGTAGACCATAAAATCCATAAGAAAAGGCTTTGATTTCACCTCACCAGTTGTCCAAACAAGAGTGATATTCTCCAATGCCTTCAACATATTTGGAATACATGAAGACGATGAAAATTCTAATAGAGTTGGTGAGCCAGGTGCAAGTTCCAAATGATAAACTGGTGTATGATGATGATGATGTGGAATTGATTGGCATGTTAAAAGACAAGGATGTATCCCTACATGATTAGTTTTCTATTCATGTTTCATTTTCTCTCGCTCAAAAACTATTGGCTCTCGAGGGTCATTTAATTATTTTCTATTTTAAGGACTTATGTTTTAACCAGTTATCATTAAAAGAAGTCATTATCTTTAAAAAATAGAACGTATGGATTAGCTATTTATATTTTGAAAAGATAATTTGAAAGGATCTTTTTTTTTTTCAAAATTAAACTTTATGTTGTTTTGAGAAGAAAAGATATTGCTTTAGATGTTTGATCAATTATTTTTAATATTAGAAATACAAATCTCGAAGGTAGTATTCTGAAATTTACGGACTTTGTGCTATGGTGGATGGATATAAACTCTTCATATGTTGAATGAATCTCTATTTAAGTTTTTTGTTGTGGAATATTACAGTGATTGGTCTATCTTTATCTTCTGCATTGTCATGAAGTGTTCATTATTGTATAAATATTGAATGGAAATGTTATTTCTATTTTTAAGTTCCTATTCCTACTCTTCTATTCCCCATCATACTTTGATATGGGAGTAGGGATCGATTAGAATATTATTTGTTTAACAATTTTATTTTCATGATTAGTCTAGTTTTAGGCCTTTTAAAGCTTTCTGGTCAAAACCTCTACGTTTTATTGCTTTTTGGTTCAAAGAATACATAGTTTTTTTATTCATTGTAAACATTTATAAGGTAGCTACACCTTGTAAAAGAAGAAAGGAGTGGGTGTAGAAGGACATCACACCTATCTCAATTGTTTGAACAGGTTGTTACCTCTCCAAATGACAAAATGTAGAGTTAGGTGACAAAATTTGTCAATGAACAATATCCATAGGTCTAGGATTTCATTTCCATACATATCAATAGAAAATTATGTTTGTCATTATTTTTATGAAAGTGCATAAATATGATCTAAAAAACTAATTACATATAAATTAAGAAAAAAACACATTGAGTTATATACATCTATCGCTTAACCCAAATTAAATCTTTGTTTCCTTCTTTAATCCTACCTTTTAAATTTTTCTAGTGGTCTATAAAGTGTTTATAATTAGATATATAAAAAATCTACCTAAAAGCCTCACGTTATAAAGGTATATTCTCTAATATAGATACTCTATCCATGGTGATAATTTTTGTATGTACTAATGAGATAGAAAATATAATAAATATATATATATATATATATATATATATATATCACATGATTAAAGATATAAATTTCTAAAGTAGAACTTATAATTGCGAGAAATGTTTGGCAAATTATGTTCATCATTATAGAGAATAATATGCAAGGAAATTTTTTAAAACTTTTTTCAAAGAAATTCATATCTATTAAAATAGTGTAGTGCTAAATTCCAAAATGTTATGTATAAATTATTGTAAAAATATATGTCACAATTTAATCAAACAACTCAATTTTATAGAGAAAGAATTTTTTAATAATATTTTGTGCATACGACATTTTGACTTTTAATTGATTTATTTGACCTAAAGTTAAAATTGTAACACAGTGATAGATTATTTACTTCTAGAGAGTATATTCTAAAATAATTCTTTATTGTTTTGTGTATTTTAATTTAATAATATATTTTACATCAATTTAATTATAACATATTTTTATTCATTATTAAAAGGATTTAAAATGCATATAATTACAAGGATAACAAACAAGAAATAATTTTTTTCTAATGGATGGTCTATGTCTCTTATTAAAAGTTCATTATAAAAAAATAAAAAACAAGCTTAATAAAAAAATCAATTAAATGGACAATCTCATTTAATAGCATAAACTTCAATAATATATAGAAGATTAAAACTTTTTTTGTAATAATCTATATAAACTTAAATAGTTTACACATGAAGCAAAAAGTAACTCTATTCTTATTAACAACACAATGTTTTGGTTACTAAAAAATATATTCAAGAAATGCCTAAAAGTTATTTATCTCAACTTTGAGTGTTTAACACTTTTAATCTTAGAAGTGTATTCTTAGTGCCACCACACATCTTAAACAACATAATAAGCTTAGAAAATATCAGTCAATTCTGAATGTTTAACACTTTTAAATCTGAAAAAGTAAATTTAATGTGTGTTTTTTAAGCTTATCTACACATATAATAATGTATGACTATTAAATATGTCATATACTTCAAAAATATATTAACCTTACAATAATGTCGGCTTATAGTTTGAGTACAATAGAAAGTTACGAAGGCATAGGATTATTGCAATTATTTATTCAACCAAGTTGATAATTACAATAAGGAGATCATAGAAGGCTACATATAGTAAAGAAGAAGTAAACTATAGAAGTGATGATTATAGTCATGATTATTGTAATTATATATATAGCAGTAACAATCACATGATTATTGCATTTATATATATAGTTGTAACAATCACCTTCATCAACTCAGCCTTGTATTGGCTCCCACAACGGTAGATCCAACTGCTCATACATAATATCTTCAGTTGTATTTGTTGGATATAAAATATCTTGAAAATCAGAAGATCCAGCAAACATGGGAAAGCCGAGAAATACAAGCTTATCAACCATTGAATGCATATTCTTGAGCTCTTCTTGCTTGCCTGCCAACTGAGATTCTAACTCGGATATTCGTTTTCGTAGATGATGGATTATTCCGGCACTTCCCTGGATGGGGTCCTTCACTCTTGCACTTGCTTCACAGGCCAAATTATTTACAGCATCCGCTCTTTGCTCGGTCTTCAAACCCTAAAGAAACATCACATAAATATATGAGTCTCATATTCAGAATAATACATAATTATTCAGACGTCTTTGGAATTAGAATTTTAAACATTTTGCGCCCCTGAACCAAAATCATTGCCAACAACTTTAAAGTGTTTGGGGGAATAGTACAATGGTCATGATACTTCAGAGAATTTTTAAGACAGAAAATGGTATGTATTTTGATAAATAGGAGGTATTTTCTACATCAAGTTAAATTATGATATTGTTATCAAGGTTCAATTGTGTAGTATTTGAGTCAAACTCATTGACCCATGTTTCACGAGTAATTGTTCACAAGAACCCATCTCTCATAAGAATGAATGGTCCACTTAGCACTCATTGCATCTAGGTGATGCTCACAGGGTTGAAGGACTGAGACTTCCCAGGAGGTCACCTATCCTAGTACTACTCCAGCTCAAGCGCGCTTAACCACGGAGTGCCCTCCAAGGTTAAACCAACTTAGCTTGCAACCCCACTTGCAAGTAGGGTTGCAAGCTAAGTGGGTTTAACCTTGGAGGCAACTTCATGGTTAATCGCGCTTGAGTTAGAGTAGTACTGGGATGGATGACCTCCTGGGGAAGTCTGAGTGCTTCACCCCTGCGAGCATCACCTAGATGCGATGAGTGCTAAGTTGACCATTCATTCTCATGAGAGATGGGCTCTTGTGAACCACTACTTGTGAAACATGGGTCAATGAGTTTGACTCAAAAACTACACAATTGAACCCTAATAGCCATATAATTTTTCTTAATTATATATTTTATTAATATGTTTCAGACTACGTTGTTGGAAATTTGATTAGATTATTAATTTAAATGTATATACTATAAATAAAGAAAACAATGATAATAAATAGAATAATGAATGCATTGATAATTTAAATTTACATTTAAGCTTCTAAAAAAATCAACTAATGAATAAATGAATCAATAGTCATTGTGAATTCATATCAGTCAAGCCATTTATTAAAATTAATGCTAAATTAATGTATGAACAACCTTATCAAAACAAACCAAAAATAAATGGTGCAAGTATAATTTATGTCATTTTTATCATTAAATTTTACTGTTTATATGAATATCTTTATCAATATTGACACATAAATTAATTATAAATATAATTTTTAAACAAATTATTTTGTTTTAAATAATTGAATTAATACAATACAGAAAGATTTTAAATTTATTTTTGTTTCAAATAAAACATTTTGTTACAATGTAGGTGTGTTGCTATTTGGTTCCACCGCATTTAAAATGTATATAAATTTTAAGAATCAATTCATCTTAAAATTCTTGAGCCTTCATATTTTTAAAGGAATCTTTACATAAAAAATATAATGACTTGAAATATTTTTACATATTTTTAAAATTTGTAGTATATTCTTGTATATGAATTCATTAAGGTATAAATATTACGTAAATGGTCATTACAAAGTAAAATATTTTAAATAGTTATAATTTTTTTTTAAGATAACTTAAATTATATTTTTAGACACGTAAAATTGTACTTTTAAATTAAATAAATATTTTTATTTATTTAAATTATCTTTCTCATAAATTGAATAAATACTTTTATTTATTTAGTTTATCCCACTTTTTCTATTAATTAAATAAATTTTTATTTATTTAATTAATTCATTAGCATTTCTCCTCTATGCCACTTATCTCTTAATCCTCCTTTACCTACCCTCTTCATTACTTTATTATTTATTTTATCTACCATTTAATCACATCCAACCATTTATTTCTTTCACCTCTTAGTCAACACTTATGTAATCAAGTCTTTTTGTGATCAAGCTACTTCAACCACAATCTTTCTTTGTTGAAATCTTGTGCATACATAAAATCTGAGAGCAAATATATTAAACAAGATCAATGCACAAAGGAGACAATGGAGATTGAAACTCTACTTGGCATGTGAATGGTAATATTGTTTATTTTATTGATTTGCATGTTCTTAGGTATCTTCATTGGTGTATGTTGAATGTTTGGTTGTAGAACTTGGGTTTATTGTGTTTGGATATTTATGGTTTTACAATAAGTATATCATCATCAATTTTCATTGCATACAATATTTATTCTAGATTGCATATACTAAATAATTCTATCTAAATTTTTTTAAGGGATATCATTCTTGTGATGTTTATCTATGCTAAATCAAACATTCAATATAAAACATTAGGTACTAATATATTTTTTATAGATGCATTTATCATATCGGTTCCTTTTAGTAAAAAAATAACATATAATAATACTATAGTCTCTTTAAAAACACCCATCTCAAGATACTTATCTCTCTTAAATAATATTTCCAATATATGCACCATGAGAGTTATATTAAATAGAATTTTTAGAAAGGTTTATTTAAAACATCTATTCTAATTAGTAATGAATATTATCCCACCTGTTAATATAAATATGTTATAATTAGAAATATACCATATGCAAATATCTTATGTTAAAATAAGAAGGGTGTAGATGAACTATTTAAAATATATCTTGTATTTATAAACCATGTAGACGCAGTTGAGAGCTAGGGCTAAAGATGTAGACATGAAATCCTTAGTGTCTAACAATAGAGGCAAGCCTTTTGGACATGGAGGTTGCAAAGAGAGAATAGAGGACAAGGAAGATCATGGAAGGCTTTCTAAAGATGATGAGGATGAGATACTCATAGATTGTTTTTTGGGATCTTGCACTTTAGCTCATTAATAAGGAGAGATGTTTGAAATCACTCTTGCCCCCCCATACATAGATAAGAGATGGGACAAAAAAAGCTATCATGTTACTTCCAAAGTATGATTGCACATAAATTGTACCATTATGAATGACGATAAACCTTGAGTAAGTGAGCTACCAATGTCACGTAATGATGAACAACATAATCACCACTAATGTTATTTAAAGATATGATATATTGGATGAAGAATTTGAATATGACATGTTAAATTCTCTATCATCTGTGAGATTAAAAACATGTATAAGATGATGAGTAGTGAAAATTCTTGATTAAGAGAGTAGTTTGTAGGAGAATAATAGGCAACCAAGTCATGCTCCTTTTTTGTACAAGAAACTTTAGGAAAGGGACTAGTATAACTCATTAGAGCCTTATGCCTAGAAGAGGGGATATTAGAACAAATAGAAGATAAAGTGTCATAAGGAGGATTGGAAATCTCTTGAGGAGATTCATAAATAGAATTTTCAATTGCCATAATTTCCTTATAAGGGGGATGAGTGTTGGGAGATATAGAGGATGATTTAGTTAAGAGGAAGTTATCATCACTAATAAATATAGCATTCACATTGAGAGACGGTGTTTTAGATGCTTTAATAAGATTTGAAGGATTATATCCAAGTCTAAATGTAGCCCCATGTATGTTATTTTCTAAAGGAACCTTAATCCTTTGTTCATTTATGCCACAACGATAGCTATTATATCCACTCTTAGCTAAAATGTGAAAATCAAGACCATAAAGGGATGCCAAATCGGAAAGAGATGGTGGGGCCTCATAGGTTTCAGTGCCATAATTAGATGATGAAGAAGAAGATTTTGAAGCATTGTTTAAATTAGAAGTAGCCACAAAATTGTTATTTAATTGATTAGACAAAGTGGGTTTCTTTTTAGGTTCATCCTTGTCTTTCTCCTTCTCAATGTTAGATCCTTTCCAAGAGACCCTATATTCTCCCACAAAAGTAGGGTTAAAGTATAGAGATCCCCAATCATCATCTAAAAGTACCCCTTTTGGAGAAAAGATATCTTTAGGAGAGGATTTAGATTGAGTAGAATACTTTTCAGGTGTCTTTGAATCACTAGAGGAAATATGGGTATTCAAGGAAATAGGGAGAGTTGGAGATGTAGGAGTATTTTTAGAAGGATTGGAAGTAGTTGAACAAGAAGATGAGGTTTGCAATGGAGCTTTTAAATTGGTATCAACAAGAAAAGTATACATCTTATTGTACTAATTGAACTTAAGTTGCCTATGCGAAGTAGAAGGGATAACTTGTATACAATGAAGCTAAGCTCGTCCTAATAGAAGATTATAGGTGAGCTTATCGGGCATGACATAGATAGGTGTGGGTAAAAGAACATGTCCTACCTTGATAGCTAAGGTTATAATACCTAACGAATACCTAACAACATTATCAAAACCATGAATAGTAAGGGAGTTTGGTTTAGTGAGAGTTGTGTTCACCTTAATCTCATGTTATACATCAATGCTACAAACATTAAGGCTAGAGCCATTGTCAACAAGGATTCATCTTATAAAATTACCATTAATAATGACAACTAATCATAAGGGGATCATATTTATGTTGACTCTCATGGGAGGGAAACTCATCTTGGGTGAACACAATTTGAGCTTTGGGTGTGTTTATAGGATCAATCAAAGAATCCATATTATTAGGTATCACTGTGGGTGGCACATCTAAGTTATTTAAAGTATCTTGTAACAATATATGATGTGTAGATGAATATTGAATTAAATCCCAAAGAGATATCTTAGCAGGAGCATCTTTGAGTCATTCAATAAGATCATACTCCTTACCAAGAATTTGTGATATATGAGATGCTTGTGGAAGAATTGGTTGAGAAGTGAGAAGTGAAGAAGGGATAACCTGAGGAGGATTCATTGCCTATTGTTTCATGTATTATATGTATGGGCAACCAGATTGTAACTCTCTCGTGTGAATTTTTAACCATACTCATAAGGGCTCTTAGTAGGATAACCTCCTTGCACAGTAATACTAGTTTGTTAGTGGTGTGAAAGGAATCATCACTATAACCACCTTGAACCCCCAATAGAGACTTCTTAGAGGTTTATAATTTGAGAAAGGACTAGAACCTTGAACTATGGAGAGGGGTTTGTTAGGTGTCTCATTCACATGCATCATATTGATTGAAGATGGTTTGGAAACATGTGAGGAGGGTCTAGAAAAGTTGAAATCATCAAGTTGCTCATAAATAGGATTATCAACCTTAAATATTTATTCATGAGTAGGATTTTGTTTAGATTGAATGAAAGAGATATCCTCATAGAGGGGATTTTTAATGACATCAAACCCTTGTGATCTAAGATCATTCTCTTGCTCCAAGGTGTCCTTATAAGGAGCATGCATTTTAGGAGAAGGATCAACATCATTCACATGGTAAGCATTATTGAAAGAAGTGGTGATAGTCTCTTCTTGTACAAAAATGTTATCATGAATAGGGTCAATTGTAAGAGAGGGATTACCATTAGTCATAAATGATTCATCTCTAGTAGGAAGGGTATTGAGATAAGATGTAGTTTTAGTAGGGAAGTTAGGTGTCATATTATCCTCTATCACAAAAAGATCCACATGGGGAATATACTCTCTATGAGAAGGATTATCATTACTTTTCAAAAATTCATCCTTGGGAGGGAGATCTTTAAAAGGGAACATGAATAATATCTTCTTGAACTAGGGTATCCTCTTGAGTGGAGCCAATTTGGGGGGAGGGAAATGCTTCATCTTTAGAGGGAAGGATATTTAAACGAATAGGAGGTGAGGTATTAAGGTAATTATAAACCATGTCACATTATTTTACTATAATATCATCTTTGTTGACCAAGGTACTTGTTAGCAGCAATCAAGAAGGAGGACTGAGATGGGGGGGTGAGTCAATCTTGACCGATTATAAAAAATTAAACTTCAAAACAAGAATTGATAAACTGTAGCAATACACAGATAAGAAAATTAACATCACAACACACAACACCAAGATTTTTAATGTGGAAAACCTGATTAAGGGAAAAACCACAGTGGAAACCTACCCATAGTAAGATGATACTCTACATTAGTATGTGAAAATATTACAATGGGGAATGCACATGCATTCAGGCGCACTACCTAGAGCTCGCTGCTCAAAAGATGTTTTCCCAAAAGGCTGCAACCCTTAGGGAACTCTCACTGACTTACAATATGATTTAGACTACAATCTAGAATAAATGAACTACACACAAATGCTTGATAATAGTTATGGTAAAGCACAATTATCTACTCTGCAACACTGATCTCGCCTCAACACTTCACTAAATGATATATCGTTGCTCACACATTTACCTCTTCCTGATAATTTAGACACAATATCAAAACCTAAATTACATAAGTATCTCACCTATATATACAAATTATCAACCTTGATAACAAGGTCAGCTAAACCCTCAACCGTAAATTTAAAAATACAAATATTACATTCCATGATACAAGAACGACCACTAGACCAATATAATGATTTATATTATATAGCATACACCTAATTAAAATTTCCAAATGATCACATCCTTTGGAAATCAATCCAAGACCAACCACAATACGCTACACCACTAGAAATACTCCATAACACAAAAATCATCACTCGGTTCATAGAAATCACCCAAACTTGTACAACGATCAATGTGGATAACCAAAATAAATAGGACATGACTAGAAAACACCAGTAATAACATTAGAATCATTTGGAATAGTTGCAGCAATGCCACTTTTCAAATATTCATCTATCAATGTTTAGAAGCTCAAGAACATAACCAATCAACAACTCTCACAAAGAAAGATAACTTGCGGAGCACCAAATCATGAACCATCTGAAATAAAGATTCACAAGATCATCCAAGACAATTTACCAAAGTCTCAGCACAAGATCTAATCACACCGAAATATATCAAAGGAAATATCGATCTCTACAAAACAGTGATCTGCAAAACTAAACTACAAAACAGGATTAGAAAATCTTCCCAAACTCACTAGAATAAATCACAAGAATGTGTTGACATCAATGAAAATAATATATCCTAGCAGGAACAATGGTTAACTAAATCCAACAATATCCCCAATAATCCAACAATCTCATCCTTTGGTATTGATGGCAACATATGAATGTGAAAAATAGTCAATGCAAAGAAAGAAGATATCATCAACAAACTCCCCCTAAGATCAAGATAGATAAAGTATTTTTTCACATGATCTCTCTCCCCCTTTGAAAACAATGCCAAAGATCTCCAAAACGGAAAATCAGACTCTCTCCAAAAACATGAATCTCTCTCCCCCACGGATACAACCAAATCAATAGACTACTACAACAGAGGAGCAGCACCAACTCATCAATCTAGATAAAAGTATAAGACTCTAAATCCCATTGGAATTGATGCAACTCAATGCATCTAGTTCTCACCAGGAGGGGTGGATACCCCTAACTTGTCTCTGAAATAGACAAATGTATTTGCAGGCAAACGCTTAGTGAAAATATCAGCAATTTGTTCCTTTGTAGATAAATATTCTAGCTTCACCTTCTGTTCACTAATTTTCTCTCTCAAGTAATTGTATTTTATTGATATATTCTTAGTCTTTGAATGTTGCACCAGATTCTTTGACATGTTTATAGTGCTAGAATTATCATAGTAAATGACAGTAGGTTCATCATGTATAACTCTGATATCTTTCAACATTTGCTTCATCCAAACTATCTGAGTTTAATTACTAGCAGCAACAATGTACTCAACTTCAACAGTAGATAAAGATACTGAATCTTATTTCTTACTAGCCCATGAAACCAACTTCCTACCTAACAAGAATTCTCCACCGGTAGTACTCTTATGGTCATCTACATCACCAACCCAATCTACATCAGTGTAGGCACACAATATGAAATCACCATTCTTTGGATATCATAGGCCTTAATCCTCAGTTTCCTTTAGATATTTGAATATCCTTTTAATAGCAGTAACATGACTTTCCTTCATATCAGCTTGATATCTAGCGGTCATACATACAACATGCATAATGTCAGGCCTAGTCTGAGTAAGATATAACAATCCACCAACCATGGATCTATAGAAACTTTTATTAGATTTTGGTTATTCATCACTTTTAGAAAATTTACAACTAGTCACCATAGGAGTTCCAATTAGTTTGGAATCATATAATCCAAATTTCTTCAACAATTCCTTCACATACTTAGTTCGAGATATGAATATACCTTTCTCTGTCTGTGCAATCTGCAAACCTAAGAAAAATTTCATCTCACCAACCATGGACATCTCAAATTTTTTTTGCATATCACCAGAAAACTTCATACTCATAGCATCATCACCACCAAAAATTATATCATCAACAAAGACTTTAATAATTAGAATGTTACCATTTTCAATTTTAAAGTATAGATTACTATCAGCAACACCTTTAGAAAATATCAATTTCAACATTGTTTGTCTAATCTAGAATACTAGGCAATAGGAGCTTGTTTTAATCCATAAAGTGATTTCTTTAACTTACATATCATGTCTCCACTATCTAACAGTGAAAATACATTAGGTTGCTCAATGTAAACTTCTTCCTCTAGATCACCATTGAAAAATGCAGATTTGAAATCCATCTGATGACAATAAAATGCCAACAATCTCCCCTTTTGGCATTGATGTCAACATACTAAGAATTTCTTCAACCAGTTCATTTGGTATTTCTCCCCATTTGACATCCATGACAAAGGGTACAAATTCCCCCTTAGTCAAATCTCCTCCTTTGACCATCAACTGGTTCAAGAGTCAAAAGATATGGTAGTGAACCCCCCCTGAACCATAGACCTCCATACAAATTTAAGTGCATGAAACAAGTGACACAACTCCTAACTTGTATCTTAGATACTTAAAAGTGCTCACTGGTAGATGGCTTGGTGAAGATATCAGCCACTTGTTCACTTGTAGGGACATACTCTACCTTAATTTCCTGATTTGGCACCTTCTCCCTCAGAAAATGATATTTGATGGTTATATGCTTTGTCCTTGAGTGCATAACCAGATTTTTTGATATGTTAATTGCATTGGAATTGTCACACTAGATGGAAATGAGGCCAAACATCTCTTCCTGAATATCCTTGAGGGTTTGCTTCATATTTATTCATCTGACGAGTGGATAGATATTGTGGGTCACAATCTCACCGTGGTTTTTCCTCTTTGGTGTTATGGTGTTACTTCTTGTTATTGCTTTGTTCTTCATTATATTTTGTTAATTGGAAAAGTATCTAAAGGAGTTAAATTCATATATATCGTTTGAACTCACCCCCCCTCTCAGTGTTCTTGGATTCCAATAGAACTTATAGTCAAGGTCAATCCTAATAACAATAAGATATTAAACTTTTTAAGTCTACTCTTACTATAATACTTCCACACAATTTAATCCATTTACATATGTATGTATGTATGTATCTATATATATAATTGCATTTGGTATAATAATTTTTGAAAGAATAAAAAAAGTTGACAAAGATAGTTACTCGGTTCTTGTGAGCTAGTTTTCGTATCAATGTTTCTGATCACTCTCTGTGATCCATCATCAGAATCAAGTAGTGATAGCAGTTAAAAAAATTAATATTTTAGAATTAAATAAGATTGTAGATTGTAGAAAATTAATATATTACAATAAAATAAGATCAAGAAAAAGGAAACACTATTACTCTAAGGTAGTATTTTATATTGATAAATTTCTGGAAAAAGATCCTTCAGTAATACAAGTGATCTATAAATGAAGCTCAGTCTCCCTCAAAAATTTGAACCTTCCCACAATACCAAAGTTTAATGAAAATCCTTAATATCATATTATTATTTTCTAGCTTTACGCCAGCACTACTGAGATTTTTCAGAACGTTAATGCGGAATAGGAGGTATTATTTCCACTAAATTTTAGAACAGAAAGCTCTTACTGTTTAAAAATTGTCTGATTTTGCTGATACGCACCGTTTATAGATTCACAAAAACAGTGTGCCTACTTTTTGAAAATATCATTGAAGTAAAAACAAGTACTCTGAGAAAGAAAGATAACCGTAATCAGATTACTCACAACCGCTAGAACATGCAGTTTACATCTCAAGTAAAAATAATTAAGCACGTCTATTAAAAAAACCAATTAAGCGGCTGTTAAACATTTGCAAATCATGTGAATACTAGGTCATAGGTAAGGAAACAAATATTAGGGAAAAGATAATGTTGTTAAAAAGCAAGAACTAAAACCTATTTCAACAGAAAATATAAAAGGGGTCGTGGTTAAAAATTACTTGAAGTAGTTTGATGATATAACTGGTTCCATAAACTGCGTGCACGACTGTGAATTTGTCAGGATCGTCCGTAGGAAAATAAGGAGCCAAAATACAATCTTCAGAACATTTCTTGCGTTGCACTCTGCAGGCTGCACATGATACAATCTTTCTTTTTCTTGTTGCCATATCTGGTGGTACTGGTAAATTGGTAATAGAACTCTTTAACATTATTAGTTTTTTATAATGCAGTCTTCAGTCAATAGATTGGAATATCAAACCTCAATGGGCCTAGGAGTGCCTTTTTTTTTCAACGCGTTGTTTTGTCATTGGAAGAATTAGTAGCCCTTCTTTCTATGAAGGTGCGAAGTACATTGAAATATTGAATGACAGCTTTAAGAAAGTTGAAATATTATACTAGGTTTTTTGGTAATGATTATACACTAAAACTAGTTACAATGAATGGAGCTACAAAATAAGGTATTCAAATAGCTTATGTTCAGCAGCATTCTGGAAACACGTAATAAAAGTCCAGCAAAGATTTTTTGTCATGGCTATACACTCAAACATGGTACAAGTTACAACGAATGGAGCTAGAAAATTAAGTATTCAAAAAGCTTGTGTTTGAGAGCATTTTGGAAACACGGAATAAAATTCGGGGAAGTTTTGAGTCTTTTGGAAACACGGAATAAAATTCGGGGAAGTTTTGAGTTATTTCCTGACAACAGAGAGAGAGAGTACATGTTCAGAGAAAATTGACAAAATGCGATGCGTGAGAAAAGGTAGGCGGTTCATATTTGAGGAAAATAGTGGATAGTTTCACACTGGCATCTTACATTTTTCAATTGAAGATTTACAGCATGGCCTAAACCTAAAAACATCTGTTACCTTTTAAGCTGGCTACAACTAAAATAATAGTTTAAATTCAAAGTTTTATTGTAAGACGGTAGGCATGCACTCGAGGCACGGAAAGTCGACTTTAACGCCATGGCTTAAAGAATGATGGTTTGTTTTTCTCGTGGAAAATTTATCTTCTAAATGCAAACAGCTTTGTCATAATTGTTTGTTCACGTGAGTCATCTTTCCCTAGCTTAATTCACACACTGACTTTCAAATAAAATTTGGGCTCGTATTCATTTATTAATTCAAAGTAAGTAAAGTGTGCATTGTTTATAGGGATTTAAAAAAAGGTTAAAAAAAATCATGATTCACCATGAAGGAGAATAAAAGTTTATTGGTGTTATAATGATGTTTCTATAAAAAAATTTAATTAATATTTTTTTATTATATAATATTAAAATTATAATTAAAAAAGTTATCTCAAAATAAAATATTAAATTAAGATTATATATTATAAAAAATGAAAATATTAATATATAATATATTATTTATAATGACATTTTAATTCATTGAAAAAGATTATATATTCATAGTATTCTATAAATATTAATATACATTAAAATCTTGTAAATTTGATAAAGATTAGGACATGTAATAGATTATTTCTTATAATATAATTTTCATAAGAAAATATTATATAATATAACATTTTGCATAACACACATACACACACATAATGGTATAAGTATATTTAAAATTTAGAATTTAAAGATAATTATGAAAATTTTATCCTATATTAACATATTATATAGGTGTGGAGGAAAGTAGTGGTTTTTACCTTTTTATTTATTCAAACATAAAATCTTATAATTAACTATATAATTGTATGTCAACAATCAAAAGATAAATATGTACAACATATCTTATCACTTTAATATTTTTATATTAAATACTTAATTAACTAATCTATGTTTAACTTTAAATTCTAAGATATGATATTATTCTAATTAAACAAATTATAATATTATAGATCACTAGATGAAGTATTTCATTCTCATAGACTAATATATATATCATTCAAGGCTCTCCATAAATATTAGTATTTATTGAAAAGAATATTTACTAAATCTCTCTCTCTCTCTCTCTCTCTCTCTCTCTCTCTCTCTCTCTCTCTCTCTCTCTCTCTCTCTCTCTCTCTCTCTCTACTTTTATCTATAAACTAACTACACTATTGGTAGGAACTTGATGCTTTTGCATCTCTTATTTGAAATGGGACATTGAAATTTCTAAGATAGTTTTTGAATATGGGAAAATAGGTTTTGATGGGTTCCTAAAACTCATTATAGTCTGAAAATCAAAAGATAAACATTATAGTCCAGCAAAAAGAAAACAAACAAAAGAAAGCCATTTGGCGAACCAAATGCCAACAAACAAGAGAATGCAGATTACAAACCAAAAAAGTCCGACAATAATCCAGGCTTAGGTTAATTTTTGAAGCAACTCCGCTGCTTCAAGCTCCATCTATTCCATGTTGTCCGCTTCCTGCATAATCTCCTCGATCTCCTTACTGTGGCTTTGCATCCTTCTAGGGCTTTCTCTCATTCTTCTCCCTAGCCCTATGTCCCAATCCTCTAGGTTGTCATCCTTAACATCAATAATACCCATCGCGACCTTATCCCCTTGGTAGTTCTCCAGCTTGCAGATAAGGGCTTTCATGTTGGCCGAGGTTGCCTTCAGAATCTTGTGGCTTTGTTCCACTATTTTCTTGAGTGTTTGCTCAATACCATCAAGTCTCTTTTCAGTTTCTCCTGCTCTGTTTTCCAAGCCAAGAAAGCTTTTGCAGTTGGTATTGATAATCTCCTCAGCATTACCAATCGCCTTGGTGAGCTCACTGAGACATTCTGAAAGGGAATTGAACTTTTCAGAGCCTAAAGATTGTAATGTCTTGATTTTCCTGCTTCCTAAGCTTGCGTGGTTTAATGCCATCAATTTCTTTATGCACCGAGCTGAGCACTTGTTTGAGACTTTACATTCCGTTATTGATGCATAGATCAATATTCAAGTGATACTCTTCCTAGTTATTATCACCAGTAATGTTAAGATTAACCTCTAGACCAACCTCCCTGTCCTCAGAGGTCTAAGCTTCTTTTGTTGATGTGTCCTCCCCCATTAATCCCTTCTCCTTTAAATCAGTCTTGATAGGCGACCGATCCTTGGTGCCTACTTCCTTTCTTTTAGAAGTCTTATTTTTCTGCTTCGGGATCACAAGGGTTTGGACCCCCTCACTTCCAGTGTCCATGTCATTGTTAGTCCCATACTCCTCCTCACACTAGCTATCATCCTCGCCTCTCTCCTTTTTGGCAAGCCCTTCGCTCTGTTTCCCCTGCTCTATTTTTTTGTTTTTTCTGCTAGACCCTGCAATAAGAGGGTCGTCCTCTATCTCCTTTTCTGTATCATATCCATTGCCTTCCTCCTCATTAGAGTCATCAAAATCCTCTTCCGAGTAAAAAATTTCAGCTATATTCAGCTAGACAGCTGTGTTCTTGATGTGATTATATAGAATCACCATCAAGCCTTCTTGCATTGTAGGGTTAATGCTGGGGTTGGAGATTGCATCCTTGATCCCCACATTAAGAGCATAAAAAAGATAATAGGGAAAAGATATTTTATCTTTATACCTAAAATGATTAAGTAAAACAAAGTGGTAGCTGTAAACCCTAGTGTATCTACCATCAAGCGTGATAAACTCCATAATAGCAAGCAAAACCCTTTTCCAAATTAACCTAATTACCTTTGGCGAGAAGTAGGTATGGTTGCCCTTCACCAGTCTATCCCTTTCCTACTCATTCTTTGGAAATTTCTTAACAGCAACATCTGAAATCTTTTTGTCCCTGTAGAACTTGATGCCATCCATTGCAAGACCAGTTACCTCCACTATCATAGTTTCGGTCACCTTGACCTTCCTATTTACTATGGTTAACGTCCCTTCATTCCAGCCCTTCTAAAATATTCTTGTGATCTCGGGTCATTTATCCTACATATTTTCCATAAAATTTGTCATCTTGGCTGCTTGAAGGATAGCCCAGACTTGCAGATGACTCTTCCACTTCTCAATGGTGGTCATCTCCATTCTCTTTCATTTAACCCCCATGATCCTGTTAATACCAATAATCTATAGCCCCCACCTGATTTTTTCCTTCACAACAGGTTCTCTATGATACCTAGTTCATATTCTGTATGAGTTTCTAAAGCTATTGTTGAAGAGGGATAAAAATGCCCATAAAGCATGCAAAGTTACCCTATAATGATTGCTGTACTTCCTTCTCGGTAGCGTGCAGAACTAGTGCCTAGTGCCACGACTTATACTTACACTTCGGGAAATGATATCAAATCTTTCCCTGCTTACCATGCAATCTTTCATAGATTAAGATGTCATGTGCCACACTCGGTAGGTCCCTTTCGCCTTTCTAGGTAATAATTATCTTGCTACATACCGCCACGTTGGCTGCCCAGTCAACACTCTGGTTAGCCTCTCTATAGACATGTGTGATGTGGCATTTTTTAAACTCCCGAGTCAGCTCTCTGGCTGACTCAATGATGTTCTTGATAATCCATGAAGGTTGATGATTACCGAGAAGCCAGTTAATGATGTTTGTAGAGTCGCCTTCCAACCAAATTTTTCAAAACAATGTATAACACAAAAAATTAATGAACCGTTTTCGAAACAATTTATCCACATCCTTTAATGACATCCTTCCTCCTAAACCATCTTCAGATTCTTCACCAATTCCCACCATTGATTCGTAAATGATTGTAAATCCTCCCCCTTTACAATTTTCAATATTCAACTCAAATCCGTACCCAGGCGGCCACCTTTTCTCACGCATCGTATTAAATAATATACTCTCTGTGTCTCCCCACAACTAAGAAGTTGTGCCGCACATTTTCTATCACATATAACGTATCTGTCACGAAACCAATGAATATATCTGACGTATATGCAATGGAAAGCTTATGTGACGTCGGATCCTTGATGGCTGTATAGACCAGCGTGAAAATGTCTGTCAGAAAAACTCTGGACGTTTCCTTCATTTTCTCACCCGTTTGCAGAAGACTTTGAACAGTCCTGAATTTCCTCGCAAAGCATATCTCTCGTGGCCTTCTTTTCTCACACGTTTCCAAATGACTTTGAACAATTCGATTTGAATATTTAATCCCACAGGGTTCACTAGCTTTTTCCAATAACTGACTGACGTTTTAGCTCAAAACATATAAAATATTAGAACTGCATTATAAAATATTTAAATGCTTTTTTTAAAGATGTCCAAGTAAATTACTACCCTAAAGTGTATATAGAGTTTGTATTAATTTATTTGTTTGTCTCATATATATGCATATTGCTTTAAGGTTTGGATGCGAAGATGCAGCAAATAAAATAATTTGGTGTGCGAAGCAAGTGCAAGAGTGCAGGACCCCATCCACGGAAGTGTGAAGATAGTCCACGAATTACAAAATAAAATAGCTAAACTAGATTCTCAATTAGTAGCTAAGGAAGAAGAGCTCATGAATATGCATTCAAAATATGACAATCTTCTATTCCTCCAAGACATGGGATCTTCTAATGGTCAAGATTTTGTATATAACATTGATACAACAAAAGATATTGTGTATGAGCAGGAGAATCCACTGTTATTATGGGAGCAAATATGAGATGCATAGATTTATGAGCTTGATCTATGTATCCTTTTGAGAGGTCCTTTTTTTTGTTGTAATTATCAACTCTCTTCAGTAAAAAAGTCGAGTAATCATGGACCCTAATCCTTGACTATTTTAATAATTTTATCTTATTTTGTATAGAACTAAGAGTACACACTATATTGCAATATTGAATATATATTTGGTAAGCATGTGACATATATTTATCAACGATATATTATGAGGTTCATGTTCAAATAAAAATCATTTTGTTATATATTTTGTTATATATTGGATATGTATCAAGTTTATATAATCTACAATATTAATGAAATCAACAATGCATAAAGGCGATCATAAAGATAATTTTGGATTTTAAGTATTAGAAAGGGGATATTCTTAAAAGTTAGACAATCTAATAGTTAAAGGTAAATATTTCTTAATAAAAGAAACAATTATTTACTAGTTTTCTACAAGAATAAGATGTAAAATTGTTTTTATTTGTTTAAATATTGAACCATTTGATATTTAAATAGAGTATAAAAAATACATTTCTCTTAAATAATGTTATAGTTCATATTTCATTTCTAATAAATTTAATCAATTTCTAGTGGATACGAATAGGCATATATATTATTTAAGTCTCATATGTACTTTTTTATCAATATTTATTTTCATTTTCTTTTGAAACATTAAATAAAAAATGTCAAACAACAATTACAAATAATTCATTATTTTTTTGGCAAAAAAGACAAAGAATATATTAATCAATATTTCAAGAGAGATTAGAAAAAGATTTCCAAACAACAATGGCTATCATAGAAAATATAACAAGAAAGAAACAAAGAGGTCTCCCACAAATCCACCACCCCCAAGAACTCATAGCCCTAAAAAAATCAAGAAACAATTACAATAGTCAACCCTTATTGTTTTGAATATGATTTGAAAACTGAGTAACTTGGTCAAGGGATAGAGAATTTCAATGAAAAGAATTTCATCCTTTGGGAGCTTATAAAACCCATTTAGCTATTAAAAAAAAAAAAACCACATTTCATTAACAAGGAATATGAATAGAGGCGATGGAACAATTCATTAATTTTATATTTTCATTGAGATTAGTTTAAAGGTATATTCTTTAATTAATAAAAATAAGTATATCATAGTTCATAAATATGTATATGATACTATATAATTAATATGCACCAAACAACTAATAATTCTCTTAGAATATATACTCTACAAGAGTTTAAGAAATGATTTTGTCATATATTTTACTTTATTTGAAATAATCCAATGAAAAATAATATTTTAAGAACATATAATTGTGTAGAAATAATTTGTCTATGAATTCGATCTCATGTGATTGAATCCTAACATGTATATTTTAAGTAACTAGAACATGATTTGTTAGATTTTACTTTACTTAGGATTGCACTTTATGCTCAATAAATATAATTTTACTTCAAAATGTTCTCAACATTTTGGCATGGATGTTATCCTTTAGAATAATTAATATGCTTTATTTGACATTTCATGGAATTATAGGTTTCCCAAGAGAACTCTATCTTCAATCATTTGACAAATTCTTTTCATTATATTTTTTTGTCCATGTGGTACCTAGAATACTTTCCTCTCCATGAATAGAGTATCTTCATTATATATTTAAAGTACTATTTACTCAACTAATATAGAATACAACTCGTGTTAACCTCTTAAAAAGAGAGTTTCTCCTTTAGAAATTATACAAAAATTATAAATCAAAAGTATAGGAATAAAAATCTAGCATAAATTCAAGGAGGGTGTTGAAGATTTTATTTTCATGAAGTTATAAATACAAATAACTCAAGGTTTACCCTTCATTTGTATTCCATTATTCTCTTCCAAATCATAAGATTTGTTGAATTTTACTAGACATTTAATCATAAAAATGACTTTCCTATGCATATCTTATAGTTCTTAAGAAATGTTATTTATTATTCATTTATCAAAAGGTTTCAATATTATAATGAATTTAAATGAGTTTAGTGAATGGACTATCACCACCCCTTAGTCTTGGAGCATGTTCAACAATTTCTAGATCTTTTCTATTGTGTTGGTTTCCAATTCTATATCTTATTGCTTATAATAAAATTATCAATTTTCTATCATTTAACCTAGTTTATTTACATACTTTTCACAATCCCATATCCAATTACATAAATAAATCAAAATAGGAGTCATAATCCTACTTAGTGTTTATCTCTCCTATTAGGATTGTAGTTGAATATATTTTATGATTCCCAAATAAAATGATAAGTGGAAATTCAATGTCATAGTTTATATTTCTAAGTGAAGGCCCACATTTCCACCATTTCACACACTATTTCATACATTTATCTTAATTTTTTTAGGAATTTTAGTTGGCCAATCTATCACCATCAAGTCATTGCACATTAAATTTCATTTTTTCCTTATTCTATTGACTAGTCATTTCCTTATGGTACATTCTATCCATTTTCTTACACTATATTTCAATCACTTATTTATGTCACTTTATATGTTTACGCTTGTGTTTATATTAAATATTGTATCCTAAATTTATTACAGTTATACATAATTTTCTTATGTCAGATCTTATTTTTATAATTATGTTCCTAACATATCTTAACTTTTCTATAACTATTGGTATTATTTTATTAAGGCATATATTCAATAGAAAATATAAATGAAAGTCAAAAGAGCAAGAGACATGTGCAAGGTGGAAAGCTTAATTGCTTGAGGTAGATCCGGTATGGCACAAGAACTTCATCTTAAATCACTATTGTTTTTTCGTATAAAAAATTCCTTGCTGGAAGGAAAGGATGAAATCTTCTTTAGAAACTTTTGCAGAATGAAATCTAGGATATTGTGAAGACTAGTTATACACCCTCACTAAATGGACTATAGACTCTAGATGATGTTAAGAATCATGAGACTAATGCAAAAGATAGAAAAGTAATATTTGGTTGCTTAAGTAGTAAAGAATTCGGTAAGATTAAGGGAATAAAAGAAGCTAAGGAAGTTTGGAACAAATTATCTCAATCATATGAAGGTGATCCTAAGACAAAGTAGCCTAGGTTAATGAATCCGAAATAGAATTATGAGTGTTTAAGGATGGTTCATGATTAAGGTGTTGAAAACTACATACACAAGGTGAATGATATTGTAGATGATATTAGAATTGTTGGTGGGAATTTAGAAGAAGGTGATGTTATAAGAAAGATCTTTTTGACACTACCTAAACCCTACAAACCTAAGAAGTGTGTGATTGAAGAATGTCATGATCTGGATAAGTATACAATTGATCAACTCCTTGGAATATTATCTACCTATGAAATTTCAAAGATCGAAGATATAAAAAGAGAAAGAAAAGAGGTTGCATTTAATATTTCAGAGGTAGTAAAAGATGAAAAGAAAGCAACCAAAAACTTGGATAAGATCAAAGAAAACTTTGTAAGAAGAGTAAAGAGAGGAACTCAAAATCACAAAGGTAAGCTACTCATAACATGCTTTAATTATGCTATAATTGGTCATTATTCTTTTAAATTTGTATATATAAGGAGGATAACAAAAGATCTAATGATGATGAAAAGTAAAGTAGATATAGAAGACATGACTTTAGAAATGGACAAATGATAGAGATAAAGAGAAAAGGAGCCTGCATTCTATGGAGATAAATTCATATGATGATGAAGATGGTGATGACTCGAATGAAGAATCTCTATTTTTGTCTCTAAAGGAGTAGAATAAGGATATGACTAAAAGATCATAAGGTATGTAAAGAAACAAGAAGACAAAAAGAGAGAAGACTACACTTCATGCTAAAGTGGACCAAGAGCTTGGATCTTTGGCTTTGGATGTTCAAATTAGATGACTAGTGATAAAGAGAATTTCATTAATTTTAAAAAGTATGATGGAGGATTAGTGAAGTTTGCAAGAGAGAAAGTTGCACCTATTTGTGGCATAGGTAGTATCTCAATTGATGGTAAGCATAACATTGATGATATTTATTATGTTGAAGGTCTAAGACATAGCTTGTTGATTGTTAGTCAAACATTTGCAATAAAAGATATGAAGTTTTATTTGGTGAGAATAAATGTGTAATTAGAAAAGAAAAAATTGGAATAATGGTAATAGAATGTATTAGGATGAGTGGAAATGTTTACTACATAAAGGATAAGAGTGGAAGTAGGTATTTTCTGACACGCAGGAGTGAATGTTGGTTATGTCACAAGAGGATGGGATATGTCAATTTTGATAACATGATAAAGATTAGTAATACTAAATCTATGAGAGATACACAAAGGATTATCAATTGTACTAATACTATGTGCAGTGAACGTTATGTAGAAAAATAGACTAAAAGAGAAGATTCAAGAACAAAGACTATTCTACTTTTAAACCCTTGGAGCTAATTCACATGGATCTTTGTGGACCTACAAGGACAAGAGGACTCAATGGAGAAAGTTATTTTATGTTACTTATTGGTGATTATTCTAGGATGACATGGGTTATATTCTTTAAATAAAACTCTAAGGCTTTTGAAAGGTTTAAAGTGTTCAAGTCAATAGTTGAAAATCAAGCAGATGCTAAAATCAAGTGTTTTAGATTTGATAAAGGAGTAGAGATTAATTCAAATGAATTTGATATTTTTTCTGAAAAATATGGAGTTACAAGATATTTTCTTCCCCAAGAACACCTCAGCAAAATGGGTTTGTAGAAAGTAAGAATAGTACTATTATTGAGATGGCTAGAACAAGGGTATGTGTAGGATCATGAGGGGCCAAAAAGTGACGATATTCTCACTAAAGTCTTGATTGATAGGCTAATTTAAAAATATCTATAAATTTCAAATGGTATCACATTTTTTGAGTCTAAAAGATGTCTCACATTCTATGCTTTATATACTATAGGATTTTAAAAAAAACTGAACTTCATAAATTTTTGACCAAGTTATGGTGTTTAAGCATACATGTTTTTATATTTTAAAAAAGTTGTAGTTAAAAACTCATAATTAATTATTTATTTAAAAAAATACAAAAAATTATGTGTCATATCTAGACATGAATATTTTAATTATATCTAAAATCTTATTAAAAAATATTATGATTTGATTGTGGTTAGCATGGTCAAACAAACACCTGTTTCATATCTTTTTCTTTAAATTTTAGTACTACTGCATTGAAATTTTAATTTTTTGTCAAATAGATTTTTAATTTTTTTTTAGAAATAAACTATTATCTTGGAAACTAAATTGAATTTTCTATAGATTCTATTCTTCCATATTTTGGAAATAATGTTGGTAACTTATTCAAAATTTTATGTCAACTTGCCTAACTCTATTTTTCTAATTTCCATTGCCACTTAAGGTCATGTTTGGCTCACCATGATCCTACACATATCCACTATGTTGAAAGATGTTTACTTGGATAATGTATATTAGAAAGAAGTTGTGCTTATTGATATATACTTTCTTAATGGGGTATAGATAAGAGTGAATCACAATAAGACACCTTATGAGTTGTGGAATGGAATATCTCCTAATGTGAAGTATTTCAAAATATTTTGAAGGAAGTGCTATATTAGAAAAAATGAAGATGAGCTTGGAAAGTTTGATACTAGAGAAAATGAAGGAATATTTCTCAGATATGCTACAAACAAAAAATATTTTCGATGTTACACCAAGAGACTAAACAAGATAGTGGAAAGCACAAATGTAAAAGTATACAAAAAAGGGGATTATATTTCCCATGACCTCAGTTGCTACAAAAGTGAACGCAGATATGGAAGATAATTTAAAGATAAAATAAACAAATGAAGATGAAGAAGAACAAGTAGAACCTAATAAAGTCACTAAAACCCCAACTAGATATGTACAGAAGGATCATTCAAAATATCAGCTAATATGAAATAAAAAGAGAGGATTTAGACAAGAAGAATAGTTCTGCAAACAAATGAGCAAGTAAACTAATATTCTCTTTCACTTGTGGAACCTAAATCATATCACGAAGAAAGAAAATAAGAGAGTTGGGTAAACTAAGTGGAAGAATAATTGAATCAGATACAAAAGAATCAAACATTGGAACAAGTATCAAAACTAGTTGACAAAAATATTATAGGAACTAAGTGGGTGTTCCAGAACAAGATAAATAAACAAGGACAAGTTACAAGGAACAAATACAGATTGGTATATGAAAGCTATTCACAAGTTGAAGGTATTGATTTTGAGGAAACTTTTGCTCCAATAGCTAGGATGGGAGCTATAAGAATGTTTCTTTATTTTCTTCTTATAAGAGCATCAAGGTATATCAAGTGGATGTTAATTCATCTTTTCTAAATGGATAACTTGAGGAAGAAGTATATATTTAATAGCCATATGGATTTATATTGTTACAAGAATCGAATATGGTTTGTAGATTGAAGAAAGCATTGCATGAACTCAAACAAGCATGTAGATATTAGTATGCTAGGTTGGATAGATATCTATTACAACAAAATTTCAAGAAAGGTACTTCTAAAAACAATATCTATTTTAAAGTTGAAGGTAACAAGTTGTTGATTGTTGTTATCTATGTTGATGATATTATATTTGAAGGAAGTGATATTCTATGTAAAGAGTTTGTAGAAAAAATGCAAAAGGAATTTGAACCATTAATGATTGGTGAGTTATCATTCTTTCTTAGTATACAAATTACTCAGTTAAAGGATACAATTTTATTTCTCAAGCTACATATGTCAAAGAGATTCTAAAGAAGTTTGAAATTGAAAATTGTAAACTGGTTCCAACCCCTTTCGTTGTTTGTTGTAAATTGAGAAAAGATGATACATCTCTAGAAGTTGGTCAAAATAAGTATAGATCTATGATTGAAGGACTATTATATTCAATTGACTCTAGACTAGATATCATGTAAGCCATCTATTTAGTTGTGATATTTTAGGATAATCTAAATAAATCACATGAGAAAGAAGCGAAAAGGATTTTCAAGCATTTGAAAGGGACTCCATATTTTGGTCTTTGGTACAAGAAGAATACAGGTTTCATGTTGAAAGGATAAACAAATGTTGATTGGGCTAGAAGTGTTGATGATAAAAAAAGTACTAATGGTGGTGCATTTTTCTTGGAAGATAGGTTGGTTTCTTAATATCTCTATCTACTGTAGAAGCAAAATACATTGCAGAAGCATCTTTCCATACTAAGGTTCTGTGGATCAAACAGACTCGTAAAGATATCAAAGTAAGGTTCTATGGATCAAACAGACTCGTAAAGATATCAAAGTGATATATGAAGAAGCTATTCCTATTATGTATGATAATAACATGCTATAAACATTTCAAAGAATTTGGTAATGCATTTAACAATAAAACATATCTCAATTTGGTATCATTTCTTAAGGGAGAAGGTTGTCGGAAAGGAAATAAGATTGGAGCATATTCTACCAAAGAATAGGTTACAAATATTTTCACTAAGGCATTGGAAAATGATACTTTTGAGTATCTCAAGCAAAAACTAGCATTTATTGCCACTGATTTCTCTAACTAGATGCATAATAGAGGCACATCTTCCTAGGGGAGGTTTTAGAGCTTATCCTTTATATCCTGGAATGATGTTATTGCTTCTCTTAGTGGGAGCAGTGGAGTATGTGTTGGATGCTTAATGTATTGTGTTGTGCCTTTTATCTTTGATGTCAAAGGGGGGAGATCCTATTAATAGGCCCAGAAGAGATGATCTAAAGTGTTCAAATATTGTCAACAATGATAAAAGGGAAGATTGTTGGAAATATGAGTTTGTATGGTTGTCATCAATGTCAAAATTGGTTGTCCAAATGGATTGTGGTCTAGATATATTCCTATTTTTGTCATGTGTTTGTTCTTGCAGTTGATTTTGATGTTTTGGTTTTGTTTGTGTCAATATTGTGAGATTTTGCCAAGATCAAGGGCATAATGAAAAGTATAAAAATAGAGACAAAACAATGACAAGAACAAACGATATTCTCATCAATAGAAAAATGATAAACTAGAATTTCAATACAATGAATATAGGCCTGCTTATATAGGCAAGCCATATGGATGTACTAGCAAACAATCATGACATGTGGCTCAATGAGAAACAAGGGTAGGTAAGAAATACTAGGGGTAGGTAGGAGAAATAATATAATATTTCACAAGAGTTGGATGACCCACCGAATGTGGAGTGTAACAAAAAAACAAGACCAGAAAAGGTGGAATTTCTCCTACAAGCTCTATCCCTATGTGCACACTTCCCTAAGTGTCTCAAATCCAAACTATGAAGAAATGTATTATCCTAAGTTAGCTTAAGTAAAGTGTAATAATATCCATAATGAATATTTATTCACACCAACACCCCCCCTTAAGTGCAACTTAGGGGAATGAAGACTCAAGTAAACAATGCAAGATGAGTCCCGACTGCTAGGCGATGATAGGTACCCATGTACAATATGCAAATGCAAGAAAAACCATGCAATGCAATCTCTCACAAACGGAGAAAAGGAGAAAACCCAGTGGGAAAAAACTCCCCTCCAAAAGAGAGATGAAAGTACAAAAGACTCTCAAAGAGGAAAAAGTCCCCCCCATAAGAGAGGAAGGAGAAGTCAACTGACCCCCCTAATGACACATCCTGCACCCCCAAGAGAGCTTGCAATTGCTGGAACTTACTCTCGGTGGAAGGTTTGGTGAATATGTCTGCAACCTACTCCGATGTAGGACAATATTGCAAATCAATGACCTGCTCCTGAATCAACTCTCAGATATAGTGCATATGGATCTCGATGTGTTTGGTCCACTGATGCTAGACCGGGTTCTTCGAGATAGCCATAACACTCTAATTGTCACAATGTAGAACTGTCAGTCGTGGAGTGGTGAACCCAAACTCTGTGAGAATCTGCTGAAGCCAAATGGTCTGAGTCGCTGCATTAACAACACCTCAATACTCAGCCTCAGTCAAAGAAAGAGAAATAACATGCTGCTTCTTTCTCTGCCCACAAATGGGGCCTGAACCAAGGTGAAAAATGTAACCAAAAGTAGACTTACGATCATCAAGATCGCCAGCCCAATCAGAGTCTATGTAACCAACCAAGCGAAGTCTTGTGCTTGCTGCATAGTGAATCCCATAGTGATGTGTACCCTGGATGTAATGAAGGATGTGTTTGGTGGCTTTCCAATGAAGCTCATGTGGTTCCTGCATGAAGTGGGAATCCATGCCAACTGCAAATGAAATATTAGGGTGTGAATGGGTCAAGTAGATGAGACTACCCACAAGATGACGATACAAAGTGGCATCAACTGGTGGAGAAGAACACTGAGCCTCAAGCTTGACTCCTGAAAGAAAGGGAGTTGGTGCAGGCTTACAATCAGCCATATGAAAGTGTGCAAGTAGATCAAGAGCATACTTGGGCTACGATAGTGTAATCTCAGAAGGTGACTGTGAAATCTCTATCCTGAGAAAGTAGTGCAAAAGACCCAAGTCAGTCATAGCAAATCTATCATGCAAAGTAGATTTGACCCTGCTAATGATGGATGTCGTACTCCTTGTAATGATCAAATCATCAACATAGAGCACAAGTATCAAGTGAGAGTCATCCTGTCGCAAACTATAGACATTCGGATCAAAATGACACCTGGTGAACCCTACTGAGAGAAGAAAGGAATCCATCTTGGCATACCAAGCCCTGGGGGCCTTTTTAAGGCCATAGAGAGATTTCCTTAGTCTACAAACCAAGGAAGTATCCTGGGTGAAACGCTGCAGCTGCTCCATATAAATCTCCTCATCAAGGTCACCATGAAGAAAAGCACTCTTCACATCCATTTGATGTACAACCCAACCATGAGCTGTAGCAATAGCAAGTGTCAAGCGAATGGAGTTCATCTTGGCTACAGGTGCAAAGGTCTCAGTATAGTCAACACCTACAACCTTAGAGAAACCTTTCACAACAAGTCGAGCCTTATACTTATCCACACTACCATCTGCAACATACTTGGTCTAATAGATCCACTTACATCGAACCATCTTTCTCCCCTTAGGGAGATGGACTAAATACCATGTGTTGTTCCTCATCAAGGAACTATACTCTTCCTCCATAGCTTGGTCCCACTCAGGAACCCCTGATGCTTCCCGAAATGTTTGTGGATCGGAAGCGATAGAAATGAATGCATGTGGAAGATTCTGATCTTGTGATCAAGTTCTCCGTGTATCTGAAGTATCCCCAACAAGAGAACCCATAGACTCAAGTGTTTGTCGAGCCCAACGAGGTCTAGGTGGAGGTGGAGAATGAGGCTCCTCAACTGCAAGTGGACCCTACGGAGGTGTAACCCTGCGAGTCAGAGTTGAAGGAGTCTCATCATCTTAATTAGTAGCATCACTATCCATAATGGAGGAAGGTTGAGGAGGTAGAGAGGCTAAGCTAGGAGAGATTTCCTCAAAGTAAACACTCCTCTCAATGAACACCTCATGTGTCTCAGGATCCATCAATCTATATGCCTTAACACCCTCAAGATATCCAACAAATATGCAAGGCCGACTCTGAGGTTCCAATGCCTTGCATTTCTGTGGAGGTATATGAGCCCATGCTGGACACCCTAAGACTCTGAAATGTCTCACTATCGGTTTCCTACCAGCCCAAGCCTTGAAAGGAGTAATACCTTGCAAAACTTTGTAAGGAACCTGATTCTAGATGTGTGTGGCACAACCGATAGCCTCTTCCCAAAAGGCAGGATCAAGAGATCGTGCATGTATCATACAACTAGCCATTTCTTTGAGAGTTCTATTATTTCACTCTGCAACTCCATTTTGTTGTGGAGTGTATGCAATAGAATGTTGAAGATCAATCCCCTCAAATGTACAAAAATCCTCAAGTCTTTTGTTCAAATATTCCCTTCCATTATCTATGTGAAGAATCTTCACCACTTTCCCAGATTGCTTCTCCACACGAGTCTTGAAGTCCTAAAATTTGTCAAATACTTTACTCTTATGAATAAGAAAGTAGACCCAAGTGAAGCAGGAGTAGTCATCAATGAAGGTGAGGACATAGCAGGCCTTACTAAATGAAGGTGCTGGAAATGGACCCGCTACATCGCTATGAACAAGTTGAAGAACTTCCAAAGCTCTCCAAGCTTTCCCCTTATAAAAGTTTTCCTCAGGATGCTTTCTCATGGAACAACCTGAACATACACCCTCTAAAAAACTGATTCGAGGTAGACTTGTGACCATGTCTTTAGTGTTGAGCTACTGAAGATAGCGATAGTTGAGGTGACCAAACCAGTCATTCCATAGCTTACTTTCTGAATTTGAATGAGTAAGAAAGGCCCTAGAAGGTGAACTTGGCACAAAGTGGGAGAATGAATAAAGCCTTGACTTGTCATTGACTTGTCCCACTGCTACCAAGGCATCATCATCAAGTTCCATTACCACAACTGAATCTGGTGTAAACTCAACCTTTTTCCCATTTCCATAGTGAGTGATTTGGTAGATAGAGAGAAGGTTGGTAGACAAGTTTGGAACGTAGAGAACATTCTCAAATGTTCCATCATCCATGTCAACTGAACCTTTCCCTTCAACCTCTACTTGTAAATCATCACCTATGTAAATGTGAGGCACCTTAGATGGCTCCAATGAAGAAAATTGCTCCTTTGTAGAACCCATGTGATATGAGGCACCTGAGTCAAGTATCCACTACTGTGAAGAACTTGTTGTAGCCACAAATGCTTGCCCTTTTCCCTTAGACTATGAGGAAGAGGAAGGAGATGAATCCTTCTTTGTGTAGGCGGATGGCAAGTTGATGTTGTTTTTCTTAAGAAGATTAGTTAACTCATCAACTTACTTTGTGTGGCATCGATGCTCATCAAGACCATACTTCTTGCAATATGCACAAGTTGTCTTATCCTTCTTAGGTGGTGTCCCCTTCTTGGAAGAGGATGAAAAATTGCCTTGTGATGGAGAGGATGATTGTCTTTTTTCCTATTGTGGCTGTGACTTAGATTGCTTCTTCTTGTTGTTGGAATCTTTGCCTTGACTTCCTTGATTCCCTTGATTAGCCACCAAAGCCTTGGACTTTGAAGACTTGAGAAGCCCCATGTTCAACAACTTAGATTGTTCCAATATCAAGGCATGTGGCAAGCCATATGGATGTACGAGCACACAATCATGACATGTGGCTCAATGAGAAACAAGGGTAGGTAAGAAATACTAGGGGTAGGTAGGATAAATAATATAATATTCCACAAGATGTGGATGACCCACCGAATGTGGAGTGTAACAACAAAACAAGACCACAAAAGGTGAAATTTCTCCTACAAGCTCTATCCCTATGTGCACACTTCCCTAAGTGTCTCAAATCCAAACTACAAAGAAATAAATTATCCTAAGTTAAAGTAAGTAAAGTGTAATAATATCCATAATGAATATTTATTTACACCAACAAATATGAAGGAAACAATTTTTAGTTTATTGAGGAAACAATATTTAATATCTCACATCTATTGGTTTTTTGGCTCATGGATTGCAAAAGTTAGTTGTTACCATTCTTTGACAATAAGAATGTCTATCAAATAAGTTTGAAAATTATTTGGGGGTATTCATAAATGTTGAAGTTTATGTTGAAGTTTATGTTGAAGTTTGGTGGACATGATTATATGGTTCATGTTGTATTTTCAATGTGTTTCTCTAATGATGTTTTTGTTCAACAAGTGAGTTATGCTGATTTGTATTTGATATACTCAATTGTGTTATACTTCATTGTGTCTAGTTGGATTACCTTTTTTTGGATCATCTACTTTGGTCTAGATATGAATTGGAGATTGGGTCAAAATGTTGTTTTGGGTCTCACCATTATGTCTTGAGATACATGTGGTATACTTTGGAGGATGTATAAGAATGTGTGAAAAATTGGATTCATCTTGGAAGGATATGTTATGATGTATTTGGGTTCCCTCTTTCTTTTTAATTGGACCATCTTGGGTATGTTTGGTCTAGGTGGCTTATTTTGTTCAATAATATTTATTCAAATTGTGGCTAACCCTTAATAAGGTACTTGATAATCTATTTTTTATTTAAGTAGTGCAGTTGTATGAGTTGAGTAATGGTGGCATGAGAATATGTGTTAATTTATTATAAGTGAATTTGAATGATGTGAAAACATATTTTAGACTACATATGTGTGAAAGTTTGTGAAGAGATTTGAAGGTGATACATTCTATGAAATAGTGTGTTAAGATAGTTATAGATGTCAAATAGGTTTTCAATTATTTTGGTCACTTGATACATATGTTCAAGGAAAATTTCATGATCTAGAGATCCTTCTCATTTCAGTTTTTTGTATTTTCCTCATTGCTGATTGATAATGCTCCTTCAATAGAATCTTGTATCTTGCTTTGAAGAAGTGTCGTTTATGTGCATTTTTCTCCTTGGAGGTAAGCCTAAAAGATTCTAATCATTTTTTATTCATATTGTGAGTTTGATTCCCACTATGGTATTTCCCTCTTTGGGTTTTCCATGTACAAATTTAGTGTTCAGGTGTTGATAATTGATTTTCTTTTTGTATTGTTATATAATGGTTAAATGATATCTATAATTCATTTATTTTAAAGTTCCAAACTAATTCACACCCCCCCTTGATGGGTTGGGCTTGGGATAGACTAGCCTAGTCTATGCTCCTGGATCCTTCCCTGGGATCTCCTGGTGTTCTCTCCACACCCTAGGGTCTCTAGGACTTCCCTTGCTGAGAAATCCCTTGACCTTGCCCAACCACCCACCAATGAGTTGCTATGCTGCTCCTAAGGTCTCATCTACTCATGAGACTCAAAATCCCTTACTATGGCTAATAAGGGCTAAGGCTTGTTCCACACCTTCCAAGGTCTTAGCAAGGTTGTTTTAGGTCTATTTCATGATCTTTCCACCTATTCATAAGCCCCCAAGAGGTTCCAAGATTCTAACCCCTTACCGATTTCACAAATTTGGGTTTTTGCTTACAAAATAGGGCTACAAGGATTAGGACCAATTAGGCCTCCTACCCAGTCCTTTAGAGATTTCTCTCACAAATGATGCATACACAACCAAAACTCCCAAAATAGACTACCATTCAATTGGCAAGGGCTCAAGGATTTTCTAGGTTTTGGGCCTCCAAGTGGCCGTACAGCGCCTTGAGTGAATTTTGGGGTTTTTAAGGGTTTTGTGAGGGTTTTGTGGTCTGCCTAGGTCACAGTGAGTGTTTTGTGTTTTAGCCACTTTTTCTAGACTAGTGGAGGCTCCTCCTTCACACCAATGATGCTTCAAACACTCCTCTACACCTCCTCCAAAGGGTGTACTTTCCTCTATCCAACTTTGCTCTCTAAGACCTTTGCAACTTAACCTCTCCTAGTCGGGCACTGTTCAGTCTCGCCTAGGAATGGGTCTCTTGATGGCCTCCCTATATTTTCAAGTGCCCTGCTTGTTTTTTGGTATGGTACAAGGTCTGTAATCTCATTCCCTATGGTTTCATGGTGGTTCCACAATTGGGAATGGAGTTATGCAGTCATTTACACAATCCTATCCAAAACTGGACAGTAAGAAGATAATTTACAAACTATTTACAAACACACTCAATCTGCTAATAAACACCTAAACTAATTGCTTGAAATGAAATTATTTACACCATGAAAGACATTCCACACAGTTTTGTATGTATCTCAATCCATTAACTTGCTTGGTTGCTTCATTCAAACTAATTGGTAATAGTTTTACAGTCTCAGTCTAGTCTTTTTGCTAGGGTCGTACAATGTCTGACATCCAACCCATTAATTTAGGGTTTGGAAATACTTGAACTACCCATACCTCGATCGGTGTGCCAAAATTAGGGCTCTCCACGCACAACAAGGGTCTATGACCATTTTGGGTGGAAAAGTTGCTTGACAACTTTTAAAAGTTGTCATGCAACTTTGCCATTAAAGCTATGAGATTTCCACAATCCATTTTGTATTCTAATGTATTTTTTCTGGATTTAATTGTGTGTATTTTTTTCCATTAACATTTCGAATCACACTTTGTGATTCATCATCAAGATGAAAGAAAATCCCAAGACATGAAAGATGTTGAGTTGCAGATTTGAGACACAGTATAAAGAGGAGAGGGGGTCGGGGAGGGCACAAGGAACAAGGAGAGAGGAAAGAGAAAAAGAAAAAGACCACTTGAAGGATGGGAGACCCAAAAAACTCCTAGGGATAACCACCCAAAGAAAAGAAAAAAGGAAAGCCAAGCAACACAATCAAAACCACTAAAAAACAAAAAAGAAGAAAAGAAATTGGGTCAAAAAATATAAAACTAAATGAATATATATACATATATAAACATATATATGTATATAAACATATACATATACCAAAAGACAAATACACAAAAAAACATATATGCATATAAATATTTACATATACCAATAGACATGTGCATATAAAAAATATACATATGTATATGTCTATATGGGTATATATAATTGAAAATATACAAATATGTAAACAAACCAAAGGGGGAGAGGGAGACGCACAAGTGAAAAAGAAAGAGGGGGAGAAGTCAACGGGGGTGGCAGGGATGATGCTGGAGGGTAGAAAGCAGAGGGTGCCATGAGATACTGAGGTTTAACCCATCATCTCAATTAAGATTGGAGGCGTGATGAATAATAGCAATGGCCTCTTTAACTTTCCTCTTGAAAAAGTTATTCTCCCTACATAATATCTAAGTGTCCTCCAAACAAATATGATGCTTGGTAGTTGACAAATGCTCAACTAAGGCATATTTGAGGGCACGTTCATGCTTAATGTCGTCACTATGCTCTTTTATTCGAGTCATGAACAAGCGACCTGTTTCTCCAATGTAAGGTGTTCCACAGGAGCATACAATCTTGTATACATTGGACTCTGAAAAGGCATCCCTAGTGTCCTTAAGCAGTGGGGCATGCCTCTTGATGGTGGAAACAGGTTTGAAGGCACAACAGAGACCTTTTTTCACAAGTATTTTTGAGATCTTGTGAGATATGCCTTCAGCATAAGGGAGAGAGACAAACGAGGCCTGAGATGGCAGAGAGGGCAAGGGATTAGAGATGGAAAGGAAATGAGATTTGGCTTGGAGGAAGGCCCTAGTTATCTGCTTGTTCGAGTAGCCATTCCATTTGAAGACTTGACAAAGATGGGAGAGCTCTTGGTCTAAGTTATCCCCATCACCAATCCGATGGGCTCTTAAAGCTAGGGTTTTGAGGATCCCAACTTTCTGGCTAGGGTGGTGATGAGAAGTCGAATGAAGATATAAGTTAGTGTGGGTAGTTTTTGCGAAACACCTGACGACCAAGGGATCCATCAGGCTTTTTACAGATTAAGACATCGAGAAAAGATAAAACGTTGTTGGATTCAAGTTCTTTGGTGAAGGCAATAGAAGGAGAAATGTTGTTGAGATGAGTATGAAACTCCGATTTCTTCCATTCTTTCATAGTTATTGCTAATTTCTTCTATTATACCTCCCCTCCATTTCTCGTTCTTTTTCGAGAGTTCACCCAATTTTTCAAAAAAAATCAGCACATCTATTGAGGGGGCATATCACTCATTAAATTAATATTTATGGGACATATTTATTCACAACTATTTTTATTTCTTTAAAACAACACAATAAACAACACCATCTCAAAGAGGGGCAAATGTTGTCACATAAATCTGTCCATTTAATTAAATGAATATTTACTATTTATTTAATTAATAAACCATCAGTCACCAGTTAATTAAATTAATATTTAATTAATTCATCCTCAAACCCATCTCTTATTAATTAAATAAATAATCTAATTCCATCTTGTTATCCTAGAGTGTCCATTCATTACCCATTCTGATGAAAATAGGGGAGACAAATGAGAGGGGGGGTGATTCAGTTGTAACCAAAACTTGCAGCAACTTACTTTAAACTCAGATCTGATAGTTAATAATAAAAGCATGAGTCATCAACACAACATGAACATACATAACACCAAGATTTTTGACATGGAAAATACCATTAAGGGAAAAACCATGGTGGGAAATCCTGCAAAATATTTATACTCTGTTTGAAGTATTACAATGGAGAATACACATGCATTCAGGCACACTACCTAGAGCTCACTTATCAAAATGAATAACAATGAGAGCTACAACCCTAGGAAGGCTCACTGCCTTACAAACAAAATCCAATCACTTCCAAAAAATATGACTTGGGAAATAGGATCCTTAATGCCTGGTTATAGTTCCAGTTAAGTACATAACTACTTTCTTCTTGTTCTTCACACTTCTTCTCTACTTCCAAAAGATTAATCCATTATTTGTACAGTGTACATACCTCACACAAGATTATTACATTTATTTATATATTTCATAAACATTGTGAAGATCAACAAGGTTGACTCAACTCACATAAACAAATTACAATAATATAGCTATTGATTAGATACAAAATATCACATGTGGACCAAAAAAATGTTGGATAAGACATCTAGCATGGACCTGAATCACCACCTCAAACACAAAACACCTCCAAGAATTATTCCTTGAACATCTACAACATGCTACATGCATCAAGTTGGCCAAGAACATGAAGAACACCACTAGACCAAAGAAAATTAATTAATGACCCACTCACTAATCAATACAGACCACCAAGATGAATTAAATATGATCTAGAAACATCCAAAAGCATCATGAATTACCACAACAACATTCAGACCAGCTTAAATTACTAGAATCATCATTATCATTATACCAAATATCAAGAACACTAACTGCAATGACTGTCATCTTGAAATATTCACTTATGGACCTTCAAATAATGAACCAATTGAATTGAGGAAAAACATTTTCATTGCAAATATATCTCTAGATCTATAGATCAAGATATTAGAATGCAAAGAAATGCAGATCAAAATACTAAATACTATGCTAACAAAGAACAACTAAAAGTTTGACCACAACATAGATACTCATCACTCAACCAAATTTTCATTCGAACATATTTATCTTGCATTGAATCAACTAGAGATAATTATATACAAACCCTTTAATCCAAAAACACTGATCATCAACATACAAAGAAAATTGACTAACTGAACGCCACTGCATCACTACACCAGATAGAGAAAATATATTGACATCAATGACAACACATCTCTCAAAGATCCTCAAATATATCATAAATGTATATTTGTAGCACTCATACAACAATCTCCCAACAATCTCCCCTTTTGGCATTGATGGCAAAAAATGACGTGAAAAACAATCAATGACAAAGAAAAGATTCTCTCACCCACATCTATGATTCTTTACCCTAAATTCTTTTATGGTTTTTCACATGATTCTCTCCCCATTTGAAATAATTATGAAAGGAACATATTTGCAACCAAATCATACAATCTCACTAATTTGATTACTCCCCTTGAGTGGCAGCCACCTCATTAATCTGGATCACAAGATATGACTGTGAAATACACCAAACTGATGCAAACCAATGCATCTTATTTTTTATTAGGAAGGGAAATCACCCCTAACTTTCCTTTGAGATACTCAAAAGTATCTTTAGAAAAAGTCTTCGTGAAAATATCTACAATTTGTTCCTTTGTGGATACATATTCTAGTCTGATTTCCTTCTCATTTACCACAAAAAGTGAAAATTGTTAGATATATGCTTAGTATTTGAATGCAACACCAGATTCTTAGAAATGTTCATAGCACTTGAATTATCACAGTAGATATCAATAGGCTCATCATACTCAACTTTGATATCCTTTAACATCTGCTTTATTCGTACCACCTGAGTACAATTTTTAGTAGCAACAATATACTTTGCCTCTATAGTAGATAAAGAAATGGAATTTTTCTTCTTACTCAACCATGAAACCAATATTTTACCTAGGAAAAATTCACCACCACTACTACACTTTCAATCATCAACATCACCTACCCAGTCAACATCAGTAAAAGCACTCAAAGTAAAATTATTATCTTTAGGATACCATAGACCAAAATCAATTGTTCCTTTCAAATATTTGAATATTCTTTTAACAACAACAACATGAGATTCCTTAGGATCAACTTGAAATATAGAAACAAGACAAACAATGTTCATTATATCAAGTCTAATTTAAGTAAAACAAATTAATCCACCAATCATAGATCTATATCTGGTTTGATTTTCTTTAAGAGAATCATCATCCTTAGTCAACTTGCATTTGGTCACTATAGGAGTACCAACTAGCTTTGAATTATTTAATCCCAACTTCTTCAACAACTCTTTCACATACTTGGACTGAGATATAAAGATACCTTTGTCTAAGTGAGTAATTTGTAATCCCAGAAAGAATTTTATTTCACCAATTATAGACATTTCAAATTCATTTTGCATCTCATCAACAAACTTATTGCACAAACTAGATCATTCCCTCCAAAAATAATGTTATCCCTTTTGATATAGAATTTACTTCCAAATTTTTTGAAATATATAATAGTAGGAGCATGACCAAACCATAATTTATAAGGAGTCTTACAAGTATCACCTCTGATATTAACCCTGATAAGAGTGTAAACAATAGTAGTCACATCTTCTCTCTAGTACAAATGTGGAACATTTCCTTCTATCATCATTGTCTTAGCAGCTTCTTGAATGGTTTTGTTTTTTCTCTTCACAACTCCATTCTGCTAAGGAGTTCTAGGAGCAAATAACTATCTCTTTACCCCATGCTCTTAATAAAATGTATTGAACTCAATAAAATTGAATTCATTGACTCTGTTAGATCTTAGATACTTTAGCTTCAATCTCGTCTCTGACACAACCATAGCCTTGAAAATCTTGAATTTCTCTAAAGCTTCAAACTTCTCCCTTAAGAAAGTAACCCACATCATCCTAGAATAATCGTCAATCAACAACATGAAATATATATCTCCTTGCAAGCTTCTAACTCAAGAATGACCACATAAATTAGTATATACAAGATCTAAAAATCCATTTAAAAAATATTTTTTACTCTTGAAAGTAACTCTAGTTTGCTTTCCTAACTGACATTCTTTGCATATAGAGTTAGTAGGCTTCATCATATAAGGAAGATCTCTCACCGCCCAAGTAGAACTTATCTTAATCATGCTATTAAAATTCATATGAGATATCCTTCTATGCCACAACCAACTTTCATCAATCTGAGCAATCAAACAACTTTTAGCAGTATCATTCAAATGAAAGATATTACCTTTTGTCCTTTTACCTGATGCAATTTCAATACTGGTACTACCCAAGATTCTATACTTGTCATTCTTGAATCGAAGATCATATCCCTTATCAACCATTTTTCCAACACTAAAAAAATTATGCTTCAAACCTTCTACATACAAGAAATCATCAGTATTGTGCTTACCATCAAGAGAAATAGAACCTCTACCCTAGATTATACCAGCTCTATCATCATCAAATCTTACAACGCCACCTTCATACTTTTCCAATATCATAAAATTTCTCTTATCACCTATCATATGATGAGAGCATCCACTGTTGATTACCCATTCATCTTTCTCTTAAACTTGTGGAGCCAAAGCTCTTTCTACATTCATGCAACTAGCAAAATCAATAGGTATTGGATCACCTTCCTTGATAACAATAAACACCTATTCATTATCACTTATATTTCCTTTATCAAATTCACCATCTGTCACACCTTCATTAGAAACATAATAACATCTCTTCTAAAATTTAGGCTGGTAGGGTTTCCTAGGAACTCTTTTCGGATACCTTGAAGAAATATGTCCTACCTTATTGCATAAAAAATATTTAAGAGGCAATTTCCCTTCATACTTACCAGCTCCTTAGGGTAATATCCTAGAAATAAACGCTTCAGGCTCCTCAAGCTCTTGTTCATCTTCTTGAATTTCCTTCATCTCTTTCTCATATCTCGATGTCCTCCATGAAGAACTTTCACCCAGATCAAATTGTTGCTTGTCCTTAATGAAAACAATGGCTTTGAATACATATTCTACCATAGGAAAGAATCACCAAACTCACTTAACTCAAAGGTTGAAAGCTTACCAATCAACATATCTCTAGTCACATTAGTCACAATTTGGATCTCCTCAATAGTAGCAACTTTGTGTTTGTATGATGAAATAAAGGATCTAAAAACTTTAGCAACAATCTTTGATTCTTCCAATGTTCCACAAGCACATCTAATATTACACACAAGTTCATTTACTTTCTGCATAAAGGAAGTGATTTTCTCATCTTCGCTCATCTTCAAAATCTCATATTTACCCTCGAGGCTCTACAACTTGGCAATCTTCACATAGCTGTCAACTTCATATATTGTTTCCAATTTCTTCCAAATCTCATGAGCAGTCTTTAGTTATGTTATTATGAGGATCCAGTTATTACTGAGAGGGGGGGTTGAACTAGTAATAAACAAATATGAAATACTTCACAAAAGTGTACAAGTAACTACTCAAACAACCTTCTAAATTGATTTACCAAACCATTCATTCAAGTGTTCATCAATATGCAAACAAAGTAAAGATATCAAATGCATAAATCAACAATGCATCCACCATATCATCACAAAGATTTTTCATGTGGAAACACAACTGGGAAAAACCATGGTGGGAATTAACACCCAGAAAATATTTCCACTCTTTTGGAATATGCCTAGTTAAGAGCTTACAATATGCCCGGTTAAGATCAGACCCTATTAGGAGTCACCTGGTTAAGGGATTTTGTCTCGATGTTTTTAGGAGCTCTACCTTATTAAGAGTAACCTTGTTAGAATATTTTAAACTCAAGTTAATGAGCCACCCGGTGAAGGGATTTACAATATAAGACCTGTTAGGATTGATCCGGTTAAGAGATTTCAACTGTTGTAACTATTATAGAACAACAAGGAAAATGATTTGATAACAACACTTCCTTGCTTGCTAGTACAGATCCTTTTCAGCACAACTGTCGTACACACATGCATACACTTCAATCTAGTTCGACAACACCTTCTTCTCAAATCACCAACACAAAATCTCTTCTCCAACTAGCCCTAAATACACTTTTCAATTAGGTTGGCTACAAAACCCTAATTACATCAAAATACAATGAATTTATATTTAGCGTGACAAAACACTCTGCCCAAATATGTTACAGATCATTACAATAAATTTCTAGATGATGTCCACCATCGAATGATCACCGCACATCGATTTGATAAGAAATCAAACCCTTGTTACATTCTATTAAGAACTTTGTTGTTTCCCAGGAAATATGATCCTTGTACACACTCAAATACCATCTTATCATTACAAATGGATTATGACACATCATCAATAAGTTATGATCATGATAAGATCCACCACCAAACCTTAAATTATTACAGGTTAAAGATCTGATACCAGTATTCATTCTTCTTCATAGAGTTCATAACAGTCAACTACAAATGTGCTTTTCGGTTCACCAAATTTGATGTAATTTCTATCATAGACTCATGCCAATGTTATGAACATATATTCTGAACCACAATACCTGAATCTTCTCTAGTCCTCTATACCAGTCACTTGATCATCACTCTGTTCCTGCTTACCGATTGAAAACAACTTAGTAGTTTTGTTGTCTAACTAATTCCACTACTGATTAGGCCATACCGGTTGGTCTAGATGACCTAGATGACTAAACAAACATTTTTCCATCAATGACAACATGAATAAAGTCATCAAACACCCTACTATAATTATATCATCATCATCAAGCCAACAATCTCCCCTTGACATCATATACCTGATCATATCAACCTTGCCGGTCATCTTCTCATCTCATCATCATCTGCATCAGTTATGCCAAAAATCTCGCCCTTTGGCATTGATGACAACACCAAAATATCATCAAAATCTCATCATAGAAAACTGGAACTCTAACTATTATGACTGATGTACCTCTTCTTCTCCCTTTATCACTTCTTCTCTTTCTGCTCTTAATTGTTCTTCTCCCTCTTTACTTTTCTTCTCCCTCTTCGACAACAATGCCAAAGGTGGAAAGTGTCAAATTCATCTTCTATTGCTATTTTATTCTTCATCTTTGTTTCTCCCCCTGAGGATTAGCCCTTTTCTCATCAATCCATAGTGAAACATCTTCAATTAGTCTACTGGATTGATAGTGCAACAACATCTTAGTTGACCTTCTATAGGGGTATAGCCCCTATCTTTCTTCTGAGATACTCAAAAGTTTCTTTAGGCAATGGCTTAGTGAAAATGTCAGCCAACTTCTCCTCGCTTGACATATGATCCATCCTGACTTTCTTTTCATGCACTCTTTCTCTCAGATAATGATACTTCAGTTCAATATGCTTTATTCTAGCATACAATACAAGAATTTTTTAAATTCTTATTCCTCTTGTATTATCATAATATATGACCATCGGTTCTATCATATTCTCCTTGAATCCTTCTAATATATGTCTCATCTATATTGCTTGAGTACAATTCATAGATGCAACCACATACTCTACTTCTACTATAGACAGAGAAATGCAACTTTGTTTCTTACTAGTCCAAGATACCAATCTTCCTCCTAGAAAGAATGCACCATCGGTTGTGCTCTTTTGATCATCTATATTACTTTCCCAATCAAAAATCTATGAACACCATCCAAGAGAAGTTTCCTTTGTATGGATACCATAATCCATAATCAATAGTTCCTCTAAGATACCTAAAAAATTCTCTTCATTGCCGTCATATGAGTCTCTTTAGGACTTTTCTAAAATCTAGCCACTATACCAATTGCATGAGAAATGTCTGGTATACTATAAACAACATAGTGTAGTTTACCAAGCATTGACTATACTTAGTTTCATCCTTTAGATCTGAATAATCTTCCTTGGACAATCTGCAACCAATAACCATAGGGGTTCCAACTGGTTTAGAGTCTTCCATTCCAAAGTTTTTCAATACGTCCCTCACATATTTGGACTAGCTGATGAAGATTCCTCCTTTCATTCATTGGACCTACAAACCAATGAAAATTTTGATTTCACCTATCAAAGACATTTCAAATTCCTTTTTCATTTCTTCTGCAAAAGTTAAACTCATGTCGTCATCTTCTCCAAATATGATATCATCTTCAAACACTTCTACAATCAATAACTTGTCTTCTATTGTCTTCAAGTAAATGTTGTTGTCCTCATTGGTTCTTTGAAATCCAATCTTTATCATGTATGAATGGAGTCTCTCATACCATGTCATTGGACCTTGCTTTAATCCATATAAAGATTTATGAAGTTTGCACACCATGTCCTTATCTTCAGTCAATGCAAACCCATATGATTTTTCAATGTAAACCTCTTCTTCTAGAATTCAATTAAAAAATGTAGACTTTACATCTATTTGGTATACCTTGAATCCTTTGAATGCTGCGAATGCAAGTAGAATTCTTACTCCATCAAGTCTAGAAACTGGTGCAATTCAATTCAAAAATGTAGACTTTACATCTTTTTGGTATACCTTGAATCCTTTGAATGCTCCAAATGTAAGTAGACTTCTTACTCCTTCAAGTCTAGAAACTGGTGCAAAGTTTTCTCCATCATACTCACCTTCTTCTTATGCATATCCTTTGCAAACTAGTATAGCCTTGTTCCTAATCACTTCACCATCTTCATTTAATTTTTTCTTGAACTCCCACTTAGTACCAATCACATTTTTATCGGGTAGTCTAGGAACAAGTGATTAAGTGTTGTTCTTCTCTATTTGATCAAGCTCCTCATTCATAGCCTTTATCCAATCATCATCCTTGAGAGCTTCCCTCATTGTCTTATGTTCAATTTTGGAGATTAGACAAGCACTTTCTTTGATCTTTCTTCTTGTTTGAACTCTAGCATTCCTATCTCCAATTATCTGATCCATGGAGTGATTCAACTTTACATATCTCGGTATAACCGATTCTGATGTAGAATCTTCATCTTCTTCATCATCTTCTTCATCCACCAGTTGAGTACCATCCTCCACACTATTCTACTCAGCATCATCATGAACTTTGAGTTCAATGATCACTATCTTTTATTCATCTATATGCATCAGACTTGTTGGTATCATCAAATTTTTCAAAATACTCATCAACTTTCACATTAATACTTTCCACAATCTTCTTGGTTCTTTTGTTAAAGCACTTGTATGCTCTACTCTTAGTTGAATAACCAAGGAAAGTTCCTTCATCACTTTTAGGATCAAAATTTTTGGTATACTCATCTCTCTTTATGTAACACCTACTGCCAAAGACTTTGAAATAAATAACACTAGGAGTATGACCATACCATAATTCATAGGGACTTTTGTCACTACCTCTCTTGACCAATATCTGGTTCATTGTGTATACTATAGTGCTAATAGCTTCTCTCCAAAACATTTTAGGTACATCCCCTTGTATAAACATTGTTCTTACTACTTCAACTATGGTCTGGTTCCTCCTTCCTACAATCCCATTCTATTGTGGTGTCCTTTTGCAGAGAGTTGTCTCTTGATTTCATTCTCATCATAGTATTTCACAAATTCAACTGATGTGATTTCTCTGCCTCAGTCAGATCTCAAGTACTTTAGGTTCTTACTGGTTTCTTTCTCCACTAAGGCTTTGAATGCCTTAAACTTGATGAAAGCATAAGAATAATTGAAAAATGCAACCCACATTCAGTAAATATCATGAATTATTTATCACCTTGTAAACTCCTAGTCCTCCTAGGACCACATAAATCAGAGTGCACCTAATCTAAAATATTTTCTTTTGAAAGAGGAAGTAGTCATCTTACCCAATTGACACTCCATACAAATCACATTGTTTGGTTTGACTAGTTGTTGCATACCTATAGCCATACTTGACTTGCTAACCTTGACCAAATTATCAAAATTTACATGACAAAACCTTCTATGCCACAAGCAACTATCCTCAACTTTTAAAACCAAACAACTGTTAACATGGTGTTCAAATGAAATAAGTTACCTTTTTTCGGTTTACCTATAGCAATGAGTTCTCCTTTGCTTCATTAAATATTGCACACTCCATTCTTGAACTCAAGATGATAACCTTTATCATTTAGCTAACCAACATCACAAGTTATGCTTCAATCCTTCAACCCAATTCACATCATCAGCATTACTTTTTCCATTTAAAGAAATTGAACCTTTACCTTATACCAAGCATGGTGTATTGTTGCCAAATCTCACTACTCCACCATCAAATTCTTCAAGTGAGATGAACTTGTACTTGTCGTCGATCATGTGGTGTGAGAAACCACTATCAATATCCCACTCATCACTGCTGTCAATATGGGACACTAAAGATTTCTTGTCAGAGATATCTTCCTTAATTGCTACAAAAAAAAATTCTTCATTATCTGCATCCTCTGATTCCTCCTTGGTAACACCTTCATCAACTGCACCATAACATTTTTTCTTACCTTTTCCATTAAACTTTTTGAACTTTTACTTCTGATCACTATTAGGACAATTAGCAACAATATGTCATATTTTGTTACATAAAAAGAACTTAAGGGGAAGCCTGTCTTTGTACTTACCGATGCCTCTAGGAAGTTTCTTTGATAATAAAGCCTCAATTTCCATTGGGTTATGTTCACCATCCACTTCTTCATTACCACTGCCATGATGACTTGACCTATATTCATTATTTTCTTTTCTTACCAGTGCATTAGATATTGATTCTTTGAAAGAAGATCCTACTTTAGGTACACTATTGTCAAGGCTATTCAATTCAAAATCAATAAGTTTTCCTATCAATGAATCAATTGTAACTTTATCTTTGTTGACTAACCTTAATTCCTGGATAGCGGATACTCTAATAGCATAAGCAAGCAGTGAGGTTCTAATTATTTTACTTACCAGTGTGTCTTCTACTATAGTTCCACCAGCACTTTTGATTCCTCCAACTACTTTTATTCTTTGTCTGTACTAGGTGATGTTCTCACCTTCCACCATCCTCATGTCATCAAACTTGCCTCTTAGACTTTCTTCTTTATCTTTTTTCACATTCTCATCCCCACCATAAATCAACTACAACTTTTCCTAAATTTTATAATCAGTTTCTAAACCATGAACATCAATATACTTAGAATTAGAAATAGTACTTACTATCGTGCCTGTGAAGTGTGATACCTGTAGCTGCAACACAAACACTCAATAGATCATTACAAGCATGGTTATCAAATTAAAAGAAAATTAAATATGAACAATGACAAAGCAACCTATCACCTCCTAAGAGATGCGAGTGTGGATTTTCTCTTAGATCTAGATAAGCAATCCTAGTGACTTGACTACACCTAGACAAAGGGTTTGAAATGATAAAGATATGCAAACAAGATGAGATTGATTATGTTAGATTGATCCAAGAGTATAATTAAGCTAATGATATGCATGATTACGCTATGATGATGATTCAATTAAGCTAGAAAAGAGATTGATTAAGCTACATCATTCAACAATTATGCTAGAAAATGATTAAATTAAGCTAATACAATTTCTTATAACAAAAATGCTCAAACGATATGCCTATAGTAACAATGCCTAAGATTAAAATGAGATGGGATTCTTTGTGCTCCAAAATGGGGGATATTTATAGGATTTCCAAGGCCATGGGTGAGGTCGCAGGAATCAACAGTCAAGATTGAGTATGAAGATATCAAGGGTGAAATTGGAGGAGGTTGAAGAAGAGGTTGGAGGAAGGGACACTTGTCATATCTATGGTGACAAGTGTTAAGGAGCCTTGCTCATGAGAGGGCAAGTCTGACAGGAGACATGTGGCCAAAGTTCCATGCCTCTCAAGGGAAGAATATCCACACCATAGGAGGCTAGGATAAGGAGGTTAGGATGTGTAAGATAGGATAGACTTAGTTAAACCCAAGGTTAGGTGGAATGGGTTAGGTTAGAGGATGGTTAGGCTAGGTGGTTAAGAGATAGGAGGTATGTGGGTAATTTAAATTAAAAAATTCAAATAATAGGAAAAGACTTGATTTATTTTAATCAATTAGGGGATTAGAAGGATTGATTGAATGGGGGGAGGATTAATTAATTCGAATTAATTAATCAAAGGGGACTTATTGAAATCAACCTATTAAATAAATCCTTAGATTTATTAATAAGTAGATGAAAGGGAGAATTTAATCAAATTACTAATGAATTCAATTAAACTAGGAAGGGGGGTTAGTTAAATAATTGTTTATTTAATTATTATCTTCAGACCATTTTTAGGTGTATACATTTTGCCCCTCTTTGAAGTGAGTTGTGATGATGCATTGATTCAAAGAATAATCTCATTTTGATGATGATATTGGTTCGATAGGATGCCCCAAACATTGATTGATAAATTGTGGTATGATGATGCCCCCTCAGGAGATCAATTGAGATAATTGACCTTTGGAGTGTGGATTTTTGCGAAATTGATATCCTGATTAGAAATGATTCGATTTCTACAACATTGATTGATGAAAGTGTGAGTTGTACAATCATAGTGATGTGGTTCTCAATATGATCATTGATAAGCGTTGATTGATTAGACTGATAAGATCGATATTTAGTTTGGTTTCAGGAATGACACCTCCTGTATAAGATAAAGATGATCAAAGCATCCGGTTTTAGGAACGATATATCCTGTATAAGACTTTATTAGAACATCTAGTTTCAAGAAAGATACATCCTGTATAAGACATGATAGAATAGATTTAGATGTGATCAATTGGTAGAATTGATAAGGTTGATTGGGTAGAGAACTGACATTTTGTTGATATCAAGTTGTAGGAAGATTTAGATATGTTGATGTCGGTTTTGTTGAGGGGGTAACATAAAATTTATGCTGGGTTGACAATATCTGGAGAGAGATGAGCCATCAGTCTAATTGTGTATACAGTTATGATGATACCTTGATGATTCTTGTGATAGGTTTAACCTTGGATAAGATGAGCATGTGGGAACCCATGCCAGAATGAGATGAAAGCTAAATGAAAATGCCAATGCAAATGAAATGCAAAGATACAATTGGACTAGTCACTGGGTTATTGTGTTTTGTCATCATTGAGATTTTTCTTTTAAAATGTGGGAAGAGAGTCTAAACATCGATGGTATAATTAAACCATGATGACCTAAGCACTACTTTCCTAGATTTTGATATTGAAAGTTAGCACAAGCATCAAGGTAAAATTGAACGAAGATGACATGAGTGTTGCTTGCGTAAAATAGGCAGTATTAACCATTTCTATACACAAATCAGAAATATATTTGATGATACTCTGATGATCATGTCCAGAGACAAATTTGCACATATTAATGAGTAGTTGACAATTTGATCTCATGTTCAACGTTGGATGTGTCTTAGTTTTCGCTTGATAAGAGTTGCCTAACAATTGTTCTTCCTGTTTGATTAAGCTCAAACTGATAAAAAAATTTGCCCCCAACTAGGTGCAGTATTTTACCCCAAGCCTAGAAACAAAGTCATCATGATATACCTAATGATCCAAACCATGGCGAGAAATCACTCGGGATGTCTGCATATGTACAAAGGCTTTATGATGGATATGAATAGTGCTGATGGAAAATGAATACAAGTGGAAGGTTGCATGAACCAATAGATGGAAGAAGATAGATAACGCTTGTTTCCTAGGTTTTCACCATCTATTTTTATTATACTTTTTGTCATATTTGATTTTTTTGGATTTTTCTGCTTTTTCATTATTTATGGATTGTTTTGCTTTTCACTTTTTTGGGATTTTTCTATTTTTTCAGACATAAAAATTCTTCAGATGCATGCTATTGATGGGTTCCTCGAGCTGATCCCCATCCTGTGTTGATAGCTGATATGCTCCTAACCCAAATACTGATGTGACCATAAATGGACCTAACCAGTTTGGTTCAAACTTCCCTTTCTTTTCTCGATCTGCCTGGTTGCGTCGATTTTCTTTGAGTACTAGTTCCCCAACTTGAAATGTTCTCGGTTTGACCTTGTGATTATAACTATGGCACATTCTTTGCTGATATACCTTTAAATGATCAAAGGCATTTTGTCTTCGTTCATGGATTAATTCTAAATCCTACAATCTAGATATTTGTTGTTCTTCATCTGGGGTAAGGCCTTTTAATGATACTCATAGAGAAGGTATCTCCACTTCTATTGGTAGTATTGCTTCTGATCCATAGACAAGAGAGAAAGGTGTGGCACCTGTTGCTGTGCAGATACTAGTACAATAGGCCCATATAGTAGGGTTCAATTGAATATGCCAATCTTTGCCATCATCATTCACGGTCTTTTTGAGGATTTTTAGAATGGTTTTGTTTAATGCCTCTGCTTGCCCATTTCCTTGTGGATAGTAAGGTGTTGAAAATTTTTGTTGGAACATGAATTCCTCACATAGCTCTTGGACATCCTGATTCTTGAACGGTCACCCATTATCAGTGATAATGGTCATTGGTATTCCATAGTGACAGATGATGTAGTTCAAGATAAATGCATCAATTTGTTTTCCTATGATATTGATGAGAGGTACTACCTCAATGCATTTTGTGAAATATTCTATAGCTATAAGGATGAATTTGTGACCATTGGATGAAGAAGGATTTATCTTTCCTACTAGATCAAGACCCCATTGGTAGAAAGACCAAGATGTTTCCAAAGCATGAAGTTCTTGTGTTGGTTCATGAATCAAATTTTCATGGATCTGACATTGTTTGCATGTTTTAGTTATTTGAAAAGGATCGCGTTCCATAGTTGGCCAATAATACCCCAAGAATATTATTTTTTTCAAAAGGGTAAGACCACTTGAATGAGAACCACAAATGCTATTATGGACTTCATGTAAGGCCTTCTCAGATTCGTCCTCTTTGAGATGTATTAAAAGAGTACCATCTAGACCTCGTTTAAGAAGGGTATCCGCGACAAGAGTATAATGGGAGGATTCATGAATAAAGTTTCTCTTTTGTTTTTTTGATAAGTCAAGAGGGAAGATATTATCTTTTAGGTATGTGTAAGCTTGGCCATAATGGGAGGAATCATGCCCAACAAGGTGATAGATAGTTTGGGAATCTGGACAATTATGTGCAGGGTAAAACAACTTTTCCACCAGGAATTCGTAATGCTCTTGATTTTCCTATGTCTAAAGGAGAGAAGCAAGTGTTGTCATGACATCTGCTGCTTTTTTGTCATTCCTTGGAATCTGCTAAAAAGATATTTCTACAAGGTATTTCTTGATATCATCAACCATCTTCTTATAAGGCATTAACTTTGGTAATCATCATTGATTTGATTGATGATGAGCTGAGAGTCTTCAAAGACTTGAAGTTGTGTAATGTTCCATTCTATAGTCATTTTGATATATGTAACCAAAGCTTTGAATATTCTACTATATTGTTGGTGCATGGAAAACTTCATTTGTATGCTTTCGGAATCATATGACCTTGTGGTGTGATGAATAGAATACCTAAGATGAAAATGAGATAAGATGCTTTGTGCTCCAAAATGCTAACATTAAACAAGGATGAGAGCTAGCAACAAATGTATGAAATGACTTACTCGCTAACTCTCACGGATATAATGCATGACATCAAACCAACTCAAGACCTCACGTTCAAAGAAATCTCATTAGCAATCTCCAACTCACTAACATAAAACACTAACACGCAAAGAGTTAGAGACCTCGCGATGTATACCCAAACCAACTTTTTGCCAGCTTGCGGCTTGATCACCTCTTCAGACATTTAACCTCGTGAGCTGGCGATAACCATAAACTGTCTAGTCGCTAACTCGTGACCTAAAAATGCTAACATTAAACAAACATGAGAGCTAGCGACAATTGTAAGAAATGACTTACTCGCTAACTCTCATGACTATAATGCATGACATTAGACCAACTCGAGACCTCACGACCAAAGGAATTTCACTAACAATCTCTAGCTTGCTTACATAAAATTCTAACACCCAAAAAGCTAGAGACCTCACGATGTAAACCCAAACCAACTTGTTGCTAGCTCGTGGCTTGATCACCTCTTCAGACATTTAACCTCGCGAGCTGACAATAACCATAAAACTTAACCACAATTTGTCTAGTCACTAGCTCTCAACCTAAAAGTGCTAACATTAAACAAATATGAGAGCTAGCAACAACTATATGAAATGACTTACTCGCTAAATCTCGCGGCTATAATGGGTGACATCAGACCAATTTGAGACCTAATGACCAAAGAAATTTCATTAAAAATCTCCAACTTGCTAACGTAAAACACTAACACCCAAAAAGATAGAGACCTCACGATGTAAACCCAAACCAGCTTATTTCCAGCTTGCGGCCTAAATCACCTCTTTAGACATTTAACCTTGCGAGCTAGCAATAACCATAAAACTTAACCACAAACTATCTGGTCGCTAGCTCGTGACCTAGAAAGGATAACATTAGACAAACATGAGAGCTAGCGAGAACTGTATGAAATAAATTACTCACTAACTCTCACGGCTATAATGTATGACATCAGACCAACTCAAGACCTCATGACCAAAGAAATCTCAGTAACAATATCCAGCTTGCTAACATAAAATCCGAACACCCAGAAAGCTAGAGACCTCAAGATTTAAACCCAAACCAACTTGTCACCAGCTCGTGGCTTGATCATGTCTTCGAACATTTAACCTCGCGAGCTAGCAATAACCATAAATTTTAACCACAAACTGTCTAGTCGCTATCTCGAGAGCTAAAAATGATAACATTAAACAAACATGAGAGCTAGCAACAAATGTACAAAATGACTTACTTGCTAACTCTCGCAGCAATAATGCATGACATCATACCAACTCAAGACCTTGCGACCAGAGCAAATTCATTAACAATCTCTAGCTTGCTAACATAAAATGCTAACACCCAAAAAGCTAGAGACCTCACAATTCGAACCTAAACCAACACTCGCTAACTCGCCACTTAAAATGTTAAACATGAAATTTATGTGACAATTAGAGATGAAACATAAAACATGTATGACTGATTGTTTGATCACACTAGATGCTGACATGGAAAAATAAAGAAACGAAACCTCAGATTTTCATCACACGACAACTAGCCAATGAACGCCCAAAAAATACACAAAAAACCTAATCGCCATGAACATGACTAGAACTCGGGAAAAGACACTTCCATAAAATGAAATGATAAACCCATGACATGAATCGAAGCTCAACATGACTTAACCAAAAAAATTGCAGTCATAATAGTTGTGACCCTTGAAGCCTGACAGACTTTGTCTAGTCTTCCCGATATGAACCATATTGGGGATTTTTGAATTTGGACAATTTGAGGAAGGGACTATATCATATTTTAATACAAAGATTATGATCACAGAGGACATTTTGAGCCTTGGAGTTGGCATTTTGGAAAAATGGAAAAAATATTGTTCTAACATCATGTTAAGCATTTAATGTAGAAATGTTCTAACAGTTATGTAATATAAATAATTTTATAGATCTTGTGACACAAATTGTTGCATTTCATGTTAAGAATAATGTGGAACCAATTTACCAAAGATAATAAATATTAAAACTTCATGCAGAACTAAAGATATTCTCTTAGCTCTAAGAATCAAGACTCTAAATTTCTAAAAATAGAACTAAAATATATAGTAATAGTTAATATGCAGTTACAAATAGCTATCAGAAACTAAATTCCAATTGTTTACTAATAATTCAAATTCACAATTAAAAATATGAAATAAGTATTAGTTCTAATTGACAATTTCAAGCAATACAATATAAAAAATGATCAACAACAACTATAGTTTTGTTACTTGTAAATTATAATAACTAATATGACTCAAGAAGTGCAGTATAAATACCTAAAAATTGATTGCTAATTCACTTTAGTGACTCATTCTGCACTCTGAGGCTTCTACATCCCAAATGGACTCAAGATCCTGAACCTGACTAGTACAATGACACATAACTCATTTTTTGCATTAATTTTTTTAAAAAATTAGCATGATTCAAATCTATAATTATTTACCACCTACAAAAATTTGGGCTTCACACTGTTAGATCTGAATATAGACCATGTAGGGCCAAGCATGTTATTTTACATAGAGTGCTATATTCATTGATATACATAGTTATGTCTTGGGTTTTCTTAAAAGGTTTGTTCATTGAATCTAACATGGGGAGAAGACTAGTTAAAGTTAAGAGAATATCTATATCACTTGACTTATGTAAGAGATCAGGAGCTGTGTCTACTATGAGGCGTTGTTTGTACATTAATCCGATCAAGGATTGATATTTTGTTAGAACTCGTTCCGCTAGTCCATGCAAGGAGATCCATCTGGTCTCAACATCCATGGGAAACTTTTTTCTTGTTGTTACTTCCTCAGCAAAAATCTAAAATTTTACAAAACGTTTAGGAGTTGGACAAAAGTATGAGTGGAGCTCGTGGACTAGATCTTCAAGTTTTGACACTATAGGGAAATTGCTTACAATTTTATATGCTAAATTCATTTGATGGGACATGCACTGAATACCAAGCATGTATGGTGCAATACTAGTTTTTAATCTTGCACAAAGACCGGTCCTTTGACCTTGCATTACTGCAACTCCATCAGCTCCAACACACACCAACTTCTTGGCAATTGTCAAGTCATCCATACTAGCAATTTCATTCAAATCTTTCTTAACTTCCAAATATAAATTTTTCGCTTTCAAATTGCCCCTCATTTTATGAAGATAGAGTAGATGAGCATAGCGGGCGTGTTCTTTTATGATATACACATGCATACCGACCAAAGTAGTGTTATCTACCGCAATAACTTCATTTATAAATAATGAAATGAATTTTGAATCTTTTACACTCTCCTGTAAATTTTTCTTTTCCACCTCAGTGAGACAGTTTTCCATTTCCCATCTAATGTTTATTGACCAATGTGACATAGGATAGTGAGGAACTTTCAAAAAAGATAATAAATTACTATATTCTAGGAAATCTTTCATAGGACGCCCTCTCGACAAAATATAAAAAATAAGAATAGTCTTTGCTAGGTTTGCATCTTTCGCTACATGTTCAAGCCCAACCTTGATTGTATTTCCACCATTACCAATCAGTGTCATTTTGTGGTTATCCTCTTCATATTCCGCAACATACTTAACATGAAGACATTCTTCCTTTGATTTCCATCTTACTACTAGCATTTCCTTTCCATCTATGATTTGTTTTCATAAACCTTACCAATATGTTTTTCTATGGTGTCAAGCTTTAGTTGTAACTTCTTCTCTCTTTTATTTTTCCAGCTACAAATCTTACACCTACATTATGTTGGTTGTTCATCATTGTTTGGGACTAGTTCAATGAATGGGTTCTTTGCTACCTAGTCAAGCTTAAAGCTCCTTGTCATTTCCCACTCTCGTCCCATTTTTACTTTTCTTTTTCTTTTCTTCCTACCAACATCATCTTCAGTGCTAGCATTTTCATCCAAGTGAATTATCTCATTGTGGGTATCCCTTACAAAATCTTCTCCCATGTTGGTATTGTCATCCTCATTCAACGCATTTAACTTAACAAAAATCCCACCTTGTGGTGGTGGTAAGGTATTGTGAATGGCTTTTACAACTACAGAAGTTGATGGACCAGAAACTTTTCTAATTCCAAAGTACGACTTTATGGTAGTATCTCTAATTTTTGGGCATTTTGATGGCCTCCCAATCCCTTCACCGTCATGAGGAGTCTTACCCTTGTCCGGCCTCCCAATCCCTTCACCACCTTGAGGAGTCTCACCCTTGTTTGACATCCCAATCCCTTCACCACCCTAAGGAGTCTCAATCTCCCCCTTGTCTAACATGGCAATCCCTTCACTAGACTAAGGAGTCAAAGTCTCACCCTTTTTTGACATCTCAATCCCTTCACCACCTTGGTGAGTCTCACCTTTGTTTGACATCTTGACCTCTCACTAAAAATTAAAACTAATACTATGAAGTATGAAGAAATGATTACTCACCTTTACGCTTTCTCAATTCTCTGAATCGAGAACCCAGAATGACTAGACCTATGTTATAGGATTGCAAATTTGACCCTCTGCCCTACAATCAACTTCAAGGTTCCAACTCAAATTGCACAATGCAAATCAAGAGCTCCCAAATTTACTAATCAGACATGAACAAATTTTAATAAAGACTATTTTAAACTTTCAATTGTATTTATATCAATCCCTGATTCCATTTTTGGCGAATTTTGCGGGCTTCTCGGGCTTCTCAAAATGCATCTTATTAGCCCTCTGATTTGTATGTAGGTGTCATACTCTATATGCATTGGAATTTGGCGAAATGGGTCCTCCAATGCTTATAATGTTTTATTGGCCCTCTGATTTGTATGTCGGTGTCATAGTCTATATGCATTGGAATTTGGTGAAATGGATCATCAAATGCTTATGATATTTTAATTGTTATTGGCGAATTGGGTCTCATTATACTTAACGTAAAATTTAACAATTGACGAAATGGATCGACGCATGCAATGAAGATCTAATTAACCATTGATGAAATATGACCTAGGTACAGTGTCGTGTTACTATTTCTGGTGAATAAGGGATGCGATCTAATACCCACGTCCGAGTGATTCCAGACGAATATAACGGACATCCACGTGAAACTGTATGTGGTCAATGGCGAATCTGAAACACATTGGACCATTAATGCTGAAATTCTGGGTGATTTGGCCACTGTGTTGTGCAATACTATTCGCCAATTCAAGGAAAATAGAAATACAAAATTCACCAAAAGGTGAAGATTCGCCACTAAAAAACACTCTGGCTTGGATTTTCATTATTATATGTAGTTTGAACCATCTAGTTATTAATTTTCAATTAGGCATTATGGTTGCCCTTCGTGGATATGTTGAAGTAGATGGTTGGTGATATGAATGGGATAATGATAATGGTAAAATTTATTGTGGATATAAAGTGGGTATGGTAAAGTGGGATGGGTATGGTGAAGATGGTATCATATATAATGGATATTGTGGTTATTGTGAGTATTCATTTTTCCATTCACCATATGTACTAGATAAAGAGGTATTTTGGGAAGAAACATGTTTCTTTCCTTATTAAATAGAATTATAAAAGTAAAAAAAATATTATGCATACATTGATATTCCCAATTTGATATATAAAATTTTCCTATATCAGCTTGCATCTCCTTAACAATGTCTTCTTCATTTTCCTAAACAACTTCGCATGTATTCTTATCTTCCTCCCTATAATACTCCAAACAAAAAATCATCAAATCTTCATCTATTGGTCTAGTTTTGCAAATCTATTTTCACTCAGAAAGTCATGAATTATTTGTTCTTGCTCAGTCATAAGAAAAAAAAAATAGATTCTTGTGAGAATGGTAATAGGAGATCAAGATAATCTAAGTTGATTTCATAATGTAGAGAGGATGTAAAACAATCATCTTGTGTCGGTGCAATTTTCTCACCAAATTCTTTTTTTGATTTTAAATTTGAAAGTAGGGTTCTTGAGGTAGCAGTCCCTAGCGGGGTCAAGGGGCAAAGCCCATTTCAAGGTATAAAGTAGCACAATATAGGTTAGGGTCGAAGGGCAGAGCTCCCACCATAAGGAACATTTCCCTTCATCTATGGCCTTCGAATTCCTTTTTTTTTAAGGATTTTTCTCTTAAAGTTGATGAGTTTGATCTACCTTGAAAATCTAATTTTTTTATGTTTCAGTATGTTGTTTCTTCAAACTGGCTTGTTGCTCATCAATTGACTCACAATAATTGTGCGAATATTGTACTTGATCCTTAATGCTTACACTTAAAGGAAACAACCTTATGAGAAGTTTAGTAAAAGGGGGACAAATCATGCCAATTCTAAGACTACACGCTAAATCTTTTACAACACTTTTCCTTAAGGAATAATAGAAAATGTACAACTGTTAAAGTTTAAGCATAAAATGTCGCAAACTCTTTATTATTAGAGGGAGAACAAAATGCATATGATCATAAAAACATAGAGAATAATATTCAAATCCTTTTGCAAAAATCACCCATTAAAGATCCATTATAAAAAAAAAAAAAAAGCAATGTTTTGACAATGAATAAAATAGTCATGTTGTCGGCTGCGTAGACACCATCTTTTGTTACTACTGCAAGTCAATATGATTGTAAATGTAATATATTTACTGAATTATGTAATATATTTACTCTTAGATAGATTCATCTATTGTCATTTGTTAAGAAGTAGACAAAATAAATGTGTTATTCTATATTCATTTCTTAAAATATATTATTGCTGGTTACTTAACATTGGAACATATTGTTGGGGACTGATAAGGGATGAAAATGGTAGGTTGTTGGTAGCAGTGGTACTCTCCTTGGGATTCTCATAAATTTGTCCCAAAAATCTATCCAAGTGTTGAGCCAAAGTTGTAGAGTCCCTTTCCCGAAAGAGCTAAACACTAACTCTTCTTTCCTGAGTATGGAAAGGGAGAATCCCAACGATGTTCAGGTGGCAGCCCATGATGAAGTTGTGGATAATTTCAGGATATTTAAATGGATGTTTCATGAAATCAAAGACATCAATTGGAAAATGAGGGTTGTTAGCAATAAACAAGATTCCCAAAATAATGAGCAGTGAATGGTGAATCAGAGAAAGGCCACTATAGATTCTATGAAAAAAGTGATGGGAGCAGTCGATGATATGAAGAAATATTATGATTGCAAGATTGCTCAGCTAGAGGAAAAACTTAAGAAATATTTTGAAGGGAGATTGAGTAAGATGGAAAACAAATTTCAAAAAGTTAATGAAAACTTAATATCTCTTGTCACCTTCAGCCACAAAGTTGTTAAGAGCCTAGCTGGGATTATTAATACCATGGTCAGAAAGTTAGAAGCCTACCACTAGCAAGGTGGTATTGTGGATGTGGACTTGTTGGATGAAAATATGGACGGAATGGTAGGATCATGCAAGAGAATGAGGGGTAACCTGAAGAAGAAAAATGCTAATTAGGACATCTAGGAGTTGAAGATAATTTCTTTGAACATGACACAACTGGAAGCTAAGGCCACTAAGGCCCTTAAGAACTTGCACTGGGTTCTTTCCTTTTTGTTGTCTTTTTCCTTACTATTGGTTTAGTGCTTGTTTTTGGTTGTCTCTAGGGCTACAATGGAACTATTTTATCTTTATGCAACATTTTGATGTAGTTTTTTGTTAAAGGGTTCTAGGTCCCTTCAACACATTTTTTTCCGTAATAAAAAACATGTGATTTTTTTAATAGAAAGTGGTTCTTTCTATGAATTGGCTTCTTCAAGCTATGGTGGCTATTGCTATTGGTAATGGCATACCAAATTCTGCTCTTAAGTCGAGAAATTCTTTTTTATTGAAAACAAATTCCTTATGATGATGTTTCCTTCTAGTTATAACTTAGAAATTTTGTCAAGCATCAAGTTGCTTCCAAAGTATTAATGATGTCTAAATGAGTCTCAAAATTTAGTTACATTATATTAGAAAGTCAGTTTTCATAAAGTATGTAATGTAATATTTTTTCACATGAAAAGATAGACATTTAGGAATTGTTCACTTTATTTCTTTCAAAATAATTTAAAGTTCATAATAGGAATTTTGAAAATGCAAATACAAAGTTGAGTGGTTATAGGGAAAGATATTTGTGATATTTACATCTACATACTTTAAAACTATTCATTGTAAAGGAAAATTTTAAGAGCTTTGCATAACTTTAAATAGTGGGTAGAAAAATGTTAATTTGTACACTTGAAAAAAATAGAAAGAAATTCTTGCATGAGAATATAAATAGTTCTAGTTCCATGTGAATGGAATTAGATAATATCTATTTTCCTATTAGGAGGAAATTTTGTTTCAAAAAAATTGTTCAAGGATTAATTTTGATTGAACAATTTTTAAAATTTGATGTGATATCTAGGGTGCAATTTATTTGGATAAGAACCTCGTGAATCATGTTCATACTATGAATTTTGATGTTTAGTATTAATTCATAAAAATAATTTTGAGAGTGTTAGGGTCTTGTTATCTACAAAAGTGGCATTACAAATAATGTTATAGATTCACTTTTAAACATTGTGAACATGGATAAGTTCACTTGGCATAAGAAGTTTGTAGGCCTTGATTATTGTACTTAATTATATTTATCCTAGAAATACATTTTCAATATATAATGTCAAGTGGGAGAATATTATTATTAAGTTATCATTTACCTTGCACAATCCTATATATTTTGAATGTATCTCCAACACTCTTAGGAAGTGTGAGGGTGGACACACATGATGTAACTAGAAAAAAATCACAATTATGGCTCTTTAGGAATCTTGGCATTAGTTTTCATATAAATTCATGAAGGGGATGGAACACCATAATGGCTATAAAATTTGAATTTGAAATTAGTAAATTTACTTTCCCAATCTTAAGCACTAGGATTAAGTAATAGAGAGTCTTTGTATAACAGATGGGACACAAATGAGTTGGCCACTCCAAAATAGAATATTATACATGATCACATGATTCATTAGTAATTATGGATCAAATATTCCTTTATAATTATGTTTAGTATTTAAGGATCTGATTCATTGCAGCCATGTGATGTCCATGTGAATCCACTTATTATTTTAGTATTCTTGAGAGATGGTCCCCATGGTGGATATAGGTTTTTTCCCATTATAGCATGATGCTAGTGCATATATATATATATATATATATATATATATATATATATATATATATATATATATATATATATATATATATATATATATATATATATATATATATATATAGGTTGAGGATCCAATAAGAAAACAAAGATAGCAGTTCCATAAGATTATTTTATAGGTACTTAAATGTTATTAGAGTAATGTCAAAGTAAAGAGCATATTTGTTGGTTGGATATATCTTTATTGTCAAGAGTACATACTTATTCTCTTTCTCATTTGGTTTTTTTTCCTTGAAATTTTTTTTTCAAGTAAATTCTATCTCCACATGATTTGATAAGTTTTATTATCATTGTTAATTTTACAAAAAAAAATATAATATAATTCAATAATTCTTGAATAAACTATTATATTTGATATTTTCATATTCTTGGAAAAAAATTTCTTGAAGTAGTTTTATTTTCTTTTTAAAAAATTCAAATATTTCTTCTAATAATCACTCCCTAAATAAATTTTAAAAGTATTCATTAATTACTTATGGCATGCTAATTATAGAAATAAATATAATCAATATTCAACCATATAATTTAGATTAATAAATTATATTCAATAGTTATATTGTTCATTGAGTGATTTCCTTAACATTAAATTTTATCCAAATAGCAATCTACGTCTTATTACAACCATGAGTTTATATGAATGTAAAACATGGGAGATTTATTAAATGCAACAAATTTAGGACTAACTTTAATCGGGCCATTGAATCTTATAACAATTATAACTAAACAACTATGCTAATAGAAGAAATCGATTACAAAATCAAGTATTAATACTCTACATTTCAAATATAATTTTTAAGGTCAATCATGTTTTCTAAGTTTATTCCTACATAAATAGTCCCTTGAATAACAATTAATCTAGAATGTTTAATTTAAGATTATTTTAAAATATAGGTAGTTTATTGGTACAATATATAATTTTAAAATTACTATTCTATCAAAAATTTCTTTTAAATATTACCCATTGAAATCATTTTAAATTAATATTCATTAATCATTAATTAAATGCTCACAATAAAAAATATATATCTAATAATTTTTTTTTATTTATTTTTTAAAAGTGGAAAATCCACGAAACTTATATATTATTCATAAAAATGTTTACATCAGGTTCAGAAAAAGGCATACCGGCAGGAAAGAACCCACAAATAAACCTTTGGTTGTAGCCTTCAAAAAAATAAAAAAATAGGCACTACCCTTACATCATTTGTTGATGTCCAGTTAGGTCACCCAACCCCCTAGCTCTAATATTTATACAAGGGTCCCATAGGACAATTACAAAAAATGAGACTGTCACCAAATCAAGGGCTGAACAAAAATGCCATCTAGGACCACCAAGGAGATACTAGTCCAACTTAACCATGAAGGACATATAGAGTGTTTTTAGAAGCTCGAATAGAAGAAGAAGAGAATATCATGATTTAAATATTTCACACAGATTAACAACCCTTAACCATAAATGAATATCCAGAAGGAGAGGACACAACCCTCAAACAATGATTATTGCATAAAACCAATTCTGTCAAGGCCAAAAACTCACACAAGGCGGACAACGATGCATTACAAATACTTTAATCAAATAATAAAAGCCCAAGAACGTACTGCACATTAAAAATTTACAAGCAAGCCACAACCTATGAAGGACCGAAAACAAAAAAAAATGCTCAAAAACACACATGTCGCCACCCTATGAAAATATCATGAGCAACCACATCCTTGCACTATAAATGACTTTATCAATGACTGATACTTAAAGTAGAAATGAGATTTCTACATCAGATAGAGGGCCTATACAAGATATCCCATTACCTTCCACATAGCCTTGAGGATATCCCTTACCTCATCGGTATTTAAATGTGTCTTTAGAATGAAATGCATATTCGACCAAAGCTGCAATTTACTTGCAAACCATACCTCATGGGATATACATACCATCATCTATCCCAAAAGCAAATTTTAAGAACACACCATATGTAAACAAAAATATAATATATCCTATCATCCTCCTATCTACACATGTGGTGCAAATAAAATCTAATCAAAGTAAAGGATAACATGAATACCTCAAGAGATAATAGAAACAAATAGATCGAAATGAATTACCTTAAACCCATAGGTTAGACCAAATACCCGAGAACCCGTACCTCAACAGAATTTAATTGATCTTTAGATATATATATAATAATTAATAATATTATATACATTAATAGATTATAAGTCCTAATTGTGAATCTAATTGATTGCATCTCTTAATTAAAATAAAAATAAAAATAGTAATTAATACAAGATATTGCAACCATACAATTTTATGAATGATAGGCGATGAATTACTAACTGAAATGAAATTTAAGATTGGTTTGACATACATATATTCTTGACCTTATTTATCATGAGATTTTTCCTACTATAATTGGGTGGATTTATTTACAAAGATAAGATACCGCGATTTTTATTTATTCACATGATATTCATCAAATCAAAACACCCAGATTATCTAATGAGCCCAAATTAATACTCAAGTAGTAGGGGTTCTTTTCTATAGCAAAAAATATTCCCTTAATATTAAAAAAAATTAAACATTGATACATGGTAGAAATAAAACCATTCATGTAAAGAAACCATATATACCTAAGCAAGGATGTTATATGTTAGTTATTAAGAATCGCACATAGAGCACCATATCTAGTCTATGTGAGGCAACTTGAATCAAAAGAATAATAGTAGAAAACTAAAATATAGGTATGTAGTCACACAAATCTGTCCAGCTTAATTAAATAAATATTCGCTATTTATTTGATTAAAAATCCACTAGCCACTAGTCAATTAAATTAATATTTAATTAATTCATCCCCAAACATTCTTCTATTAATTAAATAAATTATTCAATTTATTTTAATTAATTCATTAAATCAAATTCCAATCAATTAAATAAATAAAATCTATTTATTTAATTAAATCTCCCTATTCCTCTTTTAAATAAATAAAATAAAATATTTATTTAAATCATTATTCCCCCCCACTTGCATTTTCCTACAAATGCAACTTGCACACATTTATTGAAATAAATGAATTTTTATTTTAATAAAATCCTATTTTCCCTCACCCACCAAATCCACTTGCAAAATCTAATCCCCTTCTAGATTCTTCTAAACCCCTTCCTAATTAGCCTAATCCATCCCCTAATTATTGTCACATTCCTAAGCAAAATGGAGTCACTTCTCAAAGACTCCAAAGTCTTTGAAAAGCATTTAATGCTTTGTGTGTTCAACAAATTAACCCCCAAAGTCTTCCAAGACCACTAATGGCTCTTACATGACCATTTATGGCTCTTACATAACCATTTATGGTTATTTCAAACTTGTCTCCCCAAACATTTATTGTTTTGACCATATTCATCCATTTCACATTTGCACAAGAGTTTATCCATTGGATAAAAGCTTTATTCTTTGAATAAAGATTTTATTCATTCAACCAACCTTGACTCTAAAATCCCAAGGTCATATCAGACATTTAATGCTTATTCCCTCTCCTCTCAACCTATCTCATATTGACACTTGTCATCCTGAGATTGGGTTGAAAGCCCTCACATGGATTTGAAATCATTCAATCTTGACCCTTGTTGAGATTGCTCAATCTCAACCATCCATTGCTCCATTTTTCCTATAAATAGAGCCCATTTCTTCATAATCCAGATCCTGAAAACTTGCATGCATTTAAGCTATAGGCATTTTAAGAGAGCATTTTAGCATAATCATCTAATATCTCGTTATTTTGGTTAAAATATATCAGTTTAGCATCAATAGCATAGCATTATCTTTTTATTTCACATTCAAAGCTCAATACTACAATCTCAATCCTCCATAAGCATCCATAGTGCAAAAAGCTGCTGAGAGCTACACTATTTTGGAACTTGGAGAGGAGAGGAACAAGGGAGAAAGAGCTAAGGCCATGCTAAGAGGCAGTTGGAGATGCCTCATAATATTTGTTTCGTTTGTTAGATACATTAGCATTCTTTTAGTGTCTCTCTTGGTATGCCTTTTTAGATTAGTTTTTGATTGACTAACACTAACGGTTTTGTGTGTTTTGGTGTTATTTATCATTTGCTAACCTTGTGCCATTTAGGAGGGCATCATTTGGTGAACCCAACGTGAATCGAACACCAAAAACATCTCATATTTTTTGTAACTAACATGTTTGATTGTTGAAAGTGTCACACAGGTTGCGCTTTAGCGCTATTGAACACATTTTGGCACTATTGACACTTGTTATTTTAGCGCTATTGTTCTTGAAATAGCGCTATTGTAAAAGTTTCAGTGCTTTTGCACCTGTTTTAGCGCTTTGGTAGTTCTTCTAGTGCTATTGGAAAACTTCTAGCGCTTTTGCCTCTCTGTCTCACACCTTCTTTCAGCGCTTCTGTGTGAAATAGCGCTTATGTTTAAACGCAGACTAGCGCTATTGCAACAGACTGTCGTCCAAATCGCCTTGTAACCACAAAAATTGAAAGTCTTAGGCTTGTGGAAGCCCCCCTTGAACATTGATTTTACTAACATGTTTTTGTTTGTGCAGGTTAGAAACTCACCTTAAAAATCACAAACTTGTCTTTTGGTGCTTAAAAACTTGACAAAAACACAAAATTGTATTGCTTTCTAGATTAGGATAAATCATCTTTTGGTGCTTAAAATCAACACACAAATTTTCTTTTATTGCATCAAACTTAAAAATCACAAGCCACACTTCACTTTTGGGCAAATAAAAAGAACAAACCACTTGTTTAGTTTTTTGCAAAACAAATTTTACTTCAAAGCAAAACGTGTTTTTCATTAAGCTGACCAGGATTTTCGAATTCTAGATTACAAAACACATTGCCTTTGAAGTTAAAATGAACACCATGGCTGTTGGAGCAACATCTCCAAATAGTTAGATCACATTTGCAAATGATGGATTAAAAAGAACAAGTGTTTTACGTGTTTGGCACGCTTGTGCAAAAAGTCAGTTGAGTGGTCCTACCTCTAACACACACTATCCTCTCCCTTGGCTTTCGTGGTCCTAGGTGCAAGAGAAAAGTGTTAGTAACACTCAAATTTTTTATCTTTTTAAGAGAGGCCTGCCAAGAGACACATCACTCTTGGAAACGACCTCGCGCGGTAAATCCTTCAAGCCGCTATAGAAATCAGGTGAGAGCGAAAGTTGTAGCCTTGGGTATAGCTGTTCCTACAGTGTAACTGGCCGAAAGGACAAATGGGCCCCACCACCAGTTACAAGGCTCTTAAGTGAGTCACTGCAGAATGAACTTATGTCCAAAAACATCGAACATGACTAAATACCTTTAAGTAGTAGCCCACCCATTCTATTGATTGAGAATATTTGCGATATAATTTAGTGCAAGGGCATAGATGGTTTTGCTCCCAAGATACTCACCATACATATTTCCTTGAGTAGAAACATAGCTTTTTGAAAAGTCACTTGTGGCTTGATAAAAGTGGTGACTCCCCCATCATAGGGATCATCTATTTGTTATGCTCATGCAAGACTTAGTATATCACATCCTTACCTGCCAAGGCGGGATTCATAAGGTATGTAGTACCAAAGTTGAAGAAATATCAAGATGTGGGCTAAATTTATCACAACTGGCCATTTGACCTTAGGGATAAAAGGTGTTTGAAGTGTATTCGTTTTAAAGACCTAGTGCACATTGAGCCGACTTCAGGCTTTGGAAATACACCTTAAAATACATCTAAAGGAAGGGTCATATACAAGTCCAAGGATTGGGTTAATCTAGACCCACACTCATTTGTGCCTTTGAGGCAACATTCTTGTGTTTGTGTGCTTGCTTTGTTTTCTTGTCAAAGAAAAAATCAGAAAATCACTTCCCAAAAACAAAGTATTCATCCAACATCTTTCAAAACAAACAAACACATCAAAAACAAAGTGCAAACAACAAAGAGTCAAAAAATTTATGACCATTCTTCACATCTTGTGAAAGAAGAAGTGTCATCAAAATATCAACTTGAAAAGAAGACCATTAAGCTCAAAGGCTTTGATGAAAAGAAGGAAGTTCTTCTATATCAATCGACAAATCTTTGTCTCACATAGAGTCTTTCTACATCATATGCATCTCTACCTTCAAGGCAAAACAAACAAATTTGATTCAAAATCATTGAACCAAAGAGCTTTTATGCAATATAGAGCTCTGAGTTATCACAAAAATCAAGGAGGAAAGATTAATCCAAACTTCTTCCCAAACGTCTGTATCACCTACAACACAGCTCGAGAAATACCACCAACACCCAAAAGGGAAGAGATAGAGTTTGTCCCATTTGTAACACAAAGTTTTTATTGAAGTTGAAAACATTTTCATCCATCATCTTGCTCATACATCATCATTTCATCATCAATCCATTCCAACTCTCAAAACATTAAGAGGTTCTTGTTCCAAATTCTCTTTTAGATATTGCTTGAATCAAACACTTCACATCACTTTTTAGATTGTTTCTACATCTAGGATAAGCTCATCCTAAGAGACACATCTATGCAGGTTAAAACTAGTTCATGAGTGAATCCTCTCATTGCTAGGTAGTCCAATCTATAACACATCTCAGATTTCTCTACACCTTATCACATCAAATCTTATCAAACAAGCAAGCAATTCAAAGAAGGAATTTCGATTGCATCCACCTTAAAAGTGCTAGAGATCCACGTGCAACACAATTCACCAATCGTCAAATCTCTCATTTCATCAAAAACTCATCATCATTTTCATGCAATTTCAACAAAGACTCATAAACAAAATGGCTCAAACCCGATCACAGTCACGGCAACGAGAAATAGAAATAGAAGAAGAAGAGGAGGAAAATCTCAATGAATTCCAAGAGGCACTTGGAGGAAATGCGAATGATGAAAACCCAAGTACTCCTACTCCTGCAACAATAGAAAGGGCTCAGCATAACCCTCTCTTTAATAGATTGTTTGATGAAATACTCAGGAGCAATGCGGATGCTCACTTTTTAAAACTCGCTCAAGAAGGAGCCAAACTCCCCTCTGACTTTGATCTTGCCCAATTAAGACAAGCATCAGAAAGACAAAGTCACCATGAAGAGGAAAGAGGTAGAGACCCCATCAGATATAACATTCCTCGAGGTAACCCACCACCTCCTCCTCCAAATGAAATGGAGATGTTGCAGCAACAAGTTGAGACTCTCACCCAACAGCTTCATAGTGGTGTCAATACTAACCAATTCTCCCTCAATGACATCTGTCCCTATCCTTTTGATAGGAATCTTTACATGCTACCATTTCCTCGAGGATTCGAAACACCCAAATTTGAAAAATATAGAGGAAAGGGGGATCCCCACGATCATGTTCGAGAATTTCATTCCACTTGTCTTGAAGTGGCATATGAAGACACCTACCTAATGCGGCTTTTTCCCCAAAGCTTGGGAGGAACAACCACATCATGGTTTTCCCGACTACCAGGTGGCATTAGAACATTTGAGGAACTCATCCAGAAATTCCTAGCTCATTACTCTCATAACATTGAACGCGACATCACCATGGCTGATCTGTGCAACACCAAACAAAAACTAGGTGAACAATTCTCAGTATTCCTGCAACAATGGTGTCAAATGTCTAGTAGACGTTCTCTTCAGTTACTTGAACGAGAACTAGTGGAAATATTCATTTCCAACTTAAACGAAGAAATGGAATTTCACCTGGATGTCAAAGACACAGACTCTTTTAATGATATGATCACCAAGGGTTTAAAATGTGAACGGGCACTCATCAAGAAAGGATTCATCAAAATCTTTAATGAACCCAAAGATGGTCCTCACCCACGCTTCAATAGCGATAAACCAAGCTTCTAGAATAAAAACAAGAATATCATCAATGATGGGGTTGTGGATGCCCGAACTATCCAAAATGCACAGCCTGTGGTTCGGTTTGCAGGACAAAATCCTCCATCTCAAAACAACACAAATGTTCCTTTTAATCAAAGTCGCATCACATCTCACGATGAACCTAGACCTCGTCAGCAAAAATAGAAATGCACATACACTCCCTTAGGGGAACCCATTGAGATAGTGTTGCGACAACTCATTTCTCAAAATTTGGTCACTCTGCCTAAACTATCAAACTATGAACCTCAGGTCAAACCGGCATGGTGGAGAGATACTGAACACTGTGAATTCCATCAAGGAAGAGGACACAAGACAAGTAATTGTCACCGATTGAAAGATCTCATTCAGGATCTTATTGATCGAGGAGAAATTGAAATTGAAGGACATGACCCAAAAACAACAAATAATGATCATCTGATGTTTAAAAATCCACTTCCATCACACGATCAAAGGGGTCCTTCCACTTCCCGGGGAGGCACTGATACCACTGATTATACGCAGGCTGCGTATAATTACACTGTAAATGATCTGTATGATGCCAGTGAACAAGTTGCAACCATAACCTTCAAAAAGCCCAACTCAAATTGCAATGTTGTTATACGTCGCGGCAAAGTTACCATCAAGGAAGCTCCACAAGACACTACCTCCATCCCAAAACAGTATAATCTTGTGGAACAATTAGACAAAACCCCTACACTTATATCCATTTTAGAGCTTCTGCGCCTATCGCCCTCTCATAAAACTATCTTGGATCAAGCACTCCAAGAGGTGTCAGTCCCTGCAAATCTGAATACGGACCAATTTCAAGCCATGGTTGGAAGTCTCAAGTCATCACCTTGTCTCACTTTTTCTGAAAGTGACAACTCTTCCTTCCAACAACCTCATAATGCCTCACTCCACATCGAAGGATTTATTAACCAGCATAGGATCAAGCGAGTCTTGATCGATAATGGAGCAAGCCTGAATATTTGCACACTACAGTTGGTCACAACATTGGGATATGTGGTAGAATCAGTGGATCCTCGTCAAAAGATCACAATCAAAGCCTATGACGATGCGGAGCGTTCATCCAAAGGAGCTATGGTACTACCAATTCGAGTAGGCCCCGTTGTAAAACACATCATTTGTCAGGTTCTGGACCTTCCTCTGCCATACAATCTATTATTAGGGAGACCTTGGATACATGCCATGCAAGCCGTTCCATCTACCTACCATCAATGTATCAAATTCCCACATAACGGTGTAGAGATCACAATTCTGGGTGATGCAAATCCCTTTGTATATTGCCATAATATCAGCCATCAACCAGAGACCACCATTCCTAATAATAGAGAAGCCATTCCTTCCACATCCTATATAAGTCCCGACTCTCTTGCCCATTCAAACACCACTATACCCAAGCAAGAAAAGCTTAAAATGAAGATAGCAGAGAAAGGTCCTAGGGAATACAACTTGAGTCAACTCTTTTGTGTGGGACAAATGCCCACTTCTCCTAGAACGCATGGTAAACCACAATAGGTACTCTCACAACCATTAAACATACCAGCATGTGCTTTGACGCCTTTTGTTCTTGGAAAGAGTCAAGAGGGAGAAACACAAGATGAGGACCTAGCGGAATGGATCTATAAAGATCCCATCACCACTGATATACCGCAAGTTACACTTCCTACGGAACAGTATGGAAAAGGTCTCCTCATTATGCAACGAATGGTTTATGATGGTCAGAGTGCTTTGGGATATTGCAAACAAGGACGACATGAACCTCTACTACCAGAATTCAAGCCCAAAGGTAATACAGGCCTAGGCTTTGAAAAAGAGATCTTTCCTAAACTCAAGTTCTAAGGAAAACCCAGCAAACCATTTTGTCCACCTACTGCAAAGCGGACACCTTTCATAATCAAAGCACCCTCAAGCACCATCCCAACTGCCCCACTGAGGCTCCAAACCCCAACACTGCCATCACCAATGCCACTCATCCCACCAAACGAACCCATAATCCCATCAGCAACACCATTAGCAGCAGCAATTGTACCACAACCCGCAGCAGCATCTATGACACCAGTAGTTCTAGCAGAAGCCATTGAGTCAATATTACCGATACTCCCTATACTAGATCCTTTAATCCCCACCAACCGCCCTGCAGCACCGATCATTACAAAGGTACATCAACCAATCACACCTGTAGTATTTAACTCAAAGGACATCCCAGTATGGTACAGCAATCGGATGCTAGAAAGTGAGTCAGAGACCGACTCACATGAGTGGGAATTTGATTCAGTACAGCTTAACACTTCAAATGAGGAAGACACATCACCACCTCCACCACGCAAAGACATCCCTGTCTACGGAGAAGCACAGATAAAGACCACTTGGGTCCCTGAACTGGAAACGTCTTCCACAGACCCTACGTCTCATCCTATGCCTGATTCTGACAGGGAAAGTACCATCAATGACCTTCACCATAACATCTTAACCCTCACTGATACATCTAATGCACTTAACCTAATCGATGAAGTAATGCCCATTGTCCACCCTGAACTCATCGAATGGAACCAACCAAATTCCCTATGCCCTGACTTCTTCCAAAATGATGAGGCCATCATTGAATTTTTGGAATTAAGGGATAACCTACCAAGCAGGGATTACAAAGTTGGATTCGCCATCGAACTTAATAGCGCAGCATACTTTGGGGCGCATGCCAAACCTTTCAGCTGCAAAAATATAACAATAAAACATGGATCTTTCAGTGAAAACCACACTATGGCACTATTTGATCCAACAAAAGTAAAAAGAAAGAGCATATCCAATGGTGAAAACCTCTCTGAGGTGCCTGAGGATGAAGGGTTTGACATTCTCCCTGATAGTACACAACAGGAACGATCCACGACTCTCATAGAGGAAACCAAAGAGTACAATGTGGGGACTCCTGAAAATCCACATATCATACATCTGGCATCTCTTCTCACTCAAAAGGAACAACCTAAATTTATAGAGTTCTTCCAGAAGCATCAGATCAACTTTGCATGGTCATATGCAGACATGCCTGGGCTTGATCCTAATTTAGTCATGCATCACCTTACTGTAGCAGAAGGGGCCAAACCTGTCAAGTAGAAGCTTCGTAAGATGCATCCCCAGATTGTCGTGCTAGTCAAAACAGAACTCAAGAAACTCCTAGATGTTGGTTTCATTCGACCCATTGATTATGCAGAGTGGATCTCCAATATTGTTCCTGTCGGCAAACCAAAAGGGGTCATCCGCATTTGTACTGACTTCAAAGATCTGAATAAAGCTTGTCCTAAGGATGACTTCCCCCTTCCCAATATTGACATCATAGTGGATCTCACAGCGGGACATGCCATGCTTTCACTCATGGATGGCTTTTCAGGATACAATCAGATAAAGATCGCACCAGAAGATCAACATAAGACAGCCTTCACATGTCCATGGGGCACATACTGCTGGAATGTAATGCCCTTTGGTCTCAAGAATGCAGGAGCGACCTATCAAAGAGCAATGACCACCATCTTCCATGACATGATGCATACTATGATGGAAGATTATGTGGATGACTTACTAGCAAAATCACTCACCAGAGAAGGACATCTCCACGTCTTAGATAAGATCTTTGATAGACTGGAACAATACCATGTTTGACTCAACCCAAAGAAATGTGTCGTTGGGGTGACCTCCGGGAAACTTCTAGGATATATTGTCTCAAGCAAAGGTATTGAGGTCGACCTAGCAAAGGTAAAAGAAATCATGGACATGCCACCTCCAAAGAATATCAGTCAGCTAACGACATTACAAGGACGGCTTCAATCCATCCATAGATTCATTGCACAATTGGCGGATAAGTGTCACCCATTTACACATCTGCTACACAAGAACATCCGCTTTCAGTGGGATGCCCGATGCCAGCAAGCATTTCAGACGCTTAAAGGCTATCTCATGAATCCACCATTGTTGATGCCACCAGATCCAAGTAGACCATTGTTACTCTATATCTCAGCAACAAGTACAGCATTAGGTGTATTATTGGCACAACATAATGCAGAAGGAAAAGAGTGTGTTGTTTACTACATCTCTCGCACACTGGTTGGCTATGAACTCAATTACACACCTATTGAGCGAGCTTGCCTAGCAGTAATCTTAGCAGCCACAAAATTGAGGCACTATTTGTTGACACATAAGGTACAGCTCATTGCAAAGATTGATCCACTCAAGTATTTACTCAGCAAAGCAACATTGATAGGTAGCTTGGCCAAGTGGGTGATGAATTTAAGTGAATTTGACATCAAGTATGTGGACCGTAAAGCTATCAAAGGTCAAGTTATTGCAGATCAGTTGGCTGATGCACCTCCCATGGGCGATCATCCTCTCATTTCCAATTTTCCAGATGAAGAGATATTCATGATCACAATGACACAACCATGGAAATTATACTTTGATGGCTCGTACACTAGGCATGGCTCAGGGGCAGGCATCCTATTTATCACACCTCAAGGTGATAGCATCCCGAAGTCTTACAGGCTCACATTTCCATGCACTAACAACATAGCAGAGTATGAGGCCTTGATCACAGGACTCAGGCTAGCCGTACAATGGAAATTACAAGAACTACAAGTATATGGCGACTCACAACTAGTCATTCGACAAGCAATAGATGAATATCAGACCAAGGATGATAAACTCATGCCATATAAGCAAATGGTGGACACTTTAAAGACATCATTTGCTACTATCACTTTTGAGCAGATACCAAGAGATCAGAATCGAGCTGCTGACGCTATGGCTACCATCACGTCTCTCCTAGATCTTCCACAAAATTCAACACACTATGAGTTCTTGGTAGAACAGCTTTGGATCCCCGCTTATGATATCCCTGAAACCGAGATGATATGTCGCCTTGTCGGTTCCGAATCCCCATGGTATGGTGATTTCTACACCTATCTCCGTGATCACACCCTTCCTCCCAACCAATTAAATAACCAACGTAAAACCTTCATTCGCCAAACTGCTCGATATACCATTATTGCCGAAACCCTATACCGACGCGGTCTTGATGGTACTCTCCTTCGATGTCTGGAACAAGATGAGATCACAAAGGCTTTGGAAGAGGTACATGAAGGAATTTGCGGGACTCATTCAAGTGGTCGGTCACTAGCCAAGAAACTCCTATGCAATGGATAATACTGGCCATCCATGGAAAAGGATACCTACTACTTTGTCAGAAAATGCAAGAAATGTCAAGTTCATGGCGACCTGATACATGCACCAGCACAGGAACTGCAACCAATCACGACACCATGGCCTTTTTGTCAATGGGGCCTTGACCTTGTGGGTAAAATCCATCCCTCTTCATCCAACGGCCATAAGTTCATTATTACCGCCACTGAATATTTCACAAAGTGGATCGAAGCTGTTCCACTTACCCAAGTCACTGGCAAGCAGATCGCCTCATTCATCCTCAACTACATCATCTGCCAGTATGGTGTACCCATGTCCATCGTCATAGATAACGGTCTTCCTTTCAAAAACCAGGATGTCCGTGAACTCTGTGAGAAATTTCACATCCAACACCGCTTTTCCACTCCCTATTACCCACAAGGCAATGGTCAGGTCGAAGCATCAAATAAGAACATATTAAGAATCCTCAAGAAGATAGTCAATGATGCCAGTCGTGATTGGCATGTTCAACTAAATCCAGCACTATGGGCATATCGAGCTAGCATTCGAACCCCTACAGGTGCAACTCCTTATTCATTGGTCTATGGTGCAGAAGCTATCTTGCCTATTGAGGTTGAGATACCATCATTACGGGTTTCCTTGCACAATCTCATCGATGATGAAGCATATAGAGTATCCCGCCTCCAAGACTTAGAGTTACTTGACGAGAAGCGACAAGCTGCATACAATCATCTCAAAGCCTATCAGCAGCGCATGAGCAGAAGCTACAATCACCGAGTTAGACCTTGTACATTTGAGGTAGGTGATCTTGTTCTCTGAGAGAATCCTCACAACCAACCAAACAGAGAACATCAAGGCAAGTTTGAATCAAACTGGCTGGGCCCATATATTGTCACTGCTGTGTTCGGGTCCGGGGCATATCAGTTGGCTACATCAGAAGGAGAACCGCTTGCAGATCCCATCAACAACATGCACCTCAAACGGTTTTATACCTAAGCTCTACAGAGCATTAGGCTCCCCTGCATACCAGAAAATACCAAAAACATTCAGAAAAATGTCCTGAAGAAAATACAAAAACATCAAAAAGAGTAAGAGAAAAATCATGCATCCAAACGGTGAACAACCACTCTGGTGGCACCTTGGGTAAGTACGATGGTGAAAACCTGGCAAACAGACGTCACTCGTAAAGGCTATGGCTCCATTGTCTTTTAGACTTGTTGCGATCACATCTACTTCATACATACATCCATCCATCCACAACCATGGCTTGTTATTTATCTGCAATTGTGAAAGTACTGCATGCATCTTGCATCCCGCTTTTTCATAGTCATGTCTAAAAATGGGGGCAATGCCTTTAACCTATTGATGGAAGTGGATTCTACATTGTTTTATGATTCATTAAGTTCTTCATTCAAGCAATCATCAAAATACCAAAAACATTCAAAAATGACTCGCAAAAATACCAAAAACATTCAAAACAATACAAAATCCAAAAACATCAAAAAACATCGAAAATCACACAAAAACATGGCAACACCTTGTACATACTCATCCATGCAGATACCAAAACAAACATTGACAAAATACTCACACAAAATGACCACTTATCAATTGACCACACAATCAACATCAACACTCAAAACTGTCTTCAACAAGGATGCATCCTTCCTTACCAAAACAAAGACAAAAGTGACGTTTTCTTTGACAAGAAAATTATGTTAAGCTATCAAATACTTGGTTGTTTAGTGAGTATAATCATTTGTTTATCTGTATTGGGATCTTTCAGCATTGTTTTGTATCGTTTGTGCATTATTTTCGATGAAGTTCTGGGGCATGTACTAATGGTGTCTACGTGGGAAGTTCACCAGGTTATGTGATCTTATGCAAAATGCAGTCATAGATCACTACGGCTTGCTAACTACAGTGTATACCTCGACCATATGGGCATGAACCATTACCAAGGATCCTTCTTCTTTATTCTTTGTGTATATACTATTTGTTTGCAGGTACAAATGCTCATTCTTTGGTTCCTCCTACCTCATCCAAACTCGATAAAGGTTTTTAATCTCTTAGTACGGTATGCACTTGTCTCAGGATATGATCAGCCTAAGATCAAGGAGGACGATCCAAGTCATGCATGTATAGAGATAATCCTTGTCTGTTCCGCAAGCAATACTCTGGTCGACTTGACCCTTATATCAAGTCATTTGTATTAACTTGCTATATAAAATCCATGTAAGGAATACTTAGGTCATCTTGAATCATTATGTCTAGATGCTTGTATTCTCTTCCAACATTTTAAAGCTCAATGATGAAAATAGGGCACTATGGATCGTCATTTCATCTCATCTGTTTATATATTGCATTTCGTTGCATATCACCCATCCGTTCACTCATTCATATATAGGCTTTTATATGTAAAATGGGAAAATTAAGCTGGTCTTGGATACAATCACGATCGAGTACTCTGATACATCATCAATGCATCATGCAAAGTCTTACAAACCTTGCATTCCTCATGATCATATCATCCTCACATTTAGTTGCATCTTGCATTAAACATTTAAGTTGCATCTTGCATTAAACATTTAAGTTGCATCTTGCATTAAACATTTAGTTGCATCTTGCATTAAACATTTAGTTGCATTTTGCATTAAACATTCATGTCACTTTTAACTTTGCATATAGTTCATTTTCTTGACATTTAGTTTTCATTAATCATTTTGTATCATTGCATCAATCATAAATAATTAGATTCATTAATGGGATTAAATCATCTTTGATTGTTTTAAATCATTTATTAGGCATTCATTTAATGTCGATTATCCATCATCATTTTATTATCCTTTATCATTTATTTATGGTATACATTCATTTATCCATTTTTTAGCAAAAAAGTACATTCGTTCATCCATTAACTAAGTATCTTATTATACTCATTTTAGGATCCATTCACATTTGCATTCATTATCATCTTTTTTTTAATTGCATTATGGTGCAGTTATTAGAATCCCATTATCTTTTTTACTTAAAACATATTTATGTATTTAGAATCATAAATCCATTTCATTTCAAAACATTGGTTCATAACATTTTAGATCCATTACACATAAGCATTCATTTAACACATTATCATATAAACATTTGTACTTTACATTTTGTTTATCCATAATGCATTCATTTAACACATTATCATATAAACATTTGTACTTTACATTTTGTTTATCCATCTTACATTCATCTAAAAACATCTAGATGCATAACATCATTCATTCAACCATTGCATTAACATCATCTCATCATTATATCAAAATAGGAAACACCAAAATCCTGTTCATAAATCATCATAAGCATACATCATCATCATGGCATTACATACATAACAGCATTACATCAACAAAATCAAACAAATCATACATATATAACCCTGCATTCATATGTCAGTATCATCATCAAAAACATGCATATAAGGAACATCTCATCAATGCATATATATAACCATATCCATCTAAGCAATAAACTCATCATCCTACATAAACATCCATACATAATCAAATGCATATCATCAAAAAATGGGATCTCCTCATATATATCATCTCATATATCAGAGTACAATGAAGTCTACAAAATCAACTACCAAGAGCCATCAAGGATACAGTCCAAATAAACAAATGATACAACACATACATCCATGCATGAATGCTCTCTCAAATACCGCTCTGGCCAGATGTTGTCCCAACACCTCCACTTGCTCCACCACTGGTGCCTGCACCACCTGATCCATCTCTCCGTGGAGGCCTCATCAAACCACCACTCCCTCCTGCATCCCCTGATCTCTCCCTCCTCAAAGGACCCATCACACCCCCACTGCTTTGCACCCTCTGTGATCGCTCTGATCTCGCCTGCCACATCTATGAATAGCTGAGAGCTCGCTGACTCACTGGCACCACCTGCTCATATAACCCCCACCAGTACTCTGTCTCAGCCTGAGCTCGCCGCATCTCCCTCATCACCTCCCCTGAAGGCCCCTGTGCTCCTACCCGGACTCTCTCCTGCAGCTCTGCCAATCTCTCCACTGTATTATCTCTCTCCTGCAGCACCACCGTCAACTCTGACTCCCGTGCAAATAGCTGCACATCCCTCGCTGCCACCTCTGCCTCCAAATCCTCTATCCATGTCTGCAAGCGCACTATAATATGGTCCCGCAGATCTCCAGTGGCTCCCTCCTCAGTATCGATAGCTACCTCCCCTGCACCACCCTCTCCAGTAGTCCCCTCCCCTCTGTCCATCGGGATCTCCCTCTCCATCCCCCTCCCACTCAACTAAACTCCTCCCAGTATCAATGGTCCCTGTGATATCTATAAAGGCAGTCCGCCTCTCCCTCTTTGCTGACTCCGCATCCCCAATCCTCCTCCACCTCCTCCATCTCCTCCACCACCTCCTCCTCCTCCTCCTCCTCCTCCTCCTCCTCCTCCTTGACCTCCTACCCTCCTCCATCTCCGTCCCCTCTCATCCTCAAAAGCTGGGATCAGCTCTGCTGGATCCGATATCCGTGGGATCGGGTGCGCTACCCGGTACTGCGTATACTCATCTGTCACCCCTGCATCAACGACCCTCGGTCATATGTCCCATGGTCTTGCCTACAGTGTCTAGAACTCTGCCAGTGCCTGATCATAAGGTAGCATTGGACCCCATGCATACCTCTCCCGAATAACCTGAGCATACTCTCCTGATCCATTGGGCAGTCCCTGCTGCCGTCCAAACTGCCTCATCACTCACCCGGGCACCTGTCTCTCCACATGGTATGAGGTCCTCCCAATGAGGAATCGAGTCATAAACACATACGGTAATGCCTCTGCATCATCATCCGATGGCTCACACTCCAAGTATGGCCGCCATATAACTGCATCCTGTGTGGGGGAAAAAGTGACACTAAGCAAACATGCCCTAATCTCACCTTCAATCACACATTTGTGGAATACAAAAGAGCCTAGAGGTATCACACAATTGGCTACTTCTTTTTGTGGACAAGAGAGCCATGGGCTACCTATTAGGATTTCTATTCTTTTGTTGTAATTGAAAGATAAAATAATGCAAGTTCAATCCCTAACCCCAAAGTGCAAGTATGAACTAATAACAAGATTGCAGAATTGAACTTAAACAATGGAAAGCTGTAAATACAAAGATAAGAAAAGAATGCAAATGTGCACCCGAAGTCAAAATCTGAGTGGAAATGTTCGGGACGGGGGCGCGGGCGCCACTGTCCTGATTCTGCCCCTGAAACTGCTCCGAAAACTGTTGTTTTGCAAAGTTGTCAAAAATGCTGAAAACTGTTGTCAGAAGGACTAGGGCGCCCAGCGCCCCTGTCACAGGGACCAGGGCGCCCAGCGCCCCTGTCCCAGGGACCAGGGCACCCAGCGCCCTTGTCCTGGCAGGACCAGGGCGCCCCACGCCCCTGTCCTGGTCTTTTGCTCTGAAATTTGGTGCAGAGTGCTGTCTCAACCTGCTATTCCCGGATCTGCAACCTGCGGCGTCGTCTGAGTCCCGAAACCTGTACTTATATCTGAAAAGATGTTTGGGTGGCTATATAGGGTTTTGCCTTAGTCAAACCCCCGCTTTGGTGATTTCCACCTCCACGAATAGCCAAGTTGTATTGTAAATGTATTGTGTGTGCAGACCTAGTGTGTGTGCAAGGTCCTAAAATGCAAGAAAGCAAACTAGAGCAACCTAGAAAGTAAACCCTAATTGCTTGTAAATGATAATGTAAATGCTCTAAATCAAGATACAAAGTGATCTAAAGCATGAATAAAGGATATATTGAAGCTCATGAAAAGACATGAAAACAATATGAAATCATACCCAACCCTCAAGGGAGGAGTACAAGCCAATCTTCGGTCGGTAATCTCCTATTGTTCTTCAATGTCTTCAAAGCCCTAAATGGATGAATGAAATTGATAAATGCTTGATAGAAGGATGTTGAATGTTTTTGAAGTCTTCAAAGATCTTCTCTTTCGCTGCATATGAGGTCCTGAAAACAAAAATCGGGATCCTTTCAAATGAAGAAAGAGAGCTCTTATATATGAAACCCTAGATCTTAATTTCGACTTTTGGCCAACCTAGAGATTGAATATCCCACCAATTTCTTGGGGTTAAGCTTTATTTTATGATTGGATCGCGCTCCTAAAATTTTGGGAAAAATGTCCGGGACCATGTGCACTCCGGGCGCCATGGTCCCGACAACTTTTCACCAAATTTTCAGGGCCGTCGGATATGATGATTTTAGAGAGAATCCCGAAGTTACAGCTGATTTCGAGATGTTTTGACCCCCGAAATCAAGCCCCCAAGTTCAAAATAGGACCTAATTAGGGTTTTTGATTAAATGATGTATTGGAAGAATAAAATGAAAGGGGCACACTTTAATGAAAAGGGCCCAACTTTATGATATAGGAGATGATAAAATAGAACCTTAGACCTAATTAATTTGATTAATTAAGTGCTAAAGGGGAAATGCAATGCAAGATGCAAAATGCGCCAAGGCGGGTGCTAAACTAGGTGTGAAATTGTACCACCCTAGCGAGTGCGTACAATTTACGACGCTACATTTAGCCCCCACTTTAGCGGTCATATGAACACTACATGCATATGCAAGCTAAATTACAGAAAAGTAAACATTATTTGAAAAAGGATATATCCATAAGTCTGTTGAACGAAGCCCCCAGCGGCATCTGCAGTACACAGTTAGGAACCGCACCCTACAAAACACAGGTTAGATCACAAAATCACCTAATGCTTACTAAGGAAGGTGATGAAAATTCAAGGGTAGCTATATGCCCCCCCCTGTTTCGGCTTGCTAATTTTAGTGAGTTGAAACAGGGTATCATGTTTACCACGTCGAATTGTTAAAGAAAATTGATGACAAATGCTCACAAGAAGATTTGATATGAGCTCAAAAACTAATGGAGAATCATTTGGTAAGAAAGAGGACTAAATCTCAATTCCAACACAACAAAGAGTGTGAGGATTTGAGAGTTCTCTAACACAAGATGAAGGATGTAAATGGAAACAAAATGCAAAGAGAAGAAAAGAAAGGAAAAAAGAATGAATACACACATTGGTGATCATGAGAAGAATAGTGAGAGAGAAAACATGGACTTCTCACCCCTAGATCTTGTCTAGGTGATCCATGGGAAAAAGGACATGGAAAACTAGCCCCTAGAGTCTTTCTAGGTGATCCATGTAAGGGAGGAGAGTGAGAAAGTCTAGCCTTATGCCGCTAGTTCCACTCAACCTCGTGCATGTGTGTGTAAGGGAGGTTAGAAGCACCTCATAGGAGTCTATGCCCGAGTATGCTACAACCTGTATATGTATAGTACAAAAGCGTGACATCTTGCTCTAAGAGTCTGTGCTCTGGTTCCGAGAATAATCACCTTGCATAAAATAAAAATGGAGACATCTCACTCTAAGAGTCTGTGCTTTGGTTCCGAGAATGACCCATTGCTCAAAAAGTGTAATGTTTATGTCATAAGAAAAGTAGAACAAGGATACCTACCTTCATCACAAAAGAAGATACCCCAAAATGCAACAATGTCATAGATCCAAGCAAGAGAGTTTTGCACTCTTTAAGCAAGGGTAAGATAGTTGAAAAAGGGATATCTTGTAGTATGTGTAAAAGAGATCCTTAGAGGAGAAGAGATCTTTGTACAAAAGATACCTATCCCCGAGAGGAATTGTCCTAGACAAAGATAACATGTTATAGAATAAGACAAAGAAGAGAATAAGAATGCAATACTTCCTTCTTTTGCGAGGTGAAAGTGATTCTTAATGAAGGATGGCGCTCTTTTTAACCCAATTAGGAGAGTGAATTCGCTATGGATGTATTTTACCAAGTGCAAAAGAGGTTGTAGTCAAGGACTTACACCTCTTGTAAGAGAGAACCCTCGAACAAACAACAACAAATGCATATAAGGCATAACATCAAGTAATAAAGTCCACACCATCCACAAAATAGGAAAAAGTGGATCCTTAGATAAAAATAAGGAAAGATCATTGCCTCCCAAGGATAAGGACAATGAGAAGGACTTACACAATCTTCTAGGGAGAGATTTGGACATAAGCAAAAGAAGAGATGTATGAAATCATTCTTGTCCCCATAGGAACAAGAAAATTAGGCTATTATGTTGCTTCAAAAAATATGATTGCACTTGAAATTGTACCATCATGAATGACAATGAGCCCCCAGTAAATGAGCTACCAATGCCACATAATGATGAGCAACATAATAGCCATTAATGTTATTTAAAGACATGATAGATTGAATGAGGTATTTGAATATGACATGCTAAATGCTCCACTATAAGTGAGATCAAAAACATGTATAAAATGATAAAAATTGAAAAAGAAAAGTCGCAAGAAATCTTAGAAGAGGGATGAGTGTAATTTATTAGAGCCTTATCCCTAAAGGAAATGACTTTATGATGAATAGGAGATAAAGATTCATAAGTGGATTTAGAAATTTGAGGGGATTCATAAAGAGATTTGTTCATTGCCAAGATTTCCTTATGAGGGTAATGAGAGTTGATAGAAGTAGAAGATGATTTAGTTGAAGTGAGATCATCATCACTACTAAATATAGCATTCACATTGAGAGATGGTCTTTTAGATGCTTTGGTATGTTTGCAGGGATTATAGCCGAGTCCAAAGGCATAATTGTGAGAATTAGTCTCTAAAGGAACTTTTATCCCTTGTTCATGAGCGCCACAACCATTTCCATGATACCCATGCTTAGCAAAAATGCGAAAACCACGACCACAACGATCAGCCATTTCAGGAAGAGAAGGTGGTTTTTCATAAGACAAAGAATCAAACTCTTCATAATTAGAGGTGTGAGGAGAAGAAGTTTGAGAAGCAGCCACAAAATTATTGCTCATAGGTTCAGGTAAGATTGATTGATTTTTAGTGTCTTCCTTCTTTTTAACTTTAAACTCTCTAGGAGGAACCCTATACTCACCTACAAAGGTGGGATTAAAATCAAGAGATCCCCAATCGTCTTTTGCGAGAACCTTCTCAGGATCAAAAGCCTTTTCAGGAACTTCAGACTCATCCAAAGAATTTTGATTATCAGAAGGTGATGATTCATCCATAGGTATCTTGTTTAATGAGTCATCACTAGAAGAGGAAGGCTTAGAAGAACTCCCTTTGGAAGTAGATGTTTGCAAACAAGTTTGAAAATTAGTATCACCTATCAAGGTATATGTCTTATTGTTATACATAAATTTAACTTGTCTATGCAATGTAGAGGGGACAGCTTGCATACTGTGAATCCAAGGTCTCCCTAATAACAAGTTGTATGTTAGATTTCCTGACATAACATGGATAGGAGTAGGCAAAGTAACGGGTCCCACTGTGACGGGTAAGGTGATAATACCTAATGAAGACTTAGCCACATTATCAAAGCCTCGAATGGGATGAGAGTCAGGCTCAATAAGGGATGTATCCACATTCATCTTATGCAATAGATTAATGCTACACACATTAAGGCCAGAGCCATTATCTACCAGTGTTCGTCTTATAGCAGTGTCATTTATGATAACCACAATCATCAAGGGATCATATTGTTGTTGAATTTCACTTGTAGGCAACTCATCTTGGGTAAACACAATTTGAGCTTTAGGATTCATCACAGAATTAACTAAAGACACTATATTACTAGATGTATTAGGTGGAGGAACACTCAAATCTTTCAAGGCATCTTGTAACATTCCATGATGAGCGGAAGAAGTTTGGATCAAATCCCAAAGGGATATCTTAGCAGGGGTAGCTTTAAGTTGTTCTATGAGATCATAGTCCTTACTAAGCATTTGTGAAATACGTGGAGCTTGAGGAAGAATAGGTTGGGAAGGAGGAAGTGAAGTTGGGATAACTGGAGGAGGATTAGGTTGCCTATTGTTTCTAGTATTATAAGTATGGGCAACCGCATGATAACTCTCTCTAGTCAATTGCTTAGCATACTCATAAGGGCTCTTAGAGGAATAACCTCCTTGCATAGTAATAACCGGTTTCTTAGGAGTGCAAAAAGAATCATTAGCATAACCACCTTGAACCACTAAGATAGGCTTATTTAAAGGTTGAGAATTTTGAGAAGGACAAGCACCTTGGAAAGTGAAGAGAGGTTTGTTAGGTGTTTCATTCACATGTATCAAATTGATTGAGGATGGTTTAGAGGAATGAAAAAAAATGTTGGAAGAATTGTTGATGGTCTTCTCTTGCACCAAAATCTCATCACGGATTAAATCAATTTTAGGAGAGAGACAAGGGGTAGGCATTGATGTTCTAGTAGGAAGAGGAAAGGTCATATCATCCTCTATCATCAAAGGATCTACATGGGGAATAAACTTTCTAGGAGAAGGATCAACATTACTCTCTAAAGTCTCACTTTTGAGAGGGAGATCTTTGAAAGAGATGTTAACCATTTTGCTTTGAACTAGGGTTTCCTTATGAGTAGAACCAAGTTGAGGAGAGGGAGATGCTTTATTTTTAGAGGGAGAATAATTGAGATTCAAGGAAGGGGAGAAACTATCAAGGGAGTTTCTAATCTTGACTTCATCCCCTTTGGCTAGGGTTCTCTCACAGGGTAGAGAATAATCAACACCTTCTTCTAATGGTTCATCCCAAATAGTGAAGTTGTTGAAAGGAATGTTTGAAGCATTGTCAATTTCGGGAGAGGAGATAACATTGTTTATTAATTCTGCATCCTTAGGAGGGAGAGCATCAATAGATGTGTTAAACTCATCCTCTTTCCTCAAAATATGTTCAATATGATCTTTAGGGGAGAGAGAATTAAGGAAATTGCTTATTAGTTCATCTTCTTTCTCTAAGGGATGCTTATGGGTAAGACCAACTTTAGGAGAAGGGTAAGAATTTATCATTAATTCATCATCTCTAGTGGGAATTTTGTTGGAAAAGGAAATGCCATCACTAGGAATGTAGGGATAATGTCATCTTCTTGCACAAAAGGATCCTCATGAAGGGAGTGTTTTTTAGGGGACACAAAGGCATCAAGGGCATCATTCAACAAAGCATGATCATATCTATTAACAGGTTTATCTTTTGATTCAAAAGGAGATATCTCTTCATAGAGGGGATCATTGAAAACAACCATGTTACTAGATTTAGTGGAAGCGCTGATAGGAATGTACCCTTGAGAGGAATCATTCGACTTATCTTTCTCATCACAACGAAATGGCATAGTAACAATGTTTATGAGTTTTTGGTAAAATGAAGGTTTGGTATATTTAGGTTTCAAAAATTCATCTAAAGCTTCATCTAACTCATAATCATCACAAATATGAACATCTTGCAAATAAAAATCTGACATTTTGAAATTGCATAAAATTTAAACACACAATGCAAAGAAAAACACTTTTTTTTTTTTTCTTTTTAATGAAAATGAAATGAAAACACACTAAATCTAGATCTAGATCTAACAAATGCAATGCAAGAGGAAGCAATGATAGATTCACGTCGGGTTCACCAAAATGTGTGGGGGAAAAGTGACACTAAGCAAACATGCCCTAATCTCACCTTCAATCACACATTTGTGGAATACGAAAGAGCTTAGAGGTATCACACAATTGGCTACTTCTTTTTGTGGAAGAGAGAGCCATGGGCTACCTATTAGGATTTCTATTCCTTTGTTGTAATTGAAAGATAAAATAATGCAAGTTCAATCCCTAACCCCAAAGTGCAAGTATGAACTAATAACAAGATTGCAGAATTGAACTTAAACAATGGAAAGCTGTAAATACAAAGATAAGACAAGAATGCAAATGCGTACCCGGAGTCAAAATCTGAGTGGAAATGTTCGGGACGGGGGCGCGGGCGCCACTGTCCTGATTCTGCCCCTGAAACTGCTCCGAAAACTGTTGTTTTGCAAAGTTGTCAAAAATGCTAAAAACTGTTGTTTTGCAAAGTTGTCAAAAATGCTGAAAACTGCTGTCAGAAGGACCAGGGCGCCCAGCACCCCTATCCCAGGGACCAGGGCGCCCCACGCCCCTGTCCTGGTCTTTTGCTCTGAAATTTGGTGCGGAGTGCTGTCTCGACCTGCTATTCCTGGATCTGCAACCTGCTGCGTCGTCCGAGTCCCGAAACCTGCACTTATATCTGAAAAGATGTTTGGGCGGCTATATAGGGTTTTGCCTTAGTCAAACCCCCGCTTCGGTGATTTCCACCTCCACGAATAGCCAAGTTGTATTGTAAATGTATTGTGTGTGCAGACCTAGTGTGTGTGCAAGGTCCTAAAATGCAAGAAAGCAAACTAGAGCAACCTAGAAAGTAAACCCTAATTGCTTGTAAATGATAATGTAAATGCTCTAAATCAAGATGCAAAGTGATCTAAAGCATGAATAAAGGATATATTGAAGCTCATGAAAAGACATGAAAACAATATGAAATCATACCCAACCCTCAAGGGAGGAGTACAAGCCAATCTACAGTCGGTAATCTCCTATTGTTCTTCAATGTCTTCAAAGCCCTAAATGGATGAATGAAATTGATAAATGCTTGATAGAAGGATGTTTAATGTTGTTGAAGTCTTCAAAGATCTGCTCTTTCGCTGCATATGAGGTCCTGAAAACAAAAATCGGGATCCTTTCAAATGAAGAAAGAGAGCTCTTATATATGAAACCCTAGATCTTAATTTCGACTTTTGGCCGACCTAGAGATTGAATATCCCACCAATTTCTTGGGGTTAAGCTTTATTTTATGATTGGATCGCGCTCCTAAAATTTTGGGAAAAATGTCCGGGACCATGTGCACTCCGGGCGCCATGGTCCCAACAACTTTTCACCAAATTTTCAGGGCCGTTGGATATGATGATTTTAGAGAGAATCCCGAAGTTACAGCTGATTTCGAGATGTTTTGACCCCCGAAATCAAGCCCCCAAGTTCAAAATAGGACCTAATTAGGGTTTTTGATTAAATGATGTATTGGAAGAATAAAATGAAAGGGGCACACTTTAATGAAAAGGGCCCAACTTTATGATATAGGAGATGATAAAATAGAACCTTAGACCTAATTAATTTGATTAATTAAGTGCTAAAGGGGAAATGCAATGCAAGATGCAAAATGTGCCAAGGCGGGTGCTAAACTAGGTGTGAAATTGTACCACCCTGGCGAGTGCGTACAATTTATGACGCTACACATCCAGATCATCTAATGCCCACCGCCACCACTCTAACTTCCCCAGGTGGGGCTGACTCATCATGCCACTGTACATAAACATGTACGGCTGGTCCTCTGCCCAGAATCTAAGACTCACTGGTCGAGTCACTGGTAGGTGCTCCCAAGTCTAAATATGTAGCAACGTCATGCCCACTGCTAAGGGACCCCTCCCCCGATAAACCACCTCATGGAGCTCCTAGTACAGGTACGCCAGCACGCACGGCCCCCATGCAAATCGAGTCCCCTCGGTCATCATCATCTCGATAACCTGTCCCCATCCCACCGCCAACCCATGTGACCGCCTGTCTGGACACAGAAGTCCTCCCACAATCCCTGACAAAACTGCTGGAAGTGGCTCATACAGTGCCGCTATATCCTCCCAAGCAATAGAGCCATCATCAATAAATGCATCCTCATCGAAAATCCTCTGCACCGAAAGAGTCCCCCAGGATATGTCATATGTGACCAGCTCCCCTCGAATCGAAATCTGAAGGATGCACCACACATCCTCCAAGGTCACGGTCATCTCCCCCTGTGCCAAATGAAAGGTGCATGTCTCACTGTGCCACCGCTCTGCTAATGCTGTAATCAATCCGTGATTCATACGAATCACAGGCATGTGCATCACCTCATAAAGACCAGTCGTTGCAATACAATCAATCTCCGCCTGCGTCAATCGGTCTCGCAACCCCTGTGTCGCAAGATGGCGCTCGCGTAACTGCAACATGTGCAGATCCTTCTGCACATGGACATTCATCAATCACTATGAGTTGTTTAATTTTCAAACTTTCTTAAGTTTAAATCTAGACTATCATCAGATACTTTGATCAAGTATCTTCGGGTCTCAACAGGTAAGCAATCATGGCCACCTAGACTTCAATGGGCATTTATCCTAACAAATGACCTAAGTCTCATCAGGCTGCTATGGTTCAAAACAACTCCCACTTCACCTCACCATCCATCAATCATTGGCATCATGAGATTTTTCTTCATCCAAACTGGGGCATCTTTTTATCTTAAGACAAAAGTGCTATTTAACCAACAAAAGCGCTAGTTTTCAACAATAGCACTACAACTATAGCAAAAGCACTCAATCAGCTATACCATAGCGCTACAACTACAAAAGTGCTAAAACCATTATACAATAGCACTCTTTTAACTCAATAGTGCTCAATTAACCCAGCAATAGCGCTACTTAACCAATAGCGCTAAAACTTGAATACAATCGCGCTAATGCATGGCAAAAGCGCTCAAACAAAGGGACAATAGCGCCATTGCAGCACAAAAGCGCTAATTCATGGAGCAAAAGCGCCAAACCAACAGTTCCAGCGCTCTTGCTCCGACTTGACTTGGACTCAGCTAAAAACCTATCAAAAATGCACAAAAATTGAGTTTTCAAATTTGCATACCGCTGGTCCATAGTCATCTGGGCGCTGGACCTGTCAGACTCGCTCGAATCTGTGCTCAGTGATCGGAATCGACATCCTAGCTGCTACTTTCTCCTTCAAACGTCACTATCAGAGCTCTCATTTTCAACTGGTTGCGGTCACAAATGATCCTATTTTCACCCCTTCCATCCCATTTATACCCTTCGTGGTCACCATAACTTCTCCCCGCTCACTGTCGTGGTCCTCGTGAACTTCCCGAGCCCCCCATTTCTCCATGTTTCCCCCATTTTCTTCTATTTTTCACGTATGGCTAACTTCTTCTCTTCTACCACCCTGCCAATTTTCATTCTTTTTCGATAGATCGCCCGATTTTTTGCAATTTTTCGGCCCATCTCTTGAGGGGGCATACCACCCATTAAATTTACATTTTATGGGGCATTTCTTCACACCAATTTTTCTTTCTTTGAAACGATGCGATAAACCGCACCGTCTCAAAGAGGGGCAAATGTAGTCACACAAATCTGTCCAGCTTAATTAAATAAATATTCGCTATTTATTTGATTAAAAATCCACTAGCCACTAGTCAAGTAAATTAATATTTAATTAATTCATCCCCAAACATTCTTCTATTAATTAAATAAATTATTGAATTTATTTTAATTAATTAATTAAATCAAATTCCAATCAATTAAATAAATAAAATCTATTTATTTAATTAAATCCCCCTATTCCTCTTTTAAATAAATTAAATAAAATATTTATTTAAATCATTATCCCCCCCACTTGCATTTTCCTACAAATGCAACTTGCACACATTTATTGAAATAAATGAATTTTTATTTTAATAAAATCCTATTTTCCCTCACCCACCAAATCCACTTGCAAAATCTAATCCCCTTCTAGATTCTTCTAAACCCCTTCCTAATTAGCCTAATCCATCCCCTAATTATTGTCACATTCCTAAGCAAAATGGAGTCACTTCTCAAAGACTCCAAAGTCTTTGAAAATCATTTAATGCTTTGTGTGTTCAACAAATTAACCCCCAAAGTCTTCCAAGACCACTAATGGCTCTTACATAACCATTTATGGCTCTTACATAACCATTTATGGTTATTTCAAACTTGTCTCCCCAAACATTTATTGTTTTGACCATATTCATCCATTTCACATTTGCACAAGAGTTTATCCATTGGATAAAAGCTTTATTCTTTGAATAAAGATTTTATTCATTCAACCAACCTTGACTCTAAAATCCCAAGGTCATATCAGGCATTTAATGCTTATTCCCTCTCCTCTCAACCTATCTCACATTGACACTTGTCATCCTGAGATTGGGTTGAAAGCCCTCACATGGATTTGAAATCATTCAATCCTGACCCTTGTTGAGATTGCTCAATCTCAACCATCCATTGCTCCATTTTTCCTATAAATAGAGCCCATTTCTTCATAATCCAGATCCTGAAAACTTGCATGCATTTAAGCTATAGGCATTTTAAGAGAGCATTTTAGCATAATCATCTAATATCTCGTTATTTTGGTTAAAATATATCAGTTTAGCATCAATAGCATAGCATTAGCTTTTTATTTCACATTCAAAGCTCAATACTACAATCTCAATCCTCCATAAGCATCCATAGTGCAAAAAGCTACTGAGAGTTACACTATTTTGGAACCTTGAGAGGAGAGGAACAAGGGAGAAAGAGCTAAGGCCATGCTAAGAGGCAGTTGGAGATGCCTCATAATATTTGTTTCGTTTGTTAGATACATTAGCATGCTTTTAGTGTCTCTCTTGGTATGCCTTTTTAGATTAGTTTTTGATTGACTAACACTAACGGTTTTGTGTGTTTTGGTGTTGTTTATCATTTGCTAACCTTGTGCCATTTAGGAGGGCATCAAGGTATATTATCAAATATTCTAGTAGGATGAAAGTTAAAAGTTGGATCCCACTCAAGGCTATTTTACCAACATATGGATTTAAATATTTTCAATTAAGATTCAATTTAGATTTAAAATATCTTTAAGTTGTATTCATTTAACTTAAATTAAATTTATTAAATATGTTTTTAATTGAAAATGCCCACTAGATATATATAACATTTTTTTTATAAAAAAATTAAAATATTTATAAAAAATAAAATATTTGAAAAACTTGATACTTTTACTCTTACTTGTATAAATAATATAAAAAAATAAAGATATGTTTTCAACATATATAAGTATAGTGATTTTAGATATCCTTTTAATATTTTAATTAGCATTTATATTTTAAATTTTATTTTTACTAAAAGTAGTTTATAAAAATAAAAAATAAAAGGTTGATTATATTTTCAAGAAAAATAACTATATGTAAAAAATATTTTTCCAATTAATCTTTTTTTTTAACATATTAACAACGAAATTATATTATCAAATTTAAATTTTTTAAATATATTGAAGTACTTTTGTATTTTTCTATCAAAATATAAACATTAAGTATATAGTTAAAATGTTTGTATTTCATTAGTTTATATCATTTTAAAATTTAAAACATTTATGTCACATTGTTATTTAGGTTAAAATATTAGATCATTATTAGCAATTTCCTTTAAAAAAGTGAAATAGAACTTTGAACTATCATCCAATTATAAAATCAATAGTTTAATTTTGAGATCTAGTTTCAATTATTGTAAGTAATCCTCACTATATGTAATAGAGCTAGATCTATTGCAAGTACACTATTATCTAATGAATGGGGTGTCATATGTTGTGATGATATGTACAAGGTAATGTTTCTTTATGAACTTTATAAATGGAATTTAATTATTATCAAATAATACATCATTATTGTTTGTGTAGTTAATAGACTCAATTACATATGCAACTAACCTTGGTATAGTATTGGATCCAATTTTTATCGTGTCTAAAGAATTTTGTAGTATCTCTTTCAAATGGTGATTTACACACTAGGTTGGAATTACTAACTTACGATTATTGAATTATGACATGTTCTAGATGTAGCTTGAGGTGCAATAAGCAAAGTAATGCTAGCAAACTAAAGTGTTCCTTAAATGCAATTATATGTGAATAAGATAAAATGAGAGACACGAAACAAATGCAACTAAATATCCACAAATATAATGACACACTAATAAATCGCGGAAATCATGGGTGTTAATTCAGTCTATAATAAGAAGAAAAAAGATGAGTGTTAACCAAATTTTAAATTTTGAAATATCAAGGATCAAGTGTATATTAAAATAACATAGATCATAAGAAGGTTCAAATTGAAGTAATCTCTCTCTATATATATGAAAATGTGTATGTATATTGTTATATATAAATATGTATATAGAAATATATGTACAAATATATATACATACCTATACCTATAAATATACATATATAATCATATAATTAATGTATGATTCTTAATGATGCTCTGCAAAAAGGATTATAATATGTTAGGAAGACAAACACAAACATAGAAGAAAAAATCCAAGTGTTAGTGTTAGAAATCGCAAATCAAAGACTATCCTAAGCAAGCATATCAAGAGAGATACCAAACACAAAATAGAAAGCTTAACAAAATTAAGAAATGCAATAAAACATCTCCAAATACCCTCCACCATGTTTGTAGCTACTTTTCTCTTGTTCCTCTCCTCTCCAAGTTCCAAATGAGTGTAGCTCTCAGTAGCATTTTCACTATTCTGGATGTCTTATGGAGATTCAAGATTGAAATGATTAATTATGCCAATGCAAGTGTAAAACAAACTAAATATGAGATGTCATTTAATTAACGAAAATGTTAATTTTAGCCAAAAGACAATATGGATTATGCTAAAATGCTCTCTAAAATTCATAATTACTTAGAGGCATACAAGGTTTCAGGATCTGGATTATGAAGAAATGAGCTCTATTTATAGGGAAAATAGAGATATGGATGGTTGAGATTGAGTAATCTCAACAAGGGCCAGGATTGATGGGTTTATGATCCATGTGAGGGTTTTCAACCCAATCCCAAGATGACAAATGTCAACATGAGATGGGTTGAGGGGAGAGGAAAGAAGCATTAAATGCTTGACATGATTTGAAGGTTACCTTGGGAGGTAAGGTTAATGTTGAGTTGAATTAATAAAGCCATTATCCAATAAATAATGCCTTTATCCAATGGATAAACTCTTATGCAAGAGTTAGTGGGGATAACCATGGTCAAAGAAATAAATGGTTGAAGAGACGCATGAGTGAAATGGAGGTTGAGTTAGAGGGACAGTCTCTAACCATGTGGGTGAGTTGAGTTAAGCATAAATGGTTATGTAAGAGCCATTAATGGTCATGTAAGAGCCATTAGTTGTTTGGAAGACTTTAGAGGTTAGCTTGTTGAACACATAAAGCATTAAATGCTTTTCAAAGACTTTGAGGCTTTGAGAAGTGACTCCAAGTTGCTTAGGAATGTGACAATATTTAAGAAATGGGATTAGGCTAATTAGGAATGATTAGAAGAATTTAAAAAGTGGTTAGAAGAGTCTAGAATGGGTTTTAGGAATGCAAGTGGGTTTGGTGGTTGAGGGGAAATATGATTTTAATTAAAATAAAATTAATTTATTTCAATTGTGGTTGCAACTTGCATTTGTAGGAGAATGCAAGTGGGGGGAATTCGTTTAGTGATTTTAATAAATGTTTATTTATTTATTTAAAAGAGGAAAGGTGGTTAAATTAAATAAATATGATTTATTCATTTAATTGATTTAGAGGTGTGGTTTAATAAGTTTATTTAAATAAATTAAATAATTTATTTAATTAATAGGAGATGGGTTTGAGGATGAATTAATTAAATATTAATTTAATTAACTGCTGACTGATGGTTTATTAATCAAATAAATAGTAAATATTCATTTAATTAAATGGACAGATTTATGTGACTACATTTGCCCCTCTTTGAGATGGTGTTGTTTATTGCGTCGTTTTAAAGAAATAAAAATAGGTGTGAATAAATATGTCCAATAAATATTAATTTAATGGGTGATATGCCCCCTCAACAGATGTGCTGATTTTTTTTGAAAAATTGGGTGATCTCTCGAAAAAAGAACGAGAAATGGAGGGGAGGTATAATAGAAGAAATTAGCAATGACTATGAAAGAATGGAAGAAATCGGAGTTAAAACAAAGAAAAAATAATCCAGTGAGTACCCTTAGGTCATGCAAAAGATATGGTACAAATGTGGTGTTTGTGCTTTTGATTAATACTATACAATTGATCAAAATTGGCTCGAGAATTTGGTGCAATTAGTGGAATTGCCCTGGTCAATTCAAAGAGTGACAGTTGATGTCAGTTGTTCACTTGGACAGGATAAAGTCTGAGTAAGTGAATCAAAGTGACTTGTTGTTACTTAGACAATTGATGTAATTGTCTGATGAAGTCAAGGTATCTGAAGCAAAATACTTGTTGACACTTAGACAATCGATGTAATTATCCGTTGGATTGTGTTTGATTGGTTGATCAATTGATAGTGTTTGCATTGTAGGTTGGTTATGATGAATCATAACAACCCCATTGAGACGAGGTCATTGTTGTAAATGCCTATTGTAGTCAAGGATTGTCGTAATCAGTTACCTATTGAAACCGAAGATACTTGACCAAAGTATCTGTTGATAGTCTAGGTGTGTGTGAGTCGATGTACCTGTGTAGATAGAGTAACTTTCTTGATTGTGTGGATGGGAAACAATGAAGGGATATGTAATATTGATGAGCCAGATATGGAGGGTGAGGGGGGGGGAGTTCAATGTTAGATAGAAGATATGGAGGACCTAGGACTCATTCCTCTAGAAGAAGATCGAAAAAGAGAGTATGCATTGTCATTATTATGTATGAATGATACGTAGCTATTATGAATGTATGGATGGATGGAATATCAACCGATGAAGGGATATGTGATGATAATGATCAAGATAGGGAGGGTGAGGGTGGGGATTCAATGTTAGATAGAAGATATGGAGGACCTAGGACTAATTCCTATGGAAGAAGATCGAAGATTAGAGTATGCATTGTCATTACTATGTAGGAATGATATGCAGCTATATGGATGTATGGATGGATGAAATGCAACAAAATGTAATATATATAGATGAGATGAAATGACGATCCATAGTGCTTTATTTTTCATCATTGAGCAGGGTAGTATCGATCTTGGATGAGGCAATAGGAACCAAGTTTGGAGCATTGTACCTGGAAGCAAGCAGTATAGATAAAATAATATGGACCCTCCATTTTGTTTCATGTGCAGATGCTCGAGGTATACGTTGTAGTCAATAGGCCATAGTGATCCATTTCTAGATTTTTGCATATGATCACATAGCCTAGTGAACTTCCCACGTAGACACCATTAGTACATGCCCCAGAACTTCATTGGAATAATTCGCAGATAATAAACAAAACAAAACTTAGGAACCATCCCATCTACTCTAATCACTTGTGGATATACCAGAGTAGCGTAGGAACCTGATATAAATGAATAAATAACTTATCAAACTTACCAAGTACTTAATATCTTAAACACAATTTTCTTTTCAAAGAAAATGTTATCATTTCTTTGTTTTGGTAAGGAAGGATACATCCTTGTTAAGATAGTTGTGTGTAGATGTTTTGATTATTTGGTTGATTTGATAAGTGGTCATTGTTTGAGTAGTTCAAAATGTTTGTTTGATGTCTGTTTGTGATGTGTATGTACAATGGATATTATGCGTTGCCATGATTTGGATTGATTTTTGATGTGTTTATGATGTTTTTGGATTTTGTGAGACCATTTTGAATGTTTTTGGATTTTGTGAGTGTTTTTGAATATTTTTTTATTTTGTGAGATAGTTTTGAATGAAGAACTCAATGAATCACAAGTAAGGTAGAATCCACTTCCATCAATAGGTTAAGACCCCAGTTTAGATATTACTATGAAAAAGCAGGATGCAAGATGCATGAAGTACTATCCCTGATTGCAGATCAATAATAAGCCATTGTTTGAATGATGGATGAATGGATGCAATGAATGTGATCGTAACAAGTCTAAAAAACAATGGAACGATATCCTTTATGAGTGGTGCTTGTTTGCTAGGTTTTCGCCATAGCACTTACCCAAGGTGCCACCGGAGTGGTTGCTCACCATTTGGATGCATGATTTTTCTTTACTATTTTGCTTTTTTTGTATTTTCTTCAGGACTTTTATCTGAATGTTTTTGGTGTTTTTCTGGTATGTATTGGAGCTTGATGCTCTGTACAACTTATGTATGAAACCGTTTGAGGTGCATGTTGTTGATCGGATCTACTAGTGGAGATTGTTGGTCTAGATGACCTAGATGACTAAACAAACATTTTTCCATCAATGACAACACGAATAAAGTCATCAAACACCCTACTATAATTATATCATCATCATCAAGCCAACAATCTCCCCTTGACATCATATACCTGATCATATCAACCTTGCCGGTCATCTTCTCATCTCATCATCATCTGCATCAGTTATGCCAAAAATCTCGCCCTTTGGCATTGATGACAACACCAAAATATCATCAAAATCTCATCATGGAAAAATGGAACTCTAACTATTATGACTGATATACCTCTTCTTCTCCCTTTATCACTTCTTCTCTTTCTGCTCTTAATTGTTCTTCTCCCTCTTTACTTTTCTTCTCCCTCTTTGACAACAATGCCAAAGGTGGAAAGTGTCAAATTCATCTTCTATTGCTATTGTTTTCTTCATCTTTGTTGCTCCCCCTGAGGATTAGCCCTTTTCTCATCAATCCATAGTGAAACATCTTCAATTAGTCTACTGGATTGATGGTGCAACAACATCTTACTTGACCTTCTATAGGGGTATAACCCCTATCTTTCCTCTGAGATACTCAAAGGTTTCTTTAGGAAATGGCTTAGTGAAAATGTCAGCCAAATTCTCCTCGCTTGACACATGATCCATCCTGACTTTCTTTTCATGCACTCTTTCTCTCAGATAATGATACTTCAGTTCAATATGCTTTATTCTAGCATACAATACAAGAATTTTTGAAATTCTTATTCCTCTTGTATTATCACAATATATGACCATCGGTTCTATCATATTCTCCTTGAATCCTTCTAATATATGTCTCATCTATATTGCTTGAGTACAATTCATAGATGCAACCACATACTCTACTTCTGCTATAGACAGAGAAATGCAACTTTGTTTCTTACTAGTCCAAGATACCAATCTTCCTCCTAGAAAGAATGCACCATCGATTGTGCTCTTCTGATCATCTATATTACCTGCCCAATCAAAAATCTATGAACACCATCCAAGAGAAGTTTCCTTTGTATGGATACCATAATCCATAATCAATAGTTCCTCTAAGATACCTGAAAAATTCTCTTCACTGCCGCCATATGAGTCTCTTTAGGACTTTTCTGAAATCTAGCCACTATACCAATTGCATGAGAAATGTCCGGTATACTATAAACAACATAGTGTAGTTTACCAAGCATTGATCTATACTTAGTTTCATCCTTTAGATCTGAATCATCTTCCTTGGACAATCTGCAACCAATAACCATAGGGGTTCCAACTGGTTTAGAGTCTTCCATTCCAAAGTTTTTCAATACGTCCCTCACATATTTGGACTAGCTGATGAAGATTCCTCCTTTCATTCATTGGACCTACAAACCAATGAAAATTTTGATTTCACCTATCAAAGACATTCCAAATTCCTTTTTCATTTCTTCTGCAAAAGTTAAACTCATGTCATCATCTTCTCCAAATATGATATCATCTTCAAACACTTCTGCAATCAATAACTTGTCTTCTTTTGTCTTCAAGTAAATGTTGTTGTCCTCACTGGTTCTTTGAAATCCAATCTTTATCATGTATGAATGGAGTCTCTCATACCATGTCATTGGACCTTGCTTTAATCCATATAAAGATTTATGAAGTTTGCACACCATGTCCTTATCTTCAGTCAATGCAAACCCATATGATTTTTCAATGTAAACCTCTTCTTCTTCAATTCAATTCAAAAATGTAGACTTTACATCTATTTGGTATACCTTGAATCCTTTGAATGCTGCAAATGCAAGTAGAATTCTTACTCCATCAAGTCTAGAAACTGGTGCAATTCAATTCAAAAATGTAGACTTTACATCTTTTTGGTATACCTTGAATCCTTTGAATGCTACAAATGTAAGTAGACTTCTTACTCCTTCAAGTCTAGAAACTGGTGCAAAGTTTTCTCCATAATACTCACCTTCTTCTTATGCATATCCTTTGCAAACTAGTATAGCCTTGTTCCTAATCACTTCACCATCTTCATTTAATTTTCTCTTGAACACCCACTTAGTACCAATCACATTTTTATCAGGTAGTCTAGGAACAAGTGATTAAGTGTTGTTCTTCTCTATTTGATCAAGCTCCTCATTCATAGCCTTTATCCAATCATCATCCTTGAGAGCTTCCCTCATTGTCTTATGTTCAATTTTGGAGATTAGACAAGCACTTTCTTTGATCTTTCTTCTTGTTTGAAATCTAGCATTCCTGTCTCCAATTATCTGATCCATGGAGTGATTCAAATTTACATATCTAGGTATAACCGATTCTGATGTAGAATCTTCATCTTCTTCATCATCTTCTTCATCCACTAGTTGAGTACCATCCTCCACACTACTCTACTCAGCATCATCATGAACTTTGAGTTCAATGATCACTATCTTTTATTCATCTATATGCATCAGACTTGTTGGTATCATCAAATTTGTCAAAATACTCATGAACTTTCACATTAATACTTTCCACAATCTTCTTGGTTCTTTTGTTAAAGCACTTGAATGCTCTACTCTTAGTTGAATAACCAAGGAAAGTTCCTTCATCACTTTTAGGATCAAACTTTTTGGTATACTCATCTCTCTTTATGTAACACCTACTGCCAAAGACTTTGAAATAAATAACACTAGGAGTATGACCATACCATAATTCATAGGGAGTTTTGTCAGTACCTCTCTTGAACAATATCCAGTTCATTGTGTATACTACAGTGCTAATAGCTTCTCTCCAAAACATTTTAGGTACATCCCCTTGTATAAACATTGTTCTTACTACTTCAACTATGGTCTGGTTCCTCCTTCCTACAATCCCATTCTATTGTGGTGTCCTTTTGCAGAGAGTTTTCTCTTGATTTCATTCGCATCATAGTATTTCACAAATTCAACTGATGTGATTTCTCTGCCTCAGTCAGATCTCAAGTACTTTAGGTTCTTACCGGTTTCTTTCTCCACTAAGGCTTTGAATGCCTTAAACTTGATGAAAGCATAAGAATTATTCAAAAATGCAACCCACATTCAGTAAATATCATGAATTATTTATCACCTTGTAAACTCCTAGTCCTGCTAGGACCACATAAATCAGAGTGCACCTAATCTAAAATATTTTCTTTTGAAAGAGGAAGTAGTCATCTTACCCAATTGACACTCCATACAAATCACATTGTTTGGTTTGACTAGTTGTTGCATACCTATAGCCATACTTAACTTGCTAACCTTGACCGAATTATCAAAATTTACATGACAAAACCTTCTATGCCACAAGCAACTATCCTCAACTTTTAAAACCAAACAACTGTTAACATGGTGTTCAAATGAAATAAGTTACCTTTTTTTGGTTTACCTATACCAATGAGTTCTCCTTTGCTTCCTTAAATATTGCACACTCCATTCTTGAACTCAAGATGATAACCTTTATCATTTAGCTAACCAACATCACAAGTTATGCTTCAATCCTTCAACCCAATTCACATCATCAGCATTACTTTTTCCATTTAAAGAAATTGAACCTTTACCTTATACCAAGCGTGGTGTATTGTTGCCAAATCTCACTACTCCACCATCAAAATCTTCAAGTGAGATGAACTTGTACTTGTCGTCGATCATGTGGTGTGAGAAACCACTATCAATAACCCACTCATCACTGCTGTCAATATGGGACACTAAAGATTTCTTGTCAGAGATATCTTCCTTAATTGCTACAAAAAAAAATTCTTCATTATCTGCATCCTCTGATTCCTCATTGGTAACACCTTCATCAACTGCACCATAACATTGTTTCTTACCTTTTCCATTAAAGTTTTTGAACTTTCACTTCTGATCACTATTAGGACAATTAGCAACAATATGTCATATTTTGTTACATAAAAAGAACTTAAGGGGAAGCCTGTCTTTGTACTTACCGATGCCTCTAGGAAGTTTCTTTGATAATAAAGCCTCAATTTCCATTGGGTTATGTTCACCATCCACTTCTTCATCACAACTGCCATGATGACTTGACCTATATTCATTATTTTCTTTTCTTACCAGTGCATTAGATATTGATGCTTTGAAAGAAGATCCTACTTTAGGTACACTATTGTCAAGGCTATTCAATTCAAAATCAATAAGTTTTCCTATCAATGAATCAATTGTAACTTTATCTTTGTTGACTGACCTTAATTCTTGGATAGCAGATACTCTAATAGCATAAGCAAGCAGTGAGGTTCTAATTATTTTACTTACCAGTGTGTCTTCTACTATAGTTCCACCAGCACTTTTGATTCCTCCAACTACTTTTATTCTTTGTCTGTACTAGGTGATGTTCTCACCTTCCACCATCCTCATGTCATCAAACTTGCCTCTTAGACTTTCTTCTTTATCCTTTTTCACATTCTCATCCCCACCATAAATCAACTACAACTTTTCCTAAATTTTATAATCAGTTTCTAAACCATGAACATCAATATACTTAGAATTAGAAATAGTACTTACTATCGTGCCTGTGAAGTGTGATACCTGTAGCTGCAACACAAACACTCAATAGATCACTACAAGCATGGTTATCAAATTAAAAGAAAATTAAATATGAACAATGACAAAGCAACCTATCGCCTCCTAAGAGACGCGAGTGTGGATTTTCTCTCAGATCTAGATAAGCAATCCTAGTGACTTGACTACACCTAGACAAAGGGTTTGAAATGATAAAGATATGCAAACAAGATGAGATTGATTATGTTAGATTGATCCAAGAGTATAATTAAGCTAATGATATGTATGATTACGCTATGATGATGATTCAATTAAGCTAGAAATGAGATTGATTAAGCTACATCATTCAACAATTATGCTAGAAAATGATTAAATTAAGCTAATACAATTTCTTATAACAAAAATGCTCAAACGATATGCCTATAGTAACAATGCCTAAGATTAAAATGAGATGGGATTCTTTGTGCTCCAAAATGGGGGGTATTTATAGGATTTCCAAGGCCATGGGTGAGGTCACAGGAATCAACGATCAAGATTGAGTATGAAGATATCAAGGGTGAAATTGGAGGAGGTTGAAGAAGAGGTTGGAGGAAGGGACACTTGTCATATCTTTGGTGACAAGTGTTAAGGAGCCTTGCTCATGAGAGAGCAAGTCTGAGAGGAGACATGTGGCCAAAGTTCCATGCCTCTCAAGGGAAGAATATCCACACCATAGGAGGTTAGGATAAGGAGGTTAGGATGTGTAAGATAGGATAGAGTTAATTAAACCCAAGGTTAGGTGGAATGGGTTAGGTTAGAGGATGGTTAGGCTAGGTGGTTACGAGATAGGAGGTATGTGGGTAATTTAAATTAAAAAATTCAAATAATACGAAAAGACTTGATTTATTTTAATCAATTAGGGGATTAGAAGAATTGATTGAATGGGGGGAGGATTAATTAATTTGAATTAATTAATCAAAGGGGACTTATTGAAATGAACCTATTAAATAAATCCTTAGATTTATTAATAAGTAGATGAAAGGGAGAATTTAATCAAATTACTAATGAATTCAATTAAACTAGGAAGGGGGGTTAGTTAAATAATTGTTTATTTAATTATTATCTTCAGACCATTTTTAGGTGTATACATTTTGCCCCTCTTTGAAGTGAGTTCTGATGATGCATTGATTCAAAGAATAATCTCATTTTGATGATGATATTGGTTTGATAGGATGCCCCAAACATTGATTGATAAATTGTGGTATGATGATGCCCCCTTAGGAGATCAATTGAGATAATTGACCTTTGGAGTGTGGATTTTTGCGAAATTGATATCCTGATTAGAAATGATTTGATTTCTGCAACATTGATTGATGAAAGTGTGAGTTGTACAATCATAGTGATGTGGTTATCAATGTGATCATTGATAAACGTTGATTGATTAGACTGATAAGATTGATATTTAGTTTGGTTTCAGGAATGACACCTCCTGTATAAGATAAAGATGATCAAAGCATCCGGTTTTAGGAACGATATATCCTGTATAAGACTTTATTAGAACATCTGGTTTCAAGAAAGATACATCCTGTATAAGACATGATAGAATAGATTTAGATGTGATCAATTGGTAGAATTGATAAGGTTGATTGGGTAGAGAACTGACATTTTGTTGATATCAAGTTGTAGGAAGATTCAGATATGTTGATGTCGGTTTTGTTGAGGAGGTAACATAAAATTTATGCTGAGTTGACAATATCTAGAGAGAGATGAGCCATCAGTCTGATTGTGTATACACTTATGATGATACCTTGATGATTCTTGTGATAGATTTAACCTTGGATAAGATGAGCATGTGGGAACCCATCCCAGAATGAGATGAAAGCTAAATGAAAATGCCATTGCAAATGAAATGCAAAGATACAATTGGACTAGTCACTGGGTTATTGTGTTTTGTCATCATTGAGATTTTTCTTTTAAAATGTGGGAAGAGAGTCTAAACATCGATGGTATAATTAAACCATGATGACCTGAGCACTACTTTCCTAGATTTTGATATTGAAAGTTAGCGCAAGCATCCAGGTAAAATTGAACGAAGATGACATGAGTGTTGCTTGCGTAAAATAGGCAGTATTAACCATTTCTATACACAAATTAGAAATATCTTTGATGATACTCTGATGATCATGTCCAGAGACAAATTTGCACATATTAATGAGTAGTTGACAATTTCATCTCATGTTCAACGTTGGATGTGTCTTAGTTTTCGCTTGATAAGAGTTGCCTAACAATTGTTCCTCCTGTTTGATTAAGCTCAAACTGATAAAAAATTTTGCCCCCAACTAGGTGCAGTATTTTACCCCAAGCCTAGAAACAAAGTCATCATGATATACCCAATGATCCAAACCATGGTGAGAAATCACTCGGGATGTCTGCATATGTACAAAGGCTTTATGATGGATATGAATAGTGCTGATGGAAAATGAATACAAGTGGAAGGATGCATGAACCAATAGATGGAAGAAGATAGATAACACCTATTTGCCAGGTTTTCACCATCTTTTTTTATTATACTTTTTGTCATATTTGATTTTTTTGGATTTTTCTGCTTTTTCATTATTTATGGATTTTTTTGCTTTTCACTGTTTTTGGATTTTTCTATTTTTTCAAACATAAAAATTCTTCAGATGCATGCTATTGATGGGTTCGTCGAGCTGATCCCCATCCTGTGTTGATAGCTGATATGCTCCTTGTAGCATAGGAAATAGGAAATCATCACAAGACAAGATAAACGTAATAACTCAATCACAAATGCATTCATTGCAATGAATCTATCCTAAGACACATTCAATAGAGATATGAAAACAAAGAATTCAAAATGAAAGATTATGCAAACCAAATGCAGAATTGAATGCTCCTTCCATGCAGCTCCATTGTTGTTCTTTCCTCTTCAATGGATTTGTGGATCTCACCTACAAGTGCACATACAATTGAAAGCAAGATTGACATTCAAGAATACTCGAAGCGTAAGTTCAATAATCTGATCAGGGATTCGGATTAAGGGATTCAAGATCAGCTTTGATTGAAAATCATCCAATTTATAGAAGAATTGGATAAATGACAAGATTAGCATGATGCAATTCAAATGGAAATTGCAAATCAATATGACAAATTATGACAAATTATGCACTTTCTATGCACAATTTGATTGATTGATAATTCATGACAAATTATGACACATTCTATGTCAAAATTGATTGATTGTCAATTATGACAATTTATGACAAATTGAAATGTCATTCCCATAGAATTAGGAGAGAAATAGGAGGAATTTGAAATTAGGAAATTAAGAAAATTAGAAAATTGAAATTGATGACAATTAGGAATTAGAAATTGATGGAAAAATAGGAAATTAGGAACTAGAAGAAATTAGGTAAATTAATTAACAATTTGTCATTTATTAATTAATTTACAAGAGGAAGAATAATTAGCCAATTAAATAAAGATTTAATTGTAATGAGAAGACCTAGGATTAATAAATAATTTAGTAACCCTAGAAGAAGAAATGACAAATTAGGTTAAATGAATAAATCATAAAACCTTAGAAGACGAATCAGAAATGCGAAAATGACAATTAGGTCTTGATTGAAGATAATTAATGTCATGATTTTGAATTGATAAATGACCAGTGCGACAAAATGATTTGATTAAGAAAATGCGCCAATTGACGAGGAACAATGACAAATTGATCCAAATTGACATAATTGAGACAGACAACGATCGATGACAAATCGGTCACAAAATGACAAAATTGATAAGAGGACAACGATCGATGACAGAATATATTGCAAAACGACAGGATTGAAAATGACTACGATCGATGATAAATCGATCGCAAATGACAAGATCGAATATGACAACGATCGATGACAAATCGATCATAAAACGACAAGATTGATAAACCGATCACCAGATGACAAGATTGAAAAGAGGACAAAACCCAAATTACGATTGACGATGTCCAAAATGATAAGATTGATAAGAGGACAAAACCCTAATTAGGATTGACGATGTCCAAAATGATGACAAATTAGCACGCACATTGATGCAACAAGATAAGATCGATCCAAAATCATGACTGGATAATGTTGTCGACAAGACCAAATTCGAGGACGAGATGATTGAAGAATGTAGAAGAATGACTCGATGTTCGCAAATGATAAAGACCAAGTGCGTGACATAGGAGAAATGTTAATGCAATGCAAAAACCTAAAATGAGGCAATGCGCAATTGTTAAAGTATGACTCCGCAAGCGTTGACCATTTTTAGGTGTCTACACTCCTAACCCAAATATTGATGTGACCATAAATGGACCTAACCAATTTGGTTCAAACTTCCCTTTCTTTTCTCGATCTAGCTGGTTGCGTCGATTTTCTTTGAGTACTACTTCCCCAACTTGAAATGTTCTCGGTTTGACCTTGTGATTATAACTATGGCACATTCTCTGCTGATATACCTTTAAATGATCAAAGGAATTTTGTCTTCGTTCATGGATTAATTCTAAATCCTACAATCTAGATATTTGTTGTACTTCATCTGGGGTAAGGCCTTTTAATGATACTCATAGAGAAGGTATCTCCACTTCTATTGGTAGTATTGCTTCTGATCCATAGACAAGAGAGAAAGGTGTGGCACCTGTTGCTGTGCGGATACTAGTACGGTAAGCCCATATAGTAGGGTTCAATTGAATAGGCCAATCTTTGCCATCATCATTCACGGTCTTTTTGAGGATTTTCAGAATGGTTTTGTTTGATGCCTCTGCTTGCCCATTTCCTTGTGGATAGTAAGGTGTTGAAAATTTTTGTTGGAACATGAATTCCTCACATAGCTCTTGGACATCCTGATTCTTGAACGGTCACCCATTATCAGTGATAATGGTCATGGGTATTCCATAGTGACAGATGATGTAGTTCAAGATAAATGCATCAATTTGTTTTCCTATGATATTGATGAGAGGTACTACCTCAATCCATTTTGTGAAATATTCTATAGCTATAAGGATGAATTTGTGACCATTGGATGAAGAAGGATTTATCTTTCCTACTAGATCAAGACCCCATTGGTAGAAAGACCAAGATGTTTCCAAAGCATGAAGTTCTTGTGTTGGTGCATGAATCAAATTTTCATGGATCTGACATTGTTTGCATGTTTTAGTTATTTGAAAAGGATCGCGTTCCACAGTTGGCCAATAATACCCCAAGAGTATTATTTTTTTCAAAAGGGTAAGAATATTATGGACTTCATGTAAGGCCTTCTTAGATTCTTCCTCTTTGAGATGCATTAAAAGAGTACCATCTAGACCTCGTTTAAGAAGGGTATCGGTGACAAGAGTATAATGGGAGGATTCACGAATAAAGTTTCTCTTTTGTTTTTTTGATAAGTCAAGAGGGAAGATATTATCTTTTAGGTATGTGTAAGCTTGGCTATAATGGGAGGAATCATGCCCAACAAGGTGATAGATAGTTTGGGAATCTAGACAATTATGTGTAGGGTAAAACAACTCTTCCACCAGGAATTCGTAATGCTCTTGATTTTCCTGTGTCTAAAGGAGAGAAGAAAGTGTTGTCATGACATCTGCTGCTTTTTTGTCATTCCTTGGAATCTGCTGAAAAGATATTTCTACAAGGTATTTCTTCATATCATCAACCATCTTCTTATAAGGCATTAACTTTTCATCCTTTATTTGGTAATCATCATTGATTTGATTGATGATGAGCTGAGAGTCTTCAAAGACTTGAAGTTGTGTAATGTTCCATTCTATAGCCATTTTGATATATGTAACCAAAGCTTTGAATATTCTACTATATTGTTGGTGCATGGAAAACTTCATTTGTATGCTTTCGGAATCATATGACCTTGTGGTGTGATGAATAGAATGCCTAAGATGAAAATGAGATAAGATTCTTTGTGCTCCAAAATGCTAACATTAAACAAGGATGAGAGCTAGCAACAAATGTATGAAATGACTTACTCGCTAACTTTCGCGGATATAATGCATGACATCAAACCAACTCAAGACCTCACGTTCAAAGAAATCTCATTAGCAATCTCCAACTCACTAACATAAAACACTAACACCCAAAGAGCTAGAGACCTCACGATGTATACCCAAACCAAATTTTTGCCAGCTTGCGGCTTGATCACCTCTACAGACATTTAACCTCGTGAGCTAGCGATAACCATAAACTGTCTAGTCGCTAACTCGTGACCTAAAAATGCTAACATTAAACAAACATGAGAGCTAGCGACAATTGTAAGAAATGACTTACTCGCTAACTCTCATGACTATAAAGCATGACATTAGACCAACTCGAGACCTCACGACCAAAGGAATTTCAGTAACAATCTCTATCTTGCTTACATAAAATTCTAACACCCAAAAAGCTAGAGACCTCGCGATGTAAACCCAAACCAACTTGTTGCCAGCTCGTGGCTTGATCACCTCTTCAAACATTTAACCTCGCAAGCTAACAATAACCATAAAACTTAACCACAATTTGTCTAGTCACTAGCTCTCAACCTAAAAGTGCTAACATTAAACAAATATGAGAGCTAGAAACAACTATATGAAATGACTTACTCGCTAAATCTCGCGGCTATAATGGGTGACATCAGACCAATTTGAGACCTAGCGACCAAAGAAATTTCATTAACAATCTCCAACTTGCTAACATAAAACACTAACACCCAAAAAGATAGAGACCTCACGATGTAAACCCAAACCAACTTATTTCCAGCTTGCGGCCTAAAGCACCTCTTTATACATTTAACCTTGCGAGCTAGCAATAACCATAAAACTTAACCACAAACTGTCTGGTCGCTAGCTCGTGACCTAAAAAGGATAACATTAGACAAACATGAGAGCTAGCGAGAACTGTATGAAATAAATTACTCACTAACTCTCGCAGCTATAATGTATGACATCAGACCAACTCAAGACCTCACGACCAAAGAAATTTCAGTAACAATATCCAGCTTGCTAACATAAAATCCGAACACCCAAAAAGCTAGAGACCTCAAGATTTAAACCCAAACCAACTTGTCACCAGCTCGCGGCTTGATCTTGTCTTCGAACATTTAACCTCGCGAGCTAGCAATAACCATAAATTTTAACCACAAACTATCTAGTCGCTATCTCGGGAGCTAAAAATGATAACATTAAACAAACATGAGAGCTAGCGACAAATGTACAAAATGACTTACTCGCTAACTCTCGCAGCAATAATGCATGACATCATACCAACTCAAGACCTTGCGACCAAAGCAAATTCATTAACAATCTCTAGCTTGCTAACATAAAACGCTAACACCCAAAAAGCAAGAGACCTCACAATTCGAACCTAAACCAACACTCGCTAACTCGCCACTTAAAATGTTAAACATGAAATTTATGTGACAGTTAGAGATGAAACATAAAACATGTATGACTGATTGTTCGATCACACTAGATGCTGACATGGACAAATAAATAAACGAAACCTCAGATTTTCATCACACGACAACTAGCCAATGAACGCCCAAAAAATACACAAAAAACCTAATCGCCATGAACATGACTAGAACTAGGGAAAAGACACTTCCATAAAATGAAATGATAAACCCATGACATGAATCGAAGCTCAACATGACTTAACCAAAAAAATTGCAATCATAATAGTTGTGACCCTTGAAGCCTGACAGACTTTGTCTGGTTTTCCCGATATGAACCATATTGGGGATTTTTGAATTTGGACAATTTGAAGAAGGGACTATATCATATTTTAATACAAAGATTATGATCACAGAGGACATTTTGAGCCTTGGAGTTGGCATTTTGGAAAAATGGAAAAAATATTGTTCTAACATCATGTTAAGCATTTAATGTAGAAATGTTCTAATAGTTATGTAATATAAATAATTTTATAGATCTTGTGACACAAATTGTTGCATTTCATGTTAAGAATAATGTGGAACCAATTTACCAAAGATAATAGATATTAAAACTTCATGTAGAACTAAAGATATTCTCTTAGCTCTAAGAATCAAGACTCTAAATTTCTACAAATAGAACTAAAATATATAGTAATAGTTAATATGCAGTTACAAATAGCTATCAGAAACTAAATTCCAATTGTTTACTAATAATTCAAATTCACAATTAAAAATATGAAATAAGTATCAGTTCTAATTGACAATTTCAAGGAATACAATATAAAAAATCATCAACAACAACTATAGTTTTGTTACTTGTAAATTATAATAACTAATATGACTCAAGAAGTGCAGTATAAATACCTAAAAATTGATTGCTAATTCACTTTAGTGACTCATTCTGCACTCTGAGGCTTCTACATCCCAAATGGACTCAAGATCCTGAACCTGACTAGTACTAACATGTCCATCTTCATTCTAAGTTATGTATTCAAAAATTTATTCGTCTTCAATTTCATGTTGACTTTGAGATCCATCATTTGTCTCAGCACTAGCAGTAGCACCACTAGCTTTTGATGTGTTGTACAACCCTCATCTTTTGTGCATGGAATTATAGATTCTCAGTGCCCTATCATAAGGAAAATCTCTGACATTATACTGAGTTACTAACAACCTCAAGCAAGTTTCCAAATTTTTATCTAGTTTGTTTCTGATTTTTTATTTTAAAAGCCCTAATGCACTGAAAACTCTCTCATCTTCCATCGACCCCAATATGATTGTTTGACATAAATCAACAAGTTTGAAATATTCTGGTATTGAATTATGCAATACTTCACTCTGATCTATCCTTTTCCAAAGTCTTGTTATTGATCCAGATTCAAATGGACTCTCAGAGTTTTGCAACTGTTATTTCATACACAATGCAAAGTGTTTAAATTGTTTTTTAAGATGATCTAAATTTAAAATTCCTTCTATTGGATGTCCATTGCAATCTACATCTTTTGAAAATGTCAATATCAATTCCTCTAGTTTTTTATGAAACACCTTTGCATCATTTGGATTATCTCCAAATTAATGCCAAAATTGAGGATACACACAACCCATGGCTTCAAGTACTTATTCTCAAGGGAATCTTTCATGAATCTCATTTGAAATTTCATATGCAATAGACTTCAAATTATCACTAATAGATTTAACAATCCTGTCAAAATCTTCCTTTTTAACTTGTAGTACTCTGCCTTGCTTTCCCATCTTAGATTGGTGCATTGGTATTTGAAATCCTTTTACAATGACACATAACTCATTTTTTGCATTAATTTTTAAAAAAAATTAGCATGATTCAAATCTGTAATTATTTACCACCTACAAAAATTTGGCCTTCACACTGTTAGATCTAAATATAGACCATGTAGAGCCAAGCGTGTTATTTTACATAGAGTGCTATATTCATTGATATACATAGTTATGTCTTGGGTTTTCTTAACAAGTTTGCTCATTGAATCTAACATGGGGAGAAGACTAGTTAAAGTTAAGAGAATATCTATATCACTTGACTTATGTAAGAGATCAGGAGCTATGTCTACTATGAGGCGTTGTTTGTACATTAATCCGATCAAGGATTGATATTTTGTTAGAACTCGTTCCGCTAGTCCATGCAAGGAGATCCATCTGGTCTCAACATCCATGGGAAACTTTTTTCTTGTTGTTACTTCCTCAGCAAAAATCTAAAATTTTACAAAACGTTTAGGAGTTGGACAAAAGTATGAGTGGAGCTAGTGGACTAGATCTTCAAGTTTTGACACTATAGGGAAATTGCTTACAATTTTATATGCTAAATTCATTTGATGGGACATGCACTGAATACCAAGCATGTATGGTGCAATACTAGTTTTTAATCTTGCACAAAGACCAGCCCTTTGACCTTGCATTACTGCAACTCCATCAGCTCCAACACACACCAACTTCTTGGCAATTGTCAAGTCATCCATACTAGCAATTTCATTCAAATCTTTCTTAACTTCCAAATATAAATTTTTTGCTTTCAAATTGCCCCTCATTTTATGAAGATAGAGTAGATGAGCTTAGCGGGCGTGCTCTTTTATGATATACACATGCATACAGACCAAAGCAGTGTTATCTACCGCAATAACTTCATTTATAAATAATGAAATGAATTTTGAATCTTTTACACTCTCCTGTAAATTTTTCTTTTCCACCTCAGTGAGACAGTTTTCCATTTCCCATCTAATGTTTATTGACCAATGTGACATAGGATAGTGAGGAACATTCAAAAAAGATAATAAATTACTATATTCTAGGAAATCTTTCATAGGACGCCCTCTCGACAAAATATAAAAAATAAGAATAATCTTTGCCAGGTTTGCATCTTTCGCTACATGTTCAAGCCCAACCTTGATTGTATTTCCACCATTACCAATCAGTGTCATTTTGTGGTTATCCTCTTCATATTCCACGACATACTTAACATGAAGACATTCTTCCTTTGATTTCCATCTTACTACTAGCATTTCCTTTCCATCTATGATTTGTTTTCATAAACCTTACCAATATATTTTTCTATGGTGTCAAGCTTTAGTTGTAACTTCTTCTCTCTTTTATTTTTCTAGCTACAAATCTTACACCTACATTATGTTGGTTGTTCATCATTGTTTGGGACTAGTTCAATGAATGGGTTCTTTGCTACCCAGTCAAGCTTCAAGCTCCTTGTCATTTCCCACTCTCATCCCATTTTTACTTTTCTTTTTCTTTTCTTCCTACCAACATCATCTTCAGTGCTAGCATTTTCATCCAAGTGAATTATCTCATTGTGGGTATCCCTTACAAAATCTTCTCCCATGTTGGTATTGTCATCCTCATTCGATGCATTTAACTTAACAAAAATCCCACCTTGTGGTGGTGGTAAGGTATTGTGAATGGCTTTTACAACTACAGAAGTTGATGGACCAGAAACTTTTCTAATTCCAAAGTAAGACTTTATGGTAGTATCTCTAATTTTTGGGCATTTTGATGGCCTCCCAATCCCTTATTAGCCCTCTGATTTGTATGTAGGTGTCATACTCTATATGCATTGGAATTTGGCGAAATGGGTCCTCCAATGCTTATAATGTTTTATTGGCCCTCTGATTTGTATGTCGGTGTCATAGTCTATATGCATTGGAATTTGGTGAAATGGATCATCAAATGCTTATGATATTTTAATTGTTATTGGCGAATTGGGTCTCATTATACTTAACGTAAAATTTAACAATTGACGAAATGGATCGGCACATGCAATGAAGATCTAATTAACCATTGATGAAATATGACCTAGGTACAGTGTCGTGTTACTATTTCTGGTGAATAAGGGATGCGATCTAATACCCACGTTCGAGTGATTCCAGACGAATATAATGGACATCCACGTGAAACTGTATGTGGTCAATGGCGAATCTGAAACACATTGGACCATTAATGCTGAAATTCTGGGTGATTTGGCCACTTTGTTGTGCAATACTATTCACCAATTCAAGGAAAATAGAAATACAAAATTCACCAAAAGGTGAAGATTCGCCACTAAAAAACACTCTGGCTTGGATTTTCATTATTATATGTAGTTTGAACCATCTAGTTATTAATTTTCAATTAGGCATTATGGTTGCCCTTCGTGGATATGTTGAAGTAGATGGTTGGTGATATGAATGGGATAATGATAATGGTAAAATTTATTGTGGATATAAAGTGGGTATAGTAAAGTGGGATGGGTATGGTGAAGATGGTATCATATATAATGGATATTGTGGTTATTGTGAGTATTCATTTTTCCATTCACCATATGTACTAGATAAAGAGGTATTTTGGGAAGAAACATGTTTCTTTCCTTATTAAATAGAATTATAAAAATAAAAAAAATATTATGCATATATTGATATTCCCAATTTGATATATAAAATTTTCCTATATCAGCTTGCATCTCCTTAACAATGTCTTCTTCATTTTCCTAAACAACTTCGCATGTATTCTTATCTTCCTCCCTATAATACTCCAAACAAAAATCATCAAATCTTCATCTATTGGTCTAGTTTTGCAAATCTATTTTCACTCAGAAAGTCATGAATTATTTGTTCTTGCTCAGTCATAAGAAAAAAAAAATAGATTCTTGTGAGAATGGTAATAGGAGATCAAGATAATCTAAGTTGATTTCATAATGTAGAGAGGATGTAAAACAATCATCTTGTGTCGGTGCAATTTTCTCACCAAATTCTTTTTTTGATTTTAAATTTGAAAGTAGGGTTCTTGAGGTAGCAGTCCCTAGTGGGGTCAAGGGGCAAAGCCCATTTCAAGGTATAAAGTAGCACAATATAGGTTAGGGTCGAAGGGCAGAGCTCCCACCACAAGGAACATTTCCCTTCATCTATGGCCTTCGAATTCCTTTTTTTTTAAGGATTTTTCTCTTAAAGTTGATGAGTTTGATCTACCTTGAAAATCTAATTTTTTTATGTTTCAATATGTTGTTTCTTCAAACTGGCTTGTTGCTCATCAATTGACTCACAATAATTGTGCGAATATTGTACTTGATCCTTAATGCTTACACTTCAAGGAAACAACCTTATGAGAAGTTTAGTAAAAGGGGGACAAATCATGCCAATTCTAAGACTACGCGCTAAATCTTTTACAACACTTTTCCTTAAGGAATAATAGAAAATGTACAACTGTTAAAGTTTAAGCATAAAATGTCGCAAACTCTTTATTATTAGAGGGAGAACAAAATGCATATGATCATAAAAACATAGAGAATAATATTCAAATCCTTTTGCAAAAATCACCCATTAAAGATCTTTGAACATAGATTGTTTCTATTATCTCACTACAATATTTATTTCCTATAAATCCAACTCACTAGATGACATAACATAACCTCAAATCACAAACCATTATAAATAATTCAAAGAGTACAAAACATGATTCAATGAGCTGAAATTATAGAAGCTAGAAACATATAGCTATATTCATTTAAAATGACAATGAACTTTAGAATCATTCACAAATAGAAATAAACATATATTAGAAGCACAATGCGATGTGTTCTTTTTCATTAATTAACTCAATACAAAGCTAAGGTCTAAGAATGAAAAATATAGCTATATCTAAATGTTCTTCTCTTGAAAAGTATGGTGAACCATTTTTACGATGAGCCCATGGGCTTACTTACAAAGAAAAATCTCCCTAAACTGAAGATTAAGACTACGAATGAAAAGATTCTTCCTATAGAAAAGGAGAGGACTGGTACAGACAAACTCATAGCGTATGGAAAGAGTCGTAATCTGATGGTACATACAGCTGGAAAGGAATACACTTAACCCCGGTTTTAACCAATGGTATTGTGTCGGCAGATTTGGAAACGCGTGAGAAAGGACAGGAAATGTGGAGGAAACGTCATTAGATTGTTTTAAATGTTGAGTCGAAGGCCGCGGAGTCAAATATGCTTTTGATTACATATACGTCAGATCAAGGTTAGTTATTAGTTAAGTGTGGTTATGTAACTCGAAAAGTTAAATCATTACTATTATTTTATTACGATGGTAGATAATTAGTCGACAAACTTATTATAAAAAAAAAAAAAAGCAATGTTTTGACAATGAATAAAATAGTCATGTTGTCGGCTGCGTAGACACCGTCTTTTGTTACTACTGCAAGTCAATATGATTGTAAATGTAATATATTTACTGAATTATGTAATATATTTACTCTTAGATGGATTCATCTATAGTCATTTGTTAAGAAGTAGACAAAATAAATGTGTTATTCTAGATTCATTTCTTAAAATATATTATTGCTGGTGATCTAACATTGGAACATATTGTGGGGGAGTGATAAGGGATGAAAATGGTAGGTTGTTGGTAGCAGTGGCACTCTCCTTGGGATTCTCATAAATTTGTCCCAAAAATCTATCCAAGTGTTGAGCCAAAGTTGTAGAGTCCCTTTCCCGAAAGAGCTAAACACTAACTCTTCTTTCCTGAGTATGGAAAGGGAGAATCCCAACGATGTTCAGGTGGCAGCCCATGATGAAGTTGTGGATAATTTCAGGATATTTCAATGGATGTTTCATGAAATCAAAGACATCAATTGGAAAATGAGGGTTGTTAGCAATAAACAAGATTCCCAAAATAATGAGCAGTGAATGGTGAATCAGAGAAAGGCCACTATAGATTCTATGAAAAAAGTGATGGGAGCAGTCGATGATATGAAGAAATATTATGATTGCAAGATTGCTCAGCTAGAGGAAAAACTTAAGAAATATTTTGAAGGGAGATTGAGTAAGATGGAAAACAAATTTCAAAAAGTTAATGAAAACTTAATATCTCTTGTCACCTTCAGCCACAAAGTTGTTAAGAGCCTGGCTGGGATTATTAATACCATGGTCAGAAAGTTAGAAGCCTACCACTAGCAAGGTGGTATTGTGGATGTGGACTTGTTGGATGAAAATATGGACGGAATGGTAGGATCATGCAAGAGAATGAGGGGTAACCTGAAGAAGAAAAATGCTAATTAGGACATCTAGGAGTTGAAGATAATTTCTTTGAACATGACACAACTGGAAGCTGAGGCCACTAAGGCCCTTAAGAACTTGCACTGGGTTCTTTCCTTTTTGTTGTCTTTTTTCTTACTATTGGTTTAGTGCTTGTTTTTGGTTGTCTCTAGGGCTACAATGGAACTATTTTATCTTTATGCAACATTTTGATGTAGTTTTTTGTTAAAGGGTTCTAGGTCCCTTCAACACATTTTTTTCCGTAATAAAAAACGTGTGATTTTTTTAATAGAAAGTGGTTCTTTCTATGAATTGGCTTCTTCAAGCTATGGTGGCTATTGCTATTGGTAATGGCATACCAAATTCTGCTCTTAAGTCGAGAAATTCTTTTTTATTGAAAACAAATTCCTTATGATGATGTTTCCTTCTAGTTATAACTTAGAAATTTTGTCAAGCATCAAGTTGCTTCCAAAGTATTAATGATGTCTAAATGAGTCTCAAAATTTAGTTACATTATATTAGAAAGTCAGTTTTCATAAAGTATGTAATGTAATATTTTTTCACATGAAAAGATAGACATTTAGGAATTGTTCACTTTATTTCTTTCAAAATAATTTAAAGTTCATAATAGGAATTTTGAAAATGCAAGTACAAAGTTGAGTGGTTATAGGGAAAGATATTTGTGATATTTACATCTACATACTTTAAAACTATTCATTGTAAAGGAAAATTTTAAGAGCTTTGCATAACTTTAAATAGTGGGTAGAAAAATGTTAATTTGTACACTTCAAAAAAATAGAAAGAAATGCTTGCATGAGAATATAAATAGTTCTAGTTCCATGTGAATGGAATTAGATAATATCTATTTTCCTATTAGGAGGAAATTTTGTTTCAAAAAAATTGTTCAAGGATTAATTTTGATTGAACAATTTTTAAAATTTGATGTGATATCTAGGGTGCAATTTATTTGGATAAGAACCTCGTGAATCATGTTCATACTATGAATTTTGATGTTTAGTATTAATTCATAAAAATAATTTTGAGAGTGTTAGGGTCTTGTTATCTACAAAGTTGGCATTACAAATAATGTTATAGATTCACTTTTAAACATTGTGAAAATGGATAAGTTCACTTGGCATAAGAAGTTTGTAGGCCTTGATTATTGTACTTAATTATATTTATCCTAGAAATACATTTTCAATATATAATGTCAAGTGGGAGAATATTATTATTAAGTTATCATTTACCTTGCACAATCCTATATATTTTGAATGTATCTCCAACACTCTTAGGAAGTGTCAGGGTGGACACACATGATGTAACTAGAAAAAAATCACAATTATGGCTCTTTAGGAATCTTGGCATTAGTTTTCATATAAATTCATGAAGGGGATGGAACACAATAATGGCTATAAAATTTGAATTTGAAATTAGTAAATTTACTTTCCCAATCTTAAGCACTAGGATTAAGTAATAGAGAGTCTTTGTATAACAGATGGGACACAAATGAGTTGGCCACTCCAAAATGGAATATTATACATGATCACATGATTCATTAGTAATTATGGATCAAATATTCCTTTATAATTATGTTTAATATTTAAGGATCTGATTCATTACAGCCATGTGATGTCCGTGTGAATCCACTTATTATTTTAGTATTCTTGAGAGATGGTCCCCATGGTGGATATAGGTTTTTTCCCATTATAGCATGATGCTAGTGCGTATATATATATATATATATAGGTTGAGGATCCAATAAGAAAACAAAGATAGCAGTTCCATAAGATTATTTTATAGGTACTTAAATGTTATTAGAGTAATGTCAAAGTAAAGAGCATATTTGTTGGTTGGATATATCTTTATTGTCAAGAGTACATACTTATTCTCTTTCTCATTTGGTTTTTTTTCCTTGAAATTTTTTTTTCAAGTAAATTCTATCTCCATATGATTTGATAAGTTTTATTATCATTGTTAATTTTACAAAAAAAAATATAATATAATTCAATAATTCTTGAATAAACTATTATATTTGATATTTTCATATTCTTGGAAAAAAATTTCTTGAAGTAGTTTTATTTTCTTTTAAAAAAATTCAAATATTTCTTCTAATCATCACTCCCTAAATAAATTTTAAAAGTATTCATTAATTACTTATGGCATGCTAATTATAGAAATAAATATAATCAATATTCAACCATATAATTTAGATTAATAAATTATATTCAATAGTTATATTGTTCATTGAGTGATTTCCTTAACATTAAATTTTATCCAAATAGCAATCTACGTCTTATTACAACCATGAGTTTATATGAATGTAAAACATGGGAGATTTATTAAATGCAACAAATTTAGGACTAACTTTAATCGGGCCATTGAATCTTATATCAATTATAACTAAACAACTATGCTAATAGAAGAAATCGATTACAAAATCAAGTATTAATACTCTACATTTCAAATATAATTTTTAAGGTCAATCATGTTTTCTAAGTTTATTCCTACATAAATAGTCCCTTGAATAAAAATTAATCTAGAATGTTTAATTTAAGATTATTTTTAAAAATAGGTAGTTTATTGGTACAATATATAATTTTAAAATTACTATTCTATCAAAAATTTCTTTTAAATATTACCCATTGAAATCATTTTAAATTAATATTCATTAATCATTAATTAAATGCTCACAATAAAAAATATATATCTAATAATTTTTTTTTATCTTTTTTTAAAAGTGGAAAATCCACGAAACTTATATATTATTCATAAAAATGTTTACATTAGGTTCAGAAAAAGGCATACCGGCAGGAAAGAACCCACAAATAAACCTTTGGTTGTAGCCTTCAAAAAAATAAAAAAATAGGCACTACCCTTACATCATTTGTTGATGTCCAGTTAGGTCAACCAACCCCCTAGCTCTAATATTTATACAAGGGTCCCATAGGACAATTACAAAAAATGAGACTACCGCCAAATGAAGGGCTAAACAAAAATGCCATGCAGGACCACCAAGGAGATACTAGTCCAACTTAACCATGAAGGACATATAGAGTGTTTTTAGAAGCTCGAATAGAAGAAGAAGAGAATATCATGATTTAAATATTTCACACGGATTAACAACCCTTTACCATAAATGAATATCCAGAAGGAGAGGACACAACCCTCAAACAATGATTATTGCATAAAACCAATTCTGCCAAGGCCAAAAACTCACACAAGGCGGACAACGATGCATTACAAATACTTTAATCAAATAATAAAAGCCCAAGAACGTACTGCACATTAAAAATTTACAAGCAAGCCACAACCTATGAAGGACCGAAAACAAAAAAAAATGCTCAAAAACACACATGTCGCCACCCTATGAAAATATCATGAGCAACCACATCCTTGCCCTATAAATGACTTTATCAATGATTGATACTTAAAGTAGAAATGAGATTTCTACATCAGATAGAGGGCCTATACAAGATATCCCATTACCTTCCACATAGCCTTGAGGATATCCCTTACCTCATCAGTATTTAAATGTGTATTTAGAATGAAATGCATATTCGACCAAAGCTGCAATTTACCTGCAAACCATACCTCATGGGATATACATACCATCATCTATCCCAAAAGCAAATTTTAAGAACACACAATATGTAAACAAAAATATAATATATCCTATCATCCTCCTATCTACACATGTGGTGCAAATAAAATCTGATCAAAGTAAAGGATAACATGAATACCTCAAGAGATAATAGAAACAAATAGATTGAAATGAATTACCTTAAACCCATAGGTTAGACCAAATACCCGAGAACCTGTACCTCAATAGAATTTAATTGATCTTTAGATATATATATAATAATTAATAATATTATATACATTAATAGATTATAAGTCCTAATTGTGAATCTAATTGATTGCATCTCTTAATTAAAATAAAAATAAAAATAGTAATTAATACAAGATAATGCAACCATACAATTTTATGAATGATAGGCGATGAATTACTAACTGAAATGAATTTAAGATTGGTTTGACATCCATATATTCTTGACCTTATTTATCATGAGATTTTTCCTACTATAATTGGGTGGATCTATTTACAAAGATAAGATACTGCGATTTTTTTTTATTCACATGATATTCATCAAATCAAAACACCCAAATTATCTAATGAACCCAAATTAATACTCAAGTAGTAGGGGTTCTTTTCTATAGCAAAAAATATTCCCTTAATATTAAAAAAAATTAAACATTGATAAATGGTAGAAATAAAACCATTCATGTAAAGAAACCATATATACCTAAGCAAGGATGTTATATGTTAGTTATTAAGAATCACACATAGAGCACCATATCTAGTCTATGTGAGGCAACTTGAATCAAAAGAATAATAGTAGAAAACTAAAATATAGGTATATTATCAAATATTCTAGTAGGATGAAAGTTAAAAGTTGGATCCCACTCAAGGCTATTTTACCAACATATGGATTTAAATATTTTCAATTAAGATTCAATTTAGATTTAAAATATCTTTAAGTTGTATTCATTTAACTTAAATTAAATTTATTAAATATGTTTTTAATTGAAAATGCCCACTAAATATATATAACATTTTTTTTATAAAAAAATTAAAATATTTATAATAAATAAAATATTTGAAAAACTTGATACTTTTACTCTTACTTGTATAAATAATATAAAAAAATAAAGATATGTTTTCAACATATATAAGTATAGTGATTTTAGATATCCTTTTAATATTTTAATTAGCATTTATATTTTATATTTTATTTTTACTAAAAGTAGTTTATAAAAATAAAAAATAAAAGGTTGATTATATTTTCAAGAAAAATAACTATATGTAAAAAATATTTTTCCAATTAATCTTTTTTTTTTACATATTAACAATGAAATTATATTATCAAATTTAAATTATTTAAATATATTGAAGTACTTTTGTATTTTTCTATCAAAATATAAACATTAAATATATAGTTAAAATGTTTGTATTTCATTAGTTTATATCATTTTAAAATTTAAAACATTTATGTCACATTGTTATTTAGGTTAAAATATTAGATCATTATTAGCAATTTCCTTTAAAAAAGTGAAATAGAACTTTGAACTATCATCCAATTATAAAATCAATAGTTTAATTTTGAGATCTAGTTTCAATTATTGTAAGCAATCCTCACTATATGTAATAGAGCTAGATCTATTGCAAGTACACTATTATCTAATGAATGGGGTGTCATATGTTGTGATGATATGTACAAGGTAATGTTTCTTTATGAACTTTATAAATGGAATTTAATTATTATCAAATAATACATCATTATTGTTTGTGTAGTTAATAGACTCAATTACATATGCAACTAACCTTGGTATAGTATTAGATCCAATTTTTATCTTGTCTAAAGAATTTTGTAGTATCTCTTTCAAATGGTGATTTACACACTAGGTTGGAATTACTAACTTACGATTATTGAATTATGACATGTTCTAGATGTAGCTTTAGGTGCAATAAGCAAAGTAATGCTAGCAAACTAAAGTGTTCCTTAAATGCAATTATATGTGAATAAGATAAAATGAGAGACACGAAACAAATGCAACTAAATATCCTCAAATATAATGACACACTAATAAATCGCAGAAATCATGGGTGTTAATTCAGTCTATAATAAGAAGAAAAAAGATAAGTGTTAACCAAATTTTAAATTTTGAAATATCAAGGATCAAGTGTATATTAAAATAACATAGATCATAAGAAGGTTAAAATTGAAGTAATCTCTCTCTCTATATATGAAAATGTGTATGTATATTGTTATATATAAATATGTATATAGAAATATATGTACAAATATATATACATACCTATACCTATAAGTATATATATATAATCATATAATTAATGTATGATTCTTAATGATGCTCTGCAAAAAGGATTATAATATGTTAGGAAGACAAACAAAAACACAGAAGAAAAAATCCAAGTGTTAGTGTTAGAAATCGCAAATCAAAGACTATCCTAAGCAAGCATATCAAGAGAGATACCAAACACAAAATAGAAAGCTTAACCAAACTAAGAAATGCAATAAAACATCTCGAAATGCCCTCCACCATGTTTGTAGCTACTTCTCCCTTGTTCCTCTCCTCTCCAAGTTCCAAATGAGTGTAGCTCTCAGTAGCATTTTGCACTATTCTGGATGTCTTATGGAGATTCAAGATTGAAATGATTAATTATGCCAATGCAAGTGTAAAACAAACTAAATATGAGATGTCATTTAATTAACGAAAATGTTAATTTTAGCCAAAAGACAATATGGATTATGCTAAAATGCTCTCTAAAATTCACAATTACTTAGAGGCATACAAGGTTTCAGGATCTGGATTATGAAGAAATGAGCTCTATTTATAGGGAAAATAGAGATATGGATGGTTGAGATTGAGTAATCTCAACAAGGGCCAGGATTGATGGGTTTATGATCCATGTGCGGGTTTTCAACCCAATCCCAAGATGACAAATGTCAACATGAGATGGGTTGAGGGGAGAGGAAAGAAGCATTAAATGCTTGACATGATTTGAAGGTTACCTTGGGAGGTAAGGTTAATGTTGAGTTGAATTAATAAAGCCATTATCCAATAAATAATACCTTTATCCAATGGATAAACTCTTGTGCAAGAGTTAGTGGGGATAACCATGGTCAAAGAAATAAATGGTTGAAGAGACCCATGAGTGAAATGGAGGTTGAGTTAGAGGGACGGTCTCTAACCATGTGGGTGAGTTGAGTTAAGCATAAATGGTTATGTAAGAGCCATTAATGGTCATGTAAGAGTCATTAGTTGTTTGGAAGACTTTAGGGGTTAGCTTGTTGAACACATAAAGCATTAAATGCTTTTCAAAGACTTTGAGGCTTTGAGAAGTGACTCCAAGTTGCTTAGGAATGTGACAATATTTAAGAAATGGGATTAGGCTAATTAGGAATGATTAGAAGAATTTAAAAAGTGGTTAGAAGAGTCTAGAAGGGGTTTTAGGAATGCAAGTGGGTTTGGTGGGTGAGGGAAAATATGATTTTAATTAAAATAAAATTAATTTATTTCAATTGTGGTTGCAACTTGCATTTGTAGGAGAATGCAAGTGGGGGGAATTCGTTTAGTGATTTTAATAAATGTTTATTTATTTATTTCAAAGAGGAAAGGTGGTTAAATTAAATAAATATGATTTATTCATTTAATTGATTTAGAGGTGTGGTTTAATGAGTTTATTTAAATAAATTAAATAATTTATTTAATTAATAGGAGATGGGTTTGAGGATGAATTAATTAAATATTAATTTAATTAACTGGTGATTGATGGCTTATTAATCAAATAAATAGTAAATATTCATTTAATTAAATGGACAGATTTATGTGAGTACATTTGCCCCTCTTTGAGACGGTGTTGTTTATTGCGTCGTTTTAAAGAAATAAAAATAGGTGTGAATAAATATATCCCATAAATATTAATTTAATGGGTGATATGCCCCCTCAGCAGATGTGCTGATTTTTTTTGAAAAATTGGGTGATCTCTCGAAAAAGAATGAGAAATGGAGGGGAGGTATAATAGAAAAAATTAGCAATAACTATGAAAGAATGGAAGAAATCAGAGTTAAAACAAAGAAAAAATAAGCCAGTGAGTACCCTTAGGTCATGCAAAAGATATGGTACAAATGTGGTGTTTGTGCTTTTGATTGATACTATACAATTGATCAAAATTGGCTAGAGAATTTGGTGCAATGGTGGAATTGCCCTGGTCAAGTCAAAGAGTGATAGTTGATGTCAGTTGTTCGCTTGGACAGGATAAAGTCTGAGTAAATGAATCAAAGTGACTTGTTGTTACTTAGACAATTGATGTAATTGTCTGATGAAGTCAAGGTATCTGAAGAAAAATACTCGTTGAGACTTAGACAATTGATGTAATTATCCGTTGGATTGTGTTTGATTGGTTGATCAATTGATAGTGTTTGCATTGTAGGTTGGTTATGATGAATCATAGCAGCCCCATTGAGACGAGGTCATTGTTGTAAATGTCTATTGTAGTCAAGGATTGTTGTAATCGGTTACCTGTTGAGACCCGAAGATACTTGACCAAAGTATCTGTTGATAGTCTAGGTGTGTGTGAGTCGATGTACCTGTGTAGATAGAGTAACTTTCTTGATTGTGTGGATGGGAAACAATGAAGGGATATGTAATATTGATGATCTAGATATGGAGGGTGAGGCAGGGGAGTTCAATGTTAGATAGAATATATGGAGGACCTAGGACTCATTCCTCTGGAAGAAGAACGAAAAAGAGAGTATGCATTGTCATTATTATGTATGAATGATACGTAGCTATTATGAATGTAAGGATGGATGGAATATCAACCGATGAAGGGATATGTGATGATAATGATCAAGATAGGGAGGGTGAGGGTGGGGATTCAATGTTAGATAGAAGATATGGAGGACCTAGGACTAATTCCTATGGAAGAAGATCGAAGATTAGAGTATGCATTGTCATTACTATGTATGAATGATATGCAGCTATATGGATGTATGGATGGATGAAATGCAACAAAATGTAATATATATAGATGAGATGAAATGACGATCCATAGTGCTTTATTTTTCATCATTGAGCAGGGTAGTATCGATCTTGGATGAGGCAATAGGAACCAAGTTTGGAGCATTGTACCTGGAAGCAAGCAGTATAGATAAAATAATATGGACCCTCCATTTTGTTTCATGTGCAGATGCTCGAGGTATATGTTGTAGTCAGTAGGCCATAGTGATCCATGTCTAGATTTTTGCATATGATCGCATAGCCTAGTGAACTTCCCACGTAGACACCATTAGTACATGCCCCAGAACTTCATTGGAATAATTCACAGATAATAAACAAAACAAAACTTAGGAACCATCCCATCTACTCTAATCACTTGTGGATATCCCAGAGTAGCGTAGGAACCTGATATAAATGAATAAATAACTTATCAAACTGACCAAGTACTTAATATCTTAAACAGAATTTTCTTTTCAAAGAAAATGTTATCATTTCTTTGTTTTGGTAAGGAAGGATACATCCTTGTTAAGATAGTTGTGTGTAGATGTTTTGATTATTTGGTTGATTTGATAAGTGGTCATTGTTTGAGTAGTTCAAAATGTTTGTTTGATGTCTATTTGTGATGTGTATGTACAATGGATATTATGCATTGCCATGATTTGGATTGATTTTTGATGTGTTTATGATGTTTTTGGATTTTGTGAGACCATTTTGAATGTTTTTGGATTTTGTGAGTGTTTTTGAATTTTTTTTTATTTTGTGAGATAGTTTTGAATGAAGAACTCAATGAATCACAAGTAAGGTAGAATCCACTTCCATCAATAGGTTAAGAGCATTGCCCCCAGTTTAGATATTACTATGAAAAAGCAGAATGCAAGATGCATGAAGCACTATCCCTGATTGCAGATCAATAATAAGCCATTGTTTGAATGATGGATGAATGGATGCAATGAATGTGATCGTAACAAGTCCGAAAAACAATGGAGCCATATCCTTTGCGAGTGGTGCCTGTTTTCTAGGTTTTCACCATAGCACTTACCCAAGGTGCCACCGGAGTGGTTGCTCACCATTTGGATGCATGATTTTTCTTTACTATTTTGCTTTTTTTGTATTTTCTTCAGGACTTTTATCTGAATGTTTTTGGTGTTTTTCTGGTATGTATTGGAGATTGATGCTCTATACAACTTATGTATGAAACCGTTTGAGGTGCATGTTGTTGATCGGATCTGCTAGCGGTTCTCCTTCTGAAGTAGCCAACTAATATGCCTCAAACCCAAATGCAACAGTGATAACATATGGACCCAGCCAGTTTGATTCAAACTATCCCAAATGCTCTCTGTTTGGTTGGTTATGAGGATTCTCCCTGAGAATGAGATCACCCACCTCAAATGTATGAGGTTTAACGCGATGATTGTAGCTTCTGCTCATGCATTATTGATAGGCTTTAAGGTGGTTGTATGAAGCTTGTCTCCTTTCATCAACTAGTTCCAAGTCTTGAAGATGGGAGACTCGGTATGCTTCATCATCTATCAGATTATGCAAAGAAACCCATAGAGATGGTATCTCAATCTCAATAGGAAAGATGGCTTTTGTGCCATAGACTAGTGAGTAGGGAGTTGCGCCTGTAGGGGTTTGAATGCTAGTTTGATATGCCCATAGTGCTGGATTTAATTGATAGTACTAATCATGACCAACATCATTGACTATATTCTTGAGGATTCTCAATATATTCTTGTTTGATACTTCGGCCTGACCATTGCCTTGTGGGTAATAGGGAGTGGGAAAGTGGTGTTGGATGTGAAACTTCTCACAGAGCTCACAAACATCTTGATTTTTGAAAGGAAGTCCTTTACCTGTGATTATGGACATGGGTACACCATACCAGAAGATTATATAATTAAGGATGAATGAGGCGATCTTCTTGTCAGTGACTTGGGTAAGTGGAACAACTTCGATCCACTTTGTGAAGTATTCGGTGGTGATAATGATAAATTTTTGGCCGTTGGATGAAGATGGATGAATTTTACCCACAAGGTCAAGTCCCTATTAACAAAAGGGCCATGGTGTTGTGATTGGTTTCAATTCCTCTACTGTTGCATGTATTAGGTCTCTGTGAACTTGGCATTTCTTGCATTTTCTGATAAAATTGTAGGAGTCTTTTTCCATGGACGACCAAAAGTATCCAACACGCATGATCTTATTTGCTAAGGAAGGACCGCTTGAGTGAGTCCCACAAATTCCTTCATGTACTTCATCCAAGGCCTTTGTTATCTCGTCTTGTTCCAGACATCGAAGGAGAGTACCATCAAGACTTTGTCGGTACAGTGTTTCGGCAATGATGGTGTATCGAGCGGTTTGGTGAATGAAGGTTTTTTGTTGGTTATTGGATTTGTTAGGAGGGAGTGTGTGATGATGGAGGTAGGTGTAGAACTTACCATACCATGGGGACTTGAAACCAGTAAGGTGACATATCATCTCGGATTCAGGGATATCATATGCGGGAATTCAAAGTTGTTCTACTAAGAACTAGTAGCGTGTTGAATTTTGTGGAAGATCTAGGAGAGATGCAATTGTAGCCATTGTGTTAGTAGCTTGATTCTGATCTCTGGGTATCTTCTCAAAGGTGATAGTTGGAAATAATGCTTTTAAACTATCCACCATTTTCTTGTATGGCATAAGCTTATCATCCTTGGTAAGATATTCGTCTATGACTCATCAGAGGACCAGTTGGGAGTCGCCATATACCTATATCTCTTTCAATTTCCATTGTATGTCTAGTCTGAGTCCTGTGATCAAGGCCTTATATTCTGCTATGTTGTGTGATAAACAGAGTGCCTGCCCCCGAGCTATGTCTAGTATATGAGCCATCAAAGTAGATCTTCCATGGTTGTGTTATTGTGATCATGAAGATCTCTTCATCTGTAAAATTTTAAGCAAGAGGATGATCACCTATGAGGGGTGCATCGACCAACTGATCTGCAATAACTTGGCCCTTGATAGCCTTGTGGTCCACATACTCAATGTTAAATTCACTTAGAATCATCACCCATTTGGCCAAGCGGCCTGTCAATGGTGCTTTGTTGAGTAAGTACATTAGTGGATCGATCTTGGCAATGAGTTGTACCTTATGTGTCAGCAGGTAGTTACTTAGTTTAGTGGCTGCCAAGTTAACTTCTAGGCAAGCTCACTCAATAGGTGTGTAATTGAGTTCACAGCCGACCAGTGTGTGAGAGATATAGTATACAACATACTCTTTCCCTTCTACATTGTGTTGTGCCAGCAGTACTCCTAATGTTGTATTTGTAGTTGAAATATAGAGAAATAGAGGTCTACATGGATCTGGTGGGATCAACAATGGTGCAGTCATGAGATAGTCATTAAACATTTGGAATGCTTGTTGGCATTTTGCATCCCATTGAAAGCAGATGTTTTTGTGTAACAATTGTTTAAAGGGATGACACTTATCTGCCAGTTATGGAATGAATCTCCGAATTGATTATAGTTGCCATTGTAGTATCCTTAACTGACTAGTGTTCTTGGGAGGTGGCATGTCCATGATTGCTTTGACTTTCTCCGGATCTACTTCAATGCCCTTTCTTGAGACAATTTATCATAAAATCTTCCCTGAAGTTACTCCAATAACACATTTCTTTGGATTGAGTCGAACATGATATTGCTCTAGTTTGTCAAAGATTTTATCTAATATGGCAAGATGACCTTCTCTTATTAATGATTTTGCTAGTAAGTCATCGACATAATCCTCCATTATGGTATGCATCATATCATGAAATATGGTGGTCATAGATCTTTGATAGGTCGCCCCTACATTCTTTAGATGAAAAGGAATCACATTACAATAGTATGTTCCCCATGGACATGTGAAAGCAGTTTTATGTTGATCTTCTAGAGCAATCTTCATCTGGTTGTACCCTGAAAAGCCATCCATAAGAGAAAGCATGGCATGTCCTTTTGTTAGGTCCACGATCATGTCGATGTTTTGTAGGGGGAAGTCATCCTTAGGACATGCCTTGTTTAGATCTCTAAAATCTGTATAGATACAGATGCCCCCATTTGGTTTACCAACATGTACAATATTGGAGATCCACTCTCTGTAATCAATTGGTATGATAAAACCAACATCCTAGAGTTTCTTAAGTTCTACTTTGAATAGTACAACACTCTGGGGGTGCATCTTGCAAATATTTTGTTTGATAGGCTTAGCTTCTTCTGCCACAATGAGGTGATGCATGACCAAATCTGGATCAAGACTGGGCATGTCCGCATATGACCATGCAAAGTTGATCTGACACTTCTGGAAGAATTCTACAAATTTAGGTTGTTCCTCTGGAGTTAAAACAGATGCCATATGTATTTGGTGAGGAGTCTCAAGGGTTCCCACATTGAATTCTTTTGTTTCCTCGATGAGGATCGTTGATCGTTCTTGATTTCTACTATAGGGGAGGATATCAAACCTTTCATCCTTAGGCACCTTAGAGAGGGTTTCACCATTGGATACACTCTTTCTTTTTATCTTTTTGGGATCAAACAGTGCCACAGTGTAGTTTTCACTAGAAGATCCATGTTTTATTGTGATATTTTTGCATTTGAAAGGTTTAGCATCCGCCCCAAAGTTTGTTGCACTATTAAGTTTGATGGTGAATCCATCTTTGTGATCCTAGATTGGTATGTCATCCCATAGTTACAAAAAGTCAATGATTGCCTCATCGTTTGGGAATTGGTCAAGGCATGGGGAATTAGGTTGGTTCCAGTCAATGAGTTCAGGGTGGATAATGGGCATGAACTCATCAATCAAGTTAAGTTCGAAGGAGGTATTAGTGAGGGTTAAGATAGATGAGTGAAGTTAATCGATGGTACTCTCCTTGTTATGTTCTAGTGTTAGATTTGATGTAGGACCTGTGGAAGGTGCTTCTTGCTCACGAGCCCAAAAGGTTTTAATCCATGCATCCCCGTAAACTAGGATATCCTTACAGGGTGGTGGACGGGATGTGTCTTCCTCATTTGAAGTATTTAGATTCATTGAATCAAATTCCCACTCATGTGAGTTGGTCTCTGAATCACTTTCTAACATCCTATTACTGTACCATGTTGGGATGTCCTTTGTATTGAATAGTGCATTGGTCATGGGGTTATGCACTTTTATGGGTGGGATTGATGGTGCTTCTGGTAGGATTATTGGTGTTGGGGATGTAGCTAATGTGAGTATCGGTGTTATTGATGCTGTTGCTGGGAGTATCGGTATTGTTAGTGCTACTACTATTTCTGATAGAATTGTTAGTGATGTTGTCGATGGTATTCATGTTGTTGATGGAGTGACAGGGTTTATTGATGTTGTGGGTGCTACTCCTGCCACTACTGATGGGATTATCAGTTTTGTTGGTGTAGTGGGTGTGAGTGATGTAGCTGATTTGATTATCAATCTTGTTGGTGCAGTGGGTTTTGTTGGTACTGTAGAGATAATCAAGGAGGGCCTCCTTGGAGTAACTATTTGATACATGGGTTTGCTGGGTTTACCTTTGAATCCAAGCTTAGGAATGACTTATTTTTGAAAGCCTTATCCAGTGTTATCTTTCGGTTAGAACTCAGGCAGCAATGGCTCGTGTCATCCTTGTTTGCAAGGTCTCAAAGAACTCAGGTCCTTTTCCCCGATACTTTTCAAACTTAGGTGTTTCAAATCCTTGCAGAAAAGGTGGCATATGTAGGTTCCTATCAAAGGGATAGGGACAAATATCATTAAGTGAAAATGGGTAGTCTTCACGCTACTATGGAGTTGTTGGGCTAGATTCTTGACTTCTTGCCTCAACATGTCTATTTTGTTAGGAGGAGGAGGTGGGGGGTTTCCTTGACTAAGGTCATATCTGAAGTAATCTCAACCTCCTCCACCCTTATTATGGCTATGGTGTTTTGATGTTTGACATATTTATGTGGTATCAAAATCAGAGGGTAGTAATCTCCCTCTTGAGCAAGTCTCAAAAAATGAGCATCTGCATTATTTTTAAGGATTTCATCAAAAAATTGATTGAACTTGGGGTTGTGTTGTGGTCTTTCCATTGCTTTAGGAGTTGGGGTACTAGGATCTTCCTCATTTGGACCTCCTCCAATGGCTTCTTGAAAGTCATTGATGTTTTTGTCCTCTTCTTCTTTGATCTCTAGTTGTCTAGTTTTCGATCTAGTGTGAGCCATTTTGTTGGAAAGTTATATTTGAAGTTTAGTGAAAGTGATTATGAGTTGGTGATGAAATGAGAGATAAATGTTTTGTGAAGTGTTTAGAAGATGGATCTCTAACACTGAAGGTTTGATGTTACCAAAGTTCTTTTATGAATTTCTCTTTGTGTTGTCAATTGATGTTGATGTGATAAGGTATATCAAGGTTTGAGATGTCGTACAAACCAAGCTACCTAGTAATGAGAGGATGCACTCATAGACTAGTTTTAACTTGTGTAGAAATGCCTCGTAGGATGATTTATCCTAGATGTAGAGACACTATAAAAAGTGATGTGTTGTTTTTTTCTTTAAGAAATATCTAAAAAAGAACTTAGGACAAGACCTTTTTATATTTTGAGAGTTGAAATGAATTGATGATGTATGAATGTGAAAGTGGATAGAAAGTGAACATCAATAAAAACTTTTTGTTACAAAGGGGACAAATTCTTCCTCTACTCTCAGGGGTTGGTGGTTCTTCTCGAGCTATGTTATAGGTAATGCAGATGTGTGGACAGAAAGTAGGGTTGATTTTGCCTCCTTTGTTTTTATGATAACTTAAAGCTCTATACTGAGTAAAAACACTTTTTTTCTAGGGCTCTTTATCAAATTCTTTGGATTTTCATTGAAGATAGAAGACACATATGACACAAAAAGGCTCTGTGTGAGATAAAAATTTATCTATTGAGATAGAAAAATTTCCTTCTTTTGATGAAAGCCTTTGAACTCAATGGTCTTTTCTTAAAATTGATATGTTGATGAAGATTCCTCTTTCTCAATATTTGAAGGACACTCATATAATTTGATATCTTGTTTGCACTTTGTTTTGATGTTTGTTGGTCAAATGTTGGATGAAAATTTGTGTTGGATGAATACTTGGTTTGAATTGGTTTTGAATTCCTTTGACAAGAAAATAGAGCAAGCACACAAGCACAATAATGTTACCTCAAAAGGCACAAATAGGTGTGGGTCTAAATCAACCAAATATTTGAACACTTTGACCCCTTTTCAAATGTTTTTGTATGTTTTTCCAAAAGCCTAAAGTCGGCTCAATTTACAACTAATCTGACACAAAATGAAGACACTTCAAACACACTTTATCCCTAAGGTCAAATGGCCAGTTGCAATAATTTCAGCCCACATCTTGATATTTCTTCAACTTTGGTACTACATACCTTATGAATCCCACCATAGCAGGTAAGGTTGTGATATACTAAGTCTTGCATGAGCATAATAGATAGATGATCCCTATGATGGGGGAGTCACCACTTTTATCAAGCTACAAGTAGCCTTTCAAAAACCCCTATTTCTACTCAAGGAAATATGTATGGTGAGTATCTTGGGAGCAAAACCATCTATGCTCTTGCACTGAATTTCTCACAAATATCCTCAATCAATAGAACTAGTAGGTTTCTATATAAAAAGGTGTCTAGTAATATTCAATGTTTTTGGACATAAGTTCATTTTGCAGTGACTCACTTAAGAGCCTTGTAACTTGTGGTGGGGCCCATATGTCCTTCAACAAGTCACACTGTAGTAATCGCTATACCCAAGGCTACAACTTTCGCTTACATTTGATTTTTATAGCGGCTTGAAGGATTTACCACATGAGGTTATTTCCAAGAGTGATGTGTCTCTTGATAGGCCTCTCTTAAAAAGATAAAATTTTGAGTGTTACTAACACTTTTCTCTTGTACCTACCACCATGAAAGCCAAGGGAGAGGATAGTGTGTGTTAGAAGTAGAACCACTCGACAAACATTTTGCACAAGTGTGCTAATCACCAGAAACACTTGTTCTTTTTAACCAAGTTATAGCAATGTGATCTAAAAACTATTTGGAGATGTTGGTCCAACAAAAATGGTGTTCCTTTTAACTTCAAGGGAAAATGTTATGTAATCTAGGAACTTGAAATCCTGGTCCACTGGATTTGAAACATGTTTTTCTTTGAAGTAAATTGTTTTGAAAACAAAAACTTCGACAATTTGGGGGTTCTTTTTAAGCTGCACAAATGAAGTGTTGATTATGAATTTTAGTTTGATGTAAAAAATAAAAGTTGTTTTGTCATCTTTTAAAACCCAAAATGAAATGAATCCTAACTTGCAAAAAAGAAAATTTGTTGGGTTTGAGTTTGTGGTTCTTTTTATTTTGACAAGTGACATTCTTTTTAACCTAAATTTAAAAGACGTGATTCATTTAAGCTAAAATGAAATGTGACCTTAATTTTTTTTAGCCAAAATAGAAAGTGAATTCATTTTAAACCCAACTTTAAAGACAAAGTTAGAAAAAAAAACAATTTTATTTCCTAATCAAAGTCTAAAAAATCCTACAAAGGGGGTTATTCATAAACCTGCAAAAAAAAGTAATAGTTAGTAAAACAATAATTTTTGGTGTAATTTTTTTTTTTTTTTTGTTACAAAAAGTTTTTACAACTCTCTATTACAATAGCATTACTTTGTGTGAAAAGAAAAGTGCTATTTAACAAAAAAATGCTATATTAATGACAAAAGTGCTAAAAAACTCTGTTTAAACAAAATAAATTATGTCAAACAAAGAGTGCCAAAGCGCTAAAAAAGATACAATAGTGCTATTTAATGGTCGATAGCACTATAAGAAGGATGGTAGCGCCAATTCGAAGACAACAATGCTATTCTGGTGAACAATAGTGCTAAATCACCAACTTTCAAAGGTGCTAGAGCGTGATCAATGATGCTAAAGCACGACCTGTGTGTCAACTAAAACAAGAAAAGTTAGTAGTTTATCATATCAATCAGAAGGTTGCATGTTTGATTCACGTTGGGTTCACCAAATTAAGGCTTTGGAAAAAGGATTAGAACATGTTAGGAAGACAAACACAAACACAGAAGAAATTATCCAAGTGTTAGTGTTAGAAATCACAAATCAAAGACTATCCTAAGCAAGCATATCAAGAGAGATACCAAACACAAAATAGAAAGCTTAACAAAACTAAGAAATGCAATAAAACGTCTCCAAATGCCCTCCACCATGTTTGTAGCTACTTCTCCCTTGTTCCTCTCCCCTCCAAGTTCCAAATGAGTGTAGCTCTCAATAGCATTTTGCACTATTCTGGATGTCTTGTGGAGATTCAAGATTGAAATGATTAATTATGCCAATGCAAGTGTAAAACAAACTAAATATGAGATGTCATTTAATTAACGAAAATGTTAATTTTAGCCAAAAGACAATATGGATTATGCTAAAATGCTCTCTAAAATTCACAATTACTTAGAGGCATACAAGGTTTCAGGATCTGGATTATGAAGAAATGAGCTCTATTTATAGGAAAACTAGAGATATGGATGGTTGAGATTGAGTAATCTCAACAAGGGCCAGGATTGATGGGTTTATGATCTATGTGAGGGCTTTCAACCCAATCGCAGGATGACAAATGTCAACATGAGATAGGTTGAGGGGAGAGGAAAGAAGCATTAAATGCTTGACATGACTTGAAGGTTAACTTGGGAGATAAGGTTAATGTTGAGTTGAATGAATAAAACTATTATCCAATAAATAATGCTTTTATCTAATAGATAAACTCTTGTGCAAAAGTTAATGGGGATAACCATAGTCAAAGCAATAAATGCTTGAAGAGACCCATGAGTCAAATGGAGGTTGAGTTAGAGGGAAAGTCTCTAACCATGTGGGTGAGTTGAGTTAACCATAAATGGTTATGTAAAAGCCATTAATGGTCACGTAAGAGTCGTTAGTGGTTTGGAAGACTTTAGGGGTTAGCTTGTTGAAAATATAAAACATTAAATGCTTTTTAAAGACTTTGAGACTTTGAGAAGTGACTCCAAGTTGCTTAGGAATGTGACAATATTTAGGAAATGGGATTAGGCAAGTTAGGAATGATTAGAAGAATTTAGAAAATGGTTAGAAGAGTCTAGAAGGGGATTTAGGATTGCAAGTGAGTTTGGTGGATGAGGGAAAATAGGATTTTAATTAAAATATAATTAATTTATTTCAATTGTGGTTGCAACTTGCATTTGTAGGAGAATTATTTATCTATTTAAAATAGGAAAAGGGCTTAAATTAAATAAATATGATTTATTCATTTAATTGATTTAGAGGTGTGGTTTAATGAATTAATTTAAATAAATTATTTAATTAATAAGAGAAGGGGTTGAGGATTAATTAACTGGTTGATGGTTTATTAATTAAATAAATAGTAAATATTCATTTAATTAAATGGATAGATTTATGTGACTACACTTAAAAATAAAAATTTGTACTAAATATGTGAAATGTGTCTAAATATATAAAACAAGCAAGTGGAGAGTACTTAGTTTTGAAGTATTGTCATAATAGTATTTTGTTTTATAATACAATCAGATAACTGAAAAAATAACATGAAAATGTAAATAAAAAGTATGCCTATTTGATTTATAAAAATCTGGGAACATTGATGATTAATATAGTAAAAACTAGACACAATTATATCAGTTATCAATCTATTTGGAAACATCATCTCAAAAGTGAAAACTCAATCTTGAACTCAAAAATGTCATAGGCGCCAGTGTGAAGCAATCCAGTGTTACTGCCCACCTTTTCTGACGCCCAAAAAATATGTTTCGCCGCACCCTGCGCCTGCAAATTATATTTCTTTTCCGTCTCCTCTTACAATGTATCTGTCAATGCACTCCGAAACCAGAGAACAATCTTTTCAATTAAAATTACCTAATTTAATTAGTCAAGCGTTTCTCCGTTTTCTCGCAACTTTCCCAGAAGACTTTGAAAATCGTGCTATTTTCTTTTTTGACAGATTGGCATCCAATATTTCAACGTAGTCTGATCCTTCCTTAGTGGAAAAGAAGGGGCTATTAGCTTTACCCAATGAAAAAAATGGCTAGTTGGAAAAAATAAACACTTGTAGGTCCAACCGAGTTTCTGGCTCAAAATTTTCCACTCAATTATTAGGACTGCATTTTAAGAACTTTTTATGTTAGGGTTTGCATTACCAGCAGAGATGGGAAAAAGAAAGATTGTATCCTACGCTCCCTGTAGATTGCAACGGAAGAAATGCTCAAAGGAATGCATTTTGGCTCCTCATTTTCCTCCAGATGATCCTGACAAGTTCACAGTAACGCAGAAAGTGTTTGGAGCCAGCTATATCATCAAATTGCTTCAAGTATGTTTTAACTATAAATATATGTTTATTTTCTTTGAAATGGGTTTTAGTTCTTGCTTTTGAACAGAGACACGTTTTGTCTAAAATTTGTTTCCTTGTCTATAAATTGGAATTCACATAGTATGGTATGCAAGATTTTTAAGTGTTTAACAGCCAGTTTATTCATTTTCTAACAGACCTCAATTTTCAACAGAGACATGTTTTGTCTAAAATTTGTTTCCTTTCCTATGAGTTGGAATTCACATAGTATGGTATGCAAGATTTTAGTTCTTGCTTTTGAACACACACATGTTTTGTCTGAAATTTGTTTCCTTGCCTATGAATTGGAGTTCACATAGTATGGTATGCAAGATTTTTAAGTGTTTAATAGCCAGTTAATTGATTTTTTAATAGTCCTCAATATTTTTAATGATTTTGTTTCTTAGGGATTCCTTACTATCATCTGCGTTGATTGTTGATATGAACTGTATGTCCCAACGGTTGTGAGCAATCAGATTAGGGGTTAGTATCTGCCTTACACAGTTGGAGATAAATCTTCATTTAAAAAGGTTCAAATCTTTGAAGGCTACTGATTTTTGGGCTTAGATTATTTGTGGAAAATTTTAATATAAATTATATAGTGGAAAATGTGGTCATTATTGAGAGTTAGTCTAGAAAATAATTTGAGATCAACAATTTTTTTTTTGTAAGTGATATGTATCATGATTTTTTAAAGTGGATGAATATTATAGTTATTAGGATTGACATTGGTTCCATATTTAATTTATAATAAGAACAATCTTGACTAGTATAATTAAAATTGAGTTTGTTCATTAGAATAGATAATAATGAGAAACTTTCACAATTGTTAATTTTGAATTCAATAGTCAGATACTTGATATAATGAATTTTATTAATAAGATGTTAATTATTTATTGTATGTATATAATATTATTATATTAATTATAATATAATAATGAAAATCAATAGACTAAAAAATCAAATTAGTGCTACTTTAAATGGTGAGCTAATATAGATCAATGGTGATTTAATTAATATACTCAAATAGTGTTTCTAGATTGGTCATAACATAATCACACAAGTTATAAAATTTAAAATATAAATTTATGTTTATAGATACTTTAAATACAACTACTAAAATAAAGTCAAGAGATTAAACTTGAAATATTTTATCTTGTTATTTGACTTTTGAAGGCAGGGGACATTTATTCTGCCATCAAAATTTTAACCCATGAGTTACTGAGGTCACTTTGAAAACTGAGAAGAGTCACTGCAAATCATGGGATCGTTTATAATTCTAAATCATGTACAATTACCTGAACCAGGAATTCTGTTCTGGGCAAGACAGTAAGATAGGCACTCACCAATTAGGAGTAGCAAAGGAAAGCTCATTAATGCAAAGAGGGAAAAAAGGAATATATTCTCTGAATGAACACCTGCTGCAGAGCTTAGTTTACCTCTTTTTGTATTTGGTTTTTGATTTTGAGGCAGAGGAGGTGGCCACTAAAAACAACTGAGTAAGTTTGGCTTAGGAGAAGATAAGAAACAGTACCTGAACCTTCATCAAGCCAACGCCATCAACCATGGTCATTTCTGGCTTGAAGTGTCCAAAGTTGTGGTCTGCAGTAGAACCGGGCTTCAGATCTTCATTGAAAAGAGCAAAGATGCAAGTATCGAAGGTCATGTTAGGCATCAATGGAGACGCCATATTGGGGATCAGAGAGTTGATGAGATTTCCACTATACAATAAAGCTTCATACACTGCAAGCTTTGTAGACACTACAATGTAAATTTCTGAAACTCTAGAAGCTTCATAGCCATGCAGAATGCATCAAACTGAGGGAGAAATATGTTTGTTTAGGTGATTCCAGAGTTTTTTCATACACTCCACGATTGAGCCTAAAGAGTGCATTACGGAATATCCTCGCTGTCCTACAATGATCAGCTTGTAATATACCTAGGGTCTTATAATCTTAACTAGTTTCAGATCATAGATTCAAGCTAAATCTTTGCAATACAAGCAATAAGCTAAATAACCGAAACACAATCTAGATAACCCAAATAAAAGAGTTACACAGAAAGATATCAAAAACTGATTTAATTATTTGAGTTAAACATGGGTACTGAATCTGGTACAGATCTTACATAAAACACCTGTTGTAAGGAGTTTACATGTATCTGGATATATTTGGTAATTATCCTTCAAAATGCCTTGTTCCCTTCGGTCAGTTTAGAATCTAGATAGTGTCTTGTAAAGCCTATCACGCAGATCTGATGGAACAATATTTGCTTGTGACTAGATCTAACTAAATGCACCGAAAATAGGAGGTAAGTCGACCTACAGCCTAGAATTGATGATTATATCTAACCATCTCACTTCTGGAAGATAATAGATGCTGGAGGGACTTTCCTCCAAGAGTGCCAATGCAGTCCCGCGACCTGATTTTATGCCCTAAATAAGCATGGCCAAAAGTTATCCCAGGACCCAGTTGCTGAATCTACACTGTGTATACCTGCAAATTAGTTCCCTCTGCAAAATAGTTTGAAGTTTGATCAATCTTGTGAGGGGAGGGGTTTCGTCTGCTCTGTAATAGGGTTTTCCGTCCATAGTTGAGCAAGAACATCAGTTGCAAACAGCAATTATAGCTATTAAAAATAAAAGAAAAAGAAATCATTCACCTTGTCTTTCCATTCGCTCTTATACCTTAAAGAAAAATAGATGCCCGGCGCCCAAATCTGGGAACCATCTTTCAAATTTGAATTTTATTTTAGTTTATTTTATAATTTATATTTTGATTATTGATATTCATTATTTAGTATATATTTAAGAGGCACTAACAAATATCGTTTTTAGAAATGCATTCAAAGATTTTTCTTTCTTCAAATTGCGTTTTCTCAGGTAATTTTTAAACTTAGATACTCAAATGTCTTCATTCCTTCCCGTGTACCATTTTCAAGTGGAAGATTTTTCCACTTCACCACGTCCTCTAAACTGACCTTGTTTTCTAGCCTCTTGTTCCTCATATCGATGATAGTTTGGATCTGAAATTCAATTTTCTTTCATCATCAAGATGTCGATTGCTCCAATGAACGTGTAAACAAGACACAAGAAAAACATTGTGATTCTTTTTTTTTTTTCTAAGTTCCTGCTCATGTGTAAGCTCGCCTACTCTTTTTATGATCTTATAAGTTCCTTAAATTTGCGGCTTTAGCTTTTTTTTGCACAACAGCCTTTGACAGAAGATTGTTTATATGACTATAACTTCAAAAATACCATTATCTTTCATCTGATAAACTCTCTCTATTGGGTGGTGATCAACATAGATCTTTTATTAATTTTTTATTAATTTTGAACTTGTAGTAATTTCTTTTTGTGTGGATTCACAATATCTATATATTCTTTTGTATCAAATGTCTATCTCTAAAAACTCTAGTATCCAAAAGGATTAAATCCAAGAATGAAATTAAACCATAACAAAAGAGTGCATTGAAATGAGTCATACCTATAAACATGTGCTAGCAATACTCCCCAAGGTGGTCCCTCTTAACCTCTGTTGTTTGTTTTTCTATTATACAATTCCTCAAATATCCTCCTATCCATTATTTCACAATTTTTATTTCTCCAAATTCTTGAAGTCATTACTATACTTATCAATTAAATATTTCTATCCAAAATAATTTGATAATTCTATATTCCATGAAGTTTAAATGTCTCTTTAGAAAAACAAGTGATCTTTGGAGATTTATACTCAAAAGGGATAACATGAAATTGATCATATTTAGTGAACAAATATCCAACATTCATTACCTTCACTTTTGAAAGACATGATTAATAGTTTAAAACATATGCAAATTTTAAACTATGAAAATATGTAGGGTTTAATCAAATCAAAATATTCTTAAATGATTATTTTTGTTGACTATTGCATATAAAATATAAATAAGAATTTTAAGATGAATTGATTTTTAAATTTCGTATAAATCTTAAATGTGGTGGAAAGAAAAAGCAACATACCTTAATTATAACAAAATATTTTAAATTCAGATTCAGAATATGTGTGAATACATCTGTATTACTCTGATTGCATACTCATATATTTATGTGATGTTGCATTAGGGTTTGGAGACTAAGCAAAGAGCAGAAGCAGTAAAAAATTTGGTGTGTGAAGCAAGTGCAAGATTCAAGGATCCCTTCCATGGAAGTGGTGGAGAAGTCCATGAACTACAAAAGAGAATATCTGAGTTAGAATCTCAGTTGGCAGCCAAGGAGGAAGAGCTGATGAATATGCGCTCAATGTATGAAAAACTTGTATTCCCACTGAGCATTGGATCTCATGATGTTCAAGATGCTGTATATCATGATACAAGTGAAGATAGTCTATATTGGGAGTTGGATTCGCTATTGAGTGAACCAATGGGAGTTTAAGTTGATGAGGCTGATCTTTAACATAATATACATTATTGTAATAATCATAACGGGTTTTATTAACTTCTTACTACTCTATGTACCTCTTTATGATCTCCCTATCAATTGTGTTCAATACAAAAACTAAAATAATTGTATGCCTTCATTCTTAACCATTTCAAATATTATCTTTAAATTGTATCTCCACACTAAAGTATTTGGTAAGTATATTATGAAATTTATTTAATAATAATATATTATTCATGTACAGTAGCTAGTTTCTTTAATATCTTGAATATGTTTTTTTAATAATATTTACAATTTTGATACAATATAGTATATTATTAGAGGCTATTATAAAATTGAAGTTCCATATAGAATAAAAGTAGAATTTTTTTTTAAATTATTAATTTAATAATTGAAGGTAAATTGTTTTTAAGGTGAATACAAATATTATTTACTAGTTTTGTATAAGGTTAAGGTGAATCTTTATTTATTTGTTTGACTATTAAATTATTTGATTTTTAAATACAACATTATAAAGGTCATTTCTCTTACAACGATTTTGAAAATATTTATTTATTTATTTATATATCTTTAATAAATTTAATTTATTTCTATTAGATATCATTAGACTTGTACAACATTGAATGTTAGACTATTGAGAGAGATTGTTCATTTAATTGATTATTTTTTATAGCTTTTTTTTTAAATTTATTTACCATTTAATAAGAGACATGTACCAACCATTATAGATACTTCATTTATTTATTTTTGTTAATCTTGTGATTATTTTCATGGTATATCTTTTTGCTAATAAAATGAATACAATATACTTACATTAATGTTTTAAGAGTACTATTGGTATTGTGTAACAGTTTAATTATTTTTTTGTGGTTCTTGTCACCATGGTTCGAACTTTGTTATGAGTGTTTATTTTTTAGTTCTCATCTCAGATGAGCTCCCTTGTTTGTACAACAATTAATGTGTTAATAATATTATAAAATTAACATGAACTAAACCACAAAATTTACTCCACACAAAATTAAATAATCATTATGTTGAATTTTGATTTGTATTTTTACAATAGATATTGCATGATATGTTGGATTTTACTTTAGCTGATCTAAATTTATTTCTTATTTAATTTTGATAATTAAATAATCATTATGTTGGATTTTGATTTGTATTTTTACAATAGTTGTTGCATGATATGTTGGATTTTACTTGACCTTATCTAAATTTATTCTTATTTAATTTTGATTTGTATTTTAGAATAGATGATGTATGATGTGTTGGAATTTACTTGAAGTGATCTACATTTATATCTTGAAAATATTTAAGAGTACACTTTATTAAAAAATAATAATTTTTCTTGAAAAATTTATCACAAAATGAATATAATTTGTCAAAGTATAATATTAGAAATATATCTTGAATATTTTGACATATTATTTCAATTATCTTATTTTCTATCACCATGAATATATATATATAAATATATATATATATATATATATATAAATATATATATATATATATATATAGAGAGAGAGAGAGAGAGAGAGAGAGAGAGAGAGAGAGAGAGAGAGAGAGAGAGAGAGAGAGAGAGAGAGAGAGAGAGAGAGAGAGAGAGAGAGAGAGAGAGAGAGAGAGAGAGAGAGAGAGAGAGAGAGAGAGATTTCATATCTAATCACAATCACCTTACAAATCATTAGCAATTGGAAGAAAATGATAGGTTAAATTTAAGGAGGGAAATAATTGAGGTGAAGCAATAAATGGATATAATTCAAGGTTTTTGAATTTTTGAGATCATGATTATTGTGCACTTTTATGAATCATTTATTCTAAAAATTAATTTCCTTATTTGTGTTATAGTCCTCAAGCTAAGTGATGGTAGTTGTATTTCTAATGTGAATTATTTCTATTTGAGCTCAATGCCACCATCTTAAAAAACTTTGTGGGATTCCAACTTGTTCCACATGAACATTAATGTAACATAATATATGAAAAATTTAATTATGAATTCATGAAAAAATAGAATGTTATACGTACAAGTTCATTTTTAGGGTTTCCTCTTGATGATGGTGGGTGCGCATGTTTTCCTATTTATTTCAAGAGGCTCTCTGGTGACTCTCAATTTATCATCTTTCCACCTATCTTAGTTTGTCTTATTGAGGTGGACCATTCTTCTTCTGAGGGGAATATTGGTGGGATGGTTCCTATTAGGGGTTTTGAATGCCCTTTTTTATGAGGCTGGGTGTGTGTTAGTTTCTCTTTCCTTCTTGTTGGGGTTCTGTCTCATTTCTCCTATAGAGCTGGAGATATTGGGGGAGATCATTTGCTTGGATTTTGTCTGGATCAGGCCTCTTCTTCATATTAAGATTTTGTGAGCCTTATGAAAACCCATTTGTCTAGCTAAGGGTTTTGGGATTGTTCCTTGGGTGTTGAACTCTATTTTGTGGTTTGAAGCTTGGTGCTCTTTGTTGATTGTCTCTGTCTTTTGAGCTCCTATTGAGGAAGAGAGGTGCTTTGCTAGAAGGCGGATGTTGATTAGATATTGTGTGGTCACTGGATTCTTCCTATTGGTTTTGGGAGCCAAGGTAAAACCTAGCTCAAAGGTTAAGAGAGCCTTTCAAAACCCCCGTATTTTTAATTTTTACTTAATGCATATCTTTTTGGTTCAAGTTGTGGGAGCCTTGTAAAACCCATGGGCTGGCTGGATGCTATTAGTTTTAAAGGGCTCAATTTGGCCAATTGTTGGTTTTGGTTAGGTAAGGGCTTGGTTGGGAGCTAGAAGAACCCTGAGCTGGCTGAGGGTGCCTGTATTATGCTTGTTACTATGGGAGGTGGTCTTAGGCTGGCTGATGGCTGTAGTTTTAGGTTGTGGGAGCCTATTTTCAAAAATCATGTATAAGGCTTTTAGTCTATGGTTGCCAGGTGCTTTCATGTTCCTTTTGTTTTGACAACTTTATGGTTGAGGGTTCCAGATCCATTCAAAATCTGTTTGTAAAGGGTTTCAGGTCCCTTCAAAACCTTCTTTTAATTTAATAAAAAATATTTGTTGCAAGAGAATAGAAAACTCGACTTTTTAAGACCAACCAAGATTTGCAACCTAGATCTCTCAAGTATGGCTAATGAGAAGAAACCAAACGAGCTCTAATGCCATGTAAAAGTTGGTTTATAATGATCTATATCATGCATGAATGTGATATTTATCTTATATATATCGTAAGTAAACTAAATAACAAGTGCAAATAGTACCTAACTGATGAACTAGCTAAGTATAACATCTTTTACACACCAACAAATGGAAACATCTTCAATGAACCTGGGTAGCTTCTATCTTGGTGAGCTATGTCCTACATATCAATATTATATTAATAGCTCAGTTATATAATATGGTTATTCTTTTACCCAATAATAATATTTAGGGTCAAAGCATACAACAAGATAATATTATAGTTTTTTATTATTTTGTAATATATATTTTTATTATTTAATCCCATTAAAGACTATCTCTATGAAAACCCTCCTACATTATAGGTGAGCCCAAAGTCAAGGAGATTTTTTCCACTCTTAACAAGTGTCCTATCATCACATATTTGTATGCTTCACTTGATATTTGATCAAAATATAGTTTTCTTTACCGATTCTTGTTACATTTATACATCTCTTCTACACGTAATCAAATATCCTATCCTTTGACCTAGTTTATCCTTCATGTTGAGATTTAATATTTATTTTCTAGATAATATCTTGAGGGCGTGTCCTTCCATAATTCTACAATACTTTTATCCTATCATTGGGTATATCATTAGTATCATTTTTCCTTGAAAAAATTGCATTAAAAAATATTGTCTCAAAGCGGTGCAAAACATAGACATCTAAAAATGACTAATACATTTTCATTTCTTTATTTCATCACCTTCTCATAAATTCTTCTATTTTTATTAATTAAATAATTTTTAAATAATTTAATGAAACTAACATTTCCCCTAGTAATTAAATAATTCTTCCCCTTCTTTATTAATTAAATTATTTTCTAAAAATATTTAACTACATAACACTTCATCTAAAATTATTTGAAATTTATTTAATCTACTTAATTTCTCACCTTAATAAATAAAAAAAAATGGCTAATCATTTCCTCTCAAAATTATACATCTCTTTATCCTTCCACCTCATCATTCCATGTGCTCATTATAGGTCCTCCCCTCTCTCATTTTTTTTCATCCATTGATATTTCAAATTAATCTCCACCATTAATCCAATGTTAATTGGTGTATATAAATAAGACCCTCATTTATTGATTTATCCCTAGAGCATATTATGATCAATCTATCCTAGAGATAACATTATTATCAACAACATTTTCATATCCTAACACTAGCATTATCGAACATATATCAAGTATCAAACCTTCATATCATCATGATTGTATCAAAGTTATGCTACAAATTCTGAGAGTAAATCAACATCAATCATTCAAATATCAAATAAACAGTGAGGGAGTTTAAGATCTTTGATAGGGTATTATTTTTTATCATATGATTTTGTGCACAGATCTCAGGCTTTATTAAATGATTATTGAGTGTGAATTTGGATCTTGTATTGCATTATTTTTTATTAAGGATCAAACAGGTTTTGAAGGTACGCAAAACCCTCTATACAAAATGTTGTCTATAACAAAGTGTCAAGAAATCGACAACCAACCAATAGTGAAAAAATTAGGCAAGATCTAGAAGACATAACAGAGAACACATACCTAAATAAGATTTCTTAGATCCTCAACAGGTTTAGATTTCATCTGGAAAGTTTTATACACCTCCTTGAGGCCATGTAAGTCCTAAGCAAAGTGAACAATAGTCCTCTTCAAATTTCCATGAGCTTTCGTACTAGACCCTTTGTTATCCTCTATAGTCACCTATTTTCCTTTTACCACTACCTCAATATCAAAAAATTGAGCCTAGTTCTGATGCATCTTCTCATACTTTCCACCATGCTCCTAATATTCTACATGGTATCTTTAATAACCTTCTTATTGAACAAAACCAACATGACAAGGCTATCATTTATAATTTTCATCATGGTTTCTAATCCCACAATTCTTCTCTCATAATCAGTTTCATGATCTCCACATCTTTAACAACTTTTTGAAGAGATACAACTAGATTCTACCCTCATTTCATCCCAAGAAAAATCCTAATTCTGCATACTATCCATATTGCATTGAATAGATTGTAATTTAATACCCATCTAGTTAATTTTATGAAAAATCCATTTGTTCAATCTAAAATCATCCACAACCAAATTCTTGACAATGCCCATCAAATCTAGGGGGCTTTCCTAATTAGGATTGAGAAGGGGATAATCTTTAAGTAACTCCCAAGGAAAGGCTTGTCTTCCTTCATGCTCCAATTACAACATCAAAAACTCAAGCTCTAACCTATGTGAAAATTCCTCTGGGGCATCATTAGAAGGAAAACAAAATAGGAGAAGATTTTTAGTTTTAGGGAGTTTATCCTCTCATTCTAAGGAAATTGGCTCTGAATCCACACTAGTGCTCCAATCATTCTCTTTGAAGTACCAGCTATCACAATCCTCATTCCTAATATCCTCATCATCTCCAGATGAAATAGGAGATATCCTAAACTTTCCCTTTGAGGGGGAAGGAAGGGATTTCCAATATTCCACAATGAGTAAAATAAACCCCTCAAGTAGAACTAGGTTGCTAGGGTTCTTTCTACGCTCCTTAATGCTAGGAGTCAGAGAAGATAAACGATAGAAGGGGAAAGAAATTTAGAGCTTGTCACAAAAATGATTGAACATGATAAAATGATGCCCATACACTATTATGAAGCACCCTTTAAAAGAGAACTATTGCATCAAAACTTTCAACAGAACCACCTAGATCTTCTTGATAGACTTAATCACATAACTACTTTTCTGCATTTTAACCAATTTGCTTCCTTCTTTCTTCTTCAGAAAATTATCCACAACCGATTCAAAATCCTTTCTTCTTCCAAAAAACTTGTTACCATCTATTGGGAGCCCCATAACCTGCACAATTAGGTCCTTTGTGATATCCCATTTCTAGCCTGACATAGTTACATTCCCATTCTTCCATTTTTTTGCAACACAATAAATGGTGATCTTTGAATTAGAGCCATGAAGCCTTTCTAGGTAAGGCATAACCCCTCCCCTACTTAGGATCCTCCATATTGTGGGATTTTTTCTAACCTTATCACAATGAATGGGCTCCAACCTAATCCTATCACCACCCATCTCACCTTCTTTACAGAGAAAACTAGCTTCATCACCACAATTGTAGCTAGCTCCCAGTACAATGAGCACAATAAATAGGGAAAAAAATATCCATAAAGCTTGCGAGATAATCACATGACACCCCCAACATTAAATCCTAGACATCATAATGCCTTAAAATTTGGGTTCCATGTGTGTATCGTTTTATAGGCTATCATTATTGAGATATTCCCTGAGAGATGATCCCCTTTTTGTTACATCATTAGTTTATCATTATTCACCCCTAGGTTGGCAAAATAATCAGCTATCAAGTTCCTTTCTCAATACACATGAGATATCTTACATTCTTGCAATGAATTAATGATATCCAAAGAGTCCTCAATCCAAATTTGAATAGACCAAGAGGATTTTTGGGATCCCTTAAGGCATTGGATAATGCTATTATAGTCCCCTTTGGTCCAAACATGAGCACAATTAATTTGTCTACCCAAACACAACCCATGATAGGTAGCAACAACTTCAGCAAGGTGATTAGTCTGTCTTCCTAAGGGGAGCAACACAGTTGAAAGAAACCCACCATACTCATTTCTCAACACTCCCCCACACCCAGCCAACCCAGGATTCCCATTAGCCTCCCCAATCTTTTATTGCACTATTTCCATTTTGTTTAGATTCATATTTTCATTATTCACAAGTTCAAAAAATGACAATTTATGACATACATATACTATCTACAAAGTGTATGATATAAGAAAGAATAAAAACGAGCACTACACTACACTAATCATATATTGTGTATTTCAAATAGGTTACTATTTGACAAGTGAATTAAAGTTTTGATAGACTTGCATGGAAGAGGATTTTATCTATAAAAGACAGAGTAAGGATCCCAATTAATTACTTTAATAAAGGAAAAAATAGCCATGAAGAAATCAATAAAAAACCATTGTTCTAGTTGATCAACGTAAATTAAATTACAAAACTAAAAGGCTAAGCTATGTATCTACTGAACATGTAGCAAAGCCCCATTTCCACGGCCATTGCCATGATACTCGCAAGTTCGCAACTGTAATGACTTGCTGTCAAAAAACGTAAGTATCCCATGCTCTAAGATTGACGTGAAAGGATATAACATAAGAAGAGGTGAGAGGAGATAACATGAGAAATGAAATAATGCAATTGAATGTTTTTAAGAATCCCCTTGTTTAAAAAAGTAAGACTACCCTTTGCAGACACTGCTTTCTTCCCTCTCGTACTCTCTATTGACAAAGTTGTGTCGCATCTATCACATTCTCTTCTCACGTACTCTCTATTGACTAAGTTGCGATGCATTTTGTCACCTTCTCAACCCACATACTATACACGTATGTTTCTTCCCCATACCCACCACATACCACGAGTGTCGTACATGTAATCGAAAATGCATCAGACCAAGAAAGTTTATGTCCAAAAAGGTTTTCTGAATTTTGAACATTGCTGACTCTTCTCAGACGTAATGGCACAAACGCCCTGTACTCAATCATTTAGAAGGTATGCGTTTATTTATCCTTTATCTCCATCTTAATTGGTAGAACATGGGGGGAGAGTATTTTCGTAGTCCATCTTTATAATTGAAAGTTCTTTTCAATATGGTGATTGTAATAATTAATGGCTTGTGATAGGTCTTTAATTGATGGATCGAAACTTTCTTTTTTGGTTCAAATTTTATTGGATTGAAGATTTATCCAACCCTTCATCTGTTTATAGGAAGGAAATTATAAGGAAAAGTCTATTTATGTAATTGAGTAAGCATTTGAAAAGTCTTTATGTATAGCAGAACATTCCTCCTTCAATGTCAATTTGGTTGATTAATAGTACGGCATATAGATTATAGAGAGATTCTTAAAGAGGTATGATGGAACACTTACCTATATATTGTGGTGAGGTGGCTTGTGGCTTGTCATCTTTTCATTCATAGATTATGGAAGGTTGAAGGTCAATTCAGAAGACTGGATAAACTATCTTACAATTTGGGCTTTATTTCAAACTCAAATGGATATTAATATCTAGTTTAACTTTGAACAAGGGTTTTGCATATCCAGAAGTTGAACATATAATATACAAATCGTAGTGATATTTGAATTGAAATTTTTATTTCATTAATTGCGACTAAATCAAAATTGTTCACTATTATTACCTCTTATGTAGATGATAAATATATACTAACAGGGTCCATTAGAAACAAATCTTTTATAGGTTACCTTATACAAATCATAGTGATATTTGAGTTGAAATTTTTATTTCATTAATTGTGACTAAATCAAAATTGCTCACTATTATTATGTCTTATGTAGATGATAAATATATACTAACATGATCCACTAGAAACGAATCTTTTATAAGTTACCTCAAATATTTCCATGGTTATACCTTAAATCGTAAAGTGTATAGAAACCTACTTACAATCCATTGATTAAAGATTTTGATATTTTTAAGAGTGAGATTGGCCAAGTATTTTTAAGATTGGTGCCTTTTCATTGGGTACAAAGTCTCAGTTTACTATAATGATCAACTGATTGAATAAAAAATGGATAACTAGATATGATACATAAAAGATGTAACATCAAATACACAACAATGCTTGAACTAACTTATAGTGTTATTACATTTACTAAGTTTGTATTAAATTCATATCAAGAAGTGTGGTAAAAGAGACTAGAAAATTTAAGGGTTGTCTAAAGATCTATAGACATCCATGAATAGTTGTAGCAAATCTTCACAAAAACATAAAAATGATGCTCAAAATAAACTCGATTGGTGAATTTATAATCCTATACAACCTTAAGAGTAGCAAATGAATAGATATACTAGATAAAAGTCAAACCCCCTAGAAAATGAAACAAAATCTTCATTACATAGCTCAAAATAAAACCCTAAACAATGGCTATGCAAAGCCCAATATTAGCAGCCCAAACACAACCCAGCTCAAAAATAGCTGCAAAAGATTGATACATACTCTAGGTAGCTAAGGAGCATCACATTGATGGCATCCAATTTTCGTTTTTCGAGGATATGCCACTAATTAGGAGTTATTACATCCAGTATTCAGGTGGAGAATGGTAAGGTTAATCCTTAACGAAGGATCGCCAACTGTACACATCAACGTGAAGACCAACTATCTACACCGTCTGGGGCAAACCGACCTTATCCAAAGACTACCCACTTCAGGATCCGTATTATTTCTCTAAAAACCAAAAAGCTTTTTTAGCATAAGCAGTTAAACTGTTGCTACTTTTGAAAAGGACACTTAAATTCAAAAAGGGTTGTTTAAAGTTCAAATAAAATTTCATTCGTTTAAACCAAAAGCAGGGCATATCCTAAAAGTACATGATCAATGCAAGACCATTCATCATTTTCAATGCATAACCAATATAGTTTTTCTTTGTTTTTCCTACGCTGAGCGCAAAATATTGGGCAGTGGATTTAAATTCTTTCCATGGCCTTTCAAGTAACATTGAGCTTAGACCATCAGGGAAATTTAAGCAAGTTTAGATTCACATATGTATATATAACAGTATTACATATATATACAATTTTAGAAGAGAAAAAAAACATATTAAAATTAGTAACACAGGGCTTTAGTTTTCTCTAGTTTTTACTATTCCAGAGAGATTTTCAAAGTGAGAATCAGAACTGACTAAACAACAGCGTGAACTAGAAAAAAAATGCATTGTTAACAGTTGAAGATTCAAAATCATTATAAAGTTTATTAAAAATATAGATACCATTTCTTAGTATCAGTCAATAGCTTAAAACACATAAGACCACCCACACCCAAATCAACGCCACTACCTCAAGGGAAGCAGATACTCTGCCTCCCTTAGAACTGAAGCAGGGTTTTTCATGGGTGTACTATAGAAAAAACTATTCCATTGCCTCCATCCTTACTAATCTTTGAAAATATCACAGAACTGTAAGACAATATGGATTAATATTAAGCTCTTTGATATTATTTAAGATTTGATAGGTTTTCTGTAAAAGCTTTCGAAAACGATTGTTTTCACATTCATTCCGATGATGGATCATGGAGTGTGATCCAAAATGTTGATAAAAAACTCTCACACAATCATTTCTAAAAACTTTTACAAATCTCATTTCATCGATTTGAAAGGTCCATCAATAAATACCTCTTCCTGCACATGTTTCTTCCAAAGAAATTGTGTTCACTTCCTGCAACTGGATGAAATGGGCCTTTCGTACTTTCCATTGTCTATTCTGCAACTGCAATATGCCGGATTATATCTCACATCCACTGGAGTAGCCCCATATTTATCTTCTTATCTCCAGATAGAACACTGCAAAAAATACAAGCAGTTTATGCCATATATACACTGTATACAAAAGACTACGATCTGAAAAAGAAAAGCAAAAAAACTCTACAATCAGTCATCCACTGTGTGTTTCAAATAGGTCACTTTATTTCACATGTGAGTTAAAGCTTTTACAGACTTACAAGGAAGAGGATCTTGCCTATAAGAGACAATATTAAACACAGGGTAAAGACCCTGTTGGTTACTCTGGAGAAGGAAAATATAGCCTCGAAGAAACTAAGAAAAACGCATTGCTGTAATGATCAACCTAAATTCAACGGCAAAACTAAAAGGCTAGGCTAGAATATGGTATATATGGATCAAGTAACAAACCCCCATGTCTGCTGCCATTGGCAGGGTACTCGCAACTGCAGAGGCCTGCGATTTCTTCTGCTCCTCCTTCGCAATGCCATTGTCCATCACCACCGCTGCCCAAAACAGAAGCATCCCATGCTCTAAGGAGGAGGATATAACTCGAGAAATGAGATGAATGCAATTGAGTGTTTTCAAGAATTCCCTTAATTAAAAAAATATGTAACCCACCAGCTTTCTTCAGGCACCACGTTTTCCATTTCCGCCGCTTTTTGACGCGTTCTCCACCCACGTGCTCTCTGTTGGCCGAGTTGCGCCGCATTTTAACGCGTTCTCCGCCCACTACTGTCTGTGAGAACTTCAGAGAACTTTCACAATTTCTGCGTTTCTCACATGTTACCCAAAAAAAATATGTAACCCACCAGCTTTCTTCAGGCACCACGTTTTCCATTTCCGCCGCTTTTTGACGCGTTCTCCACCCACGTGCTCTCTGTTGGCCGAGTTGCGCCGCATTTTAACGCGTTCTCCGCCCACTACTGTCTGTGAGAACTTCAGAGAACTTTCACAATTTCTGCGTTTCTCACATGTTACCCAAAAAAAAGGCCGAAACACCATGTGCTAGAGTATAAAAGGTATGATGTCATGATAGTAGGAAAACACGTAAGGAAATAAGAACCGGACGGAGTATGCCGCGTTATCTTGGGGAATCGGACAGAGTACATGGGCGGATACTAAGATAAAGTGTGGTGACGACAGAATGGTAACTTTGAGTACATAGACATCCGGGCAGCACAACTTTTTTAGTTTTGAGTATATCGGCCGATAATGATATAGACTGTTTTAAAATAGAAAAAATAGGAATTGTTTCACACTGTCGTCTGAGGTCACGGCTATTCTGGTTTCAAAATGGATGGTCTCCCACATTTCGCCATCGGACAGAGTACATGGGCGGATAATAAGATAAAGTGTGGTGGCGACAGAATGGTAACTTTGAGTACATAGACATCTAGGCAACACAACTTTTTTAGTTTTGAGTATATCGGCGGATAATGATATAGAATGTTTTAAAATAGACAAAATAGGAATTGTTTCACACTGTCGTCTGAGGTCACGGCTATTCTGGTTTCAAAATGGATGGTCTCCCGCATTTCGCAACGCGGGAGACCATCGTTTCGCGTTTCGACAGGCGAAACGGTTTCCCGTTGCGGACGACTGTTTCTCAGTGCTAATTTTCGTGTTGCCATTAAAACTTTTACAAAAAAAAATTGGATTTTTTAATTTTTCCCCTAATTTTGAGCAGTTCAGGTTCATAGATAGCAGTACCAGGTGGAGTTTACATTAATTTATAATTTTCTGATGGACAGCTAACTATCACACAAACTTAAAAAAAATTTCTGGTAGATTTATTACACTTCTTCTCATGCATGTGAAGACTTTGTATAAATTATTTTAAAAGAAAAGAATGAAAATTTAAACTTTTTTGAAGAATGTTTCTAGCTTTTATTTTTTTTTAGTTTTTAATTTTTCACATAATATTTTTTAATTTTTTTTTGTTTTATTATATAATATAATGAAAGTTAAAGTAGAAATATAAATTTTATGATTTTTATTTTTAAATCGTTTTTGTTATATTTCATAAATATATATATATATATATATATATATATATATATATCCGTGTGTATATATAATGTATATATGTAAAGGCCATTTCTTATACGCAACCTTTCGATATCCTGTTTCTCGTCATGTCGTTGTGATTTCATTTCTCGTTTCTGGTAACATAGGCGTGATAGCGACGTGTTAGTCAATTGCAGCCATTTATTGCAAAATTGATGGTGTAAAACGCGTGACTAACATGCGTGTTAGTCAATCCGTACTGTCATTTTGGAACCAGAATAGACGCGTTTGCTGCCTAACAGTTTTGAGTTTTTGTTTTTGTTTTTTTATTAAAAATTGTAAGCAAAGATTACAGTTCCAAGATTGTCATATAAGCATATAGCTTGCAGCCTATAATCATTATAGAAAATGTTTCAATAACTGTTGATTTTTTTCACATCAAACTTTCAATTATTAATTTTAGAAAAATGAAAAAACTAAAAATTTATTAATAAATTTCATATGTAATAATAGATGATTATTTTTTTGCACTTTTGGATCATACTTGGTCTACTTGTGTACTTTTATTGGTATCCATAACACACGACTATTAAGGCATTTGTGCATAAGTATTGGCAATAATATGTGCATGACTATTGGGGCAACTTTAAGGTATTGGGTGACACTTTGAAATGTGTACTTTTGACTCTTGCAAGCATAAGAGCTCCTACAATGTGCATCGCTACTACCTAGAAGTCAAAACAATAGCTATAAGCACCTAAGTCCCATTCAAAGACAACCAAAAAGAAAGTCTTCAAATTTCGATGTACTATTTAGAATATGTGAGTGTGCGAAGTTAGCTATATAACGACTACTAGTATGTATCCCCTATATTAAAAATTTACAAATGGCATGACTAGCAACAATATCCTTAAAATTGCAACAATGAGTAGTTCAAGATTGATCCAACAAGAGAAATAAAATAACCAAATAGAAAGACTGGTAGTCAATTTTGCAAGAGAGGCTTTAATCCTTAAACAATACAAAACTTCTTACTTTTGAGCATTTAGTGTGCTTGATATTTGATGCTTAGAATTTGAAAATTCATCTTTAAGTTCTTCCTCAAATTTGCTTGTAGTTGAGAGAAAAGAGAAACAAGACAATAAATTATCTCAAACTAAAGCTTTAGAACTACAAATTCTTGATGATTGCTATGATTATTAAAAATTGTTTTACATCTATTTCTGCATAAATGTAACATAATAACATGCCAAACTCCATCAAAAATGTCAAGGCCTCTTTCCAGTGAAATTTAATTTTAAAAATGACAAGAAAATCATGAAACACTGAATTCCTTTATTTCTTAAAAAATTGGCATCCCCCCAAAATGTGTAGTCTTCATGTCTCCAGAAAAAGGAACAATTAAAAAGTTGGACCACAATACACTTCAACCTGCCTCAATTAGCAGTTTCCAATGTAATATCTTCCATTGTTTTTGAACTTCCATATTTGAGTAGAAAGTTTTACCCATATTTTTTCACTAAATCTATAAAATTCCATTTGATCTTTAGGTGATGTTTCATGTACAAATTAGGAAGCAACTGCATATATATATTTCCAAGGGAAAAAATTAAAAAACATAAGATGATAACTATAGGTAATCTTTGAAAAAATTGCATTGAATAGTGGTACATAGCTTCATAAACCATTCTAACTCCAACTCTAGTGATTAAATTAAAGATCAAAAACAGTTTAAATTTTTTGCTTAAATTAAATTATGTCACTAGAAACGAGAAAAAAAAAACTACAACAACCACACTAGAAACGAGGAAAAAAAAACTGCAACAACCATGACAACATGATGAGAAGAAAAGTATTTGGAATTTACATATAAGAAATGAATTTTATATATTCTTAATTTAAAACATCAAATATTAAAAAAATAATTTAAATTTTATGCTTTTATTAAGAAAATAATCTATAATATAAACTATTTAATAACATATTATATTTTTTGCCATAATTTTTATTGTATATCAGTTAAGGACCCATCATATATTGACATTATATTATTAGTTTTATGAAAATATAATTAAACAATTTTGTATTTGTAGTGAAGGAAAAAAAAAAATTCAAAATGCTAACATAAATCATCTATCTAAGGAAATAAATGAATGTCATACTTAACTCCAACGAGCTCTATTTTCATGCATAAAAAGTAGGGAATTAGTGATGCTAGTTCTTAGAAGTCAATAGAAAAAATCGCCCCCAAAAAGACAGATTTTTGTGAAACTTCATGCAACTAATTGAAATACTAGACTACTTATAAATGACTATTTTAAAATAAGAAACCTATTTCACTTGTTGAAATCTAAAATAGCACTTAAATGTCACATTTCTGGTAACACAAGATTAAATTGATATTTAACAATATGCCATAGTAACCGATTAATCCCACAGGTCTCCAACCTTATTGATTTTTTTTAATACAAAAAAAAATTAAGTACTTGAAAAGTTAATGTCAAGGGCTACCCATGATACATAATATGTTTGTTTGTTCCACTAGATAGACAAAGTAGAGAAGTTGAACCATGTTGAAGAGAGGCATCTCTTCACCTTAGAAGATGATTGGTAATTCGCCAAAGACTTCCATATTGATCGGAAGGAAGGTGAGACTTTAATTGAGGAAAAAAGGTGTGAGAAGGATTTTGTCTAACCAACCAACTGCCATTTTCCTTTACAAAATTGGAAAGGGTTTAGATCAGATACAATCTTTTTATTTTTTAGTATATGTTTGCAGAACTTGATCTAAATACATGACTCGTTTAAAGAATTAATGAATAAAAACTTTAAGAAAGATACAAGTTAGATTTGATGCTACATCATAAATAGTTACATTTCTAAATGAGTTTATTGATCACAAGGAAAATTGTGGCATGTCATTTGGTGATAAGGAAAACTCACTTAAACAAGTTCGGAAACAAGTATTACCTTTAGAAAGGCCTAAATTTTCATGGTTTATATGATTATTTTTTAATTGCAAGTTGTATATTACAACCTTCAAATTTATTATAGTGTATAGATTGAAATAACATATTTTATAAAATATTATATACAACACTTTAAATAATTAGTCAATCCTAAATATGTATTATAAGTTAATGTAATATAGTATTCTAACTTACAATATTTGTGATTCCTATTAAACAATATTTAGTTAATTTAAATTATACATAATAATTATACATTTTAAAATAATCACTAGATTATTTATATTATTTTATTAAAAATAAAAAATATATATTTTTCATATTAATATGTATGGTTGATAAAATTGATAAATTTAAAGATAAAATATTTTATGTCAAATTATTCATAAATACATTTTTTTTCACAAACTATATTAGATAGAGGTGCCTATTAAATTCTAGGCCACTAGTGTTGGACTAATTAGGAAATTATAGAATTGGGGTTTATCCCACAGTGTATTGGTTAAGGTGTGGCATTGTTAATAGTGCCACCAAGGTTCAAATCCTATTGAGCTAATGTGAGTGCAAGCTTGTGCCTTCATTGTTCTAGTGAGATGTTGGTCCTCATTTCATCGATTAAAAAAAATTAGGACATTACCTAATTATATAACTAATTAGATATTTTAATTACTTTATTCATTTAATCTAAACATATTTTTTCCATTTATGAAATTAAGCCCCTAATATCTTAAGTTGTCTCATTCCTTATGATTGTGACATTTGGCACTAGCTAATTTAATCTAGCTTTATGGTTTTCATCTAGGAATTCATTCATCCTCCCATAAGGATTCAATCTTTAATTATAAATCATCTCTCTATACAATCAATATAAAATTTCTAGGTTGTGTTGAGAAAATTATTCTTTCTTGATTTTTCTATGTGACAAGTGGGGTGCCTGCATAAGATTTTCTACTTGTGAGGTTCAATCATTAACTTCTATATGGTATTAGTAGATCTGCTAGGTTCTTGTCTATATTCTTTAGGGATCTAACCTTGAGATATTTTTTTGTTAACTTTGGACTCAAATGGAAGTTGTCATCTCATTTACAATGTCTCATAACCTACAGATTGACTTCCACTTTGTCAAAATCTAGAAGCAATTGAAGTTTTGTCTTTTTTTATTGAGTACACAAAAATTGAAGAAATCGAATGACCAATTAAAAGCCAGGTACAATGGAGAAAATAAACCTCACCATTGCATTTGCAACAACCCAAAACCTATAGATCAAGTATTTTTCAATCAAAATTTGAATAACTATTTTTTTTATTTTTTTCTCAAGGGAACATGTTTCGAGGAAAGATGTAGAGAAAAGTAAAAAGACTAGGAACTTTGAGGTGAAATGGACATCACCATTATGCTCATAGTAACAAAAAACCTATAGATGAACTATTCATTCACCATAATTTGAGCAGTTGAATTTTTGAGGCCAATTTTTTGTGGGCATATTTCCCAAAAAATTATCCATACAAATCAATCTATATAATCATTGACACACAATATTTTGTAGCCTATTTAGGGAATATTTTTCCACTATTTTTTAATGCCATCATTTTCACTACTAAATCATCACATGTGCCTACCTTTCAAGCCCTTGTTTGCCTTTTTAACCCACCTTCAATAAAATAGTCATAACTTGGTCATACAAACACAAAATTTTGCAAAGAAGATATTGTCAAAAAATTAGTTCTAGCATCAATGTAGTGGTGCTAATTAGAGTCTTGATATTTGTCTAATTTTCTGTACTAATCCTGCCATTTTGGATCTTCAATTTTGCACTTCTAGGGCCATATCTTCGACATTTGTACTCAACTTTTTATATTTACAAGTAGACATTGGTAAGATAGTGGAGTCCTCTACGAAGATCTCAGGTCCATATTTTCATAATGTTCACGAGGTACTCAAACATATTAGATCTTATCTTTTGGCTTCTGTTATTTAAACCGTGCAAATTAGTTTTTTTTTTTAGATGGAAGTGAAAATTTTTAAGATTGAGAGGATCTATATTTTTGTACATCAGTATATTTTAATAATTTTCTATTCATTTATCATAGATCCAAATCATATTACTCCCGTCACTTCCTTCAATCACTGTAGTTTGAAAAAATAAATAAAAATACTATAAAATATAAGGGTTATACAAAGTGACCATGGGTATAAAACTTGAGCCTATAGGTCTTGTTGAGAAGAGAAAGTGGTGCAATGGGTGTGATGAGGCTTTTGAGACATTATACATTTTTATGTCTCTAAAAATTCTCTTCCCTGTTGAGTATTTCACTACACCTAGTTAGATCTAGACTACAATGGAGTCCTTGTTTTGGAAGCAAGATGCATTGAGGGGGTTTCAATTGGAGAATGAGATTATTCACTCAAAACCTATAGATTTTGATAGCATCCAGAACTTCTTCACCAAAATTAAGTCTCTCAAATTACAATTGCAAAAGTGTGTTATTTATTAGGTGGACTCTCAGTTGATTCTCTCCGTCCTTTCCAAGCTTGGTCTATATTATTCAATTTTTGTTTCTACCTTTTATGACACCAAAGATTCATTCGATTCTAGGTGCACCATTCCTTCCCTTGATGAGTTTTTTCTCAATTGGCTCGACATAGAACTGAGTTGGTTTCAATGCATAGATTAAATTCAATCAATTCATAGGCTATATTCTTTCATCCTAGGGAACCACAAATTAGAAGGATTCACAAGGAAAAGACAAGAAATAGAAACACAATGATTACTAAGTGAGAGGAGCAGCCCAAAGTGTTAGGAATTCCATGCAGAAAATATCAATTATATGTAGATAAATATTAAACATGGGAATGGAAAATACAAAAATAATAACAATGAGGAGACAATATTTAATTTGGTTCGCCTAATATTTAGATATAGCCACCAAACAGAGAGTCCAATATTATTATCTAGTAAATCAAAACCGATTACACCCAGTAATCACTTTGCAACTCAATACTACTACAAAATGCCACAAAATTCTCTATAGAAAACCCTAACCCTTAGCCTTTGATCAAGTCTTATGTTGGTTAAAAAATTAGGGTTACAACCTATCAGCCAATATAAAAATAACACCCGATGGCTTTATAAAATAATTAAAAGACTTTTTGGCCTTGCAGAGTGTTGCCCCTTGACCCTGCCTTGTATTGCGATAGAGAGCATGCCAGGGGTACTGCCTCTAGACCCCACAAGGGGTGTTTCACCTAAACCCCCATACAAATATATGGGGGGAAACCATATCAATAGAAGTAGGAAAAATTTAACCTTTGAGTCTGACTAGGCTCCATATAACAACACAAAGACATACAATCACATGATACTTTAAATTATTCATTCTCTTCTAAGATTTATTCATCTAAGAAAGGTAAGCCAAAATGTGTATAAGGCACTAATATAGAACATGATGAGCATCATAATTATGAAAATAATATTGATGAGCTTCAAAACCTTCTCCTAGAGCATAATATTGAGTCACCTTCATCTAGTTCATCTTTTACCACTTCTTGACCTTCACATTCTCGGTTTGCTTCTATAGCATGTGGTGAAGACATGATGAAGGACCATATGTTCTTTGCATCTACGCATCTTCAGTCCAACATGTGACTTCTTGATTTAGGAGCCTCTTATTATATGACTTCATATATAGGTATTTTCTCTTAATACAAGCCATCTCGATTGCTAATAACACTTATATGAGTGTTACTAGGATGGTTTTTATTGTGGCTGACGATGGAACATGTAATGATGTACTATATTTTCCTTTATTTTCATCTAGTCTCCTTCCCATATATTATATTACATGTAGTAAGAAAGGTAAGACAATAAAGTTCACACATACTTCAGTGCTTATAAAATGCAACATAGTAGAGAGATCCTTGGATTTGGTACTATTCATCATGTATCCCAATTGTATGTTCTCTTATTTTAGTCCCATCAAGAATTCCATTGATTGGTATTAATTCTTATGCATATAGAGTGGATCAAGTGTCTAAGGAGATATTTTTTCACTTGAACATATGTGTTCTCTATCATCCATCATGGTTCTTGAGGCTTTAGTTTTACCTCCTCCTACATCTCCAGCTTCTTTAAAGATTAGTCGAGTTGAATAAGTTGAATTTTCCCTTCCAATTTCTACTTTGTTGGATGATTACTTACCAAATATTGAAAGGTTGTTTGATACATCACACACTTTAGACATTGGGGATATGATTGAGCATATTCTATGTAAGGAAACTTGCAGCCATCTTTATGATTATTTCCACATAACCCATTTAAGATTTCAATCAAATCAACACATAGAAGCCATATGCAAAGAATAAATAACATATCCATTAAAATATGACACAAGATATATCCTGGGAAAACCCTCATGAGGGAAAAACCCAGCCTCCAAAAGCATCATCCACCATGTATTATCAATGTGTCCATTACAATACAACTATGGGAAGCCTTTGAAAACCCAACCATAAACAAGCAGTCCATGTGACCAAGCATGAATCCACACATCCCATGCCATTATTCCTCCTTCACAAATGCTAACCTAGCTAACCCAAACAACTATCCTTGTGGTAGTTTTATAGATACAAGAAACCATAGAACCACCAAGTAGTATTGCATCAAAACCATGCGCCTAAAACGATGTGACAATAAAATACAATATTTTCTGACCTACCCTTGACCCACATTTAATATTTGGTACTTCATCACAATTATATTCCCCACTATTAAATAAATACAATATAATAATACAAATGTTTGAATACAACTCATCAAGTGGTTACAAGAATATTTCAAGGGAATCTCTACATGTTGCACATCCATCTAGGTGCTTCTAGGTGCAACAATACAATACGATATTACAATATAATTTCATGCCCACCTCACACAATAATAAAATAATAAAACATTGTTGTTGTCCCATCTTTAGTGCCTTTAGAGGATATTCATCATGTCTCTTCTAAGTTTTTTGATATTTATTTAGTTGATTTATTATTTTTTTATTTAAACATGTGGATAGTTGAAAAATCTTCTAGGACACACATCATGATACTTTTCCTTCCAACCCCTTTGGAAAAGTTGCTACTACATTGGCTATTGGATTTGTTTCTTCTCAAAGGGAAAAATATGGTTAGCCACTCTTAGATCTTCATAAACATTCATCCTTGAGCCTTCCTCTTCACCATTGGAGATTCTCTCTTATAAGAGAATGCATTCCCTCTTTATTTTTGTCCTATGAGGGATTTTTTATTATACACATGTGACTGATTCAATATTTGGGGGGAGATTTGAAGTCCTTCATGTTTAGTCTCATGAACCTTTTCTATTTCTTTTCTTTCTTTTGAGGATGAGTTTTATCCCATTGGGCTTTTCTTATTTTCTTCATTTGTGAGAGTTGCAATATTTTATTCATGACTACCTAATGAGTCCTCTATTGCTGGGACCCATTCATGCTTACATTTTTCACTCATCATTGGACATTTAGTTTATCCCAAATTTAATTTTAAGGGGGGAAGAGTGTTGGAGTAATCAGGACATTATCTAATTATTTAATTAGTCAAGTTGTTTAATTTATTAATTCACTTAAGCCAATAATAGGTGATATTTACTTTTATTAAATTAGGTTAATAATAATTTAATTTGTCCCATTTTTTATGATTGTGACATGACACTAACTAATATAATCAATTTTTTAGGGTTTTAATCCATGGTTTCATTGATTCTTTCATAAGGATTCATTCATTTATTATAGCACAATATTTGTATGCAATCAATATAAAATTCTTAGGTTGTGTTGAGATAATAATTATTCTTGCTTGATTTCTCTATGTGACGAGTTGTGTGCTTGCAAAAGATTCTTGGTTCGTGAGGTTGAATCATGAACTTACACAACTAGAGTGGAACTTGGACTTGTTGGAACCTCCCAAGTACATTTAAACTTATAAAATATCATATTCGGGCGACAATAAGAGTAATATAATATTAAGGATATTGGTAACCAAATTATAAATTATTTATTATATAAATTATAATTCTAACATGGTACATTTTTTAAATTATTTTATTTATTATTTATATGTATACATAAATTTAAATCTTTATATTATTGTTAATATTAAAAAAAGTGTAATTTATTTTGATAAAAACTATCATTTTCATTAGGTAAAAAAAAATTATTTTTATTTTTTAATATATGTTTTCGATTGTCTTTATCACATTCAACTTTTTGCTTGTATGATCATCTTTCCTTTGTAATGTGATGGTCAGTGAGTATCTATGTTTGCTAAGATCTCTTTGAATGATTATTGATTGCTTTATTAGAATAAGGCTACAAGTGGATTGACCTTATCATAACATTCTTCTATTTGTTTCATCATACTTCTCTATATTGTATACATTTTATGTTGTAAATTTTCTCTTTTTATAAATGAACCTAAGTGTTGTCTACTTGGGGGTATTGCAAATCATTGATTTATTTTTGGTATCTTGCATGTTGACCCAAAAAGACATTGTGTTCATCTTCCAATGAGAGTTTAGTTTCACTAGATTTTGGTATGAGGTCTTGATTCAAAAGAATCATAATTAATATACACGATTTATTTTATGTGCATAATAATCACATATAGTGAATCCCTTAGGTACGCTTCCAGTCTTGTAACCATCACCTTTTCTTTTCCAAAGTTTGAGGGCATTTCATTATTGTCTTTCAAATGTGTGCATGTCACCTTAAAGAATTTTATCCCTATAAGGCATACAGAATCACTTTAATGTTGGGATATACACTCTACTATATGTTACACTTCATGCACATACCATGAGTTTGGTCTGTACACTTTAATCACACAACATGTTATGTTTGGTTTAGATTGCAACACCCATTTTGCATTCACATTTTTGGATTATCTGGGGTATAAAGGTTTTGTTTTGTAATATTTTTGTTAGGTGCATGCTGCAACACCCATTTTGCAGTTACTTTATTTTATTTTATTTTAGAAAACGTGAATTTTTTTTTGTAATATTCATTTGCAAGAGTCAACTAGCATAACATATTTTTCTATGTAAACTATGCTAATCATGTTGCCCCTTTTATCTTGACATTTTAGACTGATCAAGTCATAAACATTCAGGGTTTCGTGTTGTCATATTTCTTTAATGTATTATTATATGCTTTCCTATTCTATCAAATACTTTATCAAGAGTACGAGCATAAGGTCACACTCTTGCTAAATTGGATGGTAAATTTAGTGTCATAAATTGTATACCTATACAATTTCACACTCATTTTATGCTCACTTTGGTGATTTTTCCTCATGCCCTTAATTCATTTCCAATTGTGTTGAAGCCATTGTGAAATCTGAAATCTAGGGACAATATTGATCTCACTAACCTAGATTTTGTCTTAAAAAATGCTTCTCAATGATTTACTCAAAATGGGCCCAAATTTAAATCATTAATGGTCAAGAAATTATAGAATGGGATAGTGCTTCTCGATGTCAATTGTAGTGCCCCTCTATGACACCTAGACTATTCATAAAGGCTTGGGTCTAAGTGTAGTGGCCCTTGTTTTTTCCTTCTTACTAGATGGTTATGCTAAACTTTATGCATTTATTATTGCCATAAATATTATGTGTGTGATTAGGACTTTATTATGGTTGATATGGATTTCTTATTATGGATTATCACATAGTGATGCTAGAATCTGTTATGTTTGATGTTCATGTTCGGTTAGAATATTGATGTTCATGAATTATGAAGGTTATTATGGACTAACCCTTATATGATGCTCTATTTTACATGATTATTGAATTGTTAGTCATTTGCTATGTGGTCAATAATTTTTTTAGGGTGATAGGGACATCATCACATTTCTCACTTGTGAGAGCCATACGATGTTGCAATTTCTTCTCACTAGGTGTGTTTGGTATATTTTATATGTTGGATATAGACATGTGGTTTTATGCAGGATGCAAGTATTCAACATCGAGTCTACCTGGTGTCATAGGTCTGCACATGCCCCTATCCTATTGGCAGTTGTTGGAGATGATTATAGGTCCCTTACCTCGTCCAAAAACCTATACACTAGTTAGTCATGTTTGTCTTAGGAATTATGCATGGTTCTGCATTCAAGTGTATCTTAGTTGTGATCAGATAAATTTATTATCCTATGTTCTCTATTTTGTCTTGTTACTGTATTTTGGCATTGTGTTATTAATATAGGGGCTTAATTAAAACAAACCGCCTAGGTGCATTAATCTATCCTGAGTATGGGATAGCTAATATTATATAACTATTTATTTAAAGATTAAAGGGCATCCCAATATAAATATATTAAGTTATTAATATTAAAATGCATGTGTGTTTTATTAATATAAATAAATATTATTTAATAAATTATCTTGTATTATTGAAATAAAGAATTAACTAAATTAATAATAATAATAATTAAACATTGTTGAGTTTTGAGTAAGTATTTTCTAAACTTAAATTTTAAAAGAGGATTTTAATTCCTCATAGAGTCTTTCTTTCTCGGATGATTTTTGGAGCTTTTTGGTTGTTTTCAATTCTTTGATCTTTTTGGGATTTTTTTGAAGCTTCTCTCTTTTATGTTTGATATTTTTGGGGTTTGATTTATGAAATTTTCTTAGAAAGAATTTATGGGGATAACTTTTCTTTTTACAGGGTTTTCTCTAGTTTTTTGGATAATTTTTCGAAAGGAAGGGAGTTTTCTAGACAGAGATTAGGAAAAATCAAGGAGAATATTTGTAGAGGATTGGATATTGGGATTGAGCTTGCAGAAGGCATCTTTAGTCTTGGGATTTAGCATTTGTCCAAGTTGGAATTTATCTATTTGTTGCTTTTGTGTAATGGCTTCTCAATGTTCATCTCTTTGTGTGTATGTGCCTGAAAGATTGAACCTAGCATATGTCTATGTAGATATTTGTGTGTATCTATGGAAGTTAGATTTAAATAAGTTTACAAGTTTCAACCATTCCTTTTGGAATCAAATGATTGTTTTATATATTTAAGTGCTCTGTATTAAGCTTCCTTATTACCTTGGAATTAATATTCTTCCTCTTCTATCTATATTGTTTTTGTTTTTGTTTTTTTCTTTTAGTGTTGCATGTGTTTGTTTTCTGTTTGTGTGAGTTGAGTAGGGTTCTGTGTGGTGGAGCTCCCACCACCACCATAGCATGGGGAATTCCTCCCCACCATGGTGTGGGGTTCCCACGACATGATGGGAGGTTATTCCAACCACACATTGAGGAGAAGCCCACCATGGTGGCCCTCTCACGTGGGCTAGGTTGGGACCCACACTCCCTATTAAAAAATTATTCTACTGCCTTTATTTTAATAGCCTAGCAATAAAATCTTTTAACTGCTCAACATGATTTATTCACCATGTTTTAATTTACATCCCCTGTTGAATTTTATTTCTCTGCATTATTTAAATCATCATGTAATAAATTAATCACTCTGCAAAAAATGAATTTTCCTTGCAAATAATTTTATGACTTGTTTTCCCTTCGTAGAGTCTTGTTTTTCCTGCATGTTGGTTTCGTTGCTCTGCCAATCACTCTTCTATTTTTGGGAATTGACTGTATGTCATTGCATCGTTGTGTATGGTATTTGAATTTTGGGTTTGAGGTATATTTTGTAGAAATTCTATTACAGTCACTGATTATTAATCTCCTATCTCATAAAAATTATTTAACTGCTGAAAAAAAATTTACAGCTGAATATTGAAAAATAACACAACTGCAACTTCACTAAAAATACGGAAAGAAATAAGCAACACAAGGACACAATATTTTTGGACAATCGTCCCTGGAAAAACCCCTAAGGGAAAACTAGTTCTACAGATGGAAAATATATTAATCTTCAGCAATATAAGAATTACAAAAGAATTCCTTGCCTCTTACTGGCAGAACTCCGACAAACTCCTAATATCTCCTGCTGATATCCTCCACTGCTATATCAACGCTATCACTGTGCCTCTTGCTAACACTGCAAGACTATTTGCTATCACTGCAAGTTCTTCTCAAGACTTCTTGTTTTCCAAATGACCCATGACCCCTTTTTATACTACTCTGTTGGAAAACCAACGGCCAAGATTAATTCAAACCAACGGCTGAGATTAATACAACTCAATAACCAATAACTAATTTTGGCTATGAGGTGTCACCTAAAAAGAGCCACTATTAAATAACAATTGTTTTTATCCTAACAATACTTGTTTGACAAAAACAACCATTTTCTAATTCTAGGTCAGGGCGAATAGCTGTCCAAAACTACCCATAACTAATGCTGTTATTTCTGGGTAAGGACGAACAGCTGTCCAAGCTACCCATAATTAACACTCCCTCTTAGCGAGGAAGCTGTTTTGCACGACACGCATCTTATCTCTAAAGAAGATGAATTTTGCCTTCCCCAATGCCTTTGTTAGAATGTCTGCTACCTGCTCCTCTGTAGGTATGTACTGTAGCTGAACAATCCCCTCTGTACACAATCCCTGATGAAGTGATACCTGATGTCTATATGTTTCGATCTATCATGAAACACTGGATTCTCAGTCAACTTGATGCAACTCTGATTGTCGTAGTGTATCACCGTAGTCTCAACCTTCTGACCAAACAAGGCTACTAGCAACTTCCGAAGCCATATAGCTTCACACATCGCCATGTTGACTGCTATGTATTCTGCTTCTGATGAACTCAAGGCCACAGATTTTTGCTTCCTGCTAAACCAAGAAACAACTCCTGATCCCAAGTTGAAACAACATCCTGAAGTACTCCTTTTGTCTGTTGTACTGCTTGCCCAATCTGCGTCAGTATAGCCTATCAACTTGATACCTTCACCTCGAACATATCTGATCTCGTACTCAACTGTACCATGAAGATAACACAACACATGCTTAGCCGCCGTCCAATGCACTCTCTTTGGCTCTACCATGAACTGACTAAGAGAGTTTACTGCAAAGGCTATATCTGGCCTGGTGTTGACCAAATACATGAGCGAACCAATCAGCTGCCTGTATAGGGTGGGATCAACATCCTTTAACTTGGATGCATCTACCTTCCTCCAATTAGTGATCATGGGTGTAGACATGGCTTTGCAATCTTCCATCTTGAATCTCTTCAAGATTTCAATGCAATATTTCCCTTGACCAAGGAAAATCTCTCCATCAGTCTGCCACACCTCCATGCCTAGAAAGTAGTGCATAAGTCCCAAATTCTTCATCTCAAACTCTTCTGCAAGGTCCCTCTTGCAATCCTCTATGAGCCCTAGCGCACCAGTAAGAAACAAGTCATCCACATATAGAACAAAAATAAGAACCTCACCCCCAACCACCAAGTAGTAGAGGTTCGCATCAGCCTCACTCTTCACAAAGCCCATTTCCTGCAAGTATGTATCAATGCGCTCATACCACGCTTTGGGAGCCTGCTTGAGTCCATATAAGGCTTTCTTTAATCTGCACATGTGGTTCTCTTTGTTGTGTGCTACAAAGCCTTCTAGTTGTTCTATGTATACCTCCTCCTTCAATTCTCCATTAAGGAATGCTGTCTTGACATCCATTTGATGGATCTGCCATCCCATTTGTGCTGCAAATGAGATTACAGCTCGTATAGAAGTATACCTCGCCACAGGAGCAAATGTCTCCTCATAGTCTATTCCCTCCTTCTGAGAGAACCCCTTGGCCACAAACCTCACCTTATATTTCTCGATGCTACCATCTGCACCATGCTTTATCTTGAAGATCCAGTGCGATCCAACTACTGCTCTATCAATTGGTCTAGGCACTACCTCCCATACATCATTCTGCATTATTGAGTTATATTCCTCAACCATAGCATCTCACCATACCTGATGCTTTGCAGCTTCCTGATAGCTGGAAGGTTCACTATCTACCAACTGGCTGACTAATGCCACATAGTCATTGAACTTGGCTGGTTGTCTCCTCTGTCTTGTACTCTTCCTAAGAGCTCCCACAGACTCCTGAGTATCCCTTTGTATGTCTTGAACCTCATGGTTCCTACTGCCAACTGTAGAGGATGAAATATCAACCTCTATATCATCTAGATGCATATCCTGCTGCACTAGTTGCTCCATACTCTGTGAATCTTCACTACCTGAGTCTATGCTTGTACTAGTAACTGTACTTGAGCTTTTTTGTGCTTGACTTGGACTTGGAGCTTTCGTTGGCTGCTCACTCTGATCATCTGCTAGCAAATCTCTGGATCTTCTAAACGCCTTGTCCTCCATGAACTTGACATCGCGTCTGACAATAATTCTTCTGGTCCCTGGAATGAACATCCTATATGCCTTTGAAGTTTCACTATACCCAACAAAGTACCCCTTCTCTGCAGTCTGATCTAACTTGGTACGTGTGTCTCTAGGAATAAGGCAATATGCCAAACTCCCAAATATCCTGAAGTGACCAACATCTGGCTTCTTCCCTGTGAAAGCCTCCTCTAGTGTCATTTTCCCTAGTACCTTGTGTGGAACCCTATTCTGAATGTAGACTGTTGTACTACACGCTTCTGCCCATAAGTAGCGGGGCATGTCCTGGTCATGTAGCATAGCCCTTGCTACCTCCGAAATAGAATGGTTCTTCCTCTCAGCAACTCCATTCTGCTGTGGATTGTAAGGAACAGTCCACTCTCTCTTGATTCCTTCTTTGGTACAGAAATCCTGGAAGTCATCTCCTTTGTACTCGCCTCCATTGTCTGACCGAAGAACCTTTATCTTCCTTCTTGTTGAGTTCTCCACAAGAGCCTTGAACTCTTGGAAGCGACTGAAAACCTCATCCTTGGTCTTCAAGAAGTATATCAAGGTCTTCCTGGAGAAATCATCAATAAAGGTAACATAATACTCATATCCTCTGAGAGACTTTGTTGAAATTGGTCCACATACATCTGAATGTACTAGATCAAGAACACTCGTAGATCTGGTGTCACTCCTTGGAAAAGATGCTTTCGTAAACTTTCCCAACACACATCCCTTACATACATCATCATGCTCTGTGCTCACCTCTGGAACACCTGTCACCGTCTCATGAAGCAATCTAAGTGCTCCAAGATGAATATGGCCCAAGATCTCTAGGGTTACTACTGCTCATGAGTGCCTTAGGAGTATCAAACTGCAACCTATAAAGGCGACCACTCCTAACTCCAATAGATACGGGTGATTTTCAATCTTTATGCTTAATCAAAACATGCATCCCTCTAAAGAGAACATTATACCCTTTATCCTGAAGGACAGATACAAAAACCAAATTCATACCTAAGCCTGGCACATGCAACACATCATGAAGAGGAATTACCTTTCCATTCTCCCTCTGAAGCTAAACAGTCCCTTTCCCAACTGAGTTGAGCTTGGACAAGTTCCCCATAGAGATCTGGATTCTGGTGTTCTCCTCCTTGTAGCTGGAGAAGTACTCTCGAACTCCTGTCATATGAAATGATGCCCCACTGTCTATATACCAGACACTCTGTGAGGTTGAGCTAATCATACAGGCTATGAGTGCAAACTCATCCTCCAATCTACTAGAGAGCTCCTCTGCACTTGCTGAAGCTGCCACTTGGTTCTTTCCCTTCTTATCTTTCTTCCTTTGTGGGCAATCACTGACATAGTGGCCAAACTCATGACAACCAAAGCACTTGACCTTAGATAGGTCCTTCTTCTTCTTTTCAATTTGTGAATTTGCTCCTTTGCTAGATCCCTTCTTTGTTTTCCCCTTTCCCGCTAGGGCAACATTTTCTTGTTCTACCTCACTTTTCTGACTCTTATTGTTGGCTCCATTGACAAGGCTTAGTCTAAGCTCCTCCTGAGTGAAATCACTCCAAAGTCGATCCCAACTTGGTAAGGTGTCTCGTCCATTAATAACTTGAACAAAGACATCCCACTGCTTAGAAAACCCATTTAGGGCTATTCTTACTAGCTCGTCTTCATTTGGCTTATCTCCAACAGCTGCTAACTCATCCTTGACAAGTCTAAGCCTGGTGAGGTAACTTGTAACATCCTCTCCTTTGTTCATCCGGGTATTCCTCAATTTTTCTCTGAGAATCAACTTCCGGTTAGTGGTAGCATTCTGGTATAGATTCAGAATGGCGTCCCACATCTTCTTCGCTGTATATTACTCTACGATATGTGGAACAACATGGTCCTTGACGCCATCAAGGATTATCCTCCTCGGCTTGGCATCATCCTTCTTGTATGCTGCAAATTGTATTGGATCTGTAGGTACAGCTACAGTACTAGTAACATATTCCTTGATACCATTCTCTTCCAGCAATAAAGAAATTCTGGCTTTCCAGACACCAAAATTTGAGGCACCATCCAATCTGTCCTGATCTCTCAAACCTGCTGAGGCCATCTCAAAGAAATAAAAGAAAATAATAACTCGAAAGAGGTCAAACTCAAATTTCTTTCCTTTTCTTAGGGTAAACCTTTTCTACCCTCAACAAAGCTCTGATACCATGTAGAAATTCTATTGCAGTCACTGATTATTAATCTCCTATCTCATAAAAATTATTTAACTGCTGAAAATAAATTTACAGCTGAATATCGAAAAATAACACAACTGCAACTTCACTAAAAATACGGAAAGAAATAAGCAACACAAGGACACAATATTTTTGGACAATCGTCCCTGGAAAAACCCCTAAGGGAAAACCAGTTCTACAGATGGAAAATATATTAATCTTCAGCAATATAAGAATTACAAAAGAATTCCTTGCCTCTTACTGGTAGAACTCCGACAAACTCCTAATATCTCCTACTGATATCCTCCACTGCTATATCAATGCTATCACTGTGCCTCTTGCTAACACTGCAAGACTATTTGCTATCACTGCAAGTTCTTCTCAAGACTTCTTGTTTTCCAAATGACCCATGACCCCTTTTTATACTACTCTATTGGAAAACCAACAGCCAAGATTAATTCAAACCAATGGCTGAGATTAAGACAACTCAATAACCAATAACTAATTTTGGCTATGAGGTGTCACCTAAAAAGAGCCACTATTAAATAACAATTGTTTTTATCCTAACAATACTTGTTTGACAAAAACAACCATTTTCTAATTCTAGGTCAGGACGAACAGCTGTCCAAAACTACCCATAACTAATGCTGTTATTTCTGGGTAAGGACGAATAGCTGTCCAAGCTACCCATAATTAACATATTTAATTGAAATAGTTTTGAATTTTGTCTATTATAATTTTAGATAGTATGGTTTCGAGTATTGATTTTAAAGTAGGGAATTATTTTATTTGCTCTATTATTGCATTTGAGTTTTTATATTATATTGATATATATATTTAGTAGGGGTTTTTAGTATACTTCTTAATGGGTTTTGGGTGCTAATAGTTTTGAGATCACCCATGCGTTATCTCAAGAATCTTCTTTATAATGGTTTTATTATAAATGTTAGTAATTAACTATTTAGTTATGTAACAAACCATTTAGTTAATTTTAAGTAAATGAGTTGATAGTAATTAATCAAGTCAATTATTGATTTTATTAAAATGATTGTTTTGTGGTGTATTTTTGTTCGGTTATACTTGGGGAAAAAAATTAATTCAAGATATTTGAATATAAGTTTTAATATTATATTTAATGATTTTAATTACTTTATGAAAATTAGCATTACAAACATTCATAAGTAGTGTGCAATGATTATTTGTGTTTTCTCATGTGATCACACTCATTTGCCTATGTCACCTTCCCAACTGTGGTTCTTTAAGTGAATGATGGTTTATGATTTGTTATTTATATGATCCTTGGTGTGCCCTTCTTGTGATGGGTGGATATGTGGTAAATTACTAGAGATTGGCATAGTTAATTTTGGATCACTTTGGATGTATCATTGGTTGATGTTTCATACTTTTTGTCTTGGAGTGTTTTTGAGTAAGCCTAGTTTCATAAGGGGGAGTGGCTCTCCATGGGGTCCGAGATCCAAAAGTGATTACTAGGATAACCCATTGGGAAAGTTTCTTAATAAGTGATAACCTAATAATGAATTAGGGGGTTGGGTAGATAAACATATTAAACAAGGTAATGTATGCCCTGCTAATGGCTTGAGTGCTCGTTTAGGCTCAAGATGAGGTGGGAAGGCCTAGAATGGCATGATTAACTACCTTGTCCTATTGAAAGGTATGTTGGTACTGCATAAGAATTGAATGGGGGTCAGGGGTTGAGAGAGGCTACAAGGATAATCCAGGATGGGTGCCGAGACCTATGGAGACCTGCGAAGATAACCCATATCAAGCTATGAAATGACACTCTCCCCTTGTAAGCACTAGTGTCCAGCTCCTATGTTACAACTTTTGGTGTATACTTGTTATATGATCCATCTATGTGTGTCCTCATTGTGACTTTACTCGGTGGAAATTCAGTTTAAACCATGTATTGCTTATCCTTTGTTTCCATGCTAGAGGGCCCTATTGTCATCTCGTAGCTCAGGGGGTGGGGCTTTTGGTTCCACATAGTTGGGTGGTTGATACCTTCTACCATTGGGACGTCTTCATGTTGAGCTATTTATTGTTCTTAGTGGTTCCTTGTTCATTTCTGTGTTAGTATATTCTTGTTGTAGATTATGTATCTTCATGGTGTTCATGTATTGAGGTCCTATATGATCCTTGTATTATGGCACATATTCAGATGTTATGTGAAGGACACCTTGATGTATTATGATGACAATTATATCATGTAATCTACATATTATGTAATTTTGTGACATGTTATTTTTTAATGTAGTCTGGATGATAGTATAACAACCTAATCGGGAAGTGATTTATGAATTACAAATATTGGAATTAAGATAGGAATATGATTTGTATCATATTTAGTTGTTATCATAGGAATTAAAAGAAATAGGATTAAATGAACATAGTATATTGAGTTAATGCACCTTTTATGATGAAGTTGTGTGGTATCATATCCTAAGTGAATAGATTATAAATGATGGGTATTAACTAGTGAATTAATGTTTTTAACATAGAGTAGGGCGTGGTATGCATGGTACTTGATAACTCAACTTCATGTTAGGGAATGAGGAGGATTAACGAGTAACCTAATATCTTGGTTTTGGGAAAACTATAAATGAATGTTTGCGAGCATTTAAGGAATTACTACCTTGGTGTCCTATATGCATTGGTAGACATTAGCATCCTCTACTTCGGCATTATTATATGTGATGGATATCATAATGTATTATTATATGACCGTGGTATGTATTTTTCATGTTAACATAGATATAGTTTATTATCATGTATTTAATGAAATTAAATTGATAAAAATTATTATAAGAAATACATGTCCTGATTTATATACTTATGGAACAAATTATGCATAGGAAATGATCCTTTACATTTAATGAATAATAATTGATTGTTCTCAATGTATGCTCATTGATGCAAATGTTAGGTAAATGAATGAACCTAGTAATTATGGAAATGAACCTAGTTGATTATGGATAAATTTATTAATGAATTGATTAGACTTCTTTTATTGGAAATGACACTTAAGATAGTGGTGGTAATTGAATTCAATAATGATATCATCTTAACTTAGTTGCATTGACTGCTATGTTATTAATGACATTTAGTTGCCCTAGAGTATAAGGCTTGTTAGGATTAACTTATGTTTCCCTTAAAAGTTATTAATATACATATTTAATCATGTTTAATCATGTGAATGTACCTTCATTAAGTTGTAAATTGGAAAAAAAAATCTCTTCCATTTTTGTAAATAGAGTCTAGCTTATTTTTCTAGGGTTTCGAGGAAGGCATTACATCGATCTTCATATTTTCAGCAAAAAATTATGTAATTTGTGTATAAATACAACTCCCACCCTTATTTAAAAATCTCATAATCCATCACATCAAGCAAATTCTAGTTAAGAAAATAAATAAGGCATCTTCAAAGTATTAGAAGAGAGATATGCACTCAAGCATTCAAGTTAGCAATCATGTTCAAGTTTATGTCTACTTTCATGAATGAAGTCATGAGTTAACTCCTGTCAAGAAACATCAACTATTCTTGAGGATTCAACGTAAGGAAATTCATAGAAAAGGTATTATTTATCAATTTAACATATCCTTAATGTTTTTAGCCTTTGTCATACCAAGGGTTAGCTCTCTTTTCTAATCATTGTAGGTGTAGTGGATATTAATTCATACCCAAGGTTTGACTTAGAAAAAATATTGTAAAACACAACACTTCCCATATTTTATGCATGCAAGTTACAAATTCAAAAACCAAAATTTGCACAATTGCAAAGAGCAGGCTAAGACATTTAGTTCCATATTTTGAATAAACAAAAATCCCTAGACTATGCTGATTTCCACATGTGACAAATGTTTTTTGGCTGAATTTTGGAGGGAGTTATTTCTAGGGCATCCTAATTGATAATTTTATGTTTTAGCTAATAGAAACACCTTTAGGTCAAGGGCTCCTAGCACACTTGACTAGCAATTTTATCTCTAGATTTCAGCAATAGGTTCCTCTCCATATCTCATTTCTTAATTTATGCTTCTGAGTTGACTTTTTGTTCTATATCTTTTTATTTATGATGAATCTTATTGATTTATTAGTATTTTACCCATTTCTTGCACAATTTCATATGCAATCATATCAATGAAAAATACAACAATTAATCATTAGTTCCTAGATCTCTTAAGGGACTAAAATTGGGCCTAGTCAATTACTCTCCAATTAATGTAGGATTGGAAATGATTCCGATTTTGCATGTTTTAATATAGTGAAGTCTTTTTTCCCCATATTTCACCTATATCTAGTGTATATCTATCATACATGTAATGGAAAGTGCGCAAGCCTAGAAATTTTAGTTGCATAAATATCATTGAAGTTTGAACATTCTTACATTTTCTCACATGTTTCCAAAAAAATTCCCCAAACACCCTATATTAAATCATTTCGAAGGTAGACATTTATATATCATCTCTAATATTAATAGAACATGCGAGAGAATATTTTCTAGTCCATCTTAATAATTGAGATTTGTTTTTAATATAACATGACTATATACATTAATTCCTTGTGCTTAAAGGTAATGAACATATACAATTTTTTATTGGATTGAAGATTTTTCCAACACTTCATCTATATATAGGAAGCTAGTTATCAGAGGTGTTTCTATGTAATTGGCTTTGTATTTATATAATTGAGTAAGAATTTTAAAAAATATTTATATATAGTAGGGCTTGATTTATGAATAATATGAATTACGAGAAATAGGCTTATTTCAATTAAATCTATTATAAATTGAATATGCTTCTTTTAATGTCAATTTCGTTGATTAACAATAGGGCATATAGAATATAGAGAGAGTCTTAGAGAGGTATGATATAACACTGATCTATCCATATAATGTTAGTGGGGTTGCTCATGTTGGATCTCAAATCCACTTGTCCTAAACTAGAACATGATTTGATTTTCAAAGATAGATGTTGTCAACATGAAAGTAAAATAAAGGTTCATTTATAGATTATGGAGGGTTTAAGGTTAATTGAAGAGAGTGGATATAAACTCTCCTACAATTTGGGCTTGGATCAAGCCCAAGGGGTTGTTATTAGACTTAACCTTTAATAAGGTATTGGCATAGAGAAAAGATGAATATATAATATACAAATTGTAATGATATTTGAATGAAAGTTTTGATTTCAATTGTTATAATTAAATCTATGACCTCTTATATAGCTGATAAACATTTGCAAACATGATCCATTGAAAATGATTTCTTATATGAATTATGCTAAATATTTCCTTTATACCTTTAATCATAAAATTCATAGAAACCTACTTAGAATTCTAAATTATTGGCTATATATTCTCACTTTTCTAAACGCTATCATTGGTCAAATGTTTCCAAAATGGGTACCTAATCATTGGTTAGAGAGTCTTAGTTCTCCATAAAAGATATAACATCAAAATACAAAACATGCTTCATAATTTATCAACGCATTGCAAAAATCTACTTGAAATGCACATTAGGCCATTACAACGTTGGGAATAAATTAAAATACAATTAAATTTGCCAATTTGTAATGTAAGTATATCGGCAAGTGTGGTAAGGGTAAACAGGATTTTCAAATCCCTAGAAAAACATATAAATGTTACTCAAGATAGGTTGGATTGTTAAAGCGTATAATTCTAGATAGCTCTAGGAATTGAAGTCTATAGAAATAGTAGATTAAAACCAAACCCCCTTCCGAAATGAACCAAACTATTCATTACATAGCTCAGAGGAAAACCGTAAACAGTAGCACTACAAAACGTCCAATATTAACAGCCCTTGCACAATCCACCTAAAAATTGGGTGCAACAAATTGATACAAACATTAGGCAGTTAAGGAGGAGTGTCCACTGTACATATCAAAGTGAAGACGAACTCTCTCCAGTACCTGCAACAAACCGACCTTCTGCACAGATAATCCACTGTAGCATCCTTTACATTTCTCTGAAAACAAACAAGCTTTTCTGTTACAAGCAGAAATAATATCGCTCATTTCGTAATACATATTCAAAATGAAATATGGTCATTTAAAACTGAAAGATATAAAAGACCACCCCGACCCATCTGAAAGCTACTACCTAAAGCGAGAGAGATACTCTGCCTCCCTCAGAACTGAAGCATATAATCTAAATATCTATGTTTTAACCTAATATATCGTTCCCATACACAGCAGGGTTTTTCTTGTGTGTTTTGATCGAAAAAACTATTCAGTGTTTCCATCCTTATTAATCTTCGAAAACATTACAAAACAGTACAACACCATGCATTAAAATTAAGCTGTTTAATATTCTTTGAAATGTGACAGGTCCATTAATAAATACGTCATCCTTTTGTTTAGAATGCAATTTTTTGTTCCAAAGAAGTTGCCTTCACTTTCTGCAAGAGGATCAAATGGGTTTTTAGTACTTTCCATTATCTGTTCTGCAATTTTTATATGCCGGACTATATCTCACATCCATTGGAGTAGACCCCACTTATCTCCAGATAGAAGACTCCAAGAAACACTACAATCAGTCTTATACCGTGTATTTCAAATAGGTCACTATTTCACACGTGAATTATAACTTTTGCAGACTTACAAGTTAGAGGATCTTGCCTATAAGAGACATTCTTAAACACAAACGGTAAAGACCCAGTTGATTACTTTCATGAAGGAAAATATAGCCTTGAATAAATTAACAAAAAACCATCGCTCTAGTCGATCAACCCAAATTCATCTGTAAATTTAAAAGGCTACGCTATGTTATATTTTGAACAAGTAACAAACATCCATATTTAATTGCATTTATTCTGGTTCCAAAATAGACCTTCCCAACAGTATGTTAGCCACAGGTTAGTCAATCACAACTGTTAATTATAAAATCGATGATGTTAATTAATCCGTACTATCGTTTAAGAAAGGTGCTTGCGACTGCAATGACTTGTTATTGCAATTGCATTGTCCGTCACTACCACTGCCGAAAACATAAGCATCCCATGCTCTAAGGAGGTGGAGATATTTTGAGAAATGAAATGAATACAACTGAACGTTTTCAATAATTCCATTGTTTTACAAAATATGTAACCGGCAACCACATTTTCCCCGTGTACTCTTTGTCGTCCAGTTGCGGCGCATTTTGTGTCATTTTCCGCCGACGTACTCTGTTGAAAAAGTTTCGGCGCATTTTGTAGCATTCTCCGACCACATTCTGTTTTGACCAACCTGCGGCGCATGTTAACAAGTTCTCCGCCCACGTAGCCTCTGTTGCCCAAATTGCGGCACATTTTGTAGCATTCTCCGACCACATTCTCCTTTGACCAGGCTGCCATAGAGCAGAAAGCTTAGGTTGCGAAACTTCACTGAGCTTGCCTTAGACCAGAAAGTTTGGGTTCAGAAAATTCACCGAACATTGAACATTCCTGCCTTTTCTCACACCGTACCACAAAAATATAGCCGAAGCACCTTGTACTAAAGTATTTCGAATGTAGGCGTTTGAAGATGCCACATCTCATCTTAGTGGGGACATAATATTTTTTATTTAGTCCATCTTAATAATTGAAGGTTCTTTTTTCTATCTTTTCATATTGTAGAGAGGATTTTCTATCTTTTCATATTGTAGAGACGATTTCCACCTTCAAAGGTGTCAACACATCTGTTGAGTCTAGTGGGTGGTCAGCTTCTGGTGGTGATAGTGGTTAGCCGGCTTCCATTGGTTGGTTGGGTTTCTTCAAAAGTTTCATGGGCTTCAAGTCTCACATTAATCATAACGAGAAGAAAGAAGAGGCTGCTACTGAAGAAGGGTGGTCCCTGTTAGACGACAACATTGACCCTGCCGATGCATGGGGTCTTAAGGATGACAAACATCTGCCTTCTTTTGTCATTGCTTTAACTCCTTAGTGGTTGCTCTTTGTGTTTTTTTCTCTTTGGCCTTGGCCTATGTTTAATGTGTTTTTTGCCTATCTGGGCTCTACCCGTTTAACTCATGAGGGATGATCTCGTATCCCCTTACTTTTTTTTGCAAATAGTGTACTCTATCCTAATAAAAAGAAATGGCTACTACTGATAAAACAAGTTCCCTTTTCATATAGTGTTTGTTAGCATTAATGTCGAATGATAAACCTTTAATGGATAGGTCAAACTCTTTATCTTGTTTCAAGTTTTATAAAATTGAAGATCTTTCCAATCTTTATTGGTCATCGATTTATATAATTGAATAGACATTTAAAAAATGTTTATATATAGTTAGATTAGTCTTATAAATAATAATGTTAAAGAAAAATGGATTTAATTTGATAGAGTTCACTATGATGAGCATGTTTTTTCTTAATATCAATTTGATCTAACAATTGTAGGGCATATAGAGTAAATAGAAAGTCTTAGAGAGGTTTATTCAACTACTAACCTATTCATGTAGTTGGGGCGAGGTGGCAGTTGTTGGGTACCAAAAGTACAATTCTAAAATCCTAAAACTTGATTTTATTTTTAAAACTAGGGGTTGTCAACAGGAAATTAAAGTTAAGGTCCATCCATAGTCTATGGAGGGTTAAAGACCACTTGATAAAAGTAAATAAACTCTCCTATAATTTGGGCTTACCTCAAACCTAGGAGGGTATTCCTAGAGATAAATTTCAATAATATTTTGGCATAACATAAAAAATGAACATATATTAAAAGTCAGTGATATTCAAGTGTAAGTTTTAATTTCAAATGTTGCAACAAAATTTATAGCCACAGTATGGAAGAATATGAGGGGACCCTCGAATGAAACATGTTGATGTTATTTATATTTATTTTGTGTGAATTTAAATTTAAAAATATCACATGGTTTGGTTTTCATATAAAATGTGTGAGAAACAAGAATAAAAGTACTTTTTTTTAGCATAAGATTATTTTTATTTTTCTAGTGATTTCATTCTCATGTTTTTAGCTTGGTTTTAAATGCTTAATCTTATTATATTGCAGTTTTAGAAATATACACAGTTCTTGTTGTAGAGCATTCCAATAGTTTTTATAGCAGTTTTTAGTAGAATTCTTGTAGGAGGTTTAAATGAGTGCTTTTATTTTCTAGTTACATTTTATTCACACTTACCTCCCTACCTACAACCCTTTCACATAAGCACTATTCCATTCTCATGTTTATGATATCATATCAATATAGACAAAATTAAAATTTAGTTATAAAACATTAAATCTATATGATTATTTACCCTAGTTTTTTTCCTATTAATCATCACTAATTGAATAAATAATTCAATTTATTCTAGTAATATTATAAAAAATTAGTACTATGATAGAAGATGTAAACCTAACACAATCAAAAATTGATAAATCTCAAGGATTGGCCTCAACTAACTAGACTCTGAAGAAGTGAAATCTAATATTGCATTCAAAATATAGTTTGGAAGATAATATTTTAGTGAAGGTTGTAAGTTAGTCTTAGATCCAATTTTAATGAACTCAAGAAGATTGGTTTTTTACATGCCTAACTTGTCCTTCCGCTTCTCATTTTTCTAACTAATTTCCCCTAGAATTAGTTTTAATTTCTCCATCTACTTCTTAGTTCAATAATTCATTACTACTAAGATTGTAACCCTTTCTAATTCCTTGTTATCTATCTCATTGCATATTCTATCTTCACTATTTTAAAATTTTCTTCGCCATTTATCCTCTCATTTACAAGTTTCTCCATTTTATATTTATCACAAATAATCTCTCCTACCTTTCAAATTTTTTTCAAGTTTTCAACTTTCTCTTTATGTACATTTAGGGCCAAATTCGGGCAAACCAATCCCTAGTATTTGGATGCAAATTTCCATTACATAATTCTTGAAGTGGTTGGGCAAGAAACCTTTTTCCATGTCAACCTGTTTCGAGTTCTACACCTTCAAATGCTTGAGAGAGGTATATAAGCAAGGTATCCTCCTCATTTTGGTTAAGTCCACATCAATCATTAAGGAAGAATTGAGATCATGCATTCAAGGAATTTAAACTCACCATATCCTTCATTGTGGCAAGCTTCAACACTATTTATGCAAGCATGTCTTTTATGATTTCCCTTTAGGTTTTTTGTGTGGAGTCATGCTACTGCATTAATATTTATGGTCATATAAAATGAAGAATTTGCATCATCTAGGTACAATAAATTTCTATTCTCAAATTAGCCTCTACTATATATCAACATGGTTTCCTTCCTTGTTCAATTCAACTCAAATTCAAGGTTGATTTTAAAATTGGGGTTTGACTTATGTAAACTTATTAAAAACTACGTACAGGATAATCAGGAGGAGAGATAAAGTCTACAATTCATAAATGCTGAATGAAAACATACAACATGATTGTCAACTCCAATGCTATAATCTTGAGTTTACTTCAGCTCTAATGTTTGGAAGAAGATAGATTTCTTTCTCACTTGAATTTTATAGGATGTAATTGAGATCTTGAATTTATTAGGTTTGAAATCAGAGGGGTAGACCTCCTTTTATACATGCTTGGTTGAAATGTTTTTTAATTTTTTGACATGAGTTGACACAAGATCCAAGTTCCTGCCCATCTCAAGTTACCCTTGAGAGGCCCCCAAATGGGCCCTAAATATGAGGACCAAAGAGAAGGCACTCTGGTCCCTAGGGACTAAGGCACCAATGCTCTGGTCTTGACCAATCAACGAATTAGAATTTTGGAGAGAGTGTAGGTGTTGAAAATATTGAGTTTGGTGTGTGGTGTGAGTAGAATGAGGGCTCCAATAAAGCCTCAAGGGATGAACACAAAGATGAGGGACCAAATAAGGAAAGAATTATAATGGAGTAAAATTTAGGATGCTACAAGTCATTTTTCAAGTACCACCCCAGTGAAGGATCATTGAATCCACTTTGTGCTTGAGTCTTCTTGAGCCTAGTAGATCATCTAAACCTTCCAATTGTGAGGTAGTGCATGGAAATAGGTTCCTTGTTTGCATACATAAATGTGGAATTCCATTTCCCCACCTTACATTTTGGTGAACCCAATGCTTCTTACACTTCCATATCTTCTGATTTTGGATATGATATTTCATAATTTTATTGCATATATTAAGTGAGCATTTCATTGGTTACAAATTTAACATTCCATATTAGTTTTTGGTTGATCATAAGTGCATATGGATTTCATATCTTATTTTGATAGTTCGATTTCAAGTTACATTCAATATGTTCATAATATTCCTTTTCATGCATATTATGATAACTTAGTTCTTCCTTTCATTCATAGTTATTATTTACCCTCTCCCAAAATTGGTGCAACCAATGAGGGCACATTGGTGGACAAAGAGAATATGAACACTAATTTCAAATATCTCTCTCCTAAAGATGAAAATTTATAGAATGATGTTCATCCTTCTCCTAAATTGTACCTCCCTCATAAGGACTATTTAGTGAAATGGGATGATAATGTAGCTACCTTTTCTACTAATATAATACCTTCTTTTCATTTAAATGAACTTCACCCTAGAGATGGATTTTTAAGGAGATATGATTGTCTCTTTCCTAAAGCTTGTCTTAATTATGAAGGTACCTTAAAGCAAGAAAAATATACCATTTCCCATCATTATAATGTTTCTAATATTTTTTTCCAAAAAATGAAGAACCTAACCAAGACCAAATCAATGCCATTCATGTTGCTGAGAATCCTAAAGTTGTTGTCCACCTTCATGTCAAGATATCTTTAAACCTCAATAGAAATCAAAAAATATTATCAAGGGTAGAGTGAATCATCAACCTAATTATCATGTAGTACATTAATGAAGTTTTTACTTTCAAAGATGACAAGATCATACAAATTGAAGTACACTATACTTTATTTCTTCCTACAATCATCTCTCTAATTCAAACAAATGCACCATCTCCTACTAAATGTGTTCCTATAGAGGAACTCTTGGAGGATGATTGGGGGTCATTAGATTTCACACCCCATTTGCTGGAATCCATAAACACTGAGAGGGGGGGGCAGGGTGAATCAATATTTTATAATTTACAAACCTATTAGGTTGATTCTTAAACCACCAGATGCATAATAATGAAAGCAAAATGCAGAAACCTAAAGGAATCAACCACACAACCATAAGACCAATATTTTTACATGGAAAAAAGGAAAGGGAAAAACCACAGTGGGATTTGAACCCACAATATTATTATCTTATGCCCAGAAGTATGATAATATTACATAAGGGGAATACACTTGCATTTAGGTACACTTCCTAGAGCTCACTGGTCAATTATATAAGAGGGCAACAACTCATCAACGAATATGTTGACATAGGTTGACACCTAGTATGGTGCCTATACCTTTGGTAAATCTTTTAACGAATAGTAATATTTTTAACAAAATATCAAATTATTTGTAGTTGACATGCATAACCTCAATTTGTTTTTTGACACATAGGAATTGTCATTTGGTTCCCTCATCCAGTTATACTTCTCAAAACATAAAACATTTGAGGAATTTTGTTGAGAGAATGCCAAGGGGGGAAGCTACTTAGAAATTGTATAAAAGGTGTCATTTTTTATTGAATATGTATGATGTCAAAAAATATTTATTGGTTTGACTTCGTTGTAATTGGTCTATTGTATCTTCTTTCTCACTCCTATTGTTTGTACTTATATCTCACCTTTGGGAGTCTTAAATTACACTATGACATGTTTGGTTCTTATATTCATGTTTGTCTTGCTTTAGTTTAACATACAACCTTATGACCATACATTATGAGGTCAAGTCATCATAAATTCCATACAAGCGTGCTCCCTTTTAATGATTTTTTGTGTTGATAATTACATTCTAAAATGAATTCACATTAGCTTTGATTTTCTATCCAACCATTCAGTTTAATTTAATCTAAGTTCTTCTATTGTAGCAATGCATTATTCATAAATTTAATTTTTAACTAAAATCTATATTATTTCTATTATTACAAACGATATTAAATTAAATAAATAAAAAATAGAAGATAGTATATTTTTTGCATACTTTTTGTGTAGTACATAAGGTCAATTGGTAAGCCATTTATCAAATGATGTTTTATGTGAAACAAGGTGTCAATGGAGAAGTGATAGCCCAAAAAGATGATGAGACCAATAGTCATGCATAAGAAGCTCTCATACTTGTGCAGCTGATATTACGTGACATGATTGATTGTTTTTTACAACTCACCTATAGATATTCACCCAAAGAAACAATTTGATCTCCACATGTTACTTTGGTCTTAGTCCTAGGATACGATGTGGGTATAGAAATTGTCGGTGCATTGAAGAAATTCAAATGACCATTTTTGCATAAACAACACCATTTTCTAAGTGACCTACCATTGGTCTTAGTCCTAGATCATAATTCCTTACCCCTCTCTTTCTCACTTTTATCCCCTCTATCTCTCTATCTTTTTATCCCTCCCACTTCTTTAACCAGATTACCTTCCCAATTTAGTGGTTTTATTTCAATTGTGTTTGGATCTTTCTAATTTGATGCATGTTTGATTTGAAGTTCTTAGCTATCTATTGAAACCTATACTTCATAAATATCATTTGATAAATGGCCTACCGATTGACGTCATTATTACACCAATGTATGCAAAAATAAATTCAAATTTACACTTAGAATTTAATTTCTACACCTCTTCGGTGTACCTATTGCACACCAAGGTGCAATTACTAGTTTACTCTCTATACAAGAATTATTGATGTATCATTTGTAATTCAGTCTAGTACTATAACTTTACTTCTTATACCTAAAGCTACATAAAATATAAAGGAGTATGTCATCATTAAATAAGTACATAGTACTTAATTCAAAATATATTTGTGGGACCTAGTTTGTACTTAAACATTTACTATAAAGTACTAAAGCCAAAATATGTCTATATCACCCTTTTAGAGAGATTTGACACATTACTACTTTTGAGAAGATAAAAAATGGATTGATACTACATATTTGTTTACAAATTTATTTGATTCTATTTATCACAAGGAAAATCATTTGTAATTCAGTCTAATGCTATAACTTTACTTCTTATACCTAAAGCTATATAAAATGTAAAGGAGTATGTCACCATTAAATAAGTACATAGTACTCAGTCCAAAATATATTTGTGGGACCTAGTTTGTACTTCAACATTTACTACAAAGTATTGAAGCCAAAATATGTCTATATCACCCTTTTAGAGAGATTTGACACATTACTACTTTTGAGAAGATAAAAAATCGATTGATACTACATATTTGTTTACAAATTTATTTGATTCTATTTCTGACAAGGAAAATCTTGATATATCAATTTATGGTAAAGAAAAAATCTATGAAAGTTCATATAAAACACCACTCCTACGTATCATGACAAAATATAGCATCATGTTCACTAAATAATCATTGGATGGCAATGAATAAGGGTCTAACATATATACTATAAATTCATTACAATAATTGAAAGTAAACATCTAAAACAAATGTAAGTACTAATTTTACTATTGGGCAAAAATTTGTAGTTATGTCCTACTTTTAAAAAAGACGATGAAAATTTTAAATCACTAGAAAGTGACATAAACATTTTAAAATGTAAATTTAGTGAGATGTAAACAAAAATTGTGTGTATGCAATAAATCAATTTTTGACAAAATACATGAAGTATTTGACATTAACTTTATTAAAGATTTTATTTTAATTTTTTAGTATATATTTAATTTGCAGCTTTACTACATATATATTTTTCTATAACTCGTGAATGGTGGAAGTAGTGAAAACTTAAATAGTTTAATGTGATAGAAAGAGAGGATTTCTTGGTCATTATTGATAAGTATTATGTGGGATAATATTATTAAGGAGGATTTCTTGTATCTTTTTTTATGTTATAGTTCAAATTTTGAGTCATTGGTCATAGTGCTAGAAATAGACCGTTGTTACTGGTTCCTACATTAATTAAATATAATGAATCTTAATATTTACTCCTACATGATCATGCATCTTATGGTTCCCTAGGATAGTGGTTCAATTTTTATTATTTTGTAGATCTAGCAATAGTGGTCTTATACAATCTTTTAAGGTCAACAACATCCTCTTAAACAAAATTGGAGATTTTCTTATGAAATACTTAAAGAAAATATGTGAGGCAATTTTCTTGAGATGGGGTATTATGTTTATCTAATTGAAATGTACAAAAAGTGGTCCTAGGCTAACATGTGCATTAACCTAGAATTGATTCCTTTTGACATGCATATTATTAAAAGAGTTGTGAATGGGTTTGATTTCAATCCTCAAGGGAGAGCCAAATTGTCCTTGATTGACACCTAATATATTATTGTGTTATGTATTTTGAGAGATTGGTGGATGTAGTAAACTAGGCTAAAGAATGTAATTTTTAATAAGATTGCAAAAAAAAAAGCAAAAACTTATAAATAAAATGTAGGATAGAAAGGTAGATATAAAATGAAAGTGTAGAGAAAAACTTATGACTGCAATCTGGGTTTGACTAGATAGGATAGGGTCACTAGGTAGTGGAGCCCATAAATAGATTTTTGTAGATGCTAATGTCAAAAACCACATCAAGATCCTTTAAGTTACACTAAAGTGCGGTAAAAAAAAGATGATACTAACATTGGGTACTATATTCCTAGGATTTTGGGATTTGTAAAGTCTAGAATTGTGTGTATAAGTTTTCTTTGTCCATTAATATCACTATCATAAACTAATTCCTTTGCATGTTCACTTGCACACATAAAAGAGTGGAAAATTGTTGTGTTGTATAAGGGCTTGTCTAAGTCAAATCCCATATTTGTGTTCCAACACACACATTAGAAAATGAATAGTTATGTTATGATGGTAATTATATCTTATCTTAATCCAATTAATTTTCCCTCATGTGAAACTAATGATTTTTTTGAACCTTAATATATAATAGTTATTTCCAAGCTTAAACTATACTTTATAGTAGATGATATGGAAGTCCTAAATTTTGTTCTGAGAATCAAAAGTCAAAAGATGTTAGGCATGCTTATATAGATTAATTTTATGGTATGGATTTCTATTCTAGTAGTTGAACTATAATTTCATAGTGGGTGTGTTCCTACTAAGAGTTTGTTTAGCTATTTTTGTTATATTGTTCATTGTTAGTAGTTTTTTATCTATTATAAATCCCTTGGAAGCCTAAATTCCCTTCTTAATATATTAAATAAAATTTAATTTCATATATACATTTTTTCTTGGCTATTTTATTTTATCAAATGATAATCTTAAGAACTGTAGCAATGAGTTTTCCATAGTTCACGAAAATAATAGTAAAAAAAATATTTTTGTGAATTTTTTTTGGATGAGGCCTTAAAATGATGATGATAGATCACTAAATATAATCTAAAACATGTTGATAAGAGAACTTAGAAGTTGAATCCAAAAACTCTTACAATTAGCTTTTTAAAAAAAAACTAATATGATTAATAGAATTATTCTATTGAGTAATTAATCTTTTTTAATTTATAAATATAGGGAATTTTATTTTATTGACATAAGTGATAAAAGAAGAAATTATAAATATTGATAATATATATCAAAGATAATTCTTTCAATTATATTAATAATTAATGACAAAAATAAACTTATTAAATAATTACAGTTGTATTATATTTACATTTAAGGAGTGGGCTATGACTTTTGCACAGTGGACTACAAATTTTTCACGCTATGCAATTTTTGAAAAATTTGCTGACCAATGGTAGTTTTTGGACCCAAGCTTTGGAGATTTTTTTGTTACCGGTATTCCTAATATGACATCTTTGTAAGTTGTTCCTAAAGTTATTGTTTTGATATTAGTATAGATGCCAAGCTAACAATATGAGAGGGGGGGGGGGGTGAATCATTCAAACTTAATCTTCAATAAAAACAATAGATTCAACCTCGGTAACCTTATCAGAAAAACAGTAATACATGCAGACCCATAAATAGATAAGATCACAAACATATAACACCAGATTTAACATGGAAATCCAAATAGGGAAAAACCACTGTGGGATTTTGAACCCACTAAGAAATATACTCTTCTAGAGTATGCTCGGTTAAAAGCAAATCCTGTTAAAGATTACAAACACATTGACCCGGTTAAGGGATTTCCCTCAGATCTGTTAGGATCTTCACTTTGTTAGAAGTGACCTTGTTAAAGGATTTCAAACACTCAATAAGAATGTCAGCTTGCTAGAGGATTTTACAAATAAGACTATTAAGTCCACTCGGTTAAGAGATTTTTCGCTACTTCTCAAAATAACACTAATAAAAATATGTCTGCAACTTCACATCTAAAAATGTTGAAGCAGATTCTCATTTGCTCAATACAATCAATTCATAGGACTTATCTTGTCGCTCTGCTAAGCTCTATACTCTGTTATCAAAACAGGTCTTCAAGCTTCTGTGCTCAGTAATGACTATGTAGCATCCATGTGCATACACTTGCCCACATGCATTGTTTATCAATAGCTTCCTATTTATAAACAATCTTCCAACCGCTTAATCTCCTTGATCACATTTCCAATGATCAATCATAGCCATCAGATCTTTAATATTGTCCAGGTTCAATGTATTCTTCGACCTAAAAATGTTTTACCCTGCCTCAGAACTTGCATTTTCACCTTGGAACTTGTGTTAGGGTATTGCGGTTCAATCTGAGCTGTAGATCTTCCTGCCAATCTTTCTTTACCTTAGATTCTTTAACAATCTTCATACACAGCTTACCAATCATTTAATCTGCTCCAGCTCATTAGCTTCCTTCATTAAATATCACATGTAAACATTTAATGCATTTTGTTATAGCTCAGTTGTAACTCGGTAAATACTAAACTTCAATTGGTAGACATTTTGCCTTCATTAACCGATAGCGATAACCTTAGGGTTTACCGACTAGGTTCTTTGCTCGGTAACATAGTATAGTATTAACCTTTCAAACAATAGCATATGTAGGATATCAAAAGAATATAAACATCATGATCTCATCATTGTCTAACTCGGTAATAGCTGCCCATTGAATAAATTATCCCCTTATTCATCATATTCTTTCTGTGTCTTTTACCGACATCTTTATACTCATCAAATCATACTTCTTAAGATATGGCAACATCATACTAAATTAGAAAATCAATTTCTTGACATCAATGACAAAATAATAATATTAAGATAGTAATCATCCTTAATTAGTTATATCCATAGTCATCAACAACCTTCTCAATATCCTTATTGAAATGCCAACAATCTCCCCCTTTGGAATTGATGGCAAAACAAATTGATTTGACTTTATTGATTCAGATTCAGATTGTTGTGAAATTCTTAAATGCTCTCCCTCTATCATTAGTCTTCTCCCTGGTTCTGAAATGTAGTCTTCTCCTTCGGTCAATAGACTTCTCCCCCATACATTAGTCTTCTCCCCCTTTGACAACAATACCAAAAATGAAAAGAACTAAAAACATAATTTCTTCCTCTAAGAAGTGAATTTGGTGCTGTTATGTATCAATTCAGTCTCGGTTAGAGAATTTTGTCTACAATTCCTATTCCCTATTTATTGTTTCCTGCACACCTTTAGAAAACCTCCTAAAGTGTGTAAATCAACATCAACTCCTAAAAGATATTCTGTAGAGTCATCGAATTGATGCTTTCATGGAACTCGGTCAGTGAATGGAAGATAGGGGTAGGACCCCTCACTGACTTCTAAGATACTCAAAAGTGTCCTTTGGTAGTGGCTTGGTGAAGATGTCTACAATTTGTTCCTTTGTGCTAACATACTCCAAAACCAGTTTCTTCTCTTGAACTTCTTCTCTAAGATAATGATATTTGATAGAGATGTGCTTTGTCTTAGAGTGCATAACAGGATTCTTTGAAATGTTAATGGAACTAGTGTTATCACAGAATATAGTTACTAGCTTGGTAACTTGCTCATTTATACCTTCCAACAATTGTTTGATCCATGCTATATTGGTGCAATTCAGTGCTGCAACAACATATTCAGCTTTTGTTGTTGACTGAGAAACACATCCTTGTTTCTTGCTAAGCCAACTCACTAGTCTTTCTCCTAAAAAGAAAGCTCTTCCACTTGTGCTTTTCCTGTCATCAATGTTGCCTACCCAATCAGCATCAGTATAAACTTTTAAATCAAAAACATTTTCTTTCCGATATACTAAGCCATAATCTTTAGTGCCTTTTAAGTATCTAAAAATTCTTTTGATTGCCGTCATGTGTGTTTCCTTAGGATCTGTAGAAAATCTTGCAACAATACCTACTGCATGTGCTATATCTAGCCTACTATGAACAACATATTGCAACTTTCCAATCATAGATCGGTAAAGTGTCTCATCAACAAATGCAGATTCATCATTCTTTGATAGTTTACAGTTGGTAGTCATAGGAGTACTTACTGGTTTTGAATCCTCCATTCCAAATTTCTTCAAGATTTCCTTTATGTACTTGGATTGGGTAATGAAAATCTCATCATTCATTTGCAGTATTTGCAGACCTATAAAATATTTTATCTCACCAATTAATGACATCTCAAATTCTTTACTCATTTCATTTCCAAAGTTCTTGCATAGAGAGTCATTTCCACTAAAGATAATATCATCAACAAATATGGCTGAGATCAGTATTCCATTTTCATCATTTCTCATGTACATATTGTTGTTTTCACTTGTTCTTATAAAACCAATTTTGATCAAATATGAGTGCAATCTCTCATACCATGCTCTAGGTGCTTGTTTCAAACCATATAAAGCTTTGTTCAATTTACATACTTGATCATTATTTTCTCCTTCAATAAATCCTTTAGGTTGTTCAATGAAAACTTCTTCTTCTAATATACCATTTAGAAATGTAGATTTGACATCCATTTGATATACCTTGAAATTCTTGTAAGCAACATATGCCAACAATGTTCTTACTCCTTCAAGTCTTGCCATAGGTGAAAAAGTCTCACCATTATCAATTCCTTCTTCTTGGGTGTAACCTTTGCAAACTAGTCTTGCTTTATTCTGAATGACCTCACCTTTTTCATTTAGCTTGTTTCTGAAGATCCACTTTGTACCGATTACAGTTTTGTCCTTCGGTCTTTGGACCAGTGTCCATGTGTCATTCTTCTTGATTTGATCAATCTCTTCTGTCATAGCATTTATCCAATCTTCACTGTTAAATGCTAATTTCACTATTCTCGGTTCAAATTCAAATATTAGACATGTGTTCTATCTCAGTTTGTTCCTTGTCATTACTGGATCATTCTTATCTCCTATAATCTGACTTGGTGCATGATTCCTTCTAACATACTTGGCTAATATAGGCTTGGTAGGCTCTGTATGATCTTCTTCATGACTCGGCAACTGGATATTCTCTTCATTTTCTTTAGCAGTCTTCTCGGTAGGACTTCTCGGTTTTACATAGACAGATCCTTCATAATCTTCTGGTACTTTGGAGTTTCCTTCATCATTTCTTTCTGTAAATTCATCAATTTTCACATTTGCACTTTCTATTATTTTGTTAGATGATTTGATCAGACATTTAAATGCTTTGCTTCTAGAAGAATAACCTAGAAATGTTCCTTCTCCACTTTTCTGATCAAACTTACCATTTCTATCATCTTTGTGAACATAGCATCTACTCCCAAAGATTTTAAAATAACTTACATTAGGTTTCTTGTCATACTAGATTTCATAAGGTGTCTTCAAAGTTCCTTTCTTCAGTTGTACTCGGTTCAGGGTGTAAACTGTTGTGCTTATTGCTTCTCTCCAAAATATTTGTGGAATTTTCTTTTCAATCATAAAGGTTCTGGCACAATCCACAATAGATATGTTCCCTCTCTCAGCTATCCCATTCTGCTATGGAGTCCTCAGTGTAGAGACTTGTGTTTTTATACCATGATCATTGCAAAATAAGTTGAACTCATCAGAAGTAAACTCTCCTCCTCTATCTGATCTGAGACATTTCAGTTGTCTTCCTGTTTCATTTTCAACTCTAGCCTTGTACCATTTAAACATTTGAAAAGCTTATGATTTTTCTTTTAAAAACATTACTAACATCATCCTTGAGTAATCATCCACAAATAATATGAAATATTTATTACCATAATAACTCTGAACTTTCATAGGACCACAAAGATCAGTATGCACAAGATCTAAAATTCCCTTAGAAGTGTAGGACTTACTTGTAAATCTTGATCTTGTCATCTTACCAATCTGGCATCCTTGGCACATAGCATTCTCAGGTTTTTCAAGACTCGGTAGACCTCTTACTCGGTGCTTCCTGCTTATTTTGATCAGATTATCCAAATTAACATGACAAAACCTTTTATGCCATAACCAGGTATCATCTATCCTTGCATACAGACATTTATTTCAAGTTGAGTCAAGATGAAATGTAGTACCTCTTCTTTGTGTCCTAGTAGCAGCTAACTTTCCATGCTTGTCATAAACTTTGACAATTCCTTTTTCAAACTCTATTCGGTAACCTATGTTGTTTAGCTATGCTACACTCAACAAATTGTATTTCAAACCTTCAACCCAATAAACATTATTAATTTAGCATTGTCAAGAAGTGTTATGGATCCTTTACCTCTTACCGGACATGGTGCATCATTACCAAATCTTACATAGCCTTCATCATAATCATCTAATTTAATAAACTTGTGTTTATCACCTATCATGTGATGTGAGAAACCACTATCTATGATCCAAGAATCATTAGTAATTATATGAGATATTAAAGCTTTTTCTTCATACCTTTCTTCATCTGATCCATCTTTGATAGCCACATAAACAACTTCCTCTGTATCAGTTTCATCTAATTTATCATCATTAGATTCCTCACCAGCTATTAGGCATGTCTTTTTATCTCTTCTCCTCAAGTCTCGGTGTCCTCTGTAATGATTATCTTTTTGTCATCATCTTGGTAATCTCTCTTTTCACTAGATTCTTTGTCAAGACAGTTAGAAGCCATATGTCCTATTTTATCACAATTGAAACATTTTAAAGGTAGCTTTCCTTTATACTTACCTTTTCCTCTCGGTAGCCTTCTGGCTAATAGTGCTTCAAACTCTTCTTGCTTTTTGATTTCCTCATACAGTTTGTGTACCTCCTCCATGTTTTTGCAAAATATTTCACTTGCTCCACTGTGATTCCCTTCAGAGTACTTACACTTTCTATCATTGTAATCATCAGTTTCATCAATATGAAAAGAACTGAATGTAGATTCAACTTTATTTACCGATGACCCATTATTATCAAAGTTACTTAACTCAAATGCATGTAGGTTACCAATAGTAGCATCTAAAGAAACTAGCATATTGGGTACAGACCTCAATTCATTGATTGCAGAGATGCGGATTGCATAGGCAGGTAGAAGGGTTCTTAACAACTTACTTGTTATATCTTTTTCTTCAATAGTTCCACCTGCTCCTTTGATTTGATTGACAATCTCCTTTAGTCTTGTACTGTACTGGGTTATGTTCTCACCTTCATTCATCCTCATAGATTCAAGTTGTCCTCTTAAACTATCCACTTTTTCTCTTTGAACATGTTCATCTCCACCATACACAGATATGAGCTTAGTCCACATTGCCTTTGCATCAGTACATCCTTCTAGATCATTAAACTCTAATTCGGTCAATGCAGATGTTATTTCAATCATTGCTTGAATATGTTCTTTCTTTACCTTTATCTCTTCCATTGTCAATGGATAGGTGCTCGGTGTGATGAAATCATTCTCTAGATAATAGACAACATATTCTCCAATTCCTGATAGATGCAACTTCATCCTTTTCTGCCATGTAGAGAAACTTGACTTATTGAGCTTAAGTGCATCCCTCTTATACATCTGTTGGGTCTTTAACTCAAGTGCCTTTAAACTTTTCTTCCGGAGTCCAAGGCTCTGATACCAATTGATAGTTCTGATATTAGTACAGATGCCAAGCTAACAATATGAGAGGGGGGGGGGGGGGGTGAATCATTCAAACTTAATCTTCAATAAAAACAACAGATTCAACCTCGGTAACCTTATCAGAAAAATAGTAATGCATGCAGACCCATAAATAGATAAGATCACAAACATATAACACCAAATTTAACGTGGAAATATAAATAGGGAAAAACCACTGTGGGATTTCGAACCCACTAAGAAATATACTCTTCTAGAGTATGCTCGGTTAAAAGCAAATTCTATTAAAGATTACAAACACATTGCTAGATGTGACCTGGTTAAGGGATTTACCTCAGATCTGTTAGGATCTTCACTTTGTGAGAAGTGACCTTGTTAAAGGATTTCAAACACTCAATAAGAATGTCACCTTGCTAGAGTGTTTTACAAATAAGACTGTTAAGTCCACTCGGTTAAGAGATTTTCTGCTACTTCTCAAAATAAGAGTAATAAAAATATGTCTGCAACTTCACATCTAAAAATGTTGAAGAAGTTTCTCATTTGCTCAATACAATCAATTCATAGGATTTATCTCGTCCCTCTGCTGGGCTCTATACTCTGTTATCAAAATAGGTCGTCAAGCTTCCGTGCTCGATAATCACTATGTAGCATCCCTGTGCATACACTTGCCCGCATGCATTGTTTATCAATAGTTTCCTATTTATAAACAATCTTCCAACCTCTTAATCTCCTTGATCACATTTCCCATGATCAATCATAGCCATCAGATATTTAATCTTGTTCAGGTTCAATGTATTCTTTGATCTGAAAATGTTTTACTTTACCTTGGAACTTGCATTTTCACCTTGGAACTTGTGTTAGGGTATTGAGGTTCAATCTGAGCTGTAGATCTTCCTGTCGATCTTTCTTTACCATAGATTCTTTAACAATCTTCATACACGGCTTACCAATCATTTAATCCGCTCTAGCTCATCAGCTTCTGTTATAGCTCGGTTGTAACTCGATAAATACTAAACTTCACTTGGTAGACATTCTGCCTTCATTAACCGATAGCGATAACCTTAGGGTTTACTGACTAGGTTCCTTAGGGTTTACCGACTAGGTTCTTTGCTTGGTAACATAGTATAGCATTAACCTTTCAAACAATAGCATATGTAGGATATCAAAACAATCTAAACATCACGATCTCATCATTGTCTAACTCAGTAATAGTTTCCCATTGAATAACTTATCCCCTTATTCATCATATTCTTTCTATGTCTTTTACCGACATCTTTATACTCATCAAATCATACTTCTTAAGATATGGAAACATCATACTGAATTAGATAATCAATTTCTTGACATCAATGACAAAATAATAATATTAAGACAGTAATCATCCTTAATCAGTTATATCCATAGTCATCAACAACCTTCTCAATATCCTTATTGAAATGCCAACAATCTCTCATTGTAATTGGAATGCCAACCTTCTTCTTGTGTATTATAATGCCAAGAGTTACTAATTCCTCGCATGTACCTTTAGTGAATATATTAGAGGAATCTTTGGTGGAAAATGGATCCCCATTGGATTTGTCTACTAAGAATTCTAATTTTTTTTTTGATGGAATTCCCCCCACCTCATGGGTTGACAAACTTATTTGTAGAGAGACTGAAAAAGAATGGTATATTTTCTACCTCTTCTATTATAGTGTTTAATGAAGGAATGGATGAATCTACTTTAGCAACCTCAAATGCCCGTTTTGGTAAGTTCATCTCCTTTAGACCTAATTTTGACTATTTCTTTTCTAGTGGTCCTCTAGTGTTTGGAAATTGAAAGGAAGTGTGTGTATGAGTGCCATAGTATTTCTATTTTGATTTGGTATTAAAGAGGACCTAGTTAAGGTTCTCTCAAAGGTTCCGTAGATTTTTTATAAAGGCTATCATAAAGGGATTCCTCTTTGTTAATGGAAACCTGGGCTTCACTAGCAATGGACCTGGGAAGGATTTTCTTGACTTGGGTTTGGCTTATAGGGTTCCCCATAGATTATTTTAGTCCTAATATTCTGAAAAGTATTACTAATTATTTTGGATTTTTAGTGACTATTGACGAAGAAACCCTTTAAAAATCATGTTTAGAGCTTTCTACACTATGTGTTAATTTTTAAATAGAAAAGTGGCTGCCTTATAAAATCACCTAAAGTGAAAGTCTACTAAATGGAGTGAAGCCATTGTTTATGACAATGTTGGATTAATTTGTCCAATTTGCAATAGATTTGGCCAGCTAGTTGACAAGTACAAAATAGTAGAAGGAAAAAAGGTAGACAAGAAAGATAGAGAAGTTTTTGGGGAACCCCTCCAAACCTCACAAATACATGAAGGGTTAGGTACTCCTAGATCATCCCCCTCTCTCCTTGAAAGATCTTGGGAAATCCCTTTAGGAGCCCATCCGCAAAAATCCACCAAGCCATAAGGAAAAAGTACAACATAAACTTAGGTTTTTATGGAATAAAAGACATTTCAATCATTCATTCCATATTGCGAATGTCGAGAGAGAGTAGAAGAGGGACATGTAGGAGATTGAATAGACATAGTAGAGCTTGAAGCCAGCAGTCAGTGATTCCTAGCATCCCATTGAGATTGAAAAAGTATTTATCAAATTATGAGCTATTTGTTCATACCCTAATTTCAAAATGGTATTTGCATCTCGTGTTATGACTGTCGCTGAGATTATTGAGAGATCAAGGCCCATATTCAAGTGACATCGATTTAAATCTGTTGAAGATGATCCGGAAGGTTCTTTTTCCTCTCTCATGTATGGTGTATTGGAAAATGAAGATATTAGGACATATATATCCATTGTAACATAGAAGAACTTTGAAATGCGAACATTTTATCACTTTAGACCAAGCATATGATGGATGGAATAGAAAATATGAAGTCTGAATTTAAATAATTGTAGGACAAGGGTTTCATCTAGTTTGTTCATTTTCTTGTGTTTGATGAACCTGAATGGGTAAGATACATCCTGAGCCAAATCCACGATGAGTTTGTGTGGCTGGACAGACCTCATAAAATCATGAAGCAATCCATTCAAGTAGTTACTTGTTTTAATGCAATTGGTGAGATCCTCGGTCTGAGAAAAGTTCAGAACACTACAATGATAGTCGTTACTGGATCCCAATATGACAACTAGTTGATGACAACCATAAATATCATTGAGGATGATGTGATATTTTCTTCAATGGTAACTGGATATAAGGTATATCAGTCTAGCAAGAAGAACTTGGTATCCGATACTACCATATTTGTCGCTTATCAAATGTTTAAGGAGGACAATAAGTATGACCTCTAAGGAGTGCTCCTCAGTGAGATATTGAGCAATATGAAGAAGATAAAAGAAGATAAGAAACATGTATTCAAATTTATTTCTCTAATTATTTGTTTAGAATTGTATTTCTTGAATGAGATCCCCGGTATTGGAAAGGTTCAATGGGCTTATGATAAACTAGTGGTAGTCCAAATCAAGGAAGGTTTGCAGTGATTGGGTGATACTGTAGAAGAGAAAGATTCTTTGTGGGGATATTTCAAATCATTTTAGGCAATGATGCAAATCAGAGAGAGGATCCCTAAAGGGATTGTAGACAAATATGAGAAAACAATCTACTTCATGGTTGACAAGGATCAATGTCATATGGAGGTAGTTGAGCCTAGGAATATTTGGATCATTCCCATGAGGTATGAGGTGGATGCAAATACACTTTATGTATATTATCAACACCTATTTAGTCAACTAGTAGATGAAAAGGAAGAAAGGTTTTGTACCTACAAAGAGAAGGATCTTCATTTGCACAAGAAATTTACCGAACCGTCAAGGAAGAGAAAGTAAGAAAGGAGGTTGAGGATCTAGCAGAGAAAATGGGTATATCTAAGGAAGTTGTGGAAATGGCCTGGGAGAAGAACATACTAAAGGAGGAGGACATGGAAAATCTTAAGAAGTCAAAACCTATCTCCACTCCTCCCAAGCAATCAAAGCCAATGCAATCTCAGTTTGCACTTACCTCTAGTGTGCAGAAGCCCATTCCTCCACCCAAGTTTCAAGCCATCTCAACCCATAGAATAGAGAAGAAGGAAAAGGAAAAGTCACAAACAGAGTACTTTGTAGCCACTATTGAGGATATAGAGACCGAATTTGATGAAGCAGTGAACAAGCCAACCACTTTGTTGGACATTGTTGCTGCTAGAATATGTTGTTTTCGTTGATGTCAAAATAATCCTGCTTCGGTGATTGCAGATTGGTTTATTGGGATTATGGTTTGGTGTATGGAGTATTTCTTGTATCATTATATTTTTCGTATTGGGCTTGGTGATCCGGGAAGCCTAATTGATCATATCAGATGATCCAAGAAGCCTAATTGATCTTTTTGGTTTTACAATAAGTTTATCATCATTAATTTTCACTGCATACAATATTTATTCTAGATTGCATATAATAAATAGTTCTATCTAAATTTTTTTAAGGGATATTATTCTTGTGATGTTTATCTATTGTAAATCAAACATTAAATATAAAACATTAGGTCCTAATATATTTTTTATAGATGCATTTATCATATTTGTTTGTTTTAGTAAAAAAAATAACATATAATAATACTATAGTCTCTTTAAAAACACCCATCTCAAGGTACTAAGCTCTCTTAAAAAATATTTCCATTATATGCACCATGAGAGTTATATTTATTAGATATTTTAGAAAGTTTTATTTAAAAAATGTATTCTAATTAGTAATCAATATTATCCCACCTGTTAATATAAATATGTTATAATTAAAAATATACCATATACAAATATTTTATGTTAAAATAGAAAGGGTGTAGATGAAAAATTTAAAACATATCTTATATTTATAAACCATGTGGAAACAATTGACAGCTAGGACTAAAGATGTAGACATGAAATCCTTAGTGGCTAATAATAGAGGCGAGCCTTTTGGACATGGAGGCTATGAAGAGAGCATAGAGGACAAGGAAGATTATTGAAGGCTTTCTAAAGATGATGAGGATTAGATACACATAGATTATTTTTGGGGGGATCTTGCACTTTAGTTCATTAATAAGGAGAGATGTTTGAAATCACTCTTAACCCCATACGTAGAGATAAGAGATGGGACAAAAAAAGGCTATCATGTTGCTTCTTGTGTGGGGGAAAAAAAGTGACACTAAGCAAACATGCCCTAATCTCACTTTCAATCACACATTTGTGGAATACAAAAGAGCCTAGAGGTATCACACAATTGGCTACTTCTTTTTGTGGAAGAGAGAGCCACGGGCTACCTATTAGGATTTCTATTCCTTTGTTGTAATAGAAAGATGAAATGATGTAAGTTCAATTCCTAACCCCAAAGTGCAAGTATGAACTAATAACAAGATTGCAGAATTGAACTTAAACAATGGAAAGCTGTAAACACAAGGACAAGACAAGAATGCAAATGCGTACTAGGAGTCAAAATCTGAGTGAAAATGTTCGGGACGGGGGCGCGGGCACCACTGTCCTGATTCAGCCCCTGAAACTGCTCCTAAAACTGCTATTTTGCAACCTGAAAAGCTATCAAAAATGCTAAAAATTGCTGTCTGACAGAAGGACCAGGGCGCCCAGCGCCCCTGTCCCAGGGACCAGGGCACCCCACGCCCCTGTCCTGGTCTTTTTCTTTGAAACTTGGTGTGTTGTTCCGTCTCGGTCTGCTTCTTCCAGATCTGCAACTTGCGGCGTCATCCGAATCCCGAAACCTGCACTTATATCTAAAAAGGTATGGTGGGCGCCTATATAGGGTTTTGCCTTAGTCAAACCCCCGCTTCGGTGATTTCCACCTCCACGAATAGCCAAGTTGTATTGTAAAAGTAATGTGTGTGCAGACCTTGTGTGTGTGCAGACCTTGTGTGTGTGCAAGATCCTAAAATGAAAGTAAGCAAGCTAGAGCAACCTAGAAAGTAAACCCTAATTGCTTGTAAATGATAATGTAAATGCTCCAAATCAAGATGTAAAGAGATCTAAAGCATGAATACAAGTGATATAATGAGGCTTATGCAAAGACATGAAAACAACATGAAATCATACCCAACCCCAAGGGAGGGGTACAAGCCAATCTTCAGTCGGTGATCCCTTATTTCTCTTCAATGTCTTCAAAGCCCTAAATGGATGGATGTTGAATTTTGTTGAAGTCTTCAAAGATCTGCTCTTTCGCTGCATAGAAGGTCCCTGAAAACCAAAATTCCCGATCCTTTCAAATGAAGAAAGAGAGCTCTTATATATAAAACCCTAGGTCTTAATTTCAACTTTTGGCCGACCTAGAGATTGAATCTCCTGCCAATTTCTTGGGGTTAAACTTTATTTTATGATTGGATCGTGCTCCTAAAATTTCAGGAAAAATGTCCAGGACCATGTGCATGCCGGGCGCCATGGTCCCAACAACTTTTCACCAAATTTTCAGGGCCGTCGGATATGCTGATTTTAGAGAGAATCCCGAAGTTACAGGTGATTTCGAGATGTTTTGACCCCGAAATCAAGCCCCCAAGTTTGAAATAGGACTTAATTAGGGTTTTTGATTGAATGATGTATTGGAGGAATAAAATGAAAAGGGCACACTTTAACGAAAGGGCCCAACTTTATGATGTGGAGAATGGTGAAATAGGACCTTAGACCTAATTAATTTGATTAATTAAGTGCTAAAGGGGAAATGCAATGCAAATGCAAAATGCGCCAAGGCGGGTGCTAAACTAGGTGTAAAATTGTACTGCTTTAGCAAGTGCGTACAATTTACGACGCTACATTTAGCCCCCACTTTAGCGGTCATATGAACACTACGTGCATATGCAAGACAAAGTACAGAAAAGTAAACATTATTTGAAAAATGATATATCCATAAGTCTGTCGAACGAAGCCCCCCGCGGTATCTGCAGTACATAGTTAGGAACCGCACCCTACAAAACACACGTTAGATCACAAAATCACCTAATGCTTACTAAGGAAGGTGATGAAAATTCGAGGGTAGCTATATGCCCCCCCTGTTTCGGCTTGCTAATTTTAGTGAGTGAAACAGGGTATCATGTTTACCACTTTGAATTGTTAAAGAATATTGATGACAAATGCTCACAAGAAGATTTGATATGAGATCAAAAACTAATGGAGAATCATTTGGTAATAAAGAGGACTAAATCTCAATTCCAACACAACAAAGAGTGCGAGGGTTTGAGAGTTCTCTAACACAAGATGAAGGATGTAAATGGAAACAAAATGCAAAGAGAAGAAAAGAAAGGGAAAAAGCATGAATACACACATTGGTGATCCATGAAAAGAATAGTGAGAGAGAGAAAACATGGACTTCTCGCCCCTAGATCTTGTCTAGGTGATCCATGGAAAAAAGGACATGGAAAACTAGCCCCTAGAGTCTGTCTAGGTGATCCATGTAAGGGAGGAGAGTGAGAAAGTCTAGCCTTATGCCGCTAGTTCCACTCAACCTCGTGCATGTGTGTGTAAGTGAGGTTAGAAGCACCTCATAGGAGTCTATGCCCGAGTATGCTACAACCTGTATATGTATAATAAAAAAGCATGACATCTCGCTCTAAGAGTCTGTGCTCTGGTTCCGAGAATAATCACCTTGCATAAAAGAAAAATGGAGACATCTCGCTCTAAGAGTCTGTGCTCTGGTTCTGAGAATGACCCATTGCTCAAAAAGTGTAATGTTTATGTCATAAGAAAAGTAGAACAAGGATACCTACCTTCATCACAAAAGAAGATACCCCAAAAATGCAACAATGTCGTAGATCCAAGCAAGAGAGTTTTGCACTCTTTAAGCAAGGTAAGATAATTGAAAAAGGGATATCTTGTAGTATGTGTAAAGGAGATCCTTAGAGGAGAAGAGATCTTTGTACAAAAGACACCTATCCTCGAGAGGAATTGTCTTAGACAAATATAACATCTTCTAGAATAATACAAAGAAGAGAATAAGAATGCAATACTTCCTTTCTTTTGCGAGGTCAAAGTGATTCTTAATGAAGGATGACGCTCTTTTTAACCCAATTGGGAGAGTGAATTCATTATGGATGTATTTTACCAAGTACAAAAGAGGTTGTAGTCAAGGACTTACACCTCTTGTAAGAGAGAATCCTTGAACAAACAACAACACATGCATACAAGGAATAACATCAAGTAATAAAGTTCACACCATCCACGAAATAGGAAAAAGTGGATCCTTAGATAAAAATAAGGAAAGATCATTGCCTCCCAAGGATAAGGACAATGAGAAGGACTTACACAATCTTCTAGGGAGAGATTTAGACATAAGAAAATTGTACTACATACTCACATGAGTTCATGCAAGCAAGACATTAGTGTATGTAAAATGCTCCTCACAAGAAGTGGGTAGGATAAGAAAGAGAATACACATCTTCTCTCATATCTACGAAAAGAGGATTCTAAAGAAAAGATGATCAATATTTCCACACTATTACCCCAAAGGGAAATTTTAACCATAAAAAGAAGAGATGTATGAAATCACTCTTGTCCCCATAGGAACAAGAGATAACATAGAGAATTAGGCTATTACGTTTCTTCAAAAATATGATTACACTTGAAATTGTACCATCATGAATGACAATGAGCCCCCAGTAAATGAGCTACCAATGTCACATAATGATGAGCAACATAATAGCCATTAATGTTATTTAAAGACATGATAGATTGAATGAGGTATTTGAATATGACATGCTGAATGCTCAACTATAAGTGAGATCAACAACATGTATAAAATGATAAAAATTGAAGAAGGAAAGTCACAAGAAAACTTAGAAGAGGGATGAGTGTAATTTATTAGAGCCTTATCCCTGGAGGAAAGGACTTTATGATGAATAGGAGATAAAGATTCATAAGTGGATTTAGAAATTTGAGGGGATTCATAAAGAGATTTGTTCATCACCAAGATTTCCTTATGAGGGGAATGAGAGTTGATAGAAGTAGAAAATGATTTAGTTGAAGTGAGATCATCATCACCACTAAATATAGCATTCACATTGAGAGATGGTCTTTTAGATGCTTTGGTGGGCTTAGAAAGATTATATCCAAGTCCAAATGAATATTCATGCATGTTATGTTCTAAAGGAACTTTAATTCCTTATTCATTTGCACCACAACCATTTCCACTATAGCCACTCTTAGCCAAAATATGAAAACCATGGCCATAACGATTAGCCATTTCAGAAAGAAAAGGTGTTTTTTCATAAGACAAAGAATCAAATTCTTCAGAATTAGAGGTGTGAGGAGAAGATGTTTGAGAAGCAGCCACAAAATTATTGGTCATAGGTTCAGGTAAGACTGATTGATCTCTAGTTTCTTCCTTCTTTTTAACTTTAAGCTCTCTAGGAGGAACCCTATACTCACCTACAAAGGTGGGATTAAAATCAAGAGATCCCCAATCGTCTTCTGTGAGAACCTTCTTAGGATCAAAAACCTTTTCATGTGTAGATTCAAGTTGAGAAAAATCTTCTTCAGGAACTTCAGACTCATCCAAAGAATTTTGATTATCAGAGGGTGATGATTCATCCATAGGTATCTTGTTTAACAAGTCATCACTAGAAGAGGAAGGCTTAGAAGAACTCCCTTTGGAAGTAGATGTTTGCAAACAAGCTTGAAAATTAGTATCACCTATCAAGGTATATGTCTTATTATTATAAATAAATTTAACTTGTCTATGCAATGTAGAGGGGACAGCTTGCAAATTGTGAATCCAAGGTCTCCCTAACAACAAGTTGTATGTTAGATTTCCCGACATAACATGGATAGGAGTAGGCAAAGTAACAGGTCCCACTGTGATGGGTAAAGTGATAATACCTAATGAAGACTTAGCCACATTATCAAAGCCTTGAATGGGACGAGAGTCAAGCTCAATAAGGGATGTATCCACATTCATCTTATGCAATAGATTAATGCTACACACATTAAGGCCATAACCATTATCTACCAGTGTTCGTCTTATAGCAGTGTCATTTATGATAACCACAATCATCAAGGGATCATATTGATGTTGAATTTTGCTAGTAGGCAACTCATCTTGAGTAAACACAATTTGAGCTTTAGGATTCATCACAGAGTTAACCAAAGATACTATATTACTAGATGTATTAGGTGGAGGAACATTCAAATCTTTCAAGGCATCTTGTAACATTCCATGATGAGTGGAAGAAGTTTGGATCAAATCCCAAAGGGATATCTTAGCAGGGGTAGCTTTAAGTTGTTCTATGAGATCATATTCCTTACCAAGAACTTGTGAAATACGTGGAGCTTGTAGAAGAATTGGTTGGGAAGGAGGAAGTGAAGTTGGGACAACTGGAGGAGGATTAGGTTGCCTATTGTTTCTTGTGTTATAGGTATGAGCAACCGCATGATAACTCTCTCTAGTCAGTTGCTTAGCATACTCATAAGGGCTCTTAGTAGAATAACCTCCTTGCACAGTAATAATAGGTTTCTTAGGAGTGCAAAAAGAATCATTAGCATAACCACCTTGAACCACTAAGATAGGATTATTTAAAGGTTGAGAATTTTGAGAAGGACAAGCACCTTGGATAGTGAAGAGAGGTTTGTTAGGTGTTTCATTCACATGTATCAAATTGATTGAGGATGGTTTAGGGGAATGAACAAAAGTGTTGGAAGAATTATTGATATTCTTCTCTTGCACTAAAATCTTATCATGGATTAAATCAATTTTAGGAGAGAGACAAGGGGTAGGCATTGATGTTCTAGTAGGAAGAGTAATACTAGGAAAGGTCATATCATCCTCTATCATCAAAGGATCTACATGGGGAATAAACTCTCTAGGAGAAGGATCAACATTACTCTCTAAAGTCTCACTTTTGAGAGGGAGATCTTTGAAAGAGATGTTAACCATCTTGCCTTGAACTAGGGTTTCCTTATGAGTAGAACCAAGTTGAGGAGAGGGAGATGCTTTATTTTTAGAGAGAGAATAATTGAGATTCAAGGAAGGTGAGAAACTATCAAGGGAGTTTTCAATCTTGATTTCATCCCCTTTGGCTAGGGTTCTCTCATGGGGTAGAGAATAATCTACACCTTCTTCTAATGGTTCATCCCAAATAGGGAAGTGTTTGAAAGGAATGTTTGAAGTATTGTCAATTTCGGGAGAGGAGATAACATTGTTTATTAATTCCTCATCCTTAGGAGGGAGAGCATCAATAGATGTGTTAAACTCATCCTCTTTCCTCAAAATATGTTCAATATGATCTTTAGGGTAGAGAGAATTAAGGAAATTGCTTATTATTTCATCTTCTTTCTCTAAGGGATGCTTATGGGTAAGACAAACTTTAGGAGAAGGGTAAGCATTTATCATTAATTCATCATCTCTAGTGGGAATTTTGTTTGAAAAGGAAATGCCATCACTAGGGAATGTAGGGATCATGTCATCTTCTTGCACAAAAGGATCCTCATGAAGGGAGTGTTTTTTGGGAGGAACATGAACATATTTCTCCAAAGATTCATGCTTAGGAAGGAGATCTTTGAAAGAAGTGTTCATAACCTCTTGTTGCACTAACATGCCCCCATTGGAAGGACCAACTTTAGGAGAAAATAAGTCAATGTCCATCAATACCTTTTCACTGAGAGAGGCATCATGTAGGGAAGGTGAAGTAACATTAAGAAAGGTGTTTATGATATCATTCTCTTCCTCTAGGATAGCTAAATAGGAAGGGCACATTTTAGGAGAATTGTCAAGATCACTCTTAAAGTCTTCATTCTTAGAGCATGGGAGAGTCTCAAAGGGATTGGTAGCAACTCTTTTAGGCACTAAAATGTTGTTATATATGGGGGGAGGTTCTTTAGGAGAAGGAAAAATTGAAACAAGGGAAGCTAACCCATTATCAAATGAATGCATCATGACAACAATTTTCCTCTTTCAAATGATAACACATGCAAAATAGAAGGAAATATTTAATTTTAACCAATGCAAGCACTTAGAATGTAGATTTAGAAAATGAAATTTATGATTCAAATGGGTTCCTAAATCAGATTTGAAATTATTGATCCCAATTAAGCTATCCACAAGTTCAACTTTGAATTGAAAAATTAGGGTTTTAGCAAAAATTTCCTCTAAATTTTTTTGAATCTTGCAAGAAATTAAAGCTTGTAAATACAAATTTGAATTTGAAATAGCATAAACACTCAAATTTGAAAACATAAATCAGAATTAGAGAAGATTGGAGTTCATGTCGGGTTCACCAAAATGTGTGGGGGAAAAAAAGTGACACTAAGCAAACATGCCCTAATCTCACTTTCAATCACACATTTGTGGAATACGAAAGAGCCTAGAGGTATCACACAATTGGCTACTTCTTTTTGTGGAAGAGAGAGCCACAGGCTACCTATTAGGATTTCTATTCCTTTGTTGTAATAGAAAGATGAAATGATGTAAGTTCAATTCCTAACCCCAAAGTGCAAGTATGAACTAATAACAAGATTGCAGAATTGAACTTAAACAATGGAAAGCTGTAAACACAAGGACAAGACAAGAATGCAAATGCGTACCCAGAGTCAAAATCTGAGTGAAAATGTTCGGGATGGGGGCGCGGGCGCCACTGTCCTGATTCAGCCCCTGAAACTGCTCCTGAAACTACTATTTTGCAACCTGAAAAGCTGTCAAAAATGCTGAAAATTGTTGTCTGACAGAAGGACCAGGGCTCCCAGGGCCCCTGTCCCAGGGACCAGGGTGCCCAGCGCCCCTGTCCTGGCAGGACTAGGGCACTCCATGTCCCTGTTCTGGTCTTTTTCTCTGAAACTTGGTGTGTTGTTCCGTCTCGGTCTGCTTCTTCCGGATCTGCAACTTGCGGCGTCGTCCGAATCCCGAAACCTGCACTTATATCTGAAAAGGTATGGTGGGCGGCTATATAGGGTTTTGCCTTAGTCAAACCCCCGCTTCAGTGATTTCCACCCCCATGAATAGCCAAGTTGTATTGTAAAAGTAATGTGTGTGCAGACCTTGTGTGTGTGCAAGATCCTAAAATGAAAGTAAGCAAGCTAGAGCAACCTAGAAAGTAAACCCTAATTGCTTGTAAATGATAATGTAAATGCTCCAAATCAAGATGTAAAGAGATCTAAAGCATGAATATAAGTGATATAATGAGGCTTATGCAAAGACATGAAAACAACATGAAATCATACCCAACCCCAAGGGAGGGGTACAAGCCAATCTTCAGTCGGTGATCCCTTATTGCTCTTCAATGTCTTCAAAGCCCTAAATGGATGGATGAAATTGATGAATGCTTGATGGATGGATGTTGAATGTTGTTGAAGTCTTCAAAGATCTTCTCTTTCACTGCATAGAAGGTCCCTGAAAACCAAAATTCCCGATCCTTTCAAATGAAGAAAGAGAGCTCTTATATATAAAACCCTAGGTCTTAATTTCAACTTTTGGCCGACCTAGAGATTGAATCTCCCGCCAATTTCTTGGGGTTAAGCTTTATTTTATGATTGGATCGTGCTCCTAAAATTTCAGGAAAAATGTCCGGGACCATGTGCACGCCGGGCGCCATGGTCCCGACAACTTTTCACCAAATTTTTAGGGCCGTCGGATACGCTGATTTTAGAGAGAATCCTGAAGTTACAAGTGATTTCGAGATGTTTTGACCCCAAAATCAAGCCCCCAATTTTGAAATAGGACTTAATTAGGGTTTTTGATTGAATGATGTATTGGAGGAATAAAATGAAAAGGGCACACTTTAACGAAAGGGCCCAACTTTATGATGTGGAGAATGGTGAAATAGGACCTTAGACCTAATTAATTTGATTAATTAAGTGCTAAAGGGGAAATGCAATGCAAATGCAAAATGCGCCAAGGCGGGTGCTAAACTAGGTGTAAAATTGTACTGCTTTAGCAAGTGCGTACAATTTACGATGCTACACTTCCAAAGTATGATTGCATGTGAATTTGTACCATCATGAATGACAATGAACCTACAATAAGTGAGCTACCAATGTCACATAATGATGAGAAACATAATTGTCACTAATGTTATTTGAATTTATGATATATTAGATGAAGAATTTGAATATGACATGTTAAATGCTCTATCATCTATGAGATTGAAAACATGTATAAGATGATGAGTAGTGAAAAGTCTTGATTAAGAGAGTAGTTTGTAGGAGAAGAATAGGCAACCAAGCCATGCTCCTTTTGCGTAGAAGAAACCTTAAGAAAGGGACACACATAATTCATTAGAGCCTTATGTCTAGAAGAGAGCATTTTAGAACAGATAGTAAATAAAGTGTCATAAGGAGGATTGGAAATCTCTTGAGGAGATTCATAAATAGAATTGTCAATTGCCATAATTTCCTTATAAGGGGGATGAGTGTTGGGAGATATAGAGGATGATTTAGTTAAGAGGAAGTCGTCATCACTAATAAATATAGCGTTCACATTGAGAGATGATCTTTTATATTCTTTAGTAGGATTTGAAGGATTATATCCAAGTCTGAATCTAGCCTCATGTATGTTATTTTCTAAAGGAACCTTAATCTCATGTTTATTTATGCCACAACCATTGTTATTATATCCACTCTTAGCTAAAATGTGAAAATCGGGACCATAAAGGGATGACAAATCAGAAAGAGATGGTGGGGCCTCATAGGTTTCAGTGCCATAATTAGATGATGAAGAAGAAGATTGTGAAGAATTGTTTTATTTAGAAGCAACCACAAAATTGTTATTTAATTGATTAGACAAAGTGGGTTGGTTTTTAGGTTCATCATTGTCTTTCTCCTTCTCAATTTTAGATCCTTTCCAAGAGAACCTATATTTTCCCACAAAAGTAGGATTAAAGTCTAGAGATCCCTAATCATCATCTAAAAGTACCTCTTTCAGAGAAAATATATCTTTAGGAGAGGATTTAGATTGAGTAGAATACTTTTCAGGAGTCTTTGAATCACTAGAGGAAACATGGGTATTCAAGGAAATAGGAAGAGTTGGAGATGCAGGACTATTTTCAGAAGGATTGGAAGTAGTTGAACAAGAAGATGAGGTTTGCAATGGAGATTTTAAATTAGTATCAACAAGAAAAGTATACATCTTATTGTTGTAAATGAACTTAAGTTGCCTATGCAAAGTAGAAGGGACAACCTGTATACAATGTAGCCAAGGTCGTGCAAATAGAAGATTATAGGTGGGCTTATTTGGCATGACAGAGATAGGTGTGGATAAAATAACAGGTCCTACCTTGGAAGATAAGGTTATAATACCTAACGAAGACCTAGAAACATTATCAAAGCCACAAATAGTAAGAGAGTTTGGTTTAATGAGAGATGTGTTCATCTTAATCTCATGTTATAGATCAATGCTACAAAGATTAAGGCTAGAGCCATTATCAACAAGAGTTCATCTTATAGCATTACCATTAATAATGACAACAATTATAAGGGGATCATATTGATATTGAATCTCATGGGAGGGCAACTCATCTTGGGTGAACACAATTTGAGCTTTGGGTGTGTTTATAGGACCAATCAAAGAAGCCATATTATTAGATATCATTGCGGGTGGCACATCTAAGTTTTTTAAAGTATCTTTTAACATTCTATGATATGTAGATGAATATTGAATTAAATCCCAAAGAGATATCTTGGTAGGACTATTCTTGAGTTGTTCAATAAGATCATACTCCTTACCAAGAGTTTGTGAGATATGAGCTGCTTGTGGGGGAATGGGTTGAGAAGTGAGAAGTGAAGAAGGGATAACCTGAGGAGGATTCATTGCCTATTGTTTTGTGTATTATATGTATTGGCAAGCAGATTGTAGCTCTCTCATGTGATTTTTTTACCATACTGATAAGGGCTCTTGGTAGGATAACCTCCCTGCACAGTAATAACTAGTTTGTTAGGGGTGCGAAAGGAATCATCACTATAACCACCTTGAACCACCAATAGAGTCTTCTTAGAGGTTGATAATTTGAGAAAGGACTAGCACCTTGAACTGTGAAGAGGGGTTTATTATGTGTCTCATTTAAATGTATCATATTGATTGAAGACGGTTTGGAAACATGTGAGGAGGGTCTAGAAAATTTGAAGTCATCAAGTTGCACATAAAGAGGATTATCAAACTTAAATATTTATTCATGAGTAGGATTTTATTTAGATTGAATGAAAGGGATATCCTCATAGAGGGGATTTTGACATCAAAATCTTGTGATCTAAGATCATTCTCTTTCTCCAAGTTGTCCTTATAAGGAGTATGCATTTTAGGAGAAGGATCAACATCATTCATATGGTAAGAATTATTGAAAGAAGTGTTGATAGTCTCTTCTAGCACAAAAATGTTATCATGAATAGGGTCAATTGTAGGAGAGAGATTACCATTAGTCATTAATGATTCATCTCTAGTAGGAAGAGTATTAAGATAAGATGTAGTTTTAGTAGGGAGGTTAGGAATCATATTATCCTCTATCACCAAAAGATCCACATGGGGAAGATACTCTCTATGAGAAGGATTCATTACTTTTCAAAGAGTCATCCTTGGGAGGGAGATCTTTAAAGGGAACATGAACAATATCTTCTTGAACTAGGGTATCCTCTTGAGTGGAGCCAATTTGGGGGGAGGGAAATGCTTCATCTTGAGAGGGAAGGATATTTAAATGAATAGGAGGTGAGGTATTAAGGGAATTGTCAACCATGTCACATTATTTTACTATAATATCATCTTAGTTGACCAAGGTACTTGTTAGAAGCAATCAAGAAGCAAGACTGAGAGTGGGGTGAATCATTCTTCACTGAATATATAAAATTAAGCTTCAAAACAAGAATTGATAAACTGTAGCAATACACAGATAAGCAAATTAACATCGCAACACACAAAACCAAAATTTTTGATGTGGAAAACCCAGTTAAGGGAAAAACCACAGTGGGAACCTACCCACGATAAGATGATATGCTGCAGAAGTATGTGAAAATATTACAATGGGGAATGTACATGCATTTAGGTGCACTGCCTAGATCTCATTGCTCAAAAGATGTTTGCCCAAAAGGCTACAACCCTTAGGGAACTCTCACCGAATTACAATATGATTCAGACTACAATCTAGAATAAATGAACTATAAACAAATGCTTGATAAGAGTTCTGGTTAAGCACAATTGTCTGATCTGCAACATCGATCTCACCTCAACACTTCAGTGAATGATATATTGTTGTTTGCATATTTACCTCTCTCTGATAATGCAGACACAATACAAACACCTAAAGTACATAAGCATCTCACCTATATATACAAATCATCAACCTTGATAACAAGGTCGACTAAACCCTCAACCCTCAATTTACAAATACAAAAATTACATTACATGATACAAAGATTGACCACTAGAACAATATAATGATTTATATTATATAGCATAGACCTAATTCGAATTCTCAAATGATCACATCGACTGGAAATCACTCCAAGACCAGCCACAATACACTACACCACCAGAAATACTGCATAACACAAAAATCAACACTAGGTTCATAGAAATCACCAAAACTTGCACAACAATCAATGCAGATCACCAAAATAGATAGGACATGACTAGGAAACACCAGTAATCACATTAGAATCATTTGGAATAGTTTCAGCAATGCCACTTTTCAAAACTCTTTATCTGTCAATGTTTAGAAGCGCAAGAACATAACCAATAAACAATTGTCATGAAGAAAGATAACTTGTGAAGGATCAAATCATGAACCATTTGAAAAGAAGAGTCACAAGAGCATCCAAAACAATTTCCAAAAGTCTCAGCACAAGATCTAATCACACCAGATATATTAGAAGAAATACCGGTCTTTGCAAAACAGTGACCAATAAAACCAAACTATAAAACTAGATTAGAAAATCTTCCCAAACTCACTGGAATAAATCATAGGAATGTGTTGACATCAATGAAAACAACATATCCTAGCAACAGAAATGATCAACTAAATCCAACAATCTCCCCAACAATCCAACAATCTCCCCCTTTCGCATTGATGACAACATATGAATGTGAAAAATAGTCAATGCAAAGAAAGAAGATGTCATCAACAAACTCCTCCTAAGATCAAGATAGATAAAGGAGTTTTTCACATAATCTCTCTCCCCCTTTGATATTAATACCAAAGATCTCCAAAATAAAAAATTAGAGTCCCTCCAAAAACATGAATCTCTCTTCCCCACGGATACAACCAAATCAATAGACTACTCCAGCAGAGGAGCAACACAAACTCATCAATCTAGATAAAAGGATAAGACTCTAAATTCCACCAGATCAATATAACTCAATGCATCTATTTCTCACCAGGACGGGTGGTTACCCCTAACTTGTCTCTGAAATAGACAAATGCATTTGTAGGAAAATGCTTAGTGAAAATATAAGCTATTTGTTCCTTTATGGATACATATTCTAGTTTCTCCTTTTGTTCACTAATTTGCTCTCTCAAGTAATTATATTTTATTGAAATATTCTTAGTCTTTGAATGTTGCTTTGGATTCTTTGACATGTTTATAGCACTAGAATTATCACATTAAATGACAGTAGGTTCATCATTAATAACTTTGATATCTTTCAACATTTTCTTCATCCAAACTATCTTAGTGTAATTATTAGCAGCAGCAATGTACTCAAATTCAACAATAGATAGAGATACTGAATCTTATTTCTTACTAGCCCATGAAACTAACTGCTTACCTAAAAAGAATTCTCCATTGGTAGTACTCTTTTGGTCATCTACATCACCAACCCAATCTACATCAGTGTAGACACACAATATGAAATCATCATTCTTTTGATATCATAGGCCATAATCCTTAGTTCCCTTTAGATATTTGAATATCCTTTTAATAGAAGTAACATGAATTTCCTTCATATCAGCTTGATATCTAGCAGCCATACACACAACATGCATAATGTTAGGCCTAGTCTAACTAAGATATAACAATCCACCAACCATGGATCTATAGAAACTTTGATAGCTTTAGGTTATTCATCATTTTTTAGAAAATTTACAACTAGTCACAATAGGAGTTCCAATTGGTTTGGAATCATTTAATCTAAATTTCTTCAACAATTCTTCTGCATACTTAGTTTGAGATATGAATATACCTTTCTCTGTCTGTGCATTCTACAAACCTAAGAAACATTTCGTGTCACCAATCATGGACATCTCAAATTATTTTTGCATATCACTAGAAAGATTCATACTCATATCATCATCACCACCAAAAAATATCATCAACAAAGACTTCAATAATTAGAATGTTATCATTTTCAATTTTAAAGTACAAATTACTGTCAGCAACACCTTTAGAAAATCTTAATTTCAACATTTTTTTGTCTAATCTAGCATACCAGACTCTAGGGCCTTGTTTTAATCCATAAAGAGATTTCTTCAACTTACATACCCTGTCTCCATTATTTGACAGTGAAAATCCATTAGGATTTTCAATGTAAACTTGTTCCTCTAGATCACCATTCAAAAATGCAGATTTGGCATCCATCTGATATACCTTGAAATCTTTATAAGAAGAATAAGCAAGCAACAATCTAACAACTTCAATTCTGGCAATTGGAGAAATTTTTTCCTCATAATCAATTCCTTCTTGTTGTGAATACCCTTTTCATACAAGTCTAGATTTATTTTTGACTATGTCACCAACTTCATTCAGTTTGTTTCTGAATACCCATTCAAAACCAATCACATTTTTATCCTTATGTCTTAGCACAAGTCCCCAAGTGTTGTTCTTTTCAATTTGATATAACTCTTCTTCCATAGCTCTCATCTAATTTTCATCTTTATAGGATTCAACAACAACTTTAGGTTCAACTTTAGAAACTAAACATACTTCTTCTACAGCTAACCTTCTTCTAGTAATCACACCTTTATTCTTATCACCAATAATCTGATTCTCAGAATGATTCAATCTTACATACCTCATAGTTTTCTTAATGTTTAGATCTTTAGGTTCTTGCACATCATCACTAGCCATAGAAACATCTGGATTAACAGTCTCTATCGGATTATTCTACTTAGGCTCTTCAGGTTGAATAGTAGCTAAACCTGTTGAACATAATGTACCACAAAGAGGGGGGTGAATTAGTGGTTCCCACTATTCTAAACCTTTTTAAACTAAACACTTGGTACTAGTTAGCAAATTAAACACAAGGAGGATATACCAGTGAGATAAGGAAAGTGATCAAATGCAAAAAAACACAAAGATACTCAACACATAACATCGGATATATAAGGAAAACCCAAAGTGGGAAAAACCTCGGTGAGAAATGTCGTTGGAGACTACTGCTCCAATCCAGCCTCACAATAAACACTAATTACAAAGTTTAGGGCACCAACCCAAGGAGCACCAACCCCTACATCGAGCTCCAACTCAATGATATACAATAGATAAAATCAAGACAGTAATTGTAGCCTCGTTACAAATGAGTTCTATAACACTTGCAATCTAAATACTTCACTGGTTTAGCTCTACTCTACCAATTCTCTGCTGGTTCACTATCCTATGTTTATACCTATTATGTCTCGATTCTGTCTTGCATTTTCTCTATGAGTACACTTTCTTTTCTCCTTCACATTCAACAACTTTCTTCTTGAATCTCCTTGCCAGTACACATAGTTTTTGTTCTACTTGGCAGCTTGTTGGTTGCTCTAACCTTACCAGTAAAACCTCTGATAAACCTTCTACCAGTTCAACCTTTCTATTAGTGAACTCCAACACTTAGATTCTTTTTATCTTCTCTCAGATCACTCTATGCTCTCCCTTAGTTACTCTATCTTTTCTAGCATCTAGCATCATCTTCTTTCATTTTTAGTTTGCACATTTATACTTGGCTTTCCCGCCAAGACCAAAATTCAAATGGTGGCACACAAGGGCTTTTTTCCAGGATCTCTTATCTTCGATTGATGATCTATAGTAGATCAAACATCACTGTGACTTTAGAAGATATTTGTACATACTTTGTATGTTTAGCAGCCTACAACATAAGTTTTGGCCTTGTTCTGTCAATCACCATTAATGCCTCAATTTTTTCCTTGGATCAATGAGCATGAAGATCAGATTGTCCTCCTTGATCTACATCACCAAGAAACATCTACAACTTGATCCTCCTCGAGCCACACTCTTCTATCCTTGACCCATGATTTATCGGTTCTTTATTTAAAAATGACCTGCTCATCACCTACCACGTCGATGGACACTTCACCGACCTTTGCATGCTTGCCACCTGGTATCCATCTGTCATCCTTGTCGACATCCACCTCTATTCAGTCCACTGAGTTGGTTTAGACTTAGTCACCAACCAAAACATACTATCGGTGCTTGCTCACTGGTTTACTAACCCTGGTAGTATATGTCACCTTACCGGTTATCCTTCATGTTGGCTTTCTTCTGTTATGTCGGTGGGTCAACCTAACTTGTCATATAAACACTGATTCATCCACAAGTCTATTTATCAGTGATATTACACTTGCCTTGAATCGGTGGATTACACTCCTCTTTGTGTACTGATGATTAGTCATCACGTTCTTCTTTGTTGTCTTTTTTTTGCTTACCGTTGGATATCCATGCCAGTAACATCACCTTCTTGCATCCTTCATATACCTTGTATACTTGATTATCCATGTTGATGAGATGCTTTACTTACCAGTTGACATCAATGACAATACAATGCCAACAATCTCACCCTTTGGCATTGATGTCAACATACTCAGCATTTCTTGAACCAGTTCATTTGGCATTTCTCCCCATTTGACATCCATGACAAAGGGTACAAATTCTCCCTTAGTCAAATCTCCCCCTTTGACCATCAACTAGTTCAAGAGTCAAAAGCTATGGCAGTGTACTCCCCTTGAACCATAGATCTCCATACAAATTTAAGTGCATGAAGCGACACAACTCCTAACTTGTATTTCAAATACTCAAAAGTGCTTACTAGTAGAGGTTTGGTGAAGATATCAGCCACTTGTTCACTTGTAGGGGCATACTCTACCTTAATTTCTAGATCTGCCACCTTTTCCCTGAGAAAATGATATTTGATGGTTATATGCTTTGTCCTTGAGTGCATAACCATATTTTTTGATATGTTAATTGCACTGGAATTGTCACACTGGATGAAAATGGGGTCAGACATCTCTACCCGAATATCCTTGAGGGTTTGCTTCCTCCATAGCACTTGAGAGCAGCATGTGGCTGCAACAATAATATTTATTCATTTGGCTAGTGGATAGATATTGTGGGTCACAATCCTACTGTGGTTTTTCCTCTTTGAGGTTTTCCACGTATAGATCTATGGTGTTATGGTGTTACTTTTTGTTATTTCTTTGTTCTTCATTATATTTTGTTTATATGCTTATTGGTTGTTAATTGGAAAAGTATCTAAAGGAGTTAAATTCATATTTATCGTTTGAACTCACCCCCCCTCTCAATGTTCTTGGATTCCAACATAACTTATAAGATATTAAACTTTTTAAGTCTACTCTTACTATAATATTTCAACACAATTTAACCCATTTACATATGAATGTATGTATCTGTATATATAATTGCATTTCGTATAATAATTTTTGAAAGAATAAAATAAGTTGACAAAGATAGTTACTCGATTCTTGTGAAATAGTTTTTGTATCAATGTTTCTGATCACTCTCTGTAATCCATCATCAGAATCAAGTAGTGATAGCAGTTAAAAAATTAATATTTTAGAATAAAATAAGATTGTAGATTGTAGAAAATTAATATATTACAATAAAATAAGATCAAGAAAAAGGAAACACTATTACTCAAGGTAGTATTTTATATTGATAAATTTCTGGAAAAAGATCCTTCACTAATACAGGTGATCTATAAATGAAGCTCAGTCTCCCTCAAAAATTTGAACCTTCCCACAATACCAAAGTTTAATGAAAATCCTTAATATCATATTATTATTTTCTAGCACTACTGAGATTTTTCAGAACGTTAATGCCGAACAGAAGGTATCATTTCCACTAAATTTTAAAGCCGAAAGCTCTTACTGTTTAAAAATTGTCTGATTTTGCTGAAACGCACCGATTATAGATTCACAAAAACAGTGTGCCTACTTTTTGAAAATATCATTGAAGTAAAAACAAGTACTCTGAGAAAGAAAGATAACCGTAATCTGATTACTCACAACCGCTAGAACATGCAGTTTACATCTCAGGTAAAAATAATTAAGCACGTCTATTAAAAAAACCAATTAAGCGGTTGTTAAGCATTTGCAAATCATGTGAATACTAGGTCATAGGCAAGGAAACAAATTTTAGGGAAAAGATGATGTTGTTAAAAAGCAAGAACTAAAACCTATTTCAACAGAAAATATAAAAGGGGGTCATGGTTAAAAATTACTTGAAGTAGTTTGATGATATAACTGGTTCCATAAACTGTGTGCACGACTGTGAATTTGTCAGGATCGTCCGGAGGAAAATAAGGAGCCAAAATACAATCTTCCGAACATTTCTTGCGTTGCACTCTGCAGGCTGCACAATGTACAATCTTTCTTTTTCTTGTTGCCATATCTGGTGGTACTGGTAAATTGGTAATAGAACTCTTTAACATTATTAGTTTTTTATAATGCAGTCTTCAGCCAATAGATTGGAATATCAAACCTCAATGGGCCTACGAGTGCCTTTTTTTTTCAACGCGTTGTTTTGTCATTGGAAGAATTAGTAGCCCTTCTTTCTATGAAGGTACGAAGTACATTGAAATATTGAATGACAGCTTTAAGAAAGTTGAAATATTATATTAGGTTTTTTGGTAATGATTATACACTAAAACTAGGTACAATGAATGGAGCTACAAAATAAGTTATTCAAAAAGCTTATGTTCAGCAGCATTCTGGAAACACGTAATAAAAGTCCAGCAAAGATTTTTTGTGATGGCTATACACTCAAACATGGTACAAGTTACAACGAATGGAGCTAGAAAATTAAGTATTCAAAAAGCTTGTGTTTGAGAGCATTTTGGAAACACGGAATAAAAGTCGGGGAAGTTTTGAGTCTTTCAATTGAAGATTTCCAGCATGGCCTAAACCTAAAAACATCTAAAATAATAGTTTAAATTCAAAGTTTTATTGTAAGACGGTAGGCATGCACTCGAGGCACGGAAAGTCAACTTTAACGCCATGGCTTAAAGAATGATGGTTTGTTTTTCTCGTGGAAAATTTATCTTCTAAATGCAAACAGCTTTGTCATAATTGTTTGTTCACGTGAGTCATCTTTCCCTAGCTTAATTCACACTATGACTTTTAAGTAAAATTTGGGCTCGTATTCATTTATTAATTCAAAGTAAGTAAAGTGTGCATTGTTTATAGGGATTTAAAAAAAGGTAAAAAAAAATCATGATTCACCATGAAGGAGAATAAAAGTTTATTGGTGTTATAATGATGTTTCTATAAGAAATTTTAATTAATATTTTTTTATTATGCCGAGAGGCATCTACAATGACATCAAAATCATGAAATATGCCATCTTTTGTTTTTTGTGGAGGTGTTTATTTATTACTCCAAATAAAATAGAACCCTCACCTCTTTTTTCCAACTATATGAAACCGTTACATTAAGATTCCCTTCTATTATAAAATATCTCTCGGCATAATTTACCTATATTTTAAGAATATAGATATACTAGTTATATAATATTAAAATTAAAATTAAAAAAGTTATCTCAAAATAAAATATTAAATTAAGATTATATATTATAAAAAATTAAAATATTAATATATAATATATTATTTATAATGACATTTTAATTCATAGAAAAAGATTATATATTCATAGTATTCTATAAATATTAATATACATTAAAATCTTGTAAATTTGATAAAGATTAGAATATGTAATAGATTATTTCTTATAATATAATTTTCATAAGAAAATATTATATAATATAACATTTTGCATAACACACATACACACACATAATGGTATAAGTATATTTAAAATTTAGAATTTAAAGATAATTATGAAAATTTTATCCTATATTAACATATTATATAGGTGTGGAGGAAAGTAGTGGTTTTTACCTTTTTATTTATTCAAACATAAAATCTTATAATTAACTATATAATTGTACGTCAACAATCAAAAGATAAATACGTGCAACATATCTTATCACTTTAATATTTTTATATTAAATACTTAATTAACTAATCTATGTTTAACTTTAAATTCTAAGATATGATATTATTCTAATTAAACAAATTATAATATTATAGATCACTAGATGAAGTATTTCATTCTCATATACTAATATATATATCATTCAAGGATCTCCATAAATATTAGTATTTATTGAAAAGAATATTTACTAAATCTCTCTCTCTCTCTCTCTCTCTCTCTCTCTCTCTCTCTTTATCTATAAACTAACTACACTATTGGTAGGAACTTGATGCTTTTGCATCTCTTATTTGAAATGGGACATTGAAATTTCTAAGATAGTTTTTGAATATGGGAAAACAGGTTTTGATGGGTTCCTAAAACCCATTACAATCCGAAAATCAAAAGATAAAAATTATAGTCTAGCAAAAAGACAACAAACAAAAGAAAGCCATTTGGCAAACCAAACGCCAGCAAACAAGAGAACGCAGATTACAGACCAAGAAAGACCAACAATAATCCAGGATTAGGTTAATTTCTAAAGCATCTCTGCTGCTTCAAGCTCCATCTATTCCATGTTGTCCGCTTCCCTCATAATCTCCTCGATCTCCTTACTGTGGCTTTGCATCCTTTTAGTGCTTTCTCTCATTCTTCTCCCTAGCCCTATGTCCCAATCCTCTGGGGTGTCATCCTTAACATAAAAAATACCCACTGCGACCTTATCCCCTTGGTAGTTCTCCAGCTTGCAGACAAGGGCTTTCATGCTGGCCGAGGTTGCCTTCAGAATCTTGTGGCTTTGTTCCTCTATTTTCTTGAGTGTTTTCTCAATACCATCAGGTCTCTTTTCAGTTTCTCCTGCTCTATTTTTCAGGCCAAGAAAGCTTTTGCGGTTGGTATTGATAATCTCCTCAGCGTTACCAATCACCTTGGTGAGCTCACTGACACATTCCAGAAGGGAATTGAACTTTCTGGAGCCTAAAGCTTGTAATGTCTCGATTTTCCCACTTCCTGAGCTTGCATGGTTTAATGCCATCAATTTCCTTATGCACTGAGCTGAGCACCTATTTGAGACTTTACATTCTATTATTGATGCATAGATCAATATTCAAGTGATACTCTTCTTGGTTATTATCACCAGTAATGTTAAGATTAACCTCTAGAACAACCTCCCTGTCCTCAGAGGTCTAAGCTTCTTTTGTTGATGTGTCCTCCCCCATTATTCCCTTCTCCTTTAAATCAGTCCTGATAGGCGACCGATCCTTGGTGCTTGCTTCCTTTCTTTTAGAAGTCTTATTTTTCTACTTTGGGATCACAAGGGTTCGGACCCCCTCACTTCCAGTGTCCATGCCATTGTCAGTCCCATACTCCTCACACAAGCTATCATCCTCCCCTCTCTACTTATTTTTGGCAAGCCCTTTGCTTTGTTTCCCCTACTCTATTTTTTTGTTTTTTCTACTATACCCTGCAATAAGAGGGTCGTCCTCTGTCTCCTTTTCCATATCATATCCATCACCTTCCTCCTCATCAGAGTTATCAAAATCCTCTTCCGAGTCAGAAATTTCAGCTATATTCAGCTGGACAATCGTGTTCTTGATGTGATTATACAGAATCACCATCAAGCCTTCTTGCATTGCAGGGTTAATGCTGGGGTTGGAGATTGCATCCTTGATCCCCGCATTAAGAGCATAAAAAAGATAATAGGGAAAAGATATTTTATCTTTATACCTAAAATGACTAAATAAAACAAAGTGGTAGCTGTAAACCCTAGTGTATCTACCATCAAGCATGATAAACTCCATAATAGAAAGCAAAACCCTTTTCCAAATTAACTTAATTACCTTTGGCAAGAAGTAGGTATGGCTGCCCTTCACCAGTCTATCCCTTTCCTACTCATTCTTTGGAAATTTCTTAACAGCAATGTCTGAAATATTTTTGTCCCTATAGAACTTGATGCCATCCATTGCAAGACCAGTTACCTCCACTAACATAGTTTCGGTCACCTTGACCTTCTTGTTTACTATGGTTAACGTCCCTTCATTCCAGCCCTTCTAAAATATTCTCGTGATCTTGGGTCGTTTATCCTACATATTTTCCATAAAATTCATCATCTTGGCCGCTTGAAGGATAGCCCAAACTTGTAGATGACTCTTCCACTTCTCAATGGTGGTCATCTCCATTCTCTTTCATTTAACCCCCATGATCCTGTTAAGACCAATAATCTATAGCCCCCACCTGATTTTTTCCTTCACAACAGGTTCTCTATGATACCCAGTTCATGTTCTATATGAGTTTCTAAAGCTATTATTGAAGAGGGATAAAAATGTCCATAAAGCATGCAAAGTTACCCTATAATGATTGCTATACTTCCTTCTCGGTAGCGTGCAGAACTAGTGCCTGCTGCCACGACTTATACTTACACTTCGAGAAATGATAACAAATCTTTCCCTGCTTACCATGCAATCTTTCATAGATTAAGATGTCACGTGACACACTCGATAGGTCCCTTTTGCCTTTCTAGGTAATAATTATCTTGCTACATACTGCCATGTTGGCTGCCCAGTCAACACTCTGGTTAGCCTCTCTATAGACATGTGTGATGTGGCATTTTTTAAACTCCTGAATCAGCTCTCTGGCTGACTCAATGATGTTCTTGATAATCCATGAAGGTTGATGATTACCGAGAAGGTAGTTAATGATGTTTTTAGAGTTGCCTTCCAACCAAAGCATTTTGACCTCTAAATTAGAAGCCAATTTTATTGATTGAAGACCCCCCATAGCTTTTGCCATATGATTAGTTTGAATACCTAAGGGATAGGCCACCGCTCTAGTGCAAAATCCATCCTCATTTCAAATGACACCACCGCAACCAACCGGACCTAGATTTCCTTTCTCCACCCCATCAAAGTTGGGTTTGAACCACACACTAGGGGGAAAGGACCAACAAGACAAGATTCTATTAATTTGGTTGATGTTAGGGCGCAAAGAGGCTGGGATATTCCATATTTTGAGAACATCAAAGTCCTCCTTACCGGTACAACTATGCACTCCCCTAACCATAACATTCTCAACACAGTTATTTTTTATCTTGACCCAAACCACTTCAGAGGTGCTACTGTCATTCTAGAATATTCTATTGTTTATCTCTTTCCATATCCCCCAGAGGATATGGGAAAAAGAGAACTTGCAAAGATTCCTTATGGTGATGTTATTGGTGGAATAATGCCAGCTTTTGAAACAGTCCTGCATCTCCTCCTGGAAAACCCAATTCAGCCCCCACATTTGAAAAAACATCCCCCACATAGGAGTAGTATAAGGATAGTGTAAAAATATGTGGTTGAGAGATTCCTCATTATTAAGACAAAGGTAGCACCAGTTAGGGAGATAGAATCCCCTTTTTCTTAAATTGTCAATGGTAAGAATCTTATTTTGAAAAAGGATCCACAAAAAGATGTTGATTTTGGGGGTCAATCCTGGATAGCAAGCCTTGGCCCAGCAAGGAATAGGATCTTGGGAATGTGCAAGTAAAAGGACAACAAAAGAGATCAAATAATTTCCAGATGAAGTTCCACCCCACATCATATGGTCTTCCCTTCTAGGGTTCAAGATTGCATGATTGATCATTAAGTTTACCGGCTTGAGTTTGGGATCAATGGGTCTGAGGTCCACCCACATTTGATCTTTCCAATAAATAGATAGTTTGCTACCTATCTTCTCCTTGCAATTATGGATGAGTGTGTGAGAAGCCAGCTTATTAAGAGGGGCTCCTCCAATCCAAGCATCATCCCAAAAGTCCATCTTTCTTCCATCCCCAAGGACCCAAACATTGCTGAAATTGGCAACACCCTTAGCCTAGATAATACTATTCCAAATGAAAGAGCTGCTTGGTATCTGATCAAAGGCCAGGAATTCCTCAATGGTGGGAGCTTTCCTTAAGTACTTGGCTTTCTAGATATCATTCAATTCTCCTTTTCCCTGATAAGTTCTGCAAATTTGTTTTGCCAAGAGAGTTTTGTTCAAAGTTCTAATATTCCTAAGACCTAAGCCCCCCTTCTTTTTAGGTTTACAAACACTATCTCAGGCTATGAGAGCCATTTTCTTCTTCTCCTCCACCCCTGACCACAGGAAGGCTTTCTGTATTTTCTCAATGGCATCAACAAATTGGCCAGGGATTTTAAAAAGGCTAAGAGCATACACTGGGAGACTCTGGAGGGAAGATTTTAAGAGTTGGACTTTTCCAGCTTGACTAAGAAGGGTCCCTTTCCAACCAACCAACTTTCTACTAAATCTATCAATGAGACTATTCCAGAAAAACTTGAAAGGCTTCAAACCCAAGGGGAGGCCTAGGTAGACAACAGGAGGCTTACCAATTTGGCAACCAAGGATTTGAGCCATTATGATTTGTCTATCTTCTAGGGTATTGAAGAAGAAAATATATCTTTTCTCCCAATTGATGGTTTGACCAGTTGTCTTGCTATAGGTGTTGAGAAGGTTCTTCATATTGGAAGCTTCTTTGTTTGTGGATGATCCCATTAAAATGGTATCATCAACAAATTTTTGATGAGTGCAAGCTCTAAAACCAGAAGAAGGCGAAATACCACAAAGGAGCCCGTCAAAAATAGAATTGCTACTAAATCTTCCCAAACATTCAGCCAAGATGATGAAGAGTATAGGGGATATAGGGTCTCCCTTCCTGATACCCCTAGATGTTTTGAAGAAAGAGGATGGCACCCCATTGACAATGAGAGAATAAGAAGGGGTCGAGATGAGTTGATCAATCGTCTTGATGAATCCAACTCCAAATCCAAAAGCCCCCAACACCTTACTCAAGAAATTCCAGTCCACCTGGTCATAGGCTTTAGACAAATCCAACTTCATAGGAAATCCTTGTTTTTTGGAATCCACCAGCAAATGAATGTTTTCATGGATAGAAATGATGGAGTCAAGGATTTGTCTTCTCGGAACAAAACCACTTTGTTGAAGCGAAATGATCAGAGGAAGAATCCTTAACAACCTGCTAGCAACCACTTTAGAAATAATTTGGTAAAAAGAGTTGGATAGGATTATCGGATGAAACTTATCCATAGAATCATCTCTTGGGCATTTGGGTTTCAGAACTAAGAAGGTAGCATTAAGTTCCTTTAAGATCACTCTAGCCCCAAAGAACTCCTGCACACCTTTAATAACATCATCTTTGAGGATGTCCCAGAAGGTTTGGAAGAAGAATAGCAGAAAACTATCCAGGCCTAGGGCTTTGTTCTTGTCAAAAGAAAAAACATCTTTTTTAACTTCCTCCTTCGAAGGGATGGCTGTCAAGACCTTGTTCTGATCCTCACTAATAGTAGGAGGGATATTGTCAAGGATGACCTTCTGAGATTGACCATCTAGACCAAAGTCCACCGAAAGAAGTGAAGTAAAAAAGTTCATGATCTCCATCCCAATCTCATCATCCTTCTTCATTTCAGTTCCCTTTATTTTCAGCTTTGAGATTCTATTAGCCATCTTGTGTTTCATCATGGTCATATGGGAGAATCTAGTATTTCTATCCCCTGCTTTAAGCCATTGGGCCCTGGACCTTTGTTTCTAGAATTCTTCTTCTCTTTTGATGATCTTGTGGTACTTCACTAGCACTTCATTTTCCTCACTGAATGAAACTTCATTGCATCCACTAACTTGGATTTTATCCTGCATTTCCTTAAGTTCCTACTGAGTTTTAGTTTTGGCATCAAACAGATCTCAGAAAACCTCCTTATTCCATTTTTTAATATTGTCCTTCACATTTCTTAATTTGTTGGGAACTCTATACATAGCATTTCCTTCAACATCAATGGACCACCATATCTCAATGACCTGCGCTAGGTTAGGGTGATCAAGCCAAATCCTTTCAAATCTGAATGGGTAAATTCTTTTAATAATTGTATTATTAGCAATAAAAATCACAGGGAAATAGTCAGAACCTATTCTAGAGATAGCTGAGAGGGTGCATTGATAATGATTAAACCATTCATTAGAAATGAGGGCCCTGTAAAGTTTGACTTGAATGAGATCATTACCCGTCCTTCTGTTTGACCATGTAAACTTGGCTCCCTAAAGCTCAATATCGTGCAAGCATTGGTTGTTGATAAAGTTGAAAAGATCCATTCTGCTATCCAATTGAGAGGAGACACCTCCAAACTTCTCATTGTCTTTGAGGGGGGTGTCAAAATCCCCCATAACAATCCACATATCATTCTTGTAAAGGGTCCTAATAGCCTCCAGCTTTCTCCAAAATTTTCTTCTACCATATCTATTATTAGGGGCATAAATATTGGTAAGAAGAAAATAAGTCACATCCCCTATGTGATGGAACCAAATAAAGGCCAAATTGCTATCTTGCATGACAAGCTCTCCAGAAACCCGCTTTAGGTTCCAAAAAATAGCTATGCCCCCTGAAGCCCCATCAGAGCTTCCACCAGAAACTTCCCCATTCTTAGAAAGCTTTATCTTTTCAACTTTCTCTTTAATCATTTTAATTTCTTGGATAATAACTATGTCTGGTTTATGTTCTCTAACTAGATTTCTAAGAACATCCTATATATGTGGACCATTTAGTCCACGTATATTCCATGAGATTATTTTCATTTTTTAACTAGGGAACTTACCTCATGGATGGTCATTTGAGTACCATCTGCTATGTTCTTGTTGTCCTCTTGATCTCTGATCTGGCTTTCCTTTTTCCTTCTAGAAGGAGATGGATTGAAACCCATGTCAGCTTTACTCCAGTATCTTTTCTTGACTGAATTTTCCTGAGGGGTAGATTTAGGCCCTTTTATGAACCCTCTCTTCCTCTCAACAACTTCATTTGTATTGCCATCTTCCTCTTGAGTTGTTGTCTTTTGGTCAGCTTCATCGACCTCTGCCACTTAGCATTAAGCAGTGAGGTCGTAGGAGATTGCTGAGTGGTAGCTTGTACCATTTCTACAGATTGTTGTGATGCTGACAACGAGATCCCTCCAAAGATCAGCATCTCTGGGCTTCTTCAAAATCACGGCTGAATCTTGCTTTGCTGGTGTTTTTTGTTATGTGGTTATCATTTCTAAGATAATTATTATATGAAAAGTGAAGATAAATAATTTATTTGAGTGAAATTTTTATTAACATGGAGGATTAATCAAAAAGGTCATTCTACTGTTTAGAAAAATTCTATCAAATGAATTTAATTTTTTAACATGTGTAATATTGAAATTTGTAAGTTTATATTATTTTTTAGTTTATTTTGAGAGGATGTTTAAAAATATTTAGATTAATAAATGATATAGTTTTATGTTGGTAATTTTTTTAATGGTTTTTACTTATCTATGGAGATAAAATTTCTAATATTTATCTCCAAATTATGAATGAACATGTCTCATATATTTGCATTATAGATCATCTATTAAAATATATTGATATGTGTATTCCTATAGATATTATGTTTACCTAATTTTAAGTATTAATATATTTCATTTCATTGTTACACAAACATCATTTTTGAATGTCCAAATTCAAGTTTCATTGAAAACCACCTTTTATTTCCTGCTATGGGCTGAATCAACATACATTTTTGTGGTTTATTAATGTCTCGGTATACTTAAACATATTTAATTGCATTCATTTCATGTGTCTCATGTTATTTTCATATCATTTGCATTTATGAAAGGAATATTTTATTTTGGTGCCCTTTTCACTTGCTTCACCTCAAGCTACATCGAAAACAAGGAATATGACACAATTCAATAATTAGGATGTACTCAAGCCAAATTTATGAAGTGTAGGCATTAAAGAAAGCTTTAGTACATACCCTTGAATGGAAATGTATCTAACAATCACATTATACAAAAAGAACCCTTAAAATGCATAACAATTTACATGTTTTCCATTAAAATAAGTTGGGAATGGCACCAACTAATTATAGTTAAGGAACAAAGATAAAAGCAAAATGTTGTTACAAAGATAGAACAACAAAGTTAGCCAGGAGGTAACTAGGGAAGGAACAAGTAGAAAAGATGCAACCTAATGAACTATTACAACTTACATTTATTTTAAAACAACAAACCATATATATCTTTTACTAAAAAAAGGATAAATAAAAAAATTACCCTAAAATGTAACAAATTAGGACTATGCAACCTTAAAAGACACTAAATGTAATTTTACATTATTTTTGGTTTTTTGAATAACTATCCAACCAAAGCTATCTTCCAAACCCATAATATCGAGAGAAAGTAAAGAAGAAACCTTTTTAGAAGCCATACCAAAGGGTACTACAAGGAATGATAAGGTCGGATTGAAGAAAGACTTAGAGATAGAACAACATCATTTAAAATACCAACTTTACTAGGTGGAACAACAATAGGATGAACATGACTAATGGAAGTAGGATCATGATGAAAAACACATGGAGGAATAAAAATATTCTTATTAGTTGTGTGGTCATAAGGGACATAGCTATCCTTAAAGGGAACTGAAGCAAGAGACGATGGCTCAAAGACATTTGAATCACTACATTCATTAGGGTAAATCATAGGATATTAATGTAACTAAGAATCAGTTCACCAAGAGGAGTGGTAGCAACAAGAAACACAAGAGTTGTCTAAGGCTAAATGTCTTGTATCAAAGTTGTGCTTGTAGTTAAAAAATTTCTTTTATAGTCAACTCTAGTATCATAAATTATATCCCTATACAATTTCATTCTAACATAGGCCTCACCTCAATATTTCGGCCTCTATACCCTGACCCTATTTTGATTTTGCTAACACAACTTTGAAATCAACATCTTTAAAACCTTTTTGTGACTCTATCTAAATTTTAGCCTTGATGGACATGACGAGGATGCCCCAAGTGCCCTTTTCTTTGGACAAGGATGCCCTAGGTGACCTTGTCCTCCCAAAGAGGCTCAAATTTGGAAGGAAGAAAAACTTTATTTGTGTTAGCCCACTTTTAAATTTGAAACATGTTTGGTGTCATATAGTATAAAACAAGGCCTTATCCGCTCATTTTATTAGATTGTCGTTGTTAGAATTTAATCCCTATAAAGAAAATCAAGTGATAAATCAATCAATCATATTCAAAGAAGTGAAGGAACTATCAAGTTTAGATTTTAGGAATTCCTGATGGCATCAATGATCAAAACATTATGAAGACATTACACATGATAACATCAACCTTGGCACAAAGACATCAAAGAAAGATTCATCAAGGTATTAAATTGTAATTCAAATATTTTATTTTAGATATATCCTTGCCCTCGAAAGGCAATCTTTCCATTCAACTCAATTCCATTTTAAGTTAAATTTGAATTCAATGATTAATTTAAAACTTGGGGTTTGACCTACAAAAACCCAAATCGACAACACCATTTCCCCTCTTTCAATGAGTAGGAAATAATTTATTCCATGTCAATTTGGGTAATTCCTTTAACCCCAGATAAGACACACCTAACATTATGGAGAGCCACTCATGTCATAATTCTCATGATTAGGATGACTCCTTAACTCAAGTAACAATTGACCAATTACAGAAACTTGACAAATAATTGGATAAATTATGACAATATATGAGTCTAAAACACTCACAGTGAGGCAATCTCGTTAATTGAAATATTGAGGAGAATGGTTCAAAGTGATGAAATTGGTGTGGAAGAGTTGTGTGGCATTTCTCATATTGTTGATACCAATCTATGCTAATGAAAATTTGTGTCAAAGATCTTGATTACTCTAATCCTACAAATCAATTTGGGCATTCCATACCTCTACCTACTTCCTTGTCTAATTTTTCTACATACAACTCTTCTATCATGACTAAATCTACAAAAACATGCTAAACCTACACATATTAGTCATGCGGTAAATGTTTTTAATCAATAATACTACATACCTCCTTTTGTTAGCCTTCCATTGTTTTTCCAACCATCTCCTTTGCGAACATACCATAATGTTCCACCTCCTTATTCCCAACCTCCACTTACCTATCACAATGTTACAGCTCCATCTCAATCCAACATGTCAAACTACAACTCATCCTTTAAAGCCATTTCCAATAAGCTAGCTCAAAGTGTGCCATTCTTACATCAAAAATTAGATTCTTTAGCCCAATCTGAATTCTATGTGTCCAATTAGATTCTTTTTCTCCTTATTTTGTCACTTCTTTTTAATAATTGGCTAATGCATTCATTTAAAAATTTCAAAATTACATTGGTCCTAAAATTACTTTAAGTGATTTGACTCCTTATAAGCAAGGAGTTAAAGAAAAAGTGACTAATTTCATTAATAGATATTAAAAATTATGTTCACAACCTACTTATCATTTGCCTGATGGTGACATTGAAAGAATTTTCATTACTAATTTCAAAATGGGTATTATAGATAAGTTTCCATTTTATAAATTTTCATCTTTCACACAATTGTGTCCAATGCTTCATAACTATTAGCTTCAAGTGAACCTATCTAAATCCTCTTCTTTAATGTGTTGGCAATATGTATTTTCATTAAAGTCAACCCAATGTCTACCTATATATGTTGTTTGAATTGAGTGCTAATGTTTATGTGGTCATTGATGTTGTGGATATTATGTTTTGATGTTGTGGAGATTATGTTACTATAGTTTGTTAACGAATATGTTATATAGTACAAATGGTTGATGGTTACGTTCTATTAGGGTTGTGGATGTCCACCTTCTTTGTGTCTGACATGTCTACACCCTATAAGAAGTATTGATGATAATATCTTGTGTATTTTATTAGAGAATATAATCAATAATATTTTTCATACTAAAATCTCTCATAGAGTCTATAAATATAGAGTAACAATATCGGGGAACCATGTGCTTCAAAATAGAACCTTCAAGTTCAACCATGTAACTAAATGTCAAACCATGTCCTATATTATACGAATAGACAATAACAATATAAATAAATTGTCTAGATGGGGAATGAATGATGAAGTATTCCAACATATTTGTGGCATGATGATGATGGTGAGAATGTGCTTTCCTTAGTATAAGCACCCTTGTTCAAGTTAATAATTTTTATGGTTCTTTTTCAGTATGAGGAGATGTGATATGTAGGAAAGAGTATTTAAAGTCAGGTTATAACAATGCTCCACATTCCTCTTTATTTGAGAATGTGGTCTTACAAATTTGGACATAATATATATTCTTTGTGGATATTGCACTTCTATCTTTTCAATTTCCTATTGTTGCAATTGGTGTTGAGTATTCAGGTTGGTGCTACATTGTGTTTGATGTTATCTTCTAGATGATTCTTGTGGTTTAGCTAATAGTGTTTTGTCTCTTAACTTATTCTTTGATCTTAATGATATTTTTTCAGCCTTGAAAAAATTGTTAAGGTGTATTTAGGTCCTACCCTTAGCTGTGGGGATTCACAATGAGTTTATTCACTTGGAAGCTATATTTTTGGGCTAATTGGTTATGTGCTACATTATTTATCTACATGTTACATAATTGCCATGTTTCGATGATGTCCACCAACACATATTTTATATCAATATACATAAAGAAATGTAATATGATATTTTAGGTACTCTATATCTCCTAGATTGGACTAGATTCACCATAATTATTTTTGGTGACTGACTTAATAGGTCCTATGCTTAACGTTTTATTTTGGTTGACCTAAATGATATTTGTATTTGAGTAGATGGTATATACAGAAGATATTTTTGGGGTTGTTAAGTGTAGTGTTGTAATGTGAGTGAATAAATCAAAATATGTGCAAATGTGCTTTCATGATCATACCACTTGTAGAGTTGTGTGACATGCAGACAGTGACAACGTAGTGGTAACTTTTATTAGACTTGACTACTTTTAATAGTGGATCAAGTGCAACATCATTTTGGAGAAGACTTTGTCCTACTAATTGAGTTGATGTGATATTATCCTCAGTATGCAGGTTTTTATATCTTGTCCTAGAGCAGTGAGCTTCAAACTACAAGTCTTTTTTGTATACTTCTCCTGAGTAGTGTGCTTTAGCCTACAATTCCTTGTGTCTCAGCCTACAAGTCTTTTAGGTAGCAGTGTCCTTCCCTAATAGTGATCTTAAAATATATTTGTAATCATTTCATATATTGTTAATTGGCTCTCACCCTAGTTTTTCCCTCATTAGGTTTTCCATGAAAATATGGTATTCCCGTCTGCATTATATTTTTCACTTTATTCTTAATTGTTGCTAATGTTGGACATTGTTGCTGCTAGGATATGTTGATGTCATTGATAAAGAGAAGCATGTGAAAAACCATTTTATCTACTTGATCTTAAGGGGGAGTCTGTTGGAGATATTTTTTTGTGCATTGACTATTTTTCACATTCATATGTTGTCATGAACGCCAAAGGGGGAGATTGTTGGACATTGCAACTGCTAGGACATGTTATCATTGATGTCAACATATTCTTTCTATGGTACTTGCAAATTGATTTATTGGATTTTGGTTTGGTGTATGGAGTATTTATAGTATTATTATATTCTTCTGTATTGGTTTTGGTGATCTAGGAAGCTTAATTGATTATATCATATGATCTGGTTTTGCAGTTTTGTTTTTCTTATTAGTGTTTTATAGAGTTCGATATTTCCTCTCGTATATTCCACTATGATCAGATATTGAGCTGAGATTTTCGGAGATTGGTTGGGGTGATCTTGTGTATCTTCATTTAATATGGTTGGTGATTTAGTGCTCTGCAAGTTATTGTTCTTCATGACAGTTGTTGTTTATTGAGTGTTCTTGAGTTTTAGATGTTGACAGATGAAGATTTGATGTGGTATTGGTGCAGCTATTACTAATGATTTGAATGTGGTTGTTGGAATTTCCTAATTGTGTCCTATTTGTTTTGATGATTCACATTGATTTTTATGAAATTTGTTGGTGATTATTTGGAACTGGTGATGTTCTTCGTGTTATGCAGTATTTCCGATGGTGTAACATGTTGCGGTTGATCTTTGCATGATTACCTGTGGAGATGAGCATTTCAAAATTTGAATTAGGTCCATGTTATGTCATGCATATCAATGTATTGGTCTGGTGGTCAATCTTTGTATTATATGATGTATTTTTTAATTATGAGTTGAGGGTTTAGCTGACCTTGTTGTTAAGGGTGATTAATTGTATAAATAGGTGATATTGTCATGTAATTTAGGTGTCCAGGTTGTGTCTATGTTATGAGAGAGTGTTGTATGTGTGAACAAGAATTCATATTATTGCATTGTGTATTGAGCAAAGATTGATGTTGTAAAGCAAACAAATGTGCTTAACCAGAATTGCCATCAGGTATTTGGAGATGCTATTATTGTAGTTCATTTCTTCTGGATTGTAGTCAGAGTCTTGTCGTAAGTCGGTGAGACTTCCCTGAGGCTTGTAGCCTTTTGGTTTATTATCTTTTGAGTGGTGATCTCTAGGCAGTGTGCCTAAATGCATGTGTATTCCCCATTTTAATATTTACACAAACTACTGTAGAGTATCATCTTATTGCGAGTAGGTTCGCATTGTGGTTTTCCCCTTAACCGGGTTTTCCATGTCAAAATCTTGGTGTTGTGTGTTATGTTATCAATTATCTTATCTTATTTATTTCTACAATTTATTAGATCTATATTTCTGATTAAGTTTTTAGATCCGATGAAAATTGATTCACACCCCGCGCCTCTCAGTTTTCCTTCTTTATTGTTGCCAACTGCTAATAAAGTAAAAGATAAGTTGATTATTATTTGAAAAGATAAAGTCTTAGATTGAATGTTTTAAGGTATAGACTAATTCACCCCTCCTCTCATTTCTAATGTATGTTCAACAATTGGTATCAGAGTTGAGATTCTTTAGAAGAAGCTTAATCACTTGAGGTGGATTCAAGATGGTACAAGATCGATCTTACAAGATTACCAATTTTGATGGCTCATACTACTATTTATAGAAAATAAGGATGGAATCACATCTAAAATATAATGGTTTTAAGATTTGGACCTCTTTTGTAGAAGGTTACACTCCCCTCTCTACTCCTCTATCTACTTTGGTTTAAATCAAGGCACATGTGAATGATAGAAAATAAAGTAATGCAATGATTCGTGGACTGTCTGATAATGAAATCTTGAAGGTAATTAAGCATAAATATTCAAAGATATTTGTGACAAAGATATAAATATTTATGGTGGATATAAGAAGATAAAATAAGTCAAATTGAAGAATCTCAGAAGGAGATTTGAAAGCTTAAGAATGTTATAATATGAATGTATTGATATCTATATGCACTGGGTCATTGAAGTTATTTCTAGAATCAGAGGTGTTGGTGAAGAAATGAAAATAAATAAATTATGAGGAAGGTACTTAGGAATATACCTAAGTCTTTTGTGCCTAAGGTGTCTACCATTGAAGAAAGTAAAAGTCTAGGTACTTATACCATAGATCAACTCTACAAAGCCCTTATTACATTTGATATGAGAGAGATTGAATTGGATAAAACAAAGAAAGAAGTTATATTTAAAGCAAGTAACAAGGTTGAAGGTGATGCTAACCTAGACGATTTAGAAGAAAACTTCATAATAAAACTAACAAAGGGCACTAGTAAATACTAAGTTACCTCTTAAATGTCTCAATTATGGTAGGATTAGTCATTTTGCTACCAGATGTCCTTATAGAGAAGAAATAAATAGAAGAAGAGATGATAGAAATAAGAGAATATATGGAAAAGACAATGGAGATAATCCTAAGAAAACTTCTTTCTCCAATGAGAGTAGCCACTCATCTAATGATAAGGACTATGATGATTCTAGTGAATAGACCCTATTTATGGCTATGAAAGTTGATGATGATGAGGTAACCAATTTCCTACATTTGGATGAGAAGAATGAAAGATAATTAATTGTGTGGTTTACTTTGGATACAAAATAAGAGCCATACACATGGGTGATTGAGAGTGGTTGCTCAAACCACATGTTAGATGATAGAAGAAAATTTATCAAATTTATAAAGACAAATAATGGATCAGTTAGGTTTGGTGGTGTAGAATCTACTTAGGTCTATGGAAAAGGGATAATATCCATTGATGGAAAAATCAAGACAATAAATGTTCTATATGTTAAGGGCTTGAAGAAAAATCTTCTTACTTTTAGTTAGATGGATGTTTGAGGATACAAAAATACATTTAATGATAAGGACTATGAGATTAGGAAAGGTGACTTTGAAAGACTGATTGGGGAAGGAACAAGAACTAATGAAAATATGTACTACTTAAAGGAAACTATTGGTGACAACTATTTAATTGCTTAGGGAAGTGAACATTGGATATTTCACAAAATGATGTGACACATAAAGCTTTGATAACTTGGTGAAGATTAATTCCACACATGGTATTAGAGATTTGTCAAATATTACCAAACCTATAATCATTATGCAATGAATATCAAATGGAAAAATAGACAGAGAAAAGATTCAAGAAGAAAAATTTTGGTACTTCAAAACCTTTGGAGATAATACACACTAATCTATATGGACCTAATAGGACAAGGGCACTTAATGGTGAAAGATAACTTATGATGCATGTTGATGATTATTCTAGAATGACATGGGTAACTTTTTTGAAGTTCAAATTAGAAGCTTTAGATAGATTTAAGATTGCAAAATATATGGTTGAAAATGAAATGGATGCTAGGATCAAATGATAAAGATCTAATAGAGGAGGTGTATTTACATCAAATGAGTTTTAAAGATTTTGTGAAGGTAATGGTATTAGGAGACATCTATCTACAACTAGGACACCACAACAAAATGTGATTGCTGAAAGGAAAAATAAGACAATTGAAGAGATGGCTACAATAATCTTAAAAGATGTCTACTAGATATTTATTGTAAGGAAGTTGTACATACTATTGTGTATCTTCTTGATAGAGTGCAGGTGAAAGTTAATCATTCAATTATCCCTTATGAACTTTGGTATGAGTGACCTTTTACTATCAACTATTTTGAGATTCTTTAGAAGCAAGTGGTATATCAGAAGAGATGAATATAATCTTAGAAAGTTTTATTCAAGAGCATATGTAGGAATCCTTCTTGGTTACCCAACAATAAGAAAGGCCTATAGATGTTTCGAAAAGAACTCTAGAAGATAGTTGAAAATGCTAATCTCAAAGTAGATGAAGATTCAAATTAGATTATACATGTACTTAAGATCAAGAAGAAATGAAAGAAGAAGAAGAAAAGGAAACAGAAGAAAAGGAATCATAAAAGACCCCAAGACTCTAGGAAGATATGTTAAAGAATCACTGTGAAGATCAAATCATTGGTGACAAGAATGAAGGTGTGCAGAAACAAAGGAGACTTGCAAGACAATTGAATAGGTAAATATTTGTCTTCTGCTTCACATTTTGAATGCATATTAATTATAATACCCATTAAAGATTATGCACTGTTATGCATCCCATCAGACGCTTCTCTGCATACATTCTGCCAAACGATTCAGGTACTTTGTCTAAGATTCTATATATCCAATGCATTTCTACGGGAGCGTTTCTAGATAAATTGTATGACAAAAATTTCGCATACGCTGCATGCATTTTGATGGTTGTCGACGCGTCATTTCAAAGCTCCCATTTTTGACACGAGTAGATGGTGTAGATTGGAGAGCACGACTTTATGCCTGCTATGTATAATTGCTTGAAAGTTTCTAAAGGTTGTCAACGGAGTCCTTTTTTGCAAATCTTGTGAGCATTGTAGTTTATGAGACACATTTCTTTGAGGGACTCTGCCCTACGGTTCATGCATGTGCTTTGTCTCTGTTTCTACACTTTTTATAACATCCACCAAAGCAGATGAGACTTACAACTTCTGAAAGAATCTAGCTTTTTGGCCGCGCAGAGGAAAACGAACTGGAGCAATGCGTTTTCAACAAAACCATATCATGCATATTTAGGTATTTATATTAACTACTTACCCCATTTAAACACTTGTGAAGCTATGTAGAATTACCGATTAACCTCCATTTTCTTCTAACACAATGCCCTAACTTAGCGATAACAACTTTTAAATGAAGACTGTTATGATTCTTTGCATCCTGTATCGGTGGCTGGACTAACTTAGGGAAGACTTCAATTATAACTTCTTTATTTCATCGGCAACTTAGGAGATTTACCCAATTGAACGAAAAGGCCGATGGCACTTGACAAAGCCAATATGAACTTGTGTAAAATCGTCGATCGGGAATCGACTTGCATGTTCTAATTAAAAAGGCCAATATGAAGCTACTTTCATTTTCCTGTTGACCTTTATCATCGGTACGTTGTTTTCCATTGGGTTGTTCGTCTTCAATATCAACTTACCAGCGAGCTTCTCATGAGGATGTCCGTAGAGAATGATTCTCAATTTAGCTTCATGCTTCCAAACTTCACGTGATCAAAAGATTGAGAATCTTCTTTAGATGTCCATGCATATTATATCCATGGAAATATCCAACAGTAATCTCAGTTCAACGATATGTTCATGAAGATGCTTGCGGTGTCTGAGAGCTTTACCATTATGGCATATTATGCAATCATGAAGCTCCTTCAAGGATACTTGTTATACCGTTCACATACCTTGTTTATGCCATCAGGCGTAGGAAGAGATGTGCTTTCACATTTTACGACTAAAAACCACAAGAGATTGTAAGAGAAAAGTTATCTTTTTGTTACGAAATTTTGTCAAGATAACCCGAACGCTATTGTGAAATGAGCACTTCACGAGCTATCGAAAGTCTGATTTTGATTTGAATACAGTCAAGATTAATCCTATAGACAAGTTTGATGGTCTGAGTTATAATTTTCAACATACAATAATGTTTTACATTACATCAATATGTTGCCTCACTTTTAGGAATACGGGACCTTCTGATTCATCTTGACCATTAGAGTTCAATGCTGACATAATCTTGTAACTAGTTGGTTTTGCTATTTGATTCAGGATGACGCTTATGAAGACAATTTGGGAGCATTTAAGATGTACTTTGGATAACTTATTCATAGATATGATATTTTGTATGAGATATTCAGAAAAATTTCAGTTCATTTTAAAAATAGGTAATTTAATCTAAATTCAATGTAGAATTCTAAAAAGTTTGGTGCCACATTTTAGATGATTGTTTCAAACCATACAAAGATCTCTTTAATCTATAAATCAATTGTTATTTCTCTTTCACAAAAAAATTGTTACGTTGTCACGTATAAATAACTTTTGAATGATCCCCATGTAAGAAAGGAAAATTGACATCCATTTTCTGTATTTCAAAATCACAAGCAACATTTGTAGATAATAGGAATCTTATAGATTTCAATTCAAGAAAAGGAGAAAAATTTCATTTAATTCAAATCCCTCTCTCTAGGAGTAGCCCTTGGCTACCAATCTAGCCTTGTATCACTCTAATTGAATGTCTACTCCAAATTTCGTTTTAAGTACCTAGTTGCATTAAATATGCTTCCTACTTTTGGGAAAGCTAACAAGATCACCCCAAGTGTCACAATTGTCTAAAGTCATCATTTAGTCCTACATCACTTGCATCCAAGAGTTACTTTCCTATGAAGAGAGAGCCTCCCTAAAATATCTAGGTTCGTCATCAATACTCAAAAAAAAAAATATACAATGAAAATATGGTAGGCTATAGCTATATTCTATTGCTTTCTGGACCTCCTCAAGGTAGAAGTGATGGGTTCTACTAGTTCATCTAACTCTATGTGCTCATCTTGCATATCATCTAAACACTCTAAACCCTCTTCCTCTTCTTCATTCTCAAATCCATCTAACTTTTCTTACACATGTGAATCTTCCTACTTCTGCATCTTTATCTCAAAATGTACTATTTTTGTCTTCTCCTTTGATTATTCTTCATCTAACCAGGCTCTAAACTCTCTAAAAATATTATCTCTTGAAATGTACATTTTACAATTAAGGGATTCCAAATCTTATAGATTTTCTTATTCTTGTCATATCACATGAAGATACATTTTTAAGCTTTTGCATCAAGTTTAGATCACTTCTCCTAAGGAACGTTTACAAAAGCCTCACAACTAAATACATTTAAGTGTTAAACTAAAGGCTTTAAACATATCCACACTTCAAAAGGAATTTTGTGAATAAGAGTTGAACAAGGATATCCATTAATTAAATAACAAGCAATACCATCAACTTCTAATCAAAAGCATCTATCAAGCTTAGCACCCCTTAAAATGCTCCTACCTCTTTCTACTACATTTTGGTTTATTGCTTTTGCCACTACTTTATTTTTGATAGTATATGTTGAGTTGTTGAGATTTTTGGGAGATTTTTATAGTCTAGTGGATTTGGTTGTCGTACTTGGATATGTTGTTTTCATTGATGTCAAAATATTCCTGTGAGATTTTTCAGTGAGCTTGTGGAGATTTTCTAATCTGGTTTGTTGTTCTTTTCTTACCCATTCTTGGTGTTCCTATTGGTTTTCCTATCAGTATCCGCTCTGATATATTTTGGTATGATCAAATATTGTGTTGAGACTTTTGGATGTTGCATGGGATGATCTTTTGTATCCTCATTTCAGGTGGTTCGTGATTTGGTGACCTGCAAGTTATCTTTCTTCATGGCAGTTATTGTTTGGTTGTGTTCTTGAGCTTTGAGATGTTGACCGAAGAAGATTTGATTTGAGATGTTGGTGAAACTATTCGGAATGATTCTAACAAATTTGCTAGTGTCTCCAAATCATGTCCTATTTGTTTTGGTGATCTGCATTGATTCTTGTACAAGTTCTAGTGATTTCTATCAACCGATGATCATTTGAGTGTTTCTGGTGGTGTATCGTGTTATGGTTGATCTTGGCGCAATTTCTAGTGGATGTGATCATTAAGGAATTTGAATTTGGTCCATGATATGTAATTTAAGTCATAATATTATTCTAGTGATCGATCTTTGTATCATGTAATATAATTTTTCTATTCATGAGTTGAGGGTTTAACCGACCTTTCTATCAAGGTTGATGATTTGTATATATAGGTGATATACTTATGTAATTTAGCAGTGGATGTGATTTCTGCAGTATCATAGAGAGTTTTATATGCAAAAATGAGATATATCATTTGGTGAAGTGTTGTGGTGAAATCAATGTTGCAGAGTAGACAATTGTGCTTAATCGGAACTGTTATCAGGCATATGTAGATGCTACTATTGCAGCTCATTTCTTCCAGATTGTAGTCCTATTCATTTTGTAAGTTAGTGAGACTTTCGTAAGTGTTGGAGCCTTCCAAGCATAAATCCTTTTGGCAATGAGCCTAGGCAGTGTGTCTAAATTCATGTGAATTCGCCATTGTAATATTTTTACACACTACTATAGAGTATCATCTTATTGTGGGTAGGTTCCTACCATGGTTTTTCCCTTAACTGGGTTTTCCACGTAAAAAATCTTGGTGTTGTGTATAGTGCTATTCTTTCAATAACTGCAGTTTATGGGTTTATGTTTGGGTATCTGATTATCTAATTTTTGGTGAAGACTCATTCACACCCCCCGTCCCCCTCTCAATATTCTTTATTGATTTCTTATAGCAATTGGTATCAGAGCCAAATCCTCCAGTACAAGCTTAATCACTTGAGGAGATCCAAAATGATAGCTTAAGGTATTCTTTTCAAGAAGGGCAATCTAAGGTTTGATGGAAGCAACTATAATGTGTGAAAGAACTAGATAGATGTGCACTTGAAATGTCTTGGAGAAGATTACTGGAAAGTTACTAAGAATGTCTATGTTGTTGCTCAGAATGGGCCGTCCACTCATAATGAAGTTAAGGAATTTGAATGAAATATTAGAGCGAAGGAAGCATTACTTAGTGCCTCAATTCTAAAATGACAAATGTAATAGAACTTCAAACCACACATTAGATCTGGGTAAAGATTGAGATCCTATATGAAGGCGATAGCCAAGTGAAAGTTGCTAAGTTGTAGAGCTTGAAAGGAAAGGATTTGATATTGAAGATGGGAGATGATGAGAACATAGATTCATACATTGCTAAGTTGAATGAACTTGTCCTTGGTATCAGGAATGTCAGCAGAAAGACTAACGAAGATGAGATTGTTGCTAAAGTGTTGAGATGTTTTCCTCCTGGTTACAAACATAAGGTTTCTGCTATAGATGAAATTTGAAGTGTAACTACAATAACAAGAGATAAGGTTGCATTTGAGCTAAGCGAATTTGGAGAATCACATGGAAAGTCTGAGACAACATTTAAAGGATCAACATCTGTCTTCGGTAAGAAGAAGTATGATCTTGATGAGTGCAAGATATCCAGGTATTAAAGAGAAGAAGAGAGATTGCAGAGCAAGAGAGAGAACTTGATGAGCTTGAAGCATTGATTGCTCGAAGATTGCCTAAAGGTGCTGGTAAGTATGCTGGAAAGTTTCCTTTGAAATGTTTTACTTGGAATAAGATAGGACATTTTTCTTCTAAATGTCTAGAGAGAATGGCTAAGTATGACATACATCATAAGTTTGATAAGTATGATAGGAATGATAGATATGAGATGCATGAGAAGTATGATAAGCCTTATAAGTCTAACCAGAAGTTTAGGAACTAGAAGAATTGTTATTATGCTTTAGATGAAGGTGTTACAGATGAGGAATCAGAAGGAGATGAAGTTATGTTTATTGCCATTAAGGAAGATGGACCTGTGCTTATCGATTCCACTAGTTGTTCCCATTGAAGAAAAATATTTGGCTCCTAAAGTTGAAGAAAAGAGTGTATGGGTGATTGAAAATGGTTTTTGACATCATATGGCTGATGATCAAAGAAAATTTGCAAGTATGGAAAATATGATGGTCAAATAGTCATATTTGGAGATGATAAAGCCTATGTAATTTGTGGGAGAGGATCTATTTCTTTTGGTGGTAAGCATAACCCTGATGATGTCTTGTACGTTGAAGGTTTGAGGCAATCATTTTAGTGTTGGATAGATGGTTGACAAGGGTTATGATATGCAATTCAAGGATGGTAGATATAAAATCTTGAATGCCTCCACTATAGAGATTTTATCTAGAACTAAGACTGAAGGTAACATTTTTCATTTGAATGCAATTAAAAAAAGTTGTTTGATTTCTAACATAGATGAGAGTTGATTATGGCATAGAAGGACATGTCAAGTAAACTTTGATTCACTGATCAACATTAGTTCTACACATGCTATTAGATATCTACCTAAGATTGTAAAACCTGTTAACCTGGTATGTAAGGAATGCCAGCTGGGTAAGAAAACAATAACTTATTTTAAGAACAAATGGTATACATCTGATGGATTGTTGGATCTTGTGTATACTGACCTATGTGGACCTACAAATGTTAGAAGTGTGTAGGATGATCGATAATTTATGCTTCTAATTGACAATTATTCCAAGATGATGTGGGTTGTCTTTTTGAAGGAAAAATCAGAAGAATTTGAGAAATTCAAGATATTCAAAGCTAAATTTGAAACAAAGTCCAGATTGAAGCTGCAGTGTTTGAGATCTGATAGAGGTGGAGAATTTTCTTCTAGTGAGTTCAATTCTTTCTATGAGATGCATGGAATCAAAAGTCATCTTAATGCTCCTAGAACTCCACAATAGAATGGATTTATTGAAAGGAAGAACCGTACTATTTTGGATTCCCCAAGAACTATGTTGATTTAAGGAAATTTTCTGGAGATCTACTGGAGAGACGACATTAGCAGTGTAGTCTACACATTTAATGGAGTTCATATCAAAGGTGATAGTGGTAAGACTCTTTATGATCTTTGGTTTGGTCATGTTCCTACTGTAGATGTATAAAAATGACCATATTTCTAAATGAATATTTTATGTTCATTTATCTATTTAATTAAATCCAATTTAATTAAATTATCCACATTCCTCTATTTAATTAAGTAAATTACTCAATTTATTTAAATTAAATTCACTATACCCATTTAATGAATAAATCATTTTATTCAATTAAAATCCCCCTAGCCACTTTTAATTAAATTCAAATTTAAGTAAATAGTTATCCCAAATTGAATAAATCTAATTTATTTAATTCCTCCAAATTATAACCAAATTGAATGAATTAAATCATTTAATTAAATCCTATTATGTCCCCATCCACTTGCAAAATCCCAAACCCCTTCCTAATCCCTTCTAGAATCTTCTAATCGATTCTAATTAACCTAACCCTCCTCTAAACTTTGTCACATCCCTAAGCAAAGGGAGGTCACTTCTTAAATGACTCAATTTATTTAAATTAAATTCACTATACCCATTTAATGAATAAATCATTTTATTCAATTAAAATCCCCCTAGCCACTTTTAATTAAATTCAAATTTAATTAAATAGTTATCCCAAATTGAATAAATCTAATTTATTTAATTCCTCCAAATTATAACCAAATTGAATGAATTAAATCATTTAATTAAATCCTATTATCTCCCCATCCACTTGCAAAATCCCAAACCCCTTCCTAATCCCTTCTAGAATCTTCTGATCGATTCTAATTAACCTAACCCTCCTTTAAACTTTGTCACATCCCTAAGCAATGGGAGGTCACTTCTCAAATGACCCAAAGTCTTGGATAATCATTGAAGGTTTTCAACCTTCAACCACCAAAACCCTTAAAGTCTTTGAAAACCATTGAAGGCTTCCAACCTTCAACCACTTAATCCCCAAAGTGTCCAATAACCATTAATGGTTATTTCAAACCCTCCCACATGGTTAAAACATTTGTTTTGACTCAACCTCTACCCAACCCAAGGGTCTCATCAGGCCATTAATGCTTTGACCATGATTATCTCTTAATCATTTGCACAAAGGTTTATCCTTGGATTAACTCCTAATCCAGTGGGTAATCCTAACTTAGACTTGACCCTTAGCCTTTAGATAACCATGAGGTCTTCTTAGGCCTTTAATGCCTCCAACCTCTTCTTTCAACCCAATCCTGTGTGGACATTTGTCACCATGTCATTGGTGCCAATTATGCACATGGATCCTCAACTTTCAAACTTGGCCCTTGATTAAACCTTTCAATCCTGACCATCTATTGCCCTGTTTTTGCTATAAATAGAGCTCTCATTCCTCCATTCTTAACAATCATCTTTCAAATTTGAAGCATCACACTTATGCTCAAATTGTTTCAAGCTTTCATATCATTTTATGTCCATCATTTAGCCTCTCTTTAGATTAGAATTAATCATGAATATGCATATTAGAATAAGTTTTTTATCATTTTAGTTCAATTATAGACTAAATATAGTATGCTAGGATAGTATTCATACTAATCTTGTCATCTTATAGTTAGTTTATTGCATTTCTAGCATCATACCTAGCTTATAACACATCTCATACTAAAATCAGTTAAAAATCTCTCTCGTTCTCATATTTGCCATCCCTAAACCATTTTGCTCAGTAATCTGAGAGCAAAACATTGGTTTGAGGGACATTGTGAGATAGAGAACCATGGGACCCTCCTTGGGAAGCTGAGTAACACTACGTTACTCCATAGCTTGCATCAAGAAGTCCTGTGTGTGTGTGTGGACTGGTATTTCTTGTAATTTTCACATTTTAAGTTTTATTTGCCCACTTTTCCCGCATACACCTACTATGAAATATTTCAAAGTTTTTGGTAGCAAATGTTATATCAATAAAGATGAGCATATTGGAAAGTTTGATGCTAGAAGTGATGAAGGTATCTTTTTGGGATATTCCATAAAAAGTAAAGCCTACTAGTGCTATAACAAGAGACTAACAAATATTGTTGAGAGTGCATGTGTGAAGGTGGATGAGAACCTTGGAAAGGAGGTCAGAGCTTATGATGAAGGTGAACATGTTATTTTAGCTCCTATTCAGCCTAAAGGACCTAATCAGAATGATCCGATAGAGACAGAGACTCTTAATATGGATGTTGTTGCTATTGGTGATGATGTACAGGAATCTAAGAATCAGAAGACTTTGAGGTATGTAAAATTAAATCACTTTGAGAATCAGATTATTGGTGATAAGAATAAAGGTGTGATGACTAGAAGAAGGTTAGCTATAGAAGAGGTATGTTTGATATCCAAAGTTAAACCTAAAGATGCTATTGAAGCTTGTTAAGATGAGAATTGGATAAGGGTCATAGAAGAAGAATTAGATTAGATTCACAAGAATAATACTTGGGAATTTGTGCCTATACCTAACGACAAAAATATTATTTGTACTAAATGGGTTTTTAGGAACAAATTGAATGAAGACGGTGTAGTAGTTAGAAATAAAGCTAGACTATTTTGCAAAGGTTATTCAAAGCAAGAAGGAATTGATTATCAGGAAAATTTTGCTCTAGTTGCCAAAATTGAAGTTGTTAGGTTGTTCCTTGCTTATGCTTCTTATAACGATTTCAAGGTATATTAGATGGATGTAAAAATCTCCATTTTTGAATTTTGATCTAGAAGAAGAAGTCTTCATTGAACAACCTAATGGATTTTCATTATTAGACGATGGTGATATGGTATGCAAGTTGAAGAAAACACTTTATACACTAAAATAAACTCCTAGAGCCTAGTATGCTAGATTGGATAAATACTTGTTGAAATTAGGATTCACTAAAGGTGTTGTTGATAACTTAATATATACTTTAAAATTTAAAATGATAATATTCTGATTGTTTTTGATAAAGATAAATGGGTTTTACATGGACCAGAAACCAAAATTTTTATAAAAGTTGGCCATCAGACAAACAAACATAAACCAACAAAAAAACAAGGGAGCACCCCAAAACAGTTACGAAAGAAAAAGGGACACAAACAACAAAACAAAACAAAAGAACTCAATTAAGAGAGTGCACCAACTCGTTTTTCTTCTAGATGGTAATCTTATTGATTTCCTCCAACTCCTCCATAATGAATCTAGAGGTGCCCTTATTGTTTCTCTTGCTTCTGGTCCTGGAACTAGGGCCTATGGTTTTGTTGTCTCTAGTAGCCATTTTTTCACCTCCAAGATCTTTCTCAGTTTCACTGTGAATGTATCTATATTCTGCAACCATGACATTGATATTTTTGAGCCCCGCTATAATATTATTCATGGCCTCCTTGCTAATGTCAGCCAAGTTCTTGAGGTTTTTATTTATCTCTGCCATAGATTGTTCCACATTTTCAATTATTTCTTCATGGTTGCATTTCATAACCTCGACAGCTTATGATAGGTTCTGGGTCATAATCATGAGCTTCTCAGATTTTTTAGGCTCTGGTGAGGCTGTGGAGATATCAATAATCTCCTTTACCTCCACTTTGAGGGTATCAATTTCTCTCTCCACCCACTTCAAGCAGCTCTCTTGGCTTTTGCTCCCTTCCATCACCAAGTTCATCAGAGTACTATTCCTTTGTAACCCACTATCTTCTTCTTTAGGCATGGTCTCTTGCATTTCCTTTAGGACATTAATTGAAATATCCAGTTTAATTTCATGGTCTGAAGTCTTTGGACCATAGTCCTTAGCTATAATCTTCTTCTTTTTAGAAAGGGGTTCGGGCTTAGAAAGCAGTTTGCTAGTAGATTTATATTTGGTTGCCACCCATCTGGGGGGGTTCTTACTACTGAACGTTCCAAGGGTGACCATCATCTCACCTTCTTCAACTGGCTTATAATCAGGTTCATCAAAAGGAATGGCACCCCCACTATCCCCCAAATCCATTTTCGAGTCAGAGACATCTCAAATAATAGTATGTTGGCCTTTCTTAGATAGAGAGGGCACAACTTCAAGGGTCTTAGCATACTCCATGATGAGCACAATAAGCCCCTCATGAAGAATAGGATTATTTGTATTCTCCATATATTTTTCAAGACTATTCTCTTAAGAGGAGCCTAGATAGAAAGGAATAGAAATGAATTGACCATTCCTAAAATGATTCAAAATGGTAAAATGGTAGGAAAAGATACTGGCATATCTTCCATCAAGCGTAATATACCTCATGATAAAATTGGCCATGTCCTCCTAGGAAGCCATAAGATCTTTCCTCTTGTATCCACCATCAGCTGCTTTGTTAACTCTTGAGCACTCCTTGTCTTTCTCGAAAAAATTTGCCAAGTCCTCCTCCCCCATTTTGTTGTCTCTATAGAGCCTTCTGCTATTCATCATCAGACTAGTAACCATTGCCACTAGGGTTTCATCCAGCTAGTGATCAACACCATAAGCCCTTAGAACCCCTTTCTTCCACCAATTGATAAAGGATTCCATGAGCAGAGGCTAAGGTTCATGAAGTCTTTCCAAGAAGGGGACAATTCCCCCATCAATGATTTCCTACCACACCTCCTTGTTTTTCTTCCATTTCTCACAAGTAGTCAGTTATTTCCTGTTCTTGTCCCCACCCATAATGATCTGGGTCACCAAACAATAGTAAATGGGCCACACCAAAAAAGTCTTTGAATAGTAATAGAAAATGGGCCACACAATTAGATAGAAAATCCAGGCACAAGGGAACTTTCTTGATCTGCGGTTAGGGAAAACAAAAAGGAGCCGTTTCCCCAGCAATTTAATCAAATCATGATTAAAGATCATTGATTAACGCAAGTGGGTGGAATCATCACAAGCCAAATTGCATAGGTTTTTTGGGAATGAATACCTTCTTCTCCACCATTTACCCACCACGTAGCCCACCGCCATATTGGCCAGTAGATCTGCCGCTTTGTTGCCTTCCCAAAATAAGTGTGAAATTTTGAATTCTTCCAGCTCATTTTTTATATCCCGACAATCCTTGATCAGATTAGTAATCATCCAACTAGGATCCGTGCACCCATTAAGACAATTGACAGTGTTTAGTGAGTCAGACTCTAGCCTGACTTTTCTGAAGCCTTCTCTTTTAGCCATGCGTAACCCAATGTGGGTAGCGCTAGCCTTCGTAAAGTGCTTGGACTAGGGATAATATTCTGATTGTTGAAGTTTTTGTTGCTAACATTATTTTTGGTGGTGATGATGATATGAGTATGAAGTTTTCTAGTGATATGCAAAATGAATTTGAAATGTCTATGATTGGTGAGATGAAATTTTTCTTAGGTTTGCAGATTGCATAGATAGAGAAAGGTATATTTATATCTCAAACTAAGTATGCAAATATATTGTTGAAGAATTTTGGACTAGATGATTCCAAACCTGTTGGAACTCCTGTGGTGACTGGTTTTAAATTATCTAAAAATGATGAATCTCCTAAGGCTAATCAGAGTTTGTAAAGATCTAAGATTGGTAGACTATTATACCTTACTCAAACTAGACCTTACATTATGCATGTTATATATATGGATACTAAATATTAACCTAATCCAAAGAAAAGTAATGTTACTGTTGTTAAAATAATATTCAGATATCTTAAGGGAACTGTGGATTATGGTTTATGGTATCCTAAGTAAGATGATTTCATGTTGCGTTCTTACATTGATGTAGATTGGGAAGGTGATGTAGTTGATCGAAAGAGTACTACCGATGGGGAATTCTTTTTGGGTTAGAAGTTGGTTTCATGGGCTAGCAAGAGACACGACTCTGTATCTTTGTCTACTACTAAAGTTGAGTACATTGTTGCTGCTAGTAACTGCACTCAGATAGTTTGGATGAAGTAAATGTTGAAAGATATCCTGGAATCATTTATGTTGAGACTACTATTATATACTGTGATAATTCTAGTGTTATAAACAATTCAAAGAATCTGATACAACTTTCAAAGACTAAGAATATATCAGTTGCATACAATTACTTTAAGGAGAAAGTCAATGAATAGAAGGTGAAGCTGGAATATGTATCTAAAAAGGAACAAATTACTGATATTTTTACTTAGCCTTTTCCTGCAGATACATCTGTCTATTTGAGAGACAAGCTAGGGGTAACCACCCCTCCTCATGAGAACTAGATGCATTGAGTTGCATCGATCTAGTGGATTACTGAGCCTTATTCTTCTTATCTGGATTGATGTGTTAGTGTTGCTCCTTTACTGTAGTACTCTTTTGATTTGGTTGTGACAGAGTCATGATTCTATGGAGGAAAATATCCATTTGGTTTTCTATTTTTGGAGACCTTTGGCATTGTTGTCAAAGGGGGAGAGATCATGTGAAAAATTGCATTTTCTATCTTGATCTTAGGGGGAGTCTGGTGATGATGTCTTCTTTCTTTACATTAACAGTTTTTCACATTCATATGTTGCCATCAATGCCAAAGGGGAAGATTGTTGAGTTGGTGAGATTGTTGGGAGATTGTTGTAGTCCATTGGATTTAGTTGTTGGACTTGGAAATGTTTTTGTCATTGATGTCAACATATTCTTGTGAGTTTTTTTAGTGAGCTTGTGAAGATTTTCTGATCTGGTTTGTTGTTCTTTGGTTACTGGTTCCTGGTATTCCTATTAGTGTTCCCTCTAATATATTATGGTATGATTAGATATTGTGCTGATACTTTTGGATATTTCTTGGGATGATCTTGTGTATCTTCATTTTAGGTGGTTCATGATTTGGTAACCCGCAAGTTATCTTTCTTCGTGGTAGTTGATGTATGGTTGTGTTCTTGAGCTTTGAGACATTAACCAATGAAGTTTTTATTTGATGTGTTGGTGTAACTATTTTTGATGATTCTAACACATTCTCTGGTGTCTCCTAATTGTATCCTATTTTTTTCGCGATCCACATTCATCATTGTGTGAGTTTTGGCAATTTCTATCAACTAGTGATGATTTGAGTGTTTTAGGTGGTGTAACGCATTGTAGTTGATCTTGGTGCAATTTCCAGAGGATGTGATCATTTAGGAATTTGAATTTGGTCCATGCTATGTAGTGTAAATCATAATATTGGTCTGATGGTCAATCTTTGTATCGTCTAATGTATTTTTTGTATTCATGAGTTGAGGGTTGAGGGTTTAGCTAACCTTGCTATCAAGGTTGATGATTTGTATATATAGGTGATATAATTATGTAATTTAGCAATGGATATGATGTCTATATTATTAGAGAGAGTTGTATAAGTGAAAAAGAGAAATATCATTCAGTGAAGTGTTGTGGTGAGATCGATGTTGTAGAGTAGACAACTATACTCAACCAGAACTCTTATCAAGCATATGTAGACGCTACTATTGCATTTCATTTCTTCCAGATTGTAGACCAATTAATTTTGTAAGTTAGTGAGACTTTCCTGAGGGTTGGAACCTTCTGGCCATTAATCATTTTGGCAATGATCCTATGTAGTTTGCCTGAATGCATGTGCAATCCCCATTGTGATATTTTCACATACTACTTTAGAGTATCATCTTATTGTGGGTACGTCCCCACCGTGGTTTTTCCCTTAACCGGTTTTTCCACATAAAAAATGTTGGTGTTGTGTGTTGTGTTGTTCTTTCAATTGTTGTAGTTTATCAATTTATGCTTTAGTGTTTGATTATCTGATTTTTAGTGAAGAATGATTCAGACCCCCCCCCCCTCTCAGTCTTCTTTCTTTATTTCTACTAACAGTATAAGGAGTAGTGTTTTTCAAAACAATACCTACATGCTTATGAAACTCATCAATTCCACAGAAATAATATTCACCCCCATTGCCATATATCAACTCTTTTATCTTATAATCTAATTATTTCTTAACTAAATACTTAAATTTCTTATTTATAGTGCAAATATCATATTTAAAATGCATAAAATATCAAAACACTAGCTTCCTTATATTGATGTTAGGATTGAGATCTACCCTTTCGCTAGAGGTTTTTTTATAGTCTTATTTGATTCTTTTGTTGACAAAAATGTTGTTTTGGAGATTAGGGTATATATGTGAGATTCACGTCTCACTTTTCTTCATCTCTAGTATCCCTCTTTCAACCCTATTTATGAATCAACTTCTATTTCCATTGTTTGGGTGAGATTGCATTATCTCTGTTAACAATCTTGGTGTAAATTAGCCTGTGTGCTAATTAGAAATTTGTTAGGCTAGTTTCTAAAGGTGGATGTTATTACTACTAGTTTCTCCCATACTTGCTTCTCTTGTATTATAGTACACATCAATACATTTAAATCTCCTTTGGGTGAGATTATTTTATAGTTAAATACTGGAATTTCATTTGATTTATTTTAAGGGTATTCCTTTCCATTGTAGCTAATTCTTTGCTAAAGGTCATTTGTCCTCTAGTTGTTCTCATTGTTCCTGCAAGCCCTCTTCATCTTAGTTGATTAATTTTCTTCCCCAATATCTTACTATATTTCTAGATTATTCTAGTGAGCCATAGGTTTCTTCGGAATCTGAATCGCCTTCCCCTACTTTGGTTCCCTTGAAACTTCACCCTTCAGATTAGGTTAATAAAATTGGTTCTCTTCTTGTTATCTCTTATGTTATTGTTTGTTCGTCTCTTTCAAAAAAATTTGTTAAAGATATTTGTTTCTCAGCATGTTATTGAAATATATGTATGAGGAAGATTACAAAAGATCTGATAAAGATGAAACAAAGAATAGACACATAAGAAATGGCAAGAAAAATAGTTTTCTCTCAATGAAGTCTCACTCATTTCAGGATGAATATGGTGATGATTCAAATAAAGAATCCTTGTATTTGGCTCTAGAGGAGAAAGATAAGGGAAGGTCTATCTTGAAGATGTGAAGAAATCTGGAAAATTAGTAAATGAGAAGACTTCCTTGAATGATAAATTTGAAACAAAGGATTGAATCATTGACTCTAGATGCTCAAACCATATGACAGATGATAAAGAAAAATTTGTTAACCATGACAAGTATGATGATGGATCAATGAAATTTTTAGGAGAAGAGGCAACACCTATTTGTTAAAAAGGTAGCATTGCAATAGATGGTAAATATAAAATTGATGATGTTTTATTAAATCTAAAAGGTTTAAGATATAAAGTATTAAGTGCAAGTCAAATATGAAATAGAGGTCGTGATGTTGTATTTAAAGGGTCCAGATGTGTGATTAGAAAAGGAAATTTAGCATGATTGGTTGTAGAAGGTGTTAAAAAAAATAAAAATATCTACTATGTGAAAGATAAGAGTAAAACCAATTGTTTGGTGGTATAAAGTAGTGAATGTTGGTTGTGGCACAAAAGAATGGGACATATCAGTTTTGACAGCATGGTGAAAATTAGAAAAACTATTATTGTGAGAGATCTACCAAGGATCATCAAGCCTATTGATACTTTATGTATAGAATGTGAATTGAGAAAATAGACAAAGAGAAGGTTTAAGAATAAGGAATGGTCTACTTCAAAATCCTTGGATATGATTCACACAGACCTTTATGGACCTACTAGGACAACATGACCTCATGTAGAAAGGTACTTTATGAACTAATTATTAATGATTACTCTAGGATGACAAGGATTATATTCTTAAATAAAAATCTAAGGCTTTTGAAATATGAAGTTAATGGTTGTGTGCCAAATAGATGCCAAAATCAAGTGCTTGAGATCTAATAGAGGAGGTGAATTTAGTTAAAATGAAATTGTTGAATTTTGTGAAAAACATAGAATTATAAGACACTTTTCTACTCCATGAACTCCTCAACAAAATGGAGTTGTAGAAATAAAGAATAGAACTATAATTTACATGGATAAAAATATGTTGGAGGATTATAACCTAACTAATATCTATTGGAAAGAAGCTATGCATACTACTGTTTACATTATTAATAGGGTACAAGTGAGAGTGAATCATACTAAGACACCTTATGAGCTTTAGAATGAGATATCCCCTACTATGAAGTATTTAATAAGATTTGTATGCAAGTGTCAAACTGAAATAGATGAAGAAAATGAAGGAAGGTTTGATGCTAGAGTAGATGAAGGCATATTTCTCAGATATGCAACAGATAGAAAGTCTTAGTCAGATTACAACAAGAGACAACATGAGATGGTGGAAAGTAAAAATGTAAAAGTGTGTGAAGAATGGAGTCAAGCTACTCATGTTCACTTGAACCAGAGACTGAAATAGAGGTTATCCCAATTGTTACATAAAAATGGTTGATCTAAAAGGTGAATATAAAAAAGAGACAATTATAGGAGAAGAAGAAGATTGTGAACAAGTTATAAAGACACCATCTAAGTATGTGCAAATGTTCACCACTTATAAGATCAGAGATCATTGGAAACAAAAATAAAGGTGTTTAGACAAGAAGAAAAGTTGTAGAAACTAGCTAGTAAGAAAATTATTGTTTCTTATCTCATGTGGAGCTAAAGTCTTATATGGAAGTATGAAAACATGAAAGTTGGATAAATGCAATCTAAGAGAAGCCCAATAAAAAGAATAAGAATCAGACATGGGTACTAGTACCTAGACTAGTGGACACGAATTTAGGAACTAAGTTGTTGTTCGGGAATAAGATAAATGGAGATGGAAAAGTCACAAGGAATAAGAAAAGACTAGTATTTAAAGGTTATTCACAAGTAGAAGGTATATATTTCAAAAAGACATTTTCTTCAATAGCTAGGATGGAGGCTATAAGGATGTTTCTTGCATATTCTTCTTTTTAGAACATTAAGGTATATTAGATGGATGTTAAATCAACTTTTTTGAATGAAGAAGTTGAAGAAAAAGTTTTCATTGAACAATCTAATAGGTTTAAGTTATTAGAAGATCTAGATATGGTTTGTAGATTGAAGAAACCATTTCATGGACTCAAACAATCACCCAGTCTTGGGATGCTAGATTGAATAGTTACCTGTTACAACAAAAAATTTAAAAGGCACTATGGAGAACCATCTTTAATTCAAAATTGAAAATGATAAGTTGCTAATTATTATTGTATATGTCGATGATTATATTTGGAGGAGATAATGATTTCTGTAAAAAGTTTGTAGAAGAAATGGAAGAGAAATTTGAAATGTAAATAATTGGTGAGCTGTCATTTTTTCTTGGTCTACAAGTCACACTGTTAGAAGATTGAATCTTTATTTCTCAATCCATGTATGTCCAAGAGATGTTAAAGAAGTTTGGAATTGATAACAACAAATTAATTGAAATGCCCTTGGCTACTAGATGTAAGTTAAAAAGGATAAAAAATATCTAGATGTTGATTAGAATAAGTACTGATTGGAGGATTGTTTTAACTGGTTGCCTGTAGACTAGATATTATGCAAGTGGTCTATTTGGTTGTAGGATTTTAGGATAACCCAAAGAAAACTCATGATCAAGAAGTAAAAATTATTCTTAGATATTTGAAAGGAACTTTGGATTTTGTTCTATGGTATATGAAGAATGGTGATTTCATGTAAAAGACATACATTGATACTAATTAGGCCAAATGTGTTGATGATAGGAAAAGTACAAGAGGAGGTGCATTTTTAATGGGAGACAGATTGGTCTCTCGGTTAAGTAAGAAGCCCGATTTAGTGTCATTATCCATTATAGAAGCATAATACATTGTAGTAGCATCTTGTTGTACTTAGATTATGTTTATGAAGGAAACACTTAGAGATATAAGAGTAATGTATGATGAGGCAATTCCCATTATGTGTGACAATACTAGTGCTATAAAAATATCAAAGAAATTGGTAAAACATTCATGAACTAAAAATATTTTAATTTGATATTGTTTCTTGAGAGAGAAGGTTGCAGGAAAATAAGACAAATTGGAGTATGTACCTACAAAGGAAGAAATTGAAAATATGTTTACTAAGGCTTTGGCAAAAGTTACCTTTGTATACCTAAGATAGAAGTTAGGGATTATGGCCCCTCCCTTTTTTAACTAAATTTAGTAAGGTAGTACATATTTCATAGGGGATATTTAAGGTTTATCTTTTGTCTCCAGGACTAATGTAGCGGTTTCTCTTAGAGGGAGCAGAGATGGATGTATCTTTTATGTTATTATAGTTGTCTTTGTTAAAAAGAGTGTTTTTTATTAGAGTAAAATGGGTTTTGAAGGGATCCGAAACACTTAGAAACAAGAGACATCCAACACTTAAGAGAAAGAATAGAAAGACAACTAACAATTGGCTAACAACAAAACAAAAGACAAAAAGGGTAACAGAAACCCAACCCAACTACCTATTGGGTATTTTTTTTTTTAAATTGAAATTTCAGCATTCTTGCTGATGACATTTTATTTGATGTTTTGCACATATTAAAAAATATGGACTTCAATCATCTTACCTTTTTCTTAGCTATTAGTTTTGGATGAAGGGCCAAGAATAGGTCCAATATATGCATAATGCTTAACAACCACATCATGCTTCTCATCATTCTTCCTCCTAATAGAGAGGGGGTCTAGATTACCCTTAGAAATATCCTTTAAAGACATCACTTTCTCATTTAGTTGTCTGAGGCCCTCAAGACTATTTTTATGGTAGTACTTCTCATAGAAACCTTGTCTCTAATCTTCTCATGAATTTTATCAATCCATGCTTCAAGGGTTTTTATCTTCTCCTCATGGTCAAGCTTTGTTTTATTAACATCCTCAACAGTGTTCTGAACAAGGACAAGTATTTTATCTCCATTTTTTATAGGCATAGAGTTTTCCACACTCAATTGTCCATGTTCTAGTTTATCATGAAGGGAGTTAACACTTTATTTGAGCATATTGATTTTGACACCATCCAGCTAAAGAGATCACCCTAACCTTCTATCATATCCTTGACCATGATCAGCATATCGCTTGGCCTGATGGTAGAAGACCCTTTATCCATACCGACGAGGTTATCTTTAATAGTATCAATAGGGATTTCAATATGGGAATCCATTTCCCACAGCTTCCCCTTAGAATAAAGAGAGCCAACCTTATCCCCTTGGATATCAACACATTTATTTTTATCATTTCAATTCTCCAAAAGCATTTTGCCATGGACAAAATTGGACACTTTTTTGTCCCCAATCACCCAAAAAGACAAATTGATACCTTTTTTCTTTGATTTCTCCTATTTTAATATATTTAGATTGTTGGGGGGGAGTATTGTTAAGAAGAGTCTTAATTTCCCCTTGTCCTTTATGTCAAAGGAGGAGAGATTTTAGGAGAAAATGGTATTGGTGGTACAAGTGTTTCTATCAATGACGAAGGGAGAGACTTTTGGAAATTTGAGTTAGGCTTTGTTGTCATTAATCTCAAACTTGTGGATTCAAATGTTGTCATCTTTTACATACATAAGTTGGTTATGAAAGGTTATAATAAATGAAATCTTAATATGAAGGAAAGAGTATTTAATGTTCTAGTGGAAGAATGATTTTCATTCTTTTATAATATGAAAATCATGATATATAGAGCTAGATACAATGTTTATGTTTTGTGAGTGATGTACTATCAAGTGTATAGATCCTCAAATTGATTAGATGATGAGGTTAGTTGTTACTATTTTTTTATAGTAAGGTTGTTTATCAGACTAGTCTGAAAATTACCTCATGATGTCTAGATATGTGGATTGGAGGGTTGTAGTTTGGAGTACATATTCATTTTATTTATGTAGTATTCTAGTTCAACTTTCAAGTGTTAATTTTATTCCATAAGTTTGTTATAACCTATGTTAGGATATGCTCGACATCCTCTGTTGTGTTGATTCTCAGTTGTTCTAGTTGATCTGTCTTGTTTGGATTTGTTTGCAACAATACAAAAAACTGAGAGGGGGTGGGGGTGAATCATTTTGAAAAAAACTACAGTAACTTAAACCGCAAATCAGATCTGATAATTAATAGTTAAAACATGAAATAGCACCACATTAATAATGCACATAACAGCAATATTTTTGACATGGAAAACTTGGATAAGGAATAAATCACAAAGGGAACCTACCTACAAAGAGATAATACCCTATTAGGAGTAAATGTAAATATTACAATGGGGAATGCACATGCATTCGAGCACACTACCTAGAGTTCACTAATCAAATAGGAAACCCAAAAAGGCTACAACCTTTAAGGAAGACTCACTACCTTACCGGAAGTCTCACTTACTTATAAAATCATTTGGACAACAATCTGGATTACATGAACTATAAAAATATCATCTCCATTTTCTTGAGTATAGTTTTGGTTAAGCTCAGTATCAAATATTTTCTACAACATTCTTCATATAACTTTGCACAACTTCCTTGCTGTTAAAATATTAATACATTATTCACACATAACATTATATCTCTCAATGATTATTACATTAATTTATTCAAGTCATCAACCTCTATTTCAAGGTTGGCTAAACCCTTAACATAAAATATAAAATAATAGCCTCACACCACCAATCAATGCAAACCACCAATACACATAGAAAATGATCTAGAGATATTCATAAGAAACATGAATTGCTCCACAACAACTCAAATTAATAGAATCATCATCTCTCTACCGAAGCTCAAGAACACCAACATAATCAACTGTCAACCTGAAAGATTCGATTGTGGATTTCCTAATCATGAACCAATCAAATTGAGGAGAAATACAAAGAACAATTTCCATAACACATCCCATACATTCGCAACTAAAAATATTACAATTTTGGAGAAATACAAAGAACAAACTAGAATATTGAATAACACGAACAACTGAATATCATCCTCAATATCAAATCTCATAACCCTATTAAAAAATCATGCAAACCTTTGCAAATGGGAATGAATCATCTGTAGACAATATACCATAAGCCTTTTAATCTGCATCAAATCATTTGTAATACACAAGATAAACTAACTCATACAAGAAAAATACAATACTGGAATACATAGAAGAATATGTTGACATCAGTGACAATACATCATTCGAACAAACTTCTCATCAACATCCAACAATCTACGACTTTGTCACTGATGGAAACATATGAATGTAAAAACAATCAATGCAAAGAAATTTTTTATCTCTCAGCAATATCCCTCAGAATCACAAGGATCAGTGCCCCCTTAGACAAACAACTCAAATACCAAATCTCAAAATGATCTTCTCTCCCATAAATTTGTTCACATGCTTCTCTCCTCCTTTGAAATCAATGATAAAGGATCAGGAATTAGGATTCTCTCCCCACAAATCTGTACATCCAAACTATTGAATAACAACACTAACTACTCTCCTTGAGTAGAAGCCTTACTCATCAATCCTGATCATAAGATATCTCTATGAAGTTCACCAGACTGATGCAAGCCCATGCATCTTAGTTCTCATCAAGAGGGGACATTACCCCTAACTTCTCTCTAAGATACTCAAAAGTAGATTTAGGCAAAGGCTTTGTAAAAATATATGCAATCTATTCCTTTGTGGATTCATACTCTAGTCTGACTTCTTTCTCAAGAAATGAAACTTGATTGATATATGCTTTGTTTTGGAATACAACACCGAATTATTTGAGATATTGATAGAACTTAAATTTTCACATTATATAGCAATAGGCTCATCATAAATAACTCCTATATCTTTCAACATCTGCTTCATCCAAATTACCTGACTACAATTGCTAGCAACAACAATGTATCTATCCTCTGCAATAGATAAAGAAATAACACTTTGCTTCTTACTTGCCCAAGAGACCAACTTCTTACACAAAACAAATGCACCACTAGTAGTACTCTTTTGTTCATAAACATCACCTACACAATCAGCATCTGTAAAATCACTCAAGGAAAATTTGTCATTCTTACGATACCACAAACCAAAACCAATTGTCCCTTTAAAATATTTGAATATCCTTTTTATAGAAGTAACATGATATTCCTTAAGATCATCTTGAAATCTAGCAACATGACACATAACATTCATTATATCAGGTCTAGTCCAAGTCAAATACAACAAACCATCAATCATAAATCTATATTTGGTCTGATTAGATTTTAAAGAATCATAATCCTTTGTCAGCTTACATCCACTCATCATAAGTGTACCAATTGGTTTAGAGTCCTCAAAACCAAATTTCTTGAATAATTCTTTTACATACTTTAACAAAGATATGAAAATATCTTTACCCAACTGAGTAATTTTCTATCTTGGAAAGAATTTCATTTCACCAATCATAGAAATCTCAAACTCATATAGCATCTCTTCATCAAATTTCTTACATAGGCAATCATTTCCTCCAAAGATAATGTCATCAACAAAAACTTCAACAATCAAAATGTTATTCTTCAACAATCAATCCAAACTTCATTAGATACTTATCCAATATGGCACACCAAGTGTTGGTTCTCAAACAAGTAGTCCCTGAGTCCTACAAGAATTGCCACTAACTCATCAACAAACTCGGGGAGGGATTTGGCCAACATGACAAGACTCAGTCACAAGACTAAGATCTCCTACTCTTTTAGCTCCGCGAGACTAAGGTAGGTGAACCTATCCAATGTACGATAACTTTCAGCTTCAAAACAGCCTTGACATTACATATTAGAACATATCATCCCAATGAAAGATACTAAGGAAGGTGAATAAACTCTTGGTTATGGATTTAACCTTAGTTTGTAGGCATATAAGGGCTCATTGAGGAGGGGGGTTATCTACACTAATCCTACTCCTAATGATGAAAGGAATTGTAGAAATGAAATGATTTGACTTAATGAATTATTCTGAAAACTAAAAACAAATCCCATGATAATTGCCTTATTAGGGCAGCAGAGTCATCCTACAACAAGTAGCAAGTAAATCAAAATAGAGTGAACATAACCAGCTAGGTCTGAGTATTGATGCATGACATCAAAATTCTTTATTGAAGATTTCCTACAACCATGCTTAGAGATCCTTCATATACAACATACCATTCCTCATTCTAACTTAGGTATTTTAATCTCTTCCTTGAAGAAAAGTTGAAAGACAAAATATCATCAAACTTGTTGGGAAAAAATAAAATGATCGTTGACCATATATTTCATAAAATGAGAACCATGCATGAAGGAGATAGCTTGAGAAAACCCCATAAAATTTTCTTGTATACTGACTATATCTATTTGAAAATAAAATATTTAGATGCCAAGAATAAAAACTCTAAACTAGTCTAACTTAGAACTATGCATGGAAGTCTTGCTTCCAACACTTATAAAAGTTGCACTTAGAATCCTGTTTTTTTACTAAGAGGAAAAAAAGAAGATATACCATCAAAGAAGAAAACTCTAGTCCAAATCCTAAAGGAATCATTGGAAGAGACTCGTCTTCAACTTGAAATCTTTGCTTCACCTTCATTGGCTATTTTTAGCAAGTTTTCCTCTTACCTTGTTGCATACATTTCCCTCTTCGCACTCAAAATTGAAAATTTTATATTTTGGTGAAACTCGAAAACCTAATTTTTTCTACATATTTTTACTCTTTGCACAAGAAAGGAAAAATTCCCCTTTTCATGAAAAAGTGCCCAGTAATTAATATTTTCTGCATATTTTACCTTTGAGTGAAAGATAAAATAACTCCCCTTGCAAAGATTCATAATCTGGGTTAAAAACATCCTTTTTATGTAAAAAATAATCATCTTTATGTAAAATTAATTTTCCCCCTTTGAGTGAAATAAATTCCATCCCTTGCATGAAAGTTCACTTGTTTATTAAAAAATGCCTTCTTGCACAAGTGGAATATTTCACTATACATGAAAAAAAATTTACCCCATTTCTAAAAAGATTCAGATTGATAAAATCTCCCCTTTGTTGCAACCATTTCACCTCCCCTCGGAAAAATATTTTCACCAATTGTAATTTCTAAGTAAGATATTTTATTACATAACATGCCTCTCACTTCTTTGAAGCCTTTCACTCTCGATTGAAAAGTGCCTATCATATAGAAGCACATTCTTCTCTAACCAAATGCTACAATCGTCATTTCAAAATAAAATCTAGCTCCACAGCCTAAGATAATAAGAACCCCACATAATTTTTTTTGTCTCGACCCCTAATGAAAACTAATTCAGCCTTTGAGTAACACAAAATCATTTTCACTATTTCGGTAAAATAATATTAACATGTCTCTCCATGAGTGAAACAATTTTAATCCTTGAGTGAATAATTTTCCAAATGTATTTATTTTCAACTGATTTTCTTTTTACCTCTCAACATCCACTTGGAAACAGAGTTCTCTTTTCGGTGAAATAACCCTCTACAACATATTACTTCAATCGTAAAATAATCCCTCACATAACATTTCTTCTTTGATTAGAAATTATTTAATTTCTATCTGGATAATGCCTCGTGTAGACACCCAAAAATGGTCAACGCTTGCGAAGTCATACTTTAACATTTGCACATTGCCTCATTTTAGGTTTTTGCGTCGCATTAACATTTCTCCTATGTCACGCACTTGATTTTTATCTTTTGCGAACATCGAGTCATTCTTCTATATTCTTCAATCATCTCGTCCTCGAATTTGGTCTTGTCGACAGCATTATCCAGTCATGATTTTGATCGATTTTATCTTGTCGCATCAATGAGCATGCTTATTTGTCATCATTTTGGACATCATCAATCCTAATTAGGGTTTTGTCCTCTTTTCAATCTTGTCATCATGTGATCGATTTGTCATCGATCGTTGTCACTGTTTGATCTTGTCATCTTGCGATCAATTTGTCATCGATCGTGGTCCTTTTCAATCTTGTCGTCTTGCAATCCATTTTGTCATCAATTCTTGTCTTCTTGTCGATTTTGTCATTTTGCGATCATATTGTCATCAATCATTATCTGTCTCAATTATGTTAATTTGGATCAATTTGTCATTGTTCCTCGTCAATTGGCGCATTTAATCAAATCATTTATCACATTGGTCATTTATCAATCCAAAATCAAACCAAATTGAGTCAATTATCTTTCAAGACCTAATTCGTCTTCCAGGGTTTTGTGATTTAATCATTTAGCCTTGTGTGTCATTTCTTCCTCTAGGATTGAATAATTTATTTATTTATCCTAGGTCTTCGTGTCGCAATTAAATATTCATTTAATTGGCTAATTATTCCTCTTTGTGAATGAATTAATTAATAAATGAAAAATTATTGATTAATTCACTAATTTCTAATTTTCATTAATTTTCCTAATTTTCCTAATTCCTATTTTCTAATTTTCTAATTCAAAATCCACCTAATTAACTTGTCTTTAGTTCTCCCTATTTTTGTGCTTCATGTGTCATACTCTTGACATAGAAATTTGTCATAGAGTCTTGTCTTGACATAGCAATTTGTCATAGAGTCTTGTCTTGACATAGCAATTTGTCATAGAGTCTTATCTTGACATAGCAATTTGTCATAGAACTTGTCTTGACATGGAAATTTGTCATAAAATCTGTCATAAAATTGTCACAAGCCTCTTTACATAGCAACATGTCATAGCTTTGCTATTCTTGATTTGAATTTCTATTCGAATCCATTTCATGCTAATTTGTTCATTTCTCCAATTTCTCTATAAATTGGATGATTTTCTTCAATCAAATCCCTTGATTCCTTGATCCTTGAACCTTGAATCCCTTGAATCCGAATTTCAATCAAACTACCGAACTTATGCTTCTAGTACTCTTGAGTTTTTCATCAATCTTGCTTTCAATTGTGTGTGCACTTGTAGGTGAGATCCACAAACCTATTGAAGAGGAAAGAACAACAATGGAGCCGCATGGAAGGAGTATTCAATCTTACATCTGGTTTGCATAATGTTTTCTTTTGAATGCTTCATTTTCATACCTCTATTGAATGTGCTTTAGAATTAGGTTCATTTCAATGAGTATTCTCATGATATTGCTTTGATTGTCTTGTGTTTTGATTGATATATCTTGTTTTGATGAATCCTAATTTCTATGCTACACCTCGCCCATTTAACCTTTATGTGGAACATTTGACTCAGCCCATTTTCTCACATTTTTTACTTCCCAACATTCCTATTGAAAACATATTTTATTTTGGGTAAAAATAACCAAATTTTTTGATGCATTATATTTTAATCTATCTTGGTGAAGTAACTCCCCAAATGAATTTATTTAGGACCTATTCTCCTATATATTCCGCTAAAGATATTTTCATTGAGTGAAAAGTTTCACTCTCTTAGCCATTTGTTTAGAAAATGTTTCTTTTATTTGCTGCACATACATAGTCTAATTTTCCCTTAATGTTTTTTCAATATCTATTAAAAGGTTGTGGATAGGAAACTACTCACCTAAAATCAACCTTTTAATGAAGATTTCTAGATCATTCAAACCCTTCAAAAACAATCTATAGTTGAGAAGAAGTGATTTCAACGTTGTTGGGTTGTTTTTTGAAATCTTGGAGCATTTTTGGGTTTTCTGACACTCTAAAGTCACTTATAACAGCACCAAAATTACCCCCAAAGTATAAGAAATGGTTTGGGTATCATTTAGAAGCTATAATACTCTATTTTCAACTAAAAAACCACTTCAAAATTTTGCATAAAACAAAAAAAGGTGAATAAAAGCCACGCCAATAGTGATTCCAATCAAATATGTAATTTAAGCTTTCAATCCATTATCCAAATTCATTGTCTGGAATTAGAAATGCTTGATAAATTGTCATGCAACTGTGCAGGTAGTGAGCTTACCTTGAGCCGAAAATAAATTAAAAGAGCACTAAAATAGCTACCAAGGCCTAGTATATGATCTGGGCACCCTCTGGAAGGTAAAAATCAACATTTGCTACTCAATAACAATCTCAAAAATATTCTTGAAAAATTTGGACATGAGTAAACCTTGAAAATTATTTTAACTGTTGCACTATATCTTTTTCTTTCATTTTTCCATTGCTTCATACCACCGACTTACCTTCATCTACCTTCAATCCCCATTCAAGGTCTTCATATCGATCTCCATTAACACTACTCATGCCGACCCCATCCTTTCCTCCTTGCGTAAGTATTTTCCCTCAAACTTATTTCTCGCCTAACATACATATCATTTTACCTTGCCCATACTTTCCTTTATCGTTAAAACCTTATCCAAGCCAATTTTTGTTGGGTCCTTGTAGACGCATAGGATAATTAATTAACTTCCCCGCATGCTCCTTTTTCTTGGCCCACACTACTTCATTTGTCTTCCTCTGAGCCCGCGGGATAACAAAACTTCCTTGCCTTCTCAGCAGCTCTTATCCTGTGGGCTTCATTAGCAGTTCAATGTGAGCCACAGGATAAAAATATAAAATAACTTTTAAAAGTTTTGAAGCCTCCATCCTAAGTTCCTTTGGGAATGGGGCCCACCATGCTTCCTTTTGTTTATTTAAAAGGGGTAAGATTGCTGCTCTAACCATTTTAAAATGATTTAAAAAAATCTCCTTGTTTTGGGTAGGGTAAAAGGAACCATAGCAACTCCCTTTATTTTATTTCCATTTTTATTTTGCATGTCTCATATTAAATCAAATAATCGATTTAAATTATTTTAGTTATAGATTTTCCCCTTTTATTTAATCAACAAAATGGTTTAACTAGGAAATCTCCTTGTGCCATTGGTCCAAATAATTCCATATAACTCTTCCATTCTCAATTTAAATCAACAATAATATTATTTAAATCAAATAAATTTAAATAACATTATTCCTTTCAGTTGGATTTTTGACCTCATTAAGCGTTGTCATTAGTCATGTCGTGGGCGGGCCTGGCTTATAAAAAATTTGGTTTTTGGAAAACTGACCAACTCAACATGCCTTGATACATCCTCTAGATATACTTGGGACCCGAGAAATTGAAATCAGGATCATCAATTTTGACGTTCTTGCCACTTTGACACTTAGCCCAAAACACCTGAGGAGCCTCTGGAACAAGCTTACAAAACTGACCAAAACAACTAGCCAAGCCCTGGGAATTGGCATGATGATAGACGGAAATACTGAGAATTTAGGACATATGACAGATTGTCAATTCGATATATGAAGAAAGAGTTATTAACTTACAAATTTTCCTACTTAGTTGTTTTTGAATCTACACTTGTTTAAACAACCCGAGTAGCTTTCAAACCCTTATTTGAAAAAAATATTAAATCGTCACTTTGGGAGCCGCCACTTGGAACACTGGCACATCAATATAGCCTGAACATGTGTGCACGAGGTTTTTACCTGATTAGGTCACATGTGAAAGTTATTAACCCTCAAAGTTTGCTTCTCTGAAAATACTGAACATACTGCTGCTAAACCTTTGAAACAGTCCATTTGGAATGGGCTTTGAAAGCTGAGCAAATGATGAGATGGGGGGCTACAAACTAGGAATATGGTATATAATTATATAGATAATCATGAGGTATATTCATTTTAAATTAAAATTCAAGTGGGTGTAAAATATAAATTTTCAAAGTGGGCTCTTGACTACTATTTGACAATTTTTAGTTGCAAAATTGAACCTTTTTGCAAATGGAATCAACTTGGGAAACTTGTCAAATGGATTCATCAGACTTAGTCACTTGGTATGGGGTTTTTAAAAATAGCAGAGAAACATGATAAACTCTATATTTGGCTTGACAATCAATAGACACAAAGATATAATTCCTCAAACAGGGCTACTCAGAAAAATGCAGAAAGGTGCAAAATACAGACCTAATCTCAGGACCTCTAGAGGCGACTTCATAGAATTGTGAAAAATGATGTGAGGAAGATGCATATGGACATATGGAATGTGCACAAGGTGTATAACCATCCCCCAAATGAATTTCTCTTGACAATGTTCTGGTGCAAAAATACTAGCTTACAAAATTAGCTACTCATGCTTACTTTAAAAGGCGATTCTGAAACCAATCTACAAAATTTTGAGCCAGGGTCTTCAAAATTATGCAAAAATTTTGAAGTCCCAATAGTGGCTCTAGCTTAGAGATGCATGGCCTTTGCGGGCATGGCAAGATCCCAGATCTCTGGGGAGCTAATCAGGTGCCTACTCTATTGGGTGTCAAGTCAAAAAGGTCTTCAAAGCTCCAAATTACTGTGTCTTGAGTGTCAAACCACATGTGACGGCCCAAGGCCACCTGAAAATATCAGCCAATGCTTACCCTTGTCATAAACATTATTTTCCTTAGACTGTGTTGAAACCAATTTGATAATATGATTGGCATCCCACTACTCAAACATGCTGGCACCAGTTATCCAACCACCAAAATGAACACTATCATTGCACTTACTGTCATTAAACATGTGAAACTTGTGTAATGACTAAAAATTCTGATTACTATGTGACATAAGTGTGTTATGCTCACTGAAAATTACACTAGTATGCTACTCATAATACACATCATGTCTCAAACTACTATCACATTTTATGTATCATTTAAACAAATTTCATCACAAGTTTTCATGTCAAACTGAAAAGACTCAAGAGGAAACTCTTGCAAACTTTGTGGCTCCTTCAAACACTCCTCTAATACATGAACTGACAAAGAACCACATATTGGTTTCCTCTGGGACAAGGGTTATCCCACAATAATGGTTACCATAGGGAATTTTTTTTTTTTTTTTTTATATTTTATTTTATTTTTTTGGGAGGGGGGGCAATGGGGCGGGGGTTCGAATGAACTAGGCGTGTTCGAGTAAACCCCCCTGTAGGGTTCGATTCAACTCGTCATCGGACATGGGTTTGATTGAACACCAAGTGGGTTTGGGGATTTGATCAAACCCAATGGGTTCGATCGAATCCCCAATTCGATTGAACCCTATTTTAAATTATTATTTTTTAAATTGCTATAAAAACCAAAAATGACAGTTTAACTATCATTTTCAAATTTGGATTTTTCTGTGTCCAAAGGGGGTTAGAGTGAACCCCATGTTAGGACTACATCATCGTGCCCTGTCAACAACAGTCAACGCTTCTCGCCTTTCAGCTTTCGACCTACATTATTTTAGGTGCACAAAATAACCTTTTATTTTTAGTAATTTTTTTTTTAATTAAATTTATTTTTTAATTAAATAATTATATATTTATTATTTTTCAGCATTTTAGAAAAATGTTTAATAATTTTTAGAAAATCATTAGCAAAATAAAAATTTAGAAAAATGTTAGAAATCTTAATTTAATGTTTTGATTTAACCTCAATTTGTTTTTAAAATTAAATAACTGTATATGTATTTTTTTTTTCAACTTTAAAAAAAAAGCTATGAAAAACGTAGGAAAAGAAGGTAGTAAATTAAAACTTAGAAAAACATTAGGAAAATTAAAAATTATAAAAATGTTACAAAACTAAATATAATAAATTAAAATGTTAGAAAAATTAAATAATAAATTTAAATTTTAAAAAACATTATAAAACTTAGATAACAAATTTTAACAAATTAGATAAAATAAAACCTCTATGACCCATTTTCATATCCTATTACACACACAACATGACTCCTTAGGACTCCTTAAGACCACATATGCTCCTGATGACACTATATGTCCCCTTAGGACCATAGAGGATCACATAGTGGACCCTAAGGGGTCATATGTGGTCCTAAGGGGTCACGCAGGTGTTCTAACACATGCGTGACCCCTTAGGACCACATGAACACATGCGTGACCCCTTAGGACCACATGTAACCCCTCATAAAATCCTAGTGTTTACGACATACCCCTTAGTCCATCACATAGTGTCCTAAGGGATCATATGTGGTCCTAAGGGGTCACGCATGTGTTAACAAATGCATGACCCCTTCGGACCACATATGACCCTTTATAACATCCTAGTGTGTACGACATACCCCTTAGGATCACATAGTGTCCTAAGGGGTGACATATGTGTTCCAACACATGCCTGACCCCTTAGAAATGCATATGACCTTTTAAAAAATCCTAGTGTGAAAGACATACCCCTTAGTCCATCACATAGTGTCCTAAGTGGTCATATGTGGTCCTAAGGGGTCACACATGTGTGACCCATCAGGACCACATATGACCCCTTATAACATCTTATTGTATACAACATGTACCCCTTAGGATCACATAGTGTCCTAGATGAGGTCATATGTGGTCATAAGGGGTCATGCATGTGTGTTCTAACACTATACATGTGTGACCCCTTAGGACCACATATGACCTCTTATAACATCCTACTATCTATGACATATGCACCCTTAAGATCACGTGTACAATATCCTAAGTGGTTGAATATGTGGTCCTAAGGGGTCACGTATATGTTCTAACACATGTGTGATCCCTTCGAACCATATATGACCCCTTATAACATCTTAGTGTGTATGACATACGGTCGCTTAAGATCACATATATTAAAGTGTCCTAAGGGGTCAAGAATATATGGTCCTAAGGGGTCATGGATGTGTTCTAACACATGTGTGACCCCTTAGGACCACATATGACCCCTTATAACATCCTAGTGTACATACGACATTCCCCTTAGGATTGCATAGTGTCCTAAGGAGTCATATGTGGTCCTAAGAGGTCATGCATGTGTTCTAACACATGCGTGACCCCTTAGAACGACATATGACCCCTTATTAAATCCTAGTGTGTATGACATATCGGTCCCTTAAGATCACATACATTAGTGTCCTAAGGGGTCACACATGTGCTCTAACACATGCGTGACCCCTTAGAATCGCATATAACCCCTTATAAAATCTGCCTTCCCTTAATTTTCTCAGTTGGCATGTGTTTTAATTTTTAAAAATTATATTTTAATTTAGTACGTGATGTGTATATCTTTAATGATATCTCTCTTAAATTAATGTTATCTCTCTCTCTATCATGAAAATTATCTCCCTCTCTCTCTTGAATTAATATTTTAATAATTTAAATTGTATGTATGCGACCTATATAGATAAATTTATATATGTTTTAATTTAGTAACTGTATGTATATATCTTTAATGATCTCTCTCTCGATCTAAAATTAATGTTAGATTTATCTCTAGATGTCATGATTTAAATGATCTCCCTCTCTCTCTCACTAATGTTTTAATAATTTAAATTGTATGTATGTGATCTATATAGATAATTTATATATGTTTTAATTTAGTACATGATGTATATATCTTTAATGATCTCTCTCTCTCTCTCTCTCTCTCTCTCTCTCTCTTTGAAATTAATGTTATCTCTCTCTCTGACATGAAAATGATCTCCCTCTCTCTCTCATTAATGTTTTAATAATTTAAAATGTATGTATGTGATCTATATAGATAAATTTATATATGTTTTAATGTAGTAACTGTATGTATATATATTTAATGATATATATATATATATATCTTTCTCTCTCTAAAATTAATGTTATCTCTATCTAGATGTCATGATTTAAATGATCACCTTCTCTCTCTCATTAATGATTTAATAATAAAAAATGTATGTATGTGATCAATATAGATAAATGTATATATGTTTTAATTTAGTACATGATGTATATATATCTTTAATAATCTCTCTCTCTCTCTCTCTCTCTCTTTGAAATTAATGTTATCTCTCTCTCTTTGTCATGAAAATGATCACCCTCTCGCTCGAGCTTTAAAATTATTTATTTAAAAATTTGAATTATGCGTGAACTTTATGTATATATATATATGAATTATGCGAGAACTTCACATGTGTACAGTAATGATCTCTCTCTCTCTCTCTCTCTCTCTCATGAAAATGATCTCCCTCTCTCTCTCATTAATATTTTAATAATTTAAAATGTATGTATGCGATCTATATAGATAATTTATATATGTTTTAATTTAGTACATGATGCATATATCTTTAATGATCTCTCTCTCTCTCTCTCTCTCTCTCTCTCTCTCTCTCTCTGAAATTAATGTTATCTCTCTCTCTCTCTCTCTCTCTATCATGAAAATGATCTCCCTCTCTCTCTCATTAATGTTTTAATAATTTAAAATGAATGTATGCGATCTATATAGATAAATTTATATATGTTTTTATTTAGTAACTATATGTATATATCTTTAATGATCTCTCTCTCTCTCTCTCTCTCTCTCTTTGAAATTAATGTCATCTCTCTCTAGATGTCATGATTTAAATTATCTCCTTCTCTCTGTCATTAATGTTTTAATAATTTAAAATGTATGTATGCAATCTATATAGATAAATTTATATATGTTTGAATTTAGTACATGATGTATATATATCTTTAATAATCTCTCTCTCTCTCTCTCTCTCTAAAATTAATGTTATCTCTCTCTCTTTGTCATGAAAATGATCTCCCTCTCTCTCTCATTAATGTTTTAATAATTTAAAATTTATGTACATGTGATCTCTATATAGATAAGTTTATATATTTTTAATGTTCTCCCTCTCGCTCGAGCTTTAAAATTATTTATTTAAAAATTTGAATTATGCGAGAACTTCATATATATATATATGTATATGTATATGAATTATGCGATAACTTCACATGTGTACATTTTAATTTTTAATGAGCTCAAGATTAATGATCTCTCTCTCTCTCTCCCAAAGGCAATTTAGCAAACTCCTCGCATGTTCAACAAATTTCTTTTATGCAATTTATTTGACCGGTTGCATTATCATCTTATTTATCACATAAGATGAATGTTATGAATTGACTTGTTCGTTTAGGAGAAGATTTTTCATAACCATCACTATCGTCTCTAATCTTTCAAAACACCTGATATTATAGACCAAATTCGATGTGATAATGACACCAAAAGTTTCAAAGACTCTGTTTACCTTCACATAATATGGCCTTAACTGTTCAAACATGGTTTGTCCAATGTTTATATGAGGGTTTGTTTTAGCAAACAACACATACAATTATTGTTTTGTTGTGTCTAACCAATAGCTTACATGGAGATCATAACGATTAGGGCCAATCCTTTGCTTGATAACATCTCTACTATTTGATGAAGGATCAATATTATCATTACAAAAACTTGTCATGAAGTTCCTAACAACATCTTCAATTCTATCAGAATGAGGAGCTCTACGCATAATTGCACAATTCCCTTCTGAGGTAGTATCATCCAAACTCTTTCTCCTTTTCACATATTTTGATATTGTCCTTCTACTAAAACCAAAATCAAATGATAGTGAAGTGATTTGTCCTTTTTGAGGCAATTTTTCATTTACTAAAGCTATCAACATCACTCTTCTTGAAATGGTCTATCTACTGTTTGAGATTTTTTACCAATGTTCACCAAACCTTTCTTAACATTATCAACAATAGATTTTTGTAGCTGAGAAGTTTTCCTCTTTCAACTTGTTGTATCTATACCCAAAAATTTTAGTGGATCTATTAAGTATTTACGAGTAAGTACAATTGATAGCAATTGAACTTTCTCTAGTGTAGTATCAGGATTGTTGAAATGAGAGATTATTTCTTTTGCACTTTTATTCATTGACCTCCTTTTAGGATGTCTAGGTTTTTCACTAGGACGTTTCAACTCATCCACATCCATTTCAAGTAAATGATCTAAACCTTTTTAAGAAATATTTCTCTTCACATGTTTACCTAGATCCACAATATGTTCATCCATACCGGTGGTAGGATGTAAGGATCCTGACCCCTCTCCTTCAACCTCCATTGGTTCAACTTGGGCAAGCTCTTTCCTGTGTTCATCAACTATATTGTGTTCTTCAACAGGTTTGTTTTCCTCAACTCCCACTTGATAACTCCCTTCTTCTTGAGATTGTTCTACACATAATTTAAGATGACAGAGAATATTTTTAATGCAATGAAATTCCAAGTTTAATTTGAAACCAAATTTTGAAGTCATTTAGTAACACCTAAATATTATGTCATAACAAGTGGAATATTAAGCCGTATTTAAGACCTATTATTGCATAATAGACCTCCTAATATCACATGTAATAGGTCCTAATATCTACATAATATAGGTCTTAAGGGGACTCTTGAGTATAATGTGAAATGTTTTTTCATACGTCCAGTCACATAAATAGAACCTATTATGACATAATAGGTTCTAAATTTATGTCATATTTAAGACCTATAATCACATAATAAGTCCTAATATCACATCATAGGCCTTATTATTACTTAATATGACCCTGTATGCAAAAACATTTCACATGAAAATACTTGACTCACCTTAAGACAAATATATTATGTGTTATTCAAGGACCTATCACATGTAATTAAGTAGGTCTTAAATTTGATATAAGTTAGAACCTATTATGACATAATAGGTCTTATTAATTATGACTTAATACATGACCACGTATGCAAAAACATTTCACATTATACTTGACTCCCCTTAAGACCTATAATATGGAAATATTAGGACCTATTATGTATGTGATAGTAGGACCTAAATTATGCAATAATAGGTCATTAATTCATCACATCTACATAATAGGCCCTAATATCTCATAAATATAGGTCTTAAGGCCTAGACTCGTATATAATGTGAAATGTTTTGGCATATGTGGTCATGTTATTAAGTCACAATAAGACCTATTATGTCATAATAGGTTCTATTATGTCATATTTAAGATAGGTATTATCGCATATAATAGGTCTTCATATCACATAATAGGTCCTAGCATCACATAATATGAGTTTTAAGTGGACTCAAGTCTAATGTGAAATATTTTTGCATACACTTGAAAACAAAGAAGACATAATATTTGTTTGTTTGAAAGTGTTTGATATTTTTGATCATGCAAGAACAAATCCTAGATCTGGACGAGACAATAGTTGTTGAATCTCACTTGTAGGGTTACCCCAAGCTACGCAATTCAGAGTGGATACTTAGGTGCTTGAAATTTGTGTCTCTACTAAGAACCAGTTCCCATGGAAACTCCCCATGGTAAAATTTGTATCTCTACTAAGAACCGTAACAATGTGAGCTACTTCAGAGGTCCGACCTCTTGCGCCAACAACTAGAAGGTTTTTGGCTTCTAACACAAAAGGTGTCTAGTAAGGGTATCCATTCGGGTGGTTATAATCAACAATGTATTACTCTCCATTAAATGGAAGTTGTCTCAGGCTATAGAGGTTGCACTCTATATGGTTTATGGGGAGTCATAACGTCATTATAGCAGCATGTAAAACCCATTGCTTGCAACTTTTGTCACAAACACATTTATTTATAGTGGCTTGGAAGAGCTTGGCTTTAGCTTGATCCCTCTCACTGAGCCTTAAGGGCTACTCGGGAAGAAGGCCCTTTTCTAAGGATAAAACAAAAAGAGCCTATTGCTAAAGACACAAAAGACAAGTTTGTTAATTTTAGAGCACCAATTGAAGTGTTTGCTAAACTATAAAGACACATGGTTTAAAAATATAAATTAAATTATATATTTATGGACTATCAAAATGAAATTATAACGTATAAATAATAAAATGGGAAAGAGAGGGGTCCTAAATATCTAAATTTTAAATTGAAACCATGATCTATTCTAAATGGACTTAAGGGGGGGGAGAAAATGTCAATTACACAACAAGCAAGTTAATGGAATTTGAAATGCAAATACACATATTATTTAAAATTACAACATAATTATTTTTAATTAAAATGAGATTATTTTTAATTGTACTATTTCCAATTAATTTAAATAAAAATAACATCATTTAGAATTAATTAAGATAGAATTATTATATAAATTAAATTAATTTGATTTAATTAATAATTTTCATAAAAAATATTAGATAAAAAATATTTAACTAATACTAACAAATAAACACAATTTGTGGTACGTAATACATATAAAATTAAATAGAAATAAAAATAAAAATACATACTTGCATCATCATATCTTTACGTTCTTTGTTCTCGATATATTTGTTTCATTTCGGGAGAATAATTCCTTGAATTCTTAATTTTCTTTCTCTTCTTTTTCCCCATGCTTTTAAAATAACCTTCAAATATCTTCAAATTATTTCTCTCAAAATAACTTTCAAATGTCTTGTTTCATCTAAAAATGCGAATTGTTTTAATCATTTGTGTGTTAAAATATTAAAAAAATATGTATATTTAAGTATGACTATACAAAAATGTAAACAAAAAATAAAATTGGTTCAACCAGGGTTTGAATAAACACCGACAGTTACAAAAGGACGGGTTTGTTTGAACTCGGTCGTTACATGAAAGTTCACTTCATTATTTTTCCCAGAGGGTTCGAGCAAAGGGGGTTCAATCAAACACTTTATGGTTTGATCAAGCCCCCTTCACTTGAAGAACTATTCATTCAAACCCCCTTTTTAGAGATCTCTCCTCAAAGTTTTCAGAAATTTGAGAATTTTTTGCCTTTAGACCTCTGGTTCAAGGCACAAATGAAAGAATATTGATAACCCAAAAATATAAGATGGTAGTGCTCAGTGAAAGCTTTCCAATGAGTATAATTTTATTGCATTGTGAATTTATTATGTTCTTGTTTTTTTAACTTTATGCAATATTACTTTTTCACTGAACATGAACTTCTCTGTTCAATGCATTGGGAAAAATAAGAAACTAATTCAAAGAAATTCTGAAAAATATCTATGCCCTAGGTATTTATGTCTTCTTTCTAATTAAAAAAATAAAATTGAATTTTGATATTTATAGAACAAGTTATGTGTTCAAACTTAAACCTATGTTTGAATTATAAATAGTCCAACTTCAAAGCTTACTAAAAGGAAAAATATTTGACATATCATGATCAAACCAACAACAAGCCTTGGATATTGATGTTACAAACCAAAATTCGAAAGAATTGAGTTTTTATCATTTATAGAAAAAAAGTTATGCGTTTCGGGAGGCACATCACTCGTAAGAAATGTAGTTTGCTGTAAAAAACTACTTTTCGAAGGAAATGGAAACATTTTTAAAAAATAAAATATTTATAATCTACAGACAAAATGCTACAAATTACTAATTTACATCATCTTCAAATTCTTAATAGTTTAAAAGTTATAGTTGTCGGAAGTTCAAGATTATTTTAAAAATGTTTATCTCATTGTCAAAAGTGGTAAAAAAGTGGGAACCATTATTGTGAGTTCACCCACAACAACTCACTACTCTAGAAAAAAGGACCACTTGGAAGCTCTGTCATACCCATAGGTACATATATTTCTTCATCTTCCAAGCGTGTTGTGGAAGCGATGTCTGAATCCCATATACACTCACAAGAGTGTAATTCTAGCTCATTGGAAAGTTCTGGTTCAAATTTAAAATCAGCTCCCACATTCATGTGATAGCTTTCCGAAGAATGCTTCAAATCATTAGAAAAATCATCACCATGGGTCTCAATGCGTGGGGCTGAGATCTGGCATGTACTTGTTAAATTGGATTCATCATCACACTCATCAAACCTATCATAACTTTGATAATGGCATTCAAATGCCATGTCCCCATCATGTGCATCATCATTATGCATGCTGACCCAATATTGGTAGAAGAGAAATCAAAGATGTTTGTGTCATATATGGCCTCACAAAAATTGTAATCCTTGGCATGAGAAAAACATAGAACCAATTTCGCTCATATGTCATTGATACTCAGCTGCCAATAGATGTAAAATTTGATCATTGTTGAATAGAGCATTGATTTGATCTATATCTTATACCTCTTCTTCTTGCTCTTCACTACTATTGTTGGTGTCATCAAGCTGCAACCCATGATCATCAATGTGGCCATCATCAAAATGTGCAAACTCAAAAGGTTGATCACAAAGTAGCACTTCATCGTTATAGGATATTGCATCTCTAACAACCTTAAAAGACTCACAACCCACCATAGAAATAAAAAATTATATGTATTGATGCTAATCTATACATAACTTTTCATGGTTGCAGTTCATGTGTGTACATTGGTCTGTAATGGGTTGATTGCATTCTTCATCCTATTGTTTTTCTTCACAACATTCAATGCCATTATTGTGCATCTTACTCACATTATTTGCTGATAGGTATTCTTCTTGAGACTGGGCATAAAAACTTCATTTTCATTAATCCCACAGTTGCACTTTTCTTCTTCTTTGATCCCTACCATGCCAATCATACATTGCTCTTATTTTGAAGTTGAAAGATCTTGGTTACACACATATTTGCCGATGGTTGCAACTTCAACACACTTTCCACCATCATTGAGACTTGTAGACAACACATTTCTCATGTATTCATGTCTCATTCTATCCATGATATCTACAAAATTATAGGCCATCTGCATATCACCTATTTTGAGATCTTTCAAAAGTGTACTAGAACCATCTTCAAAGGCTTCAAAGTACATACTTATGCAAGCTGGGTAACGGGCCTAAAATTCAAGGATTTGTGACAATGCACTTGCAAACCTATGACTAAAAGTAACACTGGTTTCTTCATCTTGCCTCCTAATCTAAAATAATTCTTTAACAAGTTCAGCGGGTTCCCTTGCAAATTTTTCTAGGTATGCACCCACTAGTTCACCCCAACAAGCAAAGGATTTCTAAGGGAAACCTGAGTACCAATCCTTAGCTTTTGCATCAAGAGATCTAACAAAAAATCTCATGCACATGTCTTCTTCTCTAAACAAATATTTCTTCGTGAAACTATAAAACATCTGGACATGTACATTCCCCTCGGATATGTTGAAACCATCAAATCTATAAATCTGAGTTGGCATGCTTTGGAACTCATGCTCTACCCATTATAGGTCCAACTAATCATACATCGGATCAATAGAATGAATGGGGGGTTCAACTGCTTGAGTGAATTGTATGCCATGATTAAAAATAAATTGAGCTTGTGAACACATCAACCTCTCATTTAGATGCATGACATTTGAGGATCCCAAAATCTGAAACTTAGTTAGCTCCTCAATATTTCTATCCATTTGGGCCAAGGATTCTAACATTTTTTTGCATTCTATCATGGTTAAGCATATACATTTGCATATCTATGTTTACATGAGGTGCAAGACCATAACCATAATCTAATGAAGGACTACTAGGATACATATCATTATGGCAATACACAGGGTTCAAATTATTAACAATAGAAGGAACACCCATGGGATGAACAAAGCTATTGCATTCAGCCATTATAAATAAATCTTAGAGAAATGAACAAACACACTTAAGTGTGAAAACATTTATATTTGACATATTAGGACCAACAAGTAAGAACAAGAAGAAACTTGTGTACCTTTTCCTCCATCTAATACAACTTTGAATGAAGAAATTTTTTCTGAGATCCAGAAACATTTTTTGTGTTCCTCCAATAGAGTCCTCAATTTTGTGTGAGTTACAAACAAAAACTTTCAAAACTGTAACCTTTTACACACAACTTTCTAGTTCCTTTCATGACAGAGTTACCACCTTCTTGTAGAGGAATATTTTAAATAGAAGGGAACCTTTCAATGGATTTTAACTTTCTGGGTCATTCTTCAATCAAGAGTCACCTCGACCACCTTCAAATGGGTTGGTACAAAACTCATTCTAGGCTGAAACTTTCCTAACTAGAGATTTGTGGGCGGCTCAGTGAGATTTTGAGAAGCTTATCCCTAGCAGATTCACCAATTTTTTGGTTCCCAAATAAATATTCCCCGAGTCCTAGAGGAATTGCCACTAACTCATTGACAAAGTCGGGGAGGGATGTGGCCAATTTGACAAGACTGAGATGTCCTACTTTTTTGGCTCTATGATACCAAGGTGGGTAAACCTATGCAATGTCCTATAATTTTCAGCTTCAAAACACCCTTGACATTACATATTTCAACAGATCATCCCAATGAAAGATACTAAGGAAGATGGATAAACTCCTGGTTATGGATTTAACCTTTGTTTGTAAGCATCTAGGCACTCATTAAGGAGGGCAATTTTCTACACTAATCCTACTCCTAATGCTAAAAGGAAATGTAGAAATGAAATGATTTGACTTAAGAAATAATTCTAAAAAACTGAACAAATTCCATGACTAGTGCCTTATCAAGGTAGCAAAGTCATTCTACGATAAGTAGTAAGTGACTCCAAACAGAGTGAACATAACAAGATAGGTCTAAGTATTGATGCATGACATCAACATTCTCCATTGAAGATTTCCTGCAACCATTCTTAGAGATCTTGCATATACAACATACCATTCCTCATTCTACCTTAGGCATTTTAATATCTTCCTTGAAGAGAAGCTGAAAGACAAAATGACACCAAACTTGTTGGGAAAAAAAAAATGATCCTGGATCATATATTTCATAAAATGAGAACCATACATGAAGGAAATAGCTTGAAAAAAACTCATAAACTTTTCTTGTATACTGACTATATCTATTTGAAAACAAAAGATTTGTATGCTGAGAATAAAAACTTTAACCTGCTCTAACTCAGAACTGTGCATGGAAGTCTTGCTTTGAACACTTACAAAAGTTGCACTCATAATGTGTTTTTTAATGAGAGGAAAAAAAAAGATATACCATCAAAGAAGAAAACCCTATCCCAAACCCTAAAGGAATCATTGGAAAAGACTTTTCTTCAACCTAAAAGCTGCACTTCACTCTCATTGGCTGTTTTTAGCAAGTTGTCCTCTTGCCTTATTGCACAACTTTCCCTCTTTACACTCAAAACTGAAAATTTGCTATTTTTACTTTTTGCACAAGAAGCACAAAAGTCCCCTTTTGATGAAAAACTACCCAATAATTCATATTTTCTACACTACTTTACCTTTGAGTGAAGGATAAAACAATCCACCTTGCAAAGATTCATAAGCCGAGCTAAAACATCTTTTTATCTAAAAAATAATTATCTTTATGTAGAATGAATTTTCCCCCTTTGAGTGAAAGAAATTATATCCCTTGCATGAAAGTTCACTTGCTTTTTGAAAAATGCCTTCATGCACAAGTGGAATATTTCACTATACATGAAAAACAATTTACCTCATTTCTAAAAACATTCAGATTGATAAAATATCCCCTTTGTTACAATGATAATCTAGATGGTAAAAATCATTTCACCTCCCCTTTGCAAAATATTTTCACAAATTATAATTTAGGAGTAAGATATTTTATTACATAACATGCCTCTCGCTTCCCTGAATCCTTTTACTCTGAATTGAAAAGTTCATATCATATAGCATCACATTCTTCTCTAACCAAATGCAATAATCATCTTTTCAAAGTAAAATCTAGCTCCACAACTTCAGAAAATAGGAACCCCACAAAAAAAATTTGTCTGGACCCCTTATGAAAATTAATTCAGCCTCTGAGTAACAGAAAATCATTTTCACTATTTCACTTTGATGAAATAACATTACCATGGCTCTCCATGAGTGAAACAGTTTTAACCCTCGAGTGAAAATAATTTCTCAAATGTATTTATTTGCAATCGATTTACTTTTTACCTCTCAACACCCATTTGGATACATATTTCACTTTCCAATGAAGTAACCCTTTGTAGAATATTACTTCAATGGTAAAATGATCCCTCACATGCTATTTCATCTTTGATGAGAAACTATTTAATTTTTATCTAGATAATGCCTCACCCTTTTAACCTTTATGTGGAACATTTCACTAAACCCATTTTCTCAAATTTATTACTTCTCAACATTCCTTTTGAAAAAATATTTCATTTTGGGTTAAAAAAACCAAATCTATTGGTGCATTATATTTTAATCCTTCTTGGTGAAGTAACTCCCCAAATGAATTTATTTAGGAAAAATTCTCAAATACCTTCAGCTGAAGATATTTCTAGTGAGTGAAAAATTTCATTGTCTTACCCATTTACTCATAAAATATTTCTTTTATTTGCTACCCATACATACTCTATTTTTCCCTTAATGTTTTTGCAATCTCTGTTAAAAGGTTGTGGATAGGTAGACATTCACCAAACATCAACCTTTAATGAAGATGTCCAGGTCATTCAAACCCTTCAAAAATAATTTGTAGCTGAGAAGAAGTGATTTCAATATTATTGGATCATTTTTTGAAATATTGGTACATTTTTGGGTTTTCCGTCACTCTAAAATCACTTATAACAACACCAAAATTACCCCCAAAGCATAAGAAATGGTTTGGGCATCATTTATAAGCTATAATACTCTGTTTGTAGCTAAAAAAAGGCTACAAAATTCTGGATAAAACAAAAAAAAAGGTGAATCAAAACCACCCCAATATTGATTCCAATCAAATCTACAATTTAAGCTTTCAATCCATTATCCCCATGCACTATCTGGCATTAGAAATGATTGATAAATTGTCATGCAGCTATGCAAGTCATGGTTAATAGATCTAGGTCGTTTATCAACTTGCCTCGAGCCCAAAATCAATTAATAGAGTGCTAAAACGGCTACCAAGGCCTAGTATATGATCTGGGAACCCTTTGGAATGTAAAAAAACAACATTTGCTACTCAACAACAACCTCAAAAATATGCTTGAGAAATTTGGATGTGAGTAAACCTTGAAAACTATTTTACCTATTGCACTGGATTTTTTGCCTTCATTTTTACATTGCTTCATACCACGGAATTTCCTTCATCTATCTTCAATCCCCAATCAGGGTATTTATATCGAGCTCCATTAGCAATGCTCATGTCGACAATATCCTTTCCTCCTTCTACAATTATTTTCCCTAAAACGTATTTCTTGCCTAGCATATGCATCATTTCACCTTGCGCATACTTTGATTTATTGTTAAAACTTTGTCTAGGGCAATTTTTCTTGAGTCCCTATAGACGTGCAAGATAAGTAATTAACTTCCCCACATGCTCCCTTCCCTTGCCTCGTGCTGCTTCATTTGCTTTCCTCTTAGCCGATGGGATAACAAAACTTCTTTGCCTACTCAGGAACTCTTACTCTACGGGCTTCATTAGCATTTCAATGTGAGCCACGAGATAAAATTTTAAAATAACCTTTAAATTTTTTTGAATCCTCCATCCTAAGTGCCTTTGGGAATGGGGCCCACCATGCTTTCTTTTATTTATTTAAAAGGGGTAATATTGACACTTTGACCATTTTAAAATGATTTTAAAAAATCTCCTTGTTCTCGATGGGGTAAAAGGAACTATAGGAACTCCCTTTATTTTATTTCCATTTTTATTTTGCATGCCCCATATTTAAATCAAATAATCGATTTGAATAATTTTAATTATCGATTTTCACCTTTTATTAAATCAACAAAATTATTTAAGAAGCGAATCTCCCTATGAGATTGGTCGAAATAACTTCATATAACTCTTCCATTCTCAATTTAAATCAACAATAAAAATATTTAAATAATATTATTCCTTTTGGCAGGTGTTTTGACCTCACCGAGTCTTGTCATTAGTCGGGTCTCAGGAGGGCTTGGATTAAAATTAAATCATTTCTAGAACACTAACTTGCTCAACACGCCTTGAAATGTCCTTTGGATATACTCGGGACCTAAGAAATTAAAATCTAGATCATCAATTTTGACATTCTTGCCACTTTGACACTTAGCCCAAAACACTTGAGGAGACAATGGAACAAGCTTCTAAAACTGACCAAAACACCTAACCAAGGCCTGTGAGTTGGAACATTGATAGACTGAAATACTAAGAATCCAGGGCATCTAACAAACCATCAATTCGACATCTGAAGAATAATTTATTAACTTGTGAAGTTTCCTATTCAGTTGTTCTTGAATCTAAACCTATTTAAACAACCTGAGTAGTCGTCAAACCCTGATTTGAAAAACTATCAAATCATCACTTCGGGAGAAACCACTTGGCACACAGGCACATCAATATACCCTAAACATGTGTATAAGATTTTTTGACTTGATAAGGTCACATGTGAAACTTATTAATCCTGAAAGTTGGCTTCTCTGAAAATACTGAGCATGTTGTTGCAAAAACTTTGAAAAAGTCTATTTGGAATGGGTTTTGAAACATGAGAAAATGACAAGCTAGAGGGCTACAAACTAAGGATCTAGTAGATAATTCTATAGAGAATTATGGGGTATATTTTTTTTTAATTTCAAGTCAAGTGGGAGCAAAATATAAATTTTCAAAGTGAGCTCTTGACTGATGTTTGACAATTTTCAGTTGCAAAACTAAACTCTTGTGCAAATGGAGTCAACATAAGAATCTTGTCAAATGGATTCATTAGACTTAGCCACTTGGCATGGGGATTCAAAAAATAGCAAACAAGATCTCTCCATTTTTATTGAAAATCAATAGGAACAAAGATATAATTTCTTAAATAGGAGTACTCAGAAAAATGCAAAATGGTGCAAAATGTAGACCTAACCTCAGGACTTCCAAAGGAGACTTCACAAACTTGTCAAAAATGACTCGAGGAATCTGCAAGTGGACATATGGAATATATATAAGGTGGATAACCATCCCCCAAAGGGATTTCTCTTGTCAATGCTCGGGTACAAAAATACAAGCTTACAAAATGAGCTACTCAAGCTTCCTCTAAAAGGCAATTCTGAATGCAATCTACAAAGTTTTGAGCTTGGGTCTTCCAAATTATGAAAAAAATTTGATGTCCCAACACTATGCTATAGGGGCTTTCTTCAATCGACAAACCATGTCCTTTTCATCTATCAACTGAAATCCATCTGGTTGCTTAATGTAGACTTCTTCCAAATCACCATTAAGAAAGGTTGATTTGACATCCATTTGATAAACATTGAGATCTTTGTGAGCAGCATAGGTAAGAAATAATCTAACAGCTTTAATTCTAGATATCAAAGCAAAAGTCTCATCATAATCAATTCCTTCCATATGTGAATAATCGTTACAAACAAGTGTAGCTTTATTTTGAAAAACTTCACCTTATTCATTCAACTTATTCTAGAATACCCATTTAGTTCTAATTAAATTTTTATCCTTAGGTCTAGGAACAAGAATCCATGTATCATTTTTCTCAATTTGATTAAATTCTTCTTCCATATACTTAATTCAATTTTCATCTTTACATGCTTCATAAAAATTTTTAGGCTCAATCTTAGAAATCAAACAAATTTCTTCAGCAAGTCTTCTCCTAGTCATCACACCTTTATTTTTGTCACATGATTTTTTGAATGATTAAAATTTACATACCTAGGATTTTTTAGGATTTTCTTGAATTTCAAGCTCTTGAACTCTTTCTCCTGCATTAGCATCTGCACCTTCATTTGCAGGCTTTTCTGGAGCAATCTGAACTTGACTTTGGGTCTACACTTATTTTCATTTATCTAAACTGTAATCATGATCACCAGAATCATTTATGCAAGATCTAATATATCTTATATTACACTCATCAACCTTCACATTAGCACTTTTAACAATATTCCTCAATCTTTTACTATAACATCAGTAGGCTTTGCTCCTTCTAGAATGACCAAGAAAGATTCCTTCATCACATCTACCATCAAACTTTCCAACATATCGATCTCTTTTGATATAGAATTTACCTCCAAAAAATTTTAAACATCTAATTGTAGGAGCATGACAAAACTATAACTCATAAGGAGTCTTACTTATATTACTTTTGATATTTACAAGGTTAAGAGTGTATAATATAGTACTCACAGCTTCTCTCTAAAACACATGTGGAATATGTCCTTCAATCAGCAAGGTTCTAGTAGCTTGTTGAATTGATCTATTCTTCCTCTCCACAAAACCATTTTGTTGTGGTGTCCTAGGAGTATATAATTGTCTCTTAACTCCATACTCTTCACAATAGGCATTAAACTCACTAGAAGTGATTTCTCCACCTCTTTCAAATCTTAGACATTTCAACTTCAATCCAGTCTCATTTTTAACTCTAGCCTTTAAAATTTTGAGCTTCTCCAATGCTTCAAACTTCTTCCTTAAGAAGGTAACCCACGTCATTCTTGAATAATTATAAATCAGCAACATGAAATACCTCTCACCCTACAAGCTTCTAACTCTAGAAGGACCACATAGATCATTATGCACAAGATCCAACAATCCATTAGAATTATACTATTTTCTCTTATAAGTAACTCTTGTCTACTTCCCTAATTGACATTCGTAACACACCATATTAGAAGGCTTTATTAACTTTGGTAGATCTCTCACTACTTGAGTAGAACTTATTTTAACCATGCAATTAAAATTTACATCACACATTACTCTATGCCACAACCAACTTTTACCATATACATTCAAGTGAAAGATATTACCTTTAGTGTTTGTCCTTGATGCAATCTTAGTTTCAAAGATACTCAAGATCTCACATTTTTCATTCTTGAATTGCAAGTTATATCCCTTATCAACCATCTGACCAACACTCAAAATATTATTCTTTAATCCGTCAACATACAACACATCATCTATATTGTGCTTACCATCAAGATAAATAGAATCTCTAACATGGATTACACAAGATTTGTTATCACCAAATCTTACTATACCACCATCATACTTTTCCAAGTTTAGAAATTTACTCTTATCACCTATCATATGATGTGAGAAACCATTGTTAGTTACCCATTCACCCTTCTCCTCAAACTTAGTAGCCAAAGATTTTTCCTCATTAATGAAACTTGTAGAATCTGTAGTTATAGGATCATCTTCCTTGATAGAAATGAACATAAATTTATCTCCTTAATTTTTGTTATTCGACTCATTATCGGTCACACCTTCATGACAACATAATAAGACTTCTTTTAATATTTAGGCTTATATGTCTTAAATGGGTTCTTAGGATTTATATCTCTTTCCAGATACCTTGATGCAAAATATCCTATCTTATTGCATGAAAAGAATTTAAGAGGTAACTTTCCTTCATATTTATCAATACATTTAGGCAATCTTCTGGAAATAAGTGCTTCAAGCTCCTCAAGCTCTCTCTCTTCATCTTCCATCTCTTTCATCTCTCTCTCATATTGTGGTACTCTTGTACAACTTTCTCTCAGATCATATCTCTACTTGCTAGAAATAGTAGCTTTGAATGTAGATTCAGTCTTAGGAAGAGATTCTCCAAACTCACTCAGCTCAAAAGCAGCAAGCTTACCAATCAACATGTCTCTTGTCACATTTGTCACAATTCAGATCTCATCAATAACAAAAGCTTTATGTTTGTAAGCAGGAGGCAAGGATATCAACACTTTAGCAATAATGACATATTCTTCGAATACTCCACCGACACATCTGATTCCGTACACAAGCTCATTCCCTTTATACATAAAAAGAAGTATTATTCTCATCATCACTCATCTTCAAGTTCTCATATTTACCCATCAAGCTTTGCAACTTAGCAATATTCAAATAACTATCACCTTTATGCAAGGTCTCCAATTTTATGCACATCTCATGAGTAGTATTTAAGTCCATCACATTCTTCATTTCAAAATCTGGCAAGGCACTCAACAACTCTTCATTTTCTCTAATATTGTATTATGATTCATTTATCTCATCCAGAGTAGTAGGACCATTCTGAAAAACATTATATAAATTTTTAGTGATCTTCCAATACTCTTCTCCAATGCATCTCGAATGAAATTGCATCTAGCTTTTTTAGAGAGTGTAGTTTGTTCCATCAAATCACAAACTATCATTCTCGAACGAAAAGGTTGCCATACTGGATCTAATCAAACAGTCAAGCTTCTTCTAGAGGATCTAGCTATGATACCAATTGTTGGCAACAATGCAGCCAATTGGGAGGGGTGGGGTGAATCAGTTTGCACAAACACTGAGTACAACTTAAACCAAAAATTATATATGATAATTAATAGTTAAAGCATGAAATAAGATCACATCAATAACACACACATCATCGATATTTATGACATAGAAAACTTGTCAAGGGAAAAATCATGGTGGGAACATACCCACAATGAGATAATACCCTGTTAAGAGTAAATGTAAATATTTCAATGGGGAATGTACATGCATTTAGGAACACTACCTAGAGCTCACTGTTCAAATAAGAAACATAGAAACGCTACAACCTTTAGGGAAGGCTCACTGCCTTATAGGAAGTCTCACTGACTTACAAAATAATTCAGACAACAATCCGGATTACAAAAGCTTTGAAAATAGCATCTCCATATACCTCAATAAATTTCTAGTTAAGCTCACTGTCAAATCTTCTCTGCAACAACCTTCTTCGCATAACATCACAAAACTTCCCTGTTATTGAATGATTCATACAATATTCGCACATAGAATCGTATCTCTCAACGATTATTACATTTGTTTATAAAAGTCATCAATCTCTATTTCAAGGTCATCTAAACCATTAATAAAAAATACAAATAATATCCTCACATGCTACAACAATACATGTGGACCAAGACTATTAGATTATGAGAGAAGCAAGAACCGAGCCAAAATTTGATGTTGGTCGTAGATGACATGAAACTCTCTAAGAAATAAATGATCAAAGATCAAAATACTTGAATGAATATAATCCTAATATGAAAGAAAAAATAGAGATAGAAGAGAATTTAGGAGAAGACTCTTACCAAGCAATCACTAAACATGTGAAGGTGAGAGTATAGTGCTTATTATATAGGAAAATAATAGTATATACATCCAAGGGCTGCATTGACTCCTATTCCCCATAAAAAATGGGAGATTTTACCTACTACCCCATAAAAGCTGAGAGGTTTCTACCTACATGGTAAATGCCAAAACATGTGGCATAACCTCCTTACATGAATACCGGAAAGGAGTTGAGAAACTTGCCCCATAAAGCCAAAAGAGGGGGAGAAAGAAAACTACCCCATAACCCACTTAGGAAATGACAAAATAGTGGTTATGAGAGGTGGCACAACAAGCCAAAAGAGGCTGTGTAACTCAACTACCTATGTGAGGTGAAGAGTTACACACGTAGCTGAAGTATTTAAACACGTGTCCTCATATAAATCAGTCCTAATAACATAAGAAAGCTTAATAATATATGTGTAGGAAAAATAAACTCCCTAACATAACGAAAATAAAAAATCTATACTAACACCCCCTCTTAAGATAAGCTTAGATGGGTGAAAAGATGGGTCCCGACAAATGAGGCCATGTTAGGTACCCATGTACATAGATACCCCCCAAAACAAGATTCCCCCCTTAAGAGGATTATCCCCCCTTAAATAGAGAGAGAAGGAATGAAGGAATAAGAAGCCCCTTCTGAAGTAGACACTTGTCGAAGGTAGATGCTCAAAACTGATGTAGAAGATGGTCCACAATCATTGAACAATATTCCTCCCTCTATGAAGAAACAAAACCAATTGTGTATGCATGATATCTTCGTCGGAAGAATATTCAAAATATATGATGTCTTTTAACTCTGCTTAGTGGCCTTCATGTTGATGTTGAAAGATATCATGATCAAACCAGGTGTTCTAGGCCACATTGTGAGAATGACAATCCAGAATCTTCTAGCAATTGATGTGGAACATAATCCAAAGAAAAAATATACCTCCTCTAAAGGTAAATATGCGTGCTCCAAATGTTGTACAAAAGTATCCACACTAATATCAAACTATGATGAATGATCATGTGGAGAGTGAATAAGAGGATCCAAAGGTTCCTTCACAACAACTGAAGAAGGGTCATCCTCATCAAAGAGAAGATGTATTCAATCAATAGTATCTAACAAAAATCTAATATGAGACTCTATAAACAAGTCATCCTACAAAGCATTGTCTGAAAGACTGTGAATTTCCTACTGCAAAGAATCATTGGAACCTTTTGAAGAAGAAACACTTAACTTTGAAGAAGCAAAAAATTGTAGATGGGTTATCAACAAACTGATCTTTGTAGGAGAATATGTCCATACAAGATGGGGTAATAGAAGTCTCAAAATCATCCACAAAAGTATGGTTATCTAAGTAAACATTACTTATAGATGAAGATCCAATGTCTCCATACAACTATTGGATGATGGTCCAAGCAGTGAAAGAGAACTTAGTGTGCTCTATATGATGTAGTCTCCTAAAAAATAATAGGACATATTAGTCCATAGACCATATCATTATTTTTAAACCAAGAATTCTTTTGTTCATAGTCACTTGGCTCAAGAATGAGTTCAAGGAGATAGGGTAGTAGATCCTTCTCAATGCAGTGATTTTGTATCCCTTGCTTCCAAGACAAATAGTTCTTTGAAGTTAGCTTGACAAAAAAATGATAAAAATAGTTATCAAAACACATGACTAACCCACTCATGAATGGAACTTTATCTTAATTCATGATTACATAAAAGACATAAAGAGACACCCTCCCTTTCCACTAGTCTCATAAATCACCACCCCAAAATATTACAACATTGACACTTTATAATTAGTGCGTTTACAAGGCCTTTTATCAGATTGCAATGCTCGCTAAGGCTCCAATGGCTAAAAATAGAAATATTTAATACAAGTAATTTTGATAGAAGATCTGAAAAAATTAGTGTTATATCTTCTCAATTCATCTCAATAACTTTCCAACAACTATTCATTTTTGAAAAATAGAGTTGTGAGGCAAAAGATATGACATGTTCAAGGAAAACAATGCATTTGATTCAACCTGCAATATTTGATTAAAAAGTCAGAATATTTCAATGAGACCTAGAATAATGGAAAGTTCTTACTTCCATCTTTTCATCAAGTATTTGTTTGCAAAAAAATGACACCCAAGGCAAAAGCTATGCAACTTTTAAGAAAGGTTGTTGAATTTGCCTACTAGAGAAACAACTTACGCCCTATTCAAACTCGATTTCTACAAAAAAATTTAATTTTTTGGAAAACATCATTAAAAACCTAGAAGTTTTTTCGATACTGAGAGGAAAACCTAGAAATCATTTTCCTGAAAAATGAATGGAAGTTGGAACACTAAAGCCGAAATGACAACAACTCCAGTAAAAATATTTCACTCTAATTTTTTTACTATCCTCCAAACTCTAATTTTGGTGAAATAAAAGTCACTTTTGACTTTCTCAAGCCTTCTTGACACTCTAGACATTATAAAGAAGCCTCCAATATTACCAAAATGTTGCATTCACCTAGATCTCAAAGGAACACATATATATAATAAACCAAATTAATATAGAAGCTATTTTTCTTTAAATTGTTTTGATTCTTGAGGTCACACGTGAATGCAGGAGAAGTGCATACATGGTTTTTAAGGTATTAACTATCTAATAGTTGCAAATTTCTCAAATAAATAAGAAAAATATTGAGCTATACCAGACAATGCGATTCTGATACCATGTTAGATTTTGCGAGAAGCGAGAACTGAGCCAAGATCTGATATCGATCGTAAATCACATGCAACTCCCCAAGCAATAGATGGTTGAAGATAAAAATACCTAAATGAAGATAATCTTGTTATGAGACAAAAAATAGAAACATAAGAGAATTTTGGAGAAGACTGTCACCGAGCAATCACTAAACTTGTGAAGGTGAGAGTATATTGCTTATTAAATAGGAAAATAATAGCATATACATCTAAGGGGTGCATTAAATTCTATTCCCCATAAATAGTGGGAGGTTTTACCTACTACCCCATAAAAGGTGAGAGGTTTTTACCTTTTTTAAATGCCAAAACATGTGGCAGAACTTCCTTACATGAAGGCAAGAAAGGAGGTGAGGAAGGTGGCACATAAAGGTAAAAGAGGGTGAGAAACCCAACTACCCCATAACCCACTTAGGAAATGATAAAATAGTGGTTATGAGAGGCATCAAAACAAGCCAAAAGAGGGTGTGTAACTCAACTCCCCATGTGAGGTGGAGAGTTACACATGTAGTTGAAGTATTTCACTACGTGTCCTCATATAAACCATTCCTAGTAACCTAAGCAAGCATAATAATATGTGTAAGAAAAAAAATACTCCCTAACATAAGGAAAATAAGAAACCTACACTAACAAAAATGATGTCAGCTAAGACATAGTTTGGACCCAAATCAATACTTCAAACATGCAACACCTCCAACAATTATGCCTTGATCATCCACAACACGCTACAACGACCAAGAATGTTGCATAATGCGAAGAACATCACCGGACAAAGAAAATCTTCAGTAAAACACACAATAATCAATACAGACCACCAATACACATAGAACATAATGTAGAGACATTCACAAGCAATGTGAATTGCACCACAACAACTGCAATAACTCAGATTATTAGAATTATCATAACTTTGTACCAGAGCTCAAGAACACCAACATAATTGACTGTCAAACTGAATGATTCACTTGTGGATTTCCAAATCATGAACCAATCAAACTGAGGACACACATCAATGTCTAGAACACATCCCATACATCTGCAACTAAAGATTTAACAATTCTGTAGCAATATAGAGCAAAGACCAAAATACCAAATAACATGAACAATTGAATATAATCCTCAATACCAGACCTCATAACTCGATCAAAACATCATGCGAACCTCTGCAAATGGGAATGAACCATCTATAGACAATATACTAGAAACCCTTTAATCTATGTTAACTCATCTGCAATACACAAGCTAAACCAACTCATACAACCAAATTGCAATACTTGAATACATAGAAGAATATGTTGACATCAATGACAACACATCATTCCAGCAAACTTATGAGCAATTTCCAACAAGATTATGTTCTTTTGGTTTGGATATGCTTTGGAGGATGAGTTAGATTGATGATATGGATCTCACTATGGTGTGTGGTGATTTTTCACTTACTGATTTCCATTGGAATATGTTTTGAGGTCATCTGATTGATGTGGTTTATTATCTTTCTACATGTTTCATGTGGCATCGATATTGGATATTTTTGTAGTGTGTGTGGTTCATTAGTATCTAATTGAATAAATGTATTATGATATATTTGGGTCCCCTTTATCTCCTTGAGAGGACAAGTGTGACTATTTTAGGTCTAGATGATCTAATTTTTGTAATATTGCTTATTCTATCTTTGGTTGACCTAATTCAGGATTTTGATGAAGAACCTTTTATATAAGAATGTATTATTGTATGTGTTGAGATATGGAATGTGCATGAATAATTGTGGAGTGGATGAGAATAATACTCATGCAAATTTTGTTTTGGTTATAGTCAAGGGAAGGAAAGAGTTGGAAAAGATGAAAGATATAATTATATAGTCATAAATGTACAAGGAAGACTACAAAATAGACAAATCATTGAAAATAGAACACAATGAACTATTGGTACATGAATAAATATATTGGAGAGAAGTTTTGTGAATTATGGTTGAAATCAGGAGATCTTAACACAGTATATTATCATATGTGTACTAAAGGTTGGCATGATAGAACCAAATAAAGGAAACAAAACCAATAGACAGTGCAATTGTTAACAAAGAAAAGGAAATCGAACAAGAACCCATTTCCTACTACTCAAAACTCATTGCCTACTACTTAGATGTCTCCTTCGGGAAAAACATAACAATGGTTTTAGTATGGATGATCAACACTTAGAATTTTTTTGGCTACATAACAGAAGAAGATAACAGTTTTCTAACATAGCCATCACACTAGAAGAGGTCAGGGCTATGACATTTCAATTTCATCCAGACAAGTCGCTAGGCCCCAATAATTTCCTGACATCTTTTTTTTCTAGAAATGTTGGAGATTCATTGGGATAGAAATATGAAATCTAATAGAAGGCTTCAAAATGAAGAAAAAAATTGCAAAATATATAAATAGGATGATTATAGCCTTAATTCCAAAGAACGAATTTTGTCAATTATTCAATGAGTATTGACCTATATCTATCTACAATTCGATATGCAAAATCTTAACCAAGGTCCTCGCTAACTAACTAAAGAAGGTCCTCAATACAATTATATAAATCACAAAGAATAGTTTCATTCTAGTAAGAGAAATATTAGATGACATTATAGTCTTCAATGAGGCTATACACTACATAATCAATGAAAAGATCAAAGGAATCATGATTAAACTTGGTGTTGCTAAGGCATAGGATAGAGTGGATAGGAATTTTCTGATTGAAGTGATGAAAAGATTTGGCTTCGACAAATCATCGAACAAAATGATCCTACATTTATATCATTAATTAGATAAATAAGGTAAATGGATCTCTATGTTGAATCTTTAATGCAATAAGTAGACTATGCCAAGGGGACGCATTCCCTCCTTTCCTGTTTGTCATAATAGTAGAGGCAATGGGTAGTTATTTCACAGCCTTGAATTAGTCCAAAAAGTTGTAGAATGTTTAAGTACTCATGTGCAATTTGCAAATGAAATAGTTTTGTTTGGAGACGCCAACCTAAGGGAAGAAATAGCAATGAACAAAGATAACAGAGTTGGGAGGAAAACCATCCTATGTGAAAGTTGTGAAGTTTTCATCTGTAAATGAGGCAATTAGGGTTTCTTGGCTGAACGCTGGTAAAAAGATGATGGACAAACAGTCTAACAGTAACCCGCTTGAGTTATCTTCGTCACATCAAAGGGGGGATAAGGTAAGGGAATCTTTGACATCCGGAAAAGATGATAAGGTAAGTGAAAATCAAACCAACTCTGATTTAGGAGGTGGGTCTTCATAGGTATGGGCTCCTATTCCATGCATTGATTTACTTGATTCTACTATGGATTTGAAAGCTCGTTGTTTGCATACACATGCTATTTCTGGGGCAATATGGGGGGATGCAACTAGTTTATCTAAATTTCATCATAAATTGTAGAAAAAGTGGTCTGATATGTGTTATTTTCAATTACTCTCTACAAATGCATTTATTATTGTTTTCAACTCTTCTTCTGTTAGGGATGAAGTTTTAAAACCTTCACATTACTGGTTTGGTAAAAATTTAGTGTTTGTTTTGGCTTGGAAACCATTTTATGTCCCTGCTTGGTCAGGCTTTAAATTAATTCCTTTCTGGTTTGGCTTGCCCAAATTACCATTTGAATTTATGGACCCAGAGGTTTTTGAACAAATTGGTAATTCTTGTGGTTCTTTCTTATCATCAAGATTTGATTTTGTGGAGGGGGAGGTTTTGGTAAAAATATGTGTCCTGACTAACAACCCTAATAATGTTTGCCCTCAGACTTGTATCATTAAATCTCATGAGGGTATCTGGAAACAACCAATTAATAAGTTGGAGAAAGACTTTCGTAAAACTTCCTTGCAATTGGATGCTCCTTTTCTTATGGATTTTTTGAAATCCTCTAGTCTGGATAAGGCAGAACATTGTTTGGGTAGTAACGATAATCCATTTCTAGATAAACTATTAGTTAATGGTTCCACTGGGAAATATCCCGCTACTTTTGAGTTTAACCAGGCTATGAGGGATGTTGGGAAGCGAGAGGTTTATTTTGTGTCTCACAATCTAAAGTCTGTAGGGTTATTTACAAGTAAGGATAAGCTAGTAGCTCACAAGAATATTGTGGTTTCAAGGGACAACAATGTGGATGATCTGCTTCAAAATCTCACTACCTCGAATTTCTTGGATAAGTCACTAAATGATGGTGGTGGAAATCTTGTCTGTCCTATGAAGTCAAAAGAATACTTAGAAAGTTGTCAAGGGATTGGTCAGATTTTTGCAAAGAATGATGGGGTTGTCTTGGAGTCTAATGTTGGGGTTTCTTCTCTAGGGTTTCCTGATGATGCTATCCTTGCTCAACAAGTCAAAGAATTGGCATCTAATTCTTCATAGCATGTTGATGTGGATGTGGATAATAACGCTACCTTAAGAAATAATATTCAATTGCGAGACATTCCTCTTATTGTGCCAGATGAAAATTTGGTTCACCAAGTAAATGATCTTTTTAAAGATCACGAGCATCAGATGGATGAGGATATTATTAATAGGGTTATCTGTTCCATTTTGAATGACTTGGGGGGAATTAAATTGACCCTTCCTATTTCTGCATCTGCTAACCCTTTTGAGGTTTTGGCCTCATCAAAAGTGGGCATCATAGATAATTTAGTCATGACTTCTCCTAAGTCAAGTAAGAGTTTACCAATTGTTGAAACTAATCTAATTAGGGCTTCATCTGTGGTTTCTCCTAGTAGGGGTAGGCCTCCAAAGAATCAAAAGCCTCAATTGGAAATTGATGCTAGGATCCAGCAGACTTTGTCTCTTTCTCCTGGTGTTGGGAAAGGGAAGCATTCGGTTTCTCTTGGTGATGCTATGAAAGGAAGTGGTACTCCTAAGGGTAAGAGGAGTAAAAGGTTTATTATCAATCCTCCTATGACTAGGTTGGGGGCTGTGAAGCGTAATCTTCAAAGTAGTTCTGGAGAAGGGAAGTCTTCTCCGTCTAAAGGAAAGAGGGGAGCCTCGGTCTCCCCTCGAGAGCAATAAGAATTATATCTTGGAATGTTAGGGGCTTAAATGCCCCTAACAAGAGGCACTTAATTAAGTCCTAGATGGACATAGTTAAGTGTGATATTTTCATGTTGCAAGAGACAAAATTGTCTAAGGAGTCTGTTGATTTGGTTTTTTCTTATTAGAGAAAGTGGGGATTCCTCTCCTCTCCAGCTTGTGGTGCATCAGGGGATTTGGCATTGCTTTGGAATAGCTATAACATCGAGGTTGAACTAGTTGCTTCTACTATAAACTAGATGTTGGCCTTAGTTAAAAGCAAGCTTTCGAAGGTTAAGTTTTGGATTTTTAATATTTATGCTCCTTCTGGTATTCAAAGGAAGACTAAATTATGGGGAGATCTTAAGATAATTTCCTCCCCTTTAAGGCATGGTCCCTTTATAATCTTTGGGGGGGATTTTAATGCTATCACTGACTTGGGAGAAAAGAAAGGAGGTATTCTTCCTAATAAAAAAATTATGGAAGACTTTGGGATGTTCATTAAGGACATGGGTCTTTTTGATTGTCAGTTTCAGAATGGGATTTTCACATGGAAAAATATGCGAAGAGATTTTTCTCAGATTCCAGAAAGGTTAGACTGTTTTTTGTTATTAGATGTTTGGATTGATTCAAAGTTCGAATTTTTTTCCTCTATTCTTCTAGTTTCGGGGTCTGATCATTTTCCAATTTCCCTATCAATTCTGGAAGATAAAGCTCCTTTTAAGTCACCCTTTAAATTTGAACCTATGTGGTTTAGAGATTCTTCCTTTTTGCCTTTGCTCAAAAAATGGTGGAGTTCTGCTCCTTATTACTCTAGATCCCGAATGAATATTAGAGAATGGAATATCTTGCATATTAGGAACATCTTTCAGGAAAAACAGAGGATTCAAGATATGATTGAATGTCTTAATTCACATGTGATTCAACATGGTATTGTGCCTCTTGTTTTTGATGAACTAAAATTGCTAAAAGTAGAGCTTGAAGAAGTTTTGTCGAGAGAAGAAATCTATTGGACACAAAAATCGAGGGAGATCTAGCTTTCAGATGGTGATAGAAATACAAAAAAAATTCTCTTCAACAAAAATTAAGAGAAGTAAAAATAGAATATTTTGTATTGAGAGTCAAAATGGCAGACTTTTAATAGAACAGGAGGATATTGCTTTAGAGGCAGTTAGGTTTCTTAAGTCACTATTGTCTTCGAAGCATGGAGATCTTCATAATAATATTTCTTCTAATATTCCTTCTTTGGTATCTTCGAAAGATAATAAAACATTGATGTCTCCTTTTTCTTTGGATGAAGTTAAGAATATTGTTTTTACAATGAACCCTGATAAGGCTCCAAGACCAGATGGCTTTACTCTCTTTTTTAGAAATGTTGGGATTTTGTGGGAAATGATGTTTTATTGGCCCTTGAGGAAGCTAGAAGGAATAGATCTGTTTTGAAAGAGCTTAATAATACAATGATTGCAATTATTCCTAAAAAAGAGGTTACCAAGACATTTGCTGATTTTCACCCTATTGCTTTATGTAATACTTTGTACAAGATTTTTACCAAGGCTATTTCTTTAAGGTTGGCTAGAATTTTACCTAATACCATTTCTTTAGAACAAGGTGGTTTTGTTCGAGGAAGGGAGACGACAGAGGGAGCTATAGTGGCACATGAGGTTCTGCATTCTATTTCTACTCAGAGAATCCAGGCCATGATCCTCAAATTAGATATGATGAAAGCATATGATAGAGTAGAATGGGGGGCGTTGTGTGTTGTTCTACTTAAATTGGGTTTTTCCAAGGCATGGGTCAAATGGATTCGTTCTTGTATTTCTTTTGCAAGGTTCTTGATTCTAATTAATGGCTCCCCTTGTGGTTTTTTCTCCTCTTCTAGGGGTTTGAGGCAGGGGGATCCCCTGTCTCCTTTCTTGTTCATTCTTCTAGCTGAAACGTTCAGTTGGGCTATAAGAGCTGCTAAGCTGGGAGGGATTTGGAAGGGAATTAGGATTTAGAATGTTCCACAAAGCATTTCACATTTCTTGTTTGCAGATGATACCTTTTTATTTGGTCGGGCCTCTTTGGGTGAGGCAAGAGTGATAAAGGGGATAATACATAATTATGCATCCTTTTTTGGTCAGAGAATCAATATTGATAAGTCAAAGATTTTTTTCCTTCATGCTTCACAATTGGTTCAAGATAGATTGAATATTTTTTGGGGATTTGCATCTGGAAATCTTCCTTGTTCTTATCTTGGTATACCTTTCTTCATTAAGAAGGATAGAGTTGATTTTTGGGATAAGATCATTTCAATTATCTCTACAAGGATCCTATCCTGGAATCATAGATGGTTATCTTTGGCTGGTAAGATTGTTCTTATTAAGTCTATCCTAAATGTTGTTCCTATTTATCTCATGTCTGTTTTGCAGTCTCCAAAAGCGGCTCTTGTTAGTTTGCAAGATACTCTTAGGTCCTTCCTTTGGATTAATAATAAAGATGGTAAGAAGAAACTCCCTCTGGTAGCATGGGATAAAGTTTGTTTGCCTAAAAACCTTGGGGGCATAGGCATTAGGAGTCTAGAAAGACAGAATTTAGCCTTAGGTGCTAAGTTGGTTTGGAAATTGTATGAGAGACCATTCTCCTTTTGGACACAAATTATGTTTGCTAAATATTTAAATAATGGACCAAGAGAATATGTTTTTCAAGTTTCTAATTTATCGTCTGGTTCAACTATTTGGATTTTTCTATGTAAATGTAGATTAGTGATTTTGCCTCATCTCTCATGGATTATTCATAATGGTAGAAAAATCAGGTTTTGGGAGGAAGTTTGGAATGACATCCCTCTCTGGTGAACTTGAGGGATTGGTCTCCTTTAATTTCCACTCTTTCTTCCCTTTGGGGTGTCTTTGTGGCTGATTATTTTGAAATTGAGTATAGTGGGAATCTTAAGGTGGCAAAATGGAAATCAATTGAGTTTTTAGATATTGATCAAAATGTGAAATTGGAATATGAAAAGATGTTGGCAGAGAGACTAATAATTCTTTCTGATGCTGACGATGAGCTTATCTGGACAAGGAATATCTCTAGTAAGTACACAGTTAAGGATGGCTATAATTCTCTCTTGGTTGCTAAAGATTTATCTACTTGGCCATACAAGCTATTTTGGCATATGGCTTGCCTCCCAAAGGCTGGTGCTTTTGCTTGGTTAGTAGTGCAGGATAAGGTCCTTATAGGTGTGAGGTTGGACAGGTTGGGTATTACTGCAGTATTTTCTTGTGTCTTTTGTAATAAAAATTGAGAATCCTCTGCACACTTGTTTCTTCACTATGATTTTGCCTATGCTTGCTGGCAGTGGTTGTTTGAGAAGCCTAATCTTTCATTTGTTATTGGTAAGGATCTCATTTCCCACTTTAGAGCCTGGCCTCTCTTGTTTGCCTCATCTTTCTATGCTTGTCTTTGGATTATTCCTCCATCTATTGTGATTTGGAATATTTGGTTAGAGCGTAATAATAGGATTTTTAAACAAACAAATTCTTCCTTGGCTGAGGTTTTATTGAGGATTGAATCTTCTATCTCTGAAGTTGCTTTGTCTTTTATCTATAAGAAATTGGAAACCCTTACCTCTTTTCCTCATTGGGATGGTAGGGTAACTTGAGTTTGGAGAATATTATTAGTTTTACCTTCTCATGGATCTATTTTAAATAAGAATAATGCTAAAAGTAAGAGAAATTTTGCTTGCTGGAAACCTCCTCTGCAAGGGCACTTTAAATTGAATTTTAATGGTGCTTCTCGTGGGAACCCTGGCCTGGTAGGGACATGTATGGTAATTTATGATCATAAGGTAAGATTTATTCAGGCTCGTTGTCATGCGATTGGTTTCAAATCTAACAATTGTGCAGAATTCTTTGCTTTGTCCTTTGGTTTGGATATGGCTATATCTTTGGGAATTAAGGACTTGATAATTGAGGGTGATTCTATGCTTATTATTCAAAGTGTCATGAAAAAGAAGTCGAATTGTTGGCAATTACAATATATACTTGATCATATTTTGCAAAAAATAGACTTTTTTTATTCCTTCTTGATTTCCCACTGTTATAGGGAAGTGAATAAGATTGCAGATTTCTTGGCTAATTTAGCCATTGACAGTGATGTTAATATGTGGGAGGTAAGTGTGGATGAGATCCCTTCCTCGATTTTATAATTTTTGAAGTAAAGAAGGGCATAGTTGTTGTCTTCATCTACCTCCTTATTCGGTGTGGCTTTTCTTTGGTGTGGGTTTTGTTATGCTAGATCACAATGTTTATTTTGACAGGGTGTCTGATTATGGTTTCATTTCTGTTGTGGTATCATTCTAACTAGTGGTTGGAGAATTGTGTTTCATAGACAGGGGTGGTTCAGACTGGTGTTTTTTGGCAGCAATGGATATGCATCCTTCAATGATCATACTTTAATCTTCCTTCTATATGCTTCTATTGGCGGCTTCCTTTATATCTAATGCAGCTTATGTAATTGGGATGGTTTTTTTGATGTACTATGCCAATGGGCATTTGGTATTGGGTAGAATAGGCTTGTGTTACTTAAGCAATACTAAAAGGTTTTCTTACTAGTTCTTTCCCTTCAGTGCTTTTTGATCTAGACACTGTAAAAAAACTTTTAAAATTTAATACAGTTCAGTGGTTCTATCCACTTTTATCAAAAAAAAAGAAAAGATAAATAATCAAATTTTTCATCAACACAAAAAAGATATTACATAAGAGGATAACAATTGTATTAAGCTTTTTAATTTCTATCTTCCCTTCCAAGCATCTTAACATGCCATTGATACCATGTAATAGAGATCACAACATTGGGAGGATACTATCATAAATTGTAAAAATGAGGCCATGGATTGGAAGAGTAAATGGTTAACGTTAGCAATAAGGATAACAGTGTTAAAATCTAGTCTTTCTATAGTTGCAATATATATTATGTTATGCTTTAAAATTATAAATAAAATTAAGACGAATCTAGAAAACCTCTTCAAAAAATGGCTATGGGAAGGATCAAAGGAATAAAACATAATTCCTGTGAATGGTTGGGAAAATGCCTATCTTCTTAGAGATGTGTAAGGGGTAGGTTTAAGAAGAGTCAAGGTACAAAACCTGGCACTATGTACCAAACTAGCTTGGAAGATCTACCGCCATCTCAACCGCTTATGTTGTAAAACATTTTAACATAACTACCTTGATGGTATTTATCCGAAAAAAATTCTTGCCATGACAAACTCAAATGGAGGATCTACTATAGGGCGTTTTCTTTGAGATAGGAGAAAGTTAATCATGAAACACCCTACCTGGAAGATTAATAATGGAAAAGGGTTGATCTATTAATGGATTCTTGTAACGGCTTCGCCCTTCTATCTGATAATGAAATATGCAAAGATTACATTGGCCTTATTAAAGAAATGATGGGAATATAATTAATAAAATACCTTGTCACAAGCACAAATTTTGTTGGAGAGAAGTATGAATGGATAGATTTCTTTGAACTCCCAATCGCAGAAGCTATTCGAGAAGATATACATAGTGCTCTAGAGTAGAGAAGATTTGTCATTGATAGTCAAGAGGATGAGTTGATTTGGTGTGGTACTATCCAAACTGAGGTAACTACAAATTTAACATGGCCAGCTCATCTTTGTTGGCACGTACTACCAAAAGATGATACCTTACCTTATTCTGTAGACTCTGTACTCCACAAAAGGATACTCACCACTAAAATATTAATGTTATATGGTATCTTCGAGCCCAACATATGTGTTTTATGCAGTCAAGATTTTGGAATGTTGAATCATCTATTGCTTAATTATCAAGACAATGTTGGGATTGGGTGATATCAGAAATTGGCTGGATTATCCTTGTCAAAATGACTTTGTGAATTTCACCTCAGATTGGCCAATTCTAAAAAGAAACCATTATAGGAAATTACCTTGTTGGCTACACCTTCGCTGGTTATGGAAAACATGGAAACAAAGGAATAGAAATTTTTTTAAATAAAACAAGTATTGGGGTTGACAGAGTAATTAGAAAAATCAAAGAAAGTATCTGCGAAACTACCAATGCTCAATGTTTTATAACTTGGAAAATACATACTTTACAAAATGGGGTAAAGAAACATAGAAGTGGCGGTAATTAAAAAGACATTAGAAGTAGTGTGGAAAAGAGCAAAGCTAGGAAGGTGGAAGATTAATTTTGATGGAGTTTCGAAGGGTAATCCAGGGCTGACCTGAGTATGATGCACAATCAATGATAGTGAAGGTAATCTAATATGGACAAACTCTAGAAAAAATAGGCTAGCTACTAACAAAGAAGTGAAAGTGAAAATGGAGGCCTTAGCTATGGGGATTCACCTATGCATCATAAAAGGAATAGATAATATAGACATTGAAGGTGATTCGATGATTTGCATTCAAACAATGCTGAAGAACCAAATTTAAAATTAAAAACTAAAAGGATGGGTTAGGAAGACTGGGGATTTACTAAGAAGATCAACAATTACAACATCACCCATGTCTTTAGAGAGGCAAACAAGGTAGCGAACTCATTAGCAAATGAAAGAAGTATCACAAGATACAACAAAAATTTTAAGTAATTCCCTGACCTGTTGGGAAGGACTAGAAGAAATCATAAACCAAGAAAAATCACTTAAATAATGAATCAGTAAACAGCATGATAATGTGCTTTCATCCAGTTTGAACCTCACGAGCCTGACAATCCAACAACTTTTATTGAGATTCCTTGCTTAACATTTGAAAGGATAGGAATGTTCAACTCTTGGAAATGTTTCAAAGAAGATGACAAGACCAAATTAAGAGCAGGTAAACATTGGATACAATACGATATCGGTATAAAAATTGTTCTCAATAAGCTGTCGATTATAATACATCATGAGGTAGATTGAAAGTTCTTAAGATCTCGTAGAGGATATGCATGCCCTAGGTAAGCTAAATCATTCAAATCAATACTATCAAAAGAACTATCAGAAAGATGGAAATGCTTAGTCAATCTAGTCACAGCGATAGTGGTGATGAGACCAAAAGACCGCTACATAGTGAAAGAAAAACCCTAGCCAAGATATTTCTAACATTTAAGGTTTTAAATAGAACAACAAAGGAGTTGTATGATTCTAAAACTCTTGAGACTATTTACAATGCTTTAACAATCACTAGTCTTCAGTCAATTTGTAAGAGACAAACAACAAGGGTGGATTGGTAAGGCTTAGTTATAGTGTATCAAAAACCAACAACTAATGAATGCTTTGGATTAGCCTGGAAATATTAATAAATTAAGAGATGGGGATGAAGGTCCTGAGATTACACAAAAGCATTACCCAATGGACGATCAGTCATTGACAAAATCTATCGTCGGGATATAATTAGATCACAAGCAATATTAAAATTAGGTGATCTGGCAATTCCCCTTGATAATCTGAGCTCAAGCCTGGAATGAAAATTATATAAAGAAGTCGATAGCATGCTTAACATCAACTGTCAAAATCTAGATCAATAACAATGGAACAGTCATTTCGAGTAAAATGCAGTTGCATGGAGGGGCTTCGGAGGAGCAGATTGCAGGTCCTGGGTTAAACAAACTTGGGGATTCATATCATCCAAAGGATTGTTCATGACGGGAAGATTTATTCCAGACTATCCTCAATGCTAGTGCAGGTCCTGGGTTAAACAAACTTGGGGATTCATATCATCCAAAGGATTGTTCGAGGAGATGTTATCGACCAGGTCTGTAAGACAATAGACAAATTACCAAGAATGCTCACTTCAAAGGTAACGCTAGGGATAATATAGGTGAATGCGGAGGTAAGAAGACCAAGTTAGACAAAGCCTAGAATATGTATAAGAAAAGGGTAGAGAAGGAATACAATCTGGATGAGTTTAAGTTTTTCATGAGCGAGAACAGTGACCTCTTACCACAAGAGGTAGTGAATAGGTAGATGGAAATTGGTTTGGAATATGGTATCTCTATCAGTAAACCTTATTCATGTTATGCAATTTTCATTTTTAAGTCATGAGCCTTTTTACAATAGTAATAAAAGTATTAATTAACATTTGACTTTTTTTTTTAATAAAATTGACTATTGTCTATATATTTTATAAAATAAATTAAAGAAAATAATAAATATTTTAATTCTAAACTATAGAAATTTAAAAAATGGACTTGCACTATAGACAATTACCATTTTCACGGACCCCATGGACAGCGAAGGCATATGGGTTTTTCATTATTGTTTCTACCGAATAATCTATCCACCTTTGGAGGGACCACAAACGTAGGTAACGTAAAACTCCGATGACATCAGGACAAAAGCAAATGCAAATTAAACATAATGTTTGAGGCTAGATAAATTTTCTACAAGCCCGTGTCAATTGTAACCCAATTTCAGTAAAATGCAAATGTTGTAGCTGCCAGTGTTGACGTGTTGCAGACAGTTAAAATGCAGGAAACTAAATAATGCATATTGTTGGACATATGTGGTTTAGTGGTGTGTGGTGTTAATTAGTGACAGTTGAAATGATCGAGTGTTAGAAAAGTCTAGAGCCTATGTGCTGGCTTTACATGAACATAATCTTACCCTTACAAATGTAATAAAGAGGAGTCAGCAACTTCTGTGAGGTGCAATAAGTATTTCTAATATTAGCAGCGATCAGTTTATGATTTTTCATTATCGCCGGGACAAAGGATTGTTGGTGAATCATGAAGGCCTGAGTAAGTCTCTTCTGAGATTGAAAAGTTGGAGAAAAATAAAAGTCTATTAATAAATTCATTCAAAAGACCTTGAGGTTGTCATGGTGACTGCACAGGTTTATCTCTCCATGCAACTAAGAATTGTGCTTGGTCTTGGTCTTTAGGATAACATGATCAAAGTGCAAGTTTATCTTTCCAGTCAAATGTATATATAGACACTTAAAATTGTTCTGTCTAATTAAATAAATATTTTATTGATTTAATTATTTTAACCTAATTTTTCTACTAATTATATCAATCTTTATTTATTTAATTAATTCATTTCTCTTCTTCTAGCCTTATTTCTCATTTAAATAAATACTTTTATTTATTTCAATTATTTTTTTCTTAAATTAAATAAATACTTTTATTTATTTAATTGATCCCACTTCTTCTATTAATTAAATGAATCTTTATTTATTTAATTAATTCATTATTCTTTTCTACCTATGACACATGTCATTCATCTCTCAATTCCTACACTACCTACCCTCTTATTATTTTCTTATTTCTTTTACCTACCCTCTAATCCTAGCCGACCATTTATATTTTACACCTCTCAATCTTATCCCTCCATTTCTTACCATGTCTTCTATATAAGGAGATAATTCCTTCATTATCAATCCTACTAGCACTCCTAAGCCTACAACTATGCTTTCAAACTTTCATATGCGATCAAGCATACTTGCAACCACATTTTCATTCTTTGTTAAGCTCTTGTGCACACATAAAATCTTAGAGCAAATATATCAAGCAAGATCAATAGAGATGGATATTCAAACCCTATTGGACATGTGATGGTATCATTTTTGTGATTTTTGTTGATTTACATTGGCTTAGGTAATCTTCATATGTTATGGTAGATCTTTGTTGTTGTTAGCCTATGGTTTTGTGGTTGAATATATTTTAGTCTTTGAATATTGTTGCTTCCATTTTACCATAAACATTTTGGCATGCCCGGTGGGACTCTTGTCCCTTTTGCTTTTAACATCTTTGTTGCAGATTTTGTGTTTTTGAAGATACAGATCTTGCACTTTCTGACAATATTTTGACATTTTTTATGTCTGCACATATCGAAATCACATTTTTTCTTTTTGTCGTGTCAGTGATCTCTGGAATCACGTCAACGTTTAACATTATTTTACTTTTTTTTTTGCAGATTGCAGGGTTGCATCTGTGTTCCTGTATCGCGTCTGTGTATCTTTCAATCACGTCTATGTTCTAGGTCCATGTCTGTGTTTCCTAAACACATCTACGAGGGTTTTATGTGCATTTGTGATCTTTAACCACGTCTGTGTTAGGTTTAATTGCGTCTCTATTTTTTATTTTGCAATTTTCGGTTTTCGTTCCAGTTTTAAGGCCCTATTTCGTCATTAGGATTTCAGATCTGGTTTATTTGGGCTAACATCCTCTGATCTAAGCTAAGAAATTGGTGCATTTTTTCCTTGAGGCAACACGTCTTGTTAAAGGCCCCTTTTTCACAAAGACTTTTGGATCTAAAATTTACCTAACTTGTGTACTTGCAGGAGGGGTATTATTGCAAAACTACTAACAAATCTTTGTTGTAGAATTTGGCAAGTGTTTTTGATCTTTATTGTGTGCCTTGTTTTCATATATTACCAAACAGTTCAACTGGTGCACTAAAATTCAACCAGTGTCTTTTGTGTATTGAGCAATAGGCTCTTTTTGTTTAATCTCTATAGGGATTGTCTCCCCATGTGGTCATGAGGACTACTAGTGAGGAGAGAATGATCCAAGTGGTAGCAAGGAAAACCCACCTCTTTCGAACCACTATAAATAACTATATCCATAGTGAAAGCCATGGGTAACATGTGTTGATTAGTTCATACCAACACTATGTCTCCTCATAAACCTGTTTGATCAGTTGTAGGGCGTAACCCCTACCGGCTGGGAGCCTTCTATATTTACAGAGTTGAAAGTGTCATATGTATGGCCACACAAGCGGATGTCCTTACTAGCACCTTTTTTTTTTTTGGAAATCCCAAATCCTTCTAGTTCTTGGGGTAGGAGGTTGGTTCTCTGGAGCGGCCCATACACATACAGTTCTTAGTAGAGATACAAAGTTCACCATGGGGAGTTTTTGTGGGGACTGATGCTTGGTTGGCCGGGAGAAGTGAGTGTCGAGGGTGGAGCAAGTGGGCTCAAGCATCTAAGTATTCACTCTGAATAGCATAGCCTCAGGGCAAACCCCATGTGGGATCAACAACTATTGTCCTGGCTAGCCATAATAATTGTGATTGTCTTTTTTCAAGCATTCAAGATTAAACATCAAAACATTATGTCTTTTGTGTCTCCAAGTGTATGCAAAACATTTTTACATCAAACAACACACTTTCTTGGGAGTCGTTTTAAGTCTAAAAACTTGCAAACATAAGAGTCCTCATCAATATTGTATCCTCTTGTCACGAAAAAAGAGTCAAAAATTTTGATTTAGTCATAACAACAATTTTACAAAATTGGAACAATTACAATCAGATTCTACAAATGCGTCTGTGTCTGACAAAAACATGTCTGTTTCATTTAACTGCATCTGGGAAGGATAGAAATGCGTCTGTGTTCTCATAAGCAAAATTATATTCACAAAAATATCAGAAATATGTCTATGCAGTGTTAAAAAATGTCTGTCAGGAAATCGCGTCTATGAAGCATACAGACATGTCTGTGTTCAGTACTGAAAAAAAACTTACAGTCTAGCAAACAAGAGCAGTCAATTTCAGACTTCTTGAGCTTCCTAGGTTAATTCTTCGGGTTTTCATCTAGCATTCAACCTATTTGTGGGTCTCATAAAGTACATCATATCTTTACATCTTGCATTACATTCACATTTGTCTAAACTTAAGTCAAAAGGTCACTTGCTTGTCCTCATATTGCTTTGTCAACACAATACATACAACAACATTTTTCTAAGTGGTCCCTCATCAAGGTCTATCACCTTTGGGTCTCGTTTGGTCTTACTTAGAGTCAAGGTCAACTTACCTCATCAAGAGAATCTATCATCTCTTTGGAAGCGACACCTACTCTACTACATACATACTTGGTCTTACACTTTGGACATTGCAAGTACACCTCAGACTCATTTACATTCCATTCAACTCTTGGTCTTCCATACTCTTTCCATTTTCATCTAGTCTCACCCATCTTGGTCAAAACCTAGTTCATGGTTGAAACCTGTTCCCAAAAATCTAGGAGAGAAGCTAAAGAGGCTCAAGAGTCTGCAAACATGAGTACCTATGAATATGACAATGATATCTTCTTCAATTCTGATCATACCACATTACCTGACATGGACACTTATAGAAACACTCAAAATATTGAGATCATGGATAATACAAACAACAACGATACACGCAATGACAATACATACAACTTGTCTGTGCATTCAGTAGAAGTGGAAGACTCCATCATGGATCATCATTTTAATGGATTGGTTGAGGAAATCATGAGAAGAGAGACAATATTTCTTACAAATGATGACACAAAGTGGAGCTAAGATATCTCATAATTTTGACTTGTCTCAAATAGTGGAAAATTGACCTAGGGAAGAAACTCAACTCAACATGGATCAGAGGAGGCCTAATAGTGGAGGTACTAGAGGAACATGTTTCGTGCCTGAGTCTCCATCATATTTGTTTCAACAATCTGAGGTCAAAAATACACATGGACAAGCTTATGATACTCATGAAAGAGCATCTCATGAATAACTCCATCTATGCAAACCATTATGGAAGTCTTATGCAAATAAATACATTCAATTTCATACCAATACTAAGGAACAACCTCCGAAACAATTGGATATCCAAAGGCATGCTCAAAATTTGGACACAAGAAAACCCCGTGTCAAATTTTGGGGCAACACAGTAGAACAAACTCATGACAGGCCTATGGAATATGATATACATGGACAAAGAAAATATTCCATTCCTCATTATGACTCTAGACCAGGTGGTTCCTATATACAACATCATTATAGACCTCCTCCATATGAGCATGTTTACGATCAATACCATCCATATATGCAATATGCTCCTCCTCCACCCAGTGGCTTAGGCATGGGATATGGTCCAAGAAGTCAGTCTCCACCTAAGAACAATTTGGAATAGAAAATAAAGGACTTATAAAAGAAAATAGAGGACATAAATACACCAAAGCCAGCTTACACAATGAGAGATATATGTCCCTATCCATTTGACAAAAGCATTCCAATGCCTCCTTTTCCTACATATTTTATGACACCTAGGTTTGATAAGTACAGAGGCAAAGGAGACCCTAAGGCACATATAAGACAATTTTTCACAACTTTCAAGGACATCATTGAAAAAGGCTTAGGAATAGAGAAGGTCTTAGTTGAGCACAAAGTCATTAAGATATTCAAAGAAAATAAAGAGGACTTTAAAGGAAAACATGCTCCTTTTCCCCTTTGCTCCCAGGTTTTTACTTCAACAACGACGCTAAATGTTTTCCTTGTAGGGTGTCAGGTTAAGATATTGCATAAATCACAAAAGTACACAAAATATATGGAACTCACAAGTGTTATATTGATTCATAATAAGCTAGTACATACAATGATAGCAATATGTTCGACTACAATAGCATGTCCAAAGACTGGAAACATATACAATATAAAGGAGTTTGGTCAATTACCTGGTACCAACTGCCGACAACCACCAGGTTAACTGCTGATACTAACACAATTTACCTTAATGTTTAATTACCCAACAACATGACCTTCAAATGGTCATTTATGTCTTTCTCTTTATTATTTGTTCTATATTTAATTTAAAAGATATAAATTTTTAGTTAATTAAGAGTACAAAGAAATTCAAATTTTTAAATATAATAAAAAAATAACTTGAATCATTTTGTGCTCTTTAATTATTTCCACCCTAAAGATTTGGTGTCTATTCTCTTCTACTTGTTTATCTCCTTAAATACGAGCATAAAGGATGTTAGGGCTAATCCGAATAGAAACACTCCCATGCATGAAGGGTTACTGTTTCTCTTAGATAACCATGTCAAGGCCTCCTTTGTGCAACATTCTATCACTGAGATTTCAGACTCAGAAGATGAGTCAGAGAACTCAGATGATAGTGAAGATGAGGGGTTTGATACTGAGTGGGAAGCTGATTTAGATAGGTTTACCTCTGCTAAAGGGATTGGTAAAGGGAAGGATCAAAATATGGCTTCTAAGTTCAGAAAAAGACAGATGAAAAAGGGGTTAAAAGAAATATGAGTAAGGTACAAGAGGAGGATAGTTGGTTTGAAGAACATAATGAGGATGATAAGGGGATAGAGACTGAAAGTGATTATGCTAACCGATCGCCGAAGAAGAAAAATAAGCAAAGTCCTATCATTACTGATATCAGCCCAAAGGAGGAAGACACCTCTGAAGTCCAATCTACTCCCCTCGACCCTAATAAATGGACTTGTGATGTTGAGAAAGAAGGGAGGATGGTAATGGAAGGTGAGACACTGCCTCCCAATGATAAAGCTATTATTGCTGATGTGGAGACCATGGATAATGCTACTATCTTTCCTGAGTTCAACAAAGGCAACAAAAATCATCCTATTACCTTGCTACATATCATGAAGAGTGGGATGATGGATTTTTATAGGGTTATTGAATGGTTCTATTCAAAGATGGATAATTTGAAGAGCAAGCAGGAGGAATATTCCAGGGAATTGAATACTTTAGAAGCTATTGGGACAAGCAATTTCAGTACCCTGCCTAATTACCTGAATGAATTAACAAAAGCCATCAACAATGTGGAGGCTATCACTAGAGTGTATGGATCTCAATTTAAGGTTGTGGAGGCTAGGTATAATTAATTGGAGAAGAGGGTTCTCAATCATGAGAATACCCTGAAGAAATTTGGTGAAGAAAGCCAAAAAAAATATAAAAGCCTCTATTGATAGCATCAGTGTGATGATTAGAAAACTGGAATAGATCTACCAGGAAAATAACGCAATTGGCATTACTGAGGATAAGGTTCTCACCCTTGAGAGTGGGACTACTGGACACGGTAAAAGAACCCTAGCAAGTACGAGAAAAATGGCTTAGCAAGCCAAGAAGATGGAGGATTTGAAGAGTGCTACTGCCTCAATGGTCCAACTAAAGCAAGAAGTTGAAGAGCTTCTAAATAATTTTTCTTAGGTCTATTGTTCATGGCTATCCCTTAGGTGGTTTTGTGTTGTCCTTTTGTTTCTTTTGGTGCTCATTCTAGATTTTTGTCTCCACCAACTGTTTCTTTTTTGTGTTATGTTTTATCTAGCTGGACTTTAAATGTTTTATCTATTTTATAGCCTATTGTAAAGGGTTTAAGGGTCCCTTCAAAACCTTCTTTTCACTTAATAAAAAAAAAAAACTTGAATCAATTTGTGTACTTTAATATTTTTTTATAGTTACTTAATTCAAGAAACAATATTCATTAAAGGCCATATTATATAAAAGCATATTAGAAGGGTTTAAACACAACAAAATATAAATGATCGTTAATCAACATCTATACCCTCATTCTTACTTTATACTTTTACTTATATTCAATTATTTGTACACTTATAAATCAAAGAAAATAAAAGTATGTATCTTATTTTTCTTACCACATCAACTTAAACATATTTAATGCATAACTCAGTTACATAATTTAATTATTTTAATATGTTGATTAGCCCAAACCAAGGCTATCTTATATACAAATAAAGGTTGTAATGTGTAACTTTAATAATTTAGTAGGTTCTCATATATAATTAAACCATAATTGAACTATGGTAATCCTAAGAAGAATTGGGAAAACCTTAACAACGTTTACAAAGGAGATGATAAAGTAAAGAAAATCGAGATGCAAAACTTTAACTTGAGCTATAATAGACTTGTGGCTACTATTCCATCATACATTCCACTCTCTATTATATCTTTATTCATGTTTGATAAGTCTTCAAATTTACCTTTATTTATTACCTACAATATATTGAGTGGTGTCTGACTTGATGTCACATGTTTTTATGATTATTTTTTATTGAGAAGATCTCTCCAAGCATCAATAGACTTCTAAAGTTGACTATATTGGATATTAGCTATAATAGATTGAGTGGTACCATTTATGGGCATTAAAATTCTTATATGTTAAAATTGTAATGTTTTAAATTGCCAACATGAATATAATTTCACTAAAAAAAATTGTAAATAAGTAATTTAGTCATGTTACATTTGATGAATATATCGGTTCTTTTAATTTTGACAATCTCAAGTTAAAACAACATTAAAGATATTGAGGAGAATAAGTATCATATAACTCTAATTTGATTACAATAAATTCAAAAACAACTGAAAAAGCATTTCATATGAATCTAATTTTATTATAGTAAATTCATAAACAATTAATTTGGATGTTTTGATTAGATTAAACTAGGATGAGGTTCGAACCATTACAAAATGGCCACATAAGTGCAAATCAAGAGGGAGCTCACAAGTAGTGAGAAAACTGGGAACACAAAAACAAAAGAGGAAAAACCTTTTTTTGTTCAAATGAGGATTTTGACTAGAGAAAGAACTGGCAGAAACAAGAGTCCCAAACAAACTAAATCACTTAATTAGAATAGGAGGGGTTTAGCAAGGAACCTTGCCATTTTCTTGAAAATCTCCCTTGCACGAGAACTAGAGTAGCCAAGGGAACAAACAATAGGATGTTTTGAAAGGATTTCACGAACCTTTTACTAGTAGGACTACCTTGGAACTCTCACAAGGAGAAAAACTAGAACAATATAAGGACACTTAGAAACCTTGTGATGGGAGAAGCACCTAGCCATTCAGTACTATTATAAAATAAAGCAACCATTAAATGGATTAGCACAAAGAAAAATTAGAGGGTTTTGAAAGGCATCCTTGAACCTTTGATTGGTAGAAAAACCTACAAACAAAAAATCATGGGTGACCTCAATAGGGCTACTATCAATAGAGTTACTAGGGATCAGAGTCGCTAAAGGTAAGAATACAAGGGTAGATTCCCCTTCCAATGAGTCCAAGCCTAAAAGAACCCAAACCACCAAGCATGAGGCCATGAGAGAATTGCCCCAAACTGGCACACCAGATGACAAGGACAGTAGGCGACAAGTGCAAAGATCCACAAAAAAGACAACATCCAATAACTAAAGCCAAATTTCTCCATTAGACAAGACAAAAATGATACATATCCCTCTCTGGTTATATTCTCATAGGGAAACTAACCCTAACCACACATCCAAAGCACTCACACCACTGCTCGTTGAAATCTACCTTTGGGAAGAACATCACCAACCTTAGGAAAGAGAATATCCAAACCCCACAAACATCCATCACCAATAAGAACATCCATGATCAACACACTCACTAGACCCACCTCCATAGGGCCACCAAAGGGAGCAGAGAAAATAGAACTCATAGAGCTCAAACCCACTAGGGTAAGACATCTAAAGGATTCTCTCATAGCAGGGGAGAGAAAGCCACCACTTACATGACACCCACCATTCTCAAATAATAGAACTAGGGATCTCAACCCAAAGAGAGAACATGTAGGAGAAGAAGCATAAACCCTTAACAATTTTTCATTCTCCAAGAGTCTACCATCGGTGCATGAAGCACACCGAGAGGCCAAGGATAATAATAACTAAAACCCTTACCATAATGTAGGGAAAAGAAACTTTACCAAAAATGGACATAGGGAGCACCACCACACACATAGCAATAAACATAGACTCAACCACTTTATTCCCAACAACAAACTCAACCACAGATGCAAATAAAACCCTATGTTGTCAACATTAGGGGCATCAAAACCCACATCAAGCAATCAACAGAAGGGAAACCCCTCAAGATCCTACTAAAAATACCTAGAACTATAAAGGCCTGAAAGATACCAAATCTGGTACCTAACTAGGAGGTGGAAGCAATGAGTAGAGAAAGCAAAAAATAAGAAAAGGGAGACCCCCATTGAGAGCCACAAAACCCACACACCGAGAGGCCAAGGATAAAAATAACAAAAACTCTTATCATAGTGTAGGGAAAAAAAACTTCTCCACCAAAAATGGACATAGGAGGCACCACCGCACACATAGCAGTAAACACAGACTCGACCACTTTATTCCCAACAACAAACTCAACCACGGAGGGAAACAAACCCTACGTTGTCAACATTAGGGGCATCAAAACCCACATCAAGCAATCAACAGAAGGGCAACCCCTCGGGATCCTACTAAAAGTACCTAGAACTATAAAGGCCTGAAAGATACCAAATCCGACACCTGACCAAGAGGTGGAACCAATGAGTAGAGAAAGTAGAAAATAAGAAAAGGGAGACCACTATCGAGAGCCACAAAACCTGCACACTGATAGGCCGAGGATAACAATAACTAAAACTCTTATCATAGTGTAGGGAAAAAAAACTTCTCCACCAAAAATGGACATAGGGGGCACCACTGGACAAATAGCAGTAAACACAGACTCGACCACTTTATTCCCAACAACAAACTCAACCACGGAGGCAAACAAACCCTATGTTGTCAACATTAGGGGCATCAAAACCCACATCAAGCAATCAACAGAAGAGCAACCTCTCAGGATCCTACTAAAAATACCTAGAACTATAAAGGCTTGAAAGATACCAAATCCGGCACCTGACTAGGAGGTGGAAGCAATGAGTAGAGAAAGTAGAAAATAAGAAAAGGGAGACCCTCGTCGAGAGCCACAAAACCCACAAAGCTTATGACCCAAAAAGGAAACGGCTAGGGAAAAACAAAACCATTTTCTTCACCTTTGTCATCCTCACCTCAATCGCCTTCCTGATAAAACCCTTCACCTCCCACTCTCTGATTGCCACTCTCCATTTAATATAGTATTTTAACAATTAATTTGGATGTTAAGCTTGATGAATAAATTGTTGATATATATTTTGATAACTAGATATTTTGTTGGGGGTAGAAATTTGCAGATGGTATCATTATTTTCCTAGGATTCTTTGAAATAGTAATGTAACAATAGAGACAAAGAAGTAATAATAGTTGTATTTTTTTTTTTTTATCAAATTATCACATTAAAACAACTATAGGTGCCTAAAGAAAGATATCTTTCAGCTTATTTTATTTTATTAAATATATACAGGCTAGTGAATTAGTTAAGTATCAAGACACATGAATAAAATATATTTTTTAATTGAAAATATTGATAATTAAAATATAGAAAGTGATCATGAAGGGATGTAAAGAGTAGAAAGTAAAAATTATACAATAGTAGTCATTACTATTGTAGCTATATATATGTTGTTAAAAAGAATTTTACATAACGTCATATTGAGGTCCACACAAGTTTATCCACTTGCTCATACATGATATTTTCAGTTGTGTCAATGTGATATACATCTTGAACATCAAGGGGTTTATTGTGCAAGAAGAATACAAGCTTATCATACTCTGAATGCATATTCACGAGCTCTTCTTGCTTTGTTTCCAATTGAGATTCTAGCTCAGCTATTTGCTTCTCCAGTTCGTGGACTACCTTATAACTTCCTAGGATTGGGTATTTCATCCTTGCACTTGCTTCACTAACCAAACTATTTACTGCATCTGCTCTTTGCTTAGTCTCCAAACCCTACATCGCATAAATATGTGAGTCCCAGAATCAAATTAAAACAATTTATTTTATTTTTTTCACACCTATCGAATTAGAATTTTAAATATGGTGTATCCGTCAACTAAATTAATTTACAACAATTTGTAATAACCACAGTGTTTGAGAAACGGATTTTGGAATGCTACAACAGCATAGCTGATGGTATCAAAGGATTTGTAAAATTTTCATAAAATAAGATCTTATGTGATGAGTATATGCATGTAACTTTGTATTTGTATATCTATTAGATTAAAAAATAATACTTTAAATGGTACAACTTATTTTGTGTCCGATTTGAACATAAGCATTGAAGCTAAACTCTATCAGGGCATGGCAATCCAAGAGGTTAAATTAGAACAGAGCTCTGTGGTGTACGGTGCTCTGAACTTAGTGTCTGAATAACCGTAATAAATGCATGTGGAATATGGTTTTTAATGCACTATATAGGGGATGCAGTATTTGAGCCTGGTCAGCTGAAACTGCTAGCGTTTTACCATATCTAAAATTAAAGTCATTATATGGGATGTCATACTAAGAATTACCATTACTGAAATGATATCATATGATGCCATACTAACAGTGAGAAGCGTTTGAATGAAACAGCATACACCTTCTCTTTATCAATGTCCTTGTTGGCATGTGATTCTAAATATTGATTGAAAAAAAGCTATTTCTGTTGAATCTTAAAGAGTTCCAAAATTAATTTCTATCAACAATTTATATCTACCGCCATGAATTTACTGATTCAGCGGCATCTCATGTGATGCAGGCCTCGGAGCATAGGTATACAAAACTGTAGTTTTCATCGATGTCTTATTTAAAATTCTCTGCATATCTCTGTAGTTTTTCATAAGGTTTATATGAATCGTAAGGAAACCCAGCAGAAACATAATCAGTTCAAAAAAATTGAATTTAAAAATTTTCAAAATTAGTTTCTGTCAACAATTCATATATCTAACATGAATTTGCTTGCCGCATGGCATTTCCTGGATTCAGAAATAATTTCTCTCAATAATTCATATTTACCATAAATTTACTAATTCGATGGAATTTCAAAGATTCAAAGCTAGTTCTGTCGACAATTCAATTCCACCATGAATCTACTAATTCGGTTGCATTTTATTCTAATTGTATTATTCATTCTAAGGATAGACGACTATTCACACATAGATGAATGAGTTTCATTCGAATCTGATAGCAATTTTTGGCAAACTAGGCATTCGTAAAAAAATTAAAGGTAATGGCTTTCCAAAAAGACAACTGAAACACCCATTTCAACAAAAAGTTAAAACTGGACCATAGTTAAAACTTACTTGAAGCAGTTTGACGATATTGCTGGTTCCATACACTCTCTGCACGACTGTGAATTTGTCTGGGTCATCTGCAGGAAAATGGGGAGCCAAAATACAATCTTCTGAACATTTCTTGCGAGTCACTCTACAAGCTGCGCAAGATACAGTCGTTATTTTCCTTTTCTCCATCTCCGGTGGTACTGTGAAGAACCCTACAACAAATAACTTTTATAATGCAATGCTACCCAGTATCTTACAGTGCAAAGACTTGAGCCACAGACTCAGTGGGTCCTCAAAAAGCCTTTAGTCAAACACATCGTTATCCATTAAACAAAGCTATTCAAGTTATTCTGTTTTCAGTCTGTCGGAAACCTGTGAGAAAAGGAAGGCAGCGCCAGGTATGAAATCGATAACAGTGCGATAAAAGAAGGAAATATTCAAAGTCTTTCGGAAATGGGTGAGGGAAGGAGAAGTCAACAGGTTTAATTGACATGAAGTGTAGCAATGTCAGATATGCTTTCAATTGTATGGTATAAAAATTAAGTGATGTGCTTCATATTGAAAATATTTGTTCTCTGTTGCGGCATCCGGTCCCATGGGCGGAGAATGCGACATTGCGACACAACGTGCTGGAAGAGAAAAGGTCGGGAACTACATATTTGGAACTACATGGCGTTGTCCATTAAATAAAGCTATTCAAATTATTCTTTTTTCAGTCTGGTCGGAAACCTATGATTAACGGAAGGGAACGCCAGGTATGAAATCGATTAGTGTAAGAAAAGACGGAAATATTCTGAGTCGTTTGGAAATGCGTGAGGAAGGGAAGGAAAATTTCAACGGGTTTTATTGTCATGAAGTGTCGGAATATCAGATATGCCATGAATTATATGGTATAAAAGCTTAGATGATGTGCTTTCAATTGAAATTATTTGTTCTCTGATTGCGGCACAGGGTCCCACGGGCATAAAGAGAGTACGTGGGCGGAGAATGCGACACAACGCGGTGCGGGCAGAAAAGATATGGGACTACATATTTGAGAAAAGAGACATTTTTTAATTGAAGACTCAGCCCGGCGTATATCTCACGGCATTTTAGAATTGAATTTGACTCACAGCCCACCGTATACGTCACGGCCAGATATACCCATTTTAGCTGTAAAATGCAATTAAAATTGGTATAGGCTAAAATCCACATGGTATTTTAAAAAATCTCTTACATATGTGAAATATAGTATTTTTTTGGAATTTTTTATGATTTAATAATAATGAAGATACAAAGCATGAAGATTTTACTTTAAAAAATCATTATTTTATAGATTTTGAAAATTGTATGAAATACTATTTTTGTGTGAAGATTACCTGCCTCCATTAGAATTTGACAGACCATACTATTTGAAAGGGGAAATTTGCATACACTTTTTTGTGGTATTGAATCAATTTATAGAAATTTTTAATAAAGGAGGCAGTTTATAGATTGATACGGATTGGTTATACGAGATGATTTTAATAAAGCGAACACTGTATAGATTTCTGTTGGTATAATCAAATTAAGTTGTAAAGAACTGTCCAAATATCATTGGGGTTTCATGTCCAATTCATCACAAATACTCATCTCATATACTTGGTCTAATTGGAGATGTGGAGAGGACAAGAATTCAATAGGATTGATTTCAAGTAAAATTTGAAAATTCTTACTAATTATTTATATATAGTTTAGGTATTCTTTTTAAATAATTATTATTTAATAGGTAGTTTAAAATAGTTGATTGTCATGAAACATTTGTCTCACTATCAAGATGGTTATATTATTTAAAAATATATATTGCTTAAATAAATTTATTGTGTCTAATAGTGAAATTTGTATATTCTTATCATTTTCAACTTTTTATTTAGTTTGGTGTTTATTTTGAGATGATATTAATTGTATTAGTTTTCCACTATCTATGACAATTAACACAAGATATTTTTTGACTCAACTGTGTGAGATTTGTTTCAATGGTTCATATCACACTTCGTGATCCATCATCAACAAGAAAGAAAACTACATGATAAAGTGGTTTGTTGCAAACTAGGACAAGATATCTAAAATAAGGGAAGATAACACAATTCAATAATAATAATGTACTCAAGTTAAAATATATCTATAGGACCTAATGTTTATATTTTTAATTTACATAAATATTATATAGAGCAAATTTAGAAGTTATATTTGATACTACACAATAACTAGTTACAACTTTAATTGAGTTTATTGGTCACACAAAAAATCACATTATATCATTTCATGAAAATAAAATCCCATTAGAAAAAGTTCGTAAAGGACTATTACCTCTACATATCATGGTCAAATGTGAAACCTTGTTAGTTAAATAGTCCTAGAAATGGATCTAGCTCTAACATACTGATGGAGGATTACTCTAGTAATGGAAAGTAGACATGTCAAAAATATAACCATCCATGGTTTTGCTTGCTTTTGTTTGTTGTCTATTTTTTTTAGCTGGGTATGTCGTCATACTGCATTTATTGCGAGAATGTTTTGGGTTTATTATGGCCTTGATGCTTCTGTTGGAGCTTTGGCATATGGAAATTTTCGCACCCATGAAAAAAATGCTCTACAAAATTTGTTCTCAAAGTCTATCATGTGGTACATTTAATGGGTTCCTTGATGTTGTTTTCCCTATTCAAGATTTTGACAGTGCATGCTAGTGGCTTGAACAATTTACCTTAATTGGGTGTTTTGTGGGGGGATCCCACTTGAAAGCATGCTTTGTGATTGGGTTAGCAAGACTTTGGCCACTCATAAGGTCCATCTTGATGGCATCCAAAAACTTACTAAACATTTTGTTTTGTTTCATTGTGTTGATCCAAACCATGTTCACGATATTTGTTCAGCATGGGCCTTGCTATGTTTGATCATCCTTTCTTATTTTTCATCCATGGTCAAGAGACTTCACAATCTCTCATGACAAGAAGCTCAACATCTTGGTCTAGATAAATTTTCTCAATCTCCCATTTCTTTGCTAGCCGTTTTTGTAAACCATTGCACAATTTATTGGCATGATGGTCTATGTTGATCCTAACCAGATTTACCATGCCCACTCTCAATAGAGGGTTTGTGTTAAAGTGGATTTGTTTGATGACCTCAAAGTGACTATTGATATTCAGATAGGGGGTATCTATCACTCACAACGAGTGATCTATCTGAATTTTCCCAGTACTTATGTTCACTACTACTCATTAGCACACAATATTAAGGACCGTTCTTTTGTTGCTTCATGAATGAAGGCTCCTTCCAAGGAGTTTGAACCTTCATGCTCATCTAAGGCCCCTAAATCCAAGGAAGGTTGGACAATTGTTGTAGTACATGAAATAATTCTTTGTTTGTTTTAAATTATCATAAGCAACAAAGTTTTGCTGACCTGTAGCTGCAATAGTAGCAATAGCCACAATCTCCACCTTAGCCATAGACACAACTTACTGTTTCAAAGCCTTCCTATAAGGGGAAGGAGTCTGCTAATCCCATGACTGGTGATGGTATGCTTCATACCACTTGGGTTTAAATTTGTCAACATTCCTTATTGCTATTTTCATATCCTAAGTCTTTCCATTTCTCTCACAGGCCTTCTAGGTGTCCAAAGGTTGGAAAGGAGCTCTAAAAAAGCATAGGGTTTCCTTCCTAACTTCCAAGAAGTGTCAATTTCTTTATAGAATAGTTTCTCCTCTCTTGGGGGTGAGGATACCATTCTTAAATTTGAATCATGTGTTGTCCTTCATGGAATGTCTGAGGTCTCACTAACTTTTATAGGAAGTATTCCATTTTAGATAACCAATAGAAATATCCTAGTTTAGATATTTTGTGTCTTCAATAAATCAAAATTGCTTCTTTTGTACTTGATGTTCCATGTAGAGTTATTTGGCCTAGTTTTTTCCTCCAATCATGGGGTAGGACAAAGAGGTATTATTACTCTCCTTGCATCATGTTTGTAGTCTTCTATCATGGTGCATGGGTTAGATCCTACTCATTTACTACTTTGGATAATTATGTCTATGAGCAAACATTTCTTTGTGATCATTAATGTTTATTTTCCTAATGATTCTATTAAGCAATCTTTGTTGTGGTGGTAGATTATATAATCATTTCTATCTCTTACTTGGTTTTTGTGATATGTCTTTAATATTGTGAAGGATGCCTCTAACATGTAAGGTTTAATTCCCTTTCAATGGACAATTGGTGACAGGGAGGCATGATTTTACATGTACAATAAATTATGGCTTTTTTATCCCAATGTAGATCGCTACCATCCCAAGGTTATTTGGCATATGTGTAGTAATTTCTGAGGTGGTACCGATAGAGTTTATAAACAGGTTGATTATGTTATGATGATGACACAATATTATTATCTTTTGGGGACTCTCAAGATCTCCCAGTTTGAGCTCTCCTAGAGGATATCCTATTAGACCATTGTCCTATCAAGTTCAACATTCATGTACAAGTGGGTTGTGTACAACAATCCAAGACAATTGTTTTTTAAATACTTCATTATTGAGTCACCAACTCATTATATCCCACATTCAGTGGGTTTAGAATTTAGAGAGCCATCTTACTCAACAAGACAGTTGTATGGCTTGGTGGAATGAAGTTATTCAAGGAACATCTTGTTTTCACCAAATTTTTGGCAAACAAATGGCCATGTTTTACAGATGATCATATAAGGCTACCGCCTTGTATCTCTGTCATACCATAAAGGATCTTGTGGACTATCCTAGCCATGTTTCTTGTGGAACCTAGATCAAGGCTCAACTTCATTGGCTTAAGGTTGGAGATCATTCCTCAAACTAATTTTTTTTGGATCTTAGTGTACATCATTCCTCACCTAGAATCAATAAAATTTTGGTAAAATGATTCTTTTGGAGCAACCGAATATACTCCAAATGTTTGTTCACAATTATGATAAGGTCTTCAATGCTCAAGATGATTCACCTAAGTGAGATACAACTCTACAAGAATGCCTCAAATTTGTCCCCTTATACTTTTGAAAGCCCAAAATATTTTTTGTGATCAATTAACTACCATTAACGGTCTCAAGGAAGTTTCCTTCTCCATGGTTGATGATACAACCCTTGGGTGTGATGGCTTTCCTTGTTAATTTTGCGTAGCTCTTTGGCCTTATGTGGGATGTAATTTGTATAAGGTCTATCTAGAAGCCATTTATTCTCAATCCCTTGGCTGGTTAATTAATAAAGGTAACATTAGTTCAAACCAAAAGATGGTGACTTTGAAGACATCTCTAATTAGCAGCTTATCACCTTACTAAATGCTTCTTATTAGATCATTACAAAGGCCCTGAGAAAACTTGACTTTAGTGGGATGGATCTAGTCTTAGAGATGGTCGCTCATTCAACTAGTATAACACTTGGTGATCTCTTCTCATTTAGCTTCAGAAGCTCCTCTTGGCCTGCATTCCTAGAGTTTGCTCTTTGTGCTTCCATAAGCATGACATTTGTAATCTCTAGGGATTTTTTTCTAGAAGTACTATAAGTCTTCAGTCAAGGGAAGATATGTGAACCCAATTCCATCTTGGCAAGCCAGATTAAGAGATATTTGATTCTATCTTTTTACTCTACCATTGAATATTATACACAATCTATGTATTTATTTTGTGAATCCTTGGTGGAAAGAATGGATTTGGTTTCCCAATGCTATTTTTTGTAGTTACAAACCCTAGATAGGCTATCATTGGTTCTCTCTACATGTGCCTATGGTGCTAGATCTAAATATTTGAAGGCATTTGCAATCTTTCCAAATGGTATGGAGTAATAGATTCCATAATAATTAATCTATTATCCTTCAACCCAAGCTTTCCAATTTTTATTGGTGTATTCTTTTCCAAGGTTTGTCTATGGGTTCTTGTCTAAGGCATATGGGTACCCTAGAGTCGTGTTATCCTTTTTGTCATCATCCTAAAACCTTCATCTAGCAGTCTTCATTTTCTCGTTATGCTTAGAACTTTTGGAACTAGATTCATGATTTCTTTCAGCCCTTCAAGATAGAGCCCTTTCTTGGCATATGGCCCTTTGGGTGATTTTCCTTAAATCTCTTTCAAATTTTACCAAATTTGGCATGATTTCAAGGTGGAAATCCTCTTCAAAATTAGAAAAGATAGGAATTCTATTTTGTTTTCTCACAACTCTATTTATTTTGTTTTCTCATAGCTCTATTTGTGCTTCCAATTCAAGTGCAATCCAACAAAGTTGTGCTAAAGGTGGCCCACCTTTAGTCCTTTTTGGATCATTAGGGAAATGCTCCTTGTATATTTGCTAGAATGCCTTGTAATCCTTCCACCAGTACCTTTGTTGGGCCCTCAACATCTCATGATTGGTCTCTACTCGATGGCTGCTAACATGGAGATAGATTTTGCTCGCTGCCACCAGTCTGGTGGTTGCAATTCTTTCAATATGTGGCACTTCACCTCTTAGCCATGTGGGGTTTTTTCCTCTAGGTGAGGTTTAGGGGGTGCAAACCCAACTGGTCATGGGAATGGTTGGTTGACTTCTGGTGGTTATAGAAAATGGCCTAGTTCTTATAAAATATTTTTGCATTTGTCTTTGGCAATCTCACCCTCTTGGGTGGATCAAGACAAGGGGAAACATGAAGTTGCTACTAAAGAAGGGTGGTCCCTTCTGAATGATAACAATGACCCCACTGATGTATTGGGTCCTAAGGATGACAAAGGTCTACCTCCTTTAGCCACTACTTTAGATGTATAAGCAATTGATTTTTTTCTTCTCTTTAGTCTCAACCTTTGTTGTTGTGTTTTTTCATTACTTGTGCACTACCCATTTTACTCTTGAGGGGTGATCGTGTATCCCCCTACCCCTTTTTTTTGAATAGTGCACTTTATCTTTATTAATAGAAATGACTACTATTCATCAAAAAAATATAGCCATCAAATTTCACTTTTAGAAGATTTAGTAATACACTTAGATATAAAATTTAAACTTAATATTAATCCTTTGGCTTATGTGTTTTTATTATGAGATAAACAAGTTTTGAGGGGACCCAAAACCCCTAAAAACAAGTTTTGAAGGGACCCAAAACCCTTAGATTTTACCAGGATTTGGAACCCTCGGTACAATGATGCCATAGAAAACAAACAATGAAAACTATCAGCCCTTACATAGCTGAGATGACAAAAGACAACCAAACATGATCACTACCATAAGAAGAAAGAGTCAGCCATACACTTAAGATATGATCAATACAAAACATGATGGCCGCACCGACTAGGCTATAGCCTCAAACTTATGAACAAGTGATGAGGGTTAACAGGCACCCTTAGCCAAACAACAGGGATGTTCCCGACTCCCTTAACCTGAGACAAAGACTCCAGACAACAAAATTCTAGTCTATCCCATAACCAAAAACAACAATAGCCTAAACTGGGCCCTTGAAAACTATCAGCTTCCAGCCAAACAAGATTAGACATAATAGACAAAACAAGCTGAATAGAAACATGCAGATTTTGAAAGGCTTCCCTAACCTTAGAACTCAGTTTTGTAGTGGCTCCTAGGACCATAAAAAAGGATTTTGAAGTGGCTCACTCAACCACCTTGAGTTGAAACAAAGGCCTTAAAAATAACAACATCCAAGAAAACAAGCATCACCAAAATCTCCATCTTTATAAGGGAAGACATAAAAGAGCTTGAAATCACAGATCCAACAACCAAAAAATCACCTGCCTTAATAAAAAGGACCTCCAAAATAGAAGAGGAAGCACATGGATCTGAGGAAAAACTATCCCCCAGCATTACCACCTCAATAGGGATCAATGGGGGAAGACACATCAAGCGCTCAAACCCAGATGCAGGACTACAACAATATGGGTAAGCCATAGTCTCCCCCTTACTCTTTCCAATAAATACCACATCCTCCATCTCCACCTCAAAAGGATATCAGTTATCTCCAAACCCTACCATCTCTACCTCAATAAAAGATGTGGCCACCTCTATAGGAATGGTAGGAAACAACACAAAATGTTGAGATATGAGTGACAGGAACGAGACAAGAGGGACAAATAGGGAAAGACCCACAAAAGGACATGAGACTCCCTGCAGCCACAAGAGGAGACAAGAGAATGAAATCCCAAGGAAGTGCCAAGCCACAAGAACCCCTCCCGGATCCCAAATGTTGCCATTACTTTTGACCAAAAGAAGAGAAACATCACCCACCAAACAACACCCACTATTATTATTAATGACTGTGGGTGCAGCCACATCCCTAACAACACAAAGAAGACCATCAACCCCAATATCTCTAGCAACAACAAGCACAGAATCAACAGTGATCATACTCACCTCAAGAGAAGACACAACAAGAGGGAACAGTCTAAACCCAACACATGGGTTTAGGCCCACATTATCATTGCCACACACCTTCACTCCATCTCTCCCCTAGCCCAGAAAAAATCTCCTTTGGAAACCAAGAACAACCTCATGAAGGGGGAAGAAGCTATGCCACGAAGAGGGCTATGTGCACAACCTATTAGTGCCAACAACCCGTGCAAGAACAACAACAAGCATGGCTTGCACAGAGGAAATCTATAGGTAGAATTCACAAAGAAGAATACAAAGGGGAGGCATCAAAACAACAACAATGATCCTTGTGCTGCAACCCCCATCTCTCCCTCTCTACGCAAAAAAAAATCATAAACTCCCTCCATCCGCAAAAGGCACGTCCAGATCCACACCAAGGGAGGAAAGAAAAGGCTACTGCCAAAGCATTCGCTCCATTACCATCATCGCCATCTTCTTCATTCTCCCTATCTGAAAACATCCCCTGAAACCCCTTCTCCTGCCCTAATACATCCACTCCTCTTCTCAAAATTTTCAACATAAAAAAATGGTTATTCCTTTGGCTTATGTTTTGATTAAGTAAAAACCAGTTTTTGAAAGGAATCTAAACCTTTTACAAATCAGGAGAGAAATAGAACTTGAAAGAACCATGCCTGATCACTCCAACAACAAAAAATAATCCCACCCAAACAAAAAGGGACCTCAACACACTTAACATTAAGAACCACAAAAAGAGAGCAAAAGGAAAACAAAAAGACAGCACAAAGACTAAGACATAGACCGAGACCAAGACAACTAGATATTTTTCATGATATCTTCAGTGTGGACCACTATCTGCTTCATGTTGTTCACAAAGGTCTTTAACTCATATAGCTCTCAACCCTTGATGTCGCCCTTATTCGTGGTGTTGGCTCTAGTCCAATTCTCGTGACCTTTTTTGTCCAGCTGATCCTTGTCACGCTCTTTATCTTTGATGTTATCAATTCTGTTAATCAAAATGTTTATGTTATCCACCAAGGCTTTGAGAATCTGGAAGTTCTGTTCTGCTATCTTCTTTATTGTGAGTTCCATCTTGTCAACTCTACTACCCAGATTATTCATAGCGATTTCCATCCCTTTCACCTCTTTATTTCCTTCCATCTCCTTAACCTTTTTTTCAGTTTCAATAATTTTACTGACCATGTTTTCAATGGCTTCAACATTATTAATTGCCACCACCAATTCTTTGACATTTTCAGATAGAGGTTTGTCACCTATCATGGCTCTTTTGACAACATTCATATCCTTCTTCAGGCTACCTATGTCTTTCACCATTATGCTGACGGTATCACAAAAACCCTTAATATTCTCATTTTCTCCAACACAATCACTAGATTTTCCCCTTTTGTCCTCTTAATCCTCTTTCTATAGACCTTGAGTATTCAAATCCTCATTGCCACCCACAACCTGGATATCATCCCCCTCCTTACCCTACCCATTATCATTTTTAACCTCCTCTACCTCCTCATCAGAATCAATCAAATTTTGATTAATATCTTTGTTACCTCCCTTGCTGATGTTCTTCTTCCTCTGGGTTTTCTTTGCGGTGCCTTTACCTTTCTTGATTTTAACGAATTTACCTTCGAAGGAATCAGCCTCAAACTCTGAAATATCTAAATCCACCACTATCCTCTTCCTCTTTCCCTTGTTCCTCCCCTTTTTACTTAGCTCCTCTGACTCACCTTCAGTTTCTGAGTCGAAGTTAAAACCACTAACCTCACTCTCTATTTTCTCATCCCTTGCATTTTTACCTTTTATAGGTTTTTCAATGCATTTCCCTTTTAGCAATTTATACACAAGAGCCATCCGACCCTAATGAAGAGCATGGTCACCCTTGGGGTCTTTCTGTATCTCTTTGATAGTATGGTCCATGGAACATGCAAGATGTTATGGCAAGCTTACCTTTTCCCCTTGGCGGAAATGGTTGAGCAACACAAAATGGTGCCCATAAGCTCTCGTAAATCTACCATCCAACGTTATATAGGTAATTGTAGCAAACAAAACAAACCTCCATGGCCTACATATACATTTCGGTAAGTGATAAGAGTTGTTGACCTTCACCATTTTCTTCTTCTCACCTTCCGTGATAGGAAATTTGTCTGCTGCCTTATCAAAGATGTTGCGATCTCTATAGAATTTCATGCACTCTATCATCATCCCCATGGCTTCAGCAATAATATCCTCATCCATAGTCATCATCTGGGTCCCCACCAAAACTTTGCCATTCTTCCAATTCTTGATAAAGTTCTTAGTGACCGTTGGATCTTTCCCACTAAGCCTCTCCATAAACACACTTAAACCTCCATCCTGAAGAATATGCCAAACCTTTTTGTTCTTCCTCCATTCTAAGCAAGAGGTAGGCTCAAACCTTTTTTTGTTCCCTCCCATTTTTCCTTTGCAATCATTGAATTTCCTACTCTCGGCTCTGGTTCATTTTCTTTGGATTCTATTGTTGCCCTGAAAAACAGCCCTGAATCCATGCCAAGCAATTATATAAAGACACTTAAATAAATGCTCATCACCGCCATTGTAAGCCTTCATCAAAATAAGTGGAAGAAGCATTTAGAAATTATGGTTGATGATGACATGTTCCCTCATCTAGATATAGTCCAGATCGCGCAAGGATTTCGCTTCACATGCAAGTTCGCTCTCACCATTAATAGTAATGATTTCCTCAGTTCTGCAGGCCAAGTTGGTGGTCCAGTCAGCACACAAATTAGCTTCCATGTACATGTGTGTGAAAACACACATTTCAAATGTGTCACTTATTTTCTTCGCTACTTTAATAGCATTGTTTTGACCAATATGGCAGGAATTCCTTGTTCAAACATATTATTATATTCAAAGAGTCTCCTTCGCACCAGACTCTGGTGCAATTGGCTTCATTTGCTAGAACCATCCCATGATAAGCTGCTATAGCCTCAACAACATGATTAGTTTGATTTCCTATAGGTATGCATTTAATGATTTTGCATTTTCCCCATTCGTCCCTTAGGATCACACCACATCCCGCATTACTAGGGTTTCCCTTTGAAGCTCCATCAAAATTGATTTTCATCCAACCATTGGGAGGACATTCCCATTTCACACCCTCTCTAGGATTAGTCTGAAAGTAATCTCATTCTTTTAATCTCCATCTCTTGAAGATTATTTGATCATCCTTGTCTTGAGGGTTAGCAATACCACCTATGATATTAATATTTTCCAATATGTTTCTTTTTATTTTCTCAAACACAATTTGAGCCCTAGACAACTTCTCTCTGAACACTTGTTCGTTTCTCTCTTTCCATATACCCTAGCATATATGGGGTAAGGCCAATTTCCATAACAAAATTGTAGACTTATTCCTTGATGGGTGTTGCCAAGAATTAAAAACCTCTTGAACTGATTTTGGGAAACTCCAACTAATATTGAAGTGATCCAGACATCTTCCCCAGATATCAGCCGAGAAGGGACAATGAAAGAGCACGTGGTTAATAGTCTCCTCATTCTGCATACAAAGAAAACAAACACTAGGCATACAAATACCTCTTTTTCTGAGGTTATCAATAGTTAGAATTTTTTCTTGAAGGGTTCTCCAGAAGAAAATATTAATTTTAGGTGTTAGGCCTTTCACCCAAACCTTAGCCCAACAAGGACTATCCATTTTAGAAAGTTGCTGATAATAAAGAGAGGCCACAGTAAATTTACCATTTGCTATGAGTTTCCAGATTAATTGATCTTCATCTTCTACCACCACCATGGAGTTCATTATTTTGTTCAAACTTCCCAGGGATGGATCAACTTGGGATAAATCCTTCCACTGTCCATCTTCACAGTACCATAGAGCCATATTTTTCCTTGCACAAGTTCTGAAATCTACTCCAATTAGGACTTTCACTCAAATGGGACTCGAGCAACTAGGAGTCTTCCCAGAATTTGTTAACGTTTCCTTTCCCCATCTTCCATTTAACACCTTTGGCAATTAGATCTCTTGTTCTTGAAACATTTTTCCAGATATTGGATCCAATTGGGATTCCCTTCACATTGAGGAAACTTAGAAGTGTAGGATATTGCCTTTTATACTTTTTGTCCTATATCAATTTCCATTCCCCCTGGTTATTATACCCTCTCCGAATCTACTTGGCCATAAGAAATTAATTCATGTCTCTTATTCTTCTTAGACCCAGACCTCCCTTTCTTATTGGTTTACAAACCTTATCCCACACAATCAGATTCATTCTCTTCCTCTCCTCAACCCCTATCCACAAAAAAGTTCTTTGAATTTTTTCAATAGCCTCCGCAAACTTGGCAGGAATTCTGAAAAGGTGATGGCATAAACAGGAATACTTTGAAGAGTTGATTTCAAAAGCTGGACCTTACTTGCTTGGCTAAGAAGAGAACCTTTCCAACCTGCTAACTTCTTATGGAATTTATCCACCAAATCTCTCCAGAAAGTTTCAGGAGGATCTTGGCATAAAGGGAGCCCCAAATAGGAAGCAAGAAGACTCCCCAATTGACACCCCAAAATGTTGCTTATTTTTATCTTTCTTCTTTCCAGAGTATTGATGAAGTAAACAAAACTTTTAGACCAATTAATAAGTTGCCCAGTAGCTAACCCATAACTGTCCAATGATTTCTTTAAACTCCTAGAATCCTGCACTGAAGCCTTCCCCATTATTATAGAATCATCCACAAACTATTGATGGGAGCAAACTTGATGCATTGAAGATGGTTTCAATCCACAAAAGTCTCCCTTCTTAACCAACTTTCCAATGCACCTCCCCAAACATTCCACCATGATAATAAAAATAACTGGACATAGAGGATGTCCCTGTCTGAGTCCCCTTGAGGACTTGAAAAAGGAGGAAGGAGACCCATTAGTTAAAACAAAAAAGGAAGTAGAAGAGACTAATTGACTAATAAGACTAATACTTCTAGAACAAAAACCAAAAGTCGAAAGAACTTTCATCATTAAATCCTAGTCCACTCTATCGTAGGCTTTGGATAAATCAAGCTTCAGAAGAAAGCCTTCTTTTTTAGCACTAAACAAAGAATGAATGTTTTCATAGACCGAAATTATCGAATGCAAGATTTGTTTTCAGGGACAAAACCACTTTGCTGAGGAGAAATGATAGAAGGAAGTAGCTTCAAGATTCTAGAAGTCAAAATGTTAGAGATGATCTTGTAAAGAGAGTTGCAAAGGCTTATAGGTCTGAATAGATCCATTGAATCAGCTACCATTTTTTTGGGAATAAGAGAAATAAAAGTGCCATTTATCTCTTTCAAAATTCTTCTAGCACCAAAAAACTCTTTCACAGCTTTAGAAACATCATCTCCAACAATATGCCAGTACATTTGAAAAAAGAACATGGGAAAACCATCCGGGCCCAGAGCCTTTTACCTTCAAAGGAATTGTCATCTTTCAGAATCTCTTCATTGGAAGGGATAGCAGTCAAATAAGAGTTCTTCTCTTATGCCAAGATAGATGGGATACAATCCATTAGGTTATTTTGAGATTGCAGATCCAAATTCTGATCCTTAGCAAGGAGGTTGGAGAAAAACTCCATGGCAGCCTTTCTCATAGATTCTTCCTCTTCAACAATTCCACCATTAACTTTAATCTATGATATCCTATTGATGGCCTTATCTTTTAAAGTGGACATATAAAAATATTTAGTGTTTATGTCCCCTTCCTTCAACCAAACATTTCTTGACCTTTGGTTCTTGAAAGTTTCTTCTTTTGCTATTATGTCATGATATCTCATAAAAATTTCATCTTCAGCATCTCTTGCCAACATCATCCCCTTTAAAAATGATATCTTTTTCTCAAGACATAAAACTTAGGGTAGGAATCATGCATAATTTGTCTTCAGTTGCTTCAATTTTTTCTCCAACATGGTCTTGGCTTATTGTATTATTGGAACTTTGTCATCTATCCATATTAATATTGTCTCTCGCTCTAAGAGTGTGGTAGGGGTCTGAAATTGTTATTGTATTTCTATGGTTGAATTAGAGCCCCTTGAAGATGTATTAGATGTATGTCCACTATCTCTTGGAGCTTCTTAACTCCACTTTTCTATTTCTCCCTCTAGATGTGGGCTTGTTGTAGTTATCCATTCAAGACTTTTATCTAATCCACTTCACTCCATTTATATCCACTAGAAAGTTATACTTCTATCCATACTGGTTTACTTGGTCCTCCAATTTTAAGATTTAATTCCTTAGATTATTTATTATAATTATCCATTGTACACAAAATGGGTATATTACTCTAGCTTGATTAACACCATCATGTGGCCCTCTTGTCTTGATTTACAACATACAATGTGTAATATTTATTTCATTTATATATTGATTTGTTCTTTTCTTATTACCTCTTGTTGTGCTTCCCTCCTAATGTTCTATTTCTTAGAGGCCAAATCCTATTTCCAACAATCTACATAAAAATTACATTGCTACAAGAGTGGTATGTTGGAATTATAAGATTATATGGTTTTTTTCATTGATGTCAATCCTGGTTATCCAAATGGATTCTAGCCCAAATACATTCCTAATTGTTGTAGCTATGTTTGGTATTTTTAGCAATAAAATTTTATGTATCAAATTGGTTTGAAAAGTCTCTAGTGGCCTTGAGATATGCTGCATATTATGTTATGGTTCAGTGCATGTGATTCTATGGGTCATGTAGTAATCTCAGTGTGCTTATCTAGTGGTTTCTTTGCTCCATAGGATAAATTAGTAGATTTATGTTCAAGATATTCAATTGTGTTATGACTCAATATTTCTAGTTGAGTTAGCTTATTTTGATCATTATCTTTTGTCTTAGATATGCATTGGAGGATGTATTAAGAATATTTTATGGTTCGCTCCATGGTGTTGAGATATTTTATATTAGAGGATTTTCTTTGGCTGCTTGATTATTATATCTACATGTTACATTTTGTAGCATCTTTGGTGGAAGTGATACCATGCATAGATCATTGGATTCATCTTGGAAGGGTATATTGTGATTTTTTTGGGTTCCCTCTTTCTCCTAGATTGGACCACTTTGAGTATTTTTGGTCTAGGTGACCTATTTTTTGTAATAATGCTTATTCTATTTTCACCAACCCTAGATTAAGTCTTTCTATTATCTATCTCATATTTAAGGAGAGCAGATGTATGGATTGAGTGCAATAGTGTCTGAATTGATGAGAAGTGTATGTGAATGATATGCAAGCAAATTTGAGATTCTAAAGTGAAAAAGTTAGAGCTTTTAAGGTGATACATTTAGTGAGACAGTTTGTTGTGATAGAGGCATTTATTAAAGATGTTTTCCATGATGTTGGCCACTTTATCAAGTAGATCAAGGATAATTTCATGTTCATGAGATCCTTCTCAGTTTCAATTCTACTATTTCCTTTGTTGTTGATTGATATTAAGTCCTTGGGTAGTACAGTGTATCTTGCCTTGAACTAGTGAGCCTTAATTATTCAAGTCCTTATATCTTTCCCTTAGGAAGAGTGCCTTAGCCTTACAAGTCTATTAGGTTTTGTTTCTCCTTGATAGTAAGCCTAACAATTTTTAATCATTTATATTCATATTGTGACTTAGATTCTCACTATGGTTTTTCCCTATTTCAATTTTTTATATAAATTTTGTGTTCATGTGTTGATGATTGAATTGCTATTGCTATGCTACTTGATGCTATTTATGATTGATATATTTTGAAGTTCTAGATAGATTTAGTTCCCCCTCTCATTCCTACCATGTGTTCAACAATTTGTATCAAACAAATGATTCCTCTTTGGAAAGCTTAATCGCTTGAGGTAGATCTAGAATGGCATAGAGACTTTACCTTAAAGCATAAATGTTCAATGGAATAAATAATCCTGATTGAAAGGTTAAAATTAAATCTTACTTGGAGACTTTGCAAAATGGAATCCAAGATATTATCGAAATTGGTTATACACCTCCTCTGCATGGACCTACAACTTCGTATGAACTTAAGGCTCAAGAGACAAATAAAAAAGCTAGAACTATATTTATCACTATTATGAGTGATGTTGTTTTCAATAAAGTTAAAGGACTAAAATAATCTAAGGAGATATGAAACAAGTTGTGTTATGCATATGAAGGTGATCCTAAGACAAAGCAAGCTAGGTTGATGAATCTAAAACATAAATATGAATGTTTGAGAATGAAAAATGATGGAAGTGTTTAGAATTACATACATAGAGTGATTGATACTACTGAGGTTATCTTAGTTCTAATGGAACTTTAGAAGAAGGGTTATGTCATAATAAATATCATATTCACATTAACTAAAGCTTACAAACTAAAAATGTGTAAAATTAAAGAATGTTATAATTTGAATAAATACTTGATTGATCAGCTCATCAAATAATTATTTTATTTTGAGATTGGAGAGATGGATAATATAAAACCTACCAAAATTAAGCCACATTTAAAGTTTCAAAAATATTAGAAGATGAACTGAAAAAAAGTGAAAGCCTAAATGACATTGAAGCGAACTTTGCAAGAAGATTGAAGAGAGAACTAGAAACTACAAAGGTAAGTTACCCTTAAAATTCTTTAATTATGGTAGAATTGGTCAATATATTTCTAAATGCACATATAAAAAAGATTACAAGAAACCTGATGATGATGAAAAGAAAAATAGATATAGAAGACATGATTTTAAGAAAAAGACAAATGTTAGAGATAAAGAGAAAAAGATTTTTTGTTTATGGATTTACATTCAGTTGAGGATGAAGATGGCAAGGAATCAAATAAATAATCCCTATTATCATCTATAGAAGAGAAGAACTAGTATAGGTACAGAAGACAAGAAGATGTTAAAGATAATAGAAAGATAAAAATAGAAAAGATTGTGCTACATGCAAAGCTGGAATCAAGAGCATGGATCATTGATTTTGGATGTTCAAGTCACATGAACGGAGATAAAGATACCTATTCATTAATCTCAAGAAGTATTATGTTTGATCAATGAAATTTGCAGAAGAGGAAGTTGCAGTTATTTGCGGAGAAAGAAGTATCTTGATTAACGGTAAGCATAAAACTGATGATGTTTATTATGTTGAATATTTGAGACTTATTTTTCTTTATGTTAGTTAGATGTCCAATAAAGGTTATCAAGTTTTATTCAAATAAGACCATATGTGTGATTAGAAAAAGGAAACACTATAAGAATGATACAAAAAGGTATTAGAACAAATGGTAGTGTTTATTTTATAAAGGACGACACTAGAAGTACATGTTTTCTAGCATAGAGCAGTGAATGTTGGTTATGGCATAAAAGGAGGGGACATGTAAACTTTGATAACATTATAAAGATAAAAAATACTAAAGAAATCAAATATTTACCAAATATTACCAATTCTACTAATACTATGTGTAGGGAATATCAATTACAGAAGCAGACAAAGAGGATTTTTCGGAGCAAGGAGTATTCCCCTTCAAGACCCTTGGAAATGGTTCATATAGACTTTTCTGGGCCTACAAAGATAAAAAGACTTAATGGAGAAAGGTATTTCATGTTACTTATTGATGATTACTCTAGGATGAAATGGGTTACATTTTTGAAAGAAAAATATTAAGATTTTGAAATATTTAAAGTGTTCAAATCAATGGTAGAGAATCAAGTTGATGCCAAAATCAAGTATTTAAGATCTGATAGAGGTGGGGAATTTACTTTCAATGAATTTAAATTTTTTTTGTGAGAAATATGGTATTAGAAGGCACTTTTATGCTCCAAGAACCCGTGAACAGAATGGTGTGGTAGAAAGGAATAATAAGACTGTTATTGAGATGGCTAGAACTATGATGAAGGATGCTAACTTAGCTACTGTATATTGGAAGTAAGGTGTGCATACTATTATTTACATTACTGATAGGATATAGATAAGAGTAAATAATACCAAGATAACTTATGAGTTGTGGAACAGAAGACCTACTACTGTAAAGTATTTTAGAATCTTAAGGAGTAAGGGGTATATCATAAGAGATGAAGAACATCTTTTAAAGTTTGATTCCAAAGAAAATTAAGGAATATTCTTGGGATATGCTACAAATTGAAAAGCCTATCGATGTTACAATAAGAGATTAAACAAGATAGTGGAGAGCACAATATGTAAAAGTATGTGAAATATTGGATTAGAGGAGACTAAATTTGAGATCATGCCTGTTGCAGTAGAAGAAAAGATAAATTCAGAAGATAGCAATAAGAAAAAAAAAAAAAAAAAGATGAAATTGAGGAAGAAGAAGAACCTTAAAAAGTGATTAAGGCCACAACAAATTATGTGCAAAAGAATCATATAGAAGATTAGATAATTGGAGACAAAAACGAAGGAGTTCAAACAATAAGAAGTGTTACAGAGGTAAATGAGCACGAAAACTGCTATTTTATTTCACTAGTGAAACCTAAATCATATGAAGAAGCAAACAAAGAAAAAATATTGGTAAAGGAAATAGAAGAACTGACTTAGATATGGAAGTGTTATACTTGGGATCTAGTACCAAGACTAGTGGACAAGAATGTGATAGGAACTAAGTGGGTGTTCCAGAGCAAGCTAAATGAACTTGAGGACATCCTACAAGGAAGATTAGTATGTAAATTCTATTCACAAGTTTAAGTTATTGATTTTCAGGAAAAATATTATTCAATAGTTAGGATGGAAGCTCTAAAAATATTTCTTACTTTTTTGGATTATAATAATTTCAAGGTATATCAAATGGATATTAAGTAAAAAACTCTAAATGGAGAATTAGAAGAAGAGGTATCCATTGAGCAACCAGATAGATTTTGATTGTCAAAGGATTCAAATATTGTTTCTAGGTTAAAGAAAGCATTGTATGGACTCAAACAAGCAGCTAGAGCTTGGTATGCTAGATTGGACAAATATTTGTTACAACAAAACTTTAGGAAAGCTACTATAGACAATATTCTTTATTTCAAGGTGGAAGGTAAAAATTTGTTGATTATTGTTGTCTATGTCGGTGATATCATTTTTGGAGGAAACAATTATCTGTGTAAAGAGTTTGTAGAGAAGATGTAGAAATAGTTTGAAATGTTAATAATATGTGATATGTCTTTCTTTCTTGGTCTACAAGTTGGTTAGTTGGAAGATGAAATCTTTATTTCTGAAGGTAAATATGTTAAAGAGGTGTTAAAGAAGTTTGATATGGAAAATTGTAAACCAGTTACTAATCTTTTAACCATTAGATGAAAATTAGGCAAAGCTGATACATCTCTAGATGTTGACTAGAAGAAGTGCACATCTATGTTTGGAGGATTGCTATATCTAACTACCTCTAGACTAGATATTATGTAGGGTATATGTTTAGTTGTGATATTTCAGGCTAATCGGAATCAATCACATGAACATGTGATGAAGAGGATTTTTAGGTACTTCAAAGGGACTCAATATTTTGGTCTTTGGTATAATAAGCAAAGAGATTTCATGTTGAGAGAATATAAAAATGCTGACTAGGCCAAAAGAATTGATGACAAGAAAAGTACTAGTGGTGGTGTATTATTTTTGGGAGATAGATTGGTTTCATGGTTAAGTAAGAAGCAAGACTCAGTATCATTATCTACTGTAGAAGTAGAATATATTGCAACAACATCTTTTTGTATTGAAGTTATGTGGATGACACATAATCTTAAAGATGTTAGAGCAGTGTATAACAAATCTATTCCTATTGTTTGTGATAATACCAGTGCTATAAGTTTTTTAAAGATCCCAGTAATGCATTCAAGATAAAAACATATCTCAATCCATTATCATTTCTTAAGGGAGAAAGTTACAAAGAAGGAAGTCAAATTAGAGTATAATTCTACAAAAGAAGAGGTTGTAGATATTTTTGCGAAGGAATTGGTGAAGGATACTTTTGAGTATCTGAGACAGAAACTAGGGGTTATTGCCTCTCCTTTTTCCAACTAGACGCATTATAGTGGTGCGTCTTTCTAGGGGGGAGATTAAATACTTATTATTTATCTCCTATATTGATGTTTTTACTACTCTCAAGGAGAGCAGTGGAGTGTGTTGGTCACTATGTCATGCAGAACCCTTTGTATTTGATGTCAAAGGGGGAGAGAGAATTGTTGAGAAATTGGGAGAGATTTTTTTTTGAGATTCAGAGAGAGTTGTTGTTTTTGTGAGATTTATGTAGGTAGTGTGGCATTGTTCAAGTGTTACCACCAATGACAAAGGGGATCGTTATTGGAAGTATAAGCTTGTATGGTGTTTTCATTGATAGCAGTCTCATTATTTGAATGGATTTTGGTCTAGATATGTTCCTGATTAATGCATTTGTGTTTGGTATTTTAAATATTAGTTGTGGCATTTCAATTTGAATTTTTATTTCTATTATCTAGAAATAAGTGTATATGTTAGATTCATCTAGAAAGTCTTTTTTGGCCTGTAAATATGTTGTAGATTGTGTTACAATTTAGTGGACATGATTTTATGTATCATGTAGTATTCTATGTCTACTTCTTTGGTTTTTTCTTTGTTCCACAAGAGAGATTTGTTGGTTTATGTTCAAGATATTTATTTGTGTTATGACTCTGCATGTCTAGTTGAGTTAGTGATGCAGAGAGTCTTGGAGATTGTTCCAAACACCTTCTTGGATTCTTGGCTTACTCAACCCTCTAACTCCTCAAGCCCATCAATTGACACTTGATTGGGGTTTTGTTGTCTAGACCTCCAAGGTCTGATCCATTTTGGGTTTCCTCCAAGGTATAGCCATTCATCTTAGACAATCAACTCCTCCTATTGAGGTTGCCACCTCAATTTCTACACACCATTCCTAGGGCTCCAACAACTCCTGCAAGGATCACAACACACCAACTCCTACAATGGGTTCAATATGCATTTAGATAGTTCCTTTGAAGTATTTTAGAGGTTTAAGCACCTTTGGTCCCATCGCCAAGCTTTTCCAACCTCACTTTGACTCTACCAGTTACAAATAAGCCTAATTCAATTAGCCCTCCTATATTGGTTTTTCAGGGCTTAGTTTACAAAATTCCCACACAAGGCCACAAAAAAATTGCAGATTTGAATACCTTTTCACATTTGCATACCAAACTGAAGAATTTCATCTGGGTTTTCTGTACAACTGTCGGAACCTAAACTGCCATATTTTCAAGGGTTTAGGCCTACCCTGGTGACTAGGAAAGATGTCTTTGGAAAGCTTCACCAGTCAAATCAACTACTAAAATAAATTAAGTTTCTTGAAGGGAATTAATAGGGATTTCAAACCAAGGGTTCATTTCCCTACAACCAATCCACACATGCTCAGAATTGGTACATCTTATGTTGTCCTAACTCACTAACTCCCAACAGTGAGCCTAGGGTTTCATTGTAGCTCCTCCACAAAGGCCTACAAAACAACAAAACCTATTTTAAAATTATGTACAGACCCTAACCTAGCATTCCACTTTATTTCAACAGGTGCCATCAATGGATGCTTAGGTTAGATCATTTTTCTCTTAAACCCTACCTTCTAAGGGTTTTAAAACTAGTTACAAAGAATGGATGATATCTTTGCAAGTAAAGATAGTCAGTCTTGCTAATCAAAATTATTGGAAACTAAATTCAATAGACTCTCATTCCCTACAATGAGATCCTTCTGTCAAGTCTGTATTGGACCGTACCAAAGCAACAAAAATGAAGAAAACTGTCAAAACGGTGAACAAAACAAGATTTCTTGAAAACACAAATTTTTTTCTTCCATTATAGATTCTCCAACCCATACAATGAAGTATATTTTGGCTTATATGATAATGGTTTAGTTGGTTGAACCAAATTTGCAACACCAATCATCAAAGATTGAACTTTTGCAAAAAGTTGCAAATGTTGCTCAACAACTTTTACGTCTTTTGACACCTGAGATACAACTTTTCATTCTAGTGCATATCTAGGGTATTGAAGGCCCTCAAGCATCCTAGAAGACCTAAACACAATACAATTTTCCCTTTTTACATGTTGACAATGATCCAGAGTACTACTCCTGTGATGAACCTTAGCATTACAACTTCTTAGGTTGTCAACATCCTAAACACAAATGACACAACCCAAAGTTTGGACAACTCAACCATGGCTCTACTAAGTCCCAAATGGTTGGTCAATTATTAAATCATCAAAACCACACACAAAACTTAGAAGAAAAATAAACTTGCATGCTTGGAGTGTAAGGTGCCCTGCACCATACTCCCTTGGGACAAAGAACTCAAGTCCCTTGAGTTCAGAGGTCTACAATCTCCACTTCATGCTGAAGTATATCTGATTTAGACATCCACATAGCATCTGAATCATGTATCCCTTCCCACTTGACAATATAATTCTTGTAGACTCCTTTCCTTGTCTTCTTTACTACCTTGGTGTCCAAGATAGCCTCCAACTCGACTGGTTGGTTAGGTGGAAAATCCCTCACCCAATCTTCATTAACCTGTGATGATATTTCCAATTGATTTGTTGGTGACTCTCCCTTATATGGATAGAGATCACTTACATTAAAGATAGGAGAAATACCCAAGATGGGAAGAAGTTCAACTTCATATGCATTATGTCCATATTTGTGCACCACCTTGAGAGGTCCAATCTTCTTCATCAATAGCTTGGTATGCTAATACTAAGTCTCCAACTTTAAATTGCACATTCCTTCCTGTTTTATCAGCCTTCACCTTATACTGCTTGGATTTTTGTTGTATGGACTACCTTACCTTATCATGCACTTCTTTAATACCTTCTGCAAAGTTTTCACCTTGTGAACTCTTAGGTGCCATAGAAATAAGATCTTTGAGCTCTAATATGCCCCTAGGATGAAATCCATACACTATCTCAAACGGAATTTTACCCCTGCTTCGGTTCACTAAGTCATTGTATGCATATTTTGCTTGACTGAGTACCAAATCCCAAGTCTACCCATGTTATTTTGTAAGACATCTTAGCAAGTTACCCAATGATCTGTTGACTACCTCTGTCTAACCATCTGATTGAGGATGATAAGCAGATGAAAAGGATAACTTGGTGCCCAACTTTCTCCAAAGTATCCTCCAAAAGTGGCTTAGGAACTTCACATCTCTGTCACTAACAATGTTGATTGGAAGACCATGAATTTTGACTATCTCTTTGAAGAAGAAGCCTGCAATATAGGTGGCATCATTGGTGCTCTTGCAAGGTATAAAATGTGGCATTTTGCTGAACCTATCTACAACCACATACACACTATCAAATGCCCTTGGATTTCTTGGCAAGCCTAACAAAAATTCCATGCTCAAACATTCCCAAGGACTCTAGGGTATGACCAAGGGTTGATATAGACTTGCATTACTTGATGATCCTATTTCTTGTTGGCAAATTGCACACTTCTCTAAAAACCTTCTCACTTCTGATTGCAACTTGGGCCAATAGTAAAACCTACTAACCTGCTCCAAATTCTTATCTATGGCAAAATGACCTCCTATACCTCCTTGATGCTTTTCTTGAATAATGTTTTGTCTCATAGAGCATTGGTGTATGCAAAGAAGAAGTCCTTTGAACAACAAACCCTCTTGTATCATATATTTTGAATAAGAGACATGAGAGGTGTTAAAGAAATCAGAACAAACACCATATATCTCTGCAAAATCCTTATCATCCTTCTAGAGGTCTTTTAACTCACTCAAACCCACACTTTGCAATTGTATCTCCTGCATAGTCATGACCCTCCTACTTATTGCATCAACTACCTTGTTTTTTGTGCCCTTTTTGTGATTAGTAGTGAAGGTGTCTAGGATTGTAGGTATTCAACCCACTTTAGGTGTCTCTGGTTCAACTTCTCTTTCCCATTGAGCAAACTAAGGGCATGATTGTCAGTGAAAACTACAAACTCCTTGGGTAGCAAGTAATGATGCCACTTCTTAAATGCTTGTGCCATTTCATACAACTCCAAGTCATATGTGGAGTAGCTTTGCTTTGCTTCATTTAACTTCTTTGAGAAGGCTACTATAGGATGACCCTCTTGGCTTAAAACTGCCCCTATTGCCCTTTGGCTAGCATCACATTCTATTGTAAACAACTGATTGGAATTAGGAAATCTAAGGGTTGGCAGCTCTTCTATCTTATATTTCAACATTTCAAACCCCTTATTGTCTTCCTCTGTCCACTTAAAGTGACACTTAATCCCTCCTTTACTAGTGATGAGTATAGGAGCACAAACATGGCTAAAGTTTCTAACAAACTTCCTATAAAAAGATGCCATTCCATGAAAACTCCTAACATCACTATTTCCCCTAGGGATAGGACAATTAAGTATTGCTTCTCCCTTACTTGGATCAATCTTTAAACAACCTTGTGAAATAACAAAACCAAGGTAAACTAACTCTGTTTTCAAAAACTCATAGTTTTCAAGGTTGGATCCTTCAACTACTTCAAGACCATCTCCACATGCTTTAGGTGCTCCTCCTTGGACCCTCTGAAGATCAAAATATCATCAAGATACACAATAACAAATCTACCAATAAACTAAACTAAGACTTCATTCATGAGCCTTTGGAAGGTACTAGGTGCATTGGTGAGACCAAATGGCATCACCAACCACTCATACAGGTCTACATGGGTTCTAAGGGTTATCTTCCATTCATCACTAGTTCTGATTCTTATTTGATGATAACTATAATTAAAGTCAACCTTTGTGAAGTAGCTTGATCCACCTAGATTATCTAATAGGTCATCAATCCTCTGCATGGGAAACTAGTACCTTATAGTGATCTTATTGATTGTTCTTGAGCCAGTGCACATCCTCCATTTTCATCCTTTTTTAGGAACTAACACAGTTGGGACATCACATGGAATCAAGCTCTTTTTAATGAACCCCTTGTCCAAGAGTTCTCGCACTTGTTTGGCAATTCCTTCATTTTGACTAGGTGTCATTTTATAAGAAACTTTGTTAGGCATATTTGCCCCTGGTATTAAGTCTATTTGATGGTTTAAATCTCTCATTGGAGGCAAGGAATCAGGCATATCATTTTCTATAACTTCTACATATTTCTTTAGTAGACCTTGCACCTCTTGAGGCACTTCACTCATTGGATCTGCCTTGGCTTCATCTTCAGGCTTCAACACTATAACATGGCCTTGATGACCTTCTTGTTTTAATACTTTGAGAAACTCTTTACCTCTCATTATTATTACACTTGATCCTATTTTATTTTCCTCCATTGGATCAGCCAATGATCCATCTAATACTTCTTTCCATTCTTGGTGATGAGATAGTTGTTCTTTTCTCCATCATGACTAGCTCTCACTTCATATTGCCATGGATGACCCAACAACAAATAACAAGCATCCATAGGCAATATGTAACATAATAATATGTCTTTATACTCACCAATTTCAAAGTCCACCCATGCTTGTTCATCAACTAAGACATGCTGACCCTGATTGAGCCATGATACCCTATAAAGAGTGAGGTGAGGCAATCTTTTCAATTTGAATTTATCCACCATTTTAACTGAGACAATATTCTCTGTGGAAACTAAATCCACAATCACCTTAAAAACAATTCCGTGTGACTTACAAGTGGTCCTAAAAAAACTTTTCCTTTGTGTTGGCTCTTGAGCTTGGGGTATCTTGAGCATTGTCCTTCTCATCATTAAGTTTTCTCCATCTATCACTGGCCCTGCCTTGTTGATTGAAGAGGTCTCACTTTGAGTGTCCTCCTCTTGCACTAACTGAGTTGTTCTTTCTCCCATGTATGAGCTTGTTGAACTTGAGGCTTTTCCGAGGCACCTACTCATGGTATGTCCAACTTGATTATAGTGATAGCACCTACTGGTGAAGACTATATTTCCTCTTCCTGAGCTTCCAAACCTATCCCTAAAATTTCTCCTTCCTCTAAAGGGTCCTCTAAATGTTCCTCTTTGTGAGTCCCCACTACCTTCTTGGCTTTGCTTCTCTTTATTTCTTGATGTATTCTGCCCTCTAACTCTGAAGTTTTTACCACCTCTATGTTTCTAATTTTGCTCACTTCTCCTCTTGATCTTCTCCTCTGCCTTTAATGCCAACTGAAAACACTTGTGAATAGTGTTTGGTTTGAGGATACTTATCTCATCTTGTATGTTTTATCTAAGGCCATTCATGTACCTGGCAAATTTCTCCACTTCATTCTCATGCTTCCTAGCCCTCAAACTGAGTTCTTGGAATTCCTTAGTGCATGCATTGACATCTAGTTCCCTTTGTTTCATATTTTGTAGCCTCTTGTGGATTTGAACTTCATAATTGCCTGGTAGGAATTGAGCCTTAAGCCTAATCTTCATATGCTCCCATGAAGTTATCTTCTTCTTACCTTCTTGTACCCTTTCTTCTTGCATCGTATTCCACCAAACCAATGTTGATCCTCTCAATCTTGATTTGGCCACATTTACTCTTTTGTCCTCTACTACCTCTTTATAATAAAAATGATTATTTAGAGCCTCTATCCAATCTAGAAACTCTTCTCCATTAAGATTTCCTCCATAGGTGGGTAATCCATCCAAATTATCCTTGGAGATTGATTTGACTGCATCCAAGAATAGCTTTTGGTCTTGAGGCATTGCTACTGGTACTTGTTCCTCTCCATCTTCCACTTCTTCATCTGTCTCATCTCCCCATTCTGTCTTAACCTCCCCCTTCCCCTTCTTAACATCTCTGGCATCTCCAGCCCATCCTCTGCCCACACCTCACATCCTGTATATGGTCACCAGGTGACCGTATCTATGTTGTCAAGTACTCTCCTCCAATGCTCTAGTTTTCCCAGCTTGCGCTGGACAACTAGACCCCTGTATCCATACGCATATGCGCATCCCATGGGCATGTCCCTATCTGCTAGTGGCCTCGCTGCTGGAATGTGCTCCCAACACCATACCTGTAGCAGTGTCATGCCAGCTGACAAACTGCCATAGCCAAGGTATACCACCTCATGTAGACCCCTGTAAAGATGGGCCAGCATAGCTGATCCCCATGAAAATTGCTAGCCCTGTGTGACCATCTCCTCCAAAACTAGCCCCCATCCCACCGAGAATCCCTTTGACCTGCGATCAGGACAAAGGAATCCACCAATGAACCTTGCTAGTACAGATGGCAGTGGTGCGTAATCCAGGTCCAAAAACTCCTGCCATGGGATCTCATAGCCACAGACTGTCTTGTCATGGAAGATACGGTGCAATGCCTCTGTCCCACCCTCCTCCGACTGCTTGTACAGTAGTAGTGCACCTACTATGGGAATTCGTAGAATCCTGTAACAGTCCTCTGGTGTGACTGTCATCTCTCCAGTAGCAAAATGGAAGGTGTTGGTGTCGCTATGCCACCTCTCTACCAGTGTTGTCAGTAGCCCTCGGTTCATAGTGAACCGTGGCATATCCAAAAGTGAGGTGAACCCACATCTCTCAATGATGTCGAGATCCGCCTGAGACAACCACGGTATCAATTTCCACAGCCTCGGAAATCTCTCTCGCGACTGAACCACACCCAATCGCTCCTGTCAACAAGCAAAACAAATCCAATATCAGTTTCCACATCAAAACAAACATATCAAAATCAAACTCACATCAACAACATGAAACAATTTGCTCATGTACATCAAGTTCAAAATCCTATCATATCAACTTGTAAAACAACTCAAGTTTCCCACCCATATCAGCTTGTAACACAACTCAAGTTTCCAACCCATACCAGCTTGTAACACAAATTAGGCTTCACACATTGAACTTAAAGCAAGGTACGCAAATCAATCATATTTTGATCAAAACACCACATTGATATCAATACATAACTTGAAATATCGCAAATCAACACAAGTTATATCAACACTCATATTGGACAAAGGCATAAAATCATGATAGCACGACGCAACAAATTTACAAACCACGCCATTTTGCAAAATTTTTCCAGATGCGCTAAAACAGACTCCAAATGCGCTAAAACTCACCCACGCGCTAAGCTGTCTTATTGGTGGTCCATACGCTACAGGTCTCCGGTACCTCCGAACGCGCTCGAAACGGTGTCTGCAATACGGAATAGGCATTTTCTCTTCAGACCAAATTCTCTTTCTCCAAAGTCAACAAAGCACAAATGAATCACATCAAAGCCCTTTTCCCCTTTTATAGGAGGAAAATGAAATTAGGGTTAGCCCAACGGACATGTACTATGGTCGCGGTCTCCCCTATACCCTACACGCTATATATTATCAGGAGATGAATCAATTTACACACATTTTACATCAACAAAATCCTACACATCACACGCAACCCATCAAATCAAATAAAAAAATTTCACAAATTTTTTACAAAAATTGATTCATCTCCCGAGGGGGCATCACCATCAAATATCGAATCTAGGGCATCACGCATCAAATCAAATTTGGGGCACAACTTACAAATCAAAAGAGCGACACAAAATTTGCATTTGATCATAAATCATGATAAAGCATCATTTTCTTTGAAATAACATGTGCACACACGTCACTTCAAAGAGGGGCAAAATGTAGACGTATAAAAATGACCATATTCCTAAATGAATATTTTATGTTCATTTTTCTATTTAATTAAATTGCCCACATTCCTCTATTTAATTAAGTAAATTACTCAATTTATTTAAATTAAATTCACTATATCCATTTAATGAATAAATCATTTTATTCAATTAAATCCCCACCTATCCACTTTTAATTAAATTCAAATTTAATTAAATAGTTATCCTAAAATTGAATAAATCTACTTTATTCAATCTCCCCAAATTGCAACCAAATTGAATTAAATCATTTAATTCAATTAAATCCTATTATCCCTCCATCCACTTGCAAAATCCTACATTTCCCATTTGCCTTCCTAAAACCCTTTCTAATCCCTTCTAGACTCTTCTAGTCGCTTCTAATTAGCCTAACCCATCTTCTAAACTTTGTCACATCCCTGAGCAAGGGGAGGTCACTTCTCAAACCCTCAAAGTCTTTGATAACCATTAAAGGCTTCAAACCTTCAACCACTTAATTCCTCAAAGTCTTTGATAACCATTAAAGGCTTCAAGCCTTCAACCACTTAATTCCCCAAAGTCTTCATAACCATTAATGGTTAACTCAAACCCTCTTACATGGTTAAAGAATTTCTTTTAACTCAACCTTCATCCAACCCAAGGGTCTCATCAAGCATTTAATGCTTTGACCATGATTATTTCTTAAACATTTGCACAAAGGTTTATCCTTGGATTAACTCTTAATCCAGTGGGTAATCCTAACTTAATCTTGACCCTTACCTTCTAGATAACCCTAAGGTCTTCTCAGGCATTTAATGTCTCCAACCCCTTCTCTCAACCCAACCCTATGTTGACACTTGTCACCATTTCATTGGTGCAAATTGCAAACATGGATCCCCAACTTTCAAACTCATCCCTTGATCAACTCTTTCAATCCTGACCATTCATTGCCCTGTTTTTGCTATAAATAGAGCTCTCATTCCTCCATTTTGAATCATCCTCCAAATTTGTAGTATCACACTTATGCTCAAATACATTCAAGCTTTCATATATCATTTTTATGCTCATCATTTTAGCCTCTTTTAAATCAGGAATTAGTCTAAATATGCATGTTTAGGATAATTTCTTTATCATTTTAGCTCAATCATAGACTAATATATCATGTTAGGATAGTATTTATACTAACCTTGTCATCTTATAATCTAGTTTATTGCATTTCTAAAATCGATCATAGCTTAGGATGCATCTCATACTAAAATCTACAAAAGCATCCCTCGTTCTTACATTTGCCATCCCTAAACCATTTTGCTCAGTGATCTGAGAGCAAAAACATTGGTTTGAGGGACATTGTAGGATAGAGAACCATGGGACCCACCTTGTGAAGCTGAGTAATACTTCATTACTCCATAGCTTGCACCAAGAAGTCCTATGTGTGTGTGTGGATAGGTATTTTGGAACATTTTTCACATATTCAGTTCTATCGACTCGCCTTTCCCGCATACACAACCAATCCACACGTGCTCAGAATTGGCACATCTTCTATTATCCTAACTCACAACAGTGAGCCTAGGGTTTCATCATAGCTCCTCCACAAAGGATTTCAAAACAACAAGACCTATTCTAAAATTATGTACAAACCCTAACCTAGTATTCCACTTTATTTCAACAGGTGCCATCAATGGATGCTTAGGTTAGAGCATTTTTCTCTTAAACCCTACCTTCTAAGGCTTTTACACCTAGTTACAAAGAATGGATGATATCTCTGCAACTAAAGATAGTCAGTCCTGCTAATCAAAATTATTGGTAAGTAAATTCAATACAATATCATTCCCTTCAATGAGATCCTTCTGTCAAGTATGTACTGGACCGTACCAAAGCAACAAAAATGAAGAAAACTGTCAAAACGGTGAACAAAACAAGATGTCTTGAAAACATAAAACTTGTTCTTCCATTCTAGATTCTCCAACCCATACAATGAAGTATATTTTGGCTTATATTCTAATGGTTTAGTTGGTTAAACCAACTTTGCAACTCCAATCATAAAAAATGCAACTTTTGCAAAATGTTGCTCAACAACTTTTACATCTTTTGACACCTTAGATGCAACTTTTCATTCTAGTCTATTTCTAGAGTCTTGAAGGCCCTCGAGAATCATAGAAGACCTAAACACAATACAATATACACCTATTACATGTTGAAAATGATCCAGAGTACTACTCCTATGATCAACCTTAGCCTTACAATGTCTTAGGCTATCAACATTTTGAACACAAATGACACAAACCAAAGTTTGGACAACTCAACCATGGATCTATTGATTCCCAAATGGTTGATCCATTATTACATCATGAAAACAACACACAAAACTTAGAAAAAAAACAAAATTGCATGCTTGGAGTGTTAGGTGCCCTGCACCAGTTAGCTTGTTTGGATCATATTGTTTTTGTCTGGATATGCATTGGAGGGTATATTAAGAAGGTTTTATGGGTCTCAACATTGTCTATGGAGATACACATGAGGTATTTTGAAACAAAGGATGTTCTTTGGTTGATTAATTACTATATCTACACGTTACATTTGGTAGCATCTTTGGTGGAAGTGATAGTGTGTGCAAATCATTGGATTCATCTTGGAAGGATGCATTGAGATGTGTTTTGGTTCGCCCTTTCTCCTGGAGTGGGCCTCTTTGAGTATTTTTGGTCTGGGACTCTTATTTTGTGTGATAATGCTTATTATATTTTGGATAGTCCCCTAGATTAAGTTTTCTATGGTCTATCTTATATTTATGGAGTGTGGATGTATGAGTTTAGTGTAGCAGTGTGTGAAGTGTGTGAATTTATGAGAAGTTTATATAAATTATATTGAACCATATTTAGAATTTAGGAAGTAAAAAAGTCAAATCTTTGAAGGTGATACATTCAATGAGATAGTGTTTTGTGATATTGGTGTTTATCAAAGATTTTTTCCATGATCTTGGTCGCTTGATCCAATAGTTCAAGGATAATTTCATGTTTAGGAGATCCTTCTTAATTTCAATTCTACTATTTCTTTTGTTACTAATTGATGGTGATTCCTCTAGTAGTAGATTCTATCTTTCTCTAAAGTAGTGGGCCTCAGTTATGTAAGTCCTTACATCTTTCCCCAAGACAGTGTGCCTTAACCTTCCAAGTCTAACATGTGTTGTTTCTCCTTGGCAGTTGGCCTAAAACTTTGTAATCATTCATATTCATATTGTGAGTTTTATTCTCATTGTGGTTTTTCCTTGTTTTTGTTTACCATGTAAATCTATTGTTCATGTGGTGTTGGTCAATGTTCATGTGATGAAAATATATTTGTTAGTGCTATGTTAGTTGATGTTGTTTATAATTAATTTATTTTGATTGTTTTGGCTTATTCACCACCCCCTCTTAATCTTGTTGTGTGTTAAACATGGTAAAGATATATCCCTTAGATATGTGGGATATTATTTTGCAAGATCAATACCACATCTCCTATCTATTCTATATTTTCTATATTGTTATTAAAAATTTCCTCCCTAGTTGGGGGATGGAAATAGTCTCCCAATTGAATCTTTCACAACAAATAAATACTTGACACATGCCTACTTGTTGGCCTACCATTCATACCTAAATGAGTTATGTAGCCACCTATATTTATTAATTTATGCTAGTAACTTCTTTATGATATTCTATTACTTCTTAGATATGGATAAATCATCAAAAACTTCCTTGTATTTCCCCATCTCTTTCTTCTTTTCTTCTTCCTTTTCCCTATCCTTTACATCGCCTCTCCTAATATATATGGATTAATTTAAACCTATTTTCTTCTCGAACTCATTTTTCTTTTCTACTTCAATATTATCTCTAGTGGTATTCTCTATCTTCTTCTAGATTTTAATGTCCTCCACTACCATTTCTTAATTTCCTCTTGCCTTATCAATGATATTTTGTGCACAATGGTAGTATTATATTCTAGTGGTGATGGTGCACCAGCATACCCTTCATCTCCAATCTTCATCATGTCCTCCTATAGTTTCTATGTGACATCTTGAGCTTCCTCTTAGAGTTTTTCCTCATCTTTTGGTATGCCTTCTAACATATTATCCATTCTTAGTTTCATTTGGAACTCTTGGGCTTGCACCATTGGTAGTTCCTTCTTCTATTCCTACAACATTGTTGTTATAATCTCTACAATAACTCAATTCCTTATTTCTTCTTTCATTTTCAATTATTTAGCCCATTTGATATAGATAGCCATGTGTATCTCCAATGTAAAGTAATTCATTTTATCATTGATTTTCTTGTCAATGTAGATGACACACTTTATTGAATGCTAGACTACCCTGTAACATATTTACTGAAGGGAAATGCAAGAAATTAGTAACTTTAGGAATGACTTTGAAATATGTCCTACTAGGAATACCTATATCAATATGGTAAGACATTGATCACACACCAAGTTCTTATTTTTGCTACTACAATACTATTTTACAATGGCTTATCCAAGGTTACCTAACAAATAAATATTTTATCCTAGACTTGAAATCTCTATTAGCATGAAGCTCACCTAGTGTAATACAACTTGCTAGCCCTTGTGAGACATTCATCTTTTTCATAAACCTCCTAGCATAACATAAATTATTATGCATGTGTCTCCTTGTATAAATGGCTCCTATTAAGTATTTAAGGATCTTACTGGTCCTAGATATCATTCTTTGTGTGTTTGTAACATGCTTCCTAGTATGTATTTGAGGATCATGCTACATCTAGATATCATTTCTTGTCATTTTGATATGGATCCTAGTGAGATCCCAAGTACCTTACTAGTCCTATATGTAATACCTTTTATGTTTTGCATGCTTCATCTCTATTTACAAATTAAGATCATATTTCACATTTTCTGATTTCCTTTTATCTTGATGTTATATATTGATAAGATCCTAAGTATTGGGGGCTATCACCTTGCCAAGCATAGTGTTGTCTTATCTATTTGATATCTTTGTGAGAGAATCCTTGTCTCTTTTATATTTTCCTCAGAATATGACCCTAATTTCATACTCCCGCTAAAGTGGGGGCTAAATCTAGTGTAGTAAATTGTATCCCATTATAACTTCACACTTACTCTATACTAATTTTAGTGGTTGCACCTAATGTGTAAGTTTATGTCTAATTCTACTCAGTTTTGGGATCAATTTCATTAATGTGTTGTGTATTCTTCTATTCATGACATTTTTACCAACACACATTGCTAGGACTAATGTGCCCAACATCCTTATCTAGGTTGTTTGACACCAAAATTTAAAATATCAATTTCAACTTTTAAAATAGCAAGAAATTGCCATTTGATGTCAATCCTCCCTGAAAAGTAAACTCAAAAGGGTGTAAGTTGCATATAAATACAACTCTATCTCTCTTTTAAAACTATAACCTACACAAATGAAATTTCAATCTACATATTTGAGTAAATTGTGAGCATGTATGTAATCAAGGAGAAATAAACATTCAATTCTACATATTTGTTGGTAATCATGATCAATAATAGGGTATTTATTCATGATGAAGGAATTCATTAAAAATTTCTAACAAACATCAAGGCTTGTGTGATACTTTGAATCAATGGTTTCATAGTTGAGGTAATATTTATGAATTCAAGAACTTTTGTTATTGTTTTAGTCTTTTTCCTTCAAAGGATAAGCTCTCTTTTACATGAGCGATAGTTGTTGTGGAGGTAATAACATTGACATGGGGTTTGAATTAGGAAAACCTCTATTTAAGAAAACACTCTTCCCTCTTTTTACCCATGTAGGTTCAAATCTAATTATAAAAAGTATTATAGACTCTAGTAGAGCAAATAGTGATAGACAATTCCAAATTTAAATAGGTAGAAAACCATGGACTAGGGAACCTAGCACATGTGTCTAACACTTTTGGATAGTATTTTTTGGGAAACAGACCTATAAGACTTCTTTATTTCATTTTTATTCTCTTTTAGTTGAAACACCCTCAAACTAAGATTCCCAAGACACTAGTCTTGCACTTTAAAGCATAGTTTGTAGACCAAGATACTTTATATGTCCTTTTTGTAGGCCTTTCCTAATCTTTTTTTTAGTTATGTGATTTATTATTATTGTTGAAAGTCCACATTTTTCTATCATTAAAACTTGATCTTAAACATGAAATTTAGAATCTCAATTCCCTTGCAATAAAGAAATATAAATCAAGTGTTGAACTCTCGATTTAGGGTTGTAGCTGGAACTTTTTTCTTTCCAATGCTATTATGTGAAGATTTGAGATCTTAGTTTACATCCATAGCCCTAGAATCTTATTTCCATACATATCAATAGGAAAGTATTATGAGATTATTTGTTTGTGAAAAGTACATAAATATGATCTAATAATACTAACTACATATAAATTAAGAAAAAAATAAGTTGGATTATATGCATTTATAGCCTCATCTAAATTAAACCTTCATTTCCTTCCTAAATATTACCCTATTTTCTTCGTAGTTCTAGTGATCTTTAAAGTTCTTATAATTAGATACCAAAAGAATCTATCTACAAGCCTCACCCTATAGAGGTATGGTCATAATTCTTTTATGTACTAGTGAGATAAAAATTATTATAATAAAAAGAATATGTCACATGATTGAAGATTTAAATGTCTATAAGTTATATTCATCATTATAGAGGATATTATGTAAGGTAATTTTTTGATAACTTTATTTAAAGAAATTTATATTTATTTTAAAAAATTGAATGCTATTTTTTCTTAGGATTCTAAAGTATATCACCTCAAGTAAATTCCAACATATTATGAATAAGTTATGTAAAAATATATCTCAAGATTCAATCAAATGACCTCAATTTGAAAGAAAAATGAATTTTCCATTATATTTTGTTCATACAACATTTTGAATTTTAGCTGATTTATTTGATCTAAAATCAAAATTACAACACAATGATTGATTAATTTATTGTAGATACTATATTATAAGAGAATTCTTTGTGGCTTAGTTCATGTTAATTTAATAATATTATTAACACATTTAGTTAACTATAACATATTTATATTAATTATTAAAAGGATTTGGCATGTAAATAATCACAAGGATAACAAAAATGAAATGAAATGTCTCTAATGAATATTCCATGTCTATTATTCAATTTTGTTTATAGAAATAGAAAGCAAAGACAAAAATCTATTAAATGGAAAATCTATTTCAATAGTATAAAAGATTATTGATATCTAATAGAAATCAATTGAATTGAATAAAATAGAAAATAAAAATTTGTAATATTTTACATAAACTTCAAATAATTTAATAATCAAGCAAAAAGTAATTCTATTGTTATTGACATAACAAATTTTTAATTACTAAATTATTTAATTTTTTCAAATATCTCTAATCTAATATTATACTCCAACTCTTAACTTTATGATAACCTCTAATAATATTGTATTCGTTGAAACAATGCTATAAATGTTATTAAAAAAAAATATTAGGATATACCAAAACTTACATATCTAAACATGTAATAATATCAACTCAGCTTTATTCAACAAAGTTGATAATTACAATAAGGATATCATATAAAGCTACATATAGTAAATAATAAGTAAACAAAAGAGTCATGATTATTGTAATTAGATATATACCCGTAACAATCACTTTCATCAACTCAGCTTTATTCAACAAAGTTGATAATTACAATAAGGAGATTGTATAAGGCTACATATATTGAATAAGAAGTAAACAAAAGAGTCCTGATTATTGTAATTAGATATATACCCGTAAGAATCACTTTCATCAACTCAGCTTTATTCAACAAAGTTGATAATTACAATAAGGAGATCATATAAGGCTACATATAGTAAATAAGAAGTAAACAAAAGAATCATGATTATTGTAATTAGATATATACCCGTAAAAATCACTTTCATCAACTCAGCCTCATATTGGCTCCCACAACACTGAACCCAACTCCTCATACATAATATCTTCGGTTGAATTAGTGTGGTACAAAATATCTTGAAAATCACAAGATCCATCACACATGGGAAATAAAATCTTATCAAACATTGAATGCATATTCATGAGCTCTTGTTGCCAACTGAGATTCTAAATCAGATATACGTTTCTGTAGTTCATGGATTACTCCGGCACTTCCCTGGATGGGGTCCTTCACTCTTGCACTTGCTTCACACACCAAATTATTTACTGCATCCGCTCTTTGCTGAATCTCCAAACCCTAAAGCAACATCACATAAATATATGAGACTGATACATACATATTAAACTTAATCTTTATAAATAATATTTTGAATCTTTAAATAGTAATCATTTGAAGTATAAGTTTATCTCTACCAAATTAAGAATTTAAAAAAGAAATTACGGTAACTTTTTTAATTTCAAAATATTATTAACACGTTTTAGAATCAATAGATGGAAATTGATTAAATTGCCATTATAAATGTGTAAATTTTAAATAAAGAAAACAATAATAATGGTCAGTTGGATAAATAGATTTAGATTTTAAGTTTTCTAATAAGTTGGCATCATTTGATCAATGTGCAGTTCAAAAATTTCACCAAGAATAATAAATAGATGAATGGATAGTCATAATTTAGTGGGGCCCGCAAGTGCCTATTTTTTCAAACGCGCCGTTTTCTAAATGGAAGAATGAGAAGCCCTCGTTTCTACGAAGGTACGCACTACATTGAAATCTTGAATGACCGCTTGAAAAGCTCAAATATTAGACTACTCTTCTGTAAGTATTATAATATACGATTGAGAACAAGGACATTGGACAAAGCTTGGACAATTTAACTATTCAAATTTTCCTGCTCGCAAACGCGTCAGAAAGGGAAAAACCTTTCAAAGTTTTCAGACATTTATTTATGATATGCTCTCGATTAGATATACGTCAGATATACGTAAGAAATCAAATGAATTATTTTTGGTTAAATATGTTTGCTCTTTGATTTAGGAGTGCATTAGCAGATGCATTGTTAGAGGAGACGGAAAACAAATATAGGAATATAGGTACAAGGTGTTAAAGTATACTTGAGCTGATTTAATTGTGGAGAATTTGTGTTCTTGAAAGAGAGATCACAAGTAGTACCTTCTACATAAAGTACAACACAGTCTCATATATTGTATGTGATCCATAAACCCAATTCAAAATTTAGTGATATTGGTCCATTCTTGTTTTTTATTGAAGTAAGTGGGGAAGCGACCAAACCCATTACAAATCAGACTTAAATCATTTGAGCATCAAGCTCTTAAGTGGCCAAATAGCAATGTTACCTCTAGGTAACGCAAGTACAACACGACAAAGCTAAATTAGACCAAAAACACAAACTAATGAAAATTGGAGTTAGGCCCAAGGGGTGGGCCCAATGGAACGACCTTGGCTTCTTGGGTGGATAGGCAATGACATTTTTTTCATTTCTTGTGCAACTATACAAGAAAAAACATGCTTCTCTGGAGAAAGGAGGAAGGCAATGTTGGCAAATGCATCAGAAGTAGTAGATGAGTTGAGCAAGTGAGCCGCCTGACCCAAAAGAGGAAACTAATAGTTCAGAGAGAGGTAGTCAGGAAACATGGACAAGATAAGGGTAGTACTCAACAAAGTACCAGAAGGAGCCAGAGGATCACAAGCAACATGATCCTACTTAGATGGAGCACTAGGAGTAGTGGTGACCATAACATGAATAATACCTAGCGAAGAGACAAGTGTCCTATTGGTAGGTGCCAAATGAGTTCAACTAATGCGAGTTGCCAAAGTACGAGTAGTAGTTAGAGAGGGAGGTGTAAAATCCATCGGCAAATCCATAGCAAAGTTTCAATCCAAAGATAATACCATAAGATTACACTGTTCAACATCTTTCCACTAGATAGGAGAATATTTAAGCCATGAACTATGAGGGCAAGAAGAGGCCAAATGCCCAATTGTAAAATAGTGTCTACACATAAATGAGATCTCTTCATAGTCGAGGATATGTCTCTAGAGAAACTCACTTACCTTAAGAGTGACCTCGATGGTAATTGGTTTGGAGAGGTCCAAATCCACTAAAATCCTCGCATAGGAGGTGTGGCAAAAAAGGTTGGTATTAGGGTCAACTTTGATGAATCGACATAGCTTGTTCCCAATTGATTCATAGAAAATAAAAAACTAGAAGTAAAGGGGGAGATGGTTGAGCTTAATGTAGGTAGGAGAATAATTAGTAGAGTCTACCAAATGATTGATGGATTGTTTCCAAGGGCAAAGGAAAAAATTAAATGAACCCCATTTTTTAGACACCCAATGAAAAAACATTATCCTTACCATTTGTATTATCAAAAAAAATCATAAAGAAACCATGAACATAAGGATAAATTTCCACTCTACCTAAAACTAGTAGATTTGAATTCTCAGACATCTAGGAGTATAGTGTTGGAAGAGATGGCAACATATGATTAAATCTACTAATTATAAGCACTAGCTTCTCAAAATAAGAACTGTAGTCTAGCACCTACTTCCCTGGTAACACCTCTAGAACAGAGGAGGGATAGGTGTGACATCTTGCAATTTAGGTAGGAAATCTCTTTAAGGGTTAATGCAGTAGGCTCACAAAGGAAATTTTAAATGGAGAGTTAACAGAGACATTTGCAATGGAAACTGCAGGCTGCATGCTCTTTGAGGGTGAGCACTCCAAGTTTGAACAACTACTTTGTAAATAGGAGAGCCTTTAGCGAGGGACCATAGGTGAGAGATGGAGGTTTGAATTTGGTGAGTGGAAGGATGAGTGGAAGCTATGTGATATAAGTAAATTATGTTTTTCACATGTCTCATGTTATTTACTCTCTATACGAGAATTATTGACGTACCATTTGTAATTCAGTCTAGTGCTATAACTTTACTTCTTATACCTAAAGCTACATAAAATGTAAAGGAGTATGTCATCATTAAATAAGTACATAGTACCCATCCAAAATATATTTGTGGGACCTAGTTTGTACTTAAACATTTACTACAAATTACTGAAGCCAAAATATGTCTATATCACCCTTTTAGAGAGATTTGACACATTACTACTTTTGAGAAGATAAAAAATGGATTGATACTACATATTTGTTTACAAATTTATTTGATTCTATTGCTCACAAGGAAAATCATGATATATCAATCGATGATAAAGAAAAAATCTATGAAAGTTCATATAAAAAAACCACCCCTACGTATCATGAGGAAATATCGCATCATGTTCACTAAATAATCATTGGATGGCAATGAATAAGGGTCTAACATATATACCATAAATTAATTACAATAATGGAAAGTAAACATCTAAAACAAATGTAAGTACTCATTTTACTATTGGGCAAAAATTTGTAGTTATGTCCTACTTTTAAAAAAGAGGATGAAAATTTTAAATCACTAGAAAGTGACATAAACATTTTAAAATGTAAGTTTAGTAAGATGTAAAAACAAATTGTGTGTGTGAAATAAATGAATTTTTGACATAATACATTTAGTATTTGACATTAACTTTATTAAAGATTTTATTTTAATTTTTTAGTATATATTTAATTTGCAACTTTACTGGATGGAATAAACTTTTTTTGTTTTCAAAAATTATTTATTTTTATATAACTCGTGAATGGTGGAAGTAGTGAAAACTTAAATAGTTTTATTTGATAGAAAGAGAGCATTTATTGGTCATTAATGATAAGTATTACCTGGGATAATATTATTAAGGAGGATTTCTTGTATCTATTTTAACGTTATAGTTCAAATTTTGAGTCATTGGTCATAGTGCTAGAAATAGACCGTTGTTACTCATTCCTACATTAATTAAATATAACAAATCTTAATATTTAATCCTACATGATCATGCATCTTATGGTTCCCTAAGATATTGGTTCAATTTTTATTATTTTGTAGATCTAGCAATAGTGGTCTTATACAATCTTTTAAGGTCAACCGCATCCTCTTAAACAAAACTGGAGATTTTTTTATGAAATACTTAAAGAAAATATGTGAGGCAATTTTCTTGAGATGAGGTATTATGTTTATCTAATTTAAATGTACAAAAACTGGTCCTAGGATAACATGTGCATTAACCTAGAATCAATTCCTTTTGACATGCATATTATTAGAAGAGTTGTGAATGGGTTTGACTTCAATCCTCAAGGAAGAACCAAATTGTCCTAGATCCACACCTAATATATTATTGTGTTATGTTTTGTGATAGATTGGTGTATGTAGTAAACTAGGCTAAAGTAGATATTTTTTAATGAGATTGAAAAAAAAACCAAAAACTTATAAATAAAATGTAGGATAGAAAGGTAGATGTAAATGAAAGTGTAGAGAAAAACTTATGATTGCAATCTGGGTTCGACTAGATATGATAGCGTCACTATGCAGTGGAGCCCATAAATAGATTTTTGTTGATGCTAATGTCAAAAACCACATCGAGATCCTTTAGGTTGCACTAAAGTGGGGAAAAACAAGGATGATACTAACATTGGGTACTATATTCCTAGGATTTTGGGATTTGTAAAGTCTAGAATTGTGTGTATATGTTTTCTATGCCCATTAGTATCGCTATCACAAACTAATTCCTTTGGATGTTCACTTGCACACATAAAAGAGTGGAAAATTGTTGTGTTGTATAAGGGCTTGTCTAAGTAAAATCACCTAAAGTACAAGTCTACTAAAAGGAGTGAAGCCATTGTTTATGACAATGTTGGATTAATTTGTCAAATTTGCAATAGATTTGGGCAACTAGTTGACAAGTACCAAATAGTATAAGGATAGAAGGTAGACAAGAAAGATAGAGAAGTTTTTGGGGAGCCCCTCCAAACCTCAAAAATACATGAAGGGTTAGGTACTGCTAGATCATACCCCTCTCCCCTTGAAGGATCTTGGGAAATCCCTTTAGGAGCCCATCCGCAAAAATCCACCAAGCTATAAGGAAAAACTACAACATAAAATTAGGTTTTTCTGGATAAAAATACATCTCAATCATTCATTCCATATTGCGAATGAAGAGAGAGAGTAGAAGAGAAACATGAACAAGATTGAATAGTCATAGTAGTGCTTGAAGTGATTAGTTAGCGATTCCTAGCATCCCATTGAGATTGAAAAGGTATTTATCCAATTATGAGATATTTGTTTATACCCTAATTTCAAAATGGCATATGCATCTCGTGTTACGACCGTGTTTGAGATTGTTGAGAGATCAAGGCCCGTATTTAAGCGACATCCATTCAAATCTGTTGAAGATGATCCGGAAGGTTCTTTTTCTTCTCTCATGTATGGCATATTGGAAAATGAAGATATTAGAGTATATATCCATTGTAACATCGAAAATCTTGGAAATACGGACGTGTTATCACTTTACACCAAGCATATGATGGATGGAATAGAAACTATGAAGTCCAAATTTAATTCATTGTAGGACAAGGGTTTCATCCAGTTTGTTCATTTTCTTGTGTTCGATGAACCTGAATGGGTAAGATACATCCTGAGCCGATCCATGATGAGTTTGTGTGGCTGGACAGACCTCATAAAATCATGAAGCAAGCCATTCAAGTAGTTACTTGTTTGAATGCAATTGGTGAGATCCCAGGTGTGAGAAAAGTTCAGAACACTACAATGATAGTCGTTACTAGATCCCAATATGACAATCGGTCGATGACAATCAAAAATATCATAGAGCATGATGTGATATTTTCTTCAATGGTAACTGGATATAAGGTATATCACTCTAGCAAGGAGAACTTGTTATTCGGTACTGCCATATTTGTCGCTTATCAAATGTTTAAGGAGGACAATAAGTCTGACCTCTATGGAGTGCTCCTCAATGAGATATTGAGAAATATGAAGAAGATAAAACAAGATAAGAAACATGTATTCAAATTTATTTCTCTAATTGTTTGTTTAGCACTGTATTTCTTGAATGAGATCCCCAGTAATGGAAAGGTTCAATGGGCTTATGATAAACTGGTGGTAGTCCAAATCAAGGAAGGTTAGCAGTCATTGAGTGATAATGTAGAAGACAAATCTTCTTTGTGGGGATCTTTCAAATCATTTTAGGCAATGATGCAAAGCAAAGAGAGGATGCCTAAAGGGATTGAAGAAAAATATGAGAAAATAATCTACTTCATGGTTGACAAGGATCAATATCATATGGAGGCAGTTGAGCATAGGAATGTTTGGATCATGCCCATGAGGTATGAGGTGGATGCAAATACACTTTATGCATATTCTCAACACCTATTTAGTTAGCCGGTAGATGAAAAGGAAGAAAGCTTTGGTACCTACAAAGAGAAGGATCTTGATTTGCATAAGAAATTTACTGGACCGTCAAGGAAGAGAAAGTAAGAAAGGAGGTTGAGGATCTAGCAGAGAAAATGGGTATATCTAAGGAAGTTGTGGAAAGGGCCAGGGAGAAGAACATAATAAAGGAGGAGGACATGGAAAAGCTCAAGAAGTCAAAACCTATCTCCACTCCTCCCAAGCAATCAAAGCCAATGCAATCTCAGTCTGCACCTACCTCTGGTGTGCAGAAGCCTATTCGTCCACCCAAGTTTCAAGCCATTTCAACCCATAGAACAGAGAAGAGAAAAAAGGAGAAGTCACAAAGAGAGTACATTGTAGCCACTATTGAGGATATAGAGACTAAATTTGATGAAGTAGTGAAGAAGACAACCACTTTGGTGGATATTGTTGCTGCTAGAATATATTGTTTTCATTGATGTCAAAATATTCCTACTCCGATAATTGTAGATTGGTTTATTGGGATTATGGTTTGGTGTATGGAGTATTTCTTGTATCATTATATTTTTCATATTGGTCTTGGTGATCCGGGAAGCCTAATTGATCATATCAGATGATCCAGTTTTGCAGTTTGTTTATCTAATCAGTGCTTTGCAAAGTTTAGTATTTCCTCCAATATATTTTAGTATGATCACATCTTGTGCTAAGATTTTTAGATATTTTTTGTTATGGTCTTGTGTATCTTAATTTTAGATGGTTTGTGATTTGGTTTTCTACAATTTATCTTTTCTTTTCATGACAGTTGTTGTTATTTGAGTGTTCTTGAGTTTCATATATTGATCGATGAATATTTGATAAGTGGTGTTGGTGCAATTTTTTGTAATGATTATAAACATGCTTGCTGGTGTTTCCTAACCATATTTTATTTATTTTCATGATCTACATTGTTTGTTGTTTAATTTGTTGGTGATTTTGTTGAATCGGTAATGTTCTTCATGTTATGTGGTTTTCTCGGTGGTGTAGTGTTGCAGTTGATCTTGGCATGATTTTTGATGGTGTTGCGTGTTTAGATATTTGGTTTAGGTCCATCCCATGTCATGTAAATCATTATATTGGTCTGATGGTCAATCCTTGTATCATGTGATGTGATTTTGTAATTGTGAGTTGAGGGTTTAGCTGATCTTGTTGTCAAGGTTGATGAATTGTATAAACATGTGATATGGTTAGAGAGTGGTGTATGTTCTATCAAGTGACTCATCCTTCAGCATTGTGATTGAGAAGAGTTTGGTGTTACAGAGTAGACATTGTGCTTAACCAAAACTATCATTAGGCATTTGGAGATGTAATTATTGTAGTTCATTCCTTCGGAATTGTAGTTCAAATCTTGTTGTAAGTCAGTGAGACTTCCCTGAGGGTTTTAGCCTTCTGGGTCATTATGTTTTGAGCAGTGTACCTTAATGCATGTCCATTCCCCATTGTAATATTTTCACATACTAATGCAAAGTATCATCTTATTATGGGTAGGTTCCCACTGTGGTTTTTCTTTTAACTAGGTTTTCCATGTCAAAATCTTGGTGTTGTGTGTTGTGTTATCATCTTGCTTATTTTTATTATTGTTGTAGTTTATCAGATCCGATTTTATGAATGTCTATAGATCTAGTTAAAACTGATTCACCCCCCTCTCATTTTTCTCTCATTTATGTTGCCAACACACTTATGTCGGAGTGGTGAAGAAGCCTAAATCCAGTGGTGCCCAACAAACCAAGAAGCCAAGAGCTCAAGTTGAGCCAAAGCGAGAAAGAAACATAAGTCAGAATTGGATGAAGCTCTCAAATCCAATAAAGTAGAAGGTACATATGAAGTTGTGCCCCCAATGACTTTGAAACAAATAATTGATGAAGTACTTAAAGATGGTAATTTGAAGAATGTGCCTATATACTATGAAAATTTTGATGATAAATATTAGAGGGCTATAGAAGAAGCAGTTATTCATTACATGGATGTTTATAGGAAGGCACTAATAGAACTATCATCCATGATACCCAAAAGCCTATATGACATTTTGGATGAAAGGAGGCATACAACAAGATTAGAGGATGAGAGAGTAAAGGAGTATGTATTAGTAAACTTATCCACTGCCATTTCTAAAGAGGAAGTAATTAGACTGTTAAATCTTGCAAATGAAAGATTCCAAAGTATGAAGAGGGTCAATAAGCTTATTCTCAATAAAATTGATGAAGTCACTAAAGAGACAAAGATAATTTTGAGACATTTTTTGATAGATCACCAAATTGATGTGACTCCAGCACACGATGACACTGTTGGCATATGTGCAGAGTTGGATGACATGATCATATTGTATGTTGCCATTGATGTCAATATGTTGAAGTATGAACTGCTATATTGAAGAAAGAAAACTGGCAAGAGAACCGATATAATGGTATGAAATGGTATATGCAAAAAGGTGAACCAGTATGTTGGAATGTGAACCGGTATATGCAAAGTTTGTATCGGGGTTTCATTTGATATGACTACCAGTTGGTAGTCTCAGCTTCAGGGTTTCTGATTGATGCATTTCAAGTCTGTGTGATTCGATCGATGACATCCAGTGATGAGTTAGCATTGAAATGAAGATCAGATCATGTTGCCATGTCAGCCTTGTGTGTGTGAAGAATTTCCTTGAGGATCTTGCATGAAGAAGATTGATTCTATCTACCTCAGGAATGTGCGAAGTCTCAGTAAACGGTGGAGAGTGCGTGATGGGTTATCAGCTTCTAGAAGCAGTGAAGAACGAACGATGGAGAACGTCTTGAGATTTGTTCAAGATTATTTTACCCTATGTAATGTGATTGAACAGTCAGTATTGGACCGACTGTATTGTTAACCTAGATGCTTATGGTTTTAGGTTTTGGCTACCGACCTAATTGTTGTCTATAAGGTCGATGATGATTTTCATTTGAAGTTGTTGGCAAATGAATGTGTGCGAAGTTATTCTTGCCAAACTGGTGCAGTGAGTAGAGATCTATAGAGTGTAATTGTAGATGTAAAGGAACTGAAGTGGATCTGGCTTGGCATTGAGTGTTGTTATCAGATCAATGTATTACTTGTTGACTTCTAACCATTTCAATAGTTAGAAAATCCCTTTACTGCGTAGCTTTAATAGGATTGTTGTAAATCCTTTAACAAGCTGACTCAAAATCATTGAGTTATTTAAATCCTTCGAATAGGTAACCTTTAACAGGGCTTTAACCTCTAACTGAGTATTTAGCCATCCATTAACCGGGTGATCCCTAGTAGGATCGGTTCCTAGTAGAACCTATTGTAAAGTCTTTAACAGGACTAGGCTCCTAACAAAGAGAACTTTAGAAGAGTTCAAGAACAACTTGTGGGTATTCATTGCCACTGTGGTTTTTCCCAGTTGGATTTCCATGTGAAAAATCAGTGTGTTATGTGTGATACTTTTTCATGTGATGTTTTAGTCTTTTATGTTAAGCGGTAAAGCATGTTGATCCAATGGTCATTGTATTTCTGATGTTTTACTTGCTTAAGCATATGGGTGAAGTTGAGATGAGATGTTAGCTCTGAAGATGATCTAGATGAACCGGTTTATGTCTTTCACAGTCATACTGTGTGTTTCCGATAGTGCCTTGTTTTAGATTGGTGATACTGTTTGCTAGTCAGTGGAGTCTTTGCAGTTTAAGTTGTTTAAGGAAGTTTTTGTCTATACTGATTCACCCCCCCACTCTCAGTATCTATTGGGTATTTATTGTTCATCATTATTCATCAATTGGTATCAGAGTGTCATCCAAGTCCTTTGTGCTATAAGCTTAACCGCTTGAGGAAAATATCCTATTCTAATGATGAAGAGGGAAGGTCCTAAGTTCAACAGAGATAACTTTAAGATATGAAAGGATAGAATGAAGATATACATTAAACGCATGGGTTCTCAACACTTGAACTATGTTGAGAATACTTATGTTTTCCCTACCGGTACTCTCACCGATGATCAAAGAAGAGAAATTTAGGAGAATGGGAGAGTCATGGAAGCTCTTATTATTAGTCTATTTGATATTAAGTTTATAGATGTTCAAGATAAAGACAATCCCAAAGATGTATGGGATACTCTGGAGTCTATCTATGGTGGTGATGAGCATATGAAGTAGGCTAAGGAAGAAAGCCTTAGAGGAAAGTTTGAAGACATGCAAATGGTTGAAGGAGAGACCATTCAACAATATGGGATAAGAATTAAAATTGTTGTTGGAGATATCAAGAGTGTAGGACATACAATGGATGATTCCACCATTGTTAGCAAAGTTTTGAGATCCTTATTATCGGTCTATGTGATAAGGGTTGTTTCTATTCAGGAGTTGAGATCTATTGACAAGACAAAGGTGTCCATTGATTCTATCATTGCTAAGTTAACCACATATGAGATAAACAATAATGATGACAGTGTTCAGAAGACTGATTCAGCCTTTAGAGCATCTGCTACACTATCTAGAAAGGGAAAAGAAGCTAGTACCACCTGTGAACCAAGACAAAGCAGAGATATGGATGATGAGGAGATCCTGATGGAATTTGAAGTTGTTCTGTCCAAGAGACTTCCTAAGGGAATTGGAAAATACAGAGTTAAGCTCCATTTGAAATGCTTTTCTTGCAATAGGATATGACACATTATTGTGAACTGTCCTAATAGTGATAATAAGGACAAACTGGAGAAGTTTAAAAAGTTCAAAGGAGGAAATAGGAGAAATTGTCTTGTTGCGATCGATGAAGGTGTCACTGATGATGAATCAGAAGATGGAGAAAGTGAAGACATAGTATTTGTAGCCATTAAGGAAGATGTGTTAGACAAGAAGGCTCTTGTATCCTGCTTTGATAATTCTAATGAGTGGATTATTTATAGTGGATGTTCTGACCACATGACTGGTGACCAGAGGAATTTTTTGTCTCTAGAAGAGTATGATGGAGGTGTAGTCCAATTTGGTAATGATGCACCATGTATGGTAAAAGGCAAAGGGTCCATCTCTTTAAATGGAAAAAGCAATGTTGATAATGTGTATTGGGTAGAAGGTCTTAGGCATAACCTTCTGAGTGTTGCCCAACTGAATGATGAAGGGCTCACTCTGGAATTCAAAGATAGAGTATGCAAAATAAAAGGAAAGAGAAGTGAACTGATGGCCACTGGTATGCAGATGAAAAGTAACTTATTTTAGTTAAATACTAATATCAGTCAATGTCTAATGGCTAAGTTTGATGACAATTCGATATGGCATAGGGGACTCTACCATGTAAATTTTGATAATATTGTGAAGGCTAGTAAGATCAAGGCATTTAGAGGATTGCTTGTGCTAAACAAACCAGAGAATCCTTTGTGCAAAGAATGTCAACTGGGGAAAATGTCTTCCTCAACCTTCAAAGGTAAATCTTTCACAGCAGATAAATTACTTGATCTTGTGCATACTGATTTGTGTGGTCCTATAAAAAATATGAGTGTTTAGGGAGATAGGTATTTTATGATTCTTAGTGATGATTGCTCAAGAATGATGTGGGTCACATTCTTGAAAGACAAGTGTGAAGCTTTTGGAAAGTTCAAAGCCTTCAGAGCACTAGTTGAAAAGGAAAGCGGTAAGAGGATCAAATGCCTTAGAACTGACCAAGGAGGTGAGTTCACTTCTAGTGAGTTCAATAAGTACTGTGAAGAGAATGGCATCAAGAGGCAACTGTCTGCCCCCTAGACTCCATAGCAGAAAGGAACAACCAGACTATAGTTGAAGTAGCCAGAACAATGCTCATTCAAGGGAAGGTTGCTCACACTTTTTGGAGAGAAGCGATGAGCACTACAGTCTACACTATGAACCAGGTACTCATCAAGAAAGGTAAGGATAAAAATCCTTATGAGTATTGGACCAGTAAGACTCCTATAGCAAGCTACTTTAGAGTATTTGGTAGCAAGTGTTATATCAAGAGGAGTGAACACCAGAGCAAGTTTGATGCAAAATGTGATGAGGGAATATTCCTAGGGTATTCCACCAAGAATAAATCTCTCAAGTGTTTTAACAATAGGACTCAGAGAATTGTTAGAATTGATGAAACCTCTGAGAAAACTGAGGAAACTAGCAATGAGTGAGTGGTAGATGAACCGGATGTAACCTTCTAGGAACCGGTTGCAAAACAACCAAGTACAAGTAACAGTGCTCCTACACCAATAGATGAAGATGAAGATGAGGATGAAGAGGAAAAGAAAGAGGAATCAATTAAGATCATTCCTAGGTATGTAAAGCTACATCATGATCCAAAGCAGATCATAGGAGATAAGGATGCAGGAATTCTTACAAGAACAAAAGTCAGAGAAAATTCTTGCATGATCTCTGAATTTCCCAAAACATTTAAAGAGGCACATAAAGATGAAGACTAGATTAAGGCTATGGAAGAGGAACTTGACCAGATAGAAAAGAATGATACATGGTCTTTGGTACCCAGACCTGAGCACAAAAATGTTATTGGCACCAAATGGGATTTTAGAAACAAGCTGAATGAACATGGCATAGTGGCAAGAAAAAAATCAAGATTGGTATGTAAGGGGTATGCTCAAGAAGAAGGATAAAACTATGGAGAAACCTTTGCTTCAGTAGCTAGATTGGAAGGAGTTTGAATGCTACTTGCATATGCAACCTTCAAGGGATTCAAAGTGTGTCAGATGGATGTGAAATCTGCATTCTTAAATGGAATACTTGAAGAGGAAGTGTATATAGAGCAACCAGATGGGTTTGCCCTATCATAAGATAGTGATATGATGTGTAGGCTAGATAAAGCCTTGTATGGATTTAAGCAAGCACCTAGAGCATGGTATGAATGTTTACACTCCCATCTCATGAAGATTGGATTTGAAAGAACAAGTGAAGATAGCAATGTCTATCTGAAGTCAGAAGGAGATCATATTCTGATCTATGAAGTGTTTGTTGATGACATAGTTTCTGGTGGAAATGACAAGATGAGCCATGCGTTTGCAGATGAGATGAAGAAGGAATTTGAGATGTCACTAACCATAGAGATTAAGTTCTTCATTGGACTACAGATTCAACAAATGAAAGATGGTATCTTTATCACTTAGTCCAAGTATGTCAAAGAGGCATTGAAGACCTTTGGCATGGAAGACAGCAAACCGGTTGGCACACCAATGATGATCGGTTATAAATTGTCAAAAGAAGATGACTCAGCGTTGGTGAATGAGAAGGAATATCGATCAATGATTGGTAAGTTGCACTATGTAGTACACAGTAGACTGAACATAGCACATGCAGTGGGCATTGATGCACGTTTCCAGAAAAGTCCAAGAGAATCCCACTTGGTAGCAGTCAAGCGGATTCTTAGATATCTGAAGGGAACTATAGATTATAGATTGCAGTATCCATACAATAATGATTTCAATCTCAAAGTGTTTACTAATGTCGATTGGGCTATTAATGTGGATGACCAAAAGAGCACAACCGGTGGTGCATTCTTCCTTGGTGGTAGACTAGTCTCATGGATGAGCAAGAAGCAGAGTTGTATCTCTCAGTCTACAGTAGAAGTAGAATATGTAGTAGCATTTATGAACTGCACTCAGACAATTTGGATGAAGCATGTATTAAGTGGTTTCAAAGTCCCTATATCTGAACCGGTGAGTATATTTTGTGATAACACAAGTATAATTAATATTTCCAAGAATCCGATATTGCATGCTAGAACCAAGCACTTCAAGCTCAAGTATCATTTCTTGAGGGAGAAAGTTCAGAACAAAGAGGTTGTATTGGAACATGTTTCCAGTAAAGCGCAATTAACAGATATATTCACCAAGCCTCTACCTAAGGCTACATTTATCTATTTAAGAGGTGAATTAGGGGTGCTTCCCCTTCAAGAGGTGAACTAATGGTATGTGCTCCACATCAATCAGGTATTGCATTGTCAAATCTTTTCAGGATTGGTGTGTTGAAGGATGCTACTCCTCAGGGGGAGCAACATAGTATAACATGGATGTTTGTGCCTCCACTTTGGCATTGTTGTCAAAGGGGGAGAAGATGTGAAGCAGAGAAGATATCTACAGTATTGAATACACATAATATGGAAGAGATTGGGGAGAAGATGTGAAGCGGAGAGATATCTTTGTATATTTCCATCAATGCCAAAGGGGGAGGTTGTTGGCATATGTGTAGAGTTGGATGACATGATGATATTGTATGTTGTCATTGATGTCAATATGCTGAAGTATAAACTGGTATATTGAAAAAAGAAAACTGGCAAGAGAACCAGTATATGCAAAAAGGTGAACCGGTATGTTGGAATGTGAATCGGTATATGCAAATTTTGTATCGGGGTTTCATTTGATATGACTACCGGTTGGTAGTCTCAGCTTTAGGGTTTTTGGTTGATTCATTTCAAATCTCTGTGATTCAACCGACGACATCCTGTAATGAGTTAGCATTGAAATGAAGATCAGATCATGTTGCCACGTCAACCTTGTGCGTGTGAAGAATTTCCTTGAGGATCTTGCATGAAGAAGATTGATTCTATCTACCTCGGGAATGTGTGAAATCTCAGTAAATGGTGGAGAGCGCGTGATGGGTTATCAACTTCTAGAAGCAGTGAAGAATGAACGATGGAGAACATCTTGAGATTTGTTCAAGATTGTTTTACCCTATGTAATGTGATTGAACGGTCAGGATTGGACCGACTGTATTGTTAACCTAGATGCTTAGAGTTTTAGGTTTTGGCTACTAACCTAATTATTGTCTATAAGGTCGATGATGATTTTCATTTGAAATTGTTGGCAAATGAATGTGTGTGAAGTGATTCTTGCCAGATCAGTGCAATGAGTAGAGATCTGTAGAGTGTGATTATAGATGTAAAGGAACGAAAGTGGATATGCCTTGGCATTGAGTGTTGTTATCAGATCAGTGTATTACCTGTAGACTTCTAACCATTTCAGCAGTTGGAAAATCCCTTTACCAGGTAGCTTTAACAGGCTTTTTGTAAATCCTTTAATAGGGTGACTTAAAATCATTGAGTTCTTTAAATCCTTTGACAAGGTAACCTTTAACAGGGCTTTAACCTCTAACTAGGTATTTAGCTATCCCTTAACCCGGTGATCCCTAGGAGGATCAGTTCCTAGTAGAACCTATTGTAAAGTCTTTAATAGGACTAGGCTCCTAATAGAGCCAACTTCAGAAGAGTTCAAGAACAACTTGTGGGTATTCATCCCCACCATGATTTTTCCCAGTTGGATTTCCATGTGAAAAATTAGTGTGTTATGTGTGATGCTTTTTCAAGTGATGTTTTAGTGTTTTCCTGTTAAGTAGTAAAGCATGTTGACCCAATGGTCATTGTATTTCTGATGTTTTACTTGCTTAAGCATATGGGTGAAGTTGAGATGAGATTTTAGGTCTAAAGATGATCTAGATGAGCCGGTTTATGTCTTTCACAGTCATACTATGTGTTACCGGTAGTGCCTTGTTTTAGATCGGTGATACTGTTTACCAGTCAGTGGAGTCTTTGCAGTTTAAGTTGTTTAAGGAAGTTTTTGTCTATACTGATTCACCCCCCCCCCTCTCAGTATCTATTGGGTATTTATTGTTCATCATTATTCATCAGACACTCAACTGGGAGAGCCATCACATGACACATCTGTTCTAGAAGTGCATGCAGTCGTTCTTGATAAGAAAAAAGATCAAACATTTGAGAAGGCCATTACGGAATGGCAATCAAATGAACATACCAAAGTTCATGATGTTGATGCTACTAATGATATCTCTGGTTAATTTGAATAGGATCCTCTAGTGATTGAATTTTTTTTACAAAAGGAAGATGAGGAGACAGATGATGTGGAAAAGGGTGAAGATGTTAGCAAAGATGAGAGTGCAGAGGTTGCAGAAAAGGAGAAAGGAGGGAAAAAAGGATGACCAGGCTCTGGTAACACTGGCAAGAGACATTATAACTGATAAAGGTAAATATATTGCTACCGATTAGGATTATTTTGGTCAAGGGCCTATTGATTTGAGTTACTTATCTCCAATTAAAGCACTAAATTTATCAACTCTTGCCCAAGCTAAAGCTAGTGAGGACTTACTTAAGTCCCATTCAGTAGACAAAGAATTGATAACATTGGTAGGAGATGTCCTAGAGAAATTTTTGCCATCTTTCAAACTAGACACATCTAATCCCTCTAGTAAGCTTAACAGTATGCTGAATGTTGTAGGTTCTCATTTTGAATCCTTGGAGAAGGTAGTAGATACTTGAGTTTTGAATCAATTTAATGCCATGCAATTGAAAATATTTTTGAAGATGATTGAGAATGATAGGGTCAGCTTAGTAACCACACTGAAGGGTATTCATGATGGATTAAATGAAGGTGGTCATATATACAAGTCATTTCTAATTTTTCTTAAGTTCACTATAGACATTGACTATAAAATAAGAAAATATTAAGGGAAGCTTGCTAGCATATCACAATCATATGCACCCTAATCAGTCCTTGCTAGGAATTTTTGGACCACAAGTTTTGAGTATTTTGAATAAGATTAAAAGTCTAAACCAAGAGAAGGACAAAATTTTGGCTAGATTAGGTTAAGTAACGAGTCTTATCACTCCCCCGATAGATCCCCTGATGAGTAGCATGCAAGATGCTAAGGATGCTCTGAATAAGCCTATTCTGGTAGAAATACAAGGAGAAAAGATGCATGTTTATCTTTTTAGTAGAATGATCAGCATTTTGGAGAGCTTAAAGAAGGCATGAGATAACCATTTGTCATCCCTTAGGACAATTTTTGCTATCATTTTCAGATTTTTATGAGAAATTGTACATATCCTTTTATATAAGTTTTGGGGGATTCCTATCTTTGGAATTGCTATCAAAGGGGAGAGAGAAGAGTGAAAAATAGTGTAAAATATCAAGGGGAGCTTGTAGATTCTTGGAGAGTTTGTAGTTTTGAAGTTTTACAGTCTTGAGTGTACAGTTCATTTTTTATAGTGTTGACATTAATGGCAAAGGGGGATATTGTTGGCAAGAGACACTGTTTCAATGAATATTGGTGCATGAATAATGCTTAGGATTTGTCATTGATGGCAACCCAATTTAGAAATCACATCTGGTGTACATAGATTTGACTTTTTGGAAGTCATATTGTTCATAAGGCATAAGTCTAGAAGGTGGAACATAGTAACCGGTAGAGCATGTGATCATTGTGCACATCTTGATTTTGGTGGTGTAATTTTGGTTGTGGTGATTAAGCCAGGTGACTCAAGGTTCAAGGAATCTTATCTTATGATCTTGATATCTGGTGCTGATTAATGAGAAAGATTAAAGGTTTGGTATCTGGTAATTCAATTAAAACAGAGCTATTTTGGTGTAACATGTGTTGCAGAATCTTAGGGTTGATTTCAGTGATTGGTTTCATGTTTGGGGAGTTTGGTCCAACTTGTATGAATATTTTTATCACTTTTTTTAGGTCCACATATGGATTTATGGGCAGATTAAGCCGACCTAAGATTAAACATTTCATGTTGTGTGTTATGCAGTTTTTATGAAGTTGACATGTTTGAGATCTTATTAGGTTGTGCGGATATATAATGTCGACTTATATGATAATTTTATAGAGGACGTATGCAAAATTGGATGTGTGGTATGTGAATGTGCATTAGAATGCATAATTTATGTTTTGGTAGATGACTGTGCAATAGAACAAGGTAGAAAGGTAGAGCACCATTTGACAATCAAATTGTGCTTAACTAAAACTAATCTTTCACATTTGTAGATGTTATATTATAGTTCAGACATTATAATTATTCTTGTATCTCATTGGTAGGATAGTGAGTCCTCCGAGGTTGTTGCCCTCTTATATAATTGACTAGTGAGATCTAGGCAATGTACCTGAATGCAAGTGTATTCCCCTTATTTAATATTATCGTACTTCTGGGCATAAGATAATAATATTGTGGGTTCAAATCCCACTGTTGTTTTTCCCTTTCCTTTTTTCCACTTAAAAATCTCGGTGTTATGGTTGTGTGGTTGATTGCTTTAGGTTTATCCATTTTACTTTCATTATTATGCATCTGGTGGTTTGAGAATTAGCTTAATAGGTTTGTAAATTATAAAACACTTATTCACCACCCCCCCCTCCCCCCTCCCTGCCTCTCAGTGTTTATGGATTCCAGCAAATGGGGTGTGAAATCTAATAACCCCCAATCATCCTCCAAGAGTTCCTCTATAACAACATGTTTAGTGGGAGATGGTGCATTTGTTTGAATTAGAGAGATGATTGTAGGAAGAAAGAAAGTATAGTGTACTTCAATTTGTATGATCTTGTCATCTTTGAAAGTAAAAACTTCATTAACGTACTACATGATAATTAGGTTGGTGATTCACTCTACCCTTAACAATATTTTTTGGTTTTTATTGAGGTTTAGAGATATCTTGACATGAAGATGGACAACAACTTTAGGATTGTCAGCAACATGAATGGAATTGATTTGATCTTGGTTAGGTTCTTCATTTTTTGGAAAAAAAACATTAGAAACATTATAATGATGGGAAATTGTATATTTCTCTTTCTTTAAGGTATCTTCATAATTAAGACAAGCTTTAGGAAAGAGACAATCATATCTCCTTAAAAATCCATCTCTAGGGGGAAGTTAATTGAAATGAAAAGAAGGTATGATATCAATAGGAAAGGTAGCTACATTATCATCCCATTGCACTAAATAATCCTTACAAGGGAGGTACAATTTAGGAGAAGGATGAACATAATTCTATAAATTTTCATCTTTAGGAGAGAGATCTTTGAAATAAGTGTTCATATTCTCTTCGTGCACCAATGTACCCTCATTGGTTAAACCAATTTTGGGAGAGGGTAAATCATAACTATGAATGAAAGGAAGAGCTATGTTATTATAATATGCATGAAAGGGAACATTATGAACATATTGAATGTAACTTGAAATTGAACTATCAAAATAAGATATGAAATCCATATGCACTTATGATCAGACCAAAAACTAATATGGAATGTTAAATTTGTAACCAATGAAATGCTCACTTAATATATGCAATAAAATTATGAAATATCATATCCAAAATCAGAAGATATACAACTGTAAGAAGCATTGGGCTCACCAAAATGTAAGGTGGGGAAATGGGATTCCACATTTATGTATGCAAAAAAGGAACCTATTTCCATGCACTACCTCACAATTGGAAGATTTAGATGATCTACTAGGCTCAAGAAGACTCGAGCACAAAGTGGATGCAATCATCCTTCACTGGGGTGGTAATTGAAAATGATTTGTAGCATCCTAAATTTTACTCCATTATAATTCTTTCCTCATTTGGTCCCTCATCTTGGTGTTCATCCCCTGAGGCCTTATTGGAGCCCTCATTCTACTCACACCACGCACCAAACTCAATATTTTCAACACCTACACTCTCTCCAAAATTTTGATTCGTTGATTGGTCAAGACCAAAGCATTGGTGCCTTGATCCCTAGGGACCGAAGTGCCTTCGCTTTGGTCCTCATATTTAGGACCCATTTGGGGGCCTCTGAAGGGTAACTTGAGATGGAAGGGAACTTGGATCTTGTGTCATCTCATGTCAAAAAATTAAAAAAATTTCAACCAAGCATGTATAAAAGGAGGTCTACCCCCCTAATTTCAAACCTAACAAATTCAAGATCTCAATTACATCATATAAAATTCAAGTGAGAAAGAAATCAATCTTCTTTCAAGCATTAGAGCAGAAGTAAACTCAAGATTATAGCATTGGAGTTGACATTCATAATCTATGTTTTATGAAGACTACATGAAACCATAATTCCTTGTGAAGATAAACAAAACTTTATAAAAATGTATATCATTCATGTTTGAAGCATTTTTAGCATTTCCCTCAAAATGAAATCATTTCCATTACAATACTTCATTTATATTTCCATTCTATTTTATGGTTAATTTCAAAATCAAGGTTTGACCTAAGAAAAACCCCTATTCCCAACAAGTTTCCCTTCTCTATTGTGTATAGGAACACGTGTGGAGCTACAATTTTCAAGATCAACATTATTCACAAAGATGAACAGATTCCCTTTTGGGCGGCAAAAATTTTGGAGGACCAGAGCAATGGGCATTCTAGTCCTAACAATTCAGGATAATTATTTGTGAATAGATCCAACAATCGCATTTTGCTCAGATCTAGGTTTGTGGCTCTGTTTAATGAATGTATCTCACTGTTTATGCATAATTGTTTCAATTTCAACAGATTTACCCTAATTTTAGAATTTTTTTCAATTCAACTTAAAAAGAGGGAATCAAACTCCAACCAGTGAATCTAATCAAAATAATTAGCCCTATCTTTGTTAGATCGAGGCTAGATCTATTAGATTCACCCCTCTTGATTGTAAAGGTCTCTAAGAAAAAATTAATTATTTTACTACATGATTAGGTGAAACCCTAATTTTTCATCCTTTACATGACTATGTAATTGTAAATGAATAAAAATAGTCTAATATGAACAACTTTCAGCATGCACAATGAGACAAAAAAATTTCAAAATGATTTTGGAAAAAGGAGACAACAAAATAGATTGAGACTAACCTAAAATACAAACTTGAGGGAAAAATGGGAGGACTTGGTCAATCTGATCAACAAGGTCCCGAGACTAGGTCGATCTGATTAGTAGAGTCCTAACAGTTTCAGTATTTATGAATTGTAGACTTTATCTCTCCTCCTTATTATCCTGTACCTAGTTTTTAATAAGTTTGCATAATTCAAACCCCAATTTTAAAATCAACCTTGAATTTGAGTTGAATTGAACACGGAAGGAAATCATGTTGATATATAGTAGAGGCTAATTTGAGAATAGAAATTTCTTGTACCTTGATGATGCAAATGCTTCATTGTATATGACAACAAATATTAATGCAGTATCATGGCTCCACACAAAATACCTAAAGGGAAATCATAAAAGACATGCTTGCATGAATATTGTTGAAGCTTGGCACAATGAAGGATATGTTGAGATGAAATTCGTTAAATGCATGATCTCAAGTTTGCCTTAATGATTGATGTGGACTTAACCAAAATGAGGAGGATACCTTTCTTATATACCTCTCTCAAGCATTTGAAGGTGTAGAACTCAGAATAGGTTGACATGGAAAAATGTTTCTTGCCCAACCACTTCGATAATTGTGTAATTTAAATTTGCATCCAAATACTAGGGATTGGGTTGAACTGATCAACCCAATCCCTTGAATTTGGCCCTAAATGTACATAAAGAGAAATTTGAAAACTTCAAAAAAAAAAATTGAGAAGGTAGGAGAGATTATTTGTGATAAATATAAAATGGAGAAACTTGTAAATGAGAGGATAAATGGTGAATAAAATTTTAAAATAATGAAAATAAAATATACAATGAGATAGATAGCAAGGAATCAAAAAGAGTTACAATCTTAGGAGTAATGAATTATTGAACTAAGAAGTAGATGGAGAAATTAAAACTAATTCTATGGGAAATTGGTTAGAAAAATGAGAAGCAAAAGGACAATTTAGGCATGTAAAAAGCCAATCTTCTTGATTTCATTAAAATTGGATCTAAGACTAACTTACAACCTTCACTAAAATATTATCTTCTAAACTATATTTTGAATGAAATATTAGATTTCACTTCTTCAGAGGCTAGTTAGTTGAGGTCAATCCTTGAGATTTATCAATATTTGATTGTGTTAGGGTTACATATTCTATCATAGTACTAATTACTTATATTATTACTAGAATAAATTGAATTATTTATTCAATTAGTGATGATTAATAGGAAAAAACTAGGGTAAATAATCATATAGATTTAATGTTTTATAACTAAGTTTTAATTTTGTCTATATTGATCTGATATCATAAACTTGAGAATGGAATAGTTCTTATGTGAAAGGGTTGTAGGTAGGGAGGTGAGTGTGAATAAAATGTAGCTAGAAAATAAAAGCACTCATTTAAACCTCCTACAAGAATTCTACTAAAAACTGCTATAAAAACTATTGGAATACTCTACAACAAGAACTCTATATATTTCTAAAAATGCAATATAATAAGATTAAGAATTTAAAACCAAGCTAAAAACATGGGAATGAAATCACTAGAAAAATAACAATAATCTTATGCTAAAAAAAAGGTACTTTTATTCTTGTTTCTCACACATTTTATATGAAAACCAAACCATGTGATATTTTTAAATTTAGTTTCACACAAAATAAATATAAAATAACATCAACATGATTCATTCGAGGGACCTCTCATATTCTTCCATACTGTGGCTATAAAATTTTGTTGCAACATTTGAAATTAAAACTTACACTTGAATATCACTTTGACTTTTAATATATGTTCATTTTTTATGTTATGTCAAAAATATTATTCAAAATTATCTCTACGAATACCCTCCTAGGTTTGAGCTAAGCCCAAAGTATAGGAGAGTTTATTTACTTTTATCAATTGGTCTTTAACCCTCCATAAACTATGGATGGACCTTAACTTTAATATCTTGTTGACAACCCCTAGTTTTAAAATAAAATCAAGTTTTAGGATTTTAGAATTGTGCTTTTGGTACCCAACAACTGACACCTCACCCCAACTACATGGGTAGGTTAGCAATTGAATAAACCTCTCTAAGACTTTCTATTTACTCTATATGCCCTAGTATTTTTAGATCAAATTGATACTAAGAAAAAGCATGCTCATCATAGTGGACTCTATCAAATCAAATCCATTTTTCTTAAACATTATTATTTATAAGACTAATCTAACTATATATAAACATTTTTAAAATGTCTATTCAATTATATAAATTGATGACCAATAAAGATTGGAAAGATCTTCGATTTTATAAAATTTGAAACAAGATATAGATTTTGACCTATCCATTAAAGGTTTATCATTCAACATTAATGCTAATAAATGCTATATGAAAAAGGAACTTGTTTTATCAGTAGTAGCCATTTCCTTCTATTAAGATAGAGTACAGTTTGCAAATAAAAGTAAGGGGATACGAGATCATCCAAGTTAAACGGGTAGAGCCCAGATAGGCAAAAAACACATTAAACATAGGCCAAGCCCGAAGAGAAGAAAATACAAAGAGCAACCACTAAGGAGTTAAAGCAGTAACAAAAGAACGCAGATGTTTGTCATCCTTAAGATCCCATGCATCGCCGGGGTCAAGGTTGTTGTCTAAGAGGAACCACCCTTCTTTAGTAGCAGCCTCTTATTTCTTCTCGTCCTGATTAGTGTGAGACGGAGGCACATGAAACTTTTGAAGAAGCCCAACCAACCAATGGAAGTCGGCTAACCGCTGTCACCACCAGAAGCTGACCACCCACTAGACTCAACAGATATGTCGACACCTTTGAAGGTGGAAATCGTCTCTACAATATGAAAAGATATAAAATCCTCTCTAGAATATGAAAAGATAGAAAATCCTCTCTACAATATGAAAAGATAGAAAAAAGAACCTTCAATTATTAAGATGGACTAAATAAAAAATATTATGTCCCCACTAAGATGAGATGTGGCATCTTCGAACGCCTACATTCTAAATACTTTAGTACAAGGTGTTTCGGCAATATTTTTGTGGTACGGTGTGAAAAAGGCAGGAATGTTCAATGTTCGGTGAATTTTCTGAACCTAAACTATCTGGTCTAAGGCAAGCTCAGTGAAGTTTCGCAACCTAAGCTTTCTGCTCTATGGTAGCTTGGTCAAAGGAGAATGTGGTCGGAGAATGCTACAAAATGTGCCGCAATTTGAGCAACAGAGACTACGCGGGCGGAGAACTCGTTAACATGCGCCGTAGGTTGGTGAAAAGAGAATGTGGTCGGAGAATGCTACAAAATGCGCCGAAACTTTTTCAACAGAGTACGTCGGCGGAAAATGAGACAAAATGCACCGCAACTGGACGACAAAGAGTACACGGGGAAAATGTGGTGGCCGGTTACATATTTTATAAAACAAGGGAATTATTGAAAACGTTCAGTTGTATTCATTTCATTTCTCTAAATTTCTCCTCCTCCTTAGAGCATGGGATGTTTATGTTTTCGGCAGTGGTAGTGATGGACAATGGAATTGCAATCACAAGTCATTGCAGCTGTGAGTACCCTTTCAAAACGACAATACGGATTGATTAATACCATCGATTTTGCAATTAACGGTTGCGATTGACTAACTTGTCACTAGCATACTGTACGAAAGATCCATTTTGTTTGTTACTTGTTCAAAATATAACATAGCTTAGCCTTTTAAATTTGCAGATGAATTTGGGTTGATCGACTAGAGCGATGGTTTTTGTTATTTTATTCAAGGCTATATTTTCCTTCAACTGGGTCTTTACCGTTTGTGTTTAAAAATGTCTCTTATAGGCAAGATCCTCTAACTTGTAAGTCTGCAAAAGTTATAATTCATGTGTGAAATAGTGACCTGTTTGAAATACACGGTATATGACTGATTGTAGTGTTTCTTGAACTCTTCTATCTGGAGATAAGTGGGGTCTACTCCAATGGATGTGAGATATAGTCGGGCATATAAAAATTGCAGAACAGATAATGGAAAGTACTAAAGACCCATTTGATCCTCTTGCAGAAAGTGAAGGCAACTTCTTTGGAACAAAAAATTGCATTCTAAACAAAAGGATGAGGTATTTATTAATGGACCTGTCACATTTCAAAGAATATTAAACAGCTTAATTTTAATTCATGGTGTTGTACTGTTTTGTAATGTTTTCGAAGATTAATAAGGATGGAAACATGGAATAGTTTTTTCGATCAAAACACACAAGAAAAACCCTGCTGTGTATGGGAACGATATATTAGGTTAAAACATAGATATTTAGATTATATGCTTCAGTTCTGAGGGAGGCAGAGTATCTCTCTCGCTTTAGGTAGTAGCTTTCAGATGGGTCGGGGTGGTCTTTTATATCTTTCAATTTTAAAGGACCATTTTCATTTTGAATATGTATTAGGAAATGAGCGATATTATTTCTGCTTGTAACAGAAAAGCTTGTTTGTTTTCAGAGAAATGTAAAGGATCCTACAGTGGATTATCTGTGCAGAAGGTCGGTTTGCTGCAGGTACTGGAGAGAGTTCGTCTTCACTTTGATATGTACAGTGGACACTCCTCCTTAACTGCCTAATGTTTGTATCAATTTGTTGCACCCAATTTTTAGGTGGATTGTGCAGGGGCTGTTAATATTGGACTTTTCGTAGTGCCACTGTTTACGGTTTTCCTCTGAGCTATGTAATGAATAGTTTGGTTTTAATCTACTATTTCTATAGACTTGCAAGTCCTAAAGCTATCTAGAATTATATGCTTTAACAATCCAACCTATCTTGAGTAACATTTATATGTTTTTCTAGGGGTTTGAAAATCCTGTTTACCCTTACCACACTTGCCGATATACTTACATTACAAATTGGCAAATTTAATTGTATTTTAATTTATTCCCAGCGTTGTAATGGCCTAATGTGCATTTCAAGTGGATTTTTACAATGCGTTGATAAATTATGAAGCATGTTTTGTATTTTGATGTGATATCTTTTATGGAGAACTAAGACTCTCTAACCAATGATTAGGTACCCATTTTGGAAACATTTGACCAATGATACTGGTTAGAAAAGTGAGAATATATAACCAATAATTTAGAATTCTAAGTAGGTTTCTATGAATTTTATGATTAAAGGTATAAAGGAAACATTTAGCATAATTCATATAAGAAATCATTTTTAATGGATCATGTTTGCAAATGTTTATCAGCTATATAAGAGGTCGTAGATTTAATTATAACAATTGAAATCAAATTTTTCATTCAAATATTATTACAATTTGTATATTATATATTCATCTTTTCTCTATGTCAATACCTTATTCAAGGTTAAGTCTAATAACAACCTCTTGGGCTTGATACAAGCCCAAATTATAGGAGATTTTATCAACTCTCTTCAATTAACCTTAAACCCTCCATAATCTATAAATGAACCTTTATTTTACTTTCATGTTGACAACATCTATCTTTAAAAATCAAATCATGTTCTAGTTTAGGACAAGTGGATTTGAGATCCAACATGAGCAACCCCACTAGCATTATATGGATAGATTAGTGTTCTATAATACCTCTCTAAGACTCTCTCTATATTATATATGCCCTACTGTTAATCAACCAAATTGACATTAAAAGAAGCATATTCAATTTATAATAGATTTAATTGAAAGAACCTATTTCTCTTAATTCATATTATTCATAAATCAAGCCCTACTATATATAAACATTTTTTTAAATGCTTACTCAATCATATAAATAGAAAGCCAATTACATAGAAACACCTCTGATAACTAGCTTCCTATAAATAGACGAACTGTTGGAAAAATATTCAATCCAATAAAAATTGTATATGTTCATTACCTTTAAGCACAAGGAATTAATGAATACAATCATGCTATATTAAAAAGAAATCTCAATTATTAAGATGGGCTAGAAAATATTCTCTCGCATGTTCTATTAATATTAGAGATGATATATAAATGTCTACCTTCCAAATGATTTAATATAGGGTGTTTGGGCAATTTGTTTGGAAATGTGTGAGAAAATGTAGGATGTTCAAACTTCAATGATATTTATGCAACTAAACTTTCTAGGCTTGTGCACTTTCCAGTACATCTATGATAGATATACGCTAGATATAGGTGAAATATGGGGAAAAGAGACTTCACTATATTAAAACATGCAAACTAGGAATCATTTACAATCCTACATTAATTGGAGAATAATTGACTAGGCCCAATTTCAGTCCCTTAAGAGAGCTGGGAACTAATGATTAATTGTTGTATTTTTCATTGATATGATTTGATATGAAATGATGCAAGAACTAGGTAAAATACTAATAAATCGATAAGATTCATCATTAATAAAAAGATATAGAACAAAAAGTCAACTCAGAAGCATAAATTAAGAAATGAGATATAGAGAGGAACCTATTGCTGAAATCTAGTGATAAAATTGCTAGTCAAGTGTGCTAGGAGCCCTAGACCTAAAGGTGTTTCTATTAGCTAAAACATAAAATTATCAATTAGGATGCCCTAGAAATAACTCCCTCCAAAATTCAGCCAAAAAAATTTTGTCACATGTGGAAATTAGCAAAGTCTAGGGATTTTTGTTTATTCAAAATTTGGAACTAAATGTCTCAGCTTGCTCTTTGCAATTGTGCAAATATTGGTTTTTGAATTTGTAACCTGCATGCATAAAATATGGGAAGTGTTGTGTTTTACAAGATTTTTTCTAAGTCAAACCCTGGGTTTGAATTAATATCCACTACACCTACAATGATTAGAAAAGAGAGTTAACCCTTGGTATGATGGAGGATAAAAACATTAAGGATATGTTAAATTGATAAATAATACCTTTTCTATGAATTTAATTACCTTGAAGCCTCAAGAATGGTTGATGTTTCTTGACAGGAGTTAACTCATTACTTCATTCATGAAAGTAGACATAAACTTGAACATGATTCCTAAGTTGAATGCTTGAGTGCAGATCTCTCTTCTAATAGTTTGAAGATGCCTTATTTATTTTCTTAACTAGTATTTGCTTGATGTGATGGATTATGAGATTTTTAAATAAGGGTGGGAGTTGTATTTATACACAAATTACATATTTTGTGTTGAAAATATGAAGATTGATGTAATGCCTGCCTTGAAACACTAGAAAAATAAGCTAGATTCTATTTACAAAAGTGGAAGAGATTTGTTATTCCAATTTACAAATTAATGAAGGTACATTCACATGATTAAACATGATTAAATATGTATATTGCTAAATTTTAAGTGAAACATAAGTTAATCCTAACAAGCCTTGTACTCTAGGGCAACTAAATGTCATTAATAACATAATAGTCAATGCAACTAGGTTAAAATGATATCATTATTGAATTCAATTACCACCACTATCCTAAGTGTCATTTCCAATAAAAGAAGCATAATCAATTCATTATTAAATTTATCCATAAATGATAATAAACTATATCTATGTTAACATGAAAAATACATACCACGGTCATATAATAATACATCATGATATCAATAACATATAATAATGCCAAAGTAGAGGATGCTAATGTCTACCAATGCATACTGCACACCAAGGTAGTAATTCCTTAAATGCTTACAAAAATTCATTTATAGTTTTCCCAAAACCAAGATATTAGGTTAATCATTAATCCTCCTCATTCCCTAACATGAAGTTGAGTTATCAAGTACCATGCATACCAGGCCCTACTCTATGTTACAAACATTAATTCACCAGCTAATACCCATCATTTATAATCTATTCACTTAGGATATGATACCACACAACTTCATCATAAAAGGTGCATTAACTCAATATACTATTTCATTTAATCCCATTTCTTTTAATTCCTATGATAACAACTTAATATGATACAAATCAGATTCCTATCTTAATTCCAATATTTACAATTCATAAATCACTTCCTCATTAGGTTGTTATACCATCATCCAGACTTCATCATAAGACATCAAGGTATCCTTCACATAAGATTTGAATATCTGCCATAATACAAGGATCATATAGGACCTCAATACATGAAAACCATGAATATACATAATCTACAAGAAGAATATACTACAACATAAATGGACAAGGAACCACTAAGCACCACGAATAGCTCAACATGAAGACATCATAATGGTAGAAGGTATCAACCACCCAACTATGTGGAACCAAAAAGCCCACCCCCTAAGCTAGGAGATGACAATAGGGTCCTCTAGCACATAAACAAAGGATAAGCAATACATGGTTTAAACTAAATTTCCACCAGGTAAAGTCACAATCAGGACACACATAGATGGATCACATAAAAAGTATACACCAGAAGTTGTAGCATAGGAGTAGGACACTAGTGCTCACAAGGGGAGAGTGTCATTTCATAGCTTGATATGGGTTATTTTTGCAGGTCTCCATAGGCCTTGGCCCCCATGCTGGGTTATCCTTGTAGCCTCTATCGACCCCCGACCCCCATTCAATTCTTATGCAGTACCAACATACCTTTCAAGAGGAAAGGGTAGTTAATCATGCCATTCTAGGCCCTCCTACCTCATCTTGAGCCTAAACGAGCACTCAAGCCATAAGAAGGGCATACATTACCTTGTTTAATATGTTTATCTACCCAACCCCCTAGTTCATTATTAGGCTATCACTTATTAAGAAACTTTCCCAATGGGTTATCCTGGTAATCACTTTTGGATCTCGAACCCCATGGAGAGCCACTCCCCCTTATGAAACTAGGCTTACAAAAAAACACTCCAAGACAAAAAGTGTGAAACATCAACCAATGATACATCCAAACTAATCCAAAATTAACTATGCCAATCTCTAGCAATTTACCACATATCCACCCATCACAAGAAGGGCACACCAAGGATCATAAAAATAACAAATCATAAACCATCATTCACTTAAAGAACCACAGTTGGGAAGGTGACATAGGCTAACAAATGAGTGTGATCACATGAGAAAACACAAATAATCATTGCACACTAATGAATATTTGTAATACTAATTTTCATAAAGTAATTAAAATCATTAAATATAATATTAAAAATTATATGCAAATATCTTGAATTAATTTTTTTCCCAAGTAAAACCGAACAAAAATACACCACAAAACAATCATGTTAATAAAATCAATAATTGATTTGATTAATTACTATCAACTCATTTACTTAAAATTAACTAAATGGTTTGTTACATAACTAAATAGTTAATTACTAGCATTTATAATAAAACCATTATAAAGAAGATTCTTGGGATAACGCATGGGTGATCTCAAAATTATTAGCACCCAAAACCCATTAAGAAGTATACAAAAAACCCCTAATAAATATATATCAATATAATATAAAATCTCAAATGCAATAATAGAGCAAATAAAATAATTCCCAACTTTAAAATCAATACCTGAAACCATACTATCTAAAATTATAACAGACAAAATTAGAACTACTTTAATTAAATATGCCTCAAACCCAAAATTCACATACCATACACAACGATGAAATCACATATAGTCCATTCCCAAAAATAGAATAGTGATTGGCAGAGCAATGAAACCAACATGCAGGAAAAATAAGAATCTATGAAGGGAAAACAAGTCATAAAATTATTTGCAGGGAAAATAGATTTTTTGCAAAGTGATTAATTTATTATAGGCTGATTTAAATAATGCAGAGCAATAAAATTCAATAGGGGAAGTAAATTAAAAACATGGCAAATAAATCATGTTGAGCGGTTAAAAGATTTTATTGCTAGGCGATTAAAATAAAGGCAGTCAAATAGTTTTTAAATAGCGGGCGTGGGTATTCACCCCCACGCCTTGGGTGTGGATCCCAACCTAGCCCACGTGAGAGGGCCACCATTTTCATGGAACAGGAAATGAGCATTCCTTGGATATTAGAGGCTATGTGGATTTAGATTGGGCTAGTGATGTTGATAGAAGAAGATCCACCAGTGCATATGTGTTTACATTATTTGGTGGTGCAATCAATTGGATGAGCAAGTGACAGGCTATGGTCGCTTTGTCCACTACAGAGGTAGAGTATATGGCAGCTACTCATGCCTGCAAGGAATCCATTTGGCTCTAGAGATTGTGTTCAGATATAGAGTTTAAACAGGGTGCAATGACAATTTATAGTGACAGTTAGAGTGCAATCTGCCTAGCAAAGAACCCGACTTTTCATGCCAGGACCAAACACATTGATATACAATATCATTTTGTGAGAGATATGGTTCAGGATGGCAGGGTGAAGCTAGAGAAGGTAGGAACTTTGGTGAATGTTGTTGATTCATTAACTAAGCCCATGAGCACAGAGAAGTTCAGATAGTGTTCGGAGTCTATGGGCCTCTTGGCCCTTGACTATTGAGTCCATGGTAATATGGATCCCCTCACTCTTTCAAGGTATTCAACAAGTGGGAGAATGTTGAGATACATGTGTCTCAACCTTGCAATTTTCAATAAATAGTTCCAAATATAGTTGGGAGGTTTCCCATGTGTCGGTGCCTTGGAAAAAGGTATATGAGTTGTCAAAAGATTCCTTGTCCATAGTATAATATAGGAGGGCCATTTTTAGAGATTATATGACACATTTTATGTTAGTTATGAGGGTCAAAAATAGGGGATAAGAGTTTGGACATGAGTAACTATTTTTAACCTGGTTTTCTTATCTTGGAAAAACAAATGTCAAGGGTGGGCAAGACGTGTCATGTAGGTTTTTCCCATGGTATTGTAAAACCACAAATGGTTTCCAGGTTGTAAAATTCCTATATAATGAGGGCTTGGGGAGGAGTTTGTATGATGGAGTTTGGTTTGCAAGGCTGGGTGCTAGAAGGATGCTAGTGAAGTCTCTTCGAGCTTGAGTTGAGGTGATGCTCTTGTAAGAACTTCCATTGCAAGTGTATTGTAATCTCTTGTTGATTTGTTAATATATTATGCAGGTTTTAGAGTGTGGGTTTTTTCACCCATAGGGGTTTTGCCCACGATAATCACTGTGTTATGTGTTTATTGTTTTATTTCTACTCTATGTGCTTCGTGTGATCTCTGTAATAGCTAAGTTGAAATTTGCATAATTGTCCTCTCAAGATTAGCGTAGGAAGCATTTCCGCACACCTTTGCTTCCTTACATGTTGGTCATGCCATTTGTAAATTTTTAATATAGGGGATGCATACTAGTAGTCGTTATATAGCTAACTTCGCACACCCACAAATTCTAAATAGTACATCGAAATTTGAAGACTTTCTTTTTGGTTGTCTTTGCATGGGACTTAAGTGCTTATAGCTATTGTTTTGGCTTCTAGGTAGTAGTGATGGACACTGTAGGAGCTCTTATGCTCGCAAGAGTTAAAAGTACACATTTCAAAGTGTCACCTAATACCTTAAAGATGCCCCAATAACCATGCACATATTATTGCCAATACTTATGCACAAATGCCTTAATAGTCGTGTGCTATTGATACCAATAAAAATGCACAAGTACACCAAGTATGATCCAAAAGTGCAAAAAAAAAACAACTATTATTACATATAAAATTTATTAATAGATTTTTCATTTTTTTTTTTTTTTCATTTTCCTAAAATTAATAATTGAAAGTTCGATATGAAAAAAATCAACAGTTATTGAAACATTTTCTATTATGATTATAGGCTGCAAGCTTTATGCTTATATGACAATCTTGGAACTGTAATCTTTGCTTACAATTTTTAATAAAAAACAAAAACTTCAACTCAAAAATGTCAGGCGGCAGTGTGAAACAATTCCTAGTTTTTCTTTTTTAAAACAGTCTACATCATTATCCGCCGATATACTCAAAACTAAAAAGTTGTGTTGCCCGGATGTCTGTGTACTCAAAATTACCATTCTGTCGCCACCACACTTTATCTTATTATCCGCCAATGAACTCTCTCTGATTCCCGAAGATAACGCCGCATACTCTGGCCTGTTCTTATTTCCTTTTAAGTATTTTCCTATTTACTGTAGTACATGTGTTTCGGCCTTTATTTTGGGTATCATGTGAGAAACGCAGGAATTCTCAAAGTTCAGTGAACTTCTCACCGACAGTAGTAGGCGGACAACGCGTTAAAATGCGGCGCAACTCGGCCAACAGAGACAACGTGGGCGGAGAACGCGTCAAAATGAGGCGGCGCTGGGAAACGTGGTGCCTGAAGAAAGCTGGCCGGTCACATGTTTTTGTAAACAAGGGAATTCTTGAAATCATTCAATTGCATTCGTCTCATTTCTCAAGTTATCTCCTCCTCCTTAGAGCATGGGATGCCTATGTTTTGGGCAGCCGTGGTGATGGACAATGGCATTGCGAAGGAGGAGTAGAAGAAATCGCAGGCCTCTGCAGTTGTGAGTACCCTGCCAATGGCGGTGGACATGGGGGTTTGTTACTTGATCCATATATACCATATTCTAGCCTAGCCTTTTAGTTTTCCTGTTGAATTTAGGTTGATCCATTAGAGCAATGCGTTTTTCTTAGTTTCTTCGAGGCTATATTTTCCTTCTCCAAAGTAACCAACAGGGTCTTTACCCTGTGTATTTAAGATTGTGTCTTATAGGCAAGATCCTTTTCCTCGTAAGTCTGTAAAAGCTTTAACTCACTTATGAAATATAGTGACCTGTTTGAAACACACAATGTATGACTGATTGTAGAGTTTTTTGCTTTTCTTTTTCAGATCGCAGTCTTTGTATACAGTGTATATATGGCATAAACTGCTTGTAATTTTTGCAGTGTTCTATCTGGAGATAAGAAGATAAATATGGGGCTAGTCCAGTGGATGTGAAATATAATCCGCCATATTGCAGTTGCAGAACAGACGATGGAAAGTACGAAACGCCCATTTCATCCACTTGCAGGATGTGAAGACAATTTCTTTGGAAGAAACATTTGCAAGAGGTATTTATTGATGGACCGGTCAAATTCATGAAATGAGATTTCTACAATTCATAGATTATCTGTAAAAGCTTTTGGAAACAATTGTGTGAGTTTGGATCAATATTTTGGATTACATTCCGTAATCCATCATCAGAATGAATGAGAAGACACAATCATTTCCAGAAGCTTTTACAGAAGACCTGTCAAATCTTAAATAATATCAAAGAGCTTAATATTAATCCATATTGTCTTACTGTTTTGTGATGTTTTCAAAGATTATTAAGGATGGATGCAATGGAATAGTTTTTTCTATAGTACACCCAAGAAAAACCCTGCTGTGTATCAGAAGGGTATATAAAGTTAAAACATTAATATTTAGATTATATGCTTCAGTTCTAAGAGAGGCAGAGTATCTGCTTCCCTTGAGGTAGTGGCGTTGATTTGGGTGTGGGTGGTCTTATGTGTTTTAAGCTATTGACTGATACTAAGAAATGGTATCTATATTTGTAATAAACTATATAATGGTTTTGAATCTTCAACTGTTAACAAAATGTATTTTTTTCTAGTTCACGCTGTTGTTTAGTCAGTTCTGATTCTCACTTTGAAAATCTCTCTGGAATACTAAAAACTAGAGAAAACTAAAGCCCTGTGTTACTAATTTTTATATGTTTTTTCTCTTCTAAAATTGTATATATATGTAATACTGTTATATATACATATGTGAATCTAAACTTGCTTAAATTTCCCTGATGGTCTAAGCTCAATATTACTTGAAAGACCATAGAAACAATTTAAATCCACTGCCCAATATTATGCGATCAGCGTAGGAAAATTAAAGAATAACTATATTGATTATGCATTAGAAATGATGACTGGTCTTGCATTGATTATGTACCTTTAGGATATGCCCTGCTTTTTGTTTAAACGAATGAAATTTTATTTGAACTTTAAAAGACCCTTTTTCAATTTAAGTATCCTTTTGAAAAGTAGCAACAGCTTAACTGCTTCTGATAGAAAAGCTTTTTAATTTTTAGAGAAATAATACGGATCCTAAAGTGGGGTAGTCTTTGGATAAGGTCGGTTGGCCGCAGGTGGTGTAGATAGTTGGTCTTCACGTTGATGTGTACAGTTGGCGATCCTTCGTTAAGGATTAACCTTACCATTCTCCACCTTAATGCTGGATGTAATAACTCCTAATAAGTGGCATATCCTCGCAAAAGAAAATTGGATGCCATCAATGTGATGCTCCTTAGCTACCTACAGTATGTATCAATCTGTTGCAGCCATTTTTGAGCTGGGTTGTGTTTGGGCTGCTAATATTGGGCATTTTATAGTCATTGTTTAGGTTTTTTTGAGCTATGTAATGAAGATTTTGCTTCATATTGGAAGGGGTCTGACTTTTATCTAGTATTTCTATTCATTTGCTTGTCTTAAGGTTGTATAGGATTATAAATTTCACCAATCTAGTTTATTTTGAGCAACATTTTGATGTTTTTTGAGGATTTCCTACAACTATCCATGAATAGCTATAGATCTTTAGACTACTCTCTTTTGCCACACTTCTTGATATGAATATAATACAAACTTAGTAAGTGAAATAACATTATAAGTTAGTTCAAGCCTTGTAATGGCAGCTTGTGCATTTCAAATAGATTTTGTCAATGTGTTGATGGATTATGAAGCATGTTTTGTATTTGATGCTACATCTTTTGTGTATCATATCTAGTTATCCCTTTTTTATTCAATCGATTGATCATTATGGTAAACTGAGACTTTCTACCCAATGAAGAGGCACCAATCTTGAAAATACTTGGCCAATCTTACTCTTTAAAAAATCAAAATCTTTAATCAATGGATTGTAAGTAGGTTTCTATACACTTAACAGTTTAACGTATAATTAGAGAAATATTTGACGTAACCTATAAACGATTCGTTTCTAGTGAACCATGTTAGTATATATTTATTATCTACATAAGAGCTAATCATAGTGAGCAGTTTTGATTTCGTCACAATTAATGAAATAAAAATTTGAACTAAAATATCACTTTGATTTGTATAAGGTAACCTATAAAAGATTCATTTCTAGTGAACCATGTTAGTATCATATACATAAGAGGTCATAATAGTACACAATTTTGATTTAGTCACAACTAATGAAGTAAAAATTTCAACTAAAAATCACTACGGTTTATATATTATATGTTGAACTTCTGGGTATGCAAAACCCTTGTTCAAGTTAAATTAGATAGTAATATCCCATCGAGTTTGAGATAAGCCCAAATTGCAAGATAGTTTATCCAGTCTTCTAAATTGACCTTCAACCTTCCATAATCTGTGAATGAACTTTTTTTTTCTTTCATTATGACAGCCTCTAGCTTTAAAAATGAAATGATATTCTATGATTTTGGACAAGTGAGTGTGGGATCGAACACAAGCCACCTCACCACAATATATAGTTAAGCGTTCCATCATACCCCTTTAAGAATCTCTCTATATTCTATATGCCGTACTATTAATCAACCAAATTGACATTGAAGAACGAATGTTCTGCTATACATAAAGACTTTTCAAATGCTTACTCAATTATATAAATAGACTCTTCCTTATAATTTCCTTGCTATAAATAGATGAAGGGTTGGATAAATCTTCAATCCAATAAAATTTGAACCAACAAAGAAAGTTTTGATCCGTTAATTAAAGACCTCTCACAAGCCATTAATTAATACAATCACCATATGGAAAGAACTTTAAATTATAAAGATGGACAACGAAAATATTCTCCCGCCATGTTCTACCAATTAAGATGGAGATAAAGGGTAAATAAACGCCTATCTTCTAAATGATTCAGTACAGGGCGTTTGTGCCATTACGTGTGAGAATGGGCAGCAATGTTCAAAGTTCAGAATATCTTTTTGGACATAAAATTTCTTGGTCTGATGCATTTTCGATTACAGGTACGACACTGGTGGTATGTGCTGGGTATGGGGACGAAACATACATGTATAGTTTGTGGGTCGAGAAGGTGACAAAATGCATTTAGTCAATTGAGAGTACGTGAGTAGAGAATGTGACAGATGCGACACAACTTTGTAAACGTAGAGTACGAGGGCGGAGAATGCGACAAAAGCTGTGTCTGCAAAGGGTAGTTTTACTTTTTCTAACAAGGGATTCTTAAAAACATTCAATTGAATTCATTTCGTTTCTCACGTACGTACTAACCCGTTCGCACCGTACGTTGGCTGCCTCATACCTACTGAATTGTCCCGTACGGTAGTTGCCAAATGCTGACCCGTACGGTGTTTCCAATGGCGTATGGTGTGAATGGCCTATGATGACCGCGGTGTACGGTAGTTGCCTAATGCTGACCCGTACGGTGTTTCCAATGGTGTACGGTGTGAATGGTCTATGATTACTGCGGTGTTGTATCAATCGTATGGTGGTGTTCGTACATAGTTTGATGACTCCCTGATCGACAAGTGACAAGGCTGAGTTAGTTGACTGTTTGTGAAGTAACGGTTGCAGTATCAGTTTCCATAACGAATAACAAATTGCAGGTGTATAAATTGCTGTAGGATTCATTCGGAATGTGTGATAGAAATCCGGGTTGATTGTAGCACAATTTGAACATGTGCAAAAAGTCCACTATCAATTGTATGTAATATTTTTTACTATAATACAAAGGAGATGCTCGACTTTTTGGTGTGTGATTTTTTTCCCGAAAGGGTTTCCCACGGTAAAAATCTCTATGTTTATGTGTATGGTCTTTATAGGTGCTCTATTCTTCTGCTTATGTCATCTTAAGATTATGCAATTTAGGAAGTAGAAAAATATTGCTGCTTACATCCTCTCCAAATTGGCATTAACAAAGCGTTTCCGCACCGTTAGCTTTCCTTACAAGTGGTATCAGAGCCTGGCCAATTGTTCTTATCCTTGTTGGGTAGGGTTGGTTTTTTGTGTCAATTTGTTTTCAGTGGGAGTTTCCAAAGTGTTCATCCGTTGTGTCTGAAAATTGAGATGGTTGGCACGTCAGGGAGAATAGACATTGAAAAGTTTAATGGCACAAACTTTGAGTTGTGAAAACTTAAAGTTGAAGATATGTTGGTTGATCAAGATCTGTAGATCGCTGTGTCTGGCAACAAGCCTCCAGGCATGAAGCAGAAAGATTGGGATATACCAGATCGAAAGGCCAGAGGACTAATAAAATTGAGCCTTGCAGATTTTGTTTTGTTGAGTGTCCATGAAGAGAAAACCACACATTATTTGTGGAAGAAGTTGGGAGACATTTATCAGGGCAAATCCTTGGTAAACAAGCTCTTCTTGAGAAAGAAGTTGTACTCTCTGAAGATGGACGAAGGAACGTCTATGGCAGATCATCTAAACGCATTCAACATGGTGATTGCATAGTTGACATTTGTTAGTGTGTCCATTAGTGAAGAGGAGCGTTGTATGTGATTGCTGAGTTCTTTGCCTGATCATGGGATCACCTTGTGATGGCCATCAGAAGTACTAATACCAAATTTTAAATGGATGAAGTAGTTGTTGCACTTCTGTCAGAAGAGATGCGAAGGAAATCCTCTGAGGTGGCTAAAGAGGCTCTCATTGTGCGAGGCAGATCTAAAGACAAAAGCAAGAAGAAGGACACGAAGTCAAAGTCACAAGAAAGATCCGCTACTCCTGGAAAGAAGTCCAAGGAAAAGTGTTGGAACTATGGGCAGAAAGTCATATCCGAAAGGATTGCAAAGAGGAGAAAAAGAAGAAGAAGAAATGTACTTCTGACACTGTATCTTCTGAGAGTGACATTGATGCCTTTGTAGCAGCCTTGGTAGTGCCTGCATCCGATGATGTATGGCTGGTCGATTTGGGAGCATCATTCCATATGACATCTCATAAAGAGTGGTTCTTAAAGTATGAACCATACAATGGTGGAAAGGTATTTTTGGCAAGTGATTCCACACTGGAGATCATTGGAAGAGGAAGAGTCAGAATCCAGTTCCCTGATGGCAGAGTAAAGGGAATTGATAGTGTACTTCATACACCTGGTCTGGCTTGGAACTTACTCTCTGTCAGCAAACTGAATGATGTTGGAGTTCAGGTAACATTTGTGCATGATGGTTGTAAGATGACTAGGGGTTCTATTATTTTAGCTAAGGGTGAATGCATTGGAACACTGTATAGGTCAGATGCCAAACCCATGTGTTGTAACAGTGTCTTTAAAAAGTCCGATCAAGCTACTATGGCAACACATGATGTGAATTCTATGGAAGTTAAACTTCCAATAGAGAAAATAATGCTATGGAATTATAGGCTTGGCCGTATTGGCGAGAAATGTTTAAGAACCTTGAAGAATAAAAACTTGGTTGAGGGGCTGATTAACTGTAATCTTGAGTTCGATTTAGATGCGAATATTGCATAAATGGAAAGCAAAGTCGTGTTCAGTTTTATTCTAGTTCTCAAAAGTCTTCTAGTTTGCTGGACTATGTTCACTCTGATGTATTTGGTCATGTGCATGTTCCTTCTTTGTCTAACTCAAGATATTATGTGTCGTTTATAGATGATTATTCAAGAAGAGCATTCATTTTTTTTATGAAGAGTAAATCAAAAGTGTTCAGTTGTTTTAAGGAATTTAAAACCCTTGTTGAAATTCAGACTAGGAGAAAGATTAAATGTTAAGAACAAATAACGGTGGTGAGTTTTGCAATGCAGATTTTCATAAATTTTGTGTAGATCATGGAATTAAGAGGCATAAGACTATGCCTTATACAACACAATAGAATGGAGTAGCTGAAAGGTTGAATCGATCTCTGATGGAGAGAGTGAGGAGCATGTTGAGAAATGCTGGTTTGGAGCAGAAGTTTTGGGCTGAAGTAGTGGCTACAACATGTTACTTACTGAACAATTCTCCTATTGCAGCACTAGTTGACAAAACACCTATGGAAGCATGGTGTGGGAAGAAGCCCTCATTGAGACATTTACACATCTTTGGTTGTGAGGTGTATGCTCATGTACCTGATGTGAGTAGGTCCAAGTTGGATAACAAAGCAATGAAATGCATCTTCATTGGTTACGACATTGGTGTGAAGGAATACAAATTGTGGAACCCTCTCACTGAAAAGGTGTTGTACAGTAGGAACGTTATCTTCCATGAGATGAAACCTGTGTCCACATATCGGTAGCCAGAGAAAAAGAAAAGAAGAAAAGAAGCAGTTGAAATCCCTTTTGCTTCTAAAAGGGAGATATTACAAACCCCGAATATGTATGAGACTAAGAACCCGATTATGCTTGAGGATGAGGAGAGCTCGAGTAGTTCTACAAGTTCAGAAGAACATGATCATGAACTTCATGTCAAACCTTGTGAAGCCTCACCACAGGAAGTAAGGAGATCCACATGGGAGAGGCAGCAACTTGGTAGGTACAACTATTCACCAAAAAGGTTTAATTACTCAATGTTGAATGTTAATTGTGCCTATGCTTTGCTTACTGATGTTGATGAGCCTAGGACTATGAAAGAAGCAATTAATATGCAAGATTCAGATTCTTGGTTGGAAGCCATGAAAGATGAAATGAAGTCATTGGAGAAAAATAGAACCTAGGATCGGGTACCCTTGCCTAAAGTTAGAAAGCCTATGGGATGTAAGTGGGTATTTAAGAAGAAGTATGGTCCAGATATCAGCATTGACAAGTACAAGGCAAGATTGGTTACAAAGGGGTATTCTCGAAAAGAAGGGATTGATTATGGAGAAATATTTTCTCCTATAGCTAATCTAACATCCATTAGGTTTTTGTTGTCACTTGGAGTGGCACATGACTTTTAAATTGAGAAGATGGATGTGAAGACAGCGTTTCTACATGGTGATCTTGAAGAGGAAATATATATGTCCCAGCCAGAGTATTTTGTAGAGAAAGGTAAAGAATATTTGGTTTGTAAGCTTAAGAAGTCTCTTTAGGGTTTGAAACAATCACCTAGAATGTGGTATCAGAAGTACAGTTCATATGTTTTATCTTTGGGTTTTATGAGGTCTAAATCAGATCATTGTGTGTACTATAAAATTAAAGATGGTCAGATACTTATTACTGCACTATATGTAGATGATATGTTGTTTATAGGCAATAATAAGAGAATGATCTCAGATTTAAAATCTGAGTTGTCCTTGAAATTTGAGATGAAAGATTTGGGGGCAGCTAAATTTATTCAAGGGATGGAAATCAGGAGAGATAGGGCTAGTATGAAACTTTGGCTTAGCCAGAGAAAATATATTACCAATATTCTTGAGCGGTTCAATATGACTGATTGCAAGCAGGAAGTAGTTCCAGTTTTGCAGGGAACAAATTTGTCAATGAATGATAGTCCAGAGTCTCCAGATGAGGTTGAAGACACGAAGTAGGTACCTTATGCAAGTGTTGTTGGAAGCCTCATGTACATAATGGTCAGTACCAGACCAGACATTGCCCAAGCCGTGGGAGTGTTGAGTCGATTTATGGAAAATTCGAGCAAGCTACATTGGGATGTCGTGAAAAGAGTGTTTAGATATTTGAAGTGTACGACACAATACGCATTTTGGTATCAGGGTAACTTAGCTAGATCAAGTAGATCGGTTAGCATTGAAGGTTATGTGTATGTTGATTAGGCAGGGGACGTTGACATAAGAAGATCCACCAGTGGATATGTGTTTATGGTGAATGGTGGTGCCATCAGTTGGATGAGAAAATGGTAGAGCGTAGCTGCATTATCTACAAATGAGGCAGAGTACATAGCATCTACTTGTGCATGTCAAGAAGTTGTTTGGCTTAAGTGCTTGTGTTTTGATGTTAGTTTTGATGCAAGGCAAATCAATATCTTATGTGATAGCCAAGGTGCAATTTATTTGGCGAAGAATCCTACTTACCATTCCAGAACAAAACACATTGATGTGCAATATCACTTTGTACGGGACATGATTCTAGATAGAAAGGTGAATCTAGAAAAGGTTGGCACTGAGGAGAATGTTGCAGATGCATTGACAAAGCCGGTAAGCACAATTAAGTTTAAATGGTGCGCAAGCTCCATGGGGCTTAAATCCATTGACTCTTATTAGTCTTGTTGAGTCCGCAGATATCAGCGCGTACCTCAGAAAGTGAGAGATTGTTGAAGTATGTATTGACCCATACATACCTTATGTTGGTTGCCTCGTACCTACTGAATTTACTTGTATGGTAGTTGCCAAATGCTGACCTGTACAGTGTGAATTGCCTACAATGATCGTGGTGTACGGTAGTTGCCCAATGTTGATCCATACAGTGTTTCCAATGGCATACGATGACCACAGTGTAGCATCCATCATATGGCGGTGTCCATACATAGTTTGATGACCGTTGGATGGACGAGTGACAAGGCTGAGTTAGTTGACCATTTGTGAAGTGACGGTTACAGTATCAGTTTCCCTCATGAATTGTAGGTGTATAAATTGCTGCAAGATTCATTTGGAATGTGTGATAGAAATTCGGGTTGATTGTAGCACAATCCGAGCCTGTGCAAAAAGTTCGTTGTGAATTGTATGTAATATTGTTTAATGTAATACAAAGGAGACGCTCAGCTTTTTGGTGTGTGGGTTTTTTCCCAAAAGGGTTTCCCATAGTAAAAATCTCTGTGTTTATGTGTATGGTCTTTATATGTGGTCTATTCTTCTTCTTAAGTCCTCTTAAGATTCTACAATTTAGGAAGTAGAAAGATATTGTTTGTTACATCCTCTGCAAATTGGCATTAGGAGAATATTTCTGCACCATTAGCTTTCCTTACAATGTTATCTCCTCTCACCTCTTCTCATGTTATATCCTTTCACATCAATCTTAGAGCATGGGATACTTACGTTTTTGACACCAGTGGTGATAGACAATGACATTGTGAAGGTGAAGAAAAACGAATGGCAAGCCATTATAGTTGCAAACTTGCGAGTATCATGGAAATGTCTATGGAAATGGGGGTTTGTTACATGTTCAGTAGATACATATCTTAGCCTTTTAGTTTTTCAATTTAATTTAGGTTAATCAACTAGAACAATTATTTTTTATTGATTTCTTCAGGGCTATGTTTTCCTTCATCCAAGTAATTAATTGGGATCCTTACTTTGTCTTTTATAGATAAAATCCTCTTCCATGCAAGTCGGTCAAAATTTTAATTAACTTGTCAAATAGTAACCTATTTTAAATACACAATATATGAGTGTAGAGTAGTGTTTGTTTCTTTCCTTTTTTATATCATACATTTTGTAGATAGTGTATGTATGGTGTAAATTGTCATTTTTTGAACTTGTGAATAATCAAAATATGAATCTAAACAAAATGGAAACAATGCAATACAAGATTGGGGAGGCTAAAGGGAATCCTTGGCTGCTGGGTGTGGGGAAGTGTTGAGAAATGACTATGGTGGGTTTCTTTCAACTGTGGTGCTCCCCTTGGGAAGATAGACTAATCACCTTGTTGAAGTTGTTGCTACCTACCATGGGTTGTGTTTGGCTAGACAAATGAATTGCTCTCATGTGTGCATCAAAGGGGACTATAATAGCATTATCCAATGCCTTAAGGGATCCCAAAAATCTTCTTGGTCTATTCAAAATTGGATTAATGACTCTTTGGATATTATTAATTCATTGCAAGAATGTAAGATATCTCATGTGTATTGAGAAAGGAACTCGATAGCTGAGTTATTTTGCCAACATAGGGGTGAATAATGATACACTAATGCAACAAAAAGGGGATCATCTATCGGGGAATATCTCAATAATGATAGTCTATAAAGGGATACACACATGGAACCCAGGTATTATGATGTCTAGGATTTAATATTGGGGGTGTCGTGTGATTATCTAGCAAGCTTTATGGATATTTCCTTCCCTATTTATTGTTCTCATTGTACTGGGAGCTAGCTACAATTACGGTGGTGAAGCTAGTTTTCTATGTAGAGAAGGTGAGATGGGTGGTGATATGAAAAGGTTGGAGCCCATTAATTGAGGATCCTAAGTAGGGGAGGGGTTATGCCTTACCTAGAAAGGCTTCATGGGTCTAATTCAAAGATCACCATTTATTGTGTTGCAAAAAATTGGAAGAATGGGAATGTAACTATGTCAAGCCAGAAATGTGATATTACAAAGGACCTAATTGTGTAGGTTATGGGGCTCCCGATAGATGGTAACAAGTTTTTTGGAAGCTGAAAGGATTCTGAATTGGTTGTGGATAATTTTCTGAAGAAGAAAGAAGGAAGCAGATTGATTAAAATGCAGAAAAGTGGCTATGTGATGAAGTCTATGAAGAAGATTTGGGTGGTTCTCTTGGAAGTTTTGATGCAATAGTTCTCTTTGGAAGGGTGCTTCATAAAAGTGTACTGGCATCATTTTATCATGCTCAATCATTTTTTCTACAAGGTCTAAATTTCTTTCCCCTTCTATCATTTATCTTCTCTAACTTCTAGCATTAAGAAGCATAAAAAGAACCCTAGGAACCTAGTTCTACTTGAGGGGTTTATTTTATTCATTGTGGAATATTGGAAATCCCTTCCTTTCCCCTCAAAGAGAAACTTTAGCATTTCCCCTATTTCATCAAGAGGTGATGAGGATATTAGGAATGGGGATTGTGATAGAGAGTACTTCGAAGAGAATAATTGGAGCACTAATGTGGATTTAGAGCCAATTTATTTAGAAAGAGAGAATAAAATCCTTGGGGTTGGTAAGTAGAAAATCCCTACAATTAAAAGAGCTTCTCCTATTTTGTTTCCTTCTAATGATGCCCCAAAGGAATTTTTGCATAGGTTAGAGCTTGAGATTTTGATGTTGGAATTGGAGAATGAAGGAAGACAAGCATTTCCTTGTGAGTTACTTAAAGATTGTCCCCTTCTTAATTCTAATCAGAAAAGCCCCCCAGATTTGATGGGCATTGTCAAGAATTTGGTTGTGGATGATTTTAGATTGAACAAATGTATTTTTGATGAAATTAACTAGATGGGTATTAAATTACAAGCTATTCAATGCAATATGGATAGTACGTAGAATTAGGATGTTTCTTGGGATGAAATGAGGGTAGAATCTGGTTGCATCTCTTTAAAAAGTTGTTAAGGATTTAGAGATCATGAAACTGATTATGAGGGTGGAATTGTGGGATTAGAATCCATGATGAAAAGTATAAATGACAGGCTTGTCATTTTGGTTTTTTTAAACAAGAAGGTTATTAAAGATACCATGGAGAATATTAGGAGCATGGTGGAAAGTATGAGAAGATGCATCAGAACTAGGATGAAGTTTTTGATATTGAGGTAGTGGTAAAAGGAAAATAGGTGACTATAGAGGATAACAAAGGGTCGTGTATGAGGGATCATGGAAATTTAAAGAGGACTATTGTTCACTTTGCTCAGGACTTACAGGACCTCAAGGAGGTCTTTAAAACTTTCCAGATGAAATCTAAACCTATTGAGGATTTAAGAAATCTTATTTAGGTATGTTTTTCTATTCTATCTTCTAGATCGTGCCTAGTTTTTTCAGAATTGGTTGGCTGTCGATTTCTTGATGCTTTGTTATAGACAATATTTTGTATAGAGGGTTTTAGGTACCTTCAAAACCTATTTGATCCTTAATAAAAAATAGTGCAATACAAGATCCAAATTCACACTCAATAATCATTTAATAAATCTTGAGATCTGTGCAAAAAATCATATGATAAAAAATAATACCCTATCAAAGATCTTAAACGCCCTCACTATTTCTTTGCTATTTGAATGCTTGATGATGATTTACTCTAATAATTTGTAGCATAAATTTTATATCATCATGATGATACAAAGGTTTGATGCTTGATAGATGTTTGATAATGATAGTGATAGGATATGAAAATGCTCTTGATAATAATGATATCTCTAGGATAGATTGATCATGATATGCTCTAGGGATAAATGAGTAAATGAGGGTCTTATTTATATGCACCAGTTAACATTGGATTGATGGTGGAGATTAATTTGAAATATCAATGGATGAGAAAAAATGAGACAGACCAAGAGCTATAATGAGCATGTGGATTGATGAGGTAGAAGGATAAAGAGATGTATAATGCTGAGAGGAAATGATTAATCATTTTTTTTATTTATGTAAGGTGAGAAATTAAGTAGATTAAATAAATTTCAAATAATTTTAGATGAAGTGTTATATAGTTGAATATTTTTAGAAAATAATTTAATTAATAAAGAAGGGGAATATTTATTTAATTACTAGGGTAAATGTTAGCTTCATTAAATAATTTACAATTTATTTAATTAATAAAAATAGAAGAACTGATGAGAAGCCGATGAAATAACGAGATGAAAATGTATTAGTCTTTTTTAGATGTCTACATTTTGCATTGCTTTGAGACAATATTTTTTATGCAATTTTTCAAGGAAGAATGATACTAATGATATACCCAATGATAGGATAAAATAATGATAGAAGTATGGAAGGATGAACACTCAAGATATTAGCTAGAAAATAAATTTTAAATCTCAACATGAAGGATAAACTAGGTCAAAGGATAGGATATGTGATTATGTGTATAAGAGATGTATAAATGCAACTAGAGGCGGTAAAGAAAACTGTACCATTGATCAAATATCAAGTGAAACATATAAATATGTGATGATAGGACACTTGTTAAGAGTGGAAAAACTCTCCTTGCCTTTGGGCTCACCTATAATGTATGAGGGTTTTCATAGAGGTAATCTTTAATGAGATTAAATAGAAAAAAAAATATATTACATAATTAAAAAAAACTACTATTATCTTGATGTATGCTTTGACCCTAAATATTTTGATTGGGTAAAAGACTAACCTTATTCTATAAGAGAGCTATTAATATAATATCGATATGTAGGAAATAGCTCACCAAGATAGAAGCTACCAAGGTTCATTGAAGATGTTTCCATTTTTTCGTGTGTAACAGATATTATACTTAGCTAGTTCATCACCTAGGTACTATTTTCACTTGCTACTTAGTTTACTTAGGGTATATATAAGATAGTTATCACTTTTATGCATGATATAGATCATTATATACCAACTCCTACATGTCATTAGAACTCGTTGGGTTTCTTCTCATTAGCCATAATTGAGAGATCTAGGTTGCAAATCTTGGTTGGTCTTAAAAAGTTGAGATTTCTATTCTCTTTCAACAATGTTTCTGATTAAGGTAAAAGAAGGTTTTGAAGCAACTCGAAACCCTTTACAAACAGATTTTGAATGGATTTGGAACCCTCATCTAGAAAGTTGTCAAAACAAAAGGAACATGAAAGCTCTTGACAACCATAAACTAAAAGCCTTATACATGGGTTCTAAAACTAGGCTCCCACAACATAAAACTATAGCCATCAACCAGCCTAAGACCAGTCCCCACAATAAAAAGGGTAATACAAGCACCCTCGGCCAACTCGGGGTTCTTCTAGCTCCCAACCAAGCCCTTACCTAACCAAAATCAATAACTGGCCAAACTGAGCCCTTTAAAACTAATAGCATCCCACCAGCCCGTGGGTTTTACAAGGCTCCCACAACCTGAACAAGGAACCAAAAATATAAGCATTAAGAAAATATGAGAAATAGGGGGGTTTTGAAAGGATCCCTTAACTTTCGAGTTGGATTTTACTGTGGCCCCCAAAACCAACAGGAAGAAGCTAGCAACCACACAATATCTGATCAATGTCCACCTTCTAGAAAAGCACCTCTCCACCTCAATAGGAGCTGAAAAGATGGAGACAATCAATAAATAGCACCAAGCTTCAAACAACAAAATAGAGTCCAACACCCAAGGAAAAAACCCACAATTCTTAGCTAGACCAATAGGTTTTGATAAGGCTCCCAAAACCTTAATATGAAGAAGAGGCCTCATCTAGATAAAATCCAAGAAGATGATCTCCCCCAATATCTCCACCTCTATAGGAGAAACGGGACAAAGCCCTAGCAAAAAGGAAAGAGAAATCAACACACACCCTGTTAGGTCCCAGAGACAACTGAGAGGGTTGAATCACTTGTCCAATAAATTTAACCAAAACTTAATGCTTAATACCGATAAACCAAACTTTATACCGGTAGATAGTTTTAACAGTTAATTGCAATATCAGTAAAGATTAATGCATGAAACAGAAAGACAATAACACCCACAACACATAACACAAATGTTTGTATGTGGACACCCTGTAAGGGGAAAAACCATGGTGGGAAGCATTACCCACAATAAAATGATACTACTACAGATATTATGTGTTTACAATATGGATTTTGCACATGCAGAAAGGCTAGCTTCCTAGAGCTCACTGCTCTATCACAAAATGAGAGTCACACTGACTACAATTGGATGGTTAAATCCAATGATAATGTATTGCACAAAATAACATCTTCATATGCTGGATTCAGTACCACTTAAGTTTTGATTGCCTTCACAAAATCCTTCCTTCAACCTTCAAATGATGTCTGTGTGTATAACTCTGCTTATTTTCGCATATACCTTATTGCAATCCTTTTCGCATACACAATCTCTCCTATGTCTGATCTTCAAAATAAGATCATACATATATACCATAACCTAAGACCAATTGAATAGGTCAGCTCACTAAAAGATATTACAATAAAATCAATTACAAACAAATCAATATCCGATGCGTGATGTCGGCTCAATACATTTACAATAATAATAAATCATTTCCATAACATGTCATGCTGATCTGGAATAGATAAGTCTGTCGGTGCTTATCCTGGACCTATTTTCTGGTAACAACTAATATGAAAACCCAAATAAACAGTTAATCAAATTGCCAAAACCAAGTGATTGAATAAATTCTTCGACATAATCAAGTAGTTTCCAAGTCACTCCAAGTTCTGATGAACAATAAAATATGTCGATGAACCAAATACCAGTGACTTGCATAAATCTTTGTTTTGTCGGTGAACATAACCAAAATCTCCAAGTGCTAGTAAGTGTTGACAAGTGTTGACATCAATGAGAAAACCATATCAACATATCCAAAAGACCAACAATCTCCCCCTTTGGCATTGATGGCAACACAAGATGCAAAAACCATCAAAGTGCCAAAGCAGAAATGCCAAAAACCAAAAATCAACAATCTCCCAAAGAGATCATAACTAGAAATAAAAAATACATAATATCTCTCCCCAATGGATAAAGTCTCTCCCCCTAGGAATAATATGTGTTATCCATGTGTTTTTCCATATCAATCTCTCCCCCTTTGACATCAAATGCCAAAGCAATACAAAACCAAATATAATTAGTTCAAAGAACTTTACAAAATACCAACTCATTCAATATAACAACTACTCCCCCTGAGAAGTAGCTCTCCTCATCAAAGTCAGAATAAAATATTTTTCTGTTAATTCTGCTGGTTGATGACAAACATCAACTGTCTAAGTCTCTACCTTTGGGGGTAGGACTCCAAGTTGCTCTCTGAGATACTCAAATGTTTCCTTAGGCAAAGGATTTGTAAAAATATCTGCAATTTTCTCTTTAGTATTCACATAAACCAATTTCACTTATTTTGCTTCAACGTTCTCCTTTAAAAAATTTAATTTGATAGAAACATGTTTAGTCTTAGAGTGAAATAGCGGGTTCTTAGATATATCAATTTCTGCCATATTATCATAGTAAATAGTAATAGGTTCTTTGCATTTTACCTTTATGTCCTTCAACATTTGCTTGATACATAATACTTGTGTACAGTTGGTTGTTGCTGCAACATATTCTGATTCTATTGTTGATAAACTTGTACAACTCTGTTTCTTGCTCAACCATGAAATTAGTTTGCTGCCAAGAAAAAATGCTCCGCCAATGGTGCTTTTTCTGTCATCCACATCTCCTGCCCAATTAGCATCTGCGTATGCATATAAGTCAAAATTTTCATCTCTAGGATACCATAAACCAAGATTTGTAGTGCTTTGTAGGTACCGGAAAATCCCTTTCACTGCTGATTCATGATTTTCTTTAGGATTACTCTGAAATATTGAAACAATACATACTGTATTCATAATATCAGGTCTTGTTTGTGTCAAATACAGTAAACCTCTTATCATAGATTTGTATCTAGTCAGATTAATAGGTGTAGATTCATCCTTCAAAGATAATGTATCATTTGTAGTCATAGGTGTGCTTCCTGGTTTATAGTTTTCCATGCCAAATTTCTTTACTAATTCCTTCAAGTATTTAGATTGACATAGGAATATACCTTTATTAGTCTGTGAAATCTACAGTCCTAAAAAGAATTTTATCTCTCCAATCATAGACATTTCAAATTCTTGCTGCATTTTGTTAGAAAAGTCTTTACACAAACCATCTTCTCCTCCAAAGATTATATCATCAACAAAAACTTCAATAACCAAGATGTCATCTTTAGTCACTTTGTAGTATAGATTGATGTGAACATTACCTTTTGTGTAACCAAGCTTCAAAAGATATTTGTCGAATCTTGCATACCAATCTCTAGGAGCTTGTTTCAGTCCATATAAAGCTTTCCTTAACCTGCAAACTATGTCTTTGTTATCTGTCAAAGAAAATCCTTCAGGTTGCTCAATGTAAACTTCTTCTTCAAGATCTCCATTCACAAATGCACATTTAACATCCATTTGATATACTTTATAATTCTTGTGTGTTGCAAAAGCCAATAAAAGTCTAAATGCCTCAATTCTAGCTACCAGTGCAAAGGTTTCATTCTAATCAATTCCTTCTTTCTGAGAATATCCCTTACACACCAATTATATTTTTGTTTTTAGGCTAGGGAACTAATGACCAAGTGTTATTCCTTTCAATTTGTTCCAATTCATATTCCATTGCTTTAATCCAATATTTATCTTCACATGCCTCATTAATTGATGTAGGTTCAATTTGAGAAATAAGACATACCTTCTCATTTGCCAATCTTCCTCTAGTCATAACTCCTTGAAATTTATTTTCTATTATCTGATCTTCATAATCTTACATACCGGGGTGTTTTTACTTCTTGTTGTTCTTCAGTGACTGTTGAATCTCCAGATGATGCCAGTGTAACTGGATCACCATTCTGTACCAGTGTATTCATAGTAGGTTCATTTTTTATTATCTCTATTGCCAGTTCAGAGTCTATGTACCTTGAATTTCCTCTCAGTTGTTCATCAATCTTCACATTTGCACTCTCAACAATTTTCTGCAATCTCTTGTTAAAACATCTATATGCCTTTCTCTTAGATGAATAACCAAGAAATATTCCTTCATCACTTCTAGGATCAAATTTTCCAATATACTCATCTCTTCTAATATAGCATTTACTTCAAAATATTTAGAAATATTTAAGAGTAGGAGTATTACTAAACCATAGTTCATGTGGGGTCTTATTGGTTTCTCCTTTGATGTGAACTCTATTGAATGTATAAATAGCTGTATTGACCACTTCTCTCTAGTATATATGAGGTAGATTTTCTTTTGATATCATACTTCAAGCTGGATCCAAGATAGTTCTATTTTTCCTTTCCACAACTCCATTCTGCTGGGGTGTTTGGGGTGCTGATAACTGTCTTCTGATCCCATTCACTTCACAGAATGCATTAAATTCCTTAGATGTGAATTCGCCTCCTTGATCTGATCTCAAATATTTGATTTTCTTGCCGGTTTCATTTTCTACCATCACCTTAAATAGTTTGAATTTCCCAAATTCTTCATATTTCTCTCTGAGAAAAGTAACCCAACACATTATAGAATAGTCATCAATGATTAGCATTAAGTATTTATCTCCTTGTATACTTCTAGTTCTTCCCGGACCACATAAATCAGTATGAATTAAATCAAGAACATTGTTAGACTTCTCCGGAATACTTTTGAAAGATGTTTTTACTTTCTTTCCAAATTGACATTCCTTACATACTGGATTGTGAGGTTTAACAATCTTAGGTAAATCTCTAACTGCCTTAGTAGTATTGATTTTCACAATGCAATCAAACTTTACATGACAAAGTCTCTTATGCCATAACCAACTTTCATCAATATGTGCAAGCAAACATGCTTTCTCATTATTGTTCAAATGAAAGATATTACCTCTAGTATGATTATTGGTTGCAATTTCCAAACCAGTTCTATTTAAGATTTTGCATTTGCCATTCTTGAATTGTAACTGAAATCCTTTCTCAATAATTGACCAACACTCAAAAGATTATGCTTCAAACCTTCGACATAGTAAACATTATCAGTATTGTGCTTACCATCAAAAGATATAGTCCATTTTCCTTTGATCAAACAAGCTTTGTCATCTCCAAATCTTACTAGACCTCCACTGTATTCCTGAAAGGTTAAGAATTTAATCTTATCACCAGTCATGTGATGTGAACATCCTGAATCAATGATCCATTCATCCTTATCTTCAACTTTAGCTGTCAAGGCCTGCTCTATCGGTTGAACAGTAGGTGCCGGTTGATCTTCTGTTATAGAAACAAAAGCCCATCCATTGTCTGTCAGATCCTCATTAGAATCATTAGTAACTCCTTCATCAACATAATAACAAGATTTGTCTCTATTCTTCTTAAATTTGTATTTCTGATAGTCAGGGTTAGGCTTATATGTTCTTTTAGCTTATTCTCTTAATCGTGCATGTCTATCAGGACACCTAGATGCCATATGACCAATCTTATTATAGTTAAAACATTTAAAGGGTGCTTTACCTTCATACTTACTTCCAATTGGACCTTTAGGCATTTTCCTTGCAAATAGTGCTTCAAGTTCTTCATTTTCTCTCCTGCTTTCTTCAAGTTCTCTTGCATAGAAGGCTTTCCAATCAGATTTATCAGATAATGATGATGCTGCTGCAGTTGATGATGATGCCTTGAAAGCTAGATCTGTCTTGATAGTAGTAACAGGACCAAATTCCTCAAGCTCAAAAGATGAAATTTTTCCAACCAAAGTGTCTCTAGATACTGATGCATCAGGCATTATTCTTAATTCATTTATAGCAGTAACTTTCATTTTATATGCTGATGGAAAATCTCTTAAAACTTAGAAACAATCTCATCTTCACTTAAGGTTCCTCCACAACATTGTATACCCAAAACAATTTCATTTACTGTTTCCATAAAAGCAGAAATTCTTTCTTCTTCCATTTTTAGACTTTCATACCTGACCCGAAAGCATTCAAGTTTTGAAATTTTGACTGTGGAATCTCTTTCATTCAATGTTTCCAGTTTGTCCCAAATAGCTTTAGCAGTAGATCTATCTGACAATGCACTCAAAATTGCTTCTCTTTCTTTGCAATCATTTTCCTCATCTTTTCCCAAGGTTGGTGGATTAGGCTGACCAGGAGTAGAAGCAGTATAACCATTCTTTGAAACCTCCCATATATCCTTTCCAATGTAATTCAAGTGTGTCTCCATCCTGAGATCTTCCATATGCCATAGTTACTTCCATCAAGTTTCAGACTGTCCTTCCTGAAATAGTTAGAAGACATTGGATCTCCTCAAGCTGTTAAACTTCTGTAAAAACAGAACTAGGCTTTGATACCAATTGTTAGGTCCCAGAGACAACTGAGAGGGGGAGGGGGGGTGAATCAGTTGTCTGATAAATTCAACCAAAATAAACATAACCAGAACTTACTGCTTAATACCGGTAAACCAAACTTTATGCCGGTAGATAGTTTTAATAGTTAATTGCAATACCGGTAAAGATTAATGAATGAAATAGAAAGACAATAACATCCACAACACATAACACAAATGTTTGTAAATGGAAACCCTGTGAGGGGAAAAACCATGGTGGGAAGCCTTACCCACAATCAAGTGATACTACTGCAGATAGTATGTGTTTACAATATGGATTCTGCACATGCAGAAAGGCTAGCTACCTAGAGCTCACTGCTCAATCACAAAATGAGAGTCACACTGACTACAATTGGATGGTTAAATCCAATGATAATGTATTGCACAAAATAGCATCTTCATATGCTAGATTCAATATTGGTTAAGTTTTGTTTGCCTTCACAAAATCCTTCCTTCAACCTTCAAATGATGTCCGCATGTATAGCTTTGCTTATTTTTTAATATTCCTTTTTGCATTCATAATCTCTCCTTTGTTCGATCTTGCAAATAAGATCTTTCATATATACCATAACCTAAGACAAATTGAATAGGTCAGTTCACTAATAGATATTACAATAAAATCAATTACAAACAAATCAATATCCGATGCATGATGTCGGCTCAATGCATTTACAATAATAATAAATTATTTCCATAACATGGCATGCTGATCTGAAATAGATAAGTTTGTCGGTGCTTATCCTAGACCTATTTGTTGATAAGAGCAAAAATGCAAACCCGAATAAAGAGTTAATCAAATCGCCAAAACCAAGTGATAAAATAATGTCTTCGACATAACCAAGTAGTTTCCAAGTTATTCCAAGTGTCGGTGAACAATAAAATCTATCGGTGAACCAAATACCAGCGACTTGCATAAATCTCTGTTTTGCTGGTGAACATAACCAAAATCTCCAAGTGCTAATAAGTGTTGACAAGTGTTGAAAAGTGTTGACATCAATTACAAAACCATATCAACATATCCAAAATACCAACACAGCCAACCTTGAGAAAAAGGGAATTCAAAACCCCCAACAGGAACCATCCCACAAAACTCAGCCCACAACTCTTCCCCTCAAAAGAAGAATGGTCAACCTCAATAGGACAGACTGAGATAGGTGGAGAGATGAGAGTTTAAGAGTCACCAGAGATCCTTTTGAAATAAATAGGAAAAATACGCACCCACCATCATCAAGAGGAAACCCTGAAAGGTGACACAACAAAGACAAGTAGACCACCCACATAGAGGCCCCCTGCAGCAACAAAAACCACTCCAAGAATAGAAGATGGTTTGAGGGGAGAGGAGAAACTAAAACCCCAAAACAAAACCAAGCACAAGAAGCTCCACCCAGATCCCACACCTCTCCCCCACTCCAAGAAAGGAAGAAGAGGGAAGGAGGCAAGCAAAGGCCACAAATGCAAGCCAAAGAAGCAACCACAACAACCCTTCCACTCCTAGCTTGGACCAAATGCACACCCCCTACCACCTGAAGTAGATCACCATTCTCAGAAGCACAAACATTGATCTGAGCCAAGACAAAAATTGCCACAATCACCTCCCAGTGCAAAAATAGGCCGCAACAACACCAGAACCAAGGGTCACCACTGGGCACAAAGAATGAACCCTCAAACTCACAAGAGGTAGGGACGACCAGACCTTGCCCAACACTACAAACAATATTTCATCTTCATTGTGTTCTGCCTCAGACTCCTCCTCACCTACAGAAACCCTAATGCTTCCACAAAAGCCTCTCCCACCTTCACTCATCACGGCAAAATTCCTCTTGCAACAAATGTTGATCTAGATAGTAAAAACAAATAATAGAAATATCATATTTGCGAAGTTTCCTTTTTGTGGATTTGTATTCCATGTTTATTTTGGAGCTTGTTGGTGAAAATATGACATCACCATAGACTTAAGAGTGTAAAAGGTTTTTTTTTTCTTTTTTATCCAAATCAAATGTCTAAGCCAAGATTTATGAGAGTTTGAAGTAGTTGGGCTATCAAGATTGGAGGTCAACATGGTTTAGAATTAGGTTATCAGGATTGGAGGTCGACATCTTTTGGATCCGACATCAGCAATTGTTTTTGATATTCATGTATTTATGTTATCTAGTCGACATGTATATTGATATTGTAATTATCTTTGTAAGCCAACATAAGGCATGATGAATTGTATAGGGTATATGATGAGCTTAAACTATGCTCATAATTTGGATGTTATGATAAACTTTTAAATGCCTTTGCTTTTGTTATTTCATGAATGTTCAGACTTTGTTGAAACCTTTTTGTGATATCCTGTAGCAAGATACTTTTATATTCTTGCAGCTCATTGTGTTGACTTGATTGCATTTATTGCCCCGTTGACTCCCTAAAATGACTGATATATCGTATACAGTTTTTGAATGATGAAGTGAATTTAAATGTGTGATTAATGAATAGATATCGTGTATGTGCCATACGCCTTTTTCTGTTGCCTGTTAGCTTTTGTTTCGCAGGCTGTTGAAAAATGATCGAGTCAAGCACAGCCGATCTCGGCCTTGCAGTAAAGTCCATTTCTTGCACGACTTCGAGGGAGCTCCGGCGAAGACTCTGTGACCGAAACCATGGGAAAGAATTTTAATGGTAGTTAATTGGGAAAGACTGGAGCGCTAGATTCTCTCTCTGGATCGGGTTGAATGCATAAATTCATTTATGAAGTTTGTTCCTTGACTCGGGGATATATTTTACTCCCACGTCTTTCTTTGATGGAGTTAGTTAGTTAGTTGCTCTCTTGTTTTTAAATAAAGCTCTCTCCTACGCAAGAGAGAAGGGGGGAGATGATAGATAGAGTAAGATAGAATCAGAATAGTAGTTATCATGTAAGAATCAATATGATAATGAAAAACAGAATCTGTTTAATCAGAGACAGAGTTTGTTGTTAGTTTCCACATCAACAAAACAATGTATATCATTCTATTTTTATGAATAAAGTTCAATGAAGTTCTGAGTTTAGCATCTACGTAATTAGGAGATGCTTGCTAAGGGGGCCCACTTAGTAGATATCTGTAGCTAGTTAGTTAGTTGTTCTTTCCTGTTAAAGCTTCAGTTTGCTTTCATCTTTAAAGTTTTTATACAAACTCAGCTTTACATTTCTCCTGCAGCACAAGGAATCTATCACTGTGCCTATTCTTGCAGCATAAGGCCAGTTCATAGTTTGTGTTTCAGTTGCAGTTACCATGATTTCTATTTTAATTAAATCATAGTTGAGTTAAAGAGATTTTCATTACCTTCCTGTAGCGTAGGTAGAATTTCTTTCCAGTATATATTTCTGCTAAGATTTGACCAAAATGAGTTCCTAGTGCATATATTTTGCTGCGCCATTTAAAGTATACGTCCCCGGTTTGACAAGTAAATGAACGTCTACAGAGGGAGATATTGGTCACCTGATGGAATGCCCAATTCCCAAGAAAGGTTTTACTGTGATTTTAATATTCTTTTGTGGGTGCGACCATTTTTGGCGCTGTTGCCGGGGATGGCGTCTAGCTAGGAGTTTATCAGAAGTCATTTTTAGCATTAGTTTAGCTTGTTAGTAAAATTTTCTAAATCCGTCAAGCCACTATTCATCATATTGCATGCATAGAAGAAGAAGAGACGCCCTGGGAAGGTTCCTCCCTGAAAATCTATTTATTGAACTACCATTTGACCCAGCTGACAACGAACTTGAGGAAAATCCATTCGCTCTGTTATTCCAGCAACCAAACATGGCAAATAATCCACCTCCTGCATTTGAGTTTCCTATTGTTCCTCAGGGAGATACTGACAATCTTAATAATATTCCCTCTTCTTTGCTTCCAAAGTTTTATGGCCTGGTCACAGAGGACCCAGAAACCTTTCTGTTTGAATTTGATATCCTCTGTCACAGTTATGACTACAACACAGACGCTCATAAACTAAAGTTATTTCCTTCCACCTTGAAGGAAGGAGCTCTCAGATGGTTCATGAGTCTGGGAAGTGGTGTCGTTGATAGTTGGGAGGTCATGCAGACGAAATTCCTTGAAAAGTATAAGGAATATTGTAAGAGTACCAGCAAAAGTGATGACATATTCTGAATTCAGGAGAAGGACGATGAAAGTCTGGAAGATTATATTTCCAGATTCTTGTTTTCACTAAAGAGGAACTCAAACCATACTCTCAACGAGGACTCTCATAAATTACTGTTTCTAAGGGGTATCAGTGATGCCTGTATAGATGACCTGGACCTGATAGGAGGAGGTGATATAACCCAGCTGCCTTGGGATGATATAAAGAAAATATGTCTTAACTACTCTCGAGCAATAGTTAAGAAAGGTCGAGGTCATCATGCTACAATAGGGAAGTTTTCTTCTGGTGGAGTTTCCCGAATAGAGATAACAAATTTGCTATCTGACTTCAAGCAGGACATCATTAATAATATGGCTACACAACTGGACACTATGCAAGCTCGGAAGAAACATGAGAAGGCTAAAGCAGTTTTGGCCGAGTTCTGCCCACACTGCAAACAAAAGAAATGTGACTGTAGATGCAAGATGGTGGCTAATTTGGAAGCTAAACAACTACTTACTGACTTCAAGCCAGTAGAAGAAGATGATGATCAAGTGTTCTTTGTTGCAAAAAGGAGACCATGGGCCCAAAGACAAGGTATGCCTCAAGACCCTTTAACTTTTGGTAATTCTTATTCTGGCTATAATAACCAATGGCAACATGCATATGGACCACCACCACCCTGAAATCCACCTCAACCAAATTGGCCTAATTATTAGAATCAGCAATGGCAATCCCCTCAAGGAGGATGGCAGCAGCCACAAGGGCAATGGACCCCACCTTCAGGAAATTGGCAACAAAATTTCCAATGGCGAGGCCCTCAGCAATGGCAAAACCAGTCCTTTGGATTCCTGCAGCTTCCACAGCCACAACCACAGGCCCTTATGCCGCCTCTAGTAGTAACTGCCACAAATCCTGGACCTCCAAAACAAACACCTATGCCTGCCCAGCCGTTGCCCAATCCTAATAATAAGCAACAGCAGCAGCAGCCTGCGTATCTTGCTAAAGCCAACCAATATCAAGCTTATGCTTTAAACGTTAATGACATCCATTTTAGGTCTGGAACTACTTTACCTGCTCCAAAACTGCCTCTGATTACTAAAATACCAGATTCTTCCCATGAAGAATCTACTATACCCGTTGTTCCTACTGAGCACATGCCCATAACTGATACAATTTCTAAAGAGCCTGTTCTGCAAAATCAAGACAAACCACATTTTCCTCAGAGGTTGCAAAGTACTGCATATAAACCCATGGAAGAACCCACTTTTGACATTCTAGATTAGCTCAAGAATGTGCAGATTCAAATTCCTTTATTTCAGGCTATTAAAGATATTCCTATTTTTGGAAAAGCTATTAAAGAAGCCTATTTGAAGAAGCCTAGGCGAAAGAAAAAGGATCCTCAAACAATTCATGTACTAGGAAAATTGGCTGATATAATGTTGGGAAATGTAGTTATTCCAAAAGATATTGACCCTGGAAGTCCTGTAGTGCAGATAAATGTAAATGGCCAAGTTGTAAAAAATGTTTTGATTGATTTAGGTGCTGCTATTAATGTCATGACAAAGCATACTATGGACTCCCTGAACATTTTAAACATTAGGTCTACACCCACAGTTCTGCAACTTGCAGACAGCTCCACAGTTAAACCTGATGGCATAGTAGAAGATGTAATTGTCATTCTTGAAACTTGGGAGTATCCTACTGATTTCACAATATTATCAGTTAAGACAACTTTAGGAGGATATCCAGTTATTCTTGGTAGACCATGGTTAGCAACTGCTGATGCTTTTATAGGATGCCATTCTGGAGATATGACCATTTTTTATGGGCAGTCCAGAAAGAAATTGGCTCTGTATCCGCCTGCTAAACCTCAGCCAGATTTGTCCCAACTTGTTTGGCCAGATGTGGAGGAGGAAATTGAAGAAGCCAATTCTTTGGCTCAATTAATGATGATTCAAAATGACCCATTCTCACAACTTCAGAGTGAAGATGCCTTGTTGTTTCAAATTCTACAGTACAACTCTGATATGGGTAGTTCATCTGATCCAAATGGTACTCATTTACAATGTTTCCTTGAGCAACCAGATTCTGAAAGTTCACTGTCTAAACTTCCAGTGATTTTTCATAATTTGCTTCCACAAGAGATACAAACATTACCTGTAGACTCTATGAGTAATCTCACGAGACAGCTAGAATTGTCTCAAGGTTATTGTTCGAATATTAATAACAAGCTATCACAATCTCAACAGGCTGACCTATTAAAAATGCTACAACAACAGCATAAAGCTTTTGCATGGGAATATGGGGACATGCAAGGAATAGATCCTCGAGTTTGTACTCATAGGATATATATGAAAGAAGATTGTTCACCAATTAGACAACCTCAAAGAAGAGTAAATCCAGCACTTAGAGAAATAGTTAAAAGTGAGCTTCAAAAGTTGCTTGATGCTGGTTTTATTTATCCAATCTCTGACAGTCAATGGGTTTCTCCATTAGTCATTGTCCCCAAGAAAGGTGGAAAATGGAAAGTATGTGTAGATTACAGAGAATTGAACAGTGCCACTAAAAAAGATCACTTTCCACTACCTTTTGTAGATCAAGTACTAGACTCATTGTCTGGCAAAAGATATTTTTCCTTTTTGGATGGTTATAGTGGGTACAATCAGATAAAAATTGCCCCTGAAGATCAAAATAAGACCACTTTTATCTGTCCATGGGGAACATTTTCTTATTTGGTCTTGCCTTTTGGCCTATGCAATGCGCCAGCAACATTTCAGAGAGCAGTAACTAGTATTTTTGCTGATATATCTCATGAATGTATGGAGATTTACATGGATGATTTTACTACCTATGGAGTCACATTTGAAGAAGCACTGGTAAATTTATAAAAAGTATTGAAAAGGTGTAGAGAGCAAAATTTGTCTCTAAATAGTGAGAAGTGTTTTTTAATGATGGAAGAAGGTATTGTTCTAGGTCATCATGTTTCAAAGAATGGAATTCAGGTCGACCCTGCTAAAATTGAAGTAATTCAGAATTTACAAACTCTTGCAAAACAGAAAGATGTCAGAAGTTTTCTTGGTCATGCAGGATATTATAGAAGGTTTATTAAAGACTTCAGTAAAATTGCCAGTCCACTTTATGCTTTTTTAACAAAGGATTCCTAATTTGAGTGGACAGAGGCCTGTGAAAAATCCTTCCTACAACTAAAGGACTTGCTTACTAAAGCCCCTGTTCTTCAAGATCCAAAATGGAATTTGCCTTTTCACATACATGCTGATGCTTCTGAATTTGGCATAGGAGCAGTTCTAAATCAAAAAGAAAATTTAGTTGAACATGCTATTTACTTTATCAGTAAGAACCTTCAAGGTCCTGAGTTCAACTATACTATCATAGAAAAGGAGTTGCTTGCAGTAGTGTATGTTTTGAATAAATTTAGGCATTATGTCATAGGTTATCAGATATTCGTCCATACTGATCATGCAGCAATCAAGTATCTGATGAACAAACCTGCCATCTCTGGTAGGTTGGCACGTTGGCTCCTATTGTTACAAGAATTTGACATTTTCATAATTGACAAACCAGGGAAAGCTAATGTTGTAGCTGACATTTTATCAAGACTTCAATCAGTTGCACCTGTTGAACATGAGATCATTGATGATAGGTTCCCAGATGAACACTTGTTTTCCATCACTGCGCATATACCCTGGTATGCAGACATTGCCAATTATCTAGCAGCTAACAGAATACCAGACCACTTTTCTCCAAAAGAAAAGAAATTGTTAATAGAGAAAAGTTTTAACTTTTCCTAGATTGCAAATAGTTTGTTCTATACTGGATCTGATCAAGTAATGCGAAGATGTGTAAGAGAAGACAAAACTTATGACATATTGCATGCTTGCCATGATGAACCATGTGGAGGACATTTTGCAGTAAAAAGAACATCAATGAAAGTTCTTACAATAGGGTACTACTGGCCAACATTACATAAGGATGTTGTGGCCTATACAAGAAAATGTGATAGATGCCAGTGCATGGGAAGACCAGCTAAGTCTGATGAAATGCCACTATATCCGCAGATAATAGTCACCCCTTTTGATAAATGGGGGATGGATTTTGTAGGGCCAATTGATCCACCATCAAATGGAAAGTCATACATTCTAGTTTGCACGGACTATGTAACAAAATGGGTCGAAGTAGCAGCTATGACTCATGCTCGAGATAACAAAGTTGCTGAGTTTCTGTATGAATAAATTTTCACAAGGTTTAGAGTTCCTAGAGAACTTGTAACTGATCAAGGAGCTCAGTTTACGTCAAATCTAATCACTGCACTAATGAATGACTATAAAATCAAATATAGGAAGTCCAACCCTTATCACCCTCAAGCCAATGGTCAGGCAGAGGTAACAAATAGAAAAATTGAGGCGATCCTCACAAAGACAATGCAGATCCATAGAAAAGGTTGGAGCAATAGACTTCCTGAAGCAATTTGGGCTTACAGAACTATATGGAAAACAACAACTGGGTTTACACCTTTTGAGCTACTTTATGGGAAAACAACCATGTTACCCATAGAATTTTAACACAAAACTTTGAGGACAACTCTTGAACTTAATATAGACATATCTGAAGCACAGAAGGACCATCTCTTGCAGCTAAATGCTTTGGACGAAATGAGAAAAGCCGCCCTGCAGCATACAGAAGCAATCCAACAACAAAGGAAAAAATGGCATGATCAGCACATTAAAACCAGGAAATTTTCTACTGGAGATTGGGCTCTGTTATATGATTCTAGATATCAAGAAAACCAAGGTAAGCTCACAACACGCTGGCTTGGCCCCTATGAAGTTGAAAATGTGTTCGACAATGGAGCTGTACAGCTGGTAACAATAGACCCAGTCCGCTTCAAATTGCTAGTGAATGGCCACCAACTCCGGTTGTACCACAAACCAGTCTCCAAGGAAAAATTCATGCTGCAGTTCGTTCAGGTTCCTCCCACTACTCTTCCTGCAGCCAAAGGCTTTAGCCTTTCTCCTACAGCGTTACCATAATTTTCAAAAAAAAAAAGCATGCCCATAATAAATGTTTTCTTTTTAAAAAGGAAACCTTTTTTTCTCCATTCTCATTTATCGCCCCCATTTCACTTCTTTATCTTCTGCCCATCTCACCCATCCATATCATCCATCTGCATCAGCCTTAATTAAGATATCTTTCCCACTTGTCAATTCATGCAGATGTCATCATCTTTCTTCACACATACGTGCAATTATCAAAGGTATGGCATATCTTTTCTTATCGCATATTTGATTTATTTCATTCTATTCATTTACTGCTATGCATGTACCAGTCATTATTACCCGAACCTCTACCTGTTCTTTACAATATGTGAGGACACATGTCATACTTTAAGTAGGGGGCGGGGTAATCCATCGTTTAAAATCTGTCTTTTTGTTGCTGCCATAACTGCAAAATAATCTTTCTTTAATACTTTTCTGGTACTTTCCAAATATGCTCGCATGTCCTTCTTTATTGCATGATTTTCAATTAAGACTACTTGTACAAAGAGTTCATTTTTGAAAAAAAGAAAGAAATGTGACGGCACGAAAGAAGAAAAACCAGAGCAAAAAGGGGAAACAGAGAATTTGAACCTTCAACAAGGAATTGAGTTTAGCTAAAGGAAAACTACAAACATGGGTGGTCAGTTGGTGCAACATGAGCCTGTAGCTCATGAAATGTTATTGCAAAATCCACAAATAGTTCACGCATTCAGCCTCTGTGGGTGGTTAAATTATTTCTTGAGCTTAAATGATTTTGATGAGGAGGCTGCTGGAGAATTTTTGAGAACCCTTTCTGAAGGGGAAGCTACCATATGGAGTCTAACGGTTGTTGCAACCGAAAATAGAATTGTTGAAGTAACTGGGCTTCCAGCCGTTGGAGAAAACTTTTCTTCAGATGCTGCAGCTGCAAAGGCTGAGTTTTCAATGCCTACTGATGGACCTCTGGAAGTCTCCAAGCAGGGATGCAGGCGCGTATCATTGCCTCCTCCTTATTAAGAGCATGCTATTTACATAATCAGGTATTTGACCTGTGAAGGCCGTTTTTCCTATTTGCATTCTCATCATTTTAAATTATTGAGCCATATGAGGCATGGGTTAGTTATAAATGTTCTGAATTTCTTGTTAAAATTTTTAGAACAAAGTGCCCATAGAACTCAACAGGGGAAATATAATTCTGTCGTTCATCATGGCCTTATTAAATTATTGATTGAGCGCTCTTTGAAGGATGTCTCACCTCTCTCCTGGCAACAATTTGTTGCCCAAAAGAGTTTGCAAATTCCACAACCCCCTAGGGTACTTACCCCACGGCCTCAGAAAAAGAAGAAAGAAATTGCATCTACCAGCAAAACAGGGCAAGGGTCATCTACTCCTGTAGCACCTGGTCTTGCAGCTTTCACACCTAAATCCTCTGCTAGGGTACAAACTAGGTCTGCCACTAGGAAAGAAAAGGGAAAAACAAAGGCAGAAGGGTCCTCAAAATCTGACCCTCATTCTCAGAAAAGGCAATGCCCTTCTCCTGCAGCACCTTCCCCTGCAGCTGTTTCTCCTATAGCAACACCTATTGCTATTACTAGTTCACCGTCATCCTCTGGTAAGGCAAAGCCCTCTGAACAAACAAGGAAGAGGAAAGCTACCGGAACACCTCCTGCAGCCGCATCAGTACCAAGAAGGGTTTCCGCAAGGAAACAATCTAAGACCTCCCGTGTTTTATCGCAACCAGAGGTGATTGTAATTTCAGAAGGGTCTGTTGAGTCCGAATTTAATGTTTCTCAAAATATGTTCAAGAATGCTGCCCAGAGTTCGTTCGTTCCTGAAGAGGAACAAGTTGAGACAAAAGAAACAAGGCATGATGAGCAAGGGTTACCAAATCTTGATGATTTGGCTACTACTGCTATGCAATTTTTGGAGGAAATACAGACTTCTCCACCACAGCAACAAGAAGAATTTATCTTGCAGCAAGAGAATGAACAGACTGAACAATTGAATGTGCCTAGTGAAGTTGTATTCCACCCTGCAATTTGTAAAGCCATTGTTGTGTATAAGAGAACATTTTTAATTGAGTTTCGGTAATATGTTAAAGCTAATTGGGAAACAGTTACATTGCAAACCCTGACTTTCCAATACATAGCCCAGACTAACATGCAACAAAGTCTATGGGGAATAGAAAAGAAGAAATTGAAAAAGAAAATTGAAAGTCAGAAGTAGGAAATTGCTGAGTTGAAAACAAAAATGGACGAAATGTTAAAAGTAACTGGTCAGATTATGGAATGTAGACCACCACCCAGAGTTTATGCTCTGTGCCTTAAAAAATAGTTTTTATGGTTCCAATTGATGAGAATTTCCAGAAACCAAGATCCTATAATTCATACTGCCATGGAATTCTATGAAGCATACCAGGCAGCCCCTAACTGGTTAAGGAATTCCTTGTGTGAATTCTATTTGTATGGCTTTTTAATACCATTTGAAATAGAATGGAATCCTCTTCCATATATTGGTGATATTCATTTGAGAGCATTTATGTCATGGGCAGCAAATGAGGCGAATTATGGCAGACAGTGGGAAACATATGAGGAAGCTGAGAAAACAGAGCCTGTTCCATTACGTTCTCAAAGTTCAAACCCCCATGTAATGTTGAAAGATGGTTTGATCTGACATATGGTATTAATAATGTTTCAGCAAGAGAGAAAATATTTGATATCAGAAAACAAGTATATAATGAATTCCAGGCACAACAATATTCATTTTGGAAATTGGCATTCACCAGAAATGAGAAAAGATGGGAGAGATTAACTGTTGGGTTAAGAAAATTAGAACCGCATGGTCCCCTAAATTTCACAGCAGCTCTCAAACGAACCAGCAGATATATTCAATTGGGACTTCAAACAAGATTTGAACTGTGGTTGCCACTGACATTCAAACCCCCTGTGCTAATGTGGCCACTTTATCCTCACCAGGCTACAAATCTTAACAATGAATTAGAAGACCAAAGGTATGAAAAATGCCGGGATTTCAGAGGATTTTATTACAAGTTTAAAAATCTATTTCAGAGTCATGTAGCAGCCACCGACTTCAGAGAAACCACCAGGAAAGTTAATACTGGAGGACCAGCATTGGACTAAGTAGGGGGCAGTGATGAGCTTAAAATATGCTCATAATTTGGATGTTATGATAAACTTTTAAATGCCTTTGCTTTTGTTATTTCATGAATGTTCAGACTTTGTTGAAACCTTTTTGGGATATCTTGTAGCAAGATACTTTTATATTCCTACAGCTCATTGTGTTGACTTGATTGCATTATTGCCCCGTTGACTCCCTAAAATGACTGATATATCGTATATAGTTTTTGAATGATGAAGTGAATTTAAATGTGTGATTAATGAATAGATATCGTGTATGTGCCATACGCCTTTTTCTGTTGCCTGTTACCTTTTGTTTCGTAGATTGTTGAAGAATGATTGAGTCAAGCGCAGCCGATCTCGGCCTTGCAGTAAAGTCCATTTCCTTCACGACTTCGAGGGAGCTCCGGCGAAGACTCTGTGACCGAAACCATGGGAAAGAATTTTAATGGCAGTTAATTGGGAAAGAGTGGAGCGCTAGATTCTTTCTCTAGATCGGGTTGAACACATAAATTCATTTATGAAGTTTGTTCCTTGACTCGGGGATATATTTTACTCCCACGTCTTTCTTTGATAGAGTTAGTTAGTTAGTTGCTCTCTTGTTTTTAAATAAAGCTCTCTCTTGCGCGAGAGAGAAGGGGGGAGATGATAGATAGAGTAAGATAGAATCAGAATAGTAGTTATCATGTAAGAATCAATATGATAATGAAAGACAAAATCTGTTTAACCAGAGACAGAGTTTGTTGTTAGTTTCCACATCAACAAAACAATGTATATTATTCTGTTTTTATGAATAAAGTTCAATGAAGTTCTGAGTTTAGCATCTGCGTAATCAGGAGATGCTTGCTAAGGGGGCCCACTTAGTAGGTATCTGTAGCTAGTTAGTTAGTTGTTCTTTCCTGTTAAAGCTTCAGTTTGCTTTCATCTTTAAAGTTTTTATACAAACTCAGCTTTACATTGCTCCTGCAGCACAAGGAATCCATCACTGTGCCTATTCCTGCAGCATAAGGCTAGTTCATAGTTTGTGTTTCAGTTGTAGTTACCATTATTTCTGTTTTAATCAAATCATAGTTGAGTTAAAGAGCTTTGCATTACCTTCCTGTAGCGTAGGTATAATTTCTTTCCAATATGTATTTCTGCTAAGATTTGACCAAAATGAGTTCCTAGTGCATATATTTTGTTGCGCCATTTAAAGTATACGTCCCCTGGTTTGACAAGTAAATGAACGTCTACAGAGGGAGATATTGGTCACCTGATGGAATGCCCAATTCCAAGGAAAGGTTTTACTGTGATTTTCATATCCTTTTGTGGGCGCGACCAGTATATAGGTCAGTTGGTTAGAACATTTTAAGAGAGGATATGTAATAATGGATAGGAGAATATGATAATGTTATGTAATACAAAATATATCTGAGAGATCATGTATGTGAGTATATTTGTGTAAAAGGGTAGTCCAGTTAAAGAGTTTAGGGTTTCAGACTAGAACAAACACAACTTAACTAGAACTATATTCTTGCATAGAAATATGCTATCTTAGTAGTTTACTCATTTCTCCAGATTGTAGTGTGGATTTATATGTAGTCATTGAGACTCCCTTTGCGATTGAGCAGTGTTCTCTAGGATGTAAGCCTTCCTGCATTTGCATGCCCCTTTTATTTTGTAATATCTCTTTATATGGCCAGTGAATTGATATTGTGGGTCACAAATCTCATTGTGGTTTTTTCTCTTTGAGGTTGTCTACATATAATTCTGTGTTATGGTATTCATTTATGTGATTAGCTTGTTGGTTTCTTTACATTTTTCAACTCTATATGTACCAGTATACCAGTTGATGTATGCATGTTTTAATAAGCTTAAAATAGACCATACCGGTGGAAAAACAATTCACCCCCCCCTCCTCCCCCAACTCTCAATGTTGTTGGATTCCAACATATTATATTTTGGACAATCCCCTAGATTAGAATTTTCTATGGTCTATCTTATATTTATGGAGTGTGGATGTATGAGTTGAGTGTAGCAGTATGTGAAGTGTGTGAGTTTATACAAATTATATGCAAGCATATTTGGAATTTAGGAAGTAAAAAGGTCAAATATTTGAAGGTGATACATTCAATGAGATAGTGTGTTGTGATATTGGTGTTTATCAAAGATTTTTTCCATGATCTTGGTTGCTTGATCCAGTAGTTCAAGGATAATGTCATGTTTAGGAGATCCATCTCAATTTCAATTCTACTATTTCTTTTGATACTAATTGATGGTGATTCCTCTAGTAGTAGGTTGTATCTTTATCTAAAGTAGTGGGCTTCAATTGTGTAAGTCCTTATATCTTTCCCCAAGACAATATGCCTTAACCTTGCAAGTCTAACATGTGTTGTCTCTCCTCGGTAGTGGGCCTAAAACATTGTAATCATTCAATTCATATTGTGAGTTATATTCTCATTGTGGGTTTTCCCTTTTTTTGTTTACCATGTAAATCTGGTGTTCATGTGTTGTTGGTTAATGTTCATGTGATGACAATATATTTATTAGTGCTATGTTAGTTGATGTTGTTTATAATTAATTTCTTTTAAATTTTTTGTCTTATTCACCACCCCTCTTAATATTATTGTGTGTTAAACATGGTAAAGATATATCCCTTAGATATGTGGGATATCATTTTGCAAGATAATTACCACATCTCCTATCTATTCTATATTTTCCATATTGCTATTCAAAATTTCCTCCCTAGATGTGGGATGGAAATAGTTTCCCAATTGAAACTTTCAGAACAAAGAAATACTTGACATGCCTACTCGTTGGCCTACCATTCATACCTAAATGAGTTGTGTAGCCACCTACATTTATTAATTTATGCTAGTAACTTCTTTATGATATTTTATTACTCCTTAGATATGGATAGATCATCAAAATTTTCCTTGTATTTTCCCATCTCTTTATTCTTTTCCTCTTCCTTTTCCCTATCCCTTACATCCCCTCTTTTAATATCTATGGATTCATTTAGACCTATTTTCTTGTCCAACTCATTTTTATTTTCTACTTCAATATTATCTATGGCAGTATTCTCTATCTTCTTCTAGATTTTAGTGTCCTCCACTATCATTTCTTAATTTCCTCTTCCCTTATCAATGATACTTTGTGTGCAATGATGGTATTATATTCTAGTGGTGATGGTGCACCAACATACCCTTCATCTCCAATCCTCATCATGTCCTCCTATAGTTTCTATGTGACATGTTGAGCTTCCTCTTAGAGTTTTGCCTTATCTTTTGGTGTGCCTTCTAACATATTATCCATTCTTAGTTTTATTTGGAACTCTTGGTCTTGCACCATTGGTAGTTCCTTCTTCTATTCCTAAAACATACATGTGATAATCTCTACAATAACTTAATTTCTTATTTCTTCTTCTATTTCCAGTTATTTAGCCCATTTGATCTAGATAGCCACGTGTATCTCCAATGTAAAGTCCTTCATTTCATCATTGATTTTCTTGTTGATGTAGATGACACACTTTACTAAATGCTAGACTACCCTGTAACATATTTACTGAAGCGAAATGCTAGAAATTTGTAACTTTAGAAATGAGTTTGAAATATGTCCTATTAGGAATACCTATATCAATGGGGGAAGACATTGATCACACACCAAGTTCTTATTTGTGCTACTACAACACTATTTTACAATGGCTTATCCAAGGTTACCTAACAAATAAATATTTTATCCTAGCCTTGAAATCTCTATTAGCATGAAGCTCACCTATTGTAATACAACTTGCAAGCCCTTGTGAGACATTCACCTTGTTCAAAAACCTCATAGCATAACATAAATTATTATGCATGTGTCCCCTTGTAGACATGGCTCCTATTAAGTATTTAAGGATCTTACTGGTCCTAGATGTCATTGTTTGTGTGTTTGTAACATGCTTCCTAGTAAGTATTTGAGGATATTACTATGTCTAAATATCATTTCTAGTCATTTTGATATGGATCCTAGTGAGAACCTAAGTACCTTACTAGTTCTATATGCAATACCTTTTATGTTTTTCCTGCTTCATCTCTATTTACAAATTGTGATCATATTTCTCATTTTGTGATTTCCTTTTATCTTAATGTTATATATTGGTAAGATCCTAAGTAGTAAGGGCTATCACCTTGCCAAGCATAGTGTTGTCTTATCTATTTGATATCTTTGTTAGATGATCCTTGTCTCTTTTATATTTTCCTCAGAGTATGATCCTAATTTCATACTCCCGCTAAAGTGGGGGCTAGATTTAGTATAGTAAATTGTATCCCATTATAACTTCACACTTACTCTAGACCAATTTTAGTGGTTGTGCCTAATGTGTAAGTTTATGTCTAATTTTTCTCAATTTTGGGATCAATTTCATTAATGTGTTGCGTATTCTTCCATTCGTGACATTTTTACCAACACACATTTCTAAGACTAATGTGCCCAACATCCATGTCTAGCTTTTTTGGCACCAAAATTTAAAATATCAATTTCAACATTGAAAATAGCAAGAAATTGCCATTTGATGTCAGTCCTCCCTGAAAAGTAAATTCAAAAGGGTGTAAGTTGCATATAAATACAATTTTATCTCTCTTTTCAAACTATAACCTACACAAACGAGATTTCAATCTATATATTTGAGCAAATTGTGAACACGTATCCAATCAAGGACCAATAAACATTCAATTCTACATCTTTGTTGGTAATCTTGATCAATAATAGGGTATTTATTCATGATGAAGGAATTCATCAAAAACTTCTAACAAACATCAAGGCTTGTGTGATACTTTGAACCAATGGTTTCATAGTTGAGGTAATATTTATGAATTCAAGAACTTTTGTTATTGTTTATCTTTTTCCTACAAAGGATAAGCTCTCTTTTACAAGAGCCATAGTTGTTGTGGAGGTAATAAACTGCACATGGGATTTGAATTAGGAAAACCTATATTTAAGAAAACACTCTTCCCTCTTTTTACCCATGTAAGTTCAAATCTAATTAAAAAAATTATTATAGACTCAAGTAGAGCAAATAGTGATAGACAATTCCAAATTTAAATAGGTAGAAAAAAATAGACTAGGGAACCTAATACATGTGTCTAAAACTTTTGGATAGTTTTTTTTGGGTAACAGACCTATAAGACTTCTTTATTTCAATTCTATTCTCTTTTTTTCAGTTGAAACACCCTCAAACTAAGATTCCCAACACACTAGTCTTGTACTTTAAAGCATAGTTTGTAGACCAAGATTACTTAATATGTCCTTTTTGTAGGCCTTTCCTAATCCTTTTTTTTGTTATGTGATTTATTATTATTGCTGAAAGTCCACATTTTTCTATCATTAAAAGTTGATCTTAAACATGAACTTGAGAATCTCAATCCCTTTGCAATAAAGGAATATAAATTAAGTGTTGAACTCTTGATTTAGGCTTGTAACTGAAACTTTTTGCATTCCAATGCTATTCTATAAAGATTTGAGATTTTAGTTTACATCCATAGCCCTAGAATCTTATTTCCATACATATCAATAGGAAAGTATTTTGAGACTATTTTTTTGTGAAAGTACATAAATATGATCTAAAAATACTAACTACATATAGATTAAGAAAAAAAAAATTGGATTATATACATTTATAGCTTCATCTATATTAAATCTTCATTTCCTTCCTTAGTCTTACCCTATTTTTTCTTAGTGCTAGTGATCTTTAAAGTTCTTATAATTACATACCAAAAAAAATCTATCTACAAGCGTCACCCTATAGAGGTATGGTGATAATTCTTTTATGTACTGGTGAGATAGAAATTATTATAATGAAAAGGACATGTCACATGATTGAAGATTTAAATGCCTATAAGTTATATTCATCATTATAGAGGATATTATGTAAAGTAATTTTTTGAGAACTTTATTTAAAGAAATTTATATTTATTTAAAAAAATCCAATGCTAATTTTCCTTAGAATTTTAAAGTATATCACCTCAAGTAAATTCCAACATATTATGAATAAGTTATGTAAAAATACATCTAAAGATTCCATCAAATGACCTCAATTTGAAAGAAAAATGATTTTTCTATTATATTTTGTGCATATAACATTTTGACTTTTAGTTGATTCATTTGAAATAAAATCTAAATTAAAAACACAATGATTGATTAATTTCTTGTAGATACTATATTATAAGAGAATTCTTAGTGGCTTAGTGCATGTTAATTTAATAATTTTATTAATACATTTATTTAACTATAACATATTTATATTTATTATTAAAAGGATTTAGCATGTAAATAATCACAAGGATAAGAAAAATGAAATGAAATATCTCTAATGAATATTCCATGTCTATTATTCAGTTTTGTTTATAGAAAAAAAAAGTAAAGGCAAAAATCAATTAAATGAAAAATCTATTTCAATAGTATAAAATATTATTGATATCTAATAGAAATCAATAGAATTTAATAAAAAGAAAATAAAAATTTATAATATTCTACATAAACTTCAAATAATTGAATAATCAAGCAAAAAATAATTCTATTGTTATTGACATAACAAATTTTTAATTACTAAATTATTTAATTTCTTAAAATATCTCTACTCTACTATTATACTCTAACTCTTAACTTTATGATAACCTCTAATAATATTGTATTCATTGAAACAACGCTATAAATGTTATTAAGAAAAATATATTAGGATCTACCAAAAACCTACATATCTAGAAACGTAATAATATACGTTTATTAAATATGTCACATGCTTGCAAAATCTATTAATCTTACAATGGTATTTGAGTACCATACATAGTTAGGAAGGCATAGGATTGTTGTAATATTTTATTCAACAAAGTTGATAATTACAATAAGGAGATCATATAAGGCTACATACAGTGTCACATAGTGGCTAGTACTTGCCTTGTAAGATATTTTGGATTAATATTCTTTTAGTTATATAAAAGTCAAGTGATTCAATCTATTTGTTTGAATACAGAATTTTCCTTAACATGGGTTCTGCAAATGAAATTTTTTCAATCAAATATAATTTTAACTAAACTAATTACAAAATATATATATATTTAAAGTTGGTGTACTTCAAGAATTAAAATAATATTAAATTGTTAAAAATCCCATTTTAATAAAATTTTGGTAAATTAATATGTCTGTACACATAATAAAAATAAAATAAAATAAACAATATATTGAGATTATTGATTGTTTGTGCCTTTACATAAACAAATAGTTAAATTTAAAATTAAGTATTATAGATAAAATATATATTAAATATATATAATTTTAAAAATATTAAACTACAAGATATATTTCTTAACATTTTTAAATAAATATATTTAAATTATTTATACTAATATATAATCTAACTATTAACTAATTGAAAATTGATTAAAAACAACATGCAATTATTGTTAGGGTTCACTAAATTAACATATATTCATTTATTAACTAGAGTGAAAAGTGCGGGAGTGAGTGAGACCAATAAAGTTAAATTAAATTAAAAATTAAGGAAAAAAATAAGTAATATATTTCTGGCTATATAGTTGCCAATAAAACTAATTATTTTGGATTTCCTAAAAATCCGCTTATAATAGCTAAATTGTATTTAGGCAATAAGTGTACAGAAAAATAATAATTTTCGTAATTTATAATGTTAAAAATTGTACAATCAGACTTTGGTAAATTAAAAGATTGAAAAAATTAAAAGTTAAAATTTGTTTGTGATTGGTTCAAATTAATTTTTTTAATAACTAGTTAACTGGAAAAACAAAAAACTCATTACAATAGTATTGCCTAAGTATTAATAAGAAGTAAACAAAAGTCATGATTATTGTAATTAGATATATACCGGTAAGAATCACTTTCATCAACTCAGCTTTATTCAACAAAGTTGATAATTACAATAAGAAGATCATATAAGACTACATATAGTAAATGAGAAGTAAACAAAAGAGTCATGATTATAATTGTAATTAGATATATACCATAAGAATCACTTTCATTAACTCAGCCTCATATTGGCTCCAACAACACTGAACCCAACTCCTCGTACATAATATCTTCGGTTGAATTAGTGTGGTACAAAATATTTTGAAAATCAGAAGACCCATCACACATGGGAAATAAAATCTTATCAAACATTGAATGCATATTCATGAGCTCTTGTTGCTTGCTTGCCAATTGAGATTCTAAATCAGATATACGTTTCTGTAGTTCATGGATTACTCCGGCACTTCCCTGGATGGGGTCCTTCACTCTTGCACTTGCTTCACACACCAAATTATTTACTGCATCTGCTCTCTGCTGAATCTCCAAACCCTAAAGCAACATCACATAAACATATGAGTTTCACAATCAGACTAATACATACATATTAAACTTAATCTTTATAAATAATATTTTGAATCTTTAAATAGTAATCATTTGAAGTATAAGTTTATCTGTACCAAATTAAGAATTTAAAAAAGAAATTACGGTAACTTTTTAATTTTAAAATTTTTATTAACGTCTTAGAATCAATAGATGGAAATTGATCAAATTATCAGTATAAATGTGTAAATTTTAAATAAAGAAAACAATAATAATGGTCAGTTGTATAAATAGATTTAGAATTGAAGTTTTCTAATAAGTTGGCATCATTTGATCAATGTGCAGTTCAAAAATTTCACCAAGAATAATAAATAGATGAATGGATAGTCATGATCAATACCAAGGAATTGAGCAAATGAAAATTTATATGATTGAAGCTGTTTATCAAATTCCATCCTGTTAAAAAATCGTCTGATTTTGCTGAAATGCATCGGTTGATAGATTCAGAAATAAAGTGTAGAGACTGTCTAAGCATTTCAATGAAGATTAAAATCGAGCACAAAGCTAGGACAATTTGACTATTCAAATTTTCCTGTTCGCAAACGCGTCAGAAAGGGAAAAACCGCTCCAAGTTTGAACAACTAGTTTGTAAATAGGAGAGCCTTTAGCGGGGGACCGATAACTAGGGAATCATTCGCTTAGTCACCATAGGTGAGAGATGGAGGTTTGAATTTGGTGAGTGGGAGGATGAGTGGAAGCTATGTGATATAAGTAAATTATGTTTTTCACATGTCTCATGTTATTACACCGAAGGCGTCTCTTATTTGAGAGGGACGACCGTTTCATTCGTTGATCTTTTTGCCGGTCTTCGTCAGCAACATTTTATCGCGTACTACATTTATTCGCTAATAACTTGGTGTTGGAAGTTGAAGTCCAACGGACTCCTTCCCTGTTTGCCGCCAAAACTCTTGGCTATTCATATTCTTCTTGCAAGCTCTTTAAGAGCTGATTGTAATTCATTTTCTGAAGTTGATTGCCAGAGCTGATTGCAGTTGTGTAGATGTAAACCAAATTGGTGAATAATATAGTGATTCCCCTGCTTCAAGTGTGGATGTAGGCAATTGCCGAACCACGATAAATCTGTGTGTTCTTGTTGTTTGTGTTGTGTATATTTAATTGTGTTTATCTGTTGTTTTCAATTTGATTTCTTCATCTTAACAATTGGTATTAGAGTGAGGTTAGATCGTTGTTTAGATTTTGGTGTTTGAATTTCTAGAATCGAAGATAGAGAAGTTCTCCGGTCAGAGCTTCAGATTATGGAAAGTGCAGATGGAGTCTTTGCTAATAAAACAAGACCTTTCAATCGCGCTCGGAGGGATAGCAAAGAAACTAGCTGGGATGGCTGATGAAGATTTTGTAAAATTGGACAAGAAGGCGAGAGCGACAATTTTTCCTCTCGCTGTCCAATAATGTTCTCTTCAATGTCATGGGTGATGCAACAACAAAAGATGTATGGGATAGACTCTCAGCCATGTATGAAATGGCTTCGACTGCAAATAAAGTTTTTATTATGAAGCACTTGTACAAACTGAAAATGAAGGAAGGTTGTGCTATGGCAAACCACAACAATGAATTTAATACACCGATTAGTAAAGCGACTTCAGTCGGGATGACACAAGATGATGAAAGCAATGATGTTCTATTATTATGTTCTTTACCAAGCAGCTGGGATGGTGTTGTAACAACAATTAGCACATCTATATCTAGTAAAATTAAGTTGGTTTTTAATGATGTAGCAGCTACTCTTCTCAGCGAGGATTTGAGAAGAAAGAATGATGAACCTTCATCCGGTGAAGCTTTAACGGTGGTCAGCACTGATAATAGAGGTAGAAGTCATAACAGAGGCAGAAATAATTACCATAAACGTTCGAAATCAGCAAAGAGATCGAAGTCTAGAAACAGAAATGGTGAATGTTGGTTTTGTGGCAAAGCGGGTCATGTGAAAAAGGATTGCAAAAATTTCAAAAGAGCACAAGAGAGAGTGCGAGACAATGAAGCAAATACCGTTTATGATAAAGATGATAACGTCTTAATCCTTTCAACAACCGACACTACTCCGGATTTATGGGTGCTTGATTCCGGTGCCTCTTATCATGCTACCTCATGTCTTGAAGCATTCATCAACTACCATGAAGGGCACTTTGGCAATGTTTTTTTAGGAGATAACAAAGCTTGTGAAATTACAGGCAAAGGGGATGTATTGCTGCCATTAGAAGGTAGTAAAACATGGTTGCTCAAAGATGTTCGCCATGTCCCAAAATTGGAGTGGAATTTGATATCCGTTGGACAACTCTTTGGTCAAGGTCTAAATGTTAATTTTCTTTTAGATACATGGAAAGTAACACATGGTACCATGCTGATTGCAAATGGTAATAAAGTGGGAAGTCTTTACATTTTTAAGACTCATGGTGAAGTGGGCGCTGCAATGGTGATTGAGGACAGCAAAGCGGATCTTTGGTATCAAAGACTTAGGCACATTAGCAAGAAAGGTCTCCATGTTATGCATACAAGAAATCAGCTACCGGGCCTCAAGCTTGTGGACTTAGCCTTTTGTGAACATTGTCTCTATGGAAAACAAAAGAGAGTCACTTTTTTGAAAGGTGGGCGTGACACAAAGACAAAACTGCTGGAGCTTGTATACTCGGATGTTTTTGGACCAACCAAGGTAACCTCCATTGGAGGAGCTAACTATTTTGTAACATTTCTTGATGATTGCACAAGAAAAGTATGGATTTATATGCTTTGTAGGAAATCAGAAGTGTTTTCAAAATTTAAAATTTTCAAGGCATTAGTTGAAAATTAGATTGGGCATAGGATTAAATGCTTACAAATTGATAATGGTGGGGAATTTTGTTCACATGAATTTGATAATTTTTTTGCTGATAATGGGATTAGAAGAATCAAGGTTGTTCCTTTCACTCCTCAAGAAAACGGTGTAGCCGAGAGGATGAATAGAACAATCCTTGAGAAGGCACGATGTATGTTGTCTAATGCAGGTTTAGGCAAATATTTTTGGGCAGAAGCGTGTAACACAACAGTGTATTTAATTAACCGAAGTCCATAATCTAAATTGGATTTTGGTATTCCGGAAGAGGATTTCATATTCGCATCTTCATGTGTGTGGATGCAAAGCCTTCTCGCATATACCCAAAGAAAAGCGAATGAAATTGGATTCAAAGTCGCTGAAATGTATCTTTGTGGGGTATGGAGAAGAGTAGTTTGGTTTTAGATTGTGGGATCCAGTTCACAAAAAGATTGTTTGCAACAGGGATGTAGTTTTTCATGAAACCACCTTTCCCGCACTACAAGATGCAAATAAATCAGAGACAAAATATGTCCCTATGTCTCTATTTCAGAATTCAACTACCAGCGCTCTACCTCCGGTCTCTCATTCAGTGGGAGCTCCTATGACATCTACATCTATTGAATACAATTCTCAGCCTGATAATGAAGAAGGGAGTGATGAAAATGTTTGGTCTACTTTTAATTCAGAATTTGGGGGTCTGCAAAACAGAGCGAGTCCTCCCCAAAATAACATTGATGTTAGAGGAAACTTGAAAGATCATGCTTACGGTGATGTTTGCTCATTTTATTCCCAATTGACTGGGCAACCCACATGGTGGTTTGCAACTCCATCACATATTGCAAATTGTGGTGGTTTGTGCACCCCACATTCCTCACGGCATGTTGTGAAATTTTCTCACGCTGCACACCCACCGCAGTCCTCACATCGCACAACTTCCTCCATGCCTCCTACAGTCTCCTCACCTCTCCACACAGGCCCTCACTCCACCTCCGTAGTCCACCCGCAGAGTCTCCCTCCTGTGCGAAGCATGGAGGATGCTTCCCTGGGCCCTCCACGTCCTGCTCCCTGCAGTCAGCTCCACGAGCTTCTCGCAGGCCTCCCACCCCACGGGCTCCTCTCCCCACACTCGTTTTCTCCCACGGGGATTAAGCAACCACCACATGGCTTCCCTGCCATCGGTGATGTGGCAGCCCCCTCCCGTAGACCCCTACTTTCTCATTCAGCACTGCCAGAGAAAGATGTCTCTATAGACTCTGCTTCCCGCAAATTGCCTGAATCTAATGTGGATAAAATCCACAGGCCAGTAAAATTAATAGACTCAAAAACAGAGGAAGTGATGTTAATGTGATTAAACAGGGAACACAAAAATTGAATGATAATATTACTGAAACAGAGAGTCAATTGAGAAAATCAACTAGATAGAGGTGACCTCCTGCGAAGTTCTCCGATTATGACTTGCTGTTTTGTGAAGAGGCTGAACCTTCTTTGCTCATCTCTGATCAAACAGAGCTTGCAACATACAAAGAGGCTTGTAAAAATGCAGATCGTAATAACTAGCATGCTGCAATGTGCGAAGAAATGGATTCACTTGTGAGAAATCAGACATGGGATTTGGTGCCACTTTCGCCTGACAGAAAGGCATTGAGAAATAAATGGGTGTATAAACTAATAGATGAAGCCGATGGTCACAAAAGATTTCGAGCAAGACTGGTTGTAAAGGGATATGCTCAGCAGCAAGACCTCAACTTCAAAGAAATTTTCTCGCCAGTAGTTAAAATGACTACCATCCGAGCAATATTGAGATTAGTTGCAGCATGGGATCTTGAACTTGAACAGCTAGATGTGAAGATGACATTTCTCCATGGTGACCTTGATGAGGAATTATTTATGCATTAGCCTGGAAGGGTTCAGTAAAAAGGAGCAGGAACACCTTTATTGCAGATTGAAACATAGTTTGTATGGGCTTAAGCAAGCCCCCCGGCAGTGGTATCTTAAATTTGACAAATTCATGATTGATCACAAGTTTACTCGCAGCAAGTCTGATCCTTGTATCTATTACAAGAAGCTTCCTAATGGCAAATTTGTCATTTTTCTCCTTTATGTGGATGATATGTTCATAGCCAGCACAAGCATGAGGATTGTGAGTGAACTTAAGACTCATTTAGCAAAGGAATTTGCCATGAAAGATTTAGGGGCAGCAAGGAAGATCTTAGGAATGACTATTTTTCGGGATAGAAAAAAGATAGAACTCAAACTATCTCAGCAAGACTACATTAAAAAAGTCTTGGACAGATTTGGCATGGCGGATGCTAAATCTGTTTGTGTACCTTTAGCCTCTCATTTTCAGTTGTCTTCTCAATTGTGTCCTAAAACACAAGAAGATAAGGAGTTTATGGATAAAATTCCATACAAATCTGCAGTTGGAAGCCTCATGTATGCTATGGTGTCTACTCGACCAGACATTGCTCATGCCGTGGGATAAGTGAGCAGATTTATGGCTAATCCGGGCAAATCACATTGGGAGGTAGTTAAGTACATCTTGAGATATCTCAAAGGTACTTCTGATTTTTTTTTATGGTTTGGAAAGGACAAGGCAATTTTGCAAGGGTTCACCGATTCTGATTTTGCCGATGACTTAGATAAAAGAAAGTCTACTTCTGGTTATGCTTTCACATTTTCTGGGGCAATGATTAGTTGGGCTTCTAAATTGCAACATACAATTGCTCAATCAACTGCAGAAGCTGAATATATAGCTCTTTTTGAAGGAGCAAAAGAGATGGTATGGTTGCAACTCTTGTTTAGGGAGTTGGGTTTGAAGCAATCAGATTTTTCTTTGTTTTGCGATAACAACAGTGCCATTTTTATGACCAAACATTAGACATCTCAGCCGCCATCAAAACATATTGATGTTCGCAGTCATTATGTTTGCCATATGGTCGAAGAAGGCAAGTTTCATGTAGACAAGATTCATACCGACTTGAATCCAGCTGATGTGCTCACTAAAGTGGTTAAGTGGGAGAAGTTCTATTTATGTCGAGCTTCTCTTGGCCTTTCCAATAACTAATAGCAGAACTAAGTGGGGAAATCTTCTTGTTGCAGCAGTTCGTTGGCCTTCAGTGGGAGATTGTTGGAAATTGAAGTCCAACAGACTCCTTCCCTGTTTGCCACAAAAACTCTTGGCTATTCATATTCTTCTTGCAAGCTCTTTAAGAGCTGATTGTAATTCATTTTCTGAAGTTGATTGCCAGAGCTGATTGCAGCTGTGTGGATGTAAACCAGATTGGTGAATAATATAGCGATTCCCCTGCTTCAAGTGTGGATGTAGGCAATTGCCGAACCACGATAAATCTGTGTGTTCTTGTTGTTTGTGTTGTGTATATTTAATTGTGTTTATCTACTATTTTCAATTTAATTTCTTCATCCTAGCACTTGGCACATTACACGTTTGACATTTAATGAACTGCCTCGTGAATTCCGCTGGTGGTGAGGACAACCTAAAAATCTATTTTTGCATGGTTTTTAAATAGTTTTCTTGCAAACTTTGTCCAATTATGGACAACATGGCACAACATAAAATGATAAGTGCACTGCCACATTAGTACGAAGGATGTATGATTGTGTACCATAAATGCATATCTATCGATGCCCAACAGTTTTAAATATAAAGTAATTAACATAGGTTGCTTTACATATATACCCCCCACACAATTATTTGGAGCTCCCATTAATACATAACAAATGTGCTAAAATACAAATACGGTAATAATATTAAGCATACTTTATTTTAAAAGTATATGTAAGAAATTAATTATATAAGATTAATTTTAGGTTTTTTTATAATTTGAGTAAATTATTTTTATATGACATAAAAAATATTATAATTATTAATTAATTTATAATATATTATAAGTTTTATATTTCTATCGATTAAAAATAACTTCTCTTAAGACTATTGGATTTTGCATGATGATATTTGATTCAAGTTTCATCATTGGTGACCATAGCCCTGTATTAATATTAGTTATATTTATTAATATACATTATTTTTTATAATTTAGCAATTATTATATAAAAATATAATATAATCTATAATATATTTTTAATATAGTTCAAATTATATTGTCTCTAGGACCTCCTTCATCTTTGACTCTTACCATATCTATCTATGTATTCATCTCTCCTTCTCTCAAAATTTATTTGCCCATCTCTACTCCTCTTTGTCTATCTTTCTACCAGTCTATCTCACCATCTATATCTCTCTTTATCTCTCCCTCTCCCTCTTCCCCTATGTATTTTCCTCTCCATCTCTCCCTATCTCTCTCTGTCTTTATCTCTCCTTCTACCTCTCTTTATAACTCTCCATTTCTCTCCATCTTCCTCTTGCCTTTATCTTCCTCTCTCCCCCTCTATCTCTAGACATGTCTCTTTGTCCCTATAAATCAAACATTATCTATAAGATTGTTGATAATGGAGTCTAATTATCTTTCTAATTCAAACATTTTATTTAATGTATGTTTGGATTTATATAGGTGGATGCATAGCTTATTTGGGTATATTAATATATATAACTATGAAGAAATATGAACAGTACAATGATATTGACATTAAACACAGTTACATGTATCAACGGAATAAAATACGAATATATAAACTTAAAATTACATTTAATAAATATAATTAATAAAATATATAATTTATATATATAATATTTTTTTTAAAACACTTTTCAAAATAAATGACTGAGTTTCTAAATAAATATATTTAATTCCACATCAATATATATATTATTTGAGATGGACAACCTATTCTTTAAAATCAATGGTTGAGAGTTAATAAATATGGTTGCAAGATGATTGAAGCAATTTAGACCATTCAATTATAGTTGTACTAAATCATAGGTTTAATCTCCCTTACGTGCAAAGGATATGACACGGTCAACCTTGCTTTGACACCAACACCAAGCAATCAAATCAGCAGACCGCTACCCTTTGTTCCTTGTGATTTGATAGAGAAAAATGAATGCATCTCCGCGTACATAAAAAAAATATATGGTGTAATTAATGACACACAAGATAAATTCACATTCTTCAATTTTCCTCCATTTTGAACAGATTGAGTAAGGCATCACCATATTAATGGAAATGGAATTGTTAGCAATATCCATGGTTCTAAGTGGGATTATTTTAGGTTTAGGTTTTTCTAGCCTTTTGACTTGATGTTTTGCGAATTTTTCATCTAACCTACAAGTTTAGATAATGAAGGAAGCATGCAATGTGTTTTAGAGTCTTGAAAGCCATGAAGGTGACAAAAAATCCTTAAGGAACATTGTCTCTTATTTTAGTGATTGTAGTAGTTAAAATTAATAAATGTCACAATGGTTGCTATATAGACTGCCTTCTTCACAAGCTATATTAGCATATGCATTGCCAGTAAATCACCAAGAAAATTGTCTCCTAATCTCATACATTCTTTAAAAATTTAATATGTATTTCTTCATAATCATATTGGCTCCTCTTCTTGTGTTATTACAAATATCAATAGAAACCTTTCAATAGGACCATTCTACCTTGCACACAGGTGCTCTTAGTTGTTGTGTTAAAAGAAAACAAAAAAAAAACACTTTATTTACTCACTCTTGTCATACATCTTTGATCATACCACACCATAGTGAATTGTCAAAACAAACAAGCCCTCCAATGCAAATTCTAATGTGTTTGGGTGTGACTTCTTTACATTGCTATTTTCATGCTACACCAAGTCTTTATTCTTCACATTTGTATTATATACACTTAACCTCCCTTTCAATCGTCTATGCATATCAATGTTTTGCATGCCACTCAAACTTAGAAAATGCCTTCCATCACAAAGGCACATAAGTTTTACAACACCCTCGGATACCAAATGTGAACAAATGGTAAAATCTTATTATTTCATTACATGGTGAGGGAATTGTTTTACAAAAAAAAAGACAGTTGAACTAAACCAATAAATAGTTACATAATAATTGCAACAATGGAAGTTACATTATCAAAGATATTACGACAACAAAACTTTATTTTCATTTATAAAATATTAAGGCCTCTGTTCATATTATGTCCATGTGTAAAGATCAACTTGGAATGATATTATGAAATAAGATAAAGAGAGGATGTAGAATTAGAGTTAAAGTTACTTTTATGGATAAATTTCTTGGACACATTTTTATGTAGATCAAATTTGCATAGACTACAACAAAGGGGGGAAACAAATATAGGACAAAAAAAAGGCGTAGAGGAGATAATGATCCACCATATTTGAAATGTGTGGCTACCAAGTTGAAGTTATATCCTAATCCTTTAAATTTGGAGAGTTGGAAATGGAGTACAAGATTGGAAAATAAATTAAAGTAGATTGTAAAGACAATGATCATGTGGGGGTTTGATACTCTCAAAATTAATAAACATTTTTTTAGATGACAAAAATTTCAGCTACACATAATAGCAAGTAATGGATGAGTGCAAAACATTTTTTTTATGAGGAAGAGAAGCCACCAATGTTATCATGTCATGGGCAATACTTCTATTGGTACTCAACAAATATTGTCAGGTAAAAGCCTTATGGCCTGAAGAAAGTTTGGAACATTGGATTTTAACTTCTATTATCAAACACATCTCTCCTAAGATAGGAAAAATTCACAAGTTGACTACGTAGTCACAATATTTGCAAGATAAGATGACAACTATAGAGAGTGCGACTTGGCTAGCTATTTTTAATTAATAACTAGCATTGGCTTGCCAATGAAACCTAAACATTTGTCCAGCTACGAGCATTTCACCGAGTACAAATGTTGGAGCATTGACATTATGCAATAATAGTGAGTATGATGTTGACCTCTGCCATTCCACAATTTTCTGCTAGAGATCAGTCAAAGTTTGCAAGAACAATATAAGAGTCAAGTCATTTAAATGAAGACAAATGTGTTGCCTAAAGGGATTATCACCACAGAAAGAATCTTCAACACTGATCATTATCTTAGACGTGAAAAATGAACATGATCATCAAAGAGGTGAATCATGAAGAAGTAACCATTACAAATGACAAGGTTTTGAAAGTGGGAAAGGTATGTAGCCAACCTAAAAATAGAAAAACTCTTACGATATATCTTGCAATGTTTAACTTTCCTCTTTCTTTTATATGTATGTATGTGATATTACATAAGTTTTTCCATGTATTAAAATATATATTTTTGTTTACTTCTTAATTATTAGTTTATTTACAATAAAATATACAAGTTAATGTAGAATAGAATTTACAATTAAATATTAATATATTTTGTATTATAATATAAAATATAAAATATTTATTATATTTTAAATACCTCTATCTCTCCCTCCCCCATTCTATCTTTTTTTTATTACCTCTACCTCTCATGTCCTCTATCTTTCTCTATCTCTTTATTTCTCCCTCTTTCTCCCCCCTCCTCCTCTCTCTTCCTAGATCTCTATACCTATATCTATTTGACTCTTTATCTCTCCTTTTTTAACATTTCTTCTTCCATATAATTATTTATCTATCTACTCATATATTTATCCCTTTGTCTATCTCTTTATGTGTATCACTTGGTAGGTCACTTAGAAAATGGTGTTGTTTATGCAAAAATGGTCTCAATGAAGAAATGATGGATTAAAATCAACCTTACCAAACATAAGTGAAATGAAACCTTTGAATAAAAAAGATAATTGAAATTCATTTCTAGGAGGCTCATGTTATGTTTACAATAGTTAAAGAGAGGAAGAGAGATTGATAGATAAAGGAAATGAGACATGTGTGTGTGTGTGTGTGTGTGTATATATATATATATAGATAGATAGAGAGAGAGAGAGAGAGAGAGAGAGAGAGAGAGAGAGAGAGAGAGAGAGAGAGAGAGAGAGAGAGAGAGAGAGAGAGAGAGAGAGAGAGAGAGAGAGAGAGAGAGAGAGAGAGAGAGAGAGAGAGAGATGTCTAGGTAGAGGGGAAATGAAGAAGATAGAGTTAGAGATGAAGATAAACTAAGAGAGAGAGAGAGGGTTACAAATGAAGAAAAATATATATGTAGAGGGAGAGATAAAGATAAATCTAAGGAGATAGAGAAAAAAATAGATATAGAGATATAGAGGGTGACAAAGAGAGATATGTGTGGGCCAAATTGTAACTAACTCATCAACAAATATGTTGACATAGGTTGACACCTAGTATGGTGGCTATACCTTTGGTAAATCTTTTAACGAATAGTAATATTTTTAATAAAATATCAAATTATTTGTAGTTGACATGCATAACCTCAATTTTTTTTTGACACATAGGAATTGTCATTTGGTTCCCTCATCCATTTATACTTCTCAAAACATAAAACATTTGAGGAATTTTGTTGAGAGAATGCCAAGGGGGGAAGCTACTTGGAAATTGTATAAAAGGTGTCATTTTTTATTGAATATGTATGATGTCAAATAATATTTATTGGTTTGACTTCGTTGTAATTGATCTATTGTATCTTGTTTCTCACTCCTATTGTTTGTACTTATGTCTCACCTTTGCGAGTCTTAAATTACACTATGACATGTTTGGTTCTTATATTCATGTTTGTCTTGCTTTAGTTTAACATACAACCTTATGACCATACATTATGAGGTCAAGTCATCATAAATTCCATACAAGTGTGCACCCTTTTAATGATTTTTTGTGTTGATAATCACATTCTAAAATGAATTCACATTAGCTTTGATTTTCTATCCAGCCATTTAGTTTAATTTAATCTAAGTTCTTCTATTGTAGCAATGCATTATTCATAAATTTAATTTTTAACTAAAATCTATATTATTTCTATTATTACAAATGATATTAAATTAAATAAATAAAAAATAGAAGATAGTATATTTTTTGCATACTTTTTGTGTAGTACATAAGGTCAATTGGTAAGCCATTTATCAAATGATGTTTTATGTGAAACAAGGTGTCAATGGAGAAGTGATAGCCCAAAAAGATGATGAGACCAATAGTCAGGCATAAGAAGCTCTCACACTTGTGCAACTAATATTACGTCACATGATTGATTGTTTTTTACAACTCACCTATAGATATTCACCCAAAGAAACAATTTGATCTCCACATGTTACTTTGGTCTTAGTCCTAGGATACGATGTGGGTATAGAAATTGTCAGTGCATTGAAGAAATTCAAATGACCATTTTTGCATAAACAACACCATTTTCTAAGTGACCTACTATTGGTCTTAGTCCTAGATCATAATTCCTTACCCCTCTCTTTCTCACTTTTATCCCCTCTGTCTCTCTATCTTTTTATCCCTCCCACTTCTTTAACCAGATTACCTTCCCAAATTAGTGGTTTTATTTCAATTGCGTTTGGATATTTCTAATTTGATGCATGTTTGATTTGAAGTTCTTAGCTATCTATTGAAACCTATACTTCATAAATATCATTTGATAAATGGCCTACCGATTGACCTCATTATTACACCAATGTATGCGAAAATAAATTCAAATTTACACTTAGAATTTAATTTCTACACCTCTTCAGTGTACCTATTGCACACCAAGGTGCAATTGCTAGTTTACTCTCTATACGAGAATTATTGACGTATCATTTGTAATTCAGCCTAATACTATAACTTTACTTCTTATACCTAAAGGTACATAAAATATAAAGGAGTATGTCATCATTAAATAAGTACATAGTACTTAATACAAAATATATTTGTGGGACCTAGTTTGTACTTAAACATTTACTATAAAGTATTGAAGACAAAATATGTCTATATCACCCTTTTAGAGAGATTTGACACATTACTACTTTTGAGAAGATAAAAAATGGATTGATACTGCATAGTTGTTTACAAATTTATTTGATTCTATTTCTCACAAGGAAAATCATTTGTAATTCAATCTAATGCTATAACTTTACTTCTTATACCTAAAGCTACATAAAATGTAAAGGAGTATGTTATCACTAAATAAGTACATAGTAGTCAATCCAAAATATATTTGTGGGACCTAGTTTGTACTTGAACATTTACTACAAAGTACTGAAGCCAAAATATGTCTATATCACCCTTTTAGAGAGATTTGACACATTACTACTTTTGAGAAGATAAAAAATTGATTGATACTACATATTTGTTTACAAATTTATTTGATGCTATTTCTCACAAGGAAAATCATGATATGTCAATTGATGGTAAAGAAAAAATCTATGAAAGTTCATATAAAACACCACCCCTACGTATCATGACAAAATATAACATCATGTTCACTAAATAATCATTGGATGGCAACGAATAAGGGTCTAACATATATACTATAAATTCATTACAATAATTGAAAGTAAACATCTAAACCAAATGTAAGTACTAATTTTACTATTGGGCAAAAATTTGTAGTTATGTCCTACTTTTAAAAAAGATGATGAAAATTTTAAATCACTAGAAAGTGACATAAAAATTTTAAAATGTAAATTTAGTGAGATGTAAACAAAAATTGTGTGTATGCAATAAATCAATTTTTGACAAAATACATGAAGTATTTGACATTAACTTTATTAAAGATTTTATTTTAATTTTTTAGTATATATTTAATTTGTAACTTTACTGCATATATATTTTTCTATAGCTCGTGAATGGTGGAAGTAGTGAAAACTTAAATAGTTTAATGTGATAGAAAGAGAGGATTTCTTGGTCATTATTGATAAGTATTACGTGGGATAATATTATTAAGGAGGATTTCTTGTATCTTTTTTTACGTTATAGTTCAAATTTTGAGTCATTGGTCATAGTGCTAGAAATAGACCATTGTTATTGGTTCCTACATTAATTAAATATAATGAATCTTAATATTTACTCCTACATGATCATGCATCTTATGGTTCCCTAGGATAGCGGTTCAATTTTTATTATTTTGTAGATCTAGCAATAGTGGTCTTATACAATCTTTTAAGGTCAACAACATCCTCTTAAACAAAATTGGAGATTTTCTTATGAAATACTTAAAGAAAATATGTGAGGCAATTTTCTTGAGATGGGGTATTATGTTTATCTAATTGAAATGTACAAAAACTGGTCCTAGGCTAACATGTGCATTAACCTAGAATCGATTCCTTTTGACATGCATATTATTAAAAGAGTTGTGAATGGGTTTGAATTCAATCCTCAAGGGAGAGGCAAATTGTCCTAGATTGACACCTAATAAATTATTGTGTTATTTATTTTGAGAGATTGGTGGATGTAGTAAACTAGGCTAAAGAATGTAATTTTTAATAAGATTGGAAAAAAAAAAGCAAAAACTTATACATAAAATGTAGGATAGAAAGGTAGATATAAAATGAAAGTGTAGAGAAAAACTTATGATTGCAATCTGGGTTTGACTAGATAGGATAGGGTCACTAGGTAGTGGAGCCCATAAAGAGATTTTTGTAGATGCTAATGTCAAAAACCACATCAAGATCCGTTAGGTTGCACTAAAGTGCGGCAAAAAAAAGATGATACTAACATTGGGTACTATATTCCTAGGATTTTGGGATTTGTAAAGTCTAGAATTCTGTGTATAAGTTTTCTTTGTCCATTAATATCGCTACCATAAACTAATTCCTTTGCATGTTCACTTCCACACATAAAAGAGTGGAAAATTGTTGTGTTGTATAAGGGCTTGTCTAAGTCAAATCCCATATTTGTGTTCCAACATACACATTAGAAAATGAATAGTTATGTTATGATGGTAATTGTATCTTATCTTAATCCAATTAATTTTCCCTCATGTGAAACTAATGATTTTTTTGAACCTTAATATATAATAGTTATTTCCAAGCTTAAACTATACTTTATAGTAGATGATATGGAAGTCCTAAATTTTGTTCTGAGAATCAAAAGTCAAAAGATGTTAGGCATTCTTTTATAGATTTATTTTATGGTATGGATTTCTATTCTAGTAGTTGAACTATAATTTCATAGTGGGTGTGTTCCTACTAAGAGTTTGTTTAGCTATTTTTGTTATATTGTTCATTGTTAGTAGTTTTTTATCTATTATAAATCCCTTGGAACCCTGAATCCCCTTCTTAATATATTAAATAAAATTTAATTTCATATATACATTTTTTCTTGGCTTTTTTATTTTATCAAATGATAATCTTAAGAACTGTAGCAATGAGTTTTCCATAGTTCACGAAAATAATAGTAAAAAACATATTTTTGTGAAGAATTTTTGGATGAGGTCTTAAAATGATGATGATAGATCATTGAATATAATCTAAAACATGTTGATAAGAGAACTTATAAGTTGAATCCAAAAACTCTTAAAATTAGCTTTTTAAAAAATAAAATAATATGATTAATAGAATTATTCTATTGAGTAATTAATCTTTTTTAATTTATAAATATAGGGAATTTTATTTTATTGACACAAGTGATAAAAGAAGAAATAATAAATATTGATAATATATATCAAAGATAATTCTTTCAATTTTATTAATAATTAATGACAAAAATAAACTTATTTAATAATTACAGTTGTATTATATTTACATTTAAGGAGTGGGCTATGAATTTTGCATAGTGGACTACAAATTTTTCACACTATGCAATTTTTGAAAAATTTGCTGACCAATGGTAGTTTTTGGACCCAAGCTTTGGAGATTTTTTTGTTACTGGTATTACTAATATGACATCTTTGTAAGTTGTTCCTAAAGTTACTGATAGTTCTAATATTAGTACAGATGCCAAGCTAACAATATGAGAGGGGGGGCTGAATCACTCAAACTTAATCTTCAATGAAAACAATAGATTCAATCTCGGTAACCTTATCAGAAAAACAGTAATGCATATAGACCCATAAATAGATAAGATCACAAACATATAACAACAGATTTAACGTGGAAATCCAAATAGGGAAAAACCACTGTGGTATTTCGAACCCACTAAGAAATATACTCTTCTAGAGTATGCTCGGTTAAAAGCAAATCCTGTTAAAGATTACAAACACATTGACCCGGTTAACGGATTTCCCTCAGATCTGTTAGGATCTTCACTTTGTTAGAAGTGACCTTGTTAAAGGATTTCAAACACTCAATAAGAATGCCACCTTGCTAGAGGATTTTACAAATAAGACTGTTAAGTCCACACGGTTAAGAGATTTTCTGCTACTTCTCAAAATAACAGTAATAAAAATATGTCTGCAACTTCACATCTAAAAATGTTGAAGTAGATTCTCATTTTCTCAATACAATCAATTCATAGGACTTATCTTGTCCCTCTGCTGGGCTCTATACTCTGTTATCAAAATAGGTCTTCAAGCTTCTGTGCTCGGTAATCACTATGTAGCATCCTTGTGCATACACTTGCCTGCATGCATTGTTTATCAACAGTTTCCTATTTATAAACAATCTTCCAACCACTTAATCTCCTTGATCACATTTCCCATGATCAATCATAGCCATCAGATCTTTAATCTTGTCCAGGTTCAATGTATTCTTCGATCTGAAAATGTTTTACCCCGCCTCAGAACTTGCATTTTCACCTTGGAACTTGTGTTAGGGTATTGCGGTTCAATTTAAGCTGTAGATCTTCCTGCCGATCTTTCTTTACCATAGATTCTTTAACAATCTTCATACATGGCTTACCAATCATTTAATCCGCTCCAACTCATCAGCTTCCTTCATTAAATATCACATGTAAAAATTTAATGCATTATGTTATAGCTTGGTTGTAACTTGGTAAATACTAAACTTCACTCGATAGACATTCTGCCTTCATTAACTGACAGCGATAACCTTAGGGTTTACCGACTAGGTTCCTTAGGGTTTACCGACTAGGTTCTTTTCTCGGTAACATAGTATAGTATTAACCTTTCAAACAATAGCATATGTAGGATATCAAAACAATCTAAACATCATGATCTCATCATTATCTAACTCGGTAATAGTTGTCCATTGAATAACTTATCCCCTTATTAATCATATTCTTTCTGTGTCTTTTATCGACATTTTTATACTCATCAAATCATACTTCTTAAGATATGGCAACATCTTATTGAATTAGAAAATCAATTTCTTGACATCAATGACAAAATAATAATATTAAGACAGTAATCATCCTTAATCAGTTATATCCATAGTCATCAACAACCTTCCAAATATCCTTATTGAAATGCCAACCTTCTTCTTGTTTGTTATAATGCCAACAATCTCCCCCTTTGGCATTGATGGCAAAATAAATTGATTTGACTTTATTGGTTCAGATTCAGATTGCTGTGAAATTCTGAAATGCTCTCCCTCTGTCATTAGTCTTCTCCCAGGTTCTAAAATGTAGTCTTCTCCTTCGGTCAATAGACTTCTCCCCCATACATTAGTCTTCTCCCCCTTTGACAACAATGCCAAAAATGAAAAGAACTAAAAACATAATTTCTTCCTCTAAGAAGTGAATTCCATGCTGTTATGTATCAATTTAGTCTCGGTTAGAGCATTTTGTCTACAATTCTTGTTCCCTATTTATTATTTCCTGCACACCTTTAGAAAACCTCCTAAAGTGTGTAAATCATCATCAACTCCTAAAAGATATTCTGTAGAGTCATCGAATTGATGCTTTCACCGAACTCGGTCAGCGAATGCAAGATAGGGGTAGGACCCCTCACTGACTTCTGAGATACTCAAAAGTGTCCTTTGGTAGTGGCTTGGTGAAGATGTCTACAATTTGTTCCTTTGTGCTAACATTCTCCAAAACTAGTTTCTTCTCTTGAACTTCTTCTCTAAGATAATGATATTTGATAGAGATGTGCTTTGTCTTAGAGTGCATAATAGGATTCTTTGAAATGTTAATGGCACTAGTGTTATCACAGAATATAGTTACTGGTTCGGTAACTTGCTCATTTATACCTTCCAACAGTTGTTTGATCCATGCTATATTGGTGCAATTCAGTGCTGCAGCAACATATTCAACTTCTGTTGTTGACTAAGAAAAACATCCTTGTTTCTTGCTAAGCCAACTCACTAGTCTTTCTCCTAAAAAGAAAGCTCCTCCACTTGTGCTTTTCCTATCATCAATGTTGCCTGCCCAATCAGCATCAATATAAAACTTTAAATCAAAAACATTTTCTTTCCAATATACTAAGCCATAATCTTCAGTGCCTTTTAAGTATCTGAAAATTATTTTGATTGCCGTCATGTGTGTTTCCTTATGATCTGCAGAAAATCTTGCAACAATACCTACTGCATGTGCTATATCTGGCCTGCTGTGAACAACATATTGCAACTTTCCAATCATAGATCGGTAAAATGTCTCATCAACAGATGCAGATTCATCATTCTTTGATAGTTTACAGTTGGTAGTCATAGGAGTACTTACTGGTTTTGAATCCTCCATTCCAAATTTCTTCAAGATTTCCTTTATGTACTTGGATTGGGTAATGAAAATCTCATCTTTCATTTGCATTATCTGCAGACCTATAAAATATTTTACATCACCGATTAATGACATCTCAAATTCTTTACTCATTTCATTTCCAAAGTTCTTGCATAGAGAGTCATTTCAACTAAAGATAATATCACCAACAAATATGGTTGAGATCAGTATTCCATTTTCATCATTCTTCATGTACATATTGTTGTTTTCACTTGTTCTTATAAAACCAATTTTGATCAAATATGAGTGCAATCTCTCATACCATGCTCTAGGTGCTTGTTTCAAACCATATAAAGCTTTGTTCAATTTACATACCTGATCATTATTTTCTCCTTCAACAAATCCTTCAGGTTGTTCAATGAAAACTTCTTCTTCTAATATACCATTCAGAAATGTAGATTTGACATCCATTTGATATACCTTGAAATTATTGTAAGCATCATATGCCAACAATGTTCTTACTCCTTCAAGTCTTGCCATAGGTGCAAAAGTCTCACCATAATCAATTCCTTCTTCTTGGGCATAACCTTTGCAAACTAGTCTTGTTTTATTCCAAATGACCTCACCTTTTTCATTTAGCTTGTTTCTGAAGATCCACTTTGTACCGATTACATTTTTGTCCTTCGGTCTTGGGACCAGTGTCCATGTGTCATTCTTCTTGATTTGATCAATCTCTTATGTCATAGCATTTATCCAATCTTCACTGTTAAATGCTAATTTCACTATTCTCGGTTCAAATTCAGATATTAGACATGTGTTTTTTCTCAGTTTGTTCCTTGTCATTACTAGATCATTCTTATCTCCTATAATCTGACTTGGTGCATGATTCCTTCTGACATACTTGGCTAATATAGGCTCAGTAGGCTCTGTATGATCTTCTTCATCACTTGGTAACTAGATATTCTCTTCATTTTCTTTAGCAGTCTTGTCGATAGGACTTCTCGATTTAACATAGACAAATCCTTCATAATCTTCTGGTACTTTGGAGTTTCCTTCATCATTTCTTTCTGTAAATTCATCAATTTTCACATTTGCACTTTCTACTATTTTGTTAGATGATTTGATCAAACATTTAAATGCTTTGCTTCTAGAAGAATAACCTAGAAATGTTCCTTCTTCACTTTTCTAATCAAACTTACCATTTCTATTATCTTTGTGAACATAGCATCTACTCCTGAAGATTTTAAAATAACTTACATTAGGTTTCTTGTCATACCAGATTTCATAAGGTGTCTTCAAAGTTCCTTTCTTCAATTGTACTCGGTTCAGGGTGTAAACTGTTGTTCTTATTGCTTCTCTCCAAAATATTTGTGGAACTTTCTTTTCAATCATAAAGGTTCTGGTACAATCCACAATAGATTTGTTCCTTCTCTCAGCTATCCCATTCTGTTGTGGAGTCCTTAGTGTAGAGACTTGTCTTTTTAAACCATGATCATTGCAAAATAAGTTCAACTCATTAGAGGTAAACTCTCCTCCTCTATCTGACTAGAGACATTTCAGTTGTCTTCCTGTTTCATTTTCAACTCTAGCCTTGTACCATTTAAACATTTGAAAACCTTCTGATTTTTCTTTTAAAAACATTATTGACATCATCCTTGAGTAATCATCCACAAATAATATGAAATACTAATCACCATAATAACTCTGAACTTTCATAGGACCACAAAGATCAGTATGCACAAGATCTAAAATTCCCTTAGAAGTGTAGGACTTATTTGTAAAGCTTGATCTTGTCATCTTACCCATCTGGCATCCTCGGCACATAGCATTCTCAGGTTTTTCAAGACTCGGTAGACCTCTTACTCGGTGCTTCCTACTTATTTTGATCAGATTATCTAAATTAACATGACAAAACCTTTTATGCCATAATGAGGTATCATCTATCCTTGCATACATAAATTTATTCCAAGTTGAGTCAAGATGAAATGTATTACCTCTTGTTTGTGTCCCGGTAGTAGCTAACTTTCCATGCTTGTCATGAACTTTGACAATTCCTTTTTCAAACTCTATTCGGTAACCTGTGTTGTTTAGCTATGCTACACTCAACAGATTGTATTTCAAACCTTCAACCCAATAAACATCATTACATTTAGCATTGTCAAGAAGTGTTATGGATCCTTTACCTCTTACCGGACATGGTGCATCATTACCAAATCTTACATAGCCTCCATCATAATCATCTAATTTAATAAACTTGTGTTTATCACCTGTCATGTGATGTGAGCAACCACTATCTATGATCCAAGAATCATTAGTATTTATATGAGATATTAAAGCTTTTTCTTCATACCTTTCTTCATCTGATCCATCTTTGATAGCCACATAAACAACTTCCTCTGTATCAGTTTCATCTGATTTATCATCATTAGATTCCTCATCAGCTATTAGGCATGTCTTTTTATCTCTTCTCCTGAAGTCTCAGTGTCCTCTATAATGATTATCTTTCTGTCTATCATCTCGGTAATCTCTCTTTTCACTAGATTCTTTGTCAGGATAGTTAGAAGCCACATGTCCTATCTTATCACAATTGAAACATTTTAAAGGTACCTTTCCTTTATATTTACCTTTTCCTCTCGGTAGCCTTCTGGCTAATAGTGCTTCAAACTCTTCTTGCTTTCTAATTTCCTCATACAGTTTGTGTACCTCCTCCATGTTTTTGCAAAATCTTTCACTTGCTCCACTGTGATTCCCTTCAGAGTACTTACACTCTCTATCATTGTAATCATCAGTTTCATCAATATGAAAAGAACTGAATGTAGATTCAACTTTATTTACCGATGACCCACTATTATCAAAGTTACTTAACTCAAATTCATGTAGCTTACCAATAGTAGCATCTAAAGAAACTGGCATATTTGGTACAGACCTCAATTCATTGATTGCAGAGACTTGGATTGCATAGGCAAGTAGAAGGGTTCTTAACAACTTACTTTTTATATCTTTTTCTTCAATAGTTCCACCTACTCCTTTGATTTGATTGACAATCTCCTTTAGTCTTTTATTGTACTGGATTATGTTCTCACCTTCATTCATCCTCATCGATACAAGTTGTCCTCTTAAACTATCCACTTTTTCTCTTTGAACATGTTCATCTCCACCATACACAGATATGAGCTTAGTCCACATTGCCTTTGCATCAGTACATCCTTCTAGATCATTAAACTCTAAGTTGGTCAATGCAGATGTTATTTCAATCATTGCTTGAATATGTTCTTGCTTTAGCTTTATCTCTTCCATTGTCAATGGATAGGTGCTTAGTGTGATGAAATCATTCTCCAGATAATAGACAACATATTCTCCAATTCCTGATAGATGCATCTTCATCCTTTTCTGCCATGTAGAGAAACTTGACTTATTGAGCTTCGGTGCAGCCCTCTTATACATCTTTTGGATCTTTAACTCAAGTGCCTTTAAACTTTTCTTCCAGAGTCCAAGGCTCTGATACCAATTGATAGTTCTGATATTAGTACAGATGCCAAGCTAACAATATGAGAGGGGGGGGTGAATCATTCAAACTTAATCTTCAATAAAAACAACAGATTCAACATCGGTAACCTTATCAGAAAAATAGTAATGCATGCGGACCCATAAATAGATAACATCACAAACATATAACACCAGATTTAACATGGAAACCCAAATAGGGAAAAACCATTGTGGGATTTCGGACCCACTAAGAAATATACTCTTCTAGAGTATGCTCAGTTAAAAGCAAATCATGTTAAAGATTACAAACACATTTCTAGATGTGACCTGGTTAAGGGATTTCCCTCAGATCTGTTAGGATCTTCACTTTGTTAGAAGTGACCTTGTTAAAGGATTTCAAACACTCAATAAGAATGTCACCTTGCTAGAGGATTTTACAAATAAGACTGTTAAGTCCACTCGGTTAAGAGATTTTCTGCTACTTCTCAAACTAATAGTAATAAAAATATGTCTGCAACTTCACATCTAAAAATGTTGAAGCAGTTTCTCATTTTCTCAATACAATCAATTCATAGGACTTATCTTGTCCCTCTGTTGGGCTCTATACTGTTTTATCAAAATAGGTCTTCAAGCTATTATGCTCAATAATCACTATGTAGCATCCCTGTGCATACACTTGCCCGCATGCATTGTTTATCAACAGTTTCCTATTTATAAACAATCTTCCAACCCCTTAATCTCCTTGATCACATTTCCCATGATCAATCATAGCCATCAGATATTTAATCTTGTCCAGGTTCAATGTATTCTTCGATCTGAAAATGTTTTACCCCGCCTTGGAACTTGCATTTTCACCTTGGAACTTGTGTTAGAGTATTGTGGTTCAATCTGAGTTGTAGATCTTCCTGCAGATCTTTCTTTACCATAGATTCTTTAGCAATCTTCATACATGGCTTACCAATCATTTAATCCGCTCCAGCTCATAAGCTTCCTTCATTAAATATCACATGTAAACATTTAATGCATTTTGTTATAGCTTGGTTGTAACTCAGTAAATACTAAAATTCACTCGGTAGACATTCCGCCTTCATTAACCGATAGCGATAACCTTAGGGTTTACCGACTAGGTTCTTTGCTCGGTAACATAGTATAGTATTAACCTTTTAAATAATAGCATATGTAGGATATCAAAACAATCTAAACATCATGATCTCATCATTGTCTAACTTGGTAATAGTTGCCCATTGAATAACTTATCCCCTTATTCATCATATTCTTTCTATGTCTTTTACCGAAATCTTTATACTCATCAAATCATACTTCTTAAGATATGGCAACATCATATTGAATTAGAAAATCAATTTCTTGACATCAATGACAAAATAATAATATTAAGACAGTAATCATCCTTAATGAGTTATATCCATAGTCATCAACAACCTTCTCAATATCCTTATTGAAATGCCAACAATCTCTCATTGTAATTGGAATGCTAACCTTCTTCTTGTCTTTTATAATGCCAACAGTTACTAATTCCTCACATGTACCTTTAGTGAATATATTAGAGGAATCTTTGGTGGAAAATGGATCCCCATTGGATTTGTCTACTAAGAATTCTAAAATTTTCTTTGATGGAATTCCCCCCACCTCATGGGTTGACAAACTTATTTGTAGAGACACTGAAAAATAATGGTATATTTTCTACGTCTTCTATTATAGTGTTTGATGAAGGAATGGATGAATCTACTTTAGCAACGTCAAATGCCCTTTTTGGTAAGTTCATCTCCTTTAGTCCTAATTTTGACTATTTCTTTTCTAGTGGTCCTCTAGTGTTTGGAAATTGAAAGGAAGTGTGTGTATGAGTACCATAGTATTTGTATTTTGATTTGGTATTAAAGAGGACCTAGTTAAGGTTCTCTCAAAGGTTCCGTAGTTTTTTATAAAGGCCATCATAAAGGGATTCCTCTTTGTTAATGGAAACCTGGGCTTCACTAGCAATGGACCTGGGAAGGATTTTCTTGACTTGGGTTTGGCATATAGGGTTCCCTCTAGATTATTTTAGTCCTAATATTCTGAAAAGTATTACTAATTATTTTGGATTTTTAGTGACTATTGACGAAGAAACCCTTTAAAAATCATGTTTAGGGCTTTCTACACTATGTGTTAATTTTTAAATAAAAAAGCGGTTGCCTTATAAAATCACCTGAAGTGAAAGTCTACTAAATGGAGTGAAGCCATTGTTTATGACAATGTTGGATTAATTTGTCAAATTTGCAATAGATTTGGCCAACTAGTTGACAAGTACAAAATAGTAGAAGGAAAGAAGGTAGATAAGAAAGATAGAGAAGTTTTTGGGGAGCCCCTCAAAACCTCACAGATACATGAAGGGTTAGGTACTGCTAGATCATCCCCCTCTCTCCTTGAAAGATCTTGGGAAATCCCTTTAGGAGCCCATCCACAAAAATCCACCAAGCCATAAGGAAAAAGTACAACATAAACTTAGGTTTTTATGGAATAAAAGACATTTCAATCATTCATTCCATATTGCAAATGACGAGAGAGAGTAGAAGAGGGACATGCAAGAGATTGAATAGACATAGTAGTGCTTGAAGCTTGCAGTCAAGGATTCCTAGCATCCCATTGAGATTGAAAAAGTATTTATCAAATTATGAGCTATTTGTTCATACCCTAATTTCAAAATGGTATCTCCATCTCGTGTTATGACCGTCGTTGAGATTATTGAGAGATCAAGGCCCCTATTCAAGTGACATCCATTCAAATCTGTTGAAGATGATCCGGAAGGTTCTTTTTCCTCTCTCATGTATGGCGTATTGGAAAATGAAGATTTTAGGACATATATATCCATTGTAACATAGAAGAACTTGGAAATGCAAACATTTTATCACTTTAGACCAAGCATATGATGGATGGAATAGAAAATATGAAGTCTAAATTTAAATCATTGCAGGACAAGGGTTTCATCTAGTTTGTTCATTTTCTTGTGTTTGATGAACCTGAATGGGTAAGATACATCCTGAGCCAAATCCACGATGAGTTTGTGTGGCTGGACAGACCTCATAAAATCATGAAGCAATCCATTCAAGTAGTTACTTGTTTTAATGCAATTGGTGAGATCCTCGGTATGAGAAAAGTTCAGAACACTAGAATGATAGTCGTTACTGGATCCCAATTTATGACAACTAGTCGATGACAATCATAAATATCATAGAACATGATGTGATATTTTCTTCAATGGTAACTGGATATAAGGTATATCATTCTAGTAAGAAGAACTTGGTATCTGGTACTACCATATTTGCCGCTTATCAAATGTTTGAGGAAAATAAGTATGACCTCTATGGAGTGCTCCTCAGTGAGATATTGAGCAATATGAAGAAGATAAAAGAAGATAAGAAACATGTATTCAAATTTATTTCTCTAATTATTTGTTTAGAATTGTATTTCTTGAATGAGATCCCCGGTATTGGAAAGGTTCAATGGGCTTATGATAAACTAGTGGTAGTCCAAATCAAAGAAGGTTTGCAGTGATTGGGTGATACCGTAGAAGAGAAAGATTCTTTGTGGGGATATTTCAAATCATTTTAGGAAATGATGCAAAGCAGAGAGAGGATCCCTAAAGGGATTGTAGACAAATATGAGAAAACAATCTACTTCATGGTTGACAAGGATCAATGTCATATGGAGGCAGTTGAGCCTAGGAATATTTGGATCATTCCCATGAGGTATGAGGTGGATACAAATACACTTTATGCATATTATCAACACCTATTTAGTCAGCCGATAGATGAAAAGGAAGAAAGGTTTTGTACCTACAAAGAGAAGGATCTTGATTTGCACAAGAAATTTACTGGACTATCAAGGAAGAGAAAGTAAGAAAGGAGGTTGAGGATCTAGCAGAGAAAATGGGTATATCTAAGGAAGTTGTGGAAATGGCCTGGGAGAAGAACATACTAAAGGAGGACATGGAAAATCTCAAGAAGTCAAAACCTATCTCCACTCCTCCCAAGCAATCAAAGCCAATGCAATCTCAGTTTGCACTTACCTCTGGTGTGCAGAAGCCTATTCCTCCACCCAAGTTTCAAGCCATCTCAACCCATAGAACAGAGAAGAAGGAAAAGGAAAAGTCACAAACAGAGTACTTTGTAGCCACTATTGAGGATATAGAGACTGAATTTGATGAAGCAGTGAAGAAGACAACCACTTTGTTGGAAATTGTTGCTACTAGAATATGTTGTTTTCATTGATGTCAAAATAATCCTGCTTCGGTGATTGCAGATTGGTTTATTGGGATTATGGTTTGGTGTATGGAGTATTTCTTGTATCATTATATTTTTCGTATTGGGTTTGGTGATCCGGGAAGCCTAATTGATCATATCAGATGATCCAGGAAGCCTAATTGATCTTTCTGGTTTTACAATAAGTTTATCATCATTAATTTTCACTGCATACAATATTTATTCTAGATTTCATATAATAAATAGTTCTATCTAACTTTTTTTAAGGGATATTATTCTTGTGATGTTTATCTATTGTAAATCAAACATTAAATATAAAACATTAGGTGCTAATATATTTTTTATAGATGCATTTATCATATTTGTTCGTTTTAGTAAAAAAAAACATATAATAATACTACAGTCTCTTTAAAAACACCCATCTCAAGGTACTAAGCTCTCTTAAAAAATATTTCCATTATATGCACCATGAAAGTTATATTTATTAGATGTTTTAGAAAGTTTTATTTAAAACATGTATTCTAATTAGTAATCAATATTATCCCACCTATTAATATAAATATGTTATAATTAAAAATATACCATATACAAATATTTTATGTTAAAATAGAAAGGGTGTACATGAAAAATTTAAAACATATCTTATATTTATAAACCATGCAAAAACAATTGACAGCTAGGACCAAAGATGTAGACATGACATCCTTAGTGGCTAATAATAGAGGCGAGCCTTTTGGACATGGAGGCTATGAAGAGAGCATAGAGGACAAGGAAGATTACTGAAGGCTTTCTAAAGATGATGAGGATGAGATACTGTTAGAATATTTAATCTTTACTTAGCTTAGGTTTATTTGCATTTAGTTTAGGATATTCCTTTGGAATTCCTACATGTAATTTGTCCTCTAGTACATGTGTGAGGACAAGTCATTTCTTTTATTTTCCTTTATTAAGGAATATTAGATTTCCTCCATAAGAGGATGTGGACACATGGCACACACATTTTATGAATGGTGGCATTCATAGATTTGGGAGTCACCTTGTAACTCCTCTCCTCATCTCTATTTAAGAGATGTCTCCTCTCTCATTTCTTCTTAATGACAATATTGTAAAGAGCTTCTTGCTCTCTCTCTCTCTCTCATTTTAGGCATTGCCTCATTCATAATATCACAAGGGGTTTTTCTTTGCTTTTCCCCTTTCAAAAGCTCTTGTGCCTCCTTCTTCACATTTGGGTGATGCTCCAAGGTTTTTGCTTTTCTCTTGGTAACAATTACTTCATCATAAACTTTCTTGGATTTTATTTTCCTTTCCTTGCTCTTGTATTTCCTTTCATGGTATCAGAGCAGGTTTCTAATCCTTGTTTTAAGTTGACATTGATGAAGGTTACCATTCTGTGGAGTTCACCTTGTTGGAGGCATTCTTGAGAGGAGAAGAAGTTCTTTTTCTAATATTTTCTATTGTGCAGGTTTTGGTTTCAGATTTTAACTTTTTTTTCAAACTTGTTAACAAGTTTGCCTACAGGTTTAATCTTCTATTCTAGTTTTTTTATTAAAAAAAAAAAAAGGGCTTTGGAAGGCTTGCCGCCAAAGTTCCTTCTTTCTAGTTTAAATTTGTGTCTTTGGAAGGCTTGCCGCCAAAGTTTCTGGTTTTTTTAGTGTGCATAGTTTGGAAGGTTTACCGCCAAACTCAGTCTCCTTAATCTATTTGGTCGGCTTGCCGCCAAATCTGATTTATTATTTTATTGCATTCTCTATTTCTTCTGGTTTGAGTTTTGGTTTTGGAAGGCTTGCGACCAAAATTTTAACATCATTAAATTGTATCTTTGTTTTGTTTATAGGATTTTTTTTTAAAAAATCCTCAATAAATTCTATGATATTATTGTTTTGCTAAGTTCGCATAATTTGTTTCTTTGAGAGGAAAGATTTAAGTTTTTAATAGTTGTTCTTATCAGAATAACCATAATCTTTAGCCTTGATATCTGTGTATTCTTATATCTCCATTATATTTTGCCTCTTTTGTTTATATTTTTACTACAGATCTAATTTGTATCTTTCTCTCCTTGCATTTTGTTCTCTTTACATATCAGCCTTGCTTTTGGCATATTTTGTTTGCTCAAGATTAACAATAGTTTAATACATCTAATGCATGTAAACAACAGTTTAACCTAATAGTAAATATTTTGTACAGATCCCAAAATCATCCTAAGATTGTAAGTTGTCGATTAAGCGAGAGATTTACATTTGCTCTCGATCTACCAAACTCATCCTAAGATTGCTCAAGTTTATTCTCAAAGGAGTAAACGACACAAGAGGTGGTCTAGGTTTCGATTCTCTGAATATATCATACCAAATCTGCTCTTACAGTCATAGGTTTTTTAGTGAGAGAGGCTCGCACTCTCAACCTCAGGATTCCTCAATATCAGCTTGAGACCTTCGCTCTAGCCACCTGCGCCACCACCTCAATAGTCTCTTAAAAGTGACGCTTCCTAGTTTCCTCAACCAAAGCTGTTTACGGGCAAAATATCATCGAGGTCCAGGTCCAGGCCAACGGGGATTCGTGCCTTTGACCACAGGCAACACCGTGACTTCAAGTCTACCCTAGCTATAATAGTGGTAGATTTGAAATGCATTGTTTTTGTTGAAATGTTTTAGCAGAGGCTCATTGGCCCACGAACGCCTCTGTTCTCTAACCTTATTGTCTCTCAAACCTGCGTTGCCTCCTTCTTCACATTTGGGTGATGCTCCAAGGTTTTTGCTTTTCTCTTGGTAACAATTACTTCATCATAAACTTTCTTGGATTTGAATTTAAAAGTTTTTTTTAAAACTTATTTTATTTAAATAAAGTTTATCCTTTCTTTAAATTCTTTCGTATTTTAGTTTATTTTCAATAAAATTTAAAATAAAGTTTAGTTTAATATTAAATTTTATTCAACTTTTGTTATTTCTTTAAAATTTTTTTTTTTAATTTAAATAGTTTTATTTTGTTATTATTAAGATTTAAAGTTTTTTTATAAAGTTTGCTTAAATAAATTTAATTTTACTATTAAGGATTTGAAAATAATACTTTTTGTTAAATAGTTTTTTTTAAATTGTTATTTTAAAAAAAAGTTATTATTGAATTTCAGTTCAATTTTTAATCAAGGAGGTTAAAATTTTTTTTCATTTTTATCCAAGAGGGCATTTTTTTTCAATATTAAGCATAATTTTTTCATTATTTTGCTATCATGTCTACATTAATTCTGGAAATTAAATTAAATAGTTCCAATTATCATTCATGGAAAACACATATCTCGTTTATTTTTCGTTTCAAACACCTTTTGGATGTTGCGACTGATAAAACCTTTGAACCCGCTACAACTGCTCCTCAAGCCGACCTAGATAGATGGAAGGCTCAAAATGAGGAAGCACTTGGTTTGATTTGTATTTCAATGGTTCCTGATTTGTATGTTTTAATTGGAAATTGTACAAAAGCGCATGAAGCTTGGGAAATTTTAAAAACAACTTATGATAGCTCAAATGAATCCCAAAAAATTCAACTTCAAGATCAACTTGAAGATCTAAGGTATACGGATTTTAAAACTATGGATGAATTCTTATTAAAGTTTGATTCTGTTAATAGTCAATTAACTGGTTTAGGAGTTACTCTTGCTGATTTACGTTTAATTCATCTTATTCTTAAAAAATGTCTTCCTCGTCAATTTCAACAATTTATTACGAATATTCATGCTCAACTTGCTATTCCTAGCTTAGCTACTCAATTAACTTATGATATTTTTCGTAATTTATTGCGTCAAGAGGAAGCTAAATTAATTCAATTTGGTACTCTTAAAAGTAGTGAACATGCTTTTATGTCTAAAAATCAAAATCATAATAATAACTTTAGATCCAATAAGAATAAACATAATCATAATCATAATAATAATCATAATAATAATCACAAATCTTCTAATTATCAATCTCATTCTAAATCCTACCATAATAATTCTCATAATAATAATCATAATAATACGTACAATAATCAAAGGAATAATTCTCAAACAAGACCCCATTGCACATATTGTGGGAAAGATGGACATATTACTAATAATTGCTTTAAGAAACAAAATGGTAAAAAGCCCATGAATCAAAATAATCTAAATAATCAACATAAACCTCATTATAAGAAAGGTAATAATAATGGTAATTCATCTCGTCATGCATTTACATGTACTTATAATGTTTCTCAACCACTTGAGTGGATTATTGATTCTAGTGCATCTCAACATGTTACTTCTCATAAAGAATGTTTTGAATCTTTGCATCCCGATACTTCTAATATTCCTGTTCAATTAGCTAATAATCATAGTTGTAAAGTTGAAGCTATTGGTGATGTGAATGTTCCTAATGGGAAATTACATGATGTTCTTTATGTTCCTAAATTAAAATCAAATTTGATTTCAGTTCCTAAACTTTGTCAAGATTATAAGATTAACTTTTATAGGGGCGTATGTTATATCATTGATCCAAACACTAATCATGTTATTGCTACTGCTAAAATGGATAGTGATAACTTATTCAAGTTCTATGAATTTGCTCCTCCAAAGTATTCTTTGCTTACTACTGTTGATTTTACTATATGGCATTAAAGACTTGGCCATCTCAATTCTGATTATATTTCATTGATGCAAAAAGAAAATATGGTTGATGGATTGCCTAGTATTGTTCCTTCTCAAATTGTTTGCAATGGTTGCATGAGTGGTAAGATGCATAGGGAACCCTTTCCTCATGGTCAATCTTGGAGGGCATACACTAAATTGCATCTAGTTCATAGTGATCTCTTGGGTCCCATGGAGAATCCCTCCATCCAAGGTTCAAGGTATGCACTTACCTTTGTTGATGATTTTTCAAGGAGAACATGGATATATTTCCTTCATAGTAAGGATCAAGTGCTTGATGTGTTTATTGAATTTCATATGTTTGTAGAAAGGCAATCTGGTTCTAAAATTAAGATTCTTCGTACTGACAATGGAAGAGAATATGTCAATAATGCATTTAATGCTTATTTGAAATCGTTTGGAATTAAACATGAGCTTACCGTTCCTTATACACCACAACAAAATGGTGTGGCAGAACGGAAGCATAGGACAATTGTTGAAATGGCTAGATGTTTATTGCATGCTAAAAATATGGATTACAAGTTTTGGGCTGAAGCTATGGCTTGTGCAACATATTTAATTAATAGAACACCTACCAAAGCCTTAAAGGATAAAACTCCTGAAGAAGCTTGGTCTGGTAGAAAGCCCAATTTGCAGAATTTAAGAATTTTTGGTTCCATAGCTTATGTTCACAAACCTAAGGAGAAACGAAAAAAATTAGATGCTAAATCTTCTCCTTTTATTTTTGTTGGTTATGATGAAAATACTAAAGGTTATAGACTTTACAATCCTATTACTAACAAGGTAAAAGTTGCAAGAGATGTTTGTATTGCAGAAAAGGCATTCATGATTGTTCTAAAGTGGGGGATGATGAACTTGGTCAAACCAAAGTTGTGCTTGTGGAGGACCAACCTCCTTCTCTTAACCCTACTCCTAATGCATCTCTTTCTATTCCTTCTAGTGATAGTGATGATGATAATAATAACTCTACTCCTCATGACTCTTCTTCTAGTGATGAATCCATTACTTCTAAAAGAAGACCTAAATGGTTTAAATCTTTAATTCAAGATAGTGATGAATACTTAGGTAGAATGGATAGACTTCAATCTAGAAGAGTTAATAATTGTAATTATGCTTTAATGACTACTATTATGAATTCTAATGATCCTAAAACATTTGATCAAGCTAAAAATCAACCACATTGGCAAAAAGCAATGTAGGAAGAATATGATACTTTAACTTCTAACCAAACTTGGGATTTAGTTCCCTTGCCTCATGGTAAAAATCTTGTTTCTTGCAAGTGGCTTTATAAAACTAAATTGAATGCTAATAATCAAGTTAGTAAATTTAAAGCTAGATTAGTTGCTAGAGGTTTTTCTCAAATTGAAGGCTTAGATTATACTGAAACTTTTGCTCCTGTTGCTAAAATGCCTACAATTAAACTTGTGCTTGCTTTAGCTTCTAGAATGAATTGGCCTATTCACCAAATGGATGTTAAAAGTGCTTTTCTTAATGGTGATTTACATGAGGAAATTTATATGTCTCAACCTCCTGGTTTTATTAAAGAAGGTAATGCACAGTTAGTTTGTAAATTAAAGAAATCAATTTATGGATTAAAACAATCTCCTAGGGAGTGGTATTCAAAGATTAATACATTCTTTCTTTCGCAAGGCTTTATTAGAAGTAAAAATGATCCTAACTTGTATATCAAACATAGTGAAGATGATATTATAATTATTATCTTGTATGTAGATGATTTGATTCTTACTTCAAGTTCCAATACTTTGATTTCTGATATTAAGTTTCAACTTAATCAAAAATTTCAAATGACTGATTTAGGTCTTTTACATTATTTCTTAGGAATGCAAATTTGGCAAACCTCTAAAGGAATTTTCTTATCTCAAAGCAAATATGCTCAAGATCTTATAGATAAGTTTAACATGAATAATGCTCACCATGTTTCAATTCCTATTGAATTAGGCACTAAGTTAATGCTTGATATGCAAACTCCTCTTGTTGATCCTACCTTGTATAGACAATTAGTTGGAAGTTTGAACTATTTAACTCTTACTAGGCCAGATATTGCTTATAGTGTTGGTTTGGTTTCAAGATTCATGTCTAAACCTCAACAAACACACTTTAAAGTTGCTAAAAGAATTTTAAGATATATTAAAGGCACTATTAATGTAGGTTTGTTTTATGATGCAAATTCTGATTTTACTTTAAAAGGTTTTACTGATTCCGATCTAGGTGGAGATCCCAATGATGGGAAATCTACTTGTGGTTATTGTTTTTTTGTTGGTTCAGGAGCAATTTCTTGGAATAGTAAAAAGCAACAATCTACCTCTCTTGGATCCACTCAAGCTGAGTACAAAGGATGCACTAATGCTTCCAAAGAAGTCTTGTGGCTTAGAAGACTACTTGAAGATTTGGGTCTACCTCAACACAAACCAACTCAATTGTATTGTGACAACCAAAGTGCCATTGCCTTGGCTAAAAATCCAGTTTTCCATGCAAGGACAAAACACATTGCTCTCCAACACCACTTTATTAGAGAACAAATTGAAGACAAGCAAGTTTCACTCCTCTATTGCAAGGGGGAAGACCAAGTTGCCGATATTTTGACCAAGCCACTTTGTAAAGAAAAATTCCAATTTCATTGTAAAAATCTTGGATTACAACCCATTGAAGGGTTTGATGTAAGCTCCCCAAGTAAAGCTTAAGGGGGGGTGTTAGAATATTTAATCTTTACTTAGCTTAGGTTTATTTGCATTTAGTTTAGGATATTCCTTTGGAATTCCTACATGTAATTTGTCCTCTAGTACATGTGTGAGGACAAGTCATTTCTTTTATTTTCCTTTATTAAGGAATATTAGATTTCCTCCATAAGAGGATGTGGACACATGGCACACACATTTTATGAATGGTGGCATTCATAGATTTGGGAGTCACCTTGTAACTCCTCTCCTCATCTCTATTTAAGAGATGTCTCCTCTCTCATTTCTTCTTAATGACAATATTGTAAAGAGCTTCTTGCTCTCTCTCTCTCTCATTTTAGGCATTGCCTCATTCATAATATCACAAGGGGTTTTTCTTTGCTTTTTCCCTTTCAAAAGTTCTTGTGCCTCCTTCTTCACATTTGGGTGATGCTCCAAGGTTTTTGCTTTTCTCTTGGTAACAATTACTTCATCATAAACTTTCTTGGATTTTATTTTCCTTTCCTTGCTCTTGTATTTCCTTTCAGATACTCATAGATTATTTTTTGGGTGATCTTGCACTTTAGCTTATTAATAAGGAGAGATGTTTGAAATCACTCTTACCCCCATATGTAGAGATAAGAGATGGGACAAAAAAAGGCTATCATGTTGCTTCCAAAGTATGATTGCATGTGAATTTGTACCATCATGAATGACAATGAGCCTACAATAAGTGAGCTACCAATGTCACATAATGATGAGAAACATAATTGTCACTAACGTTATTTGAATTTATGATATATTGGATGAAGAATTTGAATATGACATGTTAAATGCTCTATCATCTATGATATTGAAAACATGTATAAGATGATGAGTAGTGAAAAGTCTTGATTAAGAGAGTAGTTTGTAGGAGAAGAATAGGCAACCAAGCCATGCTCCTTTTGCATAGAAGAAACCTTAGGAAAGGGACACACATAATTCATTAGAGCCTTATGTCTAGAAGAGAGTATTTTAGAACAGATAGTAAATAAAGTGTCATAAGGAGGATTGGAAATCTCTTGAGGAGATTCATAAATAGAATTGTCAATTGCCATAATTTTCTTATAAGGGGGATGAGTGTTGGGAGATATAGAGGATGATTTAGTTAAGAGGAAGTCATCATCACTAATAAATATAGTGTTCACATTGAGAGATGATCTTTTATATTCTTTAGTAGGATTTGAAGGATTATATCCAAGTCTGAATCTAGCCTCATATATGTTATTTTCTAAAGGAACCTTAATCTCGTGTTTATTTATGCCACAACCATTGTTATTATATCCACTCTTAGCTAAAATGTGAAAATCAGGACCATAAAGGGATGACAAATCAAAAAGAGATGGTGGGGCCTCATAGGTTTCAGTGCCATAATTAGATGGTGAAGAAGAAGATTGTGAAGAATTGTTTTAATTAGAAGCAGCCACAAAATTGTTATTTAATTGACTAGACAAAGTGGGTTGGTTTTTAGGTTCATCGTTGTCTTTCTCCTTCTCAATTTTAGATCCTTTCCAAGAGACCCTATATTCTCCCACAAAAGTAGGTTTAAAGTCTAGAGATCCCTAAGCATCATCTAAAAGTACCTCTTTCAAAGAAAAGATATCTTTAGGAGAGGATTTAGATTGAGTAGAATACTTTTCAGGAGTCTTTGAATCACTAAAGGAAACATGGGTATTCAAGGAAATAGGAAGAGTTGGAGATGTAGGAGTATTTTCAGAAGGATTGGAAGTAGTTGAACAAGAAGATGAGGTTTGCAATGGAGATTTTAAATTAGTATCAACAAGAAAAGTATACATCTTATTGTTGTAAATGAACTTAAATTGCGTATGCGAAGTAGAAGGGACAACTTGTACACAATGTAGCCAAGGTCGTGCAAATAGAATATTATAGGTGGGCTTATCGGGCATGACAGAGATAGGTGTGGGTAAAATAACAGGTCCAACCTTGGCATATAAGGTTATAATACCTAACGAAGACCTAGAAACATTATCAAAGCCACAAATAGTAAGGGAGTTTGGTTTAATGAGAGATGTGTTCATCTTAATCTCATGTTATAGATCAATGCTACAAAGATTAAGGCTAGAGCCATTATCAACAAGGGTTCATATTATAGCATTACCATTAATAATGACAACAATTATAAGGGGATCATATTGATATTGAATCTCATGGGAGGGAAAATCATCTTAGGTGAACACATTTTGAGCTTTGGGTGTGTTTATAGGACCAATCAAAGAAGCCATATTATTGGGTATCACTACGGGTGGCACATCTAAGTTTTTTAAAGTATCTTTTAACATTCTATGATATGTAGATGAATATTGAATTAAATCCCAAAGAGATATCTTGGTAGGAGTATCCTTGAGTTGTTCAATAAGATCATACTCCTTACCAAGAGTTTGTGAGATATGAGCTGCTTGTGGAAGAATGGGTTGAGAAGTGAGAAGTGAAGAAGGGCTAACCTGAGGAGGATTCATTGCCTATTGTTTTGCATATTATATGTATTGGCAACCAGATTGTAGCTCTCTCATGTGATTTTTTTACCATACTGATAAGGGCTCTTAGTAGGATAACCTCCTTGCACAGTAATAACTAGTTTGTTAGGGGTGCGAAAGGAATCATCACTATAACCACCTTGAACCACCAATAGAGGTCTCTTAGAGGTTGATAATTTGAGAAAGGACTAGCACCTTGAACTGTGAAGAGGGGTTTATTATGTGTCTCATTTAAATGTATCATATTGATTGAAGATGGTTTGGAAACATGTGAGGAGGGTCTAGAAAATTTGAAGTCATCAAGTTACACATAAAGAGGATTATCAAACTTAAATATTTATTCATGAGTAGGGTTTTATTTAGATTGAATGAAAGGGATATCCTCATAGAGGGGATTTTGACATCAAAATCTTGTGATCTAAGATCATTCTCTTTCTCCAAGGTGTCCTTATAAGGAGTATGCATTTTAGGAGAAGGATCAACATCATTCATATGGTAAGAATTATTGAAAGAAGTGTTGATAGTCTCTTCTAGAACAAAAATGCTATCATGAATAGGGTCAATTGTAGGAGAGGGATTACCATTAGTCATTAATGATTCATCTCTAGTAGGAAGAGTATTAAGATAAGATGTAGTTTTAGTAGGGAGGTTAGGCATCATATTATCCTCTATCACCAAAAGATCCACATGGGGAAGATACTCTCTATGAGAAGGATTCATTACTTTTCAAAGAGTCATCCTTGGGAGGGAGATCTTTAAAGGAACATGAACAATATCTTCTTGAACTAGGGTATCCTCTTGAGTGGAGCCAATTTGGGGGGAGGGAAATGCTTCATCTTGAGAGGGAAGGATATTTAAATGAATAGGAGGTGAGGTATTAAGGGAATTGTCAACCATGTCACATTATTTTACTATAATATCATCTTAGTTGACCAAGGTACTTGTTAGCAGCAATCAAGAAGGAAGACTAAGAGTGGGGTGAATCATTCTTCACCGAATATATAAAATTAAGCTTCAAAACAAGAATTGATAAACTGTAGCAATACACAGATAAGCAAATTAACATCGCAACACACGAAACCAAGATTTTTGATGTGGAAAACCCGGTTAAGGGAAAAACCACAGTGGGAACCTACCCACGATAAGATGATACGCTCCAGAAGTATGTGAAAATATTACAATGGGGAATGCACATGCATTTAGGCGCACTACCTAGAGCTCACTGCTCAAAAGATGTTTGCCCAAAAGGCTACAACCCTTAGGGAACTCTCACCGAATTACAATATGATTCAAACTACAATCCAGAATAAATGAACTATAAACAAATGCTTGATAAGAGTTCTGGTTAAGCACAATTATCTGATCTGCAACACCGATCTCACCTCAACACTTCAATGAATGATATATCATTGTTTGCATATTTATCTCTCTTTGATAATGCAAACACAATACGAATACCTAAAGTACATAAGCATCTCACCTATATATACAAATCATCAACCTTGATAACAAGGTCCGATAAACCCTCAACCCTCAATTTACAAATACAAAAATTACATTACACGATACAAAGATCGACCACTAGAACAATATAATGATTTATATTATATAGCACAAACCTAATTCGAATCTCAAATGATCACATCCACTGGAAATCACTCCAAGACCAGCCACAATACACTACACCACCAGAAATACCGCATAACACAAAAATCAACACCAGGTTCATAGAAATCACCAGAACTTGCACAACAATCAATGTGGATCACCAAAATAGATAGGACATGACTAGGAAACACCAGTAATCACATTAGAATCATCTGGAATAGTTTTAGCAATGCCACTTTTCAAAACTCTTTATTTGTCAATGTTTAGAAGCGCAAGAACATAACCAATAAACAATTGTCATGAAGAACGATAACTTGTAGAGGATCAAATCATGAACCATTTGAAAAGAAGAGTCACAAGAGAATCCAAAACAATTTCCAAAAGTCTCAGCACAAGATCTAATCACACCAGATATATCAGAGGAAATACCAGTCTTTGCAAAACAGTGATCAACAAAACCAAACTATAAAATGGATTAGAAAATCTTCCCAAACTCACTGGAATAAATCATAGGAATATGTTGACATCAATGAAAACAACATATCCTAGCAGCAAAAATGATCAACTAAATCCAACAATCTCCCCAACAATCCAACAATCTCCCCCTTTCGCATTGATGACAACATATGAATGTGAAAAATAGTCAATGCAAAGAAAGAAGATATCATCAACAAACTCCTCCTAAGATCAAGATAGTTAAAGTAGTTTTTCACATAATCTCTCTCCCCCTTTGATATTAATACCAAAGATCTCCAAAATAAAAAATTAGAGTCTCTCCAAAAACATGAATCTCTCTCCCCCACGGATACAACCAAATCAATAGACTACTCCAGCAGAGGAGCAACACAAACTCATCAATCTAGATAAAAGGATAAGACTCTAAATTCCACCAGATCAATATAACTCAATGGATCTATTTCTCACCAGGATGGGTGGTTACCCCTAACTTGTCTCTAAAATAGACAAATGCATTTGTAGGAAAATGCTTAGTGAAAATATCAGCAATTTGTTCTTTTGTAGATACATATTCTAGTTTCTCCTTTTGTTCACTAATTTGCTCTCTCAAGTAATTATATTTTATTGAAATATTCTTAGTCTTTGAATGTTGCTCCAGATTCTTTGACATGTTTATAGCACTAGAATTATCACATTAAATGATAGTAGGTTCATCATGAATAACCTTGATATCTTTCAACATTTTCTTCATCCAAACTATCTTAGTGCAATTACTAGCAGCATCAATGTACTCAAATTCAACAATAGATAAAGATACTGAATCTTATTTCTTACTAGCCCATGAAACTAACTTCTTACCTAAAGAGAATTCTCCATTGGTAGTACTCTTTTGGTCATCTACATCACCAGCCCAATCTACATCAATGTAGACACACAATATGAAATCATCATTCTTTGGATATCAGAGGCCATAATCCTCAGTTCCCTTTAGATATTTGAATATCCTTTTAATAGAAGCAAAATGAATTTCCTTCGTATCAGCTTGATATCTAGCAGCCATACATACAACATGCATAATGTCAGGCCTAGTCTGACTAAGATATAACAATCCACCAACCATGGATCTATAGAAACTTTGATAGCTTTAGGTTATTCATCATTTTTTAGAAAATTTACAACTAGTCACAATAGGAGTTCCAATTGGTTTGGAATCATCTAATCTAAATTTCTTCAACAATTCTTCTGCATACTTAGTTTGAGATATGAATATACCTTTCTCTGTCTATGCAATCTGCAAACGTAAGAAACATTTCGTGTCACCAATCATGGATATCTCAAATTATTTTTCCATATCACTGGAAAGATTCATACTCATATCATCATCACCACCAAAAAATATCATCAATAAAGACTTCAATAATTAGAATGTTATCATTTTCAATTTTAAAGTACAAATTATTGTCAGCAACACCTTTAGAAAATATTAATTTCAATATTTTTTTGTCTAATCTAGCATACCAGGCTCTAGGACCTTGTTTTAATCCATAAAGAGATTTCTTCAACTTACATACCATGTCTCCATTATCTAACAGTGAAAATCCATTAGGATTTTCAATGTAAACTTGTTCCTCTAGATCACCATTCAAAAATAAAGATTTGGCATCCATCTGATATACCTTGAAATCTTTATAAGCAGAATAAGCAAGCAACAATCTAACAACTTCAATTCTGGCAACCGGAGAAAATTTTTCCTCATAATCAATTCCTTCTTGTTGTGAATACCCTTTGCATACAAGTCTAGATTTATTTCTGACTACGTCACCAGCTTCATTCAGTTTGTTTCTGAATACCCATTCAAAACCTATCACATTTTTATCCTTATGTCTTAGCACAAGTCCCCAAGTGTTGTTCTTTTCAATTTGATATAACTCTTCTTCCATAGCTCTCATCTAATTTTCATCTTTATAGGATTCAATAACAACTTTAGGTTCAACTTTAGAAACTAAACATACTTCTTCTGCAGCTAACCTTCTTCTAGTCATCACACCTTTATTCTTATCACCAATAATCTGATTCTCAGAATGATTCAATCTTACATACCTCATAGTTTTCTTAATGTTCAGATCTTTAGGTTCTTGCACATCATCACTAGCAGTAGAAACATCTGGATTAATAGTCTCTACCGGATTATTCTACTTAGGCTCTTCAAGTTGAATAGGAGCTAAACCTGTTGAACATAATGTACCACAAAGAGGGGGGTGAATCAGTGGTTCCCACTATTCTAAACCTTTTTAAACCAAACACCTAGTACTAGTTAGCAAATTAAACACAAGGAGGATATATCAGTGAGATAAGGAAAGTGATCAAATGCAAAAAAACACAAAGATACTCAACACATAACATCAGATATACGAGGAAAACCCAAAGTGGAAAAAACCTCAATGAGAAATGCCGCTGGAGACTACTGCTCCAATCCAGCCTCACAATAAACACTAATTACCAAGTTAAGGGCACCAACCCCTGCACCGAGCTCCAACTCAATGATATACAATAGATAAAATCAAGACAGCAATTGTAGCCTCGTTACAAATGAGTTCTGTAACACTTGCAATTTAAATACTTCACTGGTTTAACTCTACTCTACCAGTTCTCCTCTATTCAATTCTCTGTTGGTTCATTGTCCTATGTTTATACCTATTATGTCCCGATTCTGTCATGCATTTTCTCTACGGGTACACTTTCTTTTCTCCTTCACGTTTAACAACTTTCTTCTTGAATCTCCTTGCCAGTACACATAGTTTTTGTTCTACTTGGCAGCTTGTTGGTTGCTCTAACCTTACTGGTAAAACCTTTGATAAACCTTCTACCAGTTCAACCTTTCTATTAGTGAACTCCAACACTTAGATTCTTTTTATCTTCTCTCAGATCACTCTATGCTCTCCCTCAGTTACTCTATCTTTTCTAGCATCTAGCATCATCTTCTTTCATTTTCAGTTTGCACATTTATACTTGGCTTTCCCGCCAAGACCAAAATTCAAATGGTGGCACACAAGGGCTTTTTTCCAGGATCTCTTATCTTCGATTGATGATCTATAGTAGATCAAACATCACTGCGACTTTAGAAGACATTTGTACATACTTTGTATGTTTAGCAGCCCGCAACATAAGTTTTGGCCTTGTTCTGTCAATCACCATTAATGCCTCAATTGTTTCCTTGGATCAATGAGCATGAAGATCAGAATGTCCTCCTTGATCTACATCACCAAGAAACATCTACAACTTGATCCTCCTCAAGCCGCACTCTTCTATCCTTGACTCATGATTTATCGGTTCTTTATTTAGAAATGACCTGCTCATCACCTACCACATCGATGGACACTTCACCGACCTTTGCATGCTTGCCACCTAGTATCCATCTGTCATCCTTGTCGACATCCACCTCTATTTAGTCCACTGAGTTGGTTTAGACTCAGTCACCAACCAAAACATACTATCGGTGCTTGCTCACTGGTTTACTAACCCTGCTAGTATATGTCACCTTACCAGTTATCCTTCATGTCGGCTTTCTTCTGTTATGTCAGTGGGTCAACCTAACTTGTCATAAACACATTGATTCATCCACAAGTCTATTTATCGGTGATATTACACTTGCCTTGAATCGGTGGATTACACTCCTCTTTGTGTACTGATGATTAGTCATCACGTTCTTCTTTGTTGTCTTTTTTTTGCTTGCCGTTGGATATCCATGCTAGTAACATCACCTTCTTGCATCCTTCATATACCTTGTATACTTGATTATCCATGTTGATGAGATGCTTTACTTACCAGTTGACATCAATGACAATACAATGCCAATAATCTCACCCTTTGGCATTGATGTCAACATACTCAGCATTTCTTGAACCAGTTCATTTGGCATTTCTCTCCATTTGACATCCATGACAAAGGGTAGAAATTCTCCCTTAGTCAAATCTCCCCCTTTGACCATCAACTGGTTCAAGAGTCAAAAGCTATGGCAGTGTAGTCCCCTTGAACCATAGATCTCCATACAAATTTAAGTGCATGAAGCAAGTGACACAACTCCTAACTTGTATTTCAGATACTCAAAAGTGCTTACTAGTAGAGGTTTGGTGAAGATATCGGCAACTTGTTCACTTGTAGGGGCATACTCTACCTTAATTTCTAGATCTGCCCCTTCTCCCTAAGAAAATGATATTTGATGGTTATATGCTTTGTCCTTGAGTGCATAACCATATTTTTTGATATGTTAATTGCACTGGAATTGTCACACTGGATGGAAATGGGGTCAGACATCTCTACCCAAATATCCTTGAGGGTTTGCTTCATCCATACCACTTGAGAGTAGCATGTGGCTGCAACAGTAATATTTATTCATCTGGCTAGTGGATAGATATTGTGGGTCACAATCCTACCATGGTTTTTCCTCTTTGAGATTTTCCAAGTATAGATCTATGGTGTTATGGTGTTACTTTTTGTTATTGCTTTGTTCTTCATTATATTTTGTTTATATGCTTATTGGTTGTTAATTGGAAAAGTATCTAAAGGAGTTAAATTCATATTTATTGGTAGAACTCACCCCTCCTCCCAGTGTTCTTGGATTCCAACAGAACTTATAGTCAAGGTCAATCCTAATAACAATAAGATATTAAACTTTTTAACTTACTATAATATTTCCACAAAATTTAATCAATTTACATATATATGTATGTATCTGCATATATATAATTGCGTTTCATGTAACAATTTTTGTATCAATGTTTCTGATCTCTCTGTGATCCATCATCAAAATGAAGCAGTGATAGCAGTTAAAAAAATTAATATTTTAGAATAAAATAAGATTGTAGATTGTGGAAAATTAATATATTACAATAAAATAAGATCAAGAAAAAGGAACACTATTACTCAAGGTAGTATTTTATATTGATAAGTTTCTGGAAAAAGATCCTTCAGCAATACAAGTGATCTATATATAAAATAAGTTGACAAAGATACTTACTCGATTCTTGTGAGCTAATTTTTGTATGATCTTTCTCTGATCCATCATCAAAATGAAGCAGTGATAGCAGTTAAAAAAATTAATATTTTAAAATAAAATAAGATTGTAGATTGTGGAAAATTAATATATTACAATAAAATAAGATCAAGAAAAAGGAAACACTGTTACTCAAGGTAGTATTTTATATTGATAAGTTTCTGGAAAAAGATCGTTCAACAATACAAGTGATCTATATATAAAATAAGTTGACAAAGATAGTTACTCGATTCTTGTGAGCTAATTTTTGTATCAATGTTTCTGATCTTTCTGTGATCCATCATCAAAATGAAGCAGTGATAGCAGTTAAAAAAATTAATATTTTAGAATAAAATAAGATTGTAGATTGTGGAAAATTAATATATTACAATAAAATAAGATCAAGAAAAAGGAAACACTATTACTCAAGGTAGTATTTTATATTGATAAATTTCTGGAAAAAGATCCTTCAGTAATACAAGTGATCTATAAATGAAGCTCAGTCTCCCTCAAAAATTTGAACCTTCCCACAATACCAAAGTTTAATGAAAATCCTTAATATCATATTATTATTTTCTAGCACTACTGAGATTTTTCAGAACGTTAATACCGAACAGGAGGTATTATTTCCACTAAATTTTAAAGCAGAAAGCTCTTACTGTTTAAAAATTGTCTGATTTTGCTGAAACGCACCGATTATAGATTCACAAAAACAGTGTGCCTACTTTTTGAAAATATCATTGAAGTAAAAACAAGTACTCTGAGAAACAAAGATAACCGTAATCTGATTACTCACAACCGCTAGAACATGCAGTTTACATCTCAGGTAAAAATAATTAAGCACGTCTATTAAAAAAACCAATCAAGCGGCTGTTAAGCATTTGCAAATCATGTGAATACTAGGTCATAGGCAAGGAAACAAATTTTAGGGAAAAGATAATGTTGTTAAAAAGCAAGAACTAAAACCTATTTCAACAGAAAATATAAAAGGGGGTCATGGTTAAAAATTACTTGAAGTAGTTTGATGATATAACTGGTTCCATAAACTGCGTGCACGACTGTGAATTTGTCAGGATCGTCCGGAGGAAAATAAGGAGCCAAAATACAATCTTTCTTTTTCTTGTTGCCATATCTGGTGGTACTGGTAAATTGGTAATAGAACTCTTTAACATTATTAGTTTTTTATAATGCAGTCTTCAGTCAATAGATTGGAATATCAAACCTCAATGGGCCTACGAGTGCCTTTTTCTTTCAACGCGTTGTTTTGTCATTGGAAGAATTAGTAGCCCTTCTTTCTATGAAGGTGCGAAGTACATTGAAATATTGAATGACAGCTTTAAGAAAGTTGAAATATTATACTAGGTTTTTTGGTAATGATTATACACTAAAACTAGTTACAATGAATGGAGCTATAAAATAAGGTATTCAAAAAGCTTATGTTCAGCAGCATTCTGGAAACACGTAATAAAAGTCCAGCAAAGATTAATTGTCATGGCTATACACTCAGAAATGGTACAAGTTACAACGAATGGAGCTAGAAAATTAAGTATTCAAAAAGCTTGTGTTTGAGAGCATTTTGGAAACATGGAATAAAAGTCGGGGAAGTTTTGAGTCTTTTGGAAACGTGTAGAGCTTTCCTTTTGACATAAGCCTTCTAGTCGAAGGCCAAGACGTCAGATACGTCAGATATCTGCTGTAACAGATTACGTGTAATCGTTCAAGGATCCGAGGAAGAGAAATATAGACACCTTGTTATTTCCTGACAACAGAGAGAGAGAGTACATGTACAGAGAAAATTGACAAAATGCGACGCGTGAGAAAAGGTAGGCGGTTCATATTTGAGGAAAATAGTGGATAGTTTCACACTGGCATCTCACATTTTTCAATTGAAGATTTACAGCATGGCCTAAACCTAAAAATATCTGTTACCTTTTAAGCTTGCTACACTAAAATAGGCATGCACTCGAGGCACAGAAAGTCGACTTTAACGCCATGGCTTAAAGAATGATGGTTTGTTTTTCTCGTGGAAAATTTATCTTCTAAATGCAAACAGCTTTGTCATAATTGTTTGTTCACGTGAGTCATCTTTCCCTAGCTTAATTCACACTATGAATTTTAAGTAAAATTTGGGCTCGCATTCATTTATTAATTCAAAGTAAATAAAGTGTGCATTGTTTATAGGGATTTAAAAAATAATTTAAAAAAATCATGATTCACCATGAAGGAGAATAAAAGTTTATTCGTGTTATAATGATGTTTCTATAAGAAATTTTAATTAATATTTTTTTATTATATAATATTAAAATTATAATTAAAAACGTTATCTCAAAATAAAATATTAATTTAAGATTCTATATTACAAAAAAAAAAATATTCATATATAATTTATTATTTATAATGACATTTTAATTCATAGAAAAAGATTATATAATCATAATATTCTATAAATATTAATATACATTAAAATCTTGCAAATCTGATAAAGATTAGGATATGTAATAGATTATTTCTTATAATATAATTTTCATAAGAAAATATTATATATCAATCATATTCAATATAGCATTTTGCATAACACACAAACACACATAATGGTATAAGTATATTTAAAATTTAGAATTTAAAGATAATTATGAAAATTTTATCCTATATTAACATATTATATAGGTGTGGAGGAAAGTAGTGGTTTTTACCTTTTTATTTATTCAAACATAAAATCTTATAATTAACTATATGATTGTACATCAACAATCAAAAGATAAATATGTAGAACATATCTTATCACTTTAATATTTTTTATATTAAATACTTAATTAACTAATCTATGTTTAACTTTAAATTCTACGATATGATATTGTTCTAATTAAACAAATTATAATATTATAGATCACTAGATGAAGTATTTCATTCTCATATACTGATATATATATCATTCAAGGCTCTCCATAAATATTAGTATTTATTGAAAAGAATATTTATTAAATCTCTCTCTCTCTCTCTCTCTCTCTCTCTCTCTCTCTCTCTCTCTCTACTTTTATCTACAAACTAACTACACTAGTAGTAGGAACTTGATGCTTTGCATCTCTTATTTGAAATGGGACATTGAAATTTCTAAGATAGTTTTTGAATATGGGAAAACAAGTTTTGATGGGTTCCTAAAACCCATTACAGTCCGACAATCAAATGATAAACATTATAGTCCAGCAAAAAGACAACAAACAAAAGAAAGACAATTGGCGAACCAAACGCCAGCAAACAAGAGAACGCAGATTACAGACCAAAAAAGACCGAAAGTAATCCAGGCTTAGGTTAATTTCTGAAGCATCTCCGCTACTTCAAGCTCCATCTGTTCCATGTTGTCCACTTCCCGCATAATCTCCTCGATCTCCTTACTGTGGCTTTGCATCCTTTTAGTGTGTGCTCTCATTCTTCTCCCTAGCCCTATATCCCAATCCTCTAGGGTGTCATCTTTAACATCAATAATACCCACTGTGACCTTATCCCCTTGGTAGTTCTCCAGTTTACAAATAAGGGCTTTCATGCTGGCCGAGGCTGCCTTAAGAATCTTGTGGCTTTGTTTCACTATTTTCTTGAGTATTTGCTCAATACCATCAAGTCTCTTTTCAATTTCTCCTACTTTGTTTTCCAGGCCAAGAAAGCTTTTGCGGTTGGCATTGATAATCTCCTCAGCATTACCAATCGCCTTAGTGAGCTCACTGAGACATTTTGGAAGGGAATTGAACTTTCTAGAGCCTAAATCTTGTAATCTCTCGATTTTCCCGCTTCCTGAGCTTGTGTGGTTTTAATGCCATCAATTTCCTTATGCACCTAGCTGAGCACCTATTTGAGACTTTACATTTCGTTATTGATGCATAGATCAATATTCAAGTGATACTCTTCCTAGTTATTATCACCAGTAATGTTAAGATTAACCTCCAGACCAACCTCCCCATCCTCAGAGGTCTGAACTTCTTTTGTTTCTATGTCATCCCCCATTAATCCCTTCTCCTTTAAATCAGTTTTGATAGGCGACTGATTCTTGGTGCCTGCTTCCTTTCTTTTAGAAGTCTTATTTTTCTGCTTTGGGCTCACAAGGGTTTGGACCCCCTCACTTCTAGTGTCCATGTCATTGGTAGTCCCATACTCCCCCTCACACCAGCTATCATCCTCCCCTCTCTGCTTCTTTTTGGCAAACCCTTTGGTCTGTTTCCCTTTCTCTATTTTTTTGTTTCTTCTACTAGACCCTGCAATAAGAGGCTCATCCTCTATGGCCTCCTTCGTATCATAGCCATTACCTTCCTCCTCATCAGAGTCATCAAAATTATCTTTCGAGTCATACATTTCAGCTATTTTCAGCTGGACAGTCGTGTTCTTGATGTGATTATACATAATCACCATGAAGCTTTCTTGCATTGTAGGGTTAATGCTGGGGTTGGAGATTGAATCCTTGATCCCTGCATTAAGAGCACAAAACAGATAATAGCGAAAAGATATTTTATCTTTATACCTAAAATGATTAAGTAAAACAAGGTGGTAGCTGTAAACCCTAGTGTATCTACCATCAAGCGTGATAAACTCCATAATAGAAAGCAAAACCCTTCTCCAAATTAACTTAATTACCTTTGGCGAGAAGTAGGTATGGCTACCCTTCACCAGTCTATCCCTTTCCTCCTCATTCTTCATAAATTTCTTAACAGCAACATCTAAAATCTTTTTGTCCCTGTAGAACTTGATGCCCTCCATTTCAAGACCAGTTGCCTCTGCTATCATAGTTTCGGTCCCCTTGACCTTCCTATTTACTATGGTTAACGTCCCTTCGTTCTAGCCCTTCTTAAATATTCTCATGATCTGGGGTCATTTCTCCTACATATTTTCCATAAAATTCATCATCTTGGTCGCTTGAAGGATAGCCTAGACTTGCAGATGACTCTTCCACTTCTCAATGGTGGTTTTCTCCGTTCTCTTTCATTTAACCCCCATGATCCTGTTAATACCAATAATCTATAGCTCCCACCTGAATTTTTCCTTCACAACAGGTTCTTTGTGATACTTAGTTCATGTTTTGTATGAGTTTCTAAAGCTATTGTTGAAGAAGGATAAAAATGCCCATAAAGCATGCAGAGTTACCCTATAATGATTGTTGTACTTCCTTCTCGGTAGCTTGCAAAACCAGCGCCTACACCCATGACTTATATTTACACTTCGGGAAATGATATCAAATATGTCCCTGCTTACCATGCTATCTTTCATAGATTAAGATGTCATGTGCCACACTCGATAGCTCCCTTTCACCTTTCAAGGTAATAACTATCTCACTACGTACTACCATGTTGGCTGCTCAGTCAGCACTCCGATTAGCCTCTCTATAGACATGTGTGATGTGGCATTTTTTAAACCCCTGAATCAGCTCTCTGCCTGACTCAATGATGTTCTTGATAGTCCATGAAGGTTGATGATTACCGAGAAGGCAGTTAATGATGTTTTAAGAGTTGCCTTCCAATGAAAGCATTTTGACCCCTAAATTAGAAGCCAATTTAATTGATTGAAGAGCCCCCATAGCTTTCACCATATGATTAGTTTGAATACCTAAGGGATAGGCCACCGCTCCAGTGCAAAAGCCAGCCTCATTTCGGATGACACCACCATAACCAACCGAACCTGGATTTCCTTTCTCCACCCCATCAAAGTTGGGCTTGAACCACACACTACGGGGAGAGGACCAACAAGACAAGCTTCTATTAATTTGGTTGATGTTAGGGCACAAAAAGGCTGGGATATTCCATCTTTTGAGAACATCAAATTCCTCCTCACTGGTACAACTCTGCACTCCCCTGACCATAACATTCTCAGTACAGTTATTTTTTATCTTGAACCAAACCACCTCAGAGGTCCTGCTGTCATTCTAGAATATTCTATTGTTTATCTCTTTCCATATCCCCCAAAGGATATGGGAAAAAGAGAACTTCCAACGATTCCTTATGGTGATGTTATTGGTGGAATAATGCCAGCTTTTGAAACAATCCTGCATCTCCTCCTCAAAAACCCAATTCAGCCCCCACATTTGAAAAAACATCCCCCAAATAGGAGTACTATAAGGACAGTGTAAAATATGTGGTTCATGGATTCCTCATTATTAAGACAAAGGTAGCACCAGTTAGGGAGACAGAAGCCCCTTTTTCTTAAATTGTCAGTGGTAAGAATCTTATTTTGCAAAAGGACCCACAAAAAGATGTTGATTTTGGGGATCAATCCTAGATACCAAGCCTTGGCCCAACAAGGAATAGGATCTTGGGAATGTGCCAGTAAAAGGACAACATAAGAGATCGAATAATTTCCAGATGAAGTTCCACCCCACACCATATGGTCTTCCCTTCTGGGGTTCAAGATTGCATGATTGATCATTAAGTTTACCTACTTGAGTTTGGGATCAATGGGTCTGAGGTCCACCCACATTTGATCTTTCTAATAAACAACCACTTTTCTACCTATCTTCTCTTTGTAATTATGGATGAGTGTGTGAGAATCCACCTTATTAAGAGGCGCTCCTCCAATCCAAGCATCATCCCAAAAGTCCATCTTTCTTCCATCCCCAAGGGCCCAAACATTGCCGAGATTGGCAAAACCCTTAGCCTGGATAACACTATTCCAAATGAAAGACCCGCTTGGTATCTGATCAGAGGCTAGGAATTCCTAAATGGTGGGAGCTTTCCTTAAGTACTTGGCTTTCCAGATATCATTCCATTCTCCTTTTCCCTAATAAGTTCTACAAGTTTTTTTTGCCAAGAGAGTTTTGTTCAAAGTTCTAATATTCCTAAGACCCAAGCCCCCCTTATTTTTAGGTTTACAAACACTATCTCAGGCTATGAGAGCCATTTTCTTCTTCTCCTCCACCCTTCACCACAGGAAGGCTTTCTGTATTTTCTCAATGGCATCAAAAAATTTTCCAGGGATTTTAAAAAGGCTAAGAGCATACACTGGGAGAATCTAGAGGGAAGATTTTAAGAGTTGTACTTTTCCAGCTTGACTAATAAGGGTCCCTTTCCAACCAGCCAACTTTCTACTGAATGTATCAATGAGACTATTCCAGAAAACCTCCAAAGGCTTCAAACCCCAGGGCAGGCTTAGGTAGATAGTAGGAGGCTTACCGATTTGGCAACCAAGGATCTGAGCCATTATGATTTGTTTGTCTTCTGGGGTATTGAAGAAGAAAACAAATCTTTTCTCCCAATTGATGGTTTGACCAGTTGTCTTGCTATAGGTGTTGAGAAGGTTCTTCATATTGGAAGCTTATTTGATTGTGGATGGTCCCATTAAAATGGTATCATCAACAAATTTTTGATGAGTGCAAGCTCTAAAACTAGAAGAAGGCAAAATACCATAGAGGAGCCCCTCAGAAATAGAATTGCTTATAAATCTTCCTAGACATTCAGCCAAGATGATGAAGAGTATGGGGGATAGAGGGTCTCCCTTCCTAATACCCCTAGAAGTTTTGAAGAAAGAGGATGGCACCCCATTGAAAATGATAGAAAAAGAAGGGGTCTAGATGAGTTGAGCAATCATCTTGATGAATCTCACTCCAAATCCAAAATCTCCCAGCACCTTACTCAAGAAACTCCAGTCCACCTGGTCATAGGCTTTAGACAAATCCAGTTTCATCAAAAATCCTTGTTTTTGGAATCCACCAGCAAATGAATGTTTTCATGGATAGCAATGATGGAGTCAAGGATTTGTTTGCTCGAAACAAAAGCACTTTGTTGGGGTGAAATGATCAGAGGAAGAATCCTTAACAACTTGCTAGCAATCACTTTAGAAATAATTTTGTAAAAAGAGTTGCATAAGATTATCGGATGAAACTTATCCATAGAATCATCTCCCGGGCATTTGGGTATCTATACCAGGAAGGTAGCATTAAGTTCCTTTACGACCACTCTAGCCCCAAAGAACTCCTGCACACCTTTAACAACATCAGCTTTGAGAATGTCCTAGAAGGTTTGGAAGAAGAATAGCAGAAAACCATCTGGGCCTAGGGTTTTGTTCTTGTCAAAAGAAAAAACATCTTTATTAACTTCCTCCTTAGAAAGGATTGCTGTCAAGACCTTGTTCTGATCCTCACTAATAGTAGGACGGATATTGTCAAGGATGGCCTTCTGAGATTGACCATCCAGACCAGAGTCCACTGAAAGAAGTGAAGTAAAAAAGTTCATGGCCTCCATCCTAATCTCATCATCCTTCTTCATTGCAGTTCCCCTGATTTTCGGCTTCAAGATTCTATTAGCCACCTTATGTTTCATCGCGTTTATATGGAAGAATGTAGTATTTATTTCCCCTCCTTTAATCCATTGGGACCTAGACCTTTGTTTCTATAATTCTTCTTCTCTTCTGATGATCTTGTGGTACTTCACCAGCACTTTGTTTTCCTCACTGAATGAAACTTCATTGTATCCGCTAACTTGGATTTTATCCTGTATTTCCTTAAGTTACTCCTGACTTTTAGTTTTGGCATCAATCAAATCTCCAAAAACCTCCTTATTTCATTTTAATATTGTCCTTCACATTTCTTTATTTTTTGGCAACACTATACATAGCAGTTCCTTCAACATCAATGGACCGCCATATCTCAATGACCTGTGCTAGGTTAGGGTGACCAAGCCACATCCTTTCAAATCTGAACAGGCAATTTCTTTTAACAATTGTATTATTAGCAATAAAAATCACAGGGAAATGTTTAGAACCTATTCTAGAGATAGTTGAGAGGGTGCATTGATAATGATTAAACCATTCATTAGAAATGAGGGCCCTATCAAGTCTGACTTGAATGAGATCATTAGTCATCCTTTTGTTTGACCATGTAAACTTGGACCCCTAAAGCTCAATTCGTGCAAGCCTTGGTTGTTGATAAAGTTGAAAAGATCCATTCTACTATCCAGTTGAGAGGAGACACCTCCAAACTTCTCATTGTCTTTGAGTGGGGTGTTGAAATCCCCCATAACAATCTACAGATCATTCTTGTAAAGGGTCCTAATAGCCTCCATCTTTCTCTAAAATTTTCTTCTACCATATCTATTATTAGGGGCATAAATATTGGTAAGAAGAAAATAAGTCCCATCCCCTATGTGATGGAACCAAATAAAGGCCAAATTGCTATCCTGTATGACAAGCTCCCCAAAAACCCGCTTTAGGTTCCAAAAAATAGCTATACCCCTTGAAGCCCCATTAGAGCTTCCACCACAAACATCCCCATTCTTAAAAAGCTTTATCTTTTCAACTTTTAATCATTTTAGTTTCTTGGATAATAACTATGTTTGGTTTATTTTCTCTAACTAGACCTCTAAGAACATCCTATTTATGTGGACCGTTTAGTCCACGTATATTCCATGAGATTATTTTCATTTTTTAACTAGGGAACATACCTCATGGATGGTCATTTGAGTACCATCCGCTATGTTCTTGCTGGCCTCTTGATCTCTGATGTGGCTTTCTTTTTTCCTTCCAGAAGGAGATGGATTGAAACCCATGTCAACTTTACCCCAGTATCTTGTCTTGACAAAAGTTTCCTGAGGGGTAGATTTAGGCCCTTTTATGACCCCTCTCTTCCACTCAGCAACTTTATTTGTATTGCCATCTTCCTCTTGAGTTATTGTCTTTTGGTTAGCTTCATCGACCTCTCCCCACTTAGCATTAAGCAGTGAGGTAGTAGGATATTTCTGAGTGGTAGCTTGTACCATTTCTACAGATTATTGTGATGCTGACAACGAGATCCCTCCAAGGATCAAGCATCTTTGGGCTTATTCAAAATCACTACTGAGTCTTGCTCTGCTAATGTTTTCTATTATGTGGTTATAATTTCTAAGATAATTATTATATGAAAAGTGAAGATAAATAATTTATTTGAGTGAAATTTTGATTAACATGGAGGATTAATCAAAAAGGTCATTCTACTATTTAGAAAAATTCTATCAAATGAATTTAATTTTTTAACATGTGTAATATTGAAATTTGTAAGTTTATATTATTTTTTAGTTTATTTTGAGAGGATGTTTAAAAATATTTAGATTAATAAATGATATAGTTTTTTGTTGGTAATTTTTTTAATGTTATTTACTTATCTATGCAGATAAAATTTCTAATATTTATCTCCAAATTATGAATAAACATGTCTCATATATTTGCATTATACATCATCTATTAAAATATATTGATATGTGTATTCCTATAGATATCATGTTTACCTAATTTTAAGTATTGATATATTTCATTTCATTGTTACACAAACATCATTGTTGAATGTCCAAATTCAAGTTTCATTGAAACCCACTTTTTATTTCCTACTATGGGCTGAATCAACATACATTTTTGTCATTTATTAATGTCTCGGTATACTTAAACATATTTAATTGCATTCATTTCATGTCTCTCATGTTATTTTATCTTTTTTAGAGAGTTATTTTCATATCATTTGCATTTATGAAAAGAATATTTTATTTTGGTGCCCTTTTCACTTGCTTCACCTTAAGCTACATCTAAAACAAGGAATATGACACAATTCAATAATTAGGATGTACTCAAGCCAAAAGATCACCATAGGATTGAGTATTTACATCATGAATTTGGAGAGCTATAATGCAAGAATCATTAGAGAAGATAAAACATGGATTTATACTACATAAAAAATAGTTACATCCTTATTTGATTATATTGGCCGTAAGGAAAATCATGAATGTTAAGGAATTTACAATCTAAGAAAGTTTACAAAGAAGCATTACACATACAAATTATTGTGACATGTGCCACCTTGGATATTAAATAAATTTTAGCTAGAAATAATGTAGCTCTAAGACATGTACAATGGTTTATTCATAGTAATTGGAAATAGACATGTCAAAAATATAATTGTCAATATTTTTATTAGATGAATTGATAATATGCCTAGAACTTTTTTATATTTATTATTTTTCTTTTGACTAAATTTTTCCCATACAAACAATGTATATTATTCTACATGTGATACCCATAATTTTGGCATATAACATCTTTCTTAGGCAGTCATAGTTGCTTTACATGAAAGTGATTCCCTCTATTTTGTATAAATGTATGAAATGTAGGCATTAAAGAAAGCTTTAGCACATACCCTTGAATGTAAATGTATCTAACAATCACATTATACAAAAATAACCCTTAACATGCATAACAATTTACATGGTTTCTATTAAAATAAGTTGGGAATGACACCAACTGATTATAGTTAAGGAACAAAGATAAAAGAAAAATGTTATTACAAAGATAGAACAACAAAGTTAGCTAGGAGGTAACTAGAGAAGGAACAAGTAGAAAAGATGCAACCTAATGAACTATTACAACTTACATTTATTTCAAAACAACAAACCATATATATCTTTTACTTAAAAAAGGATAAATAAAAAAATTACCCTAAAAAGTAACAAAATAGGACTACGCAACCTTAGAAGACACTAAATGTAATTTTACATTATTTTTGGTTTTTTGAATAACTGTCCAACCAAAGCTATCTTCCAAACCCATAATATCAAGAGAAAGTAAAGAAGAAACATCTTTAGAAGCCCTACCCAAGGGTACTACAAGGATTGATAAAGGTCGGATTGAAGAAAGACTTAGGGATGGAACAACATCATTTAAAATACCAACTTTAATAGGTGGAACAACAATAGGATGAACATGACCAATGGAAGTAGGATAATGATGAAAAAAACATGGAGGAATAAAAATGTTATTATTCTAATGTAGGCCTCACCTCAATATTTCGTCCTCCATACCCTCGCCCTATTTTGATTATGCTAACACAAGTTCAAAATCAACATCTTTATAACCTTTTTGTGACTCTATCTAAATTTTAGCCTTGCTGGACATGATGGGGATGCCCCAAGTGCCCTTTTCTTTGGACAAGGATACCCTAGGTGCCCTTGTCCTCCCAAAGAGGCTCAAATTTGGAAGGCAACAAAATTTTATTTGTGTTACCCCACTTTAAAATTTGAAACATGTTTGGTGTCATATAGTATAAAACAAGGCCTTATCCCCTCATTTTATTAGATTGTCGTTGTTAGAATTTAATCCCTATCAAGAAAATTCAAGTGATAAATCAAGCAATCATATTCAAAGAAGTGAAGGAACTATCAAGTTTAGATTTTATGAATTCCTGATGGCATCAATGATCAAAACATTATGAAGACATTACACATGATAACATCAACCTTGGCATGAATACATCAAAGAAATATTCATCAAGGTATCAAGTGGTAATTCAAATATTTTATTTTAGATCCATCCTTTCCCTCAAAAGGAAATCTTTCCATTCAACTCAATTCCATTTTAAGTTAAATTTGAATTCAATGATTAATTTAAAACTTGGGGTTTGAGCTACGAAAACCCAAATCGACAACACCATTTCCCCTCTTTCAATGAGTAGGCAATAATTTATTCCATGTGAATTTGGGTAATTCCTCTAACCCCAGATAAGACACACCTAACATTATGTAGAGCCACTCATTTCATAAAACTCATGATGAGGATGGCTCCTTAGGTCAAGTAACAATTGACAAATAATTGGATAAATTTTGACAATATACGAGTCTAAAACACTCAAATAGTGAGGCAATCTCATTAATTGAAATATTGAGGAGAATGGTTCAAAGTGATGAAATTGGTGTGGAAGAGTTGTGTGGCATTGCTCATATTGTTGATACCAATCTATGATAATGAAAAGTTGTGTCAAAGATCTTGATTACTCTAATCCTACAAATCAATTTGGGCATTCCATACCTCTACCCACTTCCTTGTCTAATTTTTCTATATACAAGTCTTCTATCATGACTACATCTACAAAAACATGCTAAACCTACACATATTAGCTATTAATCAATAATGCTACATACCTTCATTTGTTAGCCTTCCTTTGTTTTCCCAACCATCTCCTTTACGAACATACCATAATGTTCCACCTCCTTATTCCCAACCTCCACTTACCTATCACAATCTTACAGCTCCATCTCAATCCAACATGTCAAACTACAACTCATCCATTAAAGCCAGTGCCAATAAGCTAGCTTAAAGTGTGTCATTCTTACAACAACAATTGGAAATTTTAGCGCAATCTAAATTCTATGTGTCCAGATGTGATGTAGCTAGCCCACTATCTAGTACTATGGTTTATGGAGTTGCTCCCAAGAATGTGAAAATTTCCCGATTGGAGTTATATAATGGAAAGGGTGACCCCTTAACTCATGTAAAAATATTTCAAACCATGTGTAGTGACCTGTCCCATGATTATAGACTCATGGAAAAAATATTTTCCCACACTTATAGAGATAAATCTTTAAATTGCTATTGCTCTTTTTCTCCTTATTTTGTCACTTCTTTTCAATAATTGGCTAATGCATTCATTGAAATAACATTGGTCCTAAAATTACTTTAAGTGATTTGATTCATTATAAGCAAGGATTTAAAGAAAAAGTGACTAATTTCATTACTAGATATTAAAAGTTGTGTTCACAATCTACTTATCATTCGCCTGATGGTGACATTCAAAGAATTTTCATTACTAATTTAAAAATGGGTATTAAAGATAAGTTTCCATTTTATAAATTTTCATCTTTCACACAACTATGTGCAATGCTTCATAACTATTAGCTTCAAGTGAACCTGTCTAAATCCTTCTTCTTCAATGTGTTGGCAATATGTATTTTCATTAAAGTCAACCCAATGTCTACCTATATATGTTGTTGGAATTGAGTGATAATGTTTATGTGGTCATTGATGTTGTGGAGATTATGTTACTATAGTTTGTTAATGAATATGTTATATAGTACAAATGGTTGATGGTTACGGTTTGTTAGGGTTGTGGATGTCCACCTTCTTTGTGTCTGACATGTCTACACCCTATAAGAAGTATTGATGATAATATCTTGTATATTTTATTAGAGAATATAATCAATAATATTTTTCATACTAAAATATATGATAGAGTCTACAAATATAGAGTAACAATATCAGGGAACCATGTGCTTCAAAATAGAACCTTCAAGTTCAACCATGTAAACAAATGTGAAACCATGTCCTATATTATACTAATAGACAATAACAATTTAAACAAATTGTCTAGATGGGGAATGAATGATGAAGTATTCCAACATATTTATGGCATGATGATGATGGTGAGAATGTTCTTTCCTTGGTATAAGAACCCTTGTTCAAGTTAATGTTGTTTATGGTTCTTTTTAAGTATGAGGAGATGTGATATGTAGGAAAGTGTATTTAAAGTCAGGTTATAACAATGCTCCACATTCCTCTTTATTTGAGAATGTGGTCTTACAATTTTGGACATAATATATATTCTTTGTGGATATTGCACTTCTATCTTTTCAATTTCCTATTGTTGCAATTGGTGTTGAATATTTAGGTTAGTGTTACATTGTGTTTGATGTTATTTTATAGATGATTCTTGTGGTTTAGCTAATAGTGTTTTGTCTCTTAGCTTGTTCTTTGATCTTAATGGTATTTTTTCAGCCTTAAAAAAAGTGCTAAGGTATATTTAAGTCCTACCCTTAGCTGTGGGGATTCACAGTGAGTTTATTCACTTGGATGCTATATTTTTGGGCTAACTGGTTATGTGGTACATTATTTATGTACATGTTACATAATTGTCATGTTTCGATGATGTCCACCAGCACATATTTTATATCAATATACATAAAGAAATGTAATATGATATTTTAGGTACTCGATATCTCCTAGATTGGAGTGAATTCACCATAATTATGTTTGGTGACTGAATTAATAGGTCCTATGCTTAACCTTTTATTTTGGTTGACCTAAATGATATTTGTAATTGAGTAGATGGTATATATAGAAGATATTTTTGGGGTTGTTAAGTGTAGTGTTGTAATGTGAGTGAATAAATCAAAATATGTGCAAATGTGCTTTCATGATCATATCACTTGTAAAGTTGTGTGACATGTAGATAGTGACAACGTAGTGGTAACTTTTGTTAGACTTGACTACTTTTAATAATGGATCAAGTGCAACATCATTTTGGAGAAGACTTTGTCCTACTAATTGAGTTGATGTGATATTATCCTCAGTATGTAGGTTTTTGTATCTTGTCCTAGAGCAGTGAGCTTCATCCTACAAGTCCTTTTTGTATATTTCTACTGAGTAGTGTGCTTTAGCCTACAATTCCTTGTGACTTATCCTACAAGTCTTTTAGGTGGCAATGTCCTTCCCTAGTAGTGATCTTAAAATAGATTTGTAATCATTTTATATATTGTTAATTGGCTTTCACCCTGGTTTTTCCCTCATTAGGTGTTCCACGAAAAATATGGTATCCCCTTATGCATTATGTTTTTCGCTTTATTCTTCATTGTTGCTAATGTTGGACATTGTTGCTGCTAGGATATGTTATTGTCATTGATAAAGAGAAGCATGTGAAAAACCATTTTATCTACTTGATCTTAAGGGAGAGTCTGTTGGAGATTTTTTTTTCTCTGGATTGACTATTTTTTACATTCATATGTTGTCATCAATGCCAAAAGGGGGAGATTGTTGGACATTGCAACTGCTAAGACATGCTATCATTGATATCAACATATTCTTGCTCTAGTACTTGAAAATTGGTTTATTGGATTTTGGTTTGGTGTATGGAGTATCTATAGTATTATTACATTCTTCTGTATTGGTTTTGGTGATCTGGGAAGCTTAATTGATCATATCATATGATCTAGTTTTGCAGTTTTGTTTTTCTGATCAGTGTTTTATAGAGTTTGATATTTCCTCTCGTATATTTCACTATGATCAGCTATTGAGCTGAGCTTTTGGGAAATTGGTTGGGGTGATCTTGTGTATCTTCATTTAATATGGTTGGTGATTTTCTACTCTGCAAGTTATCATTCTTCATGACAGTTGTTATTTATTGAGTGTTCTTGAGTTTTAGACATTGATAGAGGAAGATTTGATGTGGTGTTGGTGCAGCTATTAATAATGTTTCGAATGTGCTTGTTGGAATTTCCTAATTGTGTCCTATTTTTTTTTATGATTCACATTGATTATTATGCAATTTGTTGGTGATTATTTTGAACCGGTGATGTTCTTCATGTTATGCAGTATTTCCGATGGTGTAACATGTTGTGGTTGATCTTGGCATGATTACCTATTGAGATGAGCATTTGGAAATTTGAATTAGGTCCATGTTATGTCATGTATATCATTGTATTGGTCTGGTGGTTGATTTTTTTATTATGTGATGTAATTTTTTAATTATGAGTTGAGGGTTTAGCTGACCTTGTTGTTAAGGGTGATGAATTGTATAAATAGGTGGTATTGTCATGTAATTTAGGTGTACAGGTTGTGTCTGTGTTATCATAGAGTATTGTATGTGTGAACAACAATTTATCTTTTTGCATTGTGTATTGAGCAGAGATTGGTGTTCCAAAGCAAACAATTGTGCTTACCAAGAACTATCATCAGGTATTTGGAGATGCTATTATTGCAATTCATTTCTTTTGGATTGCAGTCAGAATCTTGTTGTAACTCGGTGAGACTTCCCTGAGGCTTGTAGCCTTTTGGTTCATTATCTTTTGAGTGGTGAGCTCTAGGAAGTGTGCCTAAATGCATGTGCATTCCCTATTTTAATATTTACACAAACTACTGCAGAGTATCATCTTATTGTGGGTAGGTTCGCATTGTGGTTTTCCCCTTAACCGGGTTTCCCACATCAAAATCTTGGTGTTGTGTGTTATGTTATCAATTTTCTTATCTTAGTTATTTATAAAATTTATCAGATCTATATTTATGATTAATTTTTTAGATCTGGTGAAAACTGATTCACACGCCCCCCCCCCCCCCCCCCCCTCTCAGTTTTTCTTCTTTATTGTTGCCAACTGCTAATAAAGTAAAAGATAAGTTGATTATTTTTTGAAAAGATAAAGTCTTAGATTGAATGTTTTAAGGTATAGACTAATTCACCCCTCCTCTCATTTCTAATGTATGTTCAACAATTGGTATCAAAGTCAAGAGATTCTTTAGAAGAAGCTTAACCACTTGAGGTAGATTCAAGATGGTACAAGATGGATCTTACAAGATTCCTAAGTTTGATGGCTCATACTACTATTTATAGAAAATAAGGATGGAATCACATCTAAAATCTAATGGTTTTAAGATTTGGACCTCTTTTGTAGAAGGTTACACTCCCCTCTCTACTCCTCTTTCTACTTTGGTTTAAATTAAGGCACATGTGAATAATATAAAATGAAGTAATGCAATGATTCGTGAACTATCTGATAATGAAATCTTGAAGGTAATTGAGCATAAATATTCAAAGATGTTTGCGACAAAGATAGAAATATTTATGATGGACATGAGAAGATAAAATAAGTCAAATTGAAGAATCTCAGAAGGACATTTGAAAGCTTAAGAGTGTTATAATATGAATGTATTGATATCTATATGCACTGGGCCATTGAAGTTATTTCTAGAATAAGAGGTGTTGGTGAAGAAATGAAAAGAAATAAATTATGAGGAAGGTACTTATGAATCTACCTAAGTCTTTTGTGCCTAAGGTGTCTACAATTGAAGAAAGTAAAAATATGGGTACTTATACTATAGATCAACTCTACAAAGTCCTTATTACATTTGATATGAGAGAGATTGAATTGGATAAAACAAAGAAATAAGTTATATTTAAAGCAAGTAACAAAGTTGAAGATGAGGCTAACCTAGATGATGTAGAAGCAAACTTCATAATAAAACTAACAAAGGGCATTAGTAAATACAAAGGTAAGTTACCTCTTAAATGTCTCAATTATGGTAGGATTAGTCATTTTGCTACCAGATGTCCTTATAGAGAAGAAATAAATAGAAGAAGAGATGATAGAAATAAGAGAATATATGGAAAAGACAATGAAGATAATCCTAAGAAAGTTTCTTTCTCCAATGAGAGTAGCCACTCATCTAATGATGAGGACTATGATGATTCTGGTGAATAGACCCTATTTATGGCTATGAAAGTTGATGATGATGAGGTAACCAATTTCCTACATTTGGATGAGAAGAATGAAAGATAATTAATTGTCTGGTTTGCTTTGGATACAAAATAAGAGCCATACAGATGGGTGATTGAGAGTGGTTGCTCAAACCACATGTTAGGTGATAGAAGAAAATTTATCAAATTTGTAAAGACAAATAATGGATCAGTTAGGTTTGGTGGTGTAGAATCTACTTAGGTCTGTGGAAAAGGCATAATATCCATTGATGAAAAAATCAAGACAATAAATGTTCTATATGTTAAGGGCTTGAAGAAAAATATTCTTACTTTTAGTTAGATGGATTTTTGAGGATACAAAAATACATTTAATGATAAGGACTATGAGATTAGGAAAGGTGACTTTGAAAGGCTGATTGGGGAAGGAACAAGAACTAATGAAAATATGTATTACTTAAAGTAAACTATTGGTGACAACTATTTAATTGCTTAGGGAAGTGAACATTGGATATTTCACAAAATAATGTGACACATAAAGCTTTGATAAATTGGTGAAGATTAATTCCACACATGCTATTAGAGATTTGTCAAATATTACCAAACCTATAATCATTATGCGATGAATATCAAATGGGAAAATAGACAAAGAAAAGATTCAAGAAGAAGAATTTTGGTACTTAAAAACCTTTGGAGATAATACACACTAATCTATACGGACCTAACAGGACAAGGGCACTTAATGGTGAAAGATAGTTTATGATGCATGTTGATGATTATTCTAGAATGACATGGGTAACTTTTTTGAAGTTCAAATTAGAAGCTTTAGATAGATTTAAGATTCCAAAATATATGGTTGAAAATAAAATGGATGTTAGGATCAAATGATAAAGATCTAATAGAGGAGGTGTATTTACATCAAATGAGTTTTAAAGATTTTGTGAAGGTAATGGTATTATGAGACATCTATCTAGAACTAGGACACCACAACAGAATGTGATTGCTAAAAGGAAAAATAAGACAATTGAAGAGATGGCTACAATAATCTTAAAAGATGTCTACTAGATATTTATTGGAAGGAAGTTGTACATACTATTGTGTATCTTCTTGATAGAGTGCAGGTGAAAGTTAATCATTCAATTATCCCTTATGAACTTTGGTATGAGTGACCTTTTACTATCAACTATTTTGAGATTCTTTGGAAGCAAGTGTTATATCAGAAGAGATGAATATAATCTTAAAAAGTTTTATTCAAGAGCATATGTAGGAATCCTTCTTGATTACCAAACAAGAAGAAAGGCCTATAGATGTTTCAAAAAAGAACTCTAGAAGATAAATGCTAATCTCAAAGTAGATGAAGATTCAAATTAGATTATGCATGTACTTAAGATCTAAGAAGAAATGAAAGAAGAAGAAGAAAAGGAAACAGAAGAAAAGGAATCAGAAAAGACCCCAAGAATCTAGGAAGATATGTTAAAGAATCACTGTGAAGATCAAATCATTGGTGGCAAGAATGAAGGTGTGCAGAACCAAAGAAGACTTGCAAGACAATTGAATAGGTAAATATTTGTCTTCTGCTTCACATTTTGAATGCATATTAATTATAATACCCATTAAAGATTATGCACTGTTATGCATCCCATCAGACGCTTCTCTGCATACATTCTGCCAAACGATTCAGGTACTTTGTCTAAGATTCAATATATCCAATGCATTTCTACGGGAGCGTTTCTAGATAAAATGTATGACAAAAATTTCGCATACGCTGCATGCATTTTGATGGTTGTCGACACGTCATTTCAAAGCTCCCATTTTTGACACGAGTAGATGGTGTAGATTGGAGAGCACGACTTTATGCCTGCTATGTATAATTGCTTGAAAGTTTCTAAAGGTTGTCAACGGAGTCCTTTTTTGCAAATCTTGTGAGCATTGTAGTTTATGAGACACATTTCTTTGAGGGACTCTGCCCTACGGTTCATGCATGTGCTTTGTCTCTGTTTCTACACTTTTTATAACATCCACCAAAGCAGATGAGACTTACAACTTCTGAAAGAATCTAGCTTCTTGGCCGCGCAGAGGAAAACGAACTGGAACAATGCGTTTTCAACAAAACCATATCATGCATATTTAGTTATTTATAATAACTACTTACCCCATTTAAACACTTGTGAAGCTATGTAGAATTACCGATTAACCTCCATTTTCTTCTAACACAATGCCCTAACTTAGCGATAACAACTTTTAAATGAAGACTGTTATGATTCTTTACATCCTGTATCGGTGGCTGGACTAACTTAGGGAAGACTTCAATTCTAACTTCTTTATTTCATCGGCAACTTAGGAGATTTACCCAATTGAACGAAAAGGCCGATGGCACTTGACAAAGCCAATATGAACTTGTGTAAAATCGTCGATCGGGAATCGACTTGCATGTTCTAATTAAAAAGGCCAATATGAAGCTACTTTCATTTTCCTGTTGACCTTTATCATTGGTACGTTGTTTTCCATTGGGTTGTTCGTCTTCAATATCAACTTACCAGCGAGCTTCTCATGAGGATGTCCGTAGAGAATGATTCTCAATTTAGCTTCATGCTTGCAAATTTCACCTGATCAAAAGATTGAGAATCTTCTTTAGATGTCCATTCATATTATATCCATGGAAATATCCAACAGTAATCTCAGTTCAACGATATGTTCATGAAGATGCTTGCGATGTCTGAGAGCTTTACCATTATGGCATATTATGCAATCATGAAGCTCCTTCAAGGATACTTGTTATACCGTTCACATACCTTGTTTATGCCATCAGGCGTAGGAAGAGATGTGCTTTCACATTTTACGACTAAAAACCACAAGAGATTGTAGGAGAAAAGTTATCTTTTTGTAACGAAATTTTGTCAAGATAACCCGAACGCTATTGTGAAATGAGCACTTCACGAGCTATCGAAAGTCTGATTTTGATTTGAATACCGTCAAGATTGATCCTATAGACAAGTTTGATGGTCTGAGTTATAATTTTCAACATACAATCATTTTTTACATTACATCAATATGTTGCCTCACTTTTAGGAATAGGGGACCTTCTGACTCATCTTGACCATTAAAGTTCAATGCTCACATAATCTTGTAACTAGTTGGTTTTGGTATTTGATTCAGGATGACGCTTATGAAGACAATTGGGGAGCATTTAAGATGTACTTCGGATAACTTATTAATAGATATGATCTTTTGTATGAGATATTCAGAAAAATTTCAGTTCATTTTAAATAGGTAATTTAATCTAAATTCAATGTAGAATTATAAAAAGTTTGGTGCCACATTCTAGATGATTGTTTCAAACCATACAAAGATCTCTTTCATCTATAAATCAATTGTTATTTCTCTTTCACAAAAAAATTGTTAGGTTGTCACATATAAATAACTTTTGAATGATCCCCATGTAAGAAAGAAAATTTGACATCCATTTTCTCTATTTCAAAATCACAAGCAACAACTGTAGATAATAGGAATCTTATAGATGTCAATTCAAGAAAAGGAGAAAAATTTCATTTAATTCAAATCTCTCTCTCTAGGAGTAGCCCTTGGCTACCAATCTAGCCTTGTATCACTCTAATTGAATGTCTACTCCAAATTTTGTTTTAAGTACCTAGTTTCATTAAATATGCTTCCTACTTTTGGGAAAGCTAACAAGATCACCCCAAGTGTCACAATTGTCTAAAGTCACCATTTAGTACTACATCACTTGCATCCAAGAGTCACTTTCCTATAAAGAGAAAGCCTCCCTAAAATATCTACGTTCGTCATCAATACTCAAAAAAGAAAATATACAATGAAAATATGGTAGGCTGTAGTTATATTCTATTGCTTTTTGGACCTCCTCAAGGTAGAAGTGATGGGTTCTACTAGTTCATCTAACTCTATGTGCTCATCATGCATATCATCTAAACACTCTAAACCCTCTTCTTCTTCTTCATTCTCAAATCCACCTAACTTTTCTTACACATGTGAATCTTCCTACTTCTGCATCTTTATCTCAAAATGTACTATTTTTGTCTTCTCATTTGATTATTCTTCATCTAACCAAGCTCTAAACTCTCTAAAAATATTATCTCTAGAAATGTACATTTTACAATTAAGGGATTCCAAATCATATAGATTTTCCTATTCTTGTCATATCACATGAAGATACATTTTTAAGCTTTTGCATGAAGTTTAGATCACTTCTCCTAAGGAACGTTTACAAAAGCCTCACAACTAAATACATTTAAGTGTTAAACTAAAGGCTTTAAACATATCCACACTTCAGAAGGAATTTTGTGAATAAGAGTTGAACAAGGATATCCATTAATTAAATAACAAGCAATACCATCAACTTCTGACCAAAAGCATCTATCAAGCTTAGCACCCCTTAAAATGCTCCTACCTCTTTCTATTACATTTTGGTGTATTGCTTTCGCCACTACTTTATTTTTGATAGTATATGTTGAGTTGTTGAGATTTTTGGGAGATTGTTGTAGTCTATTGGATTTGGTTGTCGGACTTGGATATGTTGTTTTCATTAATGTCAAAATATTCCTAAGAGTTTTTTCGGTGAGCTTGTGGAGATTTTCTAATCTGGTTTGTTGTTCTTTGCTTACCGGTTCTTGGTGTTCCTATTGGTTTTCCTATCAGTATCCCCTCCGATATATTTTGGTATGATCAAATATTGTGTTGACACTTTTGGATGTTGTGTGGGATGATCTTTTGTATCCTCATTACAGGTGGTTCGTGATTTGGTGACCTGCAAGTTATCTTTCTTCATGGCAGTTATTGTTTGGTTGTGTTCTTGAGCTTTGAGATGTTGACCGAAGAAGATTTGATTTGAGATGTTGGTGAAACTATTTTGAATGATTCTAACAGATTTGCTGGTGTCTCCAAATCATGTCCTATTTGTTTTGGCGATCTGCATTGATTCTTGTACGAGTTCTAGTGATTTCTATCACCCGATGATCATTTGAGTGTTTCTGGTGGTGTATCATGTTATGGTTGATCTTGGCGCAATTTCTAGTGGATGTGATCATTAAGGAATTTGAATTTGGTCCATGATATGTAATTTAAGTCATAATATTAGTCTAGTGATCGATCTTTGTATCATGTAATATAATTTTTGTATTCATGAGTTGAGGGTTTAGCCGACCTTTCTATCAAGGTTGATGATTTGTATATATAGGTGATATACTTATGTAATTTAGCAGTGGATGTGATTTCTACATTATCATAAAGACTTTTATATGCAAAAAAGAGATATATCATTCATTGAAGTGTTGTGGTAAAATCAATGTTGCAGAGTAGACAATTATGCTTAATTGGAACTATTATCAGGCATATGTAGATGCTACTATTACAGCTCATTTCTTCCAAATTGTAGTCCTATTCATTTTGTAAGTTAGTGAGACTTTCGTAAGTGTTGGAGCCTTCCAGGTATAAATCCTTTTAGCAATGAGCCTAGGCAGTGTGTCTGAATTCATGTGAATTCTCCATTGTAATATTTTTACACACTACTATAGAGTATCATCTTATTGTGGGTAGGTTCCTACCATGGTTTTTCCCTTAACAAGGTTTTCCATGTAAAAAATATTGGTGTTGTGTATAGTGCTATTCTTTCAATAACTGCAGTTTATGGGTTTATGTTTTGGTATCTAATTATCTAATTTTTGGTGAAGTCTCATTCACACCCCCCATCCCCCTCTCAGTCTTCTTTATTGATTGCTTATAGAAATTGGTATTAGAGCCAAATCCTCCGGTACAAGCTTAATCACTTGAGGAGATCCAGAATGACAACTTAAGGTATTCTTTTCAAGAAGGACATTCTAAGGTTTGATGGAAGCAACTATAATGTGTGAAAGAACTAGATGAATGTGCACTTGAAATGTCTTGGAGAAGATTATTGGAAAGTTACTAAGAATGTCTATGTTGTTGCTTAGAATGGGCCATCCACTCCTAATGAAGTTAAGGAAATTGAATGTAATTTCAGAGCGAAGGAAGCATTACTTAGTGCCTTGACTGATTCTAAAATGACAAATATAATAGAACTTCAAACCACACATTAGATCTGGGTAAATATTGAGATCATGTATGAAGGTGATAGCCAAGTGAAAGTCGCTAAGTTGTAGAGCTTGAAAGGAAAGTATCTGATATTGAAGATGGGAGATGATGAGAACATAGATTCATACATTGGTAAGTTGAATGAACTTGTCCTTGGTATCAGGAATGTCAGTAGAAAGACTAAGGAGGATGAGATTGTTGCTAAAGTGTTGAGATGTTTTCCTCCTAGTTACAAACATAAGGTTTCTGCTATAGATGAAATTTGAAGTGTAACTATAATAACAAGAGATAAGGTTGCATTTGAGCTAAGCGAATTTGGAGAATCACATGGAAAGTCTGAGACAACATTTAAAGGATCAATGTCTGTCTTCGGTAAGAAGAAGTATGATCTTGATGAGTGCAAGATATCCAGGTATTAAAGAGAAGAAGAGAGATTGCAGAGCAAGAGAGAGAACTTGATGAGCTTGAAGCATTGATTGCCCGGAGATTGCCTAAAGGTGCTGGTAAGTATGATGGAAAGTTGCCTTTGAAATTTTTTACTTGGAATAAGATAGGACATTTTTCTTCTAAATGTCCAGAGAGAATGGCTAAGTATGACATACATGATAAGTTTGATAAGTATGATAGGAATGATAGATATGAGATGCATGCGAAGTATGATAAGCCTTATAAGTCTAACCAGAAGTTTAGGAACTAGAAGAATTGTTATTATGCTTCAGATGAAGGTGTTACAGATGAGGAATCAAAAGGAGATGAAGTTGTGTTTATTGCCATTATGGAAGATGGACCTGTGCTTATCGATTCCACTAGCTGTTCCCATTGAAGAAAAATATTTGGCTCCTAAAGTTGAAGAAAAGAGTGTATAGGTGATTGACAACGGTTTTTCACATCATATGGCTGGTGATCAAAGAAAATTTGTAAGTATGGAAAATATGATGGTCGAATAGTTATATTTGGAGATGATAAAGCCTGTGTAATTTGTGGGAGAGGATCTATTTCTTTTGGTGGTAAGCATAACCCTGATGATGTCTTGTATGTTGAAGGTTTGAGGCATAATCATTTTAGTGTTGGATAGATGGTTGACAAGGGTTATGATATGCAATTCAAGGATGGTAAATATAAAATCTTGAATGCCTCCGCTATAGAGATTTTATCTGGAACTAAGACTGAAGGTAACATTTTTCATTTGAATGCAATTGAAAAAAGTTGTTTGATTTCTAACATAGATGAGAGTTGATTATGGCATAGAAGGACATGTCAAGTAAACTTTGATTCATTGATCAACATTAGTTCTACACATGCTATTAGATATCTACCTAAGATTGCAAAACCTATTAACCTGGTATGTAAGGAATGCCAGCTGGGTAAGAAAAGAATAACTTATTTTAAGAACAAAAGGTATACATTTGATGGATTGTTGTATCTTGTGTATACTGACCTATGTGGACCTACGAATGTTAGAAGTGTGTAGGATGATCGATAATTTATGCTTCTAATTGACAACTATTCCAAGATGATGTGAGTTGTCTTTTTGAAGGAGAAATCAGAAGAATTTGAGAAATTCAAGATATTCAAAGCTAAATTTGAAACAGAGTCCAGATTGAAGCTGCAGTGTTTGAGATCTGATAGAGATGGAGAATTTTGTTCTAGTGAGTTCAATTCTTTCTATGAGATGCATGGAATCAAAAGTCAGCTTATTGCTCCTAGAACTCCACAATAGAATGGATTTATTGAAAGGAAGAACCGTACTATTTTGGATTCCCCAAGAACTATGTTGATTTAAGGAAATTTTCTGGAGATATACTGGAGAGACGACATTAGCAGTGTAGTCTACACATTTAATGGAGTTCATATCAAAGGTGATACTGGTAAGACCCTATATGATCTTTGGTTTGGTCATGTTCCTACTATGAAATATTTCAAAGTTTTTGGTAGAAAATATTATATCAAGAAAGATGAGCATATTGGAAAGTTTGATGCTAAAAGTGATGAAGGTATCTTTTTGGGATATTCCATAAAAAGTAAAGCCTACTAGTGCTATGACAAGAGACTAAGAAATACCATTGAGAGTGCATGTGTGAAGGTGGATGAGAACCTTGGAAAGGAGGTCAGAGCTTATGATGAAGGTGAACATGTTATTTTAGCTCCTATTCAGCCTAAAGGACCTAATTGGAATGATCTGATAGAGACAAAGACTCTTAATATTGATGTTGCTTCTATTGGTGATGATGTGCTGGAATCTAAGAATCAGAAGACTTTGAGGTATGTAAAATTAAGTCACTTTGAGAATCGGATTATTGGTGATAAGAATAAAGGTGTGATGACTAGAAGAAGGTTAGTTGTAGAAGAGGTATGTTTGATATCCAAAGTTGAACCTAAAGATGTTGTCGAAGCTTGTTAAGATGAGAATTGGATAAGGGTCATAGAAGAAGAATTAGATTAGATTGACAAGAATAATACTTGGGAATTTGTGCCTATACCTAACGACAAAAATATTATTGGTACTAAATGGGTTTTTAGGAACAAATTGAATGAAGATGGTGTAGTAGTCAGAAATAAAGCTAGACTATTCTGCAAAGGTTATTCAAAGCAAGAAGGAATTGATTATCAGGAAAATTTTGCTCTAGTTGCCAATATTGAAGCTGTTAGCTTGTTCCTTGCTTATGCTTCTTATAAATATTTCAAGTTATATTAGATGGATGTAAAAATGTCCATTTTTGAATTTTGATCTAGAAGAAGAAGTCTACATTGAACAACCTAATGGACTTTAATTGTTGGATGATGGTGATATGGTATGCAAGCTAAAGAAAGAACTTTAGAGATTAAAACAAGCTCCTAGAGCCTAGTATGCTAGATTGGATAAATACTTGTTGAAATTAAGATTCACTAAAGGTGTTGTTGATAACTTAATCTATACTTTAAAATTTAAAATGATAATATCCTGATTGTTTTTTATAAAGATAAATGGGTTTTACATGGACCAGAAACCAGAATTATTACAAAAGTTGGCCATCAAACAAACAAACATAAACCAACAAAAAAACAAGGGAGCACCCCAAAATAGTCATGAAAGAAAAAGGGACACAAACAACAAAACAAAACAAAAGCACTCAATTAAGAGAGCGCACCAGCTCCTTTTTCTTCTGGATGGTAATCTTATTGATTTCCTCCGACTCCTCCATAATGAATCTGGAGGTGCCCTTATTGTTTCTCCTGCTTCTAGTCCTAGAACTAGGGCCTATGGTTTAGTTGTCTCCAGCATAGGCCTCCAAGATCTTTCTCAGGTTCACTGTGAATGTATCTATATTCTGCAACCATGACATTGATATTCTTGAGCCCCGCTATACTATTATTCATGGCCTCCTTGCTTATGTCAGCCAAGTTCTTGAGGTTTTTATTTATCTTTGCCATAGATTGTTCCACATTTTCAATTATTTCTTCATAGTTGCATTTCATAACCTCGACAACTTATGAGAGCTTTTGGGTCATAATCATGAGCTTCTCAGATTTTTTAGGCTCTGGTGAGGCTATGAAGATATCAATAATCTCCTTTACCCCCACTTTGAGGGTATCAATTTCTCTCTCCACCCACTTCAAGCAGCTCTCTTGTCTTTTTCTCCCTTCCATCACCAAGTTCATGAGAGTACTATTCCTTTGTAACTCACTATCTTCTTCTTTAGGCATGGTCTTGTGCATTTTCTTCAGGACATTAATTGAAATATCCAATTTAATTTCATGTTCTGAAGTCTTCAGACCATAGTCCTTAGCTGTAATCATCTTCTTTTTAGAAAGGGGCTCGGCCTTAGAAACCAGTTTGCTAGTAGATTTATATTTGTTGGCCACCCATCTGGGGGGATTCTTATTGCTAAACGTTCCAAGGGTGACCATCATCTCACCTTCTTCATCTAGCTTATAATCAAGGTCATCAAAAGGAATGGCACCCCCACTATCCCCCAAATCCATTTTCAAGTCAGAGACATCTCAAATAATAGTATGTTGGCCTTTCTCAGATAGAGAGGGCACAAATTCAAGGGTCTTAGCATACTCCATGATAAGGACAATAAGCCCTTCATGAAGAATAGGATTATTTGTATTCTCCATATATTTTTCAAGACTATTCTCTAAAGATGAGCCTAGATAGAAGGGAATAGAAATAAATTGACCATTCCTAAAATGATTCAAAATGGTAAAATGGTAGGAAAAGATATTGGCATATCTTCCATCAAGCGTAATATAGCTCATGATGAAATTGGTCATGTCCTCCTAGGAAGCCATAAGATCTTTAATATTGTATCCACCATCAGCCATTTTGTTAACTCTTGAGCACTCCTTGTCTTTCTCAAAACACTTTGCCAAGTCCTCATCCCCCATTTTCTTGTCTCTATAGAGCCTTCTACTATTCATCGTCAGACTAGTAACCGTCGCCACCAAGGTTTCATCTAGCTGGTAATCAACACCATAAGCCCTCAGAACCCCTTTCTTCCACCAATTGATAAAGGATTCCATGAGCAGAGGAGAAGGTCCATGAAGTCTTTCCAAGAAGGGGACAATTCCCCCATCATTGATTTCCTGCCACACCTCCTTGCTTTTCTTCCATTTCTCACATGTAGTCAGTTCTTTCTTGTTCTTGTCCCCACCCATAATGATCCGGGTCACCAAACAATAGGAAATGGGCCACACCAAAAAATTCGCTGAATAGTAGTAGAAAATGGGCCACACAATTAGACAGAAAATCCAGGCACAAGGGAACTTTCTTGATCTGCGGTTAGGGAAAACAAAAAGGAGCCATTTCCCCAACAATTCAATCAAATCATGATTAAAGATCATTGATTAACACAAATGGGTGGAATCATCACAAGCCAAATTGCATAGGTTTTTTGGGAATGAATACCTTCTTCTCCACCATGTAGCCCATCGCCATATTGGCCAGTAGATTCGCCGCTTTGTTGCCTTCCCAAAATAAGTTTGAAATTTTGAATTCTTCCAGCTCATTTTTTATATCCCGACAATCCTTGATCAGATTAGTAATCATCCAGCTAGGATCCGTGTGCTCATTAAGACAACTGATAGTGTTTAGTGAGTCAGACTCTAGCTTGACTTTTCTGAAGCCTTCTCTTTTAGCCATGCGTAACCCAATGTGGGCAGCGCTGGCCTCCGTAAAGTGGTTGGACTAGGGATCATATTCTGATTGTTGAAGTTTTTGTTGCTAACATTATTTTTGGTGGTGATGATGATATGAGTATGAAGTTTTCTAGTGATATGCAAAAGGAATTTGAAATGTCTATGATTGGTGAGATGAAATTTTTCTTAGGTTTGCAGATTGCATAGATAGAGAAAGGTATATTTATATCTCAAACTAAGTATGCAAATAAATTGTTGAAGAAGTTTGGACTAGATGATTCCAAACCTGTTGGAACTCCTATGGTGACTGGTTGTAAATTATCTAAAAATGATGAATCTCCTAAGGCTAATCAGAGTTTGTAAAGATCTAAGATTGGTAGACTATTATACCTTACTCAGACTAGACCTTACATTATGCATGTTATATATATGGATACTAAATATTAAACTAATTCGAAGAAAAGTAATGTTACTGTTGTTAAAATAATATTCAGATATCTTAAGGGAACTGTGGATTATGGTTTATGGTATCCTAAGTAAGATGATTTCATGTTGCGTTCTTACATTGATGTAGATTGGGAAGGTGATGTAGTTGATCAAAAGGGTACTACCAATGGGGCATTCTTTTTGGGTTAGAAGTTGGTTTCATGGGCTAGCAAGAGACACGACTCTGTATCTTTGTCTACTACTGAAGTTGAGTACATTGTTGCTGCTAGTAACTACACTCAGATAGTTTGGATGAAGTAAATGTTGAAAGATATCCTGGAATCATTTATGTTGAGACTACTATTATATACTGAGATAATTCTAGTGCTATAAACATTTCAAAGAATCTGATACAACTTTCAAAGACTAAGAATATATCAATTAAATACAATTACTTTAAGGAGAAAGTCAATGAATAGAAGGTGAAGCTAGAATATGTATCTAAAAAGGAACAAATTACTGTTATTTTTACTCAGCCTTTTCCTACAGATACATCTGTCTATTTGAGAGACAAGCTAGGGGTAACCACCCCTCCTGATGAGAACTATATGCATTGAGTTGCATTGATCTAGTGGATTACTGAGCCTTATTCTTCTTATCTAGATTGATGTGTTAGTGTTGCTCCTTTACTGTAGTACTCTTTTGATTTGGTTGTGACAGAGTCATGATTCTATGGAGGAAAATATCTGTTTGGTTTTCTATTTTTGGAGACCTTTGGCATTGTTGTCAAAGGGGGAGAGATCATGTGAAAAATTGCATTTTCTATCTTGATCTTAGGGTGAGTCTGGTGATGATGTCTTCTTTCTTTGCATTAACAGTTTTTCACATTCAAATGTTGCCATCAATGCCAAAGGGGGAGATTGTTGAGTTGGTGAGATTGTTGGGAGATTGTTGTAGTCCATTGGATTTAGTTGTTGGACTTGGATATGTTTTTGTCATTGATGTCAACATATTCTTCTGAGTTTTTTTAGTGAGCTTGTGAAGATTTTTTGATTTGGTTTGTTATTCTTTGGTTACTGGATCCTAGTGTTCCTATTGGTGTTCCTATCGGAGTTCCCTCTGATATATTATGGTATGATTAGATATTGTGTTGATACTTTTGGATATTTCTTGGGATGATCTTGTGTATCTACATTTTAGGTGGTTCGTGATTTGGTAACCCACAAGTTATCTTTCTTCGTGGCAGTTGATGTTTGGTTGTGTTCTTGAGCTTTGAGACATTAACCAATGAAGTTTTTATTTGACGTGTTGGTGTAACTATTTTTGATGATTCTAACACATTCTCTGGTGTCTCCAAATTGTATCCTATTTTTTTCATGATCCACATTAGTCATTGTGTGAGTTTTGGCGATTTCTATCAACTGGTGATGATTTGAGTGTTTCAGGTGGTGTAATGCGTTGCAGTTGATCTTGGTGCAATTTCTAGAGGATGTGATCATTTAGGAATTTTAATTTGGTCCATGCTATGTAATGTAAATCATAATATTGGTCTAACGGTCAATATTTGTATCATCTAATATATTTTTTGTATTCATGAGTTGAGGGTTGAGGGTTTAGCTGACCTTGCTATCAAGGTTGATGATTTGTATATATAGGTGATATAATTATGTAATTTAGTAGTGGATATGATGTCTATATTATTAGAGACATTTGTATAAGTGTAAAAGAGAAATATCATTCAGTGAAGTGTTGTGGTGAGATCGGTGTTGTAGAGTAAACAAGTATACTCAACCAGAACTCTTATCAAGCATATGTAGATGCTACTATTGCATTTTATTTCTTCCAGATTGTAGACCAATTAATTTTGTAAGTTAGTGAGACTTTCTCAAGGGTTGGAACCTTCTGGCCATTAATCCTTTTGGCAGTGATCCTATGCAGTTCACCTGAATGCATGTGCAATCCCAATTGTGATATTTTCACATACTACTTTAGAGTATCATCTTATTGTGGGTAGGTTCCCACCGTGGTTTTTCCCTTAACTGGTTTTTCCACATCAAAAATGTTGGTGTTGTGTGTTGTGTCATTCTTTCAATTGTTGTAGTTTATCAATTTATGCTTTAGTGTTTGATCATCTGATTTTTAGTGAAGAGTGATTCAGACCCCCCCCTCTCAGTCTTCTTTCTTTATTTCTACTAATAGTATAAGGAGTAGTGTTTTTCAAAACAATACCTACATTCTTATGAAACTCATCAATTCCATAGAAATAATATTCACCCCCATTGCCATATATCAACACTTTTATCTTATAATCTAATTATTTCTTAACTAAATACTTAAATTTCTTAATTATAGTGCAAATATCATATTTAAAATGCATAAAATATCAAAACACTACCCTTTCGCTAGAGGTTTTTTGTCTCTTATTTGATTCTTTTGTTGACAAAAATGTTGTTTTGGAGATTAGGGTATATCTATGAGATTCGTGTCTCACTTTTCTTCATCTCTAGTATCCCTCTTTCAACCCTATTTATGAATCAACTTCTATTTCCATTGTTTGGGTGAGATTGCATTATCTCTATTAACAATCCTGGTGTAAATTAGCCTGTGTGGTAATTGGAAATTTGTTAGGTTATTTTCTAAAGGTGGATGTTATTACTACTAGTTTCTCCCATACTTGCTTCTCTTGTATTATAGTACAGATCAATACATTTAAATCTCCTTTGGGTGAGATTATTTTATAGTTAAATACTGCAATTTCATTTGATTTATTTTAAGGGTATTCCTTTTCATTGTAGCTAATTCTTTGCTAAAGCTCATTTGTCCTCTATTTGTTCTCATTGTTCTTGCAAGCCCTCTTCATCTTAGTTGATTAATTTTCTTCCTTAATATCTTACTATATTTCTAGATTATTCTAGTGAGCCATAGGTTTCTTCAGAATTTGAATCGCCTTCCCCTACTTTGGTTACCTTGAAACTTCACCCTTCAGATTAGGTTGTTAATAAAATTGGTTCTCTTCTTGTTATCTCTCATGTTATTGTTTGTTCATCTCTTTCAAATTTTTTTGTTAAAGATATTGTTTCTCAGCATGTTATTGAAATATATGTATGAGGAAGATTACAAAAGATCTGATAAAGATGAAACAAAGAATAGGCACATAAGAAACGACAAGAAAAATAGTTTTCTCTCAATGAACTCTCACTCATTTCGTGATGAATATGGTGATGATTCAAATAAAGAATCCTTGTATTTGGCTCTAGAGGAGAAAGATAAGGGAAGTTCTATCTTGAAGATGTGAAGAAATCTGGAAAATTAGTAAATGAGAAGACTTCGTTGAATGATAAATTTGAAACAAAGGATTGAATCATTGACTCTAGATGCCCAAACCATATGACAGATGATAAAGAAAAATTTATTAACCATGACAAGTATGATGGTGGATCAATGAAATTTTTAGGAGAAGAGGAAACACCTATTTGTAAAAAAAGTAGCATTGCAATTGATGGTAAATATAAAATTGCTGATGTTTTATTATATGTAAAAGGTTTAAGATATAAATTATTAAGTGCAAGTCAAATGTGAAATAGAGGTCATGATGTTGTATTTAAAGGGTCCAGATGTGTGATTAGAAAAGGAAATTTAGGATGATTGGTTGTAGAAGGTGTTAAAATAAATAAAAATATCTACTATGTGAAAGATAAGAGTAAAACCAATTGTTTGGTGGTATAAAGTAGTGAATGTTGGTTGTGGCACAAAAGAATGGGACATATCAGTTTTGACAACATGGTGAAAATTAGAAAAACTATTATTGTGAGAGATCTACCAAGGATCATCAAGCCTATTGATACTTTATGTATAGAATGTGAATTGAGAAAATAGACAAAGAGAAGGTTTAAGAATAAGGAATGGTCTACTTCAAAATCCTTGGATATGATTCACATAGACCTTTATGGACCTACTAGGACAACATGAACTCATGTAGAGAGGTACTTTATGAACTAATTATTAATGATTACTCTAGGATGAAAAGGATTATATTCTTAAATAAAAATCTAATACTTTTGAAATATGAAGTTAATGGTTGAGTACCAAATAGATGCCAAAATCAAGTGCTTGAGATCTAATACAGGAGGTGAATTTAGTTAAAATGAACTTGTTGAATTTTGTGAAAAACATAGAATTATAAGAAACTTTTCTACTCCATGAACTCCTCAACAAAATGGAGTTATAGAAATAAAGAATAGAACTATAATTTACATGGATAAAACTATGTTGAAGGATTCTAACCTAACTAATAACTATTGGAAAGAAGTTGTGCATACTACTGTTTACATTCTTAATAGGGTACAAGTGAGATTGAATCATACTAAGACACCTTATGAGATTTGGAATGAGATATCCCCTACTATGAAGCATTTAATAACATTTGTATGCAAGTGTCAAATTGAAATAGATGAAGAAAATGAAGGAAAGTTTGATGCTAGAGTAGATGAAGGCATATTTCTTGGATATGCAACAAATAGAAAGTCTTAGTCAGATTACAACAAGAGACAACATGAGATGGTGGAAAGTAAAAATGTAAAAGTGTGTGAAGAATGGACTCAAGCTACTCATGTTCACCTAAATGAGAGACTGAAATAGAGGTTATTCCAATTGTTACATAAAAATGGTTGATCTAAAAGGTGAATATAAAAAAGAGACAATTATAGGAGAAGAAGAAGAATTTGAACAAGTTATAAAGACACCATCTAAGTATGTGCAAATGTTCACCACTTATAAGATCATAGATCATTGGAAACAAAAATAAAGGTGTTTAGACAAGAAGAAAAGTTGTAGAAACTAGTTAGTAAGAAAATTATTGTTTTTTATTTCATGTGGAGCTAAAGTCTTATATGGAAGTAAGAAAACATGAAATTTGGATAAATGCAATCTAAGAGAAGCCCAATAAAAATAATAAGAATTAGACATGGGTACTAGTACCTAGACTAGTGGACACAAATTTAGAAACTAAGTTGTTGTTCGAGAATAAGATAAATGGAGATGGAAAAGTCACAAGGAATAAGGAAAAACTAGTATTTAAAGGTTATTCACAAGTAGAAGGTATATATTTAGAAAAGACATTTTCTTCAATAGATAGGATGGAGGCTATAAGGATGTTTCTTGCATATTCTTCTTTTAAGAACATTAAGGTATATTAGATGGATGTTAAATCAACTTTTCTGAATGAAGAAGTTGAAGAAAAAGTTTGCATTGAACAATCTAACAGGTTTAAGTTATTAGACGATCTAGATATGGTTTGTAGATTGAAGAAACCATTTCATGGACTCAAACAATCACCCAGTCTTGGTATGCTAGATTGAATAGTTACCTGTTACAACAAAAAAATTAAAAGGCACTGTGGAGAACCAACTTTAATTCAAAATTGAAAATTATAAGTTGCTAATTATCATTGTATATGTTGATGATTATATATGGAGGAGATAATGATTTCTGTAAAAATTTTGTAGAAGAAATGAAAGAGAAATTTGAAATGTAAATAATTGGTGAGTTGTCATTTTTTCTTGGTCTACAAGTCACACTGTTAGAAGATTGAATCTTGATTTCTCAAGCCATGTGTGTCCAAGAGATGTTAAAGAAGTTTGGAATTGATAACAACAAATGAATTGAAATGCCCTTGGCTACTAGATGTAAGTTAAGAAGGATAAAAAATATCTAGATGTTGATTAGAATAAGTACTGATCTATGGTTGGAGGATTGTTTTAACTGTCTTCCTATAGACTAGATATTATGCAAGTGGTCTATTTGGTTGTAGGATTTTAGGATAACCCAAAGAAAAATCATGATCAAGAAGTAAAAATTATTCTTAGATATTTGAAAGGAACATTGGATTTTGTTCTATGGTATATGAAGAATGGTGATTTCATGTAAAAGACATACATTGATACTAATTAGGCCAAATGTGTTGATGATAGGAAAAGTACAAGCGAAGGTGCATTTTTAATGGGAGACAGATTGGTCTCTTGGTTAAGTAAGAAGCCTAATTTAGTGTCATTATCCATTATAGAAGCATAATACATTGTAGTAGCATCTTGTTGTACTTAGATTATGTTTATGAAGGAAACACTTAGAGATATAAGAGTAATGTATGAAGAGGCAATTCCCATTATGTGTGACAATACTACTGCTATAAAAATATCAAAGAAATTGGTAAAGAATTCATGAACTAAAAGTATTTTAATTTGATATAGTTACTTGAGAGAGAAGGTTGCAGGAAAATAAGCCAAATTGGAGTACGTACTTACAAAGGAAGAAATTGAAAATATGTTTACTAAGGTTTTGGAAAAAGTTACCTTTCTATACCTAAATAGAAGTTAGGGATTATGGCCCCTCCCTTTTTTAACTAAATTTAGTAAGGTAGTACATATTTCATGGGGGATATTTAAGGTTTATCTTTTGTCTCTAGGACTAATGTAGCGGTTTCTCTTAGAGGGAGCAGAGATGGATGTATCTTTTATGTTATTACAGTTGTCTTTGTTAAAAAGAGTGTTTTTTATTAGAGTAAAATGGGTTTTGAAGGGATCTGAAACACTTAGAAATAAGAGACATCCAACACTTAAGAGAAAGAATAGAAAGACAACTAACAATTGGTCAACAACAAAACAAAAGACAAAAAGGGTAACAAAAATCCAACCCAACTACCTATTGGGTATTTTTTTTTTAAATTGAAATTTCAGCATTCTTGCTGATGACATTTTATTTGATGTTTTGCACATATTAAAAAATATGGACTTCAATCATCTTACCTTTTTCTTAGCTATGAGTTTTGGATGAAGGGCCAAGAATAGGTCCAATATATGCATCATGCTGAACAACCACATCATGCTTCTCATCATTGTTCCTCCAAATAGAGAGGGGGTCTAGATTACCCTTAGAAATATCCTTTAAACACATCACATTCTCATTCAGTTGTCTGAGGCCCTCAAGACTATTTTTATGGTAGTACTTCTCATAGAAACCATGTCTCTAATCTTCTCATGAATTTTATCAATGCATGCTTCAAGGGTTTTTATCTTCTCCTCATGGTCAAGCTTTGTTTTATTAACATCCTCAACAGTATTCTGAATAAGGACAAGTATTTTATCTCCATTTTTTATAGGCATAGAGTTTTACACACTCAATTATCCATGTTCTAGTTTATCATGAAGGGAGTTAACACTTTATTTGAGCATATTGATTTTGATACCATCGAGCTAAAGAGATCACCCTAACCTTCTATCATATCCTTGACCATGATCAGCATATCGCTTGACCTCATGGTAGAAGACCCTTTATCCATACCGATGAGGTTATCTTTAATAGTATCAATAGGGATTTCAATATAGGAATCCATCTCCCACAGCTTCCCCTTAGAATAAAGAGAGCCAACCTTGTCCCCTTGCATATCAACACATTTATTTTTATCATTTCAATTCTCCAAAGGCATTTTGCCATGGATAGAATTGGACACTTTTTTGTCCCCAATCACCCAAAAAGACATATTGATACCTTTTTTCTTTGATTTCTCCTATTTTAATATATTTAGATTGTTAGGGGGGAATATTGTGAAGAAGAGTCTTAATTTCCCCTTTTCCTTTATGTCAAAGGAGGAGAGATTTCAGGAGAAAATGGTATTGGTGGTACAAGTGTTTCTATCAATGATTAAGGGAGACACTTTTGGAAATTTGAGTTAGGCTTTGTTGTCATTAATGTCAAACTTGTGGATTCAAATGTTGTCATCTTTTACATACATAATTTGGTTCTGAATGGTTATAGTAAATGAAATCTTAATATGATGGAAAGAGTATTTAATGTTCTAGTGGAAGAATGATTTTCATTCTTTTATATTGTGAAAATCGTGATGTATAGAGCTAGATACAATGTTTATGTTTTGTGAGTGATGTACTATCAAGTGTATAGATCCTCTAATTTATTATATGGTAAGGCTAGTTGTTACTATTTTTTTATAGTCAGGTTGTCTATCAGACTAGTCTGAAAATTACCTCATGACGTCCAGATATGTGGATTGAAGGGTTGTAGTTTGGAGTACATATTCATTTTGTTTATGTAGTATTCTAGTTCAACTTTCAAGTGTTAATTTTATTCCATAAGTTTGTTATAACCTATGTTAGGATGTGCTCGACATGCTCTATTATGTTGAGTCTCAGTTGTTCTAGTTGATCTGTCTTGTTTGGATTTGTTTGCAACAATACAAAAAACTGAGAGGGGGTGGGGGTGAATCATTTTGAAAAAAACTACAGTAACTTAAACCGCAAATCAGATCTGATAATTAACAGTTAAAACATGAAACAACACCACATTAATAATGCACATAACAACAATATTTTTGACATGGAAAACTTGGATAAGGAAAAAATCACAAAGGGAACCTACCTACAAAGAGATAATACCCTATTAGGAGTAAATGTAAATATTACAATGGGGAATGCACATGCATTCGAGCACACTACCTAGAGTTCTCTAATCAAATAGGAAACCCAGAAAGGCTACAACCTTTAAGGAAGACTCACTACCTTACTGAAAGTCTTACTTACTTATAAAATCATTTGGACAACAATCTAGATTACATGAACTATAAAAATATCATCTCCATTTTCTTGAGTATAGTTTTGGTTAAGCTCACTATCAAATATTTTCTACAACAACATTATTCATATAACTTTGCACAACTTCCTTGCTGTTAAAAGATTAATACATTATTCGCACATAACATCATATCTCTCAATGATTATTACATTCATCTATTCAAGTCATCAACCTCTATTTCAAGGCTGGCTAAACCCTTAACATAAATTATAAAATAATAGTCTCACTCCACCAATCAATGCAAACCACCAATACACATAGAAAATGATCTAGAGATATTCATAAGAAACATGAATTTCTCCACAACATATGTAACAACTCAAATTACTAGAATCATCATCTCTCTATCGGAGCTCAAGAACACCAACATAATCAACTGTCAACCTGAAAGATTGGATTGTGGATTTCCTAATCATGAACCAGTCAAATTGAGGAGACACATCAATTTCCATAACACATCCCATACGTTTGCAACTAAAAATATTACAATTTTGGAGAAATACAAAGAACAAACTGGATTATTGAATAACAGGAACAACTGAATATCATCCTCAATATCAAATATCATAACCCTATTAAAACATCATGCAAACCTCTGCAAATGGGAATGAACCATCTGTAGACAATATACCAGAAGCCTTTTAATCTGCATCAAATTATTTGTAATACATAGGATAAACTAACTCATACAAGAAAAATACAATACTGGAATACATAGAAGAATATGTTGGCATCAGTGACAATAAATCATTCGAACAAACTTCTCATCAATATCCAACAATCTACCACTTTGTCACTAATGGAAACATATGAATGTAAAAACAATCAATGCAAAGAAATGTTTTATCTCTCAGTAATATCCCTCAGAATCACAAGGATCAACGCCCCCTTAGACAAACAACTCAAATACCAAATCTCAAAATGATCTTCTCTCCCATAAATTTTTTCACATGCTTCTCTCCTCCTTTGAAATCAATGATAAAGGATCAGGAATTAGGATTCTCTCCCCACAAATCTGTACATCCAAACTATTGAACAACAAAACTGACTACTCTCCTTGAGTAGAAGCCTTACTCATCAATCCTAATCACAAGATATCTCTATGAAGTTCACCGGAATGATGCAAGCCCATGCATCTTAGTTCTCATCAAGAGGGGACATTACCCCTAACTTCTCTCTGAGATACTCAAAAGTAGATTTAGGCAAAGGCTTTGTACAAATATATACAATCTATTCCTTTGTAGATTCATACTCTAGTCTGACTTCTTTCTCAAGAAATGAAACTTGATTGATATATGCTTTGTTTTGGAATACAACATCGAATTATTTGAGATATTGATAGAACTTAAATTTTCACAGTATATAGAAATCGGCTCATCATAAATAACTCCTATATCTTTCAAAATCTGCTTCATCGAAATTACCTGACTACAATTGCTAGCAGCAACAATGTATCTATCATCTGCAATAGATAAAGAAATAACACTTTGCTTCTTACTTTCCCAAGAGACCAACTTCTTACACAAAACAAATGCACCACTAGTAGTACTCTTTTGGTCATAAACATCACCTACCCAATCAGCATATGTAAAATCACTCAAGGAAAATTTGTCATTCTTACGATACCACAAACCAAAATCAATTGTCCCTTTAAAATATTTGAATATCCTTTTTATAGAAGTAACATGATATTCCTTAAGATCATCTTGAAATCTAGCAACATGACGCATAACATTCATTATATCAGGTCCAGTCCAAGTCAAATACAACAAACCATCAATCATAAATCTATATTTTGTTTGATTAGATTTTAAAGAATCATCATCCTTTGTCATCTTACGTCCACTCATTATAGGTGTACTAATTGGTTTAGAGTCCTCAAAACCAAATTTCTTGAATAATTCTTTTACATACTTTGATAGATATATGAATATATCTTTACCCAACTGAGTAATTTTCTATCTTGGAAAGAATTTCATTTCACCAATCATAGAAATCTCAAACTCATATAGCATCTCTTCATCAAATTTCTTACATAGGCAATCATTTCCTCCAAAGATAATGTCATCAACAAAAACTTCAACAATCAAAATGTTATTCTTATTAATCTTGAAATTAAGACTATTGTTAAGAGTACCTTTATTGAATCCAGACTTCATTAGATACTTATCCAATATGGCATACCAAGTGTTGGTTCTCAAACCAGCAGTCCCCGAGTCCTACAAGAATTGCCACTAACTCATCAACAAACTCGGGGAGAGATTTGGCCAACATGACAAGACTCAGTCACAAGACTGGGATCTCCTACTCTTTTAGCTCCACGAGACTAAGGCCGGTGAACCTATCCAATGTACGATAACTTTCAACTTCAAAACAGCCTTGACATTACATATTAGAACATATCATCCCAATGAAAGATACTAAGGAAGGTGAATAAATTCTTGGTTATGGCTTTAACCTTAGTTTGTAGGCATATAAGGGCTCATTTAGGAGGGGGGTTTTCTACACTAAACCTACTCCTAATGATGAAAGGAATTGCAGAAATGAAATGATTTGACTTAACGAATTATTTTGAAAACTAAAAACAAATCCCACGATAATTGCCTTATTAGGGCACCAAAGTCATATTTTTTACTTCTCAACATTCCTTTTGAAAACATATTTTATTTTGGGTAAAAATAACTAAATTTTTTGATGCATTATATTTTAATCTATCTTGGTGAAGTAACTCCCCAAATGAATTTATTTAGGACCTATTCTCCTATATCTTCCGCTAAAGATATTTTCATTGAGTGAAAAATTTCACTCTCTTAGGCATTTGTTTAGAAAATGTGTCTTTTATTTGTTGCACATACATACTCTAATTTTCCCTTAATGTTTTTTCAATCTCTATTAAAAGGTTGTGGGTAGGAAACTACTCACCTAAAATCACCTTTTAATGAAGATGTCTAGGTCATTCAAACACTTCAAAAACAATCTATAGCTGAGAAGAAGTGATTTCAACATTGTTGGGTTGTTTTTTGAAATCTTGGAGCATTTTTTGGGTTTTTTGACACTCTAAAGTCACTTATAACAGCACCAAAATTACCCCAAAAGTATAAGAAAGGGTTTGGGTATCATTTAGAAGCTATAATACTCTGTTTGCAACTAAAAAACTGCTTCAAAATTCTGGCATAAAACAAAAAAAGGTTAATAAAAGCCATGCCAACAGTGATTCCAATCAAATATGTAATTTAAGCTTTCAATCCATTATCCAAATTCATTGTCTAGAATTATAAATGCTTGATAAATTGTCATGCAATTGTGCAGGTAGTGAGCTTACCTTGAGCCGAAAATAAATTAAAAGAGCGCTAAAATACCTACCAAGGCCTAGTATATGATCTGGGCACCCTCTGGAAGGTAAAAATCAACATTTGCTACTCAATAACAATCTCAAAAATATTCTTGAAAAATTTGGACATGAGTAAACCTTGAAAGTTATTTTAACTGTTGCACTATATCTTTTTCTTTCATTTTTCCATTGCTTCATACCACTGACTTACCTTCATGTACCTTCAATCCCCATTCAAGGTCTTCATATTGAGCTCCATTAACACTATTCATGCCGACCCCATCCTTTCCTCCTCGCGTAAGTATTTTCCCTCAAACTTATTTCTCGCCTAACATACGTATCATTTTACCTTGCCCAGACTTTCCTTCATTTGTCTTCCTCTGAGCCCGCGGGATAACAAAACTTGCTTGCCTTCTCAGCGGCTCTTATCCTGCGGGCTTCATTAGCAGTTCAATGTGAGCCACAAGATAAAAATATAAAATAACTTTTAAAAGTTTTGAAGCCTCCATCCTAAGTTCCTTTGGGAATGGGCCCACCATGCTTCCTTTTGTTTATTTAAAAGGGGTAAGATTGCTACTCTAACCATTTTAAAATGATTTAAAAAAATCTCCTTGTTTTGGTTAGGGTAAAAGGAACCATAGGAACTCCCTTTATTTTATTTCCATTATTATTTTCCATTTCTCGTATTTAAATCAAATAATCGATTTAAATTATTTAAATTATAGATTTTCCCCTTTTATTTAATCAACAAAATGGTTTAACTAGGAAATCTCCCTGTGCCATTGGTCCAAATAACTGCATATAACTCTTCCATTCTCAATTTAAATCAACAATAATATTATTTAAATCAAATAAATTTAAATAATATTATTCCTTTCGGTTGGATTTTTGACCTCATTAAGCACTGTCATTAGTCAGGTCGTGGGCAGGCCTGGCTTAAAAAAAAAATTGGTTTTTGGAAAACTGACTTAGTCAAAATGCCTTGATATGTCCTCTGGATATACTTGGGACCCGAGAAATTGAAATCAGGATCATCAATTTTGACGTTCTTGCCACTTTGACACTTAGCCAAAAACACTTGAGGAGCCTCTGGAACAAGCTTACAAAACTGACCAAAATAACTAGCCAAGCCCTAGGAGTTGGCATGATGATAGATGGAAATACTGAGAATTTAGGACATATGATAGATTGTCAATTCAATATATGAAGAAAGAGTTATTAACTTACAAATTTTCCTACTTAGTTGTTTTTGAATCTACACTTGTTTAAACAACCCGAGTAGCCTTCAAACCCTTATTGGAAAAAAATATTAAATGGTCACTTTGGGAGCCTCCACTTGGAACATTGGCACATCAATATAGCCCGAACATGTGTGCAAGAGGTTTTTACCTGATTAGGTCACATGTGAAACTTATTAACCCTGAAAGTTGGCTTCTCTAAAAATACTGAACATACTATTGCTAAACCTTTGAAACAGTCTATTTGGAATGGGCTTTGAAAGTTGAGCAAATGATGAGATGGGGGGCTACAAAATAGGAATATGGTATATAATTATATAGATAATCATGAGGTATATTCATTTTAAATTAAAATTCAAGTGGGTGTAAAATATAAATTTTCAAAGTGGGCTCTTGACTACTATTTGACAATTTTCAGTTGCAAAATTGAACCTTTTTGCAAATGGAATCAACTTGTGAAACTTGTCAAATGGATTCATCAGACTTAGTCATTTGGTATGGGGTTTTTAAAAAAAGCAGAGAAACATGATAAACTCTATATTTACCTTGACAATCAATAGGCACAAAGATATAATTCCTCAAACAAGGCTACTCAGAAAAATGCAGAAAGGTGCAAAATACAGACCTAAAAAAAGGTCTTCTCAGCTCCAAATTATTGTGTCTTGAATGTCAAACCACATGTGACGGCCCAAGGCCACCTGAAAATATCAGCCAATGCTTACCCTTGTCATAAACATTATTTTCCTTAGACTATGTTGAAACCAATTTGATAATATGATCGGCATGCCACTGCTCAAACATGCTAGCATCAGTTATCCAACCACCAAAATGAAAACTATCATTGCACTTACTATCATTAAACATGTGAAACTTGTGTAATGACTAAAAATTATGATTACTATGTGACATAAGTGTGTTATGCTCACTGAAAATTACACTAGTATGCTACTCATAATACACATCATGTCTCAAACTACTATCACATTTTATGGATATATCACCCAACTAAAAATGAATAAACTCTTGCACAAGCATGCAGTTGGTATCATTTAAACAAATTTCATCACAAGTTGTCATGTCAAACTGAAAAGACTCAAGAGGAAACTCTTGCAAACTTTGTGGCTCCTTCAAACACTCCTCTAATACATGAACTGGAAAAGAACCACATATTGGTTTACTCTGGGACAAGGGTTATCCCACAATAATGGTTACCACTTTTCCCAACAAAGAAAATTGGCGGAGGTAGGGAATTTTTTTTTTTTTTTTTATTATTTTTTTTTGGGGGGCCGGGGGGTTCGAATGAACTAGGCGTGCTCGAGTAAACCCCCCTGTAGGGTTCGATTGAACTCGTCATCAGAAATGGGTTTGATTGAACACCAAGTGGGTTTGGGGATTTGATCAAACCCAATAAAATTTTTATTTTTAATGGGTTCGATTGAACCCCCAATTCGATTAAACCTGATTTTAAATTATAATTTTTTAAATTGCTATAAAAACCGAAAATGATAGTTTAACTGTCATTTTCAAATTTGGAGTTTTCTGTGTCCAAAGGGGGTTAGAGTGAACCCCAAGTCAGGACTACGTCACCATGCCCTGTCAACAATAGTCAACGCTTCTCACCTTTCAGCTTTTGACCTACATTATTTTAGGTGCACAAATTACCTTTTATTTTTAGTAATTTTTTTAAAATTAAATTTATTTAAAAATTAATAAAAAATTTGTTTGTTAATTTATTTTTTAATTAAATAATTATATATTTATTGTTTTTCAGCGAAAAATGTTTAATAATTTTTAGAAAAACATTAGCAAAATTAAAATTTAGAAAAATGTTAGAAAACTTAATTTAATGTTTTGATTTAATGTCAGTTTGTTTTTAAAATTAAATAACTGTATATGTATTTTTTTTTCAACCTAAAAAAAAGATATGAAAAACGTAGGAAAAGAAGGTAGTAAATTAAAACTTAGAAAAACATTAGGAAAATTAAAAATTAGAAAAATGTTACAAAACTAAATATAATAAATTAAAATGTTAGAAAAATTAAATAATAAATTTAAATTTAAAAAAACATTATAAAACTTAGATAAGAAATTTAAACAAATTAGACAAAATAAAACCTCTATGACCCATTTTCATATCCTATTACACACACAACATGACTCCTTAGGACTCCTTAAGACCACATATGCTCCTGATGACACTATATGTCCCCTTAGGACCATAGAGGATCACATAGTGGACCCTAAGGGGTCATATGTGGTCCTATGGGGTCACGCATGTGTTCTAACACATGCGTGACCCCTTAGGACCACATGTGACCCCTCATAAAATCCTAGTGTTTACGACATACCCCTTATTCCATCACATAGTGTCCTAATGGGTCATATGTGGTCCTAAGGGGTCACACATGTGTTAACAAATGTATGACCCCTTAGGACCACATATGACCCTTTATAACATCCTAGTGTGTACGACATACCTCATAGGATCACATAGTGTTTTAAGGGGTGACACGTGTTCTAACACATGCCCGACCCCTTAGAACTGCATATGACCCCTTAAAAAATTGTAGTGTGAAAGACATACCCGTTAGTCCATCACATAGTGTCCTAAGTGGTCATATGTGGTCCTAAGGGGTCACACATGTGTGACCCATCAAGACCACATATGACCCCTTACAACATGTACCCCTTAGGACCACATAGTGTCCTAGACGAAGTCATATGTGGTCATAAGGGGTCATGCATGTGTGTTCTAACACTATACATGTGTGACCCCTTAGGACCACATATGACCCCTTATAACATCCTACTGTCTACGACATATGCACCCTTAAGATCACATGTACAATATCCTAAGTGATTGAATATGTGGTCCTAAGGGGTCACGTATATGTTCTAACACATGTGCAATCCCTTCGAACCATATATGACCCCTTATAACATCTTAGTGTGTATGACATACGGTCGCTTAAGATCACATATATTAAAGTGTCCTAAGGGATCAAGAATATATGGTCCTAAGGGGTCATGGATGTGTTCTAACACATGTGTGACTCCTTAGGACCACATATGACCCCTTATAACATCCTAGTGTACATACGACATTCCCCTTAGGATCGCATAGTGTCCTAAGGAGTCATATGTGGTCCTAAGAGGTCATGCATGTGTTCTAACACATGTGTGACCCCTTAGAACCACATATGACCCCTTATTAAATCCTAGTGTGTACGACATATCGATCCCTTAAGATCACATACATTAGTGTCCTAAGGGGTCAAGAATATGTGGTCCTAAGGGGTCACACATGTTCTCTAACACATGCGTGACCCCTTAGAACTGCATATAACCCCTTATAAAATCTGCCTTCCCTTAATTTTCTCAACTGGCATGTGTTTTAATTTTTAAAAATTATATTTTAATTTAGTACAAGATGTGTATATCTTTAATGATATCTCTCTTAAATTAATGTTATCTCTCTCTGTCATGAAAATGATCTCCCTCTCTCTCTTGAATTAATATTTTAATAATTTAAAATGTATGTATGTGACCTATATAGATAAATTTATATATGTTTTCATTTAGTAACTGTATGTATATATCTTTAATGATCTCTCTCTCGATCTGAAATTAATGTTAGATTTATCTCTATATTTCATGATTTAAATGATCTCCCTCTCTCTCTCATTAATGTTTTAATAATTTAAAATGTATGTATGCGATCTATATAGATAATTTATATATGTTTTAATTTAGTACATGATGTATATATCTTTAATGATCTCTCTCTCTCTCTCTCTCTCATGAAAATGATCTCCCTCTCTCTCTCATTAATGTTTTAATAATTTAAAATGTATGTATGCGATCTATATAGATATATTTATATATGTTTTAATGTAGTAATTGTATGTATATATATATATATATATATATATATATATCTTTCTCTCTCTGAAATTAATGTTATCTCTGTCTAGATGTCATGATTTAAATGATCACCTTCTCTCTCTCATTAATGATTTAATAATTTAAAATGTATGTATGTGATCTATATAGATAAATGTATATATGTTTTAATTTAGTACATGATGTATATATATCTTTAATACTCTCTCTCTCTCTCTCTCTCTCTTTGAAATTAATGTTATCTCTCTCTCTTTGTCATGTAAATGATCTCCCTCTCGCTTGAGCTTTAAAATTATTTATTTAAAAATTTGAATTATGCATGAACTTCATGTATATATATATATATGAATAATGCGAGAACTTCACATGTGTACATTAATGATCTCCCTCTCTCTCTCATTAATGTTTTAATAATTTAAAATGTATGTATGTGATCTATATAGATAATTTATATATGTTTTAATTTAGTACATGATGTATATATCTTTAATGATCTCTCTCTCTCTCTCTCTCTCTCTCTCTCTCTCTCTCTCTCATGAAAATGATCTCCCTCTCTCTCTCATTAATGTTTTAATAATTTAAAATGTATGTATGTGATCTATATAGATAATTTATATATGTTTTAATTTAGTACATGATTTATATATCTTTAATGATCTCTCTCTCTCTCTCTCTCTCTCTTTGAAATTAATGTTATATCTCTCTCTCTGTCATGAAAATGATCTCCCTCTCTCTCTCATTAATGTTTTAATAATTTAAAATGTATGTATGCGATCTATATAGATAAATTTATATATGTTTTTATTTAGTAACTATATGTATATATCTTTAATGATCTCTCTCTCTCTCTCTCTGAAATTAATGTTATCTCTCTCTAGATGTCATGATTTATATTATCTCCTTCTCTCTCTTATTAATGTTTTAATAATTTAAAAAGTATGTATGCGATCTATATAGATAAATTTATATATATGTTTTAATTTAGTACATGATGTATATATATCTTTAATAATCTCTCTCTCTCTCTCTCTCTCTCTCTCTCTCTCTCTCTCTCTCTCTCTCTCTCTCTTTGTCATGAAAATGATCTCCCTCTCTCTCTCATTAATGTTTTAATAATATAAAATTTATGTACATGTGATCTCTATGTAGATAAGTTTATATATTTTTAATGATCTCCGTCTTGCTCGAGCTTTAAAATTATTTATTTAAAAATTTGAATTGTGCGAGAACTTCATATATATATATATATATATATATATATATATATATGAATTATGCGATAACTTCACATGTGTACATTTTAATTTTTAATGAGCTCAAGATTAATGATCTCTCTCCCTCTCTCTACCAAAGGCAATTTAGCAAACTCCTCGCATTTTCGACAAATTTCTTTTATGCAATTTATTTGACTGGTTGCATTATCATCTGCTTTATCACATAAGATGGATGTTATGAATTGACTTGTTCGTTTAGGAGAAGATTTTTCATAACCATCACTATCGTCTCTAATCTTTCGGAACACCTGATATTATAGACCAAATTCGATGTGATAATGACAACAAAAAGTTTCAAAGACTTTGTTTACCTTCACACAATATGGCCTTAACTGTTCAAACATGGTTTGTCCAATGTTTATATGAGGGTTTGTTTTAGCAAACAACACATACAATTCATGTTTTGTTGTGTCTAACCAATGGTTTACATGGAGATCATAACGATTAGGGCCAATCCTTTGCTTGATAACATCTCTATTGTTTGATGAAGGATGAGTATTATCATTACAAAAAATTGTCATGAAATTCCTAACAACATCTTCAATTCTATCAGAATGAGGAGCTCTACGCATAATTGCACAATTCCCTTCTGAGGTATTATCATCCAAACTCTTTCTCCTTTTCACATATTTTGATATTGTCCTTCTACTAAAACCAAAGTCAAATGATAGTGAAGTGATTTGTCCTTTTTGAGGCAATCTTTCATTTACTAAAGCTGTCAACATCACTCTTCTTGAAATGGTCTATCTACTGTTTGAGATTTTTTACCAATGTTCACCAAACCTTTCTTAACATTATCAACAATAGATTTTTGCAGCTGAGAAGTTTTCCTCTTTCGACTTGTTGTATCTATACCCAACAATTTTAGTGGATCTATTAAGTATTTACAAGTAAGTACAATTGATAGCAATTGAACTTTCTCTAGTGTAGTATCAGGATTGTTAAAATGAGAGATTATTTCTTTTGCACTTTTATTCATTGACCTCCTTTTAGGATGTCTAGGTTCTTCACTGGGACATTTCAACTCATCCACATCCATTTCAAGTAAATGATCCAAACTTTTTTAAGAAATACTTCTCTTCACATGTTTACCTAAATTCACAATATGTTCATCCATACCAGTGGTAGGATGTAAGGATCCTGACCCCTCTCCTTTAACCTCCATTGTTTCAACTTGGGAAAGCTCTTCCCTATGTTCATCAACTATATTGTGTTCTTCAACAGGTTTGTTTTCCTCGACTCCCACTTGATAACTCCTTTTTTCTTGAGATTAGTCTACACATAATTTAAGATGACAGAGAATATTTTTAATGCAATGAAATTCCAAGTTTAATTTGAAACCAAATTTTCAAGTCATTTATTAAGACCTAAATATTATGTCATAACAAGTGGAATATTAAGCCATATTTAAGACCTATTATTGCATAATAGACCTCCTAATATCACATGTAATAGGTCCTAATATCTACATAATATAGGTCTTAAGGGGACTCTTGAGTATAATGTGAAATTTTTTTTCATACGTCCATTCATATAAATAGAACTAATTATGACATAATAGGTTCTAAATTTATGTCATATTTAAGACCTATAATCACATAATAAGTCCTAATATCACATCATAGGCCTTATTATTACTTAATATGACCATGTATGCAAAAACATTTCACATTAAAATACTTGACTCACCTTAAGACAAATATATTATGTGTTATTCAAGGACATATCATATGTAATTAAGTAGGTCTTAAATATGATATAAGTTAGAACCTATTATGACATAATAGGTCTTATTAATTATGACTTAATACATGACCACATATGCAAAAACATTTTACATTATACTTGACTCCCCTTAAGACCTATAATATGAAAATATTAGGACCTATTATGTATGTGATAGTAGGACCTAAATTATGCAATAATAGGTCATTAATTTGTCACATCTACATAATAGGCCCTAATATCTCATAAATATAGGTCTTAAGGCCTAGACTCACGTATTTAATGTGAAATTTTTTGGCATACGTGGTCATGTTATTAAGTCACAATAAGACCTATTATGTCATATTTAAGATAGGTATTATCGCATATAATAGGTCCTAGCGTCACATAATATAAGTTTTAAGTGGACTCAAGTATAATGTGAAATATTTTTGCATACACTTGAAATCAAAGAAGACATAGTATTTGTTTGTTTGAAAGTGTTTGATTTTTTTGATCATGCAAGAACAAATCCTAGGGCTGGACGAGACAATACTTGTTGAATCTCACTTGTGGGGTTACCCTGAGCTACGCAATTCAGAGTGGATACTTAGATCCTTGAAATTTGTGTCTCTACTAAGAACCAGTCCCCATGGAAACTCCTCATGGTGAAATTTGTATCTCTACTAAGAACCATAACAATGTGAGCCGCTTTAGAGGTCCAACCTCCTGCGCCAACAACTAGAAGGTTTTTGGCTTCTAACACAAAAGGTGTATTGTAAGGTCATCCATTCGGGTGGTTATAATCAACAACATATTACTCTCCATTAAATGGAAGTGCTCTCAGCCTATAGAGGTTGCACTCTATATGGTTTATGGGGAGTCATAACGTCATTATAGCAGCATGTAACACCCATTTCTTGCAACTTTTGTCACAAACACATTTATTTATAGTGGCTTGGAAGAGCTTGGCTTTAGCTTGTTTCCACTTTGGCTTGATCCCTCTCACTGAGCCTTAAGGGCTAATTAGGAAGAAGGCCCCTTTCTAAGGATAAAACAAAAAGAGTCTATGGCTAAAGACACAAAAGCCAAGTTTGTTAATTTTAGAGCACAAATTGAAGTGTTTGCTAAACTATAAAGACACATGGTTTCAAAATATAAATTAATTTATATTTTTATGGACTATCAATATGAAATTATAACTTATAAATAATAAAATGGGAAAGAGAGGGGTCCTAAATATCTAAATTTTAAATTGAAACCATGATCTATTATAAATGGACTTAAGGGGGGCGAGAAAATGTCAATTACACAACAAGCAAGTTAATGGAATTTGAAATGCAAATACACATATTATTTCAAATTACAACATAAATATTTTTAATTAAAATGAGATTATTTTTAATCATAATATTTCCAATTAATTTAAATAAAAATAACATCATTTAGAATTAATTAAGATAGAATTATTATATAAATTAAATTAATTTAATTTAATTAATAATTGTCATAAAAATATTAGATAAAAAATATTTAACTAATACTAACAAATAAACACAATTTGTGGTATGTAATACATATAAAATTAAATAGAAATAAAAATAAAAATACATACTTGCATCGTGACATCTTTGCATTCTTTGTTCTCGATATATTTGTTTCATTTCAGGAGAATAATTCCTTGAATTCTTAATTTTATTTCTCTTCTTGTTCCCCATGCTTTTAAAATAACCTTCAAATATCTTCAAATTATTTCTCTCAAAATAAATTTCAAATGTCTTCTTTCATCCAAAAATGTGAATTGTTTTAATCATTTGTGTGTAAAAATGTAAAAAAATTATGTATATTTAAATATGACTATACAAAAATGTAAACAAAAAATAAAATTGGTTCAACCAAGGTTTGAATAAACACCGACAGTTACAAAAGGTCGGGTTTGTTTGAACTCGGTCGTTACATGAAAGTTCACTTCATTATTTTTCCTAGAGGGATCAAGCAAAGGGGGTTCAATCAAACCCTTTATGATTTGATCAAGCCCCCTTCGCTCAAAGAACTATTCATTCAAACCCCCTTTTTAGAGATCTCTCCTCAAATTTTTCAGAAATTTGAGAATTTTTTGCCTTCAGACCTTTGGTTCAAGGAACAAATGAAAGAATCTTTATAACCCAAAAATATAAGATGGTAGTGCTTAGAGAAAGCTTTCCAATGAGTATAATTCTATTGTATTGTGAATTTATTATGTTCTTGTTTTTTTTAATTTTATGAAATATTACTTTTTCACTGAACATGAACTTCTCTATTCAATGCATTGGGAAAAATAAGAAACTAATTCAAAGGAATTCTGAAAAATATCTATGCCCTAGGTATTTATGTCTTCTTTCTAATAAATAAAATAAAATTGAATTTTGATATATATAGAACAAGTTATGTGTTCAAACTTAAACCTATGTCTAAATTATAAATATTCCAACTTCAAAACTTACTAAAAGGAAAAATATTCGACATATCATGATCAAACCAACAACAAGCCCTGGATATTGATGTTACAAACCAAAATTCGAAAGAATTGAGTTTTTATCATTTATAGAAAAAACGTTATGCATTTCGGGAGGCACATCACTCTTAAAAAATGTAGTTTGCTGTAAAAAACTACTTTTCAAAGGAAATGGAAATATTTTTAAAAAATCCTCAAAAATTTAAAAAAAAAATATATATTTATAATCTACAGACAAATGCTACAAATTACTAATTTACATCATCTTCAAATTCTTAATAGTTTAAAAGTTATAGTTGTTGGAAGTTGAAGATTATTTTAAAAATGTTTATCTCATTGTCAGAAGTGGTAAAAAAGTGGGAACCATTATTGTGAGTTCACCCACAACAACTCACTACTCTAGAAAAAAGGACCACTTGGAAGCTCTAGCATACCCATAGGTACATATATTTCTTCATCTTCCAAGCATGTTGTGGAAGTGATGTCTGAATCCCATATACACTCACAAGAGTGTAATTCTAGCTCATTGGAAAGTTTTGGTTCAAATTTAAAATCAGCTCCCACATTCATGTGATAGCTTTCCAAAGAATGCTTCAAATCATTAGAAAACTCATCACCATGGGTCTCAATGCATGGGGCTGAGATCTGGCATGTACTTGTTAAATTGGATTCATCATCACACTCATCAGGCCTATCATAACTTTGATCATGGCATTCAAATGCCATGTCCCCATCATGTGCATCATCATTATGCATGTTGACCCAATATTGGTAGAAGAGAAATCAAAGATGTTTGTGTCATATATGGCCTCACAAAAAGTGTAATCCTTGGCATGAGAAAAAAATAGAACCAATTTAGCTCATATGTCACTGATACTCAACTGCCAATAGATGTAAAATTTGATCATTGTTGAATAGAGCATTGATTTGATCTATATCTTCTACCTCTTCTTCTTTCTCTTCACTACTATTGTTGGTGTCATCAAGCTGCAACCCATGATCATCAATGTTGCCATCATCAAAATGTGCAAACTCAAAAGGTTGATCACAAAGTAGCACTTCATCGTTATAGGATATTGCATCTCTAACAACCTTAAAAGACTCACAACCCAGCATAGAAATAAAAAATTATATTTATTGATGCTAATCTGTACATAACTTTTCATGGTTGTGGTTCATGTGTGTACATTGGTCTGTAATGGCTTGATTGCATTCTTCATCTTGTTGTTTTTCTTCATAGTATTCAATGCTATTATTGTGCATCTTACTCACATTATCTGTTGATGGGTATTCTTCTTGAGACTGGGCATAAAAAACTTCATTTTCATTAATCCCAAAGTTGCACTTTTCTTCTTCTTTGATCCCTACCATGCCAATCATATATTGCTCTTATTTTCAAGTTGAAAGATGTTGGTTACACATGTATTTGCCGATGGTTGCAACTTCAACACACTTGCCACCATCATTGAGACTTGTAGATAGCACGTTTCTCATGTATTCATGTCTCATTCTATCCATGATATCCACAACATTATAGGTCATCTACATATCACCTATTTTGAGATCTTTCAAAAGTGTACTAGAACCTTCTTCAAAGGCTTCAAAGTACATACTTATGCAAGCTGGGTAATGGGCCTAAAATTCAAGGATTTGTGACAATGCACTTGCAAACCTATGACTAAAAGTAACACTAGTTTCTTCATCTTGTCTCCTAATCTAAGATAATTCTTTAACAAGTTCAGCGGGTTCCCTTGCAAATTTTTCTAGGTATGCACCCACTAGTTCACCCCAACAAGCAAAGGATTTCTAAGGGAAACTTGAGTACCAATCCTTAGCTTTTGCATCAAGAGATCTAACAAAAAGTCTCATGCACATGTCTTCTTCTGTAAACAAATATTTCTTCATGAAACTATAAAACATCTAGACATGTGTATTCCCCTCGGATATGTTGAAACCATCAAATCTATAAATTTGAGCTGGCATGCTTTGGAACTCATGCTCTACACATTATAGGTCCAACTGATCATACATCGGATCAACAAAATGAACGGGGGGTTCAACTGCTTGAGTGAATTGTATGCCATGATTAAAACTAAATTGAGCTTGTGAACACATCAACCTCTCATTCGGATGCATGACATTTGAGGATCCCAAAATTTGAACCTTAGTTAGCTCCTCAATATTTCTATCCATTTGGGCCAAGGATTCTAACATTTTTTCCATTCTATCATGGTTAAGCATAGACATTTGCATATCTATGTTTACATGAGGTGCAAGAGCATAACTATAATCTAATGAAGAACTACTAGGATACATATCATTATGGAAATACACAAGGTTCAAATTATTAACAATAGAAGGAACACCCATGGGATGAACAAAGCTATAACATTCAGCCATTATAAATAAATCTTAGAGAAATGAACAAACACACTTAAGTGCGAAAACATTTATTTTTGACATATTAGGACCAACAAGTAAGAACAAGAAGAAACTTGTGTACCTTTTCCTCCATCTGATACAACTTTGAATGAAGAAATTTTTTCTGAGATCGAGACACATTTTTTGTGTTCCTCCAATAGAGTCCTCAATTTTGTGAGTTACAAACAAAAACTTTCAAAACTGTAACCTTTTCCACACAACTTTCTGGCTCCTTTCATGATAGAGTTACCACCTTCTTGTAGAGGAATATTTTGAACAGAAGGGAACCTTTCAATGGATTTTAACTTTCTGGGTCATTCTTCAATCAAGAGTCACCTCAACCACCTTCAAATGGGTTGCTACAAAACTCATTCTGGGCTGAAACTTTCCTAACTAGAGATTCGTGGGTGGCTCAGTGAGATTTTGAGAAGCTTATCCCTAGCAGATTCACCAATTTATTGGCTCCCAAATAAATATTACTCGAGTCCTAGAGGAATTGCCACTAACTCATTGACAAAGTCGGGGAGGGATGTGGCCAATTTGACAAGATTGAGATGTCCTACTCTTTTGGCTCTACAATACCAAGGTGGGTAAACCTATGCAATGTCCTATAATTTTCAGCTTCAAAACACCCTTGACATTACATATTACAATAGATCATCCCAATGAAAGATACTAAGGAACATGGATAAACTCCTGGTTATGGATTTAACCTTAGTTTGTAAGCATCTACGCACTCATTAAGGAGGGCAGTTTTCTACACTAATCCTACTCCTAATGCTAAAAGGAAATGCAAAAATGAAATGATTTGTCTTAAGAAATAATTCTGAAAACTGAACAAATCCCATGACTAGTGCCTTATCAAGACAGCAAAGTCATCCTACGATAAGTAGCAAGTGACTCCAAATAGAGTGAACATAACAAGCTAGGTCTGAGTATTGATGCATGACATCAACATTCTCCATTGAAGATTTCCTGCAACCATTCTTAGAGATCCTGCATATACAACATACCATTCCTCATTCTACCTTAGGCATTTTAATCTCTTCCTTGAAGAGAAGCTGAAAGACAAAATGACACCAAACTTGTTGGAAAAAAATAAAATGATCCTGGATCATATATTTTATAAAATGAGAACCATACATGAAGGACATAGCTTGAAATAAACTCATAAACTTTTCTTGTATACTGACTATATCTATTTGAAAACAAAAGATTTGTATGTTGAGAATAAAAACTTTAACCTGCTCTAACTTAGAACTGTGCATGGAAGTCTTCCTTCCAACACTTACAAAAGTTGCACTCGGAATGTTTTTTTTTACTGAGAGGAAAAAAAAAGATATACCATCAAAGAAGAAAACCCTATCCCAAACCCTAAAGGAATCATTGAAAAAGACTTTTCTTCAACCTAAAATTTGCACTTCACTCTCATTGGGTATTTTTAGCAAGTTGTCCTCTTGCCTTATTGAACAACTTTTCCTCTTTACACTCAAAACTGAAACTTTGCTATTTTTACTTTTTGCACAAGAAGCACACAATTCCCCTTTTGATGAAAAATTACACAATAATTCATATTTTCTACACTACTTTACCTTTGAGTGAAAGATAAAACAATCCACCTTGCAAATATTCATAAGCCGAGCTAAAACATCTTTTTATTTGAAAAATAATTATCTTTATGTAGAATGAATTTTCCCCCTTTAAGTGAAAGAAATTATATCCCTTGCATGAAAGTTCACTTGCTTTTTGAAAAATGCCTTCTTTCACAAGTGGAATATTTCACTATACATGAAAAACAATTTACCCCATTTCTAAAAACATTTAGATAGATAAAATATCCCTTTGTTGCAATGATAATCCAGATGGTAAAAATCATTTCACCTCCCCTCTGCAAAATATTTTCACAAATTATAATTTAGGAGTAAGATATTTTATTACATAACATGCCTCTCGCTTCCCTAAATCCTTTTACTCTAGATTGAAAAGTTTGTATCATATAGCATCACATTCTTCTCTACCCAAATGCAATAATCATCTTTTGAAAGTAAAATCTAGCTCCACAACTTCAGAAAATAGGAACCCCACAAAAAACTTTTGTCTCGACCCCTTATGAAAATTAATTCAGCCTCTGAGTAATAGAAAATCATTTTCACTATTTCACTTTGATGAAATAACATTACCATGTCTCTCCATGAGTGAAACAGTTTTAACCCTTGAGTGAAAATAATTTCCCAAATGTATTTATTCGCAATCGATTTACTTTTTACCTCTCAACACCCATTTGGATACATATTTCACTTTCCAATGAAGTAACCCTTTGTAGAATATTACTTCAATGGTAAAATGATCCCTGACATGCTATTTCATCTTTGATGAGAAATTATTTAATTTTTATCTAGATAATGCTTCACCCTTTTAACCTTTATGTGGAACATTTCACTAAACCCATTTTCTCAAATTTTTTACTTCTCAACATTCCTTTTGAAAAAATATTTCATTTTGGGTAAAAAAAACCAAATCTATTGATGCATTATATTATAATTCTTCTTGGTGAAGTAACTCCCCAAATGAATTTATTTAGGAAAAATTCTCAAATACCTTCAGCTGAAGATATTTCTAGTGAGTGAAAAATTTCACTATCTTACCCATTTATTCATGAAATATTTCTTTTATTTGCTACCCATACATACTCTATTTTTCCCTTAATGTTTTTGCAATCTCTGTTAAAAGGTTGTGTATAGGCAACCATTCACTAAACATCAACCTTTAATGAAGATGTCTAGGTCATTCAAACCCTTCAAAAATAATTTGTAGCTGAGAAGAAGTGATTTCAGTATTATTGGGTCATTTTTTGAAATTTTGGTACATTTTTGGGTTTTCTATCACTCTAAAATCACTTATAACAACACCAAAATTACCCCCAAATCATTAGAAATGGTTTGGGCATCATTTAGAAGCTATAATACTCTGTTTGTAGCTAAAAAAAGGCTGCAAAATTCTGCATAAAACAAAAAAAAGGTGAATCAAAACCACCCCAATATTGATTCCAATCAAATCTACAATTTAAGCTTTCAATCCATTATCCCCATGCACTGTCTGGCATTAGAAATGATTGATAAATTGTCATGCAACTATGCAAGTCATGATTAATAGATCTAGGTCATTTATCAACTTGCCTCGAGCCCAAAATCAATTAATAGAGTGCTAAAACGGCTACCAAGGCCTAGTATATGATCTAGGAACCCTTTGGAATGTAAAACAACAACATTTGCTACTCAACAACAACCTCAAAAATATGCTTGAGAAATTTGGATGTGAGTAAACCTTGAAAACTATTTTACCTATTGCACTGGATTTTTTGCCTTCATTTTTACACTACTTCATACCATGGAATTTCCTTCATCTATCTTCAATCTCCGTTAGCAATGCTCATGTCGACAATATTCTTTCCTCCTACAATTATTTTCCCTAAAACTTATTTCTTGCCTAGCATATGCATCATTTCACCTTGCGCATACTTTGATTTATTGTTAAAACTTTGTCTAGGGCAATTTTTCCTGAGTCCCTATAGACGTGAGAGATAAGTAATTAACTTACCCACATGCTCCCTTTCCTTGCCTCGTGCTGCTTTATTTTCTTTCCTCTTGGCTCATGGGATAACAAAACTTCTTTGCCTGCTCAGGAGCTCTTACTCTATGGGCTTCATTAGCATTTCAATGTGAGCCACGGGATAAAATTTTAAAATAACCTTTAAATTTTTTTGAATCCTCCATCCTAAGTGCCTTTGGGATTGGGGCCCACCATGCTTTCTTTTATTTATTTAAAAGGGGTAATATTGACACTTTGACCATTTTAAAATGATTTAAAAAAATCTCGTTGTTGTCGATGGGGTAAAAGGAACCATAGGAACTCCCTTTATTTTATTTCCATTTTTATTTTGCATGCCCCATATTTAAATCAAATAATCGATTTGAATAATTTTAATCATCTATTTTAACCTTTTATTAAATCAAAAAAATTATTTAACTAGCGAATCTCCCTATGAGATTGGTCGAAATAACTTCATATAACTCTTCCATTCTCAATTTAAATCAACAATAAAAATATTTAAATAATATTATTCCTTTCAGCAGGCATTTTGACCTCACCAAGTCTTGTCATTAGTCGGGTCTTAGGCGGGCTTGGATTAAAAATAAATCATTTCTAGAACACTGACTTGCTCAACACGCATTGAAATGTCCTTTGGATATACTCGGGACCTGCGAAATTAAAATCTAGATCATCAATTTTGACATTCTTGCCACTTTGACACTTAGCCCAAAACACCTGAGGAGACTCTGGAACATTGATAGACTGAAATACTGAGAATCCAGGGCATCTAATGGACCATCAATTCGACATCTGAAGAATAATTTATTAACTTGTGAAGTTTCCTATTCAGTTGTTCTTGAATCTAAACCTATTTAAACAACCCGAGTAGTCTTCAAACCCTGATTTGAAAAACTATCAAATCATCACTTCCCGAGCCACCACTTGGCACACATGCATGTCAATATACCCTAAACATGTGTATAAGATTTTTTGACTTGATAAGGTCACATGTGAAACTTATTAACCTTGAAAGTTGGCTTTTCTGAAAATACTGAGCATGTTGTTGCCAAAACTTTGAAAAAGTCTATTTGGAATGGGGTTTGAAACATGAGCAAATGACGAGCTATGGGGCTACAAACTAAGGATCAGGTAGATGATTCTATAGAGAATTATGGGGTATATTTTTTTTTAATTTCAGGTCAAGTGGGCACAAAATATAAATTTTCAAAGTGAGCTCTTGATTGATGTTTGACAATTTTCAGTTGCAAAATTGAACTCTTATGCAATGGAATCAACATGAGAATCTCATCAAACAGATTCATCGGACTTAGCCACTTGGCATGGGGATTCAAAAAATAGAAAAAAAAATCTCTCCATTTTTATTGACAATCAATAGGAACAAAGATATAATTTCTCAAATAGGAGTACTCAGAAAAATGCAAAATGTAGACCTAACCTCAAGACTTCCAAAGGAGACTTACAAACTTGTCAAAAATGGCCCAAGGAATCTGCAAGTGGACATATGGAATATATATAAGGTGGATAACCATACCTCGAAGGGATTTCTCTTGTCAATGCTCGGGTGCAAAAATACAAGCTTACAAAATGAGCTACTCAAGCTTACTCTAAAAGGCAATTCTGAATGCAATCTACAAACTTTTGAGCTTGGGTCTTCCAAATTATGCAAAATTTTTGATGTCCCAACACTATGCTATAGGGGCTTTCTTCAATCGACAAACCATGTCCTTTTCATCTATCAACTGAAATCCATCTGGTTGCTTAATGTAGACTTCTTCCAAATCACCATTAAGAAAGGTTGATTTGACATCCATCTGATAAACATTGAGATCTTTGTGAGCAGCATAGGAAAGAAATAATCTAACAACTTCAATTCTAGTTATTGAAGCAAAAGTCTCCTCATAATCAATTCCTTCCATATGTGAATAATCGTTACAAATAAGTGTAGCTTTATTTTGAAAAACTTCACCTTATTCATTCAACTTATTCTAGAATACCCATTTAGTTCTAATTAAATTTTTATCCTTAGGTCTAGGAACAAGAATCCATGTATCATTTTTCTCGATTTGTTTAAATTATTCTTCCATATATTTAATTCAATTTTCATCTTTACATGCTTCATAAATAATTTTAGGCTCAATCTTAGAAATCAAACAAATTTCTTCAGCAAGTCTTCTCCTAGTCATCACACCTTTATTTTTGTCACATGATTTTTTGAATGATTAAAATTTACATACCTAGGATTTTTTAGGATTTTCTTGAATTTCAAGCTCTTGAACTCTTTCTTCTACATTACCATCTGCACCTTCCTTTGCAGGCTTTTCTGGAGCAATCTGAACTTGACTTTGGGTCTGCACTTATTTTCATTTATCTGAACTGGCATCATGATCATCAGAATCATTTATGCAAGATCTAATATATCTTATATTACACTCATCAACCTTCACATTAGCACTTTTAACAATCTTCCTCAATCTTTTACTATAACATAAGTAGGCTTTGCTCCTTATAGAATGACCAAGAAAGATTCCTTCATCACATCTACCATCAAACTTTCCAACATATCGATCTCTTTCGATATAGAATTTACTTCCAAAATATTTGAAACATCTAATTGTAGGAGCATGACAAAACTATAACTCATAAGGAGTCTTACCTATATTACTTTTGACATTTACAAGGTTAAGAGTGTATACTATAGTACTCACAGCTTCTCTCTAAAACTCATGTGGAATATGTCCTTCAATCAGCATGGTTCTAGTAGCTTGTTGAATTGATCTATTCTTCCTCTCCACAACACCATTTTGTTGTGGTGTCCTAGGAGTAGATAACTGTCTCTTAACTCCATACTCTTCACAATAGGCATTAAACTCACTAGAAGTGATTTCTCCACCTCTTTCAAATCTCAGACATTTCAACTTCAATCCAGTCTCATTTTTAACTCTAGCCTTTAAAATTTTGAGCTTCTTCAATGCTTCAAACTTCTTCCTTAAGAAGGTAACCCACGTCATTCTTGAATAATTATAAATTAGCAACATGAAATACCTCTCACCCTACAAGCTTCTAACTCTAGAAGGACCACATAGATCATTATGCACAAGATCCAACAATCCATTAGAATTATACTATTTTCTCTTATAAGTAACTCTTGTCTACTTCCCTAATTGACATTCCCGACACACCATATTAGAAGGATTTATTAACTTTGGTAGATCTCTCACTACTTGAGTAGAACTTATTTTAACCATGCAATTAAAATTTACATCACACATTATTCTATGCCACAACCAACTTTACGATATACATTCAAGTGAAAGATATTACCTTTAGTGTTTGTCCCTGATGCAATCTTAGTTTCAGAGCTACTCAAGATCTCACATTTTCCATTCTTGAATTGCAAGTTATATCCCTTATCAACCATTTGACCAATACTCAAAATATTATGCTTTAATCCTTCAACATACAACACATCATCTCTATTGTGCTTACCATCAAGATAAATAGAACCTCTAACATGGATTACACAAGATTTGTTATCACCAAATCTTACTATACCACCATCATACTTTTCCAAGTTTACAAATTTACTCTTATCACCTATCATATGATGTGAGAAACCATTGTTAGTTACCCATTCACCCTTCTCCTCAACTTTAGCAGCCAAAGATTTTTCCTCATCAATGCAACTTGTAGAATCTATAGTTATAGGATCATCTTCCTTGATAGAAATGAACATAAACTTATCTCCTTAATTTCCCTTATTTGACTCATTATCAGTCACACCTTCATCACAACATAATAAGACTTCTTTTAATATTTAGGCTTATATGTCATAATTGGCTTCTTAGGATTTATATCTCTTTCCAGATACCTTGATGCAAAATATCCTATCTTATTGCATGAAAAGAATTTAAGAGGTAACTTTCCTTCATATTTATTGATACATTTAGGCAATCTTCTGGAAATAAGTGCTTCAAGCTCCTCAAGCTCTCTCTCTTCATCTTCCATCTCTTTCATCTCTCTCTCATATTGTGATACTCTTGTACAACTTTCTCTCAGATCATATCTTTGCTTGCTAGAAATAGTAGCTTGGAATGTAGATTTAGTCTTAGGAAGAGATTCTCCAAACTCACTCAGCTCAAAAGTAGCAAGCTTACCAATCAACATGTCTCTTGTCACATTTGTCACAGTTCGGATCTCATCAATAACAAAAGCTTTATGTTTGTAAGAAGGAGGCAAGGATATCAACACTCTAGCAATAATGACATATTCTTCGAATACTACACCGACACATCTGATTCCGCACACAAGCTCATTCCCTTTCTACATAAAAGAAGTATTATTCTCATCATCACTCATCTTCAAGTTCTCATATTTACCCTTTAAGCTTTGTAGCTTAGCAATATTCAAATAACAATCACCTTCATGCAAGATCTCCAATTTTATGCACATGTCATGAGTAGTATTTAAGTCCATCACATTCTTCATTTCAAAATCTAGTAAGGCACTCAACAATGCTTCATTTTCTCTAATATTGTATTATGATTCATTTAAGTCATCCAGAGTAGTAGGACCATTCTGAAAAACATTATATAAATTTTTAGTGATCTTCCAATACTCTTCTCCAATGCATCTCAAATGAAATTGCATCCAGCTTTTTTAGAGAGTGTAGTTTGTTCAATCAAATCTCAAACTATCATTCTCGAATGAAAAGGTTGGCATACTAGATCTAATCAAATAGTCAAGCTTCTTCTGGAGGATCTAGCTATGATACCAATTGTTGGCAATAATGCAGCCAATTGGGAGGGGCGGGGTGAATCAGTTTGCACAAACACTTAGTACAACTTAAACCACAAATTGTATATGATAATTAATAGTTAAAACATGAAATAAGATCACATCAATAACACACACATCATTGATATTTATGACATAGAAAACTCGTCAAGGAAAAAACCACAGTGGGAACATACCCACAATGAGATAATACCTTGTTAAGAGTATGTAAATATTTCAATGGGGAATGCACATGCATTTAGGAACACTACCTAGAGATCACTGTTCAAATAAGAAACATAGAAAGCCTGCAACCTTTAGGGAAGGTTCACTACCTTATAGGAAGTCTCAGTGACTTACAAAATAATTCAGACAACAATCCAGATTACGTGAGCTATAAAAATAGCATCTCCATATGCCTCAATAAATTTCTAGTTAAGCTCACTGTCAAATCTTCCCTGCAACAACCTTCTTCACATAACATTGCAAAACTTCCCCACTATTGAATGATTCATACAATATTTGCACATAGCATCATCTCTCAATGATTATTACATTTGTTTATAAAAGTCATTAATCTCTATTTCAAGGTCATCTAAACCATTAATAAAAAATACAAATAATATCCTTACATGCTACAACAATACATGTGGACCAAGACTATTAGATTTTAAGAGAAGCGAGAACCGAGCCAAAATTTGATGTTGGTCATAGATGACATGAAACTCTCCAAGAAATAAATGATCGAAGATCAAAATACTTGAATGAATATAATCCTAATATGAGAGAAAAAATAGAGATAGAAGAGAATTTAGGAGAAGACTCTTACCAAGCAATCACTAAACTTGTCAAGGTGAGAGTATAGTGCTTATTATATAGGAAAATAATAGTATATACATCCAAGGGCTCCATTGACTCCTATTCCCTATAAAAAATGGGAGGTTTTACCTACTACCCCATAAAAGCTAAGAGGTTTCTACCTACATGGTAAATGCCAAAACATGTGGCATAACCTCCTTACATGAATACCGGAAAGGAGTTGAGAAACTTGCTACATAAAGCCAAAAGAGGGCAAGAAACCAAACTACCCCATAACCCACTGTCATGCCCAAAATTTAGGGTAAAAACGAAACAAATTTTTTTTTTTTATAATTAAATTTATTTAAATTCAAATTTCCATTAACAAAATAATTTTAAAATATTCTAAGGTGAAACGTAAGTGAGTAAGGCTCCTAGTGTGGAAACCTTGCTCTGATACCAAAATGTCATGCCCAAAATTTAGGGCAAAAATGGACAATTTTTTTTTTTTTAAACATACTAATTTAATTAACAAGTTCACTCTCGCGACAAATGTTAGTGAAATTTCCATTATTAAATTCGAGCTAATTCTAAAGTGAACTAAGCATCGATAAATTGTTAAATTTTAATTGCGGAAAAACCTACTGGTTTAATTCTATCCCCAACAGATACCTAGTCAATAGGTTTATTAAATTAATCAAGCTAAAGGAAATAGGAGAGAAATTTTAATTTATCCTCCAATATGACTATATAGTCTTATCATAATTTTTTTAAAAATTTCTCTTTATAATTTATTCCAAATTAAAAAAAAACCGGAATATATAAATATATATATATATATACATATTTGTATATACATATATATATATATATATATATTTGTATATACATATATATATATATATATATATACATATTTGTATATACATATATATATATATATATATATATATATATTTATAATTTAATTACTTATTCAAAATGCTCAAAATTCATAAATATACATATATATTAATTATTTTAACTCTAACTCAAAAGCCATTTCTAACTTCCTATTTATTAAACCATAATGATGCCCAACCCTAATTAGGGTTCTAATTTCTTATATAAATATTTGCTAAACTAAAAAAAACATATTTATTTTTTATTTTTAAAGCTACATTGCCCTAGCCCCTTTCGGGCTAGGGTTTAACCCAATTTTTTTTAACAGTCAAAGTTTCTTACCAGTCCGAAGACCCTAAAGGCGGCCGCGATTTCATTGTTTGCAGGTCACGGGAGTTTTGGGAGGCAGGCTGGCCGCGCGCACCACTGTGTGAGCTCACAATGGTGCCGCGGCACCACTATGTGCCCACACAGTGGGCGCCGCTAGCGGCATGCCCAAAATTTAGGGCAAAAACGGAACAAATTTTTTTTTTTAAAAAATACTAATTTAATTAACAAGTTCACTCTCGCGACAAATGTTAGTGAAATTTCCATTATTAAATTCGAGCTAATTCTGAAGCGAACTAAGAATCGATAAATTGTTAAATTTTAACTACGGAAAAACCTGCTGGTTTAATTCTATCTCCAAGAGATACCTAGTCAATAGGTTTATTAAATTAATCAAGCTAAAGGAAATAAGAGAGAAATTTTAATTTATCCTCCAATATGACTATATAGTCTTATCATAATTTTTTTTTAAATTTCTCTTTCTAATTTATTCCAAATTAAAAAAAAACTGGAATATATTAATATATATATATATATACATATTTGTATATACATATATATATATTTATAATTTAATTACTTATTCAAAATGCTCAAAATTCATAAATATACATATATATTAATTATTTTAACTCTAACTCAAAAGCCATTTCTAACTTCCTATTTATTAAACCATAATGATGCCCAACCCTAATTAGGGTTCTAATTTCTTATATAAATATTTGCTAAACTAAAAAAAACATATTTATTTTTTATTTTTAAAGCTACATTGCCCTAGCCCCTTTTGGGCTAGGGTTTAACCCAATTTTTTTTAACAGTCAAAGTTTCTTACCAGTCCGAAGACCCTAAAGGCGGCCACGATTTCATTGTTTGCAGGTCACGGGAGTTTTGGGAGGCGGGCTGGCCGCGCGCACCACTGTGTGAGCTCACAGTGGCGCCGCGGCACCACTGTGTGCCCACACAGTGGGCGCCGCTAGCGGCTCCCCATTGTGTGGCCACACAGTGGCGGCCGTGGCCGTCCACTGTGCGCCCACATAGTGGGAGCCGAAAGCGGCTCCACTGTGTGTGCACACAGTGGGCGCCGCGTGGCCGTCCATTGTGCGTACACATAGTGGAGTCCGCGGGGGCCCAAACATATATTTTTTTTAAAATTTTTTTTTTTTAAATATAATATATAAAAATATATATATATATATATAAATATATATATTTATATATATATATATATATATATATATATATATATTTATATTTACATAACTTAAATAAGCATAGTTAAAAGGATGAAATTTATTTCAATATAAATATATATAAATTTTTAAAAGAAAATTTGCATGCAAAATTTTAAGCTAATTTAATAAAGGAAAAAATGACATTAAGTTAAATCATATATATATATATATATATATATATAAAATTAATAAGCTTTTAAATCAATGCTAACTAAAATACAATTTAGAATACTAATCAAAAATACATTATACTTTTTCTGGAAATAAAGAAATTCATTGATTTTTTCTTTTCTAATAAAATATTTACATAAAACAACTTTTTCCATTTAAAATACTTAAAAACTTCCAACATTAATAAACTTCTATTTGTCACAAGTGAAATATAGATAAAATCTAAATGAAAATAAATCTTTTTTTTCTTTTCCATAATTCAATGAAGCTTTTGCATGCAACACAATTAACTTTTCTTTTTCTAAAACCAGAAGTAGAAATAACAAGCTTTTCTTTTTAATATCATCTCTAAGATATTCTATGAAATTATCAGGATGTTTCTCTGAATAGTCACGACAATAAAAAACTTCAAGTCTATTTTCTCAATTTACAACTTGCTTCTCTTTTCTATGAATGAGGTATATTTCTATAACAATTTTAAACAAACATCTGCAACTGAATTCAAGTATCTTCAAATAAAATCTTCTGTATCTCTTTCATGGTTCCTATTCTCTTTCTTCTGAATTTCCTGCATAATAAGAAACACAAAAACAATGACCACGGAGTGCTCACCTCCTAGCCTAGGCTAACTGGTAGCCACCCCCGAGCTCGAAGAACCAATTCCTAAAAGGGTAACAAACAGGCAAACACATAGGAAGCAATGCATACAGACTTTTTTTTCTAGACACATTCCCAACCTGGCTTTCACAGCACCACACTTTGGTGATGAACATTTTCAAAGGGTGGTAGTGGACCAAATACCCTGAGGAGAACTACAAGTATGAAATAAACAAGAAGCCACCTCATGGCACAATAAAAATATCAAGAATTCTCAACCCCTTAATCCTTATGCCCCCCAAAGGCATTCTAGCCTTATAACCCTCCTTATGACCCCCATTGCACAAACAGGCCATGTAGCAAGGGTCACACCAAGATCCCTTGTGATCGCTCTCAAAAGAGAGTCTCTCACTCGAGGGCTGTCACTGCTACCACCCTCAAGATCCTCTTCTCTCCCAAGAGTAAGAGATCTTGAGAAAACTCCCAAAACACATCAATTCATAAAACAAAATACCAAAAGATTTTCAACATAAATTTTCAAGAATATAGATTTCTTACACCAACAACTTCCAGACATGAACAAGAAGAGGATAATAAAAGTAAAAATTGAAACCAACCTTAATCTGCCCAAAGGTTATTGTGATATCTGAAGAAGAGCTGCCCAATCCACAAATCTTTTTCCTTCTACCCTTATTCAATTTCTCTATTCCAAACACTATTTTCTTACAAATTTTCTTCTGTCTCCAAAAATGGAGAGTGGGTGATTACCCTGCTATTCCCAAAAATCTTCCTTAAGAAGCTTACTCTCTGAGTTCTCACAAGATTCTAAAAAAAAACCAAAAAGAAGAAAGAAAGCAAAAATGCAAAAAGACTCTCATTCCAAAAGGAAAAATCTTGATTAGATTTAACTTCAATTTTCAATTTTCGCTCAACTCAAAAAAGCCAATTTTTAAAGCGTTAAAAAGATCATTATAAAGTAGAAACTTGCCTAAAATTACCCCTAACCCCTAGGTATACCTTATGGGCTTTAGGAAACCCTATTAAACTACCCCTAGGTGTTCATTTAACCCATTTTAAACCCCTCTGAAGTTTATTTTCGGGTCAAACATAAGTTGACCACTCCAAATATTATATTCCCAAAATATTTATGACAACACATTAATTTATTTAAGAAAACTATAGTTAAACATTTTTCCCACCAAGAGACATAATACAATATTTAAATTAAATCCACACATGTGTCAAGTGACACTAATAAAATACTTTTACAAAAATAAAACATGAAATTGTCTCTTGAGGTTTTTACAAATTAAAATTTAATTAACACTTAACACTCATGTAGCTTATACTGTTACGAATAAAATACAACACAAACGGGGTGTTGTCTCTCCAAATAGACAAACCCGGGCTTTACGAACATACATAAGTCTAGGTTTGATTCTCCGTAATTTTCCATGGTCACATGGTAAATTTCCTGCGCATCTCAATTTACACATTAGTACTTCCAAATATCCGAATATAATATAATTCAATAATATAACAATGCACATCATCACTTGCATACAATTTTCATCTGCACAGATTGAATACATCTTTTATCAAGAAAATTCACATAAGCAATTTCATCCCAATTCAGATAAGCTAAACATACATCATAGTTCTATTTTCAGAGTAAAGTCCTGCAAATTCAATAATGACATCTATCATTGCAAAATCATCCTATCTAAAAATCATGTAGTGTTCTATCTCATAAAGCATGTAAGTAAATCATCAGATCATAGCAATGTTATCCAATATCCTGAAATCATATAAGTTCTAAGTCTCAAAATGCATCAAAATAAAGTGTCCATAATAGTCTAAAATATAAAATCCACTGAATGTCAGATTGAGTCGAGGTGAGGCCTCACACCCACTTAGGAAATGACAAAATAGTGGTTATGAGAGGTGGCACAACAAGCCAAAAGACGTTGTGTAACTCAACTACCTATGTGAGGTGGAGAGTTACACACGTAGCTGAAGTATTTAAACATGTGTCCTCATATAAATCAGTCCTAATAACCTAAGAAAGCTTAATAATATATGTGTAGGAAAAATAAACTCCCTAACATAACGAAAATAAAAAATCTATACTAACACCCCCTCTTAAGCATAGCTTAGATGGGTGAAAAGATGGGTCTCGACAAATGAGGCCATGTTAGGTACCCATGTACATAGATACCCCCCCAAAAGAAGAATCCCCCCATAAGAGGATTAGTCCCCCTTAAATAGAGAGAGAAGGAATGAAGGAATACAAAGCCCCTTCTAAAGTAGACACTTGTCGAAGGTAGATGCTCAAAATTGATGTAGAAGATGGTCCACAATCATTGAATAATATTCCTCCCTTTATGAAGAAACAAAACCAATTGTGTATGCATGATATCTTCCCATTCTTGCAAGGAATATGTTGAAAGAATATTCAGAATATATGATGTCTTTTAACTTTGCTTAGTGGCCTTCATGTTGATGTTGAAAGATATCATGATCAAACTAGGTGTTCTAGGGCACACTGTGAGAATGATAATCCAGAATCTTCTAGCAAATGATGTAGAACATAATCCAAAGAAAAAATATACCTCCTCCAAAGGTAAATATGTGTGCTCCAAATGTTGTACAAAAGTATCCACACTAATATCAAACTCTAATGAATGATCATGTGGAGAGTGAACAAGAGGATCCAAAGGTTCCTTCACAACAACTGAAGAAGAATCATCCTCATGAAAGAGAAGATGTATTCAATCAATAGTATCTAACAAAAATCTAATATGAGACTCTATAAACAAGTCATCCTACAAAGCACTATCTGAAAAACTGTGAATTTCCTACTGCAAAGAATCATTGGAACCTTTTGAAGAAGAAACACTTAACTTTGAAGAAGCAAAAAATTGTAGATGGGTTATCAACAAACTGATCTTTGTAGGAGAATATGTCCATACAAGATGGGGTAATAGAAGTCTCAAAATCATCCACAAAAGTATGGTTATCTAGGTAAACATTACTTATAGATGAAGATCCAATGTCTCCATACAACTATTGGATGATGGTCCAAGCAGTGAAAGAGAACTTAGTGTGCTCTATATGATGTAGTCTCCTAAAAAATAATAGGACATATTAGTCCATAGACCATATCATTATTTTTAAACCAAGAATTCTTTTGTTCATAGTCACTTGGCTCAAGAATGAGTTCAAGGAGATAGGGTAGTAGATCCTTCTCAATGCAGTGATTTTGTATCCCTTGTTTCCAAGACAAATAGTTCTTTGAAGTTAGCTTGACAAAAAAATGATAAAAATAGTTATCAAAACACATGACTAACCCACTCATGAATGGAACGTTATCTTAATTCATGATTACATAAAAGACATAAAGAGACACCCTCCCTTTCCACTAGTCTCATAAATCACCACCCCAAAATATTACAACATTGACACTTTATAATTAGTGTGTTTACAAGGCCTTTTATCAGATTGCAATGCTCGCTAAGGCTCCAATGGCTAAAAATAGAAATATTTAATACAAGTAATTTTGATAGAAGATCTGAAAAAATTAGTCTTATATCTTCTCAATTCATCTCAATAACTTTCCAACAACTATTCATTTTTTGAAAAATAGAGTTGTGAGGTGAAAGATATGACATGTTCAAGGAAAACAATGCATTTGATTCAACCTACAATATTTGATTAAAAAGTCAGAATATTTCAATGAGACCTAGAATAATGGAAAGTTCTTATCCCCATCTTTTCATCAAGTACTTTTTTGCAAAAAAATGACACCCAAGGCAAAAGCTATGCAACTTTTAAGAAAGGTTGTTGAATTTGCCTACTAGAAAAACAACTTACGCCCTATTCAAACTCGATTTCTACAAAAAAAATTAATTTTTTGGAAAACATCATTAAAAACCTAGAAGTTTTTTTGATAGTGGGAGGAAAACCTAGAAATCATTTTTCCTGAAAAATGAACGGAAGTTGGAACACTAAAGCTGAAATGACAACAACTCGGGTAAAAATATTTCACTCTAATTTTTTTACTATCCTCCAAACTCTAATTTTGGTCAAATAAAAGTCACTTTTGACTTTCTCAAGCCTTCTTGGCACTCTAGACATTATAAAGAAGCCTTCAATATCACCAAAACATTGCATTCACCTAGATCTCAAAGGAACACATATATATAATAAACCAAATTAATATAGAAGCTATTTTTCTTTAAATTGTTTTTATTCTCGAGGTCACACATGAATGCAGGAGAAGTGCATTCTTGGTTTTAAAGGTATTAACTATCTAATAGTCGCAAATTTCTCAAATAAATAAGAAAAATATTGAGCTATACCAGACAATACGATTCTGATACCATGTTAGATTTTGTGAGAAGCGAGAACTAAGCCAAGATCTAATATCGATCATAAATCACATTCAACTCCCCAAGCAATAGATGATTTAACATAAAAATACCTAAATGAAGATAATCTTGTTATGAGACAAAAAATAGAAACATAAGAGAATTTTGGAGAAGACTCTCACCGAGCAATCACTAAACTTGTGAAGGTGAGAGTATATTGCTTATTAAATAGGAAAATAATAGCATATACATCTAAGGGGTGCATTAAATTCTATTCCCCATAAATAGTGGGAGATTTTACCTACTACCCCATAAAAGGTGAGAGGTTTTTACCTTTGCTGAATGCCAAAACATGTGGCAGAACTTCCTTACATGAAGGCAAGAAAGGAGGTGAGGAAGGTGTCACATAAAGGTAAAAGAGGGTGAGAAACCCAACTACCCCATAACCCACTTAGGAAATGATAAAATAGTGGTTATGAGAGGCATCACAACAAGCCAAAAGAGGGTGTGTAACTCAACTCCCCATGTGAGGTGGAGAGTTGCACATGGAGTTGAAGTATTTCACTACGTGTCCTCATATAAACCACTCCTAGTAACTTAAGCAAGCATAATAATATATGTGTAAGAAAAAAAAATGCTCCCTAACATAAGGAAAATAAAAAACCTACACTAACAAAAATGATGTCGGCTAAGACATATTTTGGACCCAAATCAATACTTCAAACACGCAACACCTCCAACAATTATGCCTTGATCATCCGCAACATGCTACAACCACCAAGAATGTCGCATGATGCGAAGAACATCACCGGACAAAGAAAATCTTCAATAACACACACAATAATCAATGCAAACCACCAATACACATAGAACATAATCTAGAGATATTCACAAGCAATGTGAATTGCACCACAACAACCGCAATAACTCAGATTATTAGAATTATCATATCTTTGTACCAGAGCTCAAAAACACCAACATAATTGACTGTCAACCTGAAAAATTCACTTGTGGATTTCCAAATCATGAACCAATCAAATTGAGGACACACATCAATGTCCAGAACATATCCCATACATCTGCAACTAAAGATTTAACAATTCTGTAGCAATATAGAGCACAAACCAAAATACCAAATAACACGAACAATTGAATATCATCCTCAATACCAGACCTCATTACTTGATCAAAACATCATGCAAACCTCTGCAAATGGGAATGAACCATCTATAGACAATGTACTAAAAACCCTTTAATCTGTGTCAACTCATTTGCAATACACAAGCTAAACCAACTCATACAACCAAATTGCAATACTTGAATACATAGAAGAATATGTTGACATCAATGACAACACATCATTCCAACAAACTTATGACCAATTTCCAACAAGATTATGTTCTTTTGGTTTGGATATGCTTTGGAGGATGAGTTAGATTAATGATATGGATCTCACTATGGTGTGTGGTGATTTTTCACTTACTGATTTCCATTGGAATATGTTTTTAGGTCATCTGATTGATGTGGTTTATTATCTTTCTGCATGTTTCATGTGGCATCGATATTGGAGATTTTGGTAGTGTGTGTGGTTCACTAGTATCTAATTGAATAAATGTATTATGATATATTTGGGTCCCCTTTATCTCCTTGGGAGGACAAGTGTGACTATTTTAGGTCTAGATGATCTAATTTTTGTAATATTGCTTATTCTATCTTTGGTTGACCTAATTCAGGATTTTGATGAAGAACCTTTTATATAAGAATGTATTATTGTATGTGTTGAGATATGGAATGTGCATGAATAATTGTGAAGTGGATGAGAATAATACTCATGCAAATTTTGTTTTGGTGATAGTCAAGGGAAGGAAAGAGTTGGAAAAGATGAAAGATATAATTATATAGTCATAAATGTACAAGGAAGACTACAAAATAGATAAATCATTGAAAATGGAACACAATGAATTATTGGCACATGAATAAATATATTGGAGAGAAGTTTTGTGAATTATGGTTGAAATCAGGAGATCTTAACACAGTATATTATCATATGTGTACTAAAGGTTGGCATGGTAGAACCAAATAAAGGAAACAAAACCAATAGATAGTGCAATTGTTAACAAAGAAAAGGAAATCGAACAAGAACCCATTTCCTACTACTCAAAACTCATTGCCTACTACTCAGATGTCTCCTTCAGGAAAAACATAACAATGGTATTAGTATGGATGATCAACACTTAGAATTTTTTTGGCTACATAACAGAAGAAGATAACAATTTTATAACATAGCCATCACACTAGAAGAGGTCAGGGCTATGACATTTCAATTTCATCCAGACAAGTCGCTAGGCCCCAACAATTTCCTGACATTTTTTTTTTCCAAAATGTTGGAGATTCATTGGGATAGAAATATGAAATCTAATAGAAGGTGAACTCACAATACTGGTTCCCACTTTTGACCAACTTTGACACTTAGATGAACATTTTCCAAAAAACCTTCACTTTCCGACACCTATAACTTTTAAACCGTTAAAAATATATTCCAACTATGTATTATAATATACTTGGGAGATGTATATAATTAACCTTAATTGTATATAAGTAACCAGATAAATATAATTAATGATACTAACCTTAATTATATTTATCTGGTTACTCAGTAATATGTTTTTAAACATGATGTAAACTAGTGATTTGTAACATCCTTTTTTTAGATTCTAAATATAGTTTTTTCAAATTTTTTTGAGTAAAATTTTATTGAATTTTCCATCTCCCTCAAAAGTAATTTTTTACAACAAACAACATTTTTTAAGAGTGATGTGCATCCCAAAACGTATAATTTTTTTTCTATAAATGATAAAAACTTATCTCTTTTAAATTTTGGTTTGTAACATCAATACCCAGGGCATGTAGTTGGTTTGATAGTGATATGTTGAATATTTTTTATTTAATTAAGTTTTGAAGTCCGACTAATTATAATTTAGATATAGGTGTACGTTTGAACACATAACTTGTTCCATATATATCAAAATTTAGTTGTTGTTTTTTTTTAGAAAGAAGACATCAATACCTAGTGAATAGATATTTTTCAGAATTTTTTTGAATTAGTTTACTTTTTTTCCCATTGCATTGAACAAAGAAGTTCATGTTCGGTGAAAAACCTACATTCATAAAAAATAAAATAAAAATATATTAATGAAGTTAAATATATTAAAAATTATACTATTTGGAAAGCTTATAATAAGTACTAAATCCTTAAGAAAACAAACCTTCTAAATGAATTCGTTTGACCCTTCAAAAGCTAATGTAAAATTGATTTTTTATCAGCATTTGATAGATGCAAAGGAGACTCCATTGCAAGTATGATTTAGAAGTAGAGAGGTTCTATCCAATAAATTTTGATCTAAGAGCCTTTGATCTAACTCTCTTCAATTAATTAATTCAAATGGGACCTCTCAAATCTTAAATAATTATATTTTCTAAAAAATGTATGATTTCAACAAAAATCAGGATGTACCAAAAAGTGGGAACCAACTTTGTGAGTTCACCCTAGAAGAATTCAAAATGAAGAACAAAATTGAAAAATATCTAAACAGCATGATTATAGCCTTAATTCCAAAGAGCGAATTTTGTCAATTATTCAATGAGTATTGACCTATATCTGTCTACAATTTGATATGCAAAATCTTAACCAAGGTCCTCGCTAACTAACTAAAGAAGGTCCTCAATACAATTATATCAATCGCAAAGAATAGTTTCATTTTAGTAAGAGAAATATTTGATGACATTATAGTCTTCAATGAGGCTATACACTACATAATCATGGAAAAGATCAAAGGAATCATGATTAAACTTGGTGTTGCTAAGGCATAGGATAGAGTGGATAGGAATTTTCTGATTGAAGTGATGAAAATATTTGGCTTCGACAAATCATTGAACAAAATGATCCTACATTGTATATCATTAATTAGATAAATAAGGTAAATGGATCTCTATGTTGAATGTTTAATGCAATAAGTAGACTATGCCAAGGGGATGCATTCCCTCCTTTCTTGTTTGTCATAATGGTAGAAGCAATGGGTAGATATTTCACAGCCTTGAATCAGTCCAAAAAGTTGTAGAATGTTTAAGTACTCATGTGCAATTTGCAGATGAAACAGTTTTGTTTGGAGATGCCAACCTAAGGGAAGAAACAACAATGAACAAAGATAACAGAGTTGGGAGGAAAACCATCCTATGCGAAAGTTGTGAAGTTTTCATCTATAAATGAGGTAATTAGGGTTTCTCGGCTGAATGCTGGTGAAAAGATGATGGACAAACAGTCTAGTAGTAACCCGCTTGAGTTATCTTCGTCACATCAAAGGGGTGATAAGGTAAGGGAATCTTCGACATCAAGAAAAGACGATAAGGTAAGTGAAAATCAAACCGGCTCTGATTTAGGAGGTGGGTCTTCACAGGTATGGGCTCCTATTCCATGCATTGATTTACTTGATTCTGTTGTGGATTTGAAAGCTCGTTGTTTTCATACACATGCTATTTCTAGGGAAATATGGGGGGATGCAACTAGTTTTTCTAACTTTCATCATAAATTGCAGAAAAAGTGGTCTAATATGCGTTATTTTCAATTACTCTCTGCAAATGCATTTATTATTGTTTTCAACTCTTCTTCTGGTAGGGATGAAGTTTCAAAACCTTCACATTACTAGTTTGGTAAAAAATTAGTGTTTGTTTCGGCTTGGAAACCATTTTATGTCCCTGCTTGGTCAAGCTTTAAATTAATTCCTTTCTGGTTTGGCTTGCCCAAATTACCATTTGAATTTATGGACCCAGAGGTTTTGGAACAAATTGGTAATTCTTGTGGTTCTTTGTTATCATCAAGATTTGATTTTGTGGAGGGGGAGGTTTTGGTAAAAATTTGTGTCCTGACTAACCCTAATAATGTTTGCCCATTAAATCTCATGAGGGTATCTGGAAACAACCAATTAATAAGTTGGAGAAAGACTTTGGTAAAACTTCATTGCAATTGGATGCTCCTTTTCTTATGGATTTTTCGAAATCCTCTGGTCTAGATAAGGCAGAACATTGTTTGGGTAGTAACGATAATGCATTTCTGGATAAACTATTAGTTAATGGTTCCACTGAGAAACATCCTGCTACTTTTGAGCTTAACCAGGCTATGAGGGATGTTGGGAAGCGAGAGGTTTATGTTGTGTCTCACGATCTAGAGTCTGTAGGGTTATTTACAAGTAAGGATATGCCAGTAGCTCACCAGAATATTGTGGTTTCAAGGGACAACAATGTGGATGATCTGCTTCCAAATCTCACTACCTCGAATTCCTTGGATAAGTCACTAAATGATGGTGGTGGAAATCCTGTTTGTCCTATGAAGTCAAAAGAATACTTAGAAAGTTGTTAGGGGATTGGTCAGATTTTTGCGAAGAATGATGGGGTTGTCTCGGAGTCTAATGTTGGGGTTTCTTCTCTAGGGTTTCTTGATGATGCTATCCTTGCTCAACAAGTCAAATAATTGGTGTCTAATTCTTCGTAGCATGTTGATGTGGATGTGGATATTAATGCTACCTTAAGAAATAATATTCAATTGGGAGACATTCCTCTTATTGTGTCAGATGAAAATTTGGTTCACCAAATAAATGATCTTTTTAAAGATCATGAGCATTAGATGGATGAGGACATTACGAATAGGGTTATCTGTTCCATTAACAATGACTTGGGGGGAATTAAATTGATCCTTCCTATTTCTGTATCTACTAACCCTTTTGAGGTTTTGGCCTCATCAAAAGTGGGAATCATAGATAATTTAGTCATGACTTCTCCTAAGTCAAGTAAGAGTTTACCAATTGTTCAAACTACTCTAATTAGGGCTTCATCTGTGGTTTCTCCTGGTAGGGGTAGGCCTCCAAAGAATCAAAAGACTCAATTGGAAATTGATGCTGGGATTCAGCAGACTTTGTCTCTTTCTCCTGGTGTTGGGGAAGGGAAGCATTCGGTTTCTCTTAGTGACGCTATGAAAGGAAGTGGTACTCCTAAGGGTAAGAGGAGTAAGAGGTCTATTATCAGTCCTCTTGTGACTAGGTCGAGGGCTGTGAAGCGTAATCTTTTCAAAGTAGTTTTGGAAAAGGGAAGTCTTCTCCGTCTAAAGGAAAGAGGGGAGCCTCAGTCTCTCCTCGAGAGCAATGAGAATTATATCTTGGAATGTTAGGGGCTTAAATGCCCCTAACAAGAGGCACTTAATTAAGTCCCAGATAAACTTAGTTAAGTGTGATATTTTCATGTTGCAAGAGACAAAATTGTCAAAGGAGTCTACTGATTTGGTTTTTTCTTTTTAGAGAAAGTGGGGATTCCTCTCCTTTCCAACTTGTGGTGTGTTAGGGGGTTTGGCATTGCTTTGGAATAACTATAACATTGAGGTTGAGCTAGTTGCTTCTACTGTAAACTAGATGTCGGCCTTCATTAAAAGCAAGCTTTCGAAGTTAAGTTTTGGCTTTTTAATATTTATGCTCCTTCTGGTATTCAAAGGAAGACTAAATTATGGGGAGACCTTAAGATAATTTCCTCCCCTTTAAGGCATGGTCCCTTTATAATCTTTGGGGGGGATTTTAATGCTATCACTAACTTGGGAGAAAAGAAAGGAGGTATTCTTCCTACTAAAAAAATTATGGAAGGCTTTGGGATGTTCATTAAGGACATGGGTCTTTTTGATTGTCAGTTTCAAAATGGGATTTTCACATGGACAATTATGCAAAGAGATTTTTCTCAGATTGCGGAAAGGTTAGACCAGTTTTTGTTATCAGATGTTTGGATTGACTCAGAGTTCAAATTTTTTTCCTCTATTCTTCCAGTTTCGGGGTCAGATCATTTTCCAATTTCCCTATCAATTTTGGAACATAAAGCTCCTTTTAAGTCACCCTTTAAATTTGAACCTATGTGGTTTAGAGATTCTTCCTTTTTGCCTTTGCTCAAAAAATGGTGGAGTTCTGTGCCTTATTGCTCTAGATCCTGAATGTTTCAGATTGTTAAGAAGTTAAGATTTTTGAAATTTAATATTAGAGAATGGAATATCTTGCATTTTAAGAACATGTTTTAGGAAAAACAGAGGATTCAAGATATGATTGAATGTCTTAATTCACATGTGATTCAACATGGTATGGTGCCTCTTATTTATGATGAACTAAAATTGCTAAAAGTAGAGCTTGAAGAAGTTTTGTCCAAAGAAGAAATCTATTGGAGACAAAAATCAAGGGACATCTGGCTTTCAGATGGTGATAGAAATACAAAAAAATTTCACTCTTCAACAAAAATTAAGAGAAGTAAAAATAGAATATCTTGTACTGAGTGTCCAAGTGGCAGACTTTTAATAGAACAGGAGGATATTGCTTCAAAGGCAGTTAGGTTTTTTAAGTCACTATTGTCTTCAGAGCATGGAGATCTTCATAATAACATTTCTTCTAATATTCCTTCTTTGGTATCTTCGAAAGATAATAAAATGTTGATGTCTCCTTTTTCTTTGGATGAAGTTAAGAATGTTGTTTTTGCAATGAACCTTGATAAGGCTCCAAGACCATATGGCTTTACTCCTTTTTTTTTTAGAAATGTTGGGATTTTGTGGGAAATGATGTTTTATTGTCCCTTAAGGAAGCTAGAAGGAATAGGTCTATTTTGAAAGAACTTAATAATACAATGATTGCAATTATTCCTAAAAAAGAGGTTACCAAGACATTTGCTGATTTTCGCTCTATTGCTTTATGTAATACTTTGTACAAGATTTTTACCAAGGCTATTTCTTTAAGGTTGGCTAGAATTTTACCTAAGACCATTTCTTTAGAACAAGGTGGTTTTGTTCGAGGAAGGCAAATGGAAGAGGGAGATATAGTTGCACATGAGGTTCTGCATTCTATTTCTACTTAGAGAATCCCAGCCATGATCATCAAATTAGATATGATGAAAGCATATGATAGAGTAGAATGGGGGGCGTTGTGTGTTGTTCTACTTAAATTGGGATTTTCCAAGGCATGGGTCAAATGGATTTGTGCTTGTATTTCTTTTGCAAGGTTCTTGGTTCTAATTAATAGCTCCCCTTGTGGTTTTTTCTCCTCTTCTAGGGGTTTGAGGCAGGGGGATCCCCTGTCTCCTTTCTTGTTCATTCTTCTAGCTGAAACGTTCAGTTGGGCTATAAGAGATGCTAAGTTGGGAGGGCTTTGGAAGGGAATTGGGATTCAGAATGTTCCACAAAGCATTTCGCATTGCTTGTTTGCAGATGATACCTTTTTATTTGGTTAGGCCTCTTTGGGTGACGCAAGAGTGATAAAGGGGATAATACATAATTATGCATCCTTTTCTGGTCAGAGAATCAATGTTGATAAGTCAAATATTTTTTTCCTTCATGCTTCACAATTGGTTCAGGATAGATTGAAGATTTTTTGGGGATTTGCATTTGGAAATCTTCCTTGTTATTATCTTGGTATACCTTTCTTCATTAAGAAGGATAGAGTTGATTTTTGGGATAAGATCATTTCAGTTATCTCTACAAGGATCCTATCCTGGAATCATAGATGGTTATATTTGGCTGGTAAGATTTTTCTTATTAAGTCTGCCCTAAATGTTGTTCCTATTTATCTTATGTCTATTTTGTAGTCTCCGAAAGCGGCTCTTGTTAGTTTGCAAGATACTCTTAGGTCCTTCCTTTGGAGTAATAATAAAGATGGTAAGAAGAAACTCCCTCTGGTAGCATGGGATAAATTTTGTTTGCCTAAAAACCTTGGGGGCATAGGCATTAGGAGTCTGGAAAGTTAGAATTTAGCCTTAGGTGCTAAGTTGGTTTGGAAATTGTATGAGAGACCATTCTCCTTTTGGGCACAAATTATGTTTGCTAAATATTTAAATAATAGACCAAGAGAATATGTTTTTCAAGTTTCTAATTTACCGTCTGGTTCAGCTAATTAGAATTTTCTATGTAAATGTAGATCAGTGATTTTGCCTCATCTCTCATGGATTTTTCATAATGGTTGAAAAATCAGGTTTTGGGAGGAAGTTTGGAATGGACATCCCCCTCTGGTGAACTCGAGGGATTGGTCTCCTTTAATTTCCACTCTTTCTTGCCTTTGGGGTGTCTTTGTGGCTGATTATTTTGAAATTGAGTATAGTGGGAATCTTAAGGTGGCAAAATGGAAATCAATTGAGTTTTTAGATATTGATCAAAATGTGTAATTGGAATATGAAAAGATGTTGGTGGAGAGAGTAATAATTCTTTGTGATGGTGATGATGAGCTTATCTGGACAAGGAATATCTCTAGTAAGTACACAGTTAAGGATGGCTATAATTATCTCATGGTTGCTAAAGATTTATCTACTTGGCCATAAAAGCTATTTTGGCATATGGCTTGCCTCCCAAAGGCTGGTGCTTTTTCTTGGTTAGCAGTTTAGGATAGGGTCCTTACAGGAATGAGGTTGGACAGGTTGGGTATTACTGTAGTATTTTCTTGTGTCTTTTGTAATAAAAATTTAGAATCCTCTACACACTTGTTTCTTCACTTTGATTTTGCCTATGCTTGCTGGCAGTGGTTGTTTGAAAAGCTTAATCTTTCATTTGTTATTGGTAAGGATCTCCTTTCCCACTTTAGAGCCTGGTCTCTCCTATTTGGCTCATCTTTCTATGCATATCTTTGGATTATTTCTCCATCTATTATGATTTGGAATATTTGGTTAGAGCGTAATAATAGGATTTTTAAACAAACAAGTTCTTCATTAGCTGAGGTTTTATTGAGGATTGAATCTTCTATCTCTGAAGTTGCTTTGTCTTTTATCTATAAGAAATTGGAAACCCTTACCTCTTTTCCTCATTGGGATGGTGGGGTAACTCGAATTTGGAGAATGTTATCAGTCTTACCTTCTCATGGATCTATTTTAAATAAGACTAATGCTAAAAGTAAGAGAAATTTTGCTTGCTGGAAACCTCCTCCGCAAGGGTACTTTAAATTGAATTTTGATGGTGCTTCTCGTGGGAACCTTGGCCTGGCAGGGGTAGGTATGGTAATTTATGATCAGAAGGTAAGATTTATTCAGGCTCCTTGTCATGTGATTGGTTTCAAATCTAACAATTGTGCAGAATTCTTTGCTTTGTCCTTAGGTTTGGATATGGCTATATCTTTGGGAATTAAGGACTTGGTAATTGAGGGTGATTCTATGGTTATTATTCAAAGTGTCATGAAAAAGAAGTCAAATTTTTGGCAATTACAATATATACTTGATCATATTTTGCAAAAATTAGACTTTTTTTATTCCTTCTTGATTTCCCATTGTTATAGGGAAGTGAATAAGATTGCAGATTTCTTGGCTAATTTAGCCATTAATAGTGATGCTAATATGTGGGAGGCAAGTGTGGATGAAATCCCTTCCTCGGTTTTAGAATTTTCGAAGTAAAGAAGGGAATAGTTGTTGTCTTCATCTACCTCCTTATTTGGTGTGGCTTCTCTTTGGTGTGGGTTTTGTTATGCTAGATCACAATGTTTATTTTGACAGGGTGTCTGATTATGGTTTCATTTCTGCTATGTGGTATCACTCTAGCTAGTGGTTGGAGAATTGTGTTTCTTAGACAGGGGTGGTTCAGACTGGTGTTTTTTTGCAGCAATGGATATGCATCCTTCAGTGATCATACTTTAATCTTCCTTCTATATGCTTCTATTGGCGGCTTCCTTTATATCTAATGCGTCTTATGTATTTGGGATGGGTTTTTTGATGTACTACGCCAATGGGCATTTGGTATTGGGTAGAATAGGCTTGTGTTACTTAAGCAATACTAAAGGGTTTTCTTACTGGTTCTTTCCCTTCAATGCTTTTTGAACCAGACACTGTAAAAAAAACTTTTAAAATTTAATACAGTTCAGTGGTTCTATCCACTTTTATAAAAAAAAAAAAGATAAATAATCAAATTTTTCATCAACACAAAAAAGATATTACAAAAGAGGATAACAATTGCATTAAGCTTTTTAATTTCTATCCTCCCTTCCAAGCATCTTAACATGCCATTGATACCATGTAATAGAAGATCACAACATTGGGAGGATACTATCATAAATTGTAAAAACGAGGCCATGGATTGGAAGAGTAAATGGTTAATGTTAGCAGTAAGGATAACACTGTTAAAATCTATTTTTTCTATAGTTGCAATATATATTATGTTATGCTTTAAAATTATAAATAAAATTAAGACGAATCTAGAAAGCCTCTTCAAAAAATGGCTATGGGAAGGATCAAAGGAATAAAACATAATTCCTGTGATTATTTGGGAAAACGCCTATCTTCTTAGAGATGTGTAAGGGGGAGGTTTAAGAAGAGTCAAGACACAAAACCTGGCACTATGTACCAAACTAGCTTGGAAGATCTACCGCCATCTCAACCGCTTATGTTGTAAAATATTTTAACATAACTACTTTGATGGTATTTATCCGAAAAAAAATCTTGCCATGACAAACTCAAATAGAGGATCTGCTATAAGGCGTTTTCTTTGAGATAGGAGAAAGTTAATCATGAAACACCCTACCCGGAAGATAATAATAGAAAAGGGTTGATCTATTAATGGATTCTTGGAACGGCTTCGCCCTTCTATCTGATAATGAAATATGCAAAGATTACATTGGCCTTATTAAAGAAATGATGGGAATATAATTAATAAAATACATTGTCAGAAGCACAAATTTTGTTGGAGAGAAGTATGAATGGATAGATTTCTTTGAACTCCCAATCCCAGAAGCTATTCGAGAAGATATACATAGCGCTCTAGAGTAGAGAAAATTTGTCATTGATAGTCAAGAGGATGAGTTGATTTTTTGTGGTACTAAATCTGGAGAGTATTCGGTCAAGATGGGGTACACTATCCAAAATGAGGTAACTACAAAAGTAACATGGCCAGCTCGTCTTTGTTGGCACGTACTACCAGAAGATGATACCTTACCTTATTCTGTAGACTCTGTACTCCACAAAAGGATACTCACCACTAAAATATTAATGTTATATGGTATCTTCGAGCCCAACATGTGTGTTTTATGCAGTCAAGACTTTGGAATGTTGAATCATCTATTGCTTAATCATCAAGACAATGTTCGGATTGGGTGATATCAGAACTCGGCTGGATTATCCTTGTAAAAATGACTTTGTGAATTTCACCTCAGATTGGCCAATTCTAAAAAAGAAACCATTATAGGAAATTACCTTGTTGGCTACACCTTCGCTGGTTATGGAAAACATGGAAACAAACGAATAGAAATTTTTTTAAATAAAACAAGTATTGCGGTCGACAGAGTAATTAGAAAAATCAAACAAAGTATCTGCGAAACTGCCAATGCTAAATGTTTTATAAAGGAAAATACATACTTTACAAAATGGGATAAAGAAACATAGAAGTGGCGGTGATTAAAAAGACCAAGAGGAGTAATACAAGGAAAGAAGCATTCTAGATTAGTAGTGTGGAAAAGAGAAAAGTCAGGAAGGTGGAAGATTAATTTTGACGGAGTTTCGAAGGGTAATCCAGGGCTGACATGAGTATGATGCACAATCAAGGATAGTGAAGGTAATCTAATATGGACAAACTCCAGAAAAAATAAGCTAGCTACTAACAAAGAAGTGAAAGTGAAAATGGAGGCCTTAGCTATGGGGATTCACCTATGCATCATAAAAGGAATAGATAATATAGACATTGAAGGTGATTCAATGATTTGCATTCAAACAGTGCTGAAGAACCAAATTAAAAATTAAAAACTAAAAGGATGGGTTAGGAAGACTGGGGATTTACTAAGAAGATCAACAATTACAACATCACCCATGTCTTTAGAGAGGCAAACAAGGTAGCGAACTCATTAGCAAACGAAAGAAGTATCACAAGATACAACAAAAATTTTAAGTAATTCTCTGACCTGTTGGGAAGGACTAGAAGAAATCATAAACCAAGAAAAATCACTTAAATAATGAATCAGTAAACAGCATGAATATGTGCTTTCATCCAGTTTGAACCTCACGAGCCTGACAATCGAGCAACTTTTATTGAGATTCCTTGCTTAACATTTGAAAGGATAGGAATGTTCAACTCTTGGAAATCTTTTGAAGAAGATGACAAGACCAAATTAAGAGTAGGTAAACATTGGATACAATACGATATCAGTATAAAAATTGTTCTCAATAAGCTTCCGATTATAATACATCATGAGGTAGATTGAAAGTTCTTAAGATCTCATAGAGGATATGCATGCCCTAGGTAAGCTAAATCACTCAAATCAATACTATCAAAAGAACTATCAGAAAGACGGAAATGCTTAGTCAATCTAGTCACAGCGATAGTGGTGATGAGACCAAAAGACTGCTACATAGTGAAAGAAAAACCTTGGCCAATATATTTCTGGCATTTAAGGTTTTAAATAGAACAACAAAGAATGACAAAGATTGAGTCCAAAGGAGTTGTATGATTCTAAAACCCTTGAGACTATTTACAATGCTCTAACACTCACTAGTCTTTGGTCAATTTGTTTGAGACAAACAACAAGGGTGGATCAGTCATTGACAAAATCTATCGTCGGGATATAATTAGATCACAAGCAATATTAAAATTAGGTGATCTGGCAATTCCCCTTGATAATCTGAGCTCAAGCCTGGAATGAAAAATATATAAAGGAGTCGATAGCATGCTTAACATCAACTGTCAAAATCTAGATCAATAACAATGGAAGAGTCATTTGGAGTAAAATGTAGTTGCATGGAGGGGCTTCGGAGGAGCAGATTGCAGGTCCTAGGTTAAACAAACTTGGGGATTCGTATCACCCAAAGGATTGTTCATGACGGGAAGATTTATTCCAGACTATCCTCAATAGTAGTGCAGGTCCTGGGTTAAACAAACTTGTGGATTCATATCACCCAAAGGATTGTTCGAGGAGATGTTATCTACCAGGTCTGTGAGGCAATAGACAAATTACCAACAATACTGATTTCAAAGGTAACGCTAGGGATAATATAGGTGAATGCGGAGGTAAGAAGACCAAGCTAGACAAGGCCTGGAATCTGTATAAGAAAAGGGTAGAGAAGGAATACAATCTGGACGAGTTTAATTTTTTCATGAGCGAGAATAGTGACCTCTTACCACAAGAGGTAGTGAATAGGTCGATGGAAATTGGTTTGGAATATGGTATCTCTATCAGTAAACCTTATTCATGTTATGCAATTTTCATTTTTAAGTCGTGAGCCTTTTTACAATAGTAATAAAAGTACTAATTCACATTTGACATTTTTTTTTAATAAAATTGACTATTGTCTATATATTTTATAAAATAAATTAAAAAAAATAATAAATATTTTAATTCTAAACTATAGAAATTTAAAAAATGGACTTGCACTATAGACAATTACCATTTTCACAGACCCCACGGACAGCGAAGGCATATGGGTTTTTCATTATTGTTTCTATCTAATAATCTATCCACCTTTGGAGGGACCACAAATGTAGGTAACATAAAACTCGGATGATATTAGGACAAAAACAAATGCAAATTAAACATAACGTTTGAGGCTAGATAAACTTTCTACAAGCCCGTGTCAATTGTAACCCAATTTTAGTAAAATGCAAATGTTGTAGCTGCCAGTGTTGACGTGTTGCAGACAGTTAAAATGCAGGAAACTAGATAATGCATATTGTTGGACATATGTGGTTTAGTGGTGTGTGGTGTCAATTAGTGACAGTTGAAATGATCGAGTGTTAGAAAAGTCTAGAGCCTATGTGCTGGCTTTACATGAACATAATCTTACCCTTACAAATGTAATAAAGAGGAGTCAACAACTTTTGTGAGGTGCAATAAGTATTTCTAATATTAGCAGTGATCAGTTTATGATCTTTCATTATTGTCGGGACAAAGGATTGTTGGTGAATCGTGAAGGCCTAAGTAAGTCTCTTCTGAGATTGAAAAGTTGGAGCAAAACAAAAGTCTATTAATGAATTCATTCAAAAGACCTTCAGGTTGTCATGGTGACTGCACAGGTTTATCTCTCCATGCAACTAAGAATCATGCTTGGGCTTGGTCTTTAGGATAACATGATGAATGTGCAAGTTTATCTTTCTAGTCAAATGTATATATAGATACTTAAAGTTGTCCTGTCTAATTAAATAAATATTTTATTGATTTAATTATTTTAACCTAATTTTTCTACTAATTAAATAAATCTTTATTTATTTAATTAATTCATTTCTCCTCTTCTAGCCTTATTTCTCATTTAAATAAATACTTTTATTTATTTCAATTATCTTTTTCCTAAATTAAATAAATACTTTTATTTATTTAATTGATCCCACTTCTTCTATTAATTAAATGAATCTTTATTTATTTAATTAATTCATTATCCTTTTCTACCTATGACACATGCCATTCATCTCTCAATACCTACACTACCTACCCTCTTATTATTTTCTTATTTCTTTTACCTACCCTCTAATCCTAGCCGACCATTTATATTTTACACCTCTCAATCTTATCCCTCCATTTCTTACCATGTCTTCTATATAAGGAGATAATTCCTTCATTATCAATCCTACTAGCACTCCTAAGCTTTCGACTATGCTTTCAAACTTTCATATGTGATCAAGCGTACTTGCAACCACATTTTCATTCTTTGTTAAGCTCTTGTGCACACATAAAATCTTAGAGCAAATATATCAAGCAAGATCAATAGAGATAGGAAGAATGGAGATTTGATCCCTATTGGACATGTGATGGTATCATTTTTGTGATTTTTGTTGATTTACATTGGCTTAGGTAATCTTCATATGTTATGGTAGATCTTTGTTGTTGTTAGCCTATGGTTTTGTGGTTGAATCTATTTTAGTCTTTCAATATTGTTGTTTCCATTTTTACCATAAACATTTTGGCACGCCCGGTAGGAATCTTGTCCCTTTTGCTTTTAACATCTTTGCTGTAGGTTTTGTGTTTTTGAAGATGAAGATCTTGCACTTTCTGATAACATTTCGACATTTTTTATGTCTGCACATATCGAAATCACGTTTTTTGTTTTTGTCATGTCAGTGATCTCTAGAATCGCATCTACGTTCGACGTTATTTTACTTTTTTTTTTGTAGATTGCAGGATCACGTCTGTGTATCTTTCAATCGCGTCTATGTTCTGGGTCCACGTCTATGTTGCCTAAACACGTCTATGAGGGTTTTAGGTGCATTTGTGATCTTTAACCGTGTCTGTGTTAGGTTTAATTGCGTCTCTTTTTTTTATTTTGCAATTTTTGATTTTCGTTCCAGTTTTAAGGCCTTATTTCGTCATTAGGATTTTAGATTTGGTTTATTTGGGCTAACATCTTCTGATTTAAGCTAACAAATTGGTGCATCTTGTCCTTGAGGAAACACGTCTTGTTGAAGGCCCCTTTTTCACAAAGTCTTTTGGATCTAAAATTTACCTAACTTGTGTACTTGCAGGAGGGGTATTATTGCAAAACTACTAATAAATCTTTGTTGCAGAATTTGGAAAGGGTTTTTGATCTTTATTGTGTGCCTTGTTTTCATATATTACCAAACACTTCAACTGGTGCACTAAAATTCAACCAATGTCTTTTGTGTATTGAGCAATAGGCTCTTTTTGTTTAATCTCTAGAGGGATTGTCTCCCTGTGTGGTCTTGAGGACTACTAGTGAGGAGAGAATGATCCAAGTGGTAGAGAGGAAAACCCACCTCTTCGGAACCACTATAAATAACTGTATCCATGGTGAAAGCCATGGGTAACGTGTTTTGATTAGTTCATACCAACACTATGTCTCCTCATAAACCCATTTGATCAAATTTATTTGATCACTTGTAGGGCGTAACCCCTACCAGCTGGGAGCCTTCTGTATTTACAGAGCTGAAAGTGTCATATGTATGGCCACACAAGCGGATGCCCTTACTAGCACCTTCTTTTTTTTTGGAAATCCCAAATACTTCTAGTTGTTGGGGTAGGAGGTCGGACCTCTGGTGTGGCCCATACACATATGGTTCTTAGTAGAGATACAAAGTTCGCCATGGGGAGTTTTCATGGGGACTGATGCTTGGCTGGCCGGGAGAAGTGAGTGCCGAGGGTGGAGCAAGTGGGCTCAAGCATCTAAGTATTCACTCTGAATAGCATAGCCTCAGGGGAAACCCCATGTGGGATCAACAACTATTGTCCTAGCTAGCCATAATAATTGTGATTGTCTTTTTTCAAGCATTCAAGATCAAACATCAAAACATTATGTCTTTTGTGTCTTCAAGTGTATGCAAAATATTTTTACATCAAACAACACACTTTCTTGGGAGTCGTTTTAAGTCTAAAAACTTGCAAACATAAGAGTCCTCATCAATATTGTATCCTCTTGTCACGACAAAAGAGTCAAAAATTTTGATTTGGTCATAACAGCAATTTTACAAAATTGGAAAAATTACACTCAGATTCTAGAAACACGTCTGTGTCTGACAGAAACACGTCTGTGTCATTTAACTGTGTCTGTGAAGGATAGAAACGTGTCTATGTTCTCATAAGAAAAATTATATTCACAAAAATATCAGAAATATGTCTGTGCAGTGTTAAAAAATGTCTATGTCAGGAAATCGCGTCTATGAAGCATACAGATATGTCTGTGTTCAGTACTGAAAAAAAACTTACAGTCTAGCAAACAAGAGCAGTCAATTTCAGACTTCTTGAGCTTCCTAGGTTAATTCTTTGGGTTTTCATCTAGCATTCAACCTATTTGTGGGTCTCATAAAGTACATCATATCTTTACATCTTGCATTACATTCACATTTGTCTAAACTTAAGTCAAAAGGTCACTTGCTTGTCCTCATATTGCTTTGTCAACACAATACATACAACAACATTTTACTAAGTGGTCCCTCATCAAGGTCTATCACCTTTGGGTCTCATTTGGTCTTACTTAGAGTCAAGGTCAACTTACCTCATCAAGAGAATCTATCATCTCTTTGGAAGCCACACCTACTCTACTACATACATACTTGGTCTTACACTTTGGACATTGCAAGTACACCTCAGACTCATTTACATTCCATCCAACTCTTGGTCTTCCATACTCTTTGCATTTTCATCTAGTCTCACCCATCTTGGTCAAAACCTAGTTCATGGTTGAAACCCATTCCCAAAAATCTTGGAGAGAAGCTAAAGAGGCTCAAGAGTCTGCAAACATGAGTGCCTATGAATATGACAATGATATCTTCTTCAATTCTGATCATACCACATTACCTGACATGGACACTTATAGAAACACTCAAAATGTTGAGATCATGGATAATACAAACAACAACGATACACGCAATGACAATACATACAACTTGTCTATGCATTTAGCAGAAGTGGAAGACTCCATCATGGATCCCCATTTTAATGGATTGGTTGAGGAAATCATGAGAAGAGAGACAATATTTCTTACAAGTGATGACACAAAGTGGAGCTAAGATATCTCATGATTTTGACTTGTCTCAAATAGTGGAAAATTGACCTAGGCAAGAAACTCAACTCAACATGGATCAAAGGAGGCCTAATAGTGGAGGTACTAGAGGAACACATTTCATGCCTAAGTGTCCATCATATTTGTTTCATCAACCTGAGGTCAAAAATACACATGGACAAGCTTATGATACTCATGAAAGAGCATCTCATGAACAACTCCATCTATGCAAACCATTATGGAAGTCTTATGCAAATAAATACATTCAATTGCATACCAATGCTAAGGAACAACCTCCAAAACAATTAGATATCTAGAGGCATGCTCAAAATTTGGACACAAGAAAACCTTGTGTCAAATTTGGGGGCAACACACTAGAACAAACTCATGACAGGCCTATGGAATATGATATACATGGACAAAGAAAATATTCCATTCCTCATTATGACTCTATACCTGGTTCCTATACACAACATCATTATAGACCTCCTCCATATGAGAATGTTTACGATCAATACCATCGATATATGCAATATGCTCCTCCTCCACCTAATGGCTCAGGCATGGGATATGGTCCAAGAAGTCAGTCTCCACCTAAGAACAATTTGGAATAGAAAATAAAGGACTTACAAAAGAAAATGGAGGACATAAATACACCAAAGCCAGCTTACACAATGAGAGATATATGTCCCTATCCATTTGACAAAAGCATTCCAATGCCTCCTTTTCCTACACATTTTATGACACTTAGGTTTGGTAAGTACAGAGGCAGAGGAGACCCTGAGGCACATATAAGATAGTTTTTCACAACTTGCATTGATGTAGCAGCAGAAGAAACACACTTGATGAGATTGTTCCCACAAAGCTTAGGCGATCAAGGTATGGAATAGTTCTCCCAAATTCCATCTGGAATTAAGTCATGGGGTGATCTAGTAGAAGCTTTATCCAACATTTCTCATACAAGATAGAGACATACATCTCAGTCACCACTTTGTGCAACACCAAGAAAAAGAATGGGGAGTCATTTTTCATCATTCTTACAAGGATGGAGGAATTTAGTCAGTAGATGGTCTTGTGAAATTTCACAGAAACAAATGGTAGAGGTTCACAAAAAATGTCAACAAAGACATTGGTTATGACTTGAGGAAAGATTGTTTATCCATTTTCAAGGACGTCATTGAAAAAGGCTTAGCAATAGAGAAGGTCTTAGTTGAGCACAAAGTCATTAAGATATTCAAAGAAAATAAAGAGGACTTTAAAGGAAAACACGCTCCTTTTCCCCTTTGCTCCTAGGTTTCTACTTCGGTAATGACACTAAATGTTTTCCTTGTAGGGTGTCAGGTTAAGACATTGCATAAATGATAAAAGTACACAAAATATATGGAACTCACAAGTGTTCTATTGATTCATAATAAGCTAGTACATACAATGATAGCAATATGTTCGACTACAATAGCATGTCTAAACACTAGAAACATATACAATATAAAGGAGTCTGGTCAGTTACCTGGTGCCAACTGCCGACAACTGACGGGTTAACTGCTGATACTAACACAATTTACCTTAATGCTTAATTACCTGACAACATGACCCTCAATTGGCATTTATGTCTTTCTCTTTATTATTTGTTCTATATTTAATTTAAAAGATATAAATTTTTAGTTAATTAAGAGTACAAAGAAATTCAAATTGTTAAATATAATAAAAAAATAACTTGAATCATTTTGTGGTCTTTAATTATTTCCACCCTAAATATTTGGTGTCTATTCTCTTCTACTTGTTTATCTCCTTAAATACGAGCATAAAGGATGTTAGGGCTAATCCGAATAGAAACACTCCCATGCATGAAGGGTTAATGCTTCTCTTAGATAACCATGTCAAGGCCTCCTTTGTGCAACATTCTATCATTGAGATTTTAGACTCCGAAGATGAGTTAGAGAACTCAGATGATAGTGAAGATGAGGGGTTTGATACTGAGTGGGAAGCCGATCTAGATAGGGTTACCTCTGCTAAAGGGACTGGTAAGGGGAAGGATCAAAATATGACTTCTAGGTTCAGAAAAAGATAGATGAAAAAGGGGCTAAAAGAAATATGAGTAAGGTACAAGAGGAGGATAGTTGGTTTGAAAAACAAGATGAGGATGATAAGGGGATAGAGACTGAAAGTGATTATGCTACCCAATCACCCAAGAAGAAAAATAAGCAGAGTCCTGTCATTACTGATATCAGCCCAAAGGAGGAAGACGCCTCTAAAGTCCAATCTACTCCCCTTGACCTTAATAAATGGACTTGTGATGTTGAGAAAGAAGGGAGGATGGTAATGGAAGGTGAGACACTGCCTCCCAATGATAAAGCTATTGTTGTTGATGTGGAGACCGTGGATAATACTACTATCTTTCCTGAGTTCAACAAAGGCAACAAAAATCATCCTATTACCTTGCTACATATCGTGAAGAGTGGGATGATGGATTTTTACATAGTTATTGAATGGTTCTATTCAAAGATGGATAATTTGAAGAGCAAGCAAGAGGAATATTCCAGGAAAGTGAATACTTTAGAAGCTGCTGGGACAAGTAATCTCAGTACCGTGCCTAATTACCTGAATGAATTAACAAAAGCCATCAGCAATGTGGAGGCTATCACTGGAGTGTATGGCTCTCAATTTAAGGTTGTGGAGGCTACGTACAATTAATTGGAGAAGAGGGTTCTCAATCATGAGAATACCCTGAAGGAATTTGGTGAAGAAAGGCAAAAATTAAAATAAAAGCCTCTATTGATAGTGTCAGTGTGATGATTAGAAAACTGGAATAGATCCACCAGGAAAAGAATGCAATTGGCATTATTGAGGATAAGGTTCTGACCCTTGAGGGTGGGACTATTGGGCACGGTAAAAGAATCCCAGCAAGTACAAGAAAAATGGCTCAGCAAGCCAAGAAGATGGAGGATTTGAAGAGTGCTACTGCCTCAATGGTCCAACTGGAGCAAGAAGTTGCAGAGCTTCTAAATAATTTTTCTTAGGTCTATTGTTCGTGGCTATTCCTTAGGTGGTTTTGTGTTGTCCTTTTGTTTCTTTTGGTGCTCATTCTAGTTTTTTGTCTCCACCAACTGTTTCTTTTTTGTGTTATGTTTTATCTAGTTGGACTTTAAATGTTTTATCTATTTATAGCTTGTTGTAAAGGGTTTAAGGGTCCCTTCCGAACCTTCTTTTCACTTATTAAAAAAAAAAAACCTTCAATCAATTTGTGTACTTTAATATTTTTTTATAGCTACTTAATTCAAGAAACAATAATCATTAAAGGCCATATTATACAAAAGCATATTAGAAGGGTTTAAACACAACAAAATATAAATGATCGTGAATCAACATCTATACCCACATTCTTACTTTATACTTTTACTTATATTCAATTATTTGTACACTTATAAATCAAAGAAAATAAAAGTATGTATCTTATTTTTCTTACCACATCAACTTAAACATATTTAATGCATAACTCAGTTACATAATTTAATTATTTTAATATGTTGATTAACCCTAACCAAGGCTATCTTATATACAAATAAAGGTTGTAATGTGTAGCTTTAATAATTTAGTAGGTTCTCATATATAATTAAACCATAATTGAACTATGGTAATCCTAAGAAGAATTGGGAAAACCTTAACAATGTTTACAAAGGAGATGATAAAGTAAAGAAAATCGATATGCAAAACTTTAACTTGAGCTATAATAGACTTGTGGCTGCTATTCCATCATACCTTCCACTCTCTATTATATCTTTATTCATGTTTGATAAGTCTTCAAATTTACCTTTATTTATTACCTACAATATATTGAGTGGTGTCTGACTTGATGTCACATGTTTTTATGATTATTTTTTATTGAGAAGATCTCTCCAAGCGTCAATAGACTTCTAAAGTTGACTATATTGGATATTAGCTATAATAGATTGAGTGGTACCATTTATGGGCATTAAAATTCTTATATGTTAAAATTGTAATGTTTTAAATTGCCAACATGAATATAATTTCACTAAAAAAAATTGTAAATAAGTAATTTAGTCATGTTACATTTGATGAATATATCGGTTCTTTTAATTTTGACAACCTCAAGTTAAAACAACATTAAAGATATTGAGGAGAATAAGTATCATATAACTCTAATTTGATTACAATAAATTCAAAAACAATTGAAAAAATCATTTCATATGAATCTAATTTTATTATAGTAAATTCATAAACAATTAATTTGGATGTTTTGATTAGATTAAACTAGGATGAGGTTCAAACCATTATAAAATGGCCACATAAGTGCAAATCAAGAGGGAGCTCACAAGTAGTGATAAAAATAGGAACACAATAACAAAAGAGGAAAAACCTTTTTTTGTTCAAATGAGGATTTTGACTAGAGCAAGAACTGGCAGAAACAAGAGTCCCAAACAAACTAAATCACTTAATCAGAATAGGAGGGGTTTAGGAAAGAACCTTGCCATTTTCTTGAAAATCTCCCTTGCATGAGAACTAGAGTAGTCAAGGGAACAAACAATAGGATGATTTAAAAGGCTTTCACGAACCTTTTACTAGTAGGACTACCTTTGAACTCTCACAAGGAGAAAAACTAGAACAATATTAGGACACTCAGAAACCTTGTGATGGGAGAAGCACCTAGCCATTCAGTACTATTATAAAATAAAGCAACCATTAAATGGATTAGCACAAAGAAAAATTAGAGGGTTTTGAAAGGCATCCTTGAGCCTTTGATTGGTAGAAAAACCTACAAACAAAAAATCATGGGTGACCTCAATAGGGCTACTACCAATAGAGTTACTAGGGATCAGAGTCGCTAAAGGTAAGAATACAAGGGTAGACTCCCCTTCCAATGAGTCCAAGCCTAAAAGAACCCAAACCACCAAGCATGAGGCCATGAGAGAATTGCCCTAAAATGGCACACCAGATGACAAGGACAGTAGGCGACAAGTACAAAGATCCACAAAAATGACAACATCCAATAACTAAAGCCAAATTTTGCCATTAGACAAGACAAAAATGATACATATCCCTCTCTGGTTATATTCTCATAGGGAAACTAACCCTAAACACACATCCAAAGCACTCACACCACTGCTCGTAGAAATCTACCTTTGGGAAGAACATCACCAACCTTAGGAAAGAGAATATCCAAACCCCACAAACATCCATCGCCAATAAGAACATCCATGATCAACACACTCCCTAGACCCACCTCCATAGGGCCACCAAAGGGAGCAGAGAAAATAGAACTCATAGAGCTCAAACCCACTAGGGTAGGACATCTAAAGGATTCTCTCATAGTAGGGGAGAGAAAGCCACCACTTACATGACACCCACCATTCTCAAATAATAGAACTAGGGATCTCAACCCAAAGAGAGAATATGTAGGAGTAGAAGCATAAACCCTTAACAATTTGTCATTCTCCAAGAGTCTACCATCAGTGCATGAAGCACACCGAGAGGCCAAGGATAATAATGACTAAAACCCTTATCATAATGTAGGGAAAAGAAACTTCTCCACCAAAAATGGACATAGGGAGCACCACCGCACACATAGCAGTAAACACAGACTCAACCACTTTATTCCCAACAACAAACTCAACCACGGAGGCAAATAAAGCCCTACGTTGTCAACATTAGGGGCATCAAAACCCACATCAAGCAATCAACAGAAGGGAAAACCCTCAAGATCCTCCTAAAAATACCTAGAACTATAAAGGCCTGAAAGATACCAAATCTGGCACCTGACTAGGAGGTGGAAGCAATGAGTAGAGAAAGCAGAAAATAAGAAAATGGAAACCCCTATTGAGAGCCACAAAACCCGCACACCGAGAGGCCAAGGATAGCAATAACAAAAACTCTTATCATAGTGTAGGGAAAAAAAACTTCTCCACCAAAAATGGACATAGGAGGCACCACCGCACACATAGCAGTAAACATAGACTCAACCACGGAGGGAAACAAACCCTACATTGTCAACATTAGGGGCATCAAAACCCACATCAACCAATCAATAGAAGGGCAACCCCTCAGGATCCTACTAAAAGTACCTAGAGCTATAAAGGCCTGAAAGATACCAAATCTGACACCTGACCAAGAGGTGGAACCAATGAGTAGAGAAAGCAGAAAATAAGAAAAGGGAGACCCTTGTCGAGAGCCACAAAACTCGCACATAGAGAGGCCAAGGATAACAATAACTAAAACTCTTATCATACTGTAGGGAAAAAAATCTTCTCCACCAAAAATGGACATAGGCGGCACCACCGCACACATAGCAGTAAACACAGACTCGACCACTTTATTCCGAACAACAAACTCAACCATGGAGGCAAACAAACCCTATGTTGTCAACATTAGGGGCATCGAAACCCACATCAACCAATCAACAGAAGGGCAACCCCTCAGGATCCTACTAAAAATACCTAGAACTATAAAGGCCTGAAAGATACCAAATCCGGCACCTGACCAGGAGGTGGAAGCAATGGGTAGAAAAAGCATTAAATAAGAAAAGGGAGACCCTCGTCGAGAGCCAGAAAACCCACAAAGCTTATGACCCAAAAAGGAAATGGCTAGGGCAAAACAAAACCATTTTCTTCACCTTTGTCATCCTCACCTCAATCGCCTTCCTGATAAAACCCTTCACCTCCCACTCTCTGATTGCCACTCTCCATTTAATATAGTATTTTAACATTAATTTGGATGTTAAGCTTTATGAATAAATTGTTGATATTTATTTTGATAACCAGATATTTTGTTGGGGGTAGAAATTTGCAGATGGTATCATTATTTTCCTAGGATTCTTTGAAATAGTAATGTAACAATAGAGACAAAGAAGTAATAATAGTTGTATTTTTTTTTTATTATCAAATTATCACATTAAAACAACTATAGGTGCCTAAAGAAGGATACCATTACTGAAATGATATCATATGATGCCATACTAACAGTGAGAAGCGTTTGAATGAAACAGCATACACCTTCTCTTTATCAATGTCCTTGTTGGCATGTGATTCTAAATATTGATTGAAAAAAAGCTATTTCTGTTGAATCTTAAAGAGTTCCAAAATTAATTTCTATCAACAATTTATATCTACCGCCATGAATTTACTGATTCAGCGGCATCTCATGTGATGCAGGCCTCGGAGCATAGGTATACAAAACTGTAGTTTTCCTCGATGTCTTATTTAAAATTCTCTGCATATCTCTGTAGTTTTTCATACAGTTTATATGAATCGTAAGGAAACCCAGGAGAAACATAATCAGTTAAAAAAAATTGAATTTAAAAATTTTCAAATTAGTTTCTGTCAACAATTCATATATCTACCATGAATTTGCTTGCCGCATGGCATTTCTTGGATTCAGAAATAATTTCTGTCAATAATTCATATTTACCATAAATTTACTAATTCGATGGAATTTCATAGATTCAAAGCTAGTTCTGTCAACAATTCAAATCTACCATGAATCTACTAATTCGGTTGCATTTTATTCTAATTGTATTATTCATTCTAAGTATAGACGACTATTCACACATAGATGAACGAGTTTCATTCGAATCTGATAGCAATTTTCGGCAAACTAGGCATTCGTAAAAAAATTAAAGGCAATGGCTTTCCAAAAAGACAACTGAAACACCCATTTCAACAAAAAGTTAAAGCTGGACCATAGTTAAAACTTACTTGAAGCAGTTTGACGATATTGCTGGTTCCATACGCTCTCTGCACGACTGTGAATTTGTCTGGGTCATCTGCAGGAAAATGGGGAGCCAAAATACAATCTTCTGAACATTTCTTGCGAGTCACTCTACAAGCTGCGCAAGATACAGTCGTTATTTTCCTTTTCTCCATCTCCGGTGGTACTGTGAAGAACCCTACAACAAATAACTTTTATAATGCAATGCTACCCAGTATCTTACAGTGCAAAGACTTGAGCCACAGACTCAGTGGGTCCTCAAAAAGCCTTTAGTCAAACACATCGTTATCCATTAAACAAAGCTATTCAAGTTATTCTGTTTTCAGTCTGTCGGAAACCTGTGAGAAAAGGAAGGCAGCGCCAGGTATGAAATCGATAACAGTGCGATAAAAGAAGGAAATATTCAAAGTCTTTCGGAAATGGCTGAGGGAAGGAGAAGTCAACAGGTTTAATTGACATGAAGTGTAGCAATGTCAGATATGCTTTCAATTGTATGGTATGAAAATTAAATGATGTGCTTCATATTGAAAATATTTGTTCTCTGTTGCAGCATCCGGTCCCATGGGCGGAGAATGCGACACAACGTGCTGGAAGAGGGAACTACATATTTGGAGCTACACGTCGTTGTCCATTAAATAAAGCTATTCAAATTATTCTTTTTTCAGTCTGGTCGGAAACCTATGAGCAAAGGAAGGGAACGCCAGGTATGAAATCGATTAGTGTAAGAAAAGACAGAAATATTCTGAGTCGTTTGGAAATGCGTGAGGAAGGGAAGGAAAATTTCAACGGGTTTTATTGTCATGAAGTGTCGGAATATCAGATATGCTTTGAATTATATGGTATAAAAGCTTAGATGATGTGCTTTCAATTGAAATTCTTTGTTCTCTGATTGCGGCATACGGTCCCAGGGACATAAAGAGAGTACGTGGGCGGAGAATGCGACACAACGCGGTGCGCGAGAAAAGATATGGGACTACATAATTGAGAAAAGAGACATTTTTGAATTGAAGACTCAGCCCGGCGTATATCTCACGGCATTTTAGAATTGAATTTGACTCACAGCCCACCGTATACGTCACGGCCAGATATACCCATTTTAGCTGTAAAATTCAATTAAAATTGGTATAGGCTAAAATCCACATGGTATTTTAAAAAATCGCTTACATATGTGAAATATAGTATTTTTTTGGAATTTTTTATGATTTAATAATAATGAAGATACAAAGGATGAAGATTTCACTTAAAAAGAATCATTATTTTATAGATTTTGAAAATTGTATGAAAAATTATTTTTGTGTGAAGATTACCTGCGTCCATTTGAATTTGACAGTATAGATTTTTGTTGGTATAATCAAATCAAGTTGTAAAGAACTGTCCAAATATCATTGGGGTTTCATGTCCAATTCATCACAAATACTCATCTCATATACTTGGTCTAATTGCAGATGTGGAGAGGACAAGAATTCAATAGGATTGATTTCAAGTAAACTTTGAAAATTCTTACTAATTATTTATATATAGTTTAGGTATTCTTTTTAAATAATTATTATTTAATAGGTAGTTTAAAATAGTTGATTGTCACGAAACATTTGTCTCACTATCAAGATGGTTATATTATTTAAAAATATATATTGCTTAAATAAATTTATTGTGTCTAATAGTGAAATTTGTATATTCTTATCATTTTCAATTTTTTATTTAGTTTGGTGTTAATTTTGAGATGATATTGATTGTATTAGATTCCCACTATCTATGATAATTAACACAAGATATTTTTTGACTCAACTGTGTGAGATTTGTTTCAATGGTTCATATCACACTTCGTGATCCATCATCTACAAGAAAGAAAACTACATGATAAAGTGGTTTGTTGCAAACCAGGACAAGATATCTAAAATAAGGGAAGAGAACACAATTCAATAATAATAATGTACTCAAGTTAAAATATATCTATAGGACCTAATGTTTATATTTTTACTTTACATAAATATTATATAGAACAAATTTAGAAGTTATATTTGATACTACACAATAACTAGTTACAACTTTAATTGAGTTTATTGATCACACAAAAAATCACATTATATCATTTTATGAAAATAAAATCCCATTAGAAAAAGTTCATAAAGGACTATTACCTCTACATATCATGGTCAAATGTGAAACCTTATTAGTTAAATAGTCCTAGAAATGGATCTAGCTCTAACATACTAATGGAGGATTGCTCTAGTAATGGAAAGTAGACATGTCAAAAATATAACCATCCATGGTTTTGCTTGCTTTTGTTTGTTGTCTATTTTTTTTAGCTGGGTATGTCATCGTACTGCATTTATTGCGAGAATGTTTTGGGTTTAATATGGCCTTAGCCCACCATTTGATGCTTCTGTTGGAGCTTTGGCATAAGGAAATCTTCGCACCCATGAAAAAAATGCTCTAGGAAATTTGTTCTCAAAGTCTGTCATGTGGTACATTTAATGGGTTCCTTGATGTTGTTTTCCCTATTCAAGATTTTGACAGTGCATGCTAGTGGCTTGAACAATTTACCTTAATTGGGTGTTTTGTGGGGAGGATCCCACTTGAAAGCATACTTTGTGATTGGGTTAGGAAGACTTTGGCCACTCATAAGGTCCATCTTGGTGGCATCCAAAAACTTCCTAAATATTTTTTTTTTGTTTCATTGTGTTGATCCAAACCATGTTCACGATATTTGTTGAGCATGGGCCTTGGTATGTTTGATCATCCTTTCTTATTTTGATGACCTCAAAGTGACTTTTGATATTCAGACAGGGGGTATCTATCACTCACAACGAGTGATCTATATGAATTTTCCCAGTACTTATTTTCACTACTACTCACTAGCACACAATATTAAGGACCGCTCTTTTGCTGCTTCATGAATGAAGGCTCCTTCCAAGGAGTTTGAACCTTCATGCTCATCTAAGGCCCCTAAATCCAAGGAAGGTTGGACAATTGTTGTAGTAGATGAAATAATTCTTTGTTTGTTTTAAATTATCATAAGCAACAAAGTTTTGTTGACCTATAGCTGCAATAGTAGCAATAGCCACAATCTCCACCTTAGCCATAGGCACAACTTACTGTTTCAAGGCCTTCCTATAATGGGAAGGAGTCTCCTACTCCCACGACTGGTGTTGGTATGCTTCATACCACTTGGGTTAAAATTCCTCAACATTCCTTATTGCTATTTTCTCATCCTAACTCTTTCCGTTTCTCTCGCAGCCCTTCTAGGTGTCCAAAAGTTGGAAAGGAGCTCTATAAAAGCATAGGGTTTCCTTCCTAGCATCCAAGAAGTGTCAATTTCTTTATAGAATAGTTTCTCCTCTCTTGGGGGTGAGGATACCATTCTTAAATTTGAATCATGTGTTGTCCTTCATGGAATGTCTGAGGTCTCACTAAATTTTCTAGGAAGTATTCCATTTTAGATAACCAATAGGAATATCCTAGTTTAGATGTTTTGTGTCTTCAATAAATCCAAATTGCTTCTTTTGTACTTGATGTTCCATGTAGAGTTATTTGGCATAGTTTTTTCCTCCAATCATGGGGTAGGACAAAGAGGTATTATTAATCTCCTTGCATCATGTTTGCAGTCTTCTATCATGGTGCATGGGTTAGATCCTACTCATTTAATACTTTGGATAATTATGTCTATGAGCAAACATTTCTTTGTGATCATTAATATTTATTTTCCTAATGATTCTATTAAGCAATCTTTGTTGTGGTGGTGAATTATATAATCATTTCTATCTCTTACTTGGTTGTTGTGAGATGTCTTTAATATTGTGAAGGATGCCTCTAACATGTAAGATTTAATTCCCTTTCAATGGACAATTGGTGACAGGGAGGTGTGATTTTACATGGACAATAAATTAGGGCTTTTTGATCCCAATGCAGATTGCTACCATCCCAAGCTTATTTGGCATACGTGTAATTTTTGAGGTGTTATTGATAGAGTTTCTAAATAGGTTGATCATGTTATGATGATGACACAATATTCTTATCTTTTAGGGACTCTCAAGATCTCCTAGTTTGACCTCTCCTAGAGGTTATCCTATTAGACCATTGTCCTATCAAGTTCAGCATTCATGTACAAGTGGGTTGTGTACAACAATCCAAGACAATTGTTTTTAAATATTTCAATATTGAGTCACCAACTCATTATATCCCACATTCAGTGGGTTTAGAATTTAGAGAGCCATCTTACTTAGCAAGACAGTTGTATGGCTTGGTGGAATGAAGGTATTCAAGGAACATCTTGTTTTCACCAAATTTTTGGCAAACAAATGGCCATGTGTTACAGATGATCATATAAGGATACTGCCTTAGATCTCTGTCATACCATAAAGAATCTTGTGGACTATCCTAGCCATGTTTCTTGTGGAACCTAGGTCAAGGTTCAACTTCATTGGCTTAAGGTTGGAGATCATTCCTCAAAGGATTTTTTTTGGGATCTTAGTGTACATCATTCCTCACCTAGAATCAATAAAATTTTGGTAAAATGATGCTTTTGGAGCAACCAAATATTCTTCATATGTTTGTTCACAATTATGATAAGGTCTTCAATGCTCAAGATGATTCACCTAAGTGAGATACAACTCTACAAGAATGCCTCAAAGTTGTCCCCTTATACTTTTGAAAGCCCAAAATATTTTTTGTGATCAATTACTCATCATTAAGGAGCTCAAGAAAGTTTCCTTCTCCATGGTTGATGACACAACCCTTGGGTGTGATGGCTTTCCTTGTAACTTTTACGTAGCTCTTCAGTCTTATGTGGGATGTAATTTGTATAAGGTCTATCTAGAAGCCATTCATTCTTAATCCCTTGGTTAATTAATTAATAAAGGTAACATTAGTTCAAGTCAAAAGATGGTGACTCTGAAGATATCTCTGATTGGCAGCTTATCACCTTACTAAATGCTTCTTATTAGATCATTACAAAGGCCCTATCAAAACTTGACTTTAGTGGGATGGATCTAGTCTTAGAGATGGTCGCTCATTCAACTAGTATAACACCTAGTGGTCTCTTCTCATTCAGCTTTAGGAGCTCCTCTTGGATTGGGTTCCTAGAGTTTGTTCTTTGTGCTTCCATAAGCATGATATTTGTAATCTCTAGGGATTTTTTTCTAGAAGTACTATAAGTTTTCAGTCATGGGAAGATATGTGAACCCAATTCCATCTTGGCAAGCCAAATTAAGACACATTTGATTCTATTATTTTACTCTACCTTTGAATATTCTACACAATCTATGTATTTATTTTGTGAAACCTTTTTGGAAAGAATGGATTTGGTTTCTCAATGCTATTTTTTGTAGTTACAAACCCTAGATAGGCTATCATTGGTTCTCTCTGCATGTGCCTATGGTGCTAGCTCTAAATATTTGATGGCATTTGTAATCTTTCCAAATGGTATGGAGCAATAGATTCCATAATAATTAATCTATTATCCTTCAACCCAAGCTTTCCAATTTTTATTGGTGTATTCTTTTCCAAGGTTTTTCTATGGGTTCTTGTCTAAGGCATATGGGTACCCTAGAGTCATGTTATCCTTTTTGTCATCATCCTAAAACCTTCATCTAGCGGTCTTCATTTTTTTCGTTATGCTTAGAAATTTTGGAACTAGATTCATGATTTCTTTAAGCCCTTCAAGATAGATCCATTTCTTGGCATATGGCCCTTTGGGTGATTTTCCTTAAATCTCTTTCAAATTTTACCAAATTTGGCATGATTTCATTGCGGAAATCCTCTTCAAAATTAGAAAAGATATGAATTCTATTTTGTTTTCTCACAACTCTATATATTTTGTTTTCTCATAGCTCTATTTCTGCTTCCAATTCAAGTGCAAGCCAACAAAGTTGTGCTAAAGGTGGCCCACCTTCAGACCTTTTTGGATCATTAGGGAAATGATCCTTGTATGATTTCTAGAGTGCCTTGTAATCCTTCCACCAGTACCTTTGTTGGGCCCTCAACATCTCATGACTAGTCTCTACCCAATGGTTGCTAACATGGAGATAGCTTTTGCTCACTGCCACCAGTCTGGTAGTGGCAATTGTTTCAATATATGGCACTTCACCTCTTAGCCATGTGGGGTTTTTTCCTCTAGGTGAGGATTAGGAGGTGCAAACACAGCTGGTCATGGGAATGGTTGGTTGACTTCTGGTGGTTATAGAAAATGGCCTAGCTCTTTTAAAATCTTTTTGCATTTGTCTTTGGCAATCTCACCCTCTTGGGTGGATCAAGACAAGGGGAAACATGAGGTTTCTACTAAAGAATGGTGTTCCCTTCTGAATGATAACCATGACCCCACTAATGTATGGGGTCCTAAGGATGACAAAGGTCTACCTCCTTTAGCCACTACTTTAGATGTATAAGCAATTGTTTTTTTTTGTTGTGTTTTTTCATTACTTGTGCACTACCCATTTGACTCTTGAAGGGTGATCATGTATCCCCCTGCCCTTTTTTTTTGAATAATGCACTTTATCTTTATTAATAGAAATGACTAGTATTCATCAAAAAAATATAGCCATCAAATTTCACTTTTAGAAAATTTAGTAATACACTTAGATATTAAATTTAAACTTAATATTAATCATTTGGCTTATGTTTTTCTATTATGAGATAAAAAAGTTTTGAGGGGACCTAAAACCCCTAACAATAGGTTTTTAAGGGACCCAAAACCCTCACATTTTACCAGGATTTGGAACCCTCACTATAATGCTGCCATTGAAAACAAACCCTGAAAACCAGCAGCCCTTACATAGCTGAGCTGACAAAAGCCAACCAAACACGAGCACTTCCATAAGTAGAAAGAGTCAGCGATACACTTAAGATATGATCAATACAAAACATGATGGCCACACCGACTAGGCTACAACCTCAAACTTAGGAACAAGTGATGATAGTTAATAGGCACCCTTAGCCAAACAACAGGGATGTTCCCGACTCCCTTAACCTGAGACAAAGACTCCAAAACACAAAATTCTAGTCTATCCCATAACCAAAAACAACCATAGTCTAAATTGGGCCCTTGAAAACTATCAGCTTCCAGCCAGACAAGTTAGACATAATAGACAAAACAAGCTGAATAAAAACATGCAGATTTTGAAAGGCTTCCCTTAGCTTAGAACTCGGTTTCGTAGTGGCTCCCAGGGCCACAAAAAAGAGTTTTGAAGTGGCTCAATCAACCACCTCTAGCTGAAATAGAGGCCTTAAAAATAATAACATCCAAGAAAACAATCATCACCAAAATCTCCACCTTTATAGGGGAAGACATAAAAGAACTTGAAATCACAGATCCAACAACCAAAAAATCACCTGCCTTAATAAAAAGGACCTCCAAAATAGAAGAGGAAGCACATGGATCTGAGAAAAAGCTATCCCCCAACATTACCACCTCAATAGGGATCAATGGGGGAAGAAACATAAGCGCTCAAACCCAGATGCAGGCCTGTAGCAATAAGGGTAAGCCATAGTCTCCCCCTTACTCTTTCCAATAAACACCACATCCTCCATCTCCACCTCAAAAGGATATCAGTTATCTCCAAACCCCACCATCTCTACCTCAATAAAAAGATGTGGCCACCTCTATAGGAATGGTAGGAAACAACACAAAATGTTGAGATATGAGTGATAGAAACGAGACAAGAGGGACAAACAAGGAAAGACCCACAGTAGGACATGAGACTCCCTACAGCCACAAGAGAAGACAGGAGAATGAAATCCCAAGGAAGTGCCAAGCCACAAGAACCCCTCTCGGATCCCAAATGTTGCCATTACTTTTGACTAAAAGCAGAGAAACATCACCCTCCAAACAACACCCACTACTATTATTAATGACTGTGGGTGCAACCACATCCCTAACAACACAAAGCAGACCATCAACCCCAATAGCTCCAGCAATAATGAGTGCAGAATCAACAGTGATCGTACCCACCTCAAGAGAAGACGCAACAAGAGGGAACAGTCTAAACCCAACACATGGATTTAGGCCCGCATAACCATTGCCACACACCTTCTCTCCATCTCTTCCCTAGCTCAAACAAAATCTCCTCTAGAAACCAAGAACAACCTCATGAAGGGGGAAGAAGCTATGCCACGAAGAGGGCTCTGTGCACAACCCATCAATGCCAACAACCCATGGAAGAACAACAACAAGCATGGCTCGCACAGAGGAAATCTGTAGGTAGAATCCACAAAGAAGAGCACAAAGGGGAGGCATGAAAACAAAAATAATGATCCTTTTGCTACAACCCCCATCTCTCCCTCTCCGTGCAAAAAAAACACGAATTCCCTCCATCCACACAAGGCACGTCCAGATCCACACCAAGGGATGAAAGAAAAGGCTACCGCCAAAGCATCCACTCCATTACCATCATCGTCATCTTCTTCATCCTCCCCTTCTGAAAAAATCCCCTGAAACCCCTTCTTCTGCCCTAACATACCCACTCCTCATTGTAAAATTTTCAACATAGAAAAATAGTTATTCCTTTGGCTTATGTTTTGATTAAGTAAAAACCAGTTTTTGAAAGGAACCCTAACCTTTTACAAATCAGGAGAGCAATAGAACTTGAAAGAACCATGCCTGATCACTCCAACAAAAAAACTCATCCCACCCAAACAAAAAGGGACCTCAACACACTTAACATTAAGAACCACAAAAAGATAGCACAAAGACCAAGACAGAGACCGAGACCGAGACAGCTAGATATTTTTCATGATATCTTTAGCATGGACTACCATCTACTTCATGTTGTTCACAAAGGTCTTTAACTCATCCAGCTCTCGACCCTTGATGTCACCCTTATTCCCGATGTTGGCTCTAGTCCTCTTCTCGTGACCTTTTTTGTCGAGTTGATCCTTGTCACCCTCTTTATCTTTGATGTTATCAAATCTGTTAATCAAAATGTTCATGTTATCCACCAAGGCTTTGAGAATCTGGAAGTTTTTTTCAGCTATCTTCTTTACTATGAGTTCCATCTTGTCAACTCTGCTGCCCAAATTACTCATAGCAATTTCCATCCCTTTCACCTCTTTATTTCCTTCCATCTCCTTAACCTTTTTTTCAATTTCAATAATTTTACAACATTCATATCCTTCTTCAGTCTGCCTATGTCTTTCACCATTATGCTGACCGTATCATAGAAACCCTTAATACTCTCATTCTGCAGACCTTGAGTATTCAAATCCTCATTGCTACCCACAACCGGGATATCATCCCCCTTCTTACCTTGCCCATTATCATTTTTAACCTCCTCTACCTCCTCATCATAATCAATCAAGTTTTGATTAATATCTTTGTTACCTCCCCTACTGATGTTCTTCTTCCTCTGGGTTTTCTTCTGGTGCCTTTACCTTTCTTGTTTTTGATGAATTTACCTTTGAAGGACTCGGCCTCAAACTCCAAAATATCTGAATCCACCTCTATCCTCTTCCTCTTTCCGTTGTTCCTCCCCTTTTTACTTAGCTCCTCCGACTCACCTTCAGTATCTAAGTCGAAGTTAAAACCACTAACCTCACTCTTTGTTTCCTCATCCCTTGCATTTTTACCTTTAATAGGTTTTTCAGTGCATTTCCCTTTCAACAATTTATACACAAGAGCCATCCGACCCTGATGAAGAGCATGGTCGCCCTTGGGGTCTTTCTGTATCTCTTTGATAGTATGGTCCATGGAACATGCAAGATAGTATGGCAAACTTACCTTTTCCCCTTGGCGGAAATGGTTGAGCAACACAAAATGGTGCCCATAAGTTCTTGTAAATATGTCATCGAACATTATATAGGTAATTGTAGCAGACAAAATGAACCTCCATGGCCTACATATACGTTTTGGTGAGTGATAGGAGTTGTCGAACTTCACCATTTTCTTCTTCTCACCTTCTATGATAGGAAATTTATCCACTACCTTATCAGAGATGCTACAATCTCTATAGAATTCCATGCCCCCTGTCATCATCCATGTGTCTTCAGCAATAATCTCCTCATCCATAGTCATCATCTAGGTCCCCACCAAAACTTTGCCATTCTTCCAATTCTTGATAAAGTGCTTAGTGACCGTTGGATCTTTCCCACTAAGCCTCTCCATAAACACACTTAAACCCCCCTTCTGAAGAATTTCCCAAACCTCTTTGTTCTTCCTCCATTCTGAGAAAGAGGTAGGCTCGAACCTTTTTTAGTTCCCTCCCATTTTTCCTTTGCAATCACTGAATTTCCTACTCTCAGCTCTAGTTCATTTTCTCTGGTTTTTACTATTGCCCTGAAAAATAGCCTTGAATCCATGCCAAGCAATTATGAAAAGACACTTAAATAAATGCTCATCACCGCTGTTGTAAGCCTTCAACGAAATAAGTGGAAGAAGCATTTAGAAATTATGGTTAATGATGCCACGTTGCCAAATCTAGATACAGTCTAGATTGAGAAAGGATTTCGCTTCACATGCAAGTTCACTCTCACCATTAATAGTAATGATTTCCTCAGTTCTGCAAGCCAAGTTGGCGACCCAGTCAGTACACAAATTAGCTTCCCTGTACACGTGTGTGAAAACACACATTTCAAATGTGTCACTTATTTTCTTCGCTGCTTTAATAGCATTGTTTATTGACCAAAATGGCGGGGACTCCTTGTTCAAACATTTTATTATATTCAAAGAGTCTACTTCACACCAGACTCTTATGTAGTTGGCTTCATTTGCTAGGACCATCCCATGATAAGCTACCATAGCCTCAACAACATGATTAGTTTGATTTCCTATAGGTATGCATTTAATGATTTTGCATTTTCCCCATTCATCCCTTAGGATCACACCACATCCCGCATTACCAGGGTTTCCCTTTGCAGCTCCATCAAAGTTGATTTTCATCCAACCATTGGGAGGATATTCCCATTTCAAACCCTCTCTAGGATTAGTCTAAAAATAATCTCGTCCTTTTAATCCCCACTTCTTGAATATTATTTGATCATCCTTGTCTTGAGGGTTAGCAATACCACCTATGATATTAATATTTTCCAATATGTTTCTTTTTAATTTCTCAAACACAATTTGAGCCTTAGACACCTTCTCTCTCAACACTCTTTTGTTTCTCTCTTTCCATATACCCTATCATATATGGGGTAAGGCCAATTTCCATAACAAAATTGTAGACTTATTCCTTGATGGGTGCTGCCAAGAATTAAAAACCTCTTGAACTGATTCCGGGAAACTCCAACTAATATTGAAGTGATCTAGACATCTTCCCCAGATATCAGCCTTGAAGGGACAATGAAAGAGCAGGTGGTTAATGGTCTCCTCATTCTGCATACAAAGAAAACAAACACTAGGCATACAAATACCTCTTTTTCTGAGGTTATCAATAGTTAGAATTTTATCTTGAAGGGCTCTCCAGAAGAAAATGTTAATTTTAGGTGTTAGGCCTTTCACCCAAACTTTAGCCCAATAAGGACTATCCATTTTAGAAAGTTGTTGATAATAAAGAGAGGCCACAGTAAATTTACCATTTGTTGTGAGTTTACAGATTAATTGATCTTCATCTTCTACCACCACCATGGAGTTCATTATTTTGTTCAGACTTCCCAAGGAATGATCAAATTGGGATAAATCCTTCCACTATCCATCTTTCCAGTAGTCCCCCACCATAGAGCCATATTTTTCCTTGCACCGGTTCTGAAATCTACTCCAATCGGGACATTCACTCAAAGTAGATTCGAGCAACTAGGAGTCTTCTTAGAATTTGATAAGGTTTCCTTTCCCCATCTTCCATTTCACACCTTTGACAATTAGATCTCTTGTTCTTGAAACATTTTTCTAGATATTGGATCCAATTGGGATATCTTCATTGAGGAAACTTAGAAGTGTAGGATATTGCGTTTTATACTTGTTGTCCCATATCAATTTCCATTCTCCCTAGTTATTATACCCTCTCCAAATCTGCTTGGCCATAAGAAATTCATTCATGTCTCTTATTCTTCTTAGACCCAGACCTCCCTTTCTTATTGGTTTACAAACCTTATCCCACACAATCGTATTCATTCTCTTCTTCTCCTCGACCCCTGTCCATAAAAAAATTCTTTGAATTTTTTCAATAGCCTCCGCAAACTTGGTAGGAATTCTGAAAAGGCTAATGGCATAAAGAGGAATACTTTGAAGAGTTGATTTCAAAATTTGAACCTTACCAGCTTGGCTAAGAAGAGAACCTTTCCAACCTACTAACTTCTTATGGAATTTGTCCACCAAAGCTCCCCAAAGAGTTTTACGAGGATCTTGGCATAAAGGGAGCCCCAAATAGGAAGCAGGAAGACTCCCCAATTGACACCCAAAAATGTTGCTGATTTTTATCTTTCTTCTTTCCAGAGTATTGATGAATTAAACAAAACTTTTAAACCAATTAATAAGTTGCCTAGTAGCTGACCCATAACTATCCAATGATTTCTTTAAACTCCTAGAATCTTGTACTGATGCCTTCCCCATAATTATAGAATCATCCACAAACTATTGATGGGAGCAAACTTGATCTGCTGAAGATGGTTTCAATCCACAAAACTCTCCCTTCTCAACCAACTTTCCAATGCATCTCCCCAAACATTTCACCATGATAATAAAAATAACTGGAGATAGAGGATCTCCCCGTCTGAGTCCCCTTGAGGACTTGAAAAAGGGGGAAGGAGACCCGTTAATTAAGACAGAAAAAGAAGTAGAAGAGACTAATTGACTAATAAGACTAATACTTCTAGAACAAAAAACAAAAGCCGAAATAACTTTCATCATTAAATCCCAGTCCACTCTATTGTAGGCTTTGGATAAATCAAGCTTCAGAAGAAAACCTTCTTTTTTAGCACTAGACAAAGAATGAATTTTTTCATAGACCAAAATTATTGAATCCAAGATTTATCTTCCAGGGAAAAAACCACTTTGCTGAGGAGAAATGATAGAAGGAAGCATCTTTAGGATTCTAGAAGTCAAAACCTTAGAGATGATCTTGTAAAGAGAGTTGCAAAGGCTTATAGGTCTGAATAGATCCATGGAATCAGCTCCCATTTTTTTGGGAATAAGAGCAATTAAAGTGCCATTTATCTCTTTCAAAATTCTTCTAGCACCAAAAAACTCTTTCACAGCTCTGGAAACATCATCTCCAACAATATGGTAGTACATTTGAAAAAAGAACATGGGAAAACCATTCGGGCCTAGAGCCTTGTTACCTTCAAAGGAATTTTCAGCTTTTAGAATCTCATCATTGGAAGGGATAGCAGTCAAATAAGAGTTCTACTCTTCCTCTAAGATAGATGGGATACAATCCATAAGGTTCTTTTGAGATTGCAGATCCAAATTCTGATCCTTAGCAAGGAGGTTGGAGAAAAACTCCATGTAAGCCTTTCTCATAGATTCTTCCTCTTCAACAATTCTACCATTAACTTTAATCTGTGATATCCTATTGATGGCCTTATGTTTTAAAGTGGACATATAAAAATATTTAATGTTTATGTCCCCTTCGTTAAACCAAACATTTCTTGACCTTTGTTTCTAGAAAGTTTCTTCTTTTTCTATTATGTCATGATATCTCATAAGAATTTCATCTTCAGCATCTCTTGAGGTATTAGTATATCCATTATTTTGAATCTCATCCTAAATATCTTTTAGATTTGAAAGAATAGTTGCTTTCAAAGCAAAGATGTTCCCGAAGAATTCCTTATTCCACCTTTTAACATTTTCTTACACAAAATTCAACTTTTTAACCACTTTATACATAGCATTACCTTCAATTCTGACCTACCATCATTCCTTGATTTTGCTTTCCATATCCGAGTGTTTAGTTCATATTCTCTCAAATCTATAAGGGAAGTGTCTTATTCTATTCTTGGCATCAACCATGAAGGATATAGGATAGTGATCCAATCCTACCCTTATGTGAGCAGATAAAGAACAAAAGTAAGAATTAAATCAATCTAGATAAATAAGAGCTCTATCAAGTCTGACCTGAATTAGGTCCTCACCGCTCCTTCTATTAGTCCAGGTCATGGAGAGCATTATTATTGATGAAGTCCATTATATCCAATCTACTGTCCAGATTGGTTTGGCTCCCTCCCTTTTTCTCATATTCCTTCAAAGGGGTATTGAAGTCCCCCATAATCATCCACCCATCTTCAGCAAACCTACTTCTTAACAAGGTTACTTTTTCAAAAAATCACTTCTGCTAGTCTTAGTATTAGGAGCACACACGTTAGTTAAGACCCATGAGGTGCTCTCTTTCAAAAGCATAAATTTGATACAAGCAACATTGTTGTCCTGAATCAGCACTTCTTCCTCTACAGTGTTTTTATTCCAGAAAGTAACAATACCTCTCGAGGCTCCTTCTGAACTACCACAGCTAACTCCTCCATTACTAAAAATTTTCAATCCTTCAACCTTTTCCTTTGATATTTTAGTTTCTTGAATCAAAAAAATATCCAGGTTTTTATCTCTAATCATGCTTTTAATTAAATCTCATTTGTGAGGATTATTCAATCCTCAAATATTCCAGGAGATGATTGTCATGGTTTTTTAGAAATACCTACCTCAAAGATGGTTCTTTGAGTCTTGTCTGCTATGTTCTTGCTTGTTTCCATAGTCCTCTTCTTTGCATTTGAGTATCTTCCTAGAGAAGTATGTTGAGCTCCCACATCCCCAAGTCGACTTCTGGTGTTTATGGTTGATGTATTATTGTTGTTGTTGTTATTATTCTTTTTTTTGTTCTTAATCTTTATTTTATCCTCCATTACTTCTTCTTCTTCCTGCTTTGACTCACTGTTTCCGAATGCCTTTTTGATGTCTTCCTCATCTCCTCATTTTGGCTCATTTTCCTCCTGAAAAGTCAACTTTACCTGAGCTGGAGAGGCTAATGAAATCTTTGACAGCCCTTGATCAAGGATGTTATCAGGTTGTACATCTTGGATCCACCCTACTACATTTTCTAACTCAGATGAATTTGATACTGAATTAAAATTGTCTCCTTCCTCTTTATTGTCTTTGGATTGATTATCTCCCTTATTCTTTTGACTATTATTTCTATTCTCAATCTTATCTGAGTTTTGTTCTATCTTGTCCTTTTCCTTTTCCTTACTTTGGCTACTGACTTGTGACTCTTTCTCCATCATCTAGATCCTTGCCACTCTGCTCCTTTTCCTTATGAGCGGTCTTATCATTATCTCCTTTCTTTATAGCATTTCCCAAGTCTCTAACTAACACTTCCTCTGTCCTTCTAACCTAGGACTATTTCTCCTGATCTAGACCATTAGAAGGTGATACTTTCAAAGAGTTGTCCACCTTTTTCCATACTTTAGTTTGGGATTGAGATTTGACCATAATACTTGGGCATTTTTTAGCCTAGTGCCCTACTTTCTTACAGTGAAAGCATGCAAAAGGGATTGTTTCATAAATAATATTCTGCTTCCATTTGCCAAGTTTTGATTCTATCTCTATTTCCTCTGGCATATCCATTTCAGGCCCAACTCCTACACAGATTCTAACATAAATAAGTCTTCTTCTGGATGCCATGTCTGGATCAATGGTGATAAGCTCCATGAAAGCATTGGCTATTCCTGTAAACACATCTTCCTCCCAATATTCCATTGGGAGCCCAGGTAACTATCCAAACTAGAACTTGGACCACAAAATTATCCTCTCTTCCCGCATTAGGGTACCATTTTTGGATATACATTAAATATTTGCCTATCGCCCAAGTACCATTGCAAAGGATATTTTTGTGATCCTCCTCATAAGAGAAAGAAAAGGAAAGGCATCCTTTGTTCATAGAAACCACATCAACCTGACCTTTCAAGTTCCATTTCCTCTTAACAAACCCACGAATGACCTCAATGTTCGGTCTCGTCCCAAAATATTTGCCAATCGAAGTATTTTCCATTCGAGCAATGTTATGATCTATAATTTGGTTAGGAACAGAAATGGCAAACTTTCCCTAAGACACATTAGAGGTATTTTTAATCGAGGGCATGGATGACTTACCTTTAGGTTTGACCCCAAATAGAGAGGACCATTTACCGATGTGTCCAGTCGATCTGGGTCCCCCTTTTAGATCCCCTGAATTTGGCAAGCTCTCGAGATCTGTCCCATTAGATTCTTTTCCTTCCATTGTGTCCTTTGAACCTCTTGCCACTTGTTGTCCTGGAACTGCTTCAAGTTTACCGCCTCCCAAATTTAAATTTTGAACCTAACCATTTCCCTTTCCTACTGCTATCTGCTCTTCTCATGATCTAGGACCCCCTCTTGGGTCCCCCGAGTCCAAAGGAACATCAGGTTCCTTTCCATCTAAACTCTCCCCTTCTAAAGGGCTCCCTGAATCTTCTGTTGCATACTGTCCTGCTGCTGAACCAGTTCTCCTGCCCAAAAAAATTGAATTTTGGGCCTAATCGCTCCTAAATCACACTAAAATGACACATTATTCAAGATGCAATTCCCAAAAGTTTAAGATGTCACATCCTTCTTGGTCATCAATATTTTCTTTACACCAAATTAAGTATCTCCACTTCATATAAATCTATAAAAAATTAATTAATTAAATATTATTATATACATATGAATTCTTAACTATACACCATGTGTAAAATAATTTATTCATCTCTACCAATTACATTTTCAAAAGGACCCTTATTAGTGGAGTGATGTTTAAATGAGATATTTTGCTACCTAGTGAGCTTATAATAATGTGTTAGACAAATAAATTGCTTGTATAATAAATCTCCTAGACAAAAAAATTATATTAGATTCAAAAATCTTTATTAATACTTAAAAAATTATTATTTTTTAAATATGGCTAAGCTTAGATTATCTTCTAGAGTAAAATGTCTTAACAATTTTATTTTACAGAGTAGGTTGTACCCAATCTTGAAATTGATATTTTCTTATCTTTTTGGTTATTAGGTGGACCCATAAATTATAACATTACTTATTCATTGGGGGAATCCATTTTCATAGATATATCAAATTTAAAATGGTTCCCTTGTATTTAAAAATATTATCTTGTATACTTTTTTATGGCTATATAATACTTTTCATGTTCTAAACTCTTTCCAATCTTAATTAATTATAAACATGATAGTCTACAAAACCTTACATATATCATATCTTTTACTTTTCTATAATCCCTATAGCTTATTGATAATTTTTATTTACTTTTCATAACTTGTGGCTAATATCTTAAGTGGATGTCTTTTAATTATATGGTGATATAAATTAACTAGCAAGTGAATCGTAACACACTCAACTACTTTTCTTCTTGTTCTTCTTAGTACTAATACTATCCAATCTTGAAAATATAATGTAGAACAATGGTCTATAAAATATCTGTTATATTAATTACCTTAGTATGGTGTATAATGAAAAATGTTAGAATACATGGAATAATTTATTAGAGGTTAATATAAGTTCATAATACATATTCATGATATTTATTTAAGTCTTTATCAGCCTAGGTATATTATATATCCTTCTTATATTATATTATATATCTCCTTTGCATATTTATTTTCTCTTTTATTTTTTATATGTCATCTATTGTGATACTGTACTATCATAAATTGCATCTCATGTAATTTCACTAGAGAGCATATGTGGTATCCTTAGTCAGCTTTGTTCTTGGTCAAGCCTCTCTTGCCAACATCATCCCGTTTAAAAATGATATCTTTTTCTCAAGACATAAAACTTAGAGTAGGAGTTATGCATAATTTGTCTTCAGTTGCTTCAAGTTTTTCTCCAACATGGTCTTGGCTTATTGTATTATTGGAACTTCGTCATCTATCCATATTAATATTATCTCTAGCTCTAAGAGTGTGCTAGGGGTCTGAAATTGTTATTGTATTTCTATGGTTAAATTAGAACCCCTTGAAGATGTATTCGATGTATGTCCACTATCTCTTGGAGTTTCTTAACTCCACTTTTCTATTTCTCCCTCTAGATGTGGGCTTGTTGTAGTTATCCATTCAAGACTTCTATTCTAATCCACTTCACTCCATCCATATCCACTAGTTATACTTTTATCCATACCGGTTTACTTGATCCTCCAATTTTAAGATTCGATTCTTTAGATTCTTTATTATAATTGTCCATTGTACACAAAATTGATATATTATTCTAGCTTGATTGACACCATCATGTGGCCCTCTTATCTTGATTTACAACATACAATGTGTAATATTCATTTCATTTATATATTGATTTGTTCTTTTCTTTAGTACCTCTTCTTGTGCTTCCCTCCTAATGTTCTATTTCTTAGAGGCCAAATCCCATTTCCAACTGTCTACAGAAAAATTACATTGCTACAAGAGTGGTATGTTGGAATTATAAGATTATTTGGTTTTTTTCATTGATGTCAATCCTGGTTATCCAAATGGATTCTAGTCCTAATACATTCCTAATTGTTGTAGCTGTGTTTGGTATTTTTGGTGTTCATTGTAGTGTTGCTATTTAAATTGTTATTTTTGTTCTCTAGCAATAAAATTTTATCTATCAAATTGGTTTGAAAAGTCTCTAGTGGCCTTGGGATATGTTGCATATTATGTTATGGTTCAGTGGATGTGATTCTATGGCTCATGTAGTAATCTCAGTGTGCTTATCTGGTGGTTTCTTTTCTCCACAAGATAAATTTGTAGATTTGTGTTCAAGATATTCAATTGTGTTATGACTCAATATGTCTAGTTGAGTTAGCTTATTTTGATCATTATCTTTTGTCTTAGATATGCATTGGAGGATGTATTAAGAAGATTTTATGGTTCGCTCCATGGTGTTGAGATATTTTATATTAGAGGATTTTCTTTGGCTGCTTGATTATTATATCTATATGTTACATTTTGTAGCATCTTTGGTGGAAGTGATACCATGCGTAAATCATTGGATTCATCTTGGAAGGGTATATTGTGATTTTTTGGGTTCCCTCTTTCTCCTAGATTGGATGACTTTGAGTATTTTTGGTCTGGGTGACCTATTTTTTGTAATAATGGTTACTCTATTTTGGCCAACCCTAGATTAAGTCTTTCTATGATCTATCTCATATTTAAGGAGTGCAGATGTATGGGTTGAGTGCAATAGTGTGTCAATTGATGAGAAGTGTATGTGAATGATATGCAAGCAAATTTGAGATTCTAAAGTGCAAAAGTTAGAGGTTTTAAGGTGATACATTTAGTGAGACAGTGTGTTGTGAAAGAGGCATTTATTACAGATGTTTTTCATGATGTTGGCCACTTTATCAAGTAGATCAAGGATAATTTAATGTTCATGAGATCCTTCTCAGTTTCAATTCTACTATTTCCTTTGTTGTTGATTGATAGTAAGTCCTTGGGTAGTACATTTTATCTTGCCTTGAGCTAGTGAGCCTTAATTGTTCAATTCCTTATATCTTTCCCTTAGGAAGTGTGCCTTAGCCTTACAAATATATTAGGTTTTGTTTCTCCTTGACAGTAAACCTAAAACTTTTTAATCATTTATATTCATATTGTGACTTAGATTCTCACTATGGTTTTTCACTATTTCAGTTTTTTATGTAAATTTTGTGTTCATGTGTTGATGATTGAATTGCTATTGCTATGCTACTTGATGCTATTTATGACTGATATATTTTGAATTTATAGATAGATTTAGTTCCCCCTCTCATTCCTATCATGTGTTCAACAATTTGTATCAAACAAATGATTCCTCTTTGGAAAGCTTAATCGCTTGAGGTAGATCTAGAATGGCATAGAGACTTTACCTTAAAGCATAAATGTTCAATGGAACAAATAATCCTTATTGAAAGGTTAAAATTAAATCTTACTTGGAGACTTTGTGAAATGGAATCCAGGATATTATTGAAATTGGTTAAATACACCTCCTCTGCTTGGACTTACAACTTTGTATGAACTTAAGGCTCAAGAGACAAATACAACAGCTAGAACTATATTTATCACTAGTATGAGTGATGTTGTTTTCAATAAAGTTAAAGGACTAAAATAATCTAAGAAGATATGAAATAAGTTGTGTTATGCATATGAAGGTGATCCTAAGACAAAGCAAGATAGGTTGATGAATCTAAAACATAAATATGAATGTCTGAGAATGACAAATGATGAAAGTGTTTAGAACTACATACATAGAGTGATTGATACTACTGAGGTTATCTTGGTTTTAATGGAACTTTAGAAGAAGGTTTATGTCATAAGAAATATCATATTCACATTAACTAAACCTTACTAACTAAAAAAGTGTAAAATTGAAGAATGTTATAATTTGAATAAATACTTGATTGACTAGCTCATCGAATAATTATTTTCTTTTGAGATTGGAGAGATGGATAATATAAAACCTACCAAAATTAAGCCACATTTAAAGTTTCAAAAATATTGGAAGATGAAATGAAAAAAGGTGAAAGCTTGAATGACATTGAAGCGAACTTTGCAAGAATATTGAAGAGAGAACAAGAAAGTACAAAGGTAAGTTACCCTTAAAATTCTTTAATTATGGTAGAATTGGTCATTATATTTCTAAATGCACATATAAAAAAGATTACAAGAAACCTGATGATGATGAAAAGAAAAATAGATATAGAAGACATGATTTTAAGAAAAAGACAACTGATAGAGATAAAGAGAAAAAGATTATTTGTTGTATGGATTTACATTTAGTTGAGGATGAAGATGGCGAGGAATCAAATAAATAATCCTTATTATCATCTATAGAAGAAAAGAACTAGGATAGGTATAGAAGACAAGAAGATGTTAAAGATAATAGAAAGATAAAAATAGAAAAGATTGTGTTACATGCAAAGCTAGAATCAAGAGTATGGATCATTGATTCTGGATGTTCAAGTCACATGAACGAAGATAAAGAAACTTGTTCATTAATCTAAAGAAGTATTATGTTTGATCAGTGAAATTTGCAGGAGAGGAAGTTACAGTTATTTGCAGAACAAGAAGTATCTTGATTAACGATAAGCATAAAACTAATGATGTTTATTATGTTGAAGGTTTGAGACTTGTTTTTCTTTATGTTACTTAGATGTCCAATAAAGATTATTAATTTTTATTCAAATAAGACCATATGTTTGATTAGAAAAAGGAAACACTATAAGAATGGTAGAAAAAGGTATTAGAACAAATGGTAATATTTATTTTATAAAGGACGAGACTGAAAGTACACGTTTTCTAGCATAGAGAAGTCAATATTGGTTATGGCATAAAAGGAGGGGATATGTTAACTTTGATAACATTATAAAGATAAAAAATACTAAAGAAATCAAATATTTACCAAAGATTACCAATTCTACTAATATTATGTGTAGGGAATATCAATTAGAGAAGCAGACAAAGAGGAGTTTTCGGAACAAGGAGTATTCCACTTCAAGACCCTTGGAAATGGTTCATATAGACTTTTGTGGACCTACAAAGATAAATGGACTTAACGGACAAAGGTATTTCATGTTACTTATTGATGATTACTCTAGGATGGCATGGGTTACATTTTTGAAAGAAAAATATTAAGATTTTGAAAGATTTAAAGTGTTCAAATCAATGGTAGAGAATCAAGTTGATGCTAAAATCAAGTATTTAAGATCTGATAGAGGTGGAGAATTTACTTTCAATGAATTTAATTTTTTTTTGTGAGAAATATGGTATTAGAAAGCACTTTTATGCTCCAAGAATCCATGAACAAAATGGTGTGATAGAAAGGAATAATAGGACTCTTATTGAGATGGCTAGAACTATGATGAAGGATGCTAACTTAGCTAATTTATACTGGAAGGAAGTTGTGCATACTATTGTTTACATTACTGATAGGATACAGATAAGAGTAAATAATACTAAGACAACTTATGAGTTGTGGATCAGAAAACTTGCTACTGTAAAGTATTTTAGAATCTTAAGGAGTAAGGGGTATATCATAAGAGATGACGAAGATCTTTTAAAGTTTGATTCCAATGTAAATGAAGGAATATTCTTGGGATATGCTACAAATTGAAAAGCCTATCAATGTTACAATAAGAGATTGAACAAGATAGTGGAGAGTACAAATGTGAAAGTATGTGAAATATTGGATTATAGGAGACTAAATTTGAGATCATGCCTGTTGCAGTAGAAGAAAAGATAAATTCAAAAGATAGCAATAAGAAAAAAAAAAGATGAAATTGAAGAACAAGAAGAAGAAGAACCTTAAAAAGTGATTAAGGCCACAAAAAGTTATGTGCAAAAGAATCATTTAGAAGATTAGATAATTGGAGACAAAAACAAAGGAGTTGAAACAAGAAGAAGTGTTACAGAGGTAAATGAGCATGAAAACTACTATTTTATTTCACTAGTGAAACCTAAATCATATGAAGAAGTTGTTAGGCCCAATATGGAAAGCTAATGTACTGAGAGGGGAGGGGTGAATCAATACTTCAAAACTTTTCTTCAACAATATCTTTACTGTTATGCATAAACCGAATAGTACAGTAACATAATATAAAACTAAAATAAATAGATAACAATCATACATGATTCACTCCATTACACATATATTTTGATTATGTAGAAACTCTTGGTTAGAGAGAAAAACTGCGGTGGGGATGGCACCCACAACTTCACTACTGCAATAATAAAGAGTGCTCGGTTAGAGCTACATGTTTAACTATTTTTGATAGCTTACCCTATTAGGAGTAACAAGATCTGTTAGATCTACCTTGCTAAAGGATTTTACAACACTTCATCTAAATGTTGCACCTAGTTAGAGGCTTTACAATTTATAGACTTGATTAGAGTCTTTTACCCTGTTAAAGGTTTCTCTTACAACTTCACAATATTACAATAAAATCATTACAAATACCTACAACTTTACATCTGGAATGTTATAGAAGATTCTATGTTCTCAAAATAGATTACCTTGCTTATAGCATACCTCAGTAACCCATATAGTAACTTGGTAAATCCTTCTGTTTACTCTGTTCTTTGACTGTTCTCTGAAAAACTTCTCAGTGACCTCTGTGTCTCTGTAACAGTCTTCTTACACTCAAGCACACACCTTTAACTCTTAACTCATGCTATATAAATAGATCTCTTATGACGGTGATCCACTTCATTGCTTCGGTCTTAAAAACATGATTTATTGAATGAATAACCATGCAAAATATTTCATTGGTTAGATAACCTCAAAATCATACACAATCTTCAAGTGCAATTTCCAATGTGATAACGGTTAGATGTGCCTCGATCTTGTAACACGTTTTTATATGCATGTCTAGGTTCAATGAATTTGGTAACACATTTCACTCGATGTAAATCAACTCGGTGTGTCATCTTTGCAGCTCAGTAGATATGTAAAGATACTCGGTAGACAGGTCGGTGTATACTGCGTTCTGTGATTGCTTTCTTCTGTAACCGACTAGACTGTACATACCAACTGAATATTTTGGTAATAGATAACCGACTAGAGTATATAGTATAACTTTGACATAAAACTAATGGCAATCTGATAAGTAGTAACAATCTCCCCTTTTGACATTAGTTGAGATGTTTGACAAAAACTACATTCAAAGTTCTAACTCAATAATCTATATACTTTGCAAAATTTGACTTTGCTAACAGTATATACAATAGTCAATAATAATATATCAGATATACTCCCCTTATCGATATACTATACAAATTTCTGATTTTCCATGCTTGATGATCTGTTCTTGTGCTTTGCTTACTGTCCTGTATTTTGTTCTTGGATACTCTGCTTATTCTGCTCGGTATACTCCCCCTATATACTATACTCCGAATACTATATCATTCTCCCAAAATTGTATTAATACTGTATCACTCCCCTAGTACTATAATATATTACTCCACAAATATAGTATCACTCCCCTTTTTTGACAAACATAAAAAACTTAATTTCCATTCGGGGGCGGTAACTGGTCAAAAATGAATTTGTACTTGGTACGAGCATCGGTGAGAACGACAGAGAGTGCATCCTTTACACAGTCCATTGAAAATTTTTGTGCTTGAATATCAACCAATAGTGATATTAAGCCATCTATAGTGCTTCCCTCTTGAGTAGTAGATAAGTATGTGGCTCGGTTGATCTGGTCTTGGACTGATGAAAAATGTGGAAGGAATAATGTCTGAAGTGTCATTATGTCCCTCATGATCTTGTGTTCTTCATTTCTTAAGTCCAATTGTTGAGCCATTAGTTGTTGAAGCTTTGTATAAAAATTCTGAACTGAATTCGGCTTAGTGATCAACTTATTTGAGAGTTCGATGATCTCTTTCTCAATTGCCTCTATTTTATTCTTAATGTATTTAATGAATAAAGAAAATGTCCAGAGTTTCTGAAATAAATAATGAATGTGCTTGAGTTGAGGAGTCAACTCAGCAATAAATTTGACAAGTTTAACTTTGCCAATAGCTATAGCTTTTTGTACCTCTTCTATCATTTTGGCAGTGAACTCTTTGTCTTTCAGCTTGCTCAAATACTCTGATGCATCTACTCCAGATGTCTCTATCTTTGTTAGGAGTTCATCCAGTTGAATGTGGATGGCTGCATCAGTTGATACTATAGCTTCAGGTAGCATATCTATTAGGAGTGCTTTTACCTTCTAAAGTACTTTATTTTTCTTTTGAATGGCCATTTGCTTCTCTTGTTCGGCCTTTGCTTTGCATAGTTCACCGAAATCAATGAGTGCTTGCCCCTTTAATTTTGCTATGTCTACATTGGGCAACACTATTGGTTTTGACAAATCAACTTTAAAACTATGCTTTTTCACTTTCTTTTCTTTACCTTTCATCGATGGAACTAAGACAATTGCTTGCGAGGCTTGATTACCCTCTGTAGGTTGCTCGATAGAGGCAACACTTTGATTGGTTCCTTTAACCTCTATAGAGTCCTTCGGTGTCTCGGTACTTGGTGTCTCAGTTGCAACATTCTCAGGGCCAGAAGGTGCTTGAGATGTCTATTATTGAGTAGTACCTTCTCTTGTTGCAGACTTGTGACCTTCAGTGCCTTGATCTGTATCCTGAGGAGTTTCGGTTGAGACAGGTTGCTTGACCGGTGGATAAGGCTGAACTTGTTCCAAAACAGATTCACTAGATACAAGTTTTGCATATGTAGTGCCTTCTATCATTTCCTATTCCGGTGCCTCTGTATCCATGACATCTTCATCTATTTGAATGGTGTCAGTAGGGTCTTGTTTGGTAGCATCAAGACCTTGCTCGGTGACATCAGGATCATGCTTGGTGACATCAACAGTTTCAGGTGTAGCTTGCTCACCGACATCCTTGATTTTGAAGATTTCCTGGCACTTTTCTTTTGTCTCATTTTCTACTTCAATATATAGCCCATTCATTAGTTTTAAGGCTCTCTGTTTGACAAGAAACTTTGAATTGTAGGTTGTCAGATGTTCCTTTATTTCAGCTACTGACATATCAGGAAAGAGATGGACTAGACTTCTTTCTCTGGTTTGTTTCTTTGAGTCCATTGCATACTTCCATCTATTATCAATATGCATATACAAGTCATTTGGAAGTGACTTAGCTAGTTCTAATGGAGCTAACTAGAACTTTAGAAGTTTGCAGATGGCAGCTTCTTCAATTTGTCTTTTTTCATCATTGTTCCTAGTTTCATACTTGACATATCTAAATCCTCCAAATCCACCATATTCTTTCAAATCAGCACAGACATTTTCAACACTATGTATATTTACCTTCTTGCTCTTGACAATCTAAAACTTGCTTGCATCTTCTGATTCAGTATCACTAGACTCTTTTGCCAAAATGAGTCTCTGAGTAGATTTCTTGTGTGTCTTCATTACCTTGGGAATAGTAACACTCTTTGTCTTCTTACTCGGTGAAGCTGCAGATGCTCTAGTGTTAGGTCATTTTACTAGAGGTGGAGTCGGTGAGACTTTTGATGTGTCCTGTTTCTTTCTCTTTAACACTTTACCCTTAGGCAATTCAGTGCTCAGTGTTATAGCTACCTCTTGGGCTTTTGATTCCTCTTCGATAATGGCAATGGCACCTTTGACAGGTGTAGAGGAAGAGTCTTCTCTGAATTTCTTTGACAATGCCTTAATCATCTTTGTTGCCTTTCTTGTAGCTTTGGGTACTACAATATTCATCTTTACCTTTTCCTTTACTTCCTCATAGGTACCATACCTCAGCTCAGTAGCATGGCTGGGCAATGTAAGAAATGCATCAATTTATTGTTTTGTGATTTCAAAATCAATCTCGTAACCCATTGGTGACAAAGATTGAGTCCTTGGTTCCACAACATTCACATAATAGTAATTGGTGTCAACTTCAAAACATATATCATTTTTGTATTTCTCTACTAGCTGGGGTGGAATCCTATATCTGTTATGCATTTTCTCTTGAAATTTATTGAAGTAATCATCCATGATATCATTGAAATTATCACCTAACTTCTGAATGAAGTCATTAATCGGATGGGTGATAGGTTGGTGTAGCTCCCAAACAACTTTACCAACTAATGGAAAGAATTTTTCAAAGTAGAAAAACATGCATACCAATAGTGTTCCAAACTTTAGAGTATTAGCTGAGTTGTTCTTCTTCGGCTTCCTGATGGTGTTCATATTTTCAAATAGGTTCTTCAGTAACACTTCACATAGGTCAATTTTCATTCCCTTTTCACAATTTTGTAAGCCAAGTCTATTGTTGCACAGGGAACGTTGTTTTCCCTTGCCGATTGGAAGAAACAGTAGCCCATTACTCTAATGGCAAATTTTAGTTTTTCATCAGTGACATTATTCAGTTTCAATCCTCTGCAATCAGATTCCACTCTAGTTAAACTGATCAACTCCTTTTGTGATATCATCTTTTGGGCTCGGGCATGATCATAGATAGGGTAACCGGTAATCAGATGAATGATTTCCTTGGAAATCTTAAATGGTTGTTCTTCTAGCCACATGAAATCATCGTAAACTCTGCTCATAACAAACTTGACCCATTGGGGTTTGAACACACGGGGATAGGTTAGGGCTTCAATTAATCCCTTGATCTTGATGTGCTCATACTTGTTGTTCAATATACCATCGGTACATAGCTCATCATAGGTGTCTCTGATTTCCACATGATCGAGTTCTTCAACACGACATTTGGTGAAGAATCTCACATCTTCGATTAACAACACTCTGTCTGGGATGAGTGAAAAGGTAGTTTTGTCATCCAATTCAGAAGCAACTTTGGGAGTCAAAGCATATTTCAGTGAGGGCTTCTCTACATTCTTGACAACTATGGGATCTTGGATCTTGGGCGTCATTTGAAGATTTCAAATAAAAAACAAACAAAGAGTCCTTAGGGTTTCAGGATTTCATACGACAGACGCTTTATACTTAGCAGATAATGGCAACTAGATAAGCTCGATAAACCAGCTTAACAATGTGTTGAGATTTGATGTAAATACCTTGAATTTGCTTTGATGAAGGTTTTGATCACCTTTGAATTGCTTGCTCTGCTTTCTCGAAAACTTGGTAAGTGTAAATGACTGCAAAACATGCTTTTAAGTACACAAAATACCTTATCAAGTCCATGCGGATTAGGTCAAAACATTAAATGCACTCGGTTCCTCTTTAACTGATTTACTCTCCTTTTTTGTTTTAACTGAGTAACCAAACTTCCTTCATTTACCGACTTGACAGGCTTCCTGTATTCATGGACTTGACAAGTTTCCTTTAAAGTGCTTCAAAGACTTTGATAGAATTTAAAACTTACTATTACATCTTAACTATGCAGATTTTGAATTAAGTACATAATAGAATAGGAACTGTTAAGATTTTATCATTCAGAGAATGCAGTCCCTTCATACCTTTACCGATTAATTTGGAATAGGTGCACCTAACTCGGTAGCTAAGGTGCTTTCTTCATTTGACACAATTTCCTTCTCTTTCCAAATCATCTTTAATTTTTCTTTTATTTCTTCAGTGTCTTTTCTAGGTTGATCTCTGCAATCTCCAGCTAAGTGTCCAGCTTTGTGACAATGAAAACATGCCATACCAGGATTTTTCCATGATCTTCGGTTGTACATCCCAAACCTTATAAAATAGTTGGCACTTATATGTCCATATCTTCCACAACATTCACACCATATCCTTGTATTGTAATCCCATGGTACTACAGAATACTATCGGTAAGGATCTGTGTGAGTTTGGTAACCTCTAGCATTTGCTTGGTGTGCATACCACATGTAGTTCTTTTTCTTAAACCAGCACTTCTTGGTACTATGTCCATATCTATTGCAATTTTTACAAAACCCTTTGAATTTTGCCTTCTGATAATTGTTAACAGACTTTGTCCTACATTGATTAGATGTGTGACCATATTTATTGCAATTGAAACAATAACCATTGGACTTAGTGGCATTCCGTTGCTTACCTTTTCTGATTTGGCATATGTTAGCAGTGTGACCTTGATTTCCACAGTAGTTGCAAATAGGCTTCCTTCTTTTGATGTTATTCTTGTTTCCAGCTTGCTTTGATGATTCTCCTCTCTTAGTAGTATGAATTCCTTTCTCGGTAGAGTCTTTTCCTTTGTAACCGAGTCCTACATCTTTGTTGGGTCTTCTTGTATTCAGTTGCTCATCCAACATCTTTGATGCTTCATAACTCTTCTTTAGTGTTTCTTTGGATTTCTTCTTTGTTTCAAGTTCATCAGTCAACCTTGATACTTCAAGTTTCAATGCTTGATTCTCATCATTTTTCAGAATTCCTTCATGATGTGCATAACCTAGTTGATTTGATAGGTTTTGTTGAATTCTAGTTAACCTTGTGATTTCATCATTCTTATCAGATACTATGACTTCGAGTTGTTGTTTCTCTCTTTCTAGATCTCTTACTTTATCCTCAACTGTTCTCAAATGCACCTTGATTTTCAGTCATCTGTGTGCTAAAATGTTCATGTTCTCTTTTCATTGCTTTTAGTTGATTAGCCAGTGCTTTGTTCTTTTCTTTCAATACTCCAATCATTTCTTCAGTCTCTTCAGATATACTGTTCTCAGATGATGTCTCAATTTGTTCCACTAACTCTTGAGAGTCCTACAAATCATCAGATAATCTTCTTCTCACTTTCAGAGATTTTTGCATTTGCCTTTGCATGTCTGCAATCACTTGATTAGCATGATCCAGCTCTTCTTCTAGATACAGAATCCTCCAAGATTGTTTATAGCCTTCCACTGATAAGATCTTTCTCTTTAGGTAGTTAAACCCTTTTCCAAGATTTGAGCTCTGATACCAATTGTTAGGCCCAATATGGAAAGCTAATGTACTGAGAGGGGAGGGGTGAATCAGTACTTCAAAACTTTTCTTCAACAATATCTTTAATGTTATGCATAAACTGAATAGTACAGTAACATAATATAAAACTAAAACAAATAGATAACAATCATACATGATTCACTCCATAACACATATATTTTGATTATGCAGAAACTCTTGGTTAAAGAGAAAAACTGCGGTGGGGATGGCACGCACAACTTCACTACTGCAATGATAAAGAGTGCTCGGTTAGAGCTACATGTTTAGCTATTTCTGATAGCTTACCTTGTTAGGAGTAACGAGATCTATTAGATCTACCTTGCTAAAGAATTTTACAACATTTCATCTAAATGTTGCACCTGGTTAGAGGCTTTACAATTTATAGACTTGATTAGAGTCTTTTACCCTATTAAAGGTTTCTCTTACAACTTCACAATATTACAATAAAATCATTACAAATATCTACAACTTTACATCTGGAATGTTATAGTAGATTCTATGTGCTAGGAATAGATTACCTTGCTTATAGCATACCTCGGTAACCCATATAGTAACTCGGTAAACCCTTCTGTTTACTCTGTTCTTCGACTATTCTCTGAAAACCTTCTCGGTGACCTCTGTGTCTCTATAATAGTCTTCTTACACTCATGCACACACCTTTAACTCCTAACTCATGCTGTATAAATAGATCTCTTATGACGGTGATCCATTTCATTGCTTCAATCTTAAAAACATGATTTATTGAATGAATAACCATGCAAAACATTTCACTGGTTAGATAACCTCAAAATCATACACAATCTTCAAGTGCAATTTCCAATGTGATAATGGTTAGATGTGCCTCGATATTGTAACACATTTTCATATGCATGTCCAGGTTCAATGAATCTGGTAACACATTTCACTTGGTGTAAATCAACTTGGTGTGTCATCTTTGTAGCTCGATAGACATGTAAAGATACTCGGTAGACAGCTCGGTGTATACTGCATTCTGTGACTGCTTTCTTCTGTAACCAACTAGATTGTACATACTGACTGAATATTTCGGTAATAGATAACCAACTAGAGTATATATTATAACTTTGACATAAAACTAATGGCAATCTGATAAGTAGTAATAGAAGCAAACAAAGAAAAAAAATCGGTAAAGGCAATAGAAGAACTGAATTAGATATGGAAGAGTTATACTTGGGATCTAGTACCAAGATTAGTGGACAAGAATGTGATAGGAACTAAGTGGGTGTTCTAGAACAAGGTAAATGAACTTGAGGACGTCCTGTAAGGAAGATTAGTATGTAAATTCTATTCACAAGTTTAAGTTATTGATTTTTCAGGAAAAAAATTATTCAATAGTTAGGATGGAAGCTCTAAAAATGTTTCTTACTTTTTTGGATTATAATAATTTCAAGGTATATCAATTGGATGCTAAGTAAAAAATTCTAAATGGAGAATTAGAAGAAGAGGTATCCATTGAGCAACCAGACAGATTTTGATTGTCAAAGGATTCAAATATTGTTTCTAGGTTAAAGAAAGCATTGTATGGACTCAAACAAGCAGCTAGAGCTTGGTATGCTAGATTGGACAAATATTTGTTACAACAAAACTTTAGGAAAGCTACTATAGACAATAATCTTTATTTCAAGGTGGAAGGTAAAAATTTGTTGATTGTTGTTGTCTATGTCGGTGATATCATTTTTGGAGGAAAGAATTATCTGTGTAAAGAGTTTGTAGAGAAGATGTAGAATTAATTTGAAATGTTAATAATTTGTGATATGTCTTTCTTTCTTGGTCTACAAGTTAGTTAGTTGGAAGATGGAATCTTTATTTCTCAAGGTAAATATGTTAAAGAGGTGTTAAAGAAGTTTGATAGGGAAAATTGTAAACCAGTTACTACCCTTTTAACCATTAGATGAAAATTAGGCAAAGCTGATACATCTCTAAATGTGGACTAGAAGAAGTACACATCTATGTTTGGAGGATTGCTATATCTAACTACCTCTAGACTAGATATTATGTAGGGTATATGTTTAGTTGTGATATTTCAGGCTAATCGGAAGCAATCACATGAACAAGTGATGAAGAGGGTTTTTAGGTACTTCAAATGGACTCAATATTTTGGTCTTTGGTATAAGAAGCATAGAGATTTCATGTTGAGAGAATATAAAAATGCTGACTAGGCCAAAAGAATTGATTACAAGAAAAGTACTAGTGGTGGTGTATTATTTTTGGGAGACAGATTGGTTTCATGGTTAAGTAAGAAGCAAGACTCAGTATCATTATCTACTGCAGAAGTAGAATATATTGCAACAACATCTTTTTGTATTGAAGTTATGTGGATGGAATATAATCTTAAAGATGTCAGAGCAGTGTATGACGCATCTATTCCTATTGTTTGTGATAATACCAGTGTTATAAGTTTTTTAAAGATCCTAGTAATGTATTCAAGATCAAAATATATCTCAATCCATTATCATTTCTTAAGGGAGAAAGTTACAAAGAAGGAAGTCAAATTGGAGTATAGTTCTACAAAAGAAGAGGTTAAAGATATTTTTGCTAAGGCATTGGTGAAGGATACTTTTGAGTATCTCAGATAGAAACTAGGGGTTATTGTCTCTCATTTTTCCAACTAGACACATTATAGCGGTGCATCTTTCTAGGGGGGAGATTAAATACTTATTCTTTATCTCCTAGATTGATGTTTTTACTGCTCTCAAGGAGAGTAGTGGTGTGCATTGGTTAGTATGTCATGCAGTACCCTTTGTATTTGATGGCAAAGGGGGAGAGAGAGTTGTTGAGAAATTGGGAGAGACTTTTTTTTAGATTCAAAGAGAGTTGTTGTTTTTGTGAGATTTATGTAGGTAGTGTGGAATTATTCAAGTGTTACCACCAATGACAAAGGGGAAGGTTGTTGGAAGTATAAGCTTGTATGGTGTTTTCATTGATAGCAGTCTCATTATTTGAATGGATTTTGGTCGAGATATGTTCCTGATTAATGCATTTATGTTTGGTATTTTTTATATTAGTTGTGGCATTTCAATTTGAATTGTTATTTCTATTATCTAGCAGTAAGTGTATATGTTAGATTCATCAAGAAAGTCTTTGTTGGCCTCTAAATATGTTGTAGATTGTGTTACAATTTAGTGGACATGATTTTATGTATCATGTAGTATTCTATGTCTACTTCTTTGGTTTTTTCTTTGTTCAACAAGAGAGATTTGTTGGTTTATGTTGAGATATTTAGTTGTGTTATGACTCTGCATGTTTGGTTGAGTTAGTGATGCAGAGAGTCTTGGAGCTTGTTCCAAACACCTTCTTGGTTTCTTGGCTTACTCAACCCTCTAACTCCTCAAGCCCATCCAATGGCACTTGATTGGGTTTTTCTATCTAGACCTCCAAGGTCTAATCCATTTTGGCTTTCCTCCAAGGTATAGCCACTGATCTTAGACAATCAACTCCTCCTATTGAGGTTGCCACCTCAATCTCTACACACCATTCCTAGGGCTCCAACAACTCTTGCAAGGATCACAACACACCAACTCCTACAATGTGTTCAATATGCATTTAGATAGTTCCTTTGAAGTATTTTAGGGGTTTAAGCACCTTTGGTCCCATCGCCAAGCATTTCCAACCTCACTTTGACTCTACTGGTTACAAATAGGCCTAATTCAATTAGCCCTCCTATATCGGTTTTTCAGGGCTTAGTTTACAAAATTCTAACACAAGGCCACAAAAAAATTGCAGATTCGAGTACCTTTTCAGATTTGCATACCAAACTAAAGAATTGCATTTGGGTTTTCCATACGCTATCAAAACCTAAACTACCCTATTTTCAAGGGTTTAGGCCTAACCGGGTGACTGGGAAAGATGTCTTTGGAAAGCTTCACCAATCAAATCACCTACTTAAATAAATTAAGTATTCTTGAAGGGAATTCATAGGTCTTTCAAACCATGGGTTCATTTCCCTACAACCAATCCACACATGCTAAGAATTGGTACATCTTATGTTGTCCTAACTCACTAGCTCCTAGCAGTTATCCTAGGGTTTCATTATAGCTCCTCCACAAAGGCCTGCAAAACAAAAAACCCTATTCTAAAATTATGTAAAGACCCTAACCTAGCATTCCACTTTATTTCAACAAGTTCCATCAATGGATGCTTAGGTTAGAGCATTTTTCTCTTAAACCCTACCTTCTAAGGGTTTTACAGCTAGTTACAAAGAATGGATGATATCTCTGCAACTAAAGATAGTCAGTCCTGCTAATCAAAATTATTGAAAAGTAAATTCAATAGATTCTCATGCCCTGCGATTAGATCCTTCTGTCAAGTCCATATTGGACCATACCAGAGCAATAAAAATGAATAAAACTGTCAAAACGGTGAACAAAACAAGATTTCTTGGAAACACAAAACTTGTTCTTGCATTCTAGATTCTCCAACCCGTACAATGAAGTAGATTTTGTCTTATATGATAAAGGCTTAGTTGGTTGAACCAACTTTGCAATGCCAATCATCAAAGATGCAACTTTTGCAAAAAGTTGCAAATGTTGCTCAACAAATTTTACATCTTTTGACACCTGAGATGCAACTTCTCATTCTAGTGCATTTCTGATAACTCAATGATGAACGGATAGTACCAAACTGGTACTGAGAGGGGGGGTGAAATAGTACAGACAAAAACACAATCTTAAATCGGTTTGTCAGCAGACACTGTGCATTAATAGACAAACAATAACATCGGTCTTTAAACTAAGTACAACCGGAAAAACCCAGAATAACTGAGACAAGCATAGACTGGTTGACACTTATCTTCTCATACAATCTAACACTTAATTTCCATTTCACCCTAATGCATGAACAGGTAATCTATCATCAAAGATGTATATATAAACAACTAGATGAACATGACCGCTTGACAGAAAACAACATAGCATCACATGAAGAAGACATCACATATGAGACACATATTTTTCATGTGGAAACCCAACTGGGAAAAACCATGGTGGGGATGAATACCCATAAGCTTGTTTTTGAACTCTTTAGAAGTCCGCTCTATTAGGAGCAGGTTTTGTTAGGAACCGATCCTGTTAGGGATCACCCAGTTAAGGGATGGCTAGAATACCCGGTTAAGGGTTAAACCTTGTTAAAGGTTACCTTGTTAGAGGATTTCAAGAACTCAATGGTTTTGAGTCACCCTGTTAAAGGATTTATAGCAGGCTGATTAAAGCTACCCTGTTAAGGGATTTTCCAACTGTTGAGGTGGTTAGAGATCAACAGGTATTTCAATGATCTGGTAACAGCACTCAATGCCAATGTAGATTTGCTTTAGCTCCTCTTCACCTTCTGCACTTACACTCTGCAGGTATCACTTCTCTCCTCTGGTCTAGCAAGAATCATGAATCTCTTCTCTTGGATACACACACACAACTTTTGCCAACAACCTCAGAAAGAAACACAACATCGACCTTATAGGAAAATAGATAAGTCGGTAGCATAAACCCTAAACCCTAAACCTATTAGGTTAAGGAATTCAAATGATTCAATCCTAACCATTGAGCACACTACATTGAATGCAACAATCTTCATCCAATCTCAAGACATTCTCTATCGTTCATTTTTCACCGATTTCATGGTGATTGATAACCCATCACATGTTATCACCATTTACAGACTTCACACATTCCCTAGGTAGATAGGAACAATCTCCTTCATGCACGATCCTTCAAGTACACAAGGCTTACGTGTCAACACGATCTGTTCTTTGTTACCATGCTAACTCATCACACAAAGTCACCAATTGAGCAACACAAGCTTGAAGCACTTCAACTGGAAACGCTAAAGTTGAGACTACCAACCAGTAGTCATACAATGCTTCCATGTGCCGGTTCCCATAATCATATGCTGGTTCACCTTGAACAAACACACCGCTTCACTTTGGCAAAAATGTCGATTCAAAGTGTTATACCGGTTCTCTTCTCTTCATCATATTGACATCAATGACAACACACAATATCATTATGTCCTCATACCGGTTCACATAATGCCAACAATCTCCCCCTTTGGCATTGATGGCAATATACAAAGACATCTCTCTGCTTCACATCTTCTCCCCCAATTTCTGCAGATATCTTCTCTGCTTCACATCTTCTCCCCCTTTGACAACAATGCCAAAGTGGAGGCACAAGCTTCCCTGTTCCATTATGTTGCTCCCCCTGAGTAGCATCCTTCAACACATCAATCCCAAAAAAAATTTGATTATGTAATACCTAACTGATGTGGAGCATATGCCTTTAGTTTACCTCCTGAAGGGGAAACACCCCTAATTCACCTCTTAAGTACATAAATGTAGCCTTTGGGAGAGGTTTGGTGAATATGTCTGCTAACTGCTCCTTACTGGAAACATTTTCCAGTGCAATATCTTTGTTCTGAACCTTTTCCCTCAAGAAATGATACTTAAGCTCAAAGTGCTTTGTTCTAGAATGTAAAATTGGATTTTTGGAGATGTTAATTGCACTAGTATTGTCACAAAATATACTTACCGGTTCAGATATAGGAACTTTCAAACCATTTAATACATGCTTCATCCAGATTGTTTGAGTGCAGTTCATGAAAACTACAACATACTCTACTTCTTCTATAGACTAAGAGATGCAACTTTTCTTCTTACTCATCCATGAGACCAGTCTACCACTGAGAAAGAATGTACCACCGGTTGTGCTTTTCCGGTCATCTACATTACCTGCTCAATCAGCATCTATGTATACTTTCAAGTTGAAATCCTTGCTATATGGATACCACAATCCATAATCAATAGTTCCCTTTAGATACCTAAGAATCCTCTTGACTACAACCAAGTGGGATTCTCTTGGGATTTTCTAGAACCTTGCAGTAATGCCAACTACATGTGCAATATCTAGTCCGCTATGCACTACATAATGCAGCTTACCAATCATTGATCGGTATTCCTTCTCATCAACCAATGTTGAGTTATCCTCTTTGGATAGTTTACAACCGGTCACAATCAGTGTACCAACCGGTTTGCTATCTTCCATACTAAAGGTCTTCAACACCTCTTTGACGTACATGGACTGAGTGATAAAGATTCCATCTTTCATCTGCTGGATCTACAGTCCAATGAAGAACTTAATCTCCCGTATGAGTGACATCTCAAATTCTTTCTTCATCTCATCTGCAAACTCATGACTCATCTTGTCATCTCCACCAAAGATAATGTCATCAACAAATACCTCACAGGTTAGGATCTGATCTCCTTCAGATTTCAAGTAGATATTGCTATCTTCGCTTGTTCTCTCAAATCCAATCTTCACAAGATGGGAATGCGGACATTCATACCATGCTCTAGGTGCCTTCTTTAGATCATATAAGGCTTTATGTAGCCTACATGCCATGTCACTGTCTTCAGATAGGGAAAACCCATCCGGATGCTCTATGTACACCTCCTCTTCAAGTACATCATTTAGGAATGTAGATTCTACATCCATTTGATATACTTTGAATCCTTTAAAAGCTGCATATGCAAGAAGCATACGAACTCCTTCCAATCTAGCTATAGGAGAAAAGGTTTCTCCATAGTCTTGTCCTTCTTCTTGGGCATATCCTTTGCACACCAATCTGGCTTTGTTCCTAATCACTGTGCCATCCTCATTCAACTTACTTCTGAAGACCCATTTAGTACCAATGACATTTTTATGCTCTGGTCTGGGTACCAAAGACCATGTACCATTTTTCTCTATTTGGTCAAGTTCCTCTTCCATTGCCTTGATCTAGTCTTCATCTTTATGTACCTCTTTGAATGATTTAGGCTCAAATTCAAAGATCATACATGAGTTTTCTCTGACCTTTCTTCTTGTAAGGATTCCTGCATCCTTATCTCCTATGATCTGCTTAGGATCATGATTCAGCTTGACATACCGAGGAATAGTCTTGATAGATTCCTCTTTCTTTTCTTCTTCATCCTCATCTCCATCAATATCAACATCTACATCTACCAGTGTAGGAACACTATTACTGGTACTCGGTTGAATGACAACCGATTCCTAGAAGGTTACAACCGGTTCTTTTACTGCTTGCTCACTATCGGTTTGCTCAATTTTCTCAAAGGTTTCATCAACTCTTACACTGATGCTTTCCATAATTCTCTGAGTCCTATTATTGAAACACTTGAGAGCTTTTCTCTTGGTGGAACACCCTAGGAATATTCCCTCATCACATTTCGCATCAAATTTGCTCTAGTGTTCGCTCCTCTTGATGTAAAATTTTCTACCAAACACTCTAAAGTAGCTAACCATAGGTGTCTTACTGGTCCAATACTCAAGCTGTTTTATCCTTACCTTTCTTGATGAGTACCCGGTTCATTGTGTAGACTGCAGTGCTCACCGCTTCTCTCCAAAAGGTGTGGGCTACCTTTCCTTGAATCAACATAGTTCTAGCTGCTTCAACCATAGTCCGGTTATTCCTCTCTGCTAGGCCATTCTGCTGTGGAGTCCAAGGGGCAGACAGTTGCCTCTTGATGCCATGTTCTTTACAGTACTTGTTGAATTCACCGGAAGTGAATTCCCCTCCTTGATCAGTTCTTAGGCACTTGATCCTTTGACTGCTTTCCTTCTCCACTAATTCTCTAAAAGCTTTGAACTTTACAAAAGCTTTAGACTTATCTTCCAAGAATGTGACCCACATCATTCTTGAGTAGTCATCAATCAGAATCATGAAGTACCTATCACCCTGCACACTCTTAGTTTTCATAGGACCACATAGATCAGTATGCACAAGATCAAGCAAATTGTCAGCAGTGAAATGTTTACCTTTAAAGGTTAAGGAAGACATTTTCCCCAATTGACACTCTCTACACAAGGTATTATCCAGTTTGCTTAGCACCGGCAACCCTCTAACTACCTTGATCTTACTAGCCTTCACAATGTTATCAAATTTTACATGGCAGAGTCTCCTATGCCATATCCAGCTATCATAGAATTTAGCCATAAGACATGTACTCATATTTGCATTCAACTGAAATAGGTTACCTTTGGTCTGCATGCCAATGGCCGCCAATTCACCATTCTTTCCTTTGATTCTGCATACTCCATTCTTGAATTCCAGAGTGAGACCACTGTCATTCAACTAGGCAATGCTCAGAAGGTTGTGTCTGAGACCATCAACCCAATACACATTGTCAGCACTACTCTTTCCATTCAAAGAGATGGACACTCTGCCTTTGACCATGCATGGTGTATCATTACCAAAGCAAACCACACCACCATCATACTCTTCCAAGTATAGAAACTTGCTCCGGTCACCAGTCATATGGTGAGAACATCCACTATCAATGATCCACTCATTGGAATTATCAAACTGGGAGACAAGAGCCTTCTTGTTTGACACATCTTCCTTGACAACAACAAACACAATATCCTCATTTTCTTCATCTTCTGATTCTTCATCCGTGACACCTTCATCAACTACCATAAAATAGTTTCTCTAGTTTCCTCCTTTGAATTTCTTGAACCTTTTTGGTTTATCTTTGTTGTTGCCATTAGGACAGTTTACAGCAATATGTCCTATCCAGTTACAAGAAAAACATTTCAAAGGAAGCTTACCTTTGTATTTGCCGGTTCCCTTAGGAAGTTTCCTAGCAAGAAGAGCTTCAAATGCCATCAGAATCTCCTCATCATCCATTTCTCTGCTCTATCTTGGTTCACCACTAGTGCTAGCTTCTTTTCCTTTTCTGGATGGTACAGCAGAAGCTTTGAAAGTTGATTCAGTCTTTTGAACACTGCCATCAAAACTATTTAGCTCATAGGCTGTCAACTTTGTAATGATGGAGTCTAGGGATACCTCAGTCTTGTCTATTAATCTCAGCTTTTGAATACCAGCAACCCTTATTGCATAGACCGGTAATAAGGATCTCAAGACTTGCTTACCACAATGGAATATTCCATTTTACCACCTGCACTCTTGATATCTCCAACAATGGTTTTGATTTTTATTCCATACTATTGAATGGTCTCACCTTCAACCATCCGCATGTCTTCAAACTTCCCTCTAAGGCTTTCTTCCTTAGCTTGTTTTACATGCTCATCATCGCCATAGATATTTTCAAGAGTATCCCATACCTCTTTGGGATTTACCTTATCTTGGACATCAATAAACTCAATGTCAAATAAACTACTAATTAGGGATTCCATGACTTGCCCATTCTCCTACATCTCTCTCTTTTGGTCATCAATGAGAGTATCGGTAGGGGCAATATAGGCATTCTCAAAATAGCTCCAGTGTTGAACACCCATGCTTCCAATTTATATCTTCATTCTGTCTTTCCATATACTGAAGTTTTCTCTGTTAAACTTTGGACCTTCCCTCTTCATCATTAGACTAGGATATTTACCTCAAGTAGTTAAGCTTATAACACAGAGGACCTGGAGGACGCTTTGATACCAATTGATAACTCAATGATAAACGGATAGTACCAAACTGGTACTGAGAGGGGGGGGTGAATTAGTATAGACAAAAACACAATCTTAAACTGGTTTGTCAACACACACTATGCATTGATAGACAAACAGTAACACCGGTCTTTAAATAGAGTACAACTGACAAAACCCAGAATAATTGAGACAAGCATAAACCGGTTGACACTTATCATCTCATACAATCTAACACTTCATTTCCATTTCACCCTAATGCATGAACAGGTAATCTATCATCAAAGATGTATATATAATCAACTAGATCAACATGATTCACTGCTTGACATAAAACAACATAGCATCACATGAAGAAGACATCACATATGGCACACATATTTTTCACGTGGAAACCCAACTGGGAAAAACCATGGTGGGGATGAATACCCACAAGCTTTTTTTTGAACTCTTTCGAAGTCCTCTTTGTTAGGAGCCTTGTCCGGTTAAAGACTGATACAATAGGTTCTGTAAGGAACCGATCCTATTAGGGATCACTCGGTTAAGCGATGGCTAGAATACCCAGTTAAGGGTTAAACCCTGTTAAAGGTTACCTTGTTAGAGGATTTCAAGAACTCAATGGTTTTGAGTCACCCTGTTAAAGGATTTATAGCAAGCCAGTTAAAGCTACCCTGTTAAGGGATTTTCCAACTATTGAGGTGGTTAGAGATCAACATGTATTTTAATGATCTGGTAACAACACTCAATGCCAATGCAGATCCTCTTTAGCTCCTCTTCACCTTCTACACTTACACTCTGCAGGTATCACTTCTCTCCTCTGGTCTAGCAAGAATCACATATCTCTTCTCTTGGATACACACACACAACTTTTGCCAACAACCTCAGAAAGAAACACAACATCGGCCTTATAAGAAAACAGATAGGTTGGTAGCATAAACCCTAAACCCTAAACCTGTTAGGTTAAGGAATTCAAATGGTTCAATCCTAATCATTGAGCACACTACATTAAATGCAACAGTCTTGATCCAATCTCAAGACATTCTCTATCATTCATTTTCCACTGATTTCATGGCGGTTGATAACCCATCACACGTTATCACCATTTACAGACTTTGTACATTCCCAAGGTAGATTGGAACAATCTCCTTCATGCACACAAGGCTTACATGGAAACACGATCTGTTCTTCATTACCATGCTAACTCATAACACAAAGTCATCGGTTGAACCATACAGGCTTGAAGCTCTTCAACAAGAAACCTTGAAGTTGAGACTACCAACCGGTATTCATACAACGCTTCCATGTGCTAGTTCCCATAATCATATGTCCATTCACCTTGAACAAACACACTACTTCACTTTGGCACAAATGTCGGTTCATAGTGTTATACCAGTTCTCTTCTCTTCATCATATTGACATCAATAACAACACACAATGTCATTATGTCCTCATACCAGTTCACATAATGCCAACAATTTCTAGGGTTTTGAAGGCCCTCAAGCATCCTAGAAGACCTAAACACAATACAATTTTCCCTTATTACATGCTAACAATGATCCAGAGTACTACTCATGTGATCAACCTTAGCATTACAACTTCTTAGGCTATCAACATCCTGAACACAAATAACACAACCCAAAGTTTGGATAACTCAACCATGGCTCTACTGAGTCCCAAATGGTTGGTCAATTATTAAATCATAAAAACCACACACAAAACCTATAAGAAAAATAAACTTGCATGCTTGGAGTGTTAGGTGCCCTGCACCATACTCCCCTGGGACAAAGAACTCAAGTCCCTTGAGTTCAGAGGTCTGCAATATCCACTCCATGCTGAAGTATATCTGATTCTGACATCCACATAGCATCTGAATTAGGTATCCCTTCCCATTTGACAATATAATTCTTGTAGACTCCTTTCCTTGTCTTCTTTACTACCTTGGTGTCCAATATAGCCTCCAACTTGACTGGTTGGCTAGGTGGAAAATCCCTCACCCAATCTTCATTAACCTGTGATGATATGAACAACTGATTTGTTGGTGACTCTCCCTTATATGGATAGAGATCACACACATTAAAGATAGGAGAAATACCCAAGATGGGAGGAAGTTCAACTTCATATGAATTTTGTCCATATTTGTGCACCACCTTGAGAGGTCCAATCTTCTTCATCAATAGCTTGGTAGGATACCCTTTTTGAAATCTCTCCTTCCTCAGGTATCCTAATACTAAGTCTCCAACTTTAAATTGCACATTCCTTCTTGTTTTATTAGCCTTCACCTTATACTACTCAGATTTTTGTTGTTTGGACTACCTTACCTTATCATACACTTCTTTAATCCCTTCTGCAAATTTATCACCTTGTGCACTCTTAGGTGCCATATAACTGAGATCTCTAAGCTCTAATATGACCCTAGGATGAAATCCATACACTATCTCAGAGGGACTTTTACCTGTACTTTGGTTCATTGAGTCATTGTATGCATATTATGCCTGACCAAGTACCAAATCCCAAGTCTGCCCATGTTATTTTGTAAGACATCTTAGCAAGTTACCCAATGATTTGTTGACTACCTCTGTCTGACCATCTGATTGAGGATGATAAGCAGATGAAAAGGATAACTTAGTGCCCAACTTTCTCCAGATTGTCTTAGGAACTTCACATCTCTGTCACTAACAATGTTGATTGGAAGAGCATGAATTTTGACTATCTCTTTGAAGAAGAAGCCTGCAATATAGGTGGCATCATTGGTTCTCTTGCAAGGTATAAAATGTGCCATTTTGTTGAACCTATCTACCACCACATACACACTATCAAATCCTCTTGGATTTCTTGGCAAGCCTAACACAAAATCCATGCTCAAACATTGCCAAGGCCTCTGGGGTATGACCAAGGGTTGATATAGACCTGCATTACTTGATGATCCTTTTTCTCTTTGGCAGATTCCACGTTTCTCTACAAACCTTCTCACTTCTGATTGCAACTTGGGCCAATAGTAAAACCTACCAACCTGCTCCAAGGTCTTATCTATGACAAAAAGACCTCCTATATCTCCTCGATGCTTTTCTTGAATAATGTTTTATCTCATAGAACATTGAGGTATGCAAAGAAGATGTCCTTTGAACAAAAAACCCTCTTGTATCATATATTCTAAATAAGAGACATGAGAGGTATTAGAGAAATTAGAACAAACACCATATATTTCTGCAAAATCCTTATCATCCTTGTAGAGGTCTTTTAACTCACTCAAACCCACACTTTGCAATTGTATCTCCTGCATAGTCATGACCCTCCTACTTAGTGCATCAACTACCTTGTTTTTTGTGCCCTTTTGTGATTAATAGTGAAGGTGTAGGATTGTAGGTATTCAACCCACTTTAGGTGTCTCTGGTTCAACTTCTCTTTCCCATTGAGGAAACTAAGGGCATGGTTGTCAGTGAAAACTACAAACTCCTTGTGCAGCAAGTAATGATGCTAGTTCTTTAATGCTTATGCCATTGCATAAAAATCCAACTCATATGTGGAGTACCTTTTCTTAGTTTCATTTAACTTCTCTGAGAAGAAGGCTATAGGATGACCCTCTTGGCTTAAAACTGCCCCTAATGCCCTTTGGCTAGCATCACATTCTACTGTAAACAATTGATTGAAATCAGGCAATCTAAGGGTTGGCAGCTCTTCTATCTTAGATTTCAACATTTCAAACCCCTTATTGTCTTCCTCTATCCACTTAAAGTGACATTTAATCCCTCCTTTAATAGTGATGAGTATAGGAGCACAAACATGGCTAAAGTTTCTCACAAACTTCCTATAAAAAGATGCCATTCCATGAAAACTCCTAACATCACTATTTCCCCTAGGGATAGGACAATTAAGTATTGCTTCTACCTTACTTGGATCCATCTTTAAACAACCTTGTGAAATAATAAAACCAAGGTGAACTAACTCTATTTTAAAAAACTCACATTTTTCAAGGTTGATTTTGAGTTGAGCCTCCTTCAACTGCTTCAAGACCATCTCCACATGCTTAAAGTGCCCCTCCTTGGACCCTCTAAACATCTAAATATCATCAAGATACACAATAATAAATCTACAAATAAACTCAACTAAGACTTCATTCATGAGCCTTTGGAAGGTACTAGGTGCATTGGTGAGACCAAATGGCATCACCAACCACTCATATAGGTATTCATTGGTTCTAAGGGTTATCTTCCATTCATCACTAGTTCTGATTCTTATTTGATGATAACCAGAATTCAAGTCCACCTTTGTGAAGTAGCTTGATCCACCTAGATTGTCCAATAGGTCCTCAATCCTTGGCATGGGAAACCGGTACCTTATAGTGATCTTATTGATTGCTCTTGAGCTAGTGCACATCCTCCATTTTCATCATTTTTTAGGAACTAACACAGTAGGGAAATCACATGGACTCAAGCTCTTTTTAATGAACCCCTTGTCCAAGAGTTCTTGCACTTGTTTGGTGATCTCTTCAATTTGACTAGGTGTCATTTTATAAGCAGCTCTGTTAGGCACATTTGCCCCTGGTATTAAGTCTATTTGATGTTTTACATCTCTCATTGGAGGCAAGGAATTAGGCATATCATCTCCTATAACTTCTACATATTGCTTTAGTAGACCTTTCACCTCTTGAGGCACTTCACTCATTGGATCTTCTTTAGCTTCATATCCAGGCTTCAACACTATAGCATGGCCTTGATGACCTTATTGTTTTAATACTTTGAGAAATGCTTTACCTCTCATCAGCGTTACACTTGATCCTATTTGTTTTTCCTCCTTTGGATCAGGCAATGGATCCATCTAATACTTCTTGCCATTCTTGGTGATGAGATAGGTGTTCTTTTCTCCATCATGACTGACTCTCAAATCATATTACCATGGATGACCTAACAACAAATGACAAGCATCCATAGGCAATATGTCACATAATAATATGTCTTTATACTCACCAATTTCAAATTCCACCCATGCTTGTTCATCAACTAAGACATGTTGACCCTGGTTGAGCCATGATACCCTGTAAGGAGTGAGGTGAGGCAATCTTTTCAGTTTGAGTTTATCCACGATTTTAACTGAGACAATATTCTCTATGGAAACTAAATCCACAATCACCTTAAAAATTTTCCCATGTGACTTACAAGTGGTCCTAAACAAACTTTTTCTCTGTGGTGGCTATTAAGCTTGGGGTATCTTGAGCATTGTCCTTCTCATCATTAAGTTTTCTCCATCTTTCACTAGCCCTGCCTTGCTGATTAAAGAGGTCTCACACTTTGAGTGTCCTCCCCTTGCACTAACTGAGTTCTTTTTTCTCCCATGTATGAGCTTGTTGAACTTGAGGCTTTTCCTGGGCACCTACTCATGGTATGTCCAACTTGATTGTAGTGATAGCACCTACTGGTGAAGACTGTATTTCCTCTTCCTAAGCTTCCAAACCTATCCCTAAAATTGCTCCTTCCTCTAAAGGATCCTCTAAATCTTCCTCTTTGTGAGTCCCCACTACCTTCTTGGCTTTGCTTCTCTTCATTTCTTAATGTATTCTGCCCCCTACCTCTAATGTTCTTACCACCTCTATGTTTCTGATTTTATTCACTTCTCCTCTTGATCTTCTCCTCTGCCCTTAATGCCAATTGAAAACACTTGTGAATAGTGTCTAGTGTGAGGATACTTATCTCATCTTGTATGTTTTATCTATGGTCATTCATGTACCTGGCCAATTTCTCCACTTCATTCTCATGCTTCCTAGCCCTCAAACTAAGTTTTTGGAATTCCTCCGTGTATCTTTTGACATCTAATTCCCTTTGTTTCAGATTTTGCAGTCTCTTGTGGATTTGAACTTCATAATTGCCTGGTAGGAATTGAGCCTTAAGCCTTATCTTCATATGCTCCCATGAACTTATCTTCTTCTTACCTTCTTGTACCCTTTCTTCTTGCATCATATTCCACCAAACCAATGTTGATCCTCTCAATCTTGATTTGGCCACATTTACTCTTTTCTCCTCTGCTACCTCCTTATAATAAAAATGATTATTTAGAGCCTCTATCAAATTTAGAAACTCTTCTCCATTAATATTTCCTCCATAGGTGGGTAATCCATCCAAATTAACCTTGGAGATGGATTTGACTGCATCCAAGAATAGCTTTTCATCTTGAGGCATTGCTACTACTACTTGTTCCTCTCCATCTTCCACTTCTTCATCTGTCTCATCTCCCCATTATCTCTTAACCTTCCCCTTCTCCTTCTTAACATCTTTGGTTGCTTTATTTCCTTCCGCATCCTTCAATCCTTCAATCATCTCTTCCACCATCTGTCGAATGGCTTCCGGAGTCATTTCCTTTGGGGGCACTGAACTTTCTTCTGATTCTTCACAATTTGACATACACCAAATCTTTCAAAGAATGGCTCTGATACCACTCTGATTCAGAGAATCTTGGAGTTTGTTCCAAACACCTTCTTGGTTTCTTGGCTTACTCAACCCTCTAACTCTTCAAGCCCATCCAATGGAACTTGATTGGGGTTTTCTTGTCTAGACCTCCAAGGTCTAATCCATTTTGGCTTGCCTCCATGATGCAGAGAATCCACACCCACACATACAAGCCCTACACCTTTTAGGAATCTACTTCACATTGTTGAGGTTTCACAATGATTAAACACTTCCCCTTATGAAGGTTTTCCATAATATTTAATAAAACTCCACACATATTGCTCTTGCCTATGAACTAAATCATACCTTCTACACCATCTAGGATAGGTTTCTTGGCATTGAGGACAGTCATAAACCAAAGGGAGTTTAAGTTTGTTTGAAGGATACCATAAATTTCTACAAGGCCTTGAGACTTCCACACACCCTCTCAAAACTCATATCAACCCTTAATTATCAAACACCATGTACTCTGATCCAACCCTCAACATGTACAAAAGATTACTGTTAAACAAGAACTTACTGGCCTCTTTGACACACGCGCACCCAGAGATGAATAAATTTTTCAATTGGACATATCACCATATTTATAGAGTTATAAGGATTCCCAACCGACCAGCCAACTATAACCACCCAAAACTAAGTTATTCATCTCCGAGTGCACGTGTGTCAAAGAGGCCAGTAAGTTCTTGTTTAATAGTAATATTTTGTACATGTTGAGGGTTGGATCAGAGTACATGGTGTTTGATAATTAAGGGTTGATATGAGTTTTGAGAGGGTTTGTGGAAGTCTCGAGGCCCTGTAGAAATTTATGGTATCCTTCAAACAAACTTAAACTCCCTTTTGTTTATGATTGTCCTCAATGCCAAGAAACCTATCCTAGTTGGTCTAGAAGGTATGATTGAGTTCATAGGCAAGAGCAATATGTGTGGAGTTTTATTAAATATTATGGAAAACCTTCATAAGGGGAAGTGTTTAATCATTGTGAAATCTCAACAATGTGAAGTAGATTCATAAAAGGTGTAGGGCTTGTATGTGTGGGTGTGGATGCTCTACATCAGATTGGTATCAAAGCAAGGGAGTAGTTCTTATTGAAGGTTGAAGGGAGTGAGACAAGATGCCTCCAAAGAATGCAGGTACAGCAAGGGAGATCCAAGAATTGAAGGAGAAGAACACAAGGTTACAAGAGTCCTATAATGCCCTCTTAGCAAGGCTTGAAGCCTTGGAGACTAGTCAAAGAAGAAATGTTGATGTGGGGGATGTTAGTGAAGAAGAGGAAGGAGATGAAGAGTTCCATGAGGCAAAGGAAGAAATTGAAGAGTAGATAGACCCTGAAGAACAAAGAACACTCAGACTTCTTAAGGTAGTAAAAGGAGACAAGTACAAGGTAAGGGATGATATACCAATGTATGATGGTAGTTTGAAAGAGGAAGAAGTTTTGGATTGGATAGCAACAATGGATGCTTATTTTGATGGAGAAGGCGTACTTGATGAACAAAAGGTTAGATTGGCAAAGACAAAACTCAAGGGGCATGCACTCCTATGGTGGGATCATGAAGAAGCTGATAGAAGAAAGAGAGGAAAGACCAAGATTACTTCTTGGGATCGAATGGTGGCTAAGATAAAAGGTTAAGGCAAAAGGAACAAGATGTTAAGGCATATACTGATGAATTTTTAAAGTTGAGTATAAGATCTAGTAGAGAAGAAGATGAAGTTGTTAAAGTTGCTAGATACTTAGGAGGTTTGAGATTTAATATTCAAGATGAGTTGGTTGTGGCTAACCCCATTAATGTCAAGGAATGTTATCAATTAGCTCTCAAGGTGGAAGAAAAGATGAAGAGGAGACAAGATAAGGCTACATGAGGTAGAGGCAATAACAATGGCAGGGGTAGAGGTACATTTCCTTCACATAAACCAAACAATGAGGAAGAAGGTGAAGTAAATAAAGGTAAAGAACAATAATTTTCTAATTTTAGAGGTGGTTTTGGTGGTAATAGAGGTAGATTTGGTAGGGTTTTTAACCAATATTCAGCTTATATGACTCAACTGACTCAACCTTTACATTTTATTGGCACTATTGGCCTTATTACATCATGTTGGGTCTAAATAGACCTTATTTGAACAAAACAAAAACAAACTAAATCATGCCCCACATATGGGCCCTTGAAAGGATGAGGTGCTCTTGCACCACTCCAAGGTATAGCCACTAATCTTAGACAATCAACTCCTGCAAGGATCACAACACACCAACTCCTACAATGGGTTCAATATGCATTTATATAATGTCTTTGAATTATTTTATTGGTTTAAGAACCTTTGGTCCTATCACCAAGCTTTTCCAACCTCACTTTGAATCTACCGGTTACAAATAGGCCTAACTCAATTAGCCCTCCTATATCGGTTTTTCAAGGCTTAGTTTACAAACTTCCCACACAAGGCTAAAAATAAATTTCAGATTTGAGTACCCTTTTAATATTTGCATACAATACTAAATAATTGCATCTGGGTTTTCTATACAACTATGGGAACCAAAACTGCCCTATTTTCAAGGGTTTAGGCCTACCCAAGTGACTGGGGAAGATGTCCTTGGAAAGATTCACCAATAAAATCATCTACTCAAATAAATTGAGTATTCTTGAAGGGAATTCATAGGGCTTTCAGACCATGGGTTCATTTCCCTACAACCAATCCACACATGCTCAGAATTGGCACATCTTCTGCTATCTTAACTCACTAACTCCCACCAGTGAGCCCAGGGTTTCATTGTAGCTCCTCCACAAAGGCTTTCAAAAAAAAAAAAAACCTATTATAAACTTATGTACAGACCCTGACCTAGCATTCCACTATATTTCAACAAGTTCCATCAAAGGATGCTTAGGTTAGAGCCATTTTTCTCTTGAACCCTACCTTGTAAGTGTTTTACACCCAGTTACAAAGAATGGATGATATCTCTACAACTAAAGACAATAAGTCCTACTAATAAAACTTATTGGAAAGTAAATTTAATACAATATCATTCCCTACAATGAGATCCTTTTGTCAAGTACGTACTGGATCATACTAAAGCAATAAAAATGAAGAAAACTGTCAAAACAGTGAACAAAACAAGATGTCTTGAAAACATAAAACTTGTTCTTGCATTCCAGATTCTCCAACTTGTACAATGAAGTATATTTTGGCTTATATGCTGATGGTTTAGCTGGTTAAACCAACTTTGCAACTCCAATCATCAAAAATGCAACTTTTGCAAAATGTTGCTCAGCAACTTTTACATGTTTTGACACTTGAGATGCAACTTTTCATTCTAGTGCATTTCTAGGGTCTTGAAATCCCTCAAGAATCATATAATACCTAAACACAATAAAATAGACCCCTATTATGTGTTGAAAATGATCCAGAGTACTACTCCTATGATCAACCTTAGGATTACAACTTCTTAGGCTGTGAGCATCTTGAACACAAATGATACAACCCAAAGTTTGGACAACTCAACCATGGCTCTATTGAGTCCCAAATGGTTGGTCCATTATTACATCATAAAAACAAAACACAAAACTTAGAAAAAAAACAAAATTGCATGCTTGGAGTGTTAGGTGCCCTGCACCAATTAGCTTGTTTGGATCATATTGTTTTTGTTTGGATATGCATTGGAGGGTATATTAAGAAGGTTTTATGGGTCTCAACATCATCTATGGAGATCCAAATGAAGTATTTTGAAACAAAGGATGTTCTTTGGTTGATTAATTGCTATATCTACATGTTACATTTGGTAGTATCTTTGGTGGAAGTGATAGCGTGTGCAAATCATTGGATTCATTTAGGAAGGATGCATTGAGATGTGTTTTGGTTCGGCCTTTCTCTCGGAGTGGGCCTCTTTGAGTATTTTTGGTTTGGGTATCTTATTTTGTGTAATAATGCTTATTATATTTTGGATAGTCCCCTAGATTAAGTTTTCTATGGTCTATCTTATATTTATGGAGTGTGGATGTATGAGTTTAGTGTAGCAGTGTGTGAATTGATGAGAAGTTTATACAAATTATATTCAAGCATATTTAGAGTTTAGGAAGTAAAAAAGTCAATTCTTTGAATTTGATACATTCAATGAGATAGTGTGTTGTGATATTGGTATTTATCAAAGATTTTTTCCATGATCTTGGTCACTTGATCCAATAGTTCAAGGATAATTTCATGTTTAGGAGATCCTTCTCAATTTCAATTCTACTATTTCTTTTGTTACTAATTGATGGTGATTCCTCTATTAGTAGGTTGTATCTTTCTCTAAAGTAGTGGGCCTCAATTGTGTAAGTCCTTATATCTTTCCCCAAGATAGTGTGCCTTAACCTTGCAAGTCTATCATGTGTTGTTTCTCCTTGGCAGTTGGCCTAAAACTTTGTAATCATTCATATTCATATTGTGAGTTTTATTCTCATTGTTGTTTTTCCTTTTTTTTGTTTACCATGTAAATCTATTGTTCATGTGTTGTTGGTCAGTGTTCATGTGATGACAATATATTTGTTAGTGCTATGTTAGTTAATGTTGTTTATAATTAATTTATTTTGATTGTTTTGGCTTATTCACCACCCCCTCTTATTCTTTTTGTATGTTAAAAATGGTAAAGATATATCCGTTAGATATGTGGGATATTATTTTACAAGATCATTATGTTAGGCCCAATATAGAAAGCTAATGTACTGAGAGGGGAGGGGTGAATCAGTACTCCAAAAATTTTCCTTCGTAATAACCTTACTGTTATGCATAAACAAAATAGTGCAGTAACATAAAATAAAACTATAATCAACAGATAATAGTCATACATGATTTACTCCATAACACATATATTTTGGTCACACAGAAACTCTTGGTTAGAGAGAAAAACTGCGGTGGGGATGGCACCCACAACTTCACTACTACAATAATAAAGAATGCTCGGTTAGAGCTACATTTAGCTATTTCTGATAGCTTACCCTATTAGGAGTATTAAGATCAGTTAGATCTACCTTACTAAAGGATTTTTACAACACTATATAAGTGTAGCACCTGGTTAAAGGATTTACAGTTTATAGACTTGGTTAGAGTCTTTTACCCTGTTATAGGTTTCTCTTACAACTTCAAAATATTACAATATAATCATTACAAATATCTACAATTTTACATCGGAAATGTTAAAGAAAATTCTATGTGCTCTGAATAAGATTACCTAACTTGTAGCATACCTCGGTAACCCATAATGAAACTCAGTAAACCTTCTATTTACTCTGTTCTTCGATTGTTCACTGATAACCTTCTTGGTGACCTCTCTGTGTCTCTATAACAGTCTTCCTTCATGTATACACACTGTTATCTCATTGCATCTCTTATCACATCATATCATGTCTTATGTCTAACCCTAGAATCATGCTGTATATATAGATCTCTTATGGTGGTGATCTGATTCATTGCTTCGAACTTACAAAAAGATTCTTTGAATGAATAACTAAACAAAATATCTCATAGGTTAGATTGGCCTTGTAATCATACACAATCTCATAATGCAATTTCCAATGCAAAAACGGTTAGATGTGCCTCAATCTTGTAACACATTTTCATGTGCATGTTCAGGTTCAATGTATCTAGTAAAATGTTTCACTCCGTGAATATCAACTCGGTGAGTTCACTTTACCACTCGGTAGCCATGAAACTTTACTCGATAAACAGCTCGGTGAATACTATGTTCTGTGACTGCTTTCTTCAGTAACCGACTAGACTGTTCATACCGACTTCTCTGTGTGTACCGAATGCATGATTTGATAATACTAACCAACTAGAATATAGTATGACTTTGGATATGAAACTAATGGCAATTTGATAAGTAGTAACAATCTCCCCTTTTGACATTAGTTGAGATGTTTGACAGAAACTACTTACAAAGTCATAACTGAAATATATACTTGAGAAAATGACTATACTTGATAATATGTACAATAGTCAATAGTATATGCAGATATACTCCTCTTATCATTATCTTGTACATAACTCTGAATTTTGCATGTTTGGTTCTGTTCTGTACTTGTGTGCTCTGAATTCTCTGTATATTCTGCTCGGTAGACTCCCCTTGTATACAATACTCAAAATGTGTTATCAAAACTATATTACTCTCAAAGTGTAGAGTTACTCCCCCTTTGTTGGGCTTTCCTCTGTGTAGTAACATAATATTACTCCCCCTTTTTGACAAACATTAAAAACTTAATTTTCATCCGGAGGTGGTAACTGATCAAAAATAGTCTTATACTTGGTCCGAGCATCAGTGAGGGCGACTAAGATTGAGTCCTTGAGACTTTCCATTAATGAGTTCTATGCTTGAATATCAGATAAGAGTGATATCAAGACATCAAGAGTGCTTCCCTCTTGGGTAGTTGATAAGCTTGTAGCTCGGTTAAGTTGCTCTTGGATTGATGAGAGATGAGGAAGGAATAATGTTTGAAGGGTCATTATATCCATCCTAATTTTATGCTCTTCATTCCTCAGTTCTAACTGTTGAGCCATGAGATGTTGTAGCTTTTTGTAAAAAGTCTGAACTGAATTAGGCTCAGTGGTCAACTTGGAGGAGAGATCGGTGATCTCTTTCTCAATTGCATCAGTTTTATTTTTGATGTCTTTAATAAATAAAGAAAATGTACACAATTTCTTGAATAAATAAAGAATGTGCTTGAGTTGAGGGGTCAACTCAGCAATGAATTTGACAAGTTTTACCTTGCCAACAGCAATTGATTTTTGGACTTCCTCTATCATTTTTGCTGTGAGCTCTTTATCCTTGAGCTTGCTTAGGTATTCAGATGCATCAACTCTAGATGTTTCAATCTGATTAAGGAGTTCATCAAACTGAATATGGATGGCTGCATCGGTTGACACTATTGCTGATGGTAGCATTTCTATGAGAAATGTCCTAACCTTTTGAAGTACCTTGTTCTTTTTCTGTATAGCCAATTGCTTCTCCTATTCGGCCTTTGCTTTGCATAGTTCACCGAATTCAGTGAGTGCTTGCCCTTTTAATTTGGAGATGTCGACATTGGGCAACACGATCGGTTTAGATAAATCAGATTTAAAACCATGCTTTCTCACCTTCTTCTCTTTTCCTTTTGTCTGGGGCACTAAGAAAAGTGCTTGTGAGGTGTGCTGTCCCTCGGTAGGTTGCTCGGTAGATGCAACACATTGCACTGTTCCTGTAGTAGTTGCAATGTCTTTGGATGGCTTAGTGCTAGGGGTCTCTGCTGTAATATTTGTTGTTCTTGTCTATGCTTGAGATGATTGATCTTTTGTTGTGTCTATTGCAGCTTCAGATTTGGTACTTGTATCTTCTACAGTTTTAGATTTGTTACCTTCGGTAACTTGTTCGATGCCCTTGGGAGCTTTGGTTGGGGCTGGTGGCTTCACCGGTGGATAAGGCTAAACTTGTTCTAAGACTAATTCACTAGACACAAGTTTTTCATAAGTGTTGCCTTCAATCATTTCCTATTCCGATGCGGCTTCATCCATTACATCTTCATCAATTTGTATTGTGTCAACCGAGCCTGGACCTTGCTCGGTGACATTTGGATCTTGCTCGGTGACATCAACAATTTCAATTTGAGATTTTTCACCGACATCCTTTTGTTTGAAGATCTCCTGCCACTTGGCCTTAGTCTCATTCTCCACATCAATATATAGCCCAGTCATCAATTTTAAGGCTCTCTGTTTCATAAGAAATTTTGAATTGTATGTGAACAAATGCTTCTTGATTTCAGCTACGAACATGTCAGGAAATAAGTGGACAAGACTTCTTTCTCTTATTTGTTTCTCTAAATCCATTGCATATTTCCATATGTTATCAATATGTGAGTAGAGTTCACTTGGAAGTGACTTTGCTAGTTCCAATGGTGCTAACCAAAACTTCATAAGTGTACATATGACAGCTTCTTCAATCTGTCGTTTCTCATCATTGTTCCTAGACTCACACTTAACATATCTAAATCCTGCAAACCCACTGTATTCCTTAAAATTGGCACAAAAGTTTTCAACACTGTGAATGTTTGCCTTTTTGCTCTTCACAATCTAGAATTTGTTAGCATCATCAGACTCTGTATCACTCTACTCTTTTGCCAAAATGAGTCTCTGAGTAGATTTCTTGTAAGTCTTTGTTACCTTAGGAGCGACAACAGTCTTTTGTTTCTTGCTCGGTGATGCAGCTGATGCTTTGGTGCTGGGTCTCTTAGTTGGTGGAGTCGGTAGGGCCTTTGAAATGTCCTGTTTCTTTCTTTTTAGAACTTTTCCCTTTGGCAACTTTTTGCTCAATGTTATTGCAGCCTCCTTTGCTTTTGATTCTTCCTCGATAATGGCAAGATTTCCTTTGACAGGTGTAGATGAGGATTCTTCTCTGAATTTCTCAGATAAAGCTTTTATCATCTTTGTTGCTTTCCTTGTAGCCTTAGGAACTACAATGCTCATTTTTACTTTCTCCTTTACCTCTTCATAGGTTCCATACCTTAGTTCAGTTGCATGCATTGGCATTGATAGGTAGGCATCAATTTTTTGTTGTGTGATGTCATGATAAATTTCATAACCCATTGGTTGCAATGACTGAATCCTCTGTTCAACAACATTTACATAGCAGTAATTAGTGTTGACTTCAAAACAAATATTGTCCTTGTATTTTTCAACCAGCTGTGGTGGGATCCTGTACCTTTGTGCATTTTCTATTGGAATTTGCTAAAGTAATCATCCATGAAATCATTAAAGTTATCTCCTAACTTCTTGATGTAATCATTGATCTGATGGGTGATAGGTCAGTGTAGCTCCCATACTACTTTACCGACTGAGGGAAAGAACTTTTCAAAATAGAAAAACATACAGACAAGTAGTGAACTGAACTTGAGTGTGTTTGCTGAGTTGTTCTTCTTCGGCTTCCTTATTGTTTTTAGGTTCTCAAATAAGTTCTTTAGTAGTACTTCACACAAGTCTACTTTCATTCCCTTCTTTACTATTTTGTAGGCTAGGTCTACTACAGCACATGGTACATTGTTTTCCCTTGCAGATTGGAAGAAACAGTAACCAATGACTCTGATTGCAAATTTTAGTTCAGCATCAGTGACATTATTCAATTTTAGTCCTCGGTAATCAGATTCTACTCCGGCTAGACTGATTAGCTCCTTTTGTGATATCATTTCTGTGCACGAGCATGATCGTAAATGGGATATCCGGTGATCAGGTGAATGACTTCCTCCGTGATCTTGAACGGTTGCTCTTGTAGCCACATGAAACTGTCATGTACTCTGCTCAATACAAACTTAACCCATTGGGGTTTGAACACACGAGGATAAACTAGGGCTTTAGTTAATCCCTTGATTCTGATATGTTCAAATTTACTATCCAGTTTGCCATCAATGCACAGTTCATCATATGTGTCACTAATCTCTACATGACCGAGTTCCTCAACATGGCACTTGGTAAAGAATCTGACATCTTCTACCAATAAGACTCAATTTGGGATGAGTGAAAATGTAGTTTTATCATCCGGTTCAAAGGCGACTTTAGGAGTTAGGGAATATTTCAGAGATGGCTTCTCCACATTTTGGACAACTACAGGGTCTTGGATGTTGGGCACCCTAGTAGATCTTGAGTAAAAATTTGACAGGTTATCCTTAGGGTTTACAAGTAGCTTACTCTTTACACTCGGTAGATACTAGCAATTTGACTAGATCAGAAACTAGCTAAATAGTGTGAATAGATTGATGTAAATACCTTGAAAATTTTCTCTAACTAAAATTTAGTCGCTTTGATTCGCTCTTCTCTGCTTCTCAAAAAATTGGGTGAATGAAAATGACCGCGAAAACACTCTTAAGTACTCAAAAATACCTTATCGGGCTCCGTGCAAGTTAGGCCATGGTACTAAATGCACTTGATTCACCTTTTACCGATTTACTTCATTTTTTGTTTTCACCGAGTATTCAACTTTGCTTTGTTAACTGACTTGACAGGTTTTCTGTATAGTATGTAAACTAACTAATTGCATCTTAACTATGCAGATTTTGAATTTTGTTCATAATCAAATAGGTACTGTTATGATTTAACTTTTAAAGAATGCAGTCCCTTCATACCTTTTCTTGACTAATTTGAAATAGGTGCAGCTAACTCGATAGGTAAGGTGCTTTCTTCATCAGACATAAATTCTTTCTTTTTCCAAATAGTTTTGAATTTTTCTTTTATCTCCTCAGTGTCTCTTCTCAGTTGATCTCTACAATCTCCAGCTAAATGTCTAGCTTTGTGACAATGAAAACATGCCATATTGGGATTTCTCCATGATCTCCGGTTGTTCATTCCAAACCTTATAAAATAGTTGGCACTTATATGTCCATATCTTCCACAACATTCGCACCATATCCTCGTATTGTAATCCCATGGTACTGCTGCATATTGTCGGTAAGAATCTATGTGAGTTCGGTAACCTCCAATGTTTGCTTGGTGTGGATACTTCATGTAGTTCTTTCGCTTAAACCAGCATCTCTCGGTACTATGTCCATATCTATTGCAGTTTTTACAAAATCCTTTGAATTTTGCCTTCTGATGGTTTTTAACAAACTTTGTTCTACATTGATTAGGTATGTGACCATATTTATTGCAATTATAACAATATCCATTGGACTTAGAGATATTCGGTTGCTTACCTTTTCTGATCTGGCATATGTTGGTAGTATGACCTTGATTTCCACAGTAGTAGCAAATAGGCTTCTTCCTTTTGATGTTATTCCTTTTTCCAGTTTGTTTTGATGATTCTCCTCTCTCGGTAGTATGAATTCCTTTCTCAGTAGAGTCTTTTCCTTTGTAACTGAGTCCTCCATCTTTCTAGAGTCTTCTTGTATCCAGTTGCTCATCCAACATCTTTGATGCTTCATAACTTTTCTCCAATGATTCTTTGGATTTCTTTTTTGTTTCAAGTTCACCAGTCAACCTTGATACTTCAAGTTTCAATGATTGATTTTCATCATTCTTCAGAATTGCTTCATGATGAGCATAACCTAGTTAATCTGTCATATTTTGTTGAATACCAGTTAACCTCATGATTTTATCATCCTTATCAAATACTAGAGCTTCAAGTTGTTGTTTCTCTCTTTGTAGATCTCTTGCTTTATCCTCAGCTCTCCTTAATGCATCTAGATTTTTAGTCATTTGTGTACTGAAATGTTCATGTTCTCTTTTCATTGCTTTTAGTTGATCAGCCAATGCTTTGTTCTTTACTTTCAACATTCCAATCATTTCTTCAGTTTCTTTAGATATATGGTTCTCAGATGATGTCTCGATTTGTTCCACTACCTCTTGAGAATCTTGCAAGTCATCAAATAATCTTCTCCTTACTTTCAGAGATTTTTGCATTTGCCTCTGCATGTCTGCAATCACTTGATTTGCATTATCCATCTCTTCTTGAAGATTCAAAATCCTCTAAGATTGTTTGTAGCCTTCCATTGCTAAGATCTTTCTCTTCAGGTGGTTAAACCCTTTTCCAAGATTCAAGCTCTGATACCAATTGTTAGGCCCAATATAGAAAGCTAATGTACAAAGAGGGGAGGGGTGAATCAGTACTCCAAAACTTTTCCTTTGTAATAACCTTACTGTTATGCATAAACAGAATAGTGCAGTAACATAAAATAAAACTATAATCAATAGATAACAGTCATACATGATTCACTCCATAACACATATATTTTGGTCATGCAAAAACTCTTGGTTAGAGAGAAAAACTGTAGTGGGGATGGCACCCACAACTTCACTACTGCAATAATAAAGAATGATCAGTTAGAGCTACATTTAGCTATTTCTGATAGCTTACCCTATTAGGAGTATTAAGACCAGTTAGATCTACCTTACTAAAGGATTTTTACAACACTATATAAGTGTAGCACCTGGTTAAAGGATTTACAGTTTATAGACTTGGTTAGAGTCTTTTACCCTTTTAAAGGTTTCTCTTACAACTTCAAAATATTACAATATAATCATTACAAATATCTACAATTTTACATCTGAAATGTTAAAGCAGATTCTATGTGCTTTGAATAAGATTACCTAGCTTGTAGCATACCTCGGTAACCCATAATGAAACTCGGTAAACCTTCTGTTTACTCTATTCTTTGACTGTTCACTGATAACCTTCTCGGTGACCTCTCTGTGTCTCTGTAATAGTCTTCCTTCATGTATACACACTGCTATCTCATTGCATCTCTTATCACATCATAACATGTATTATGTCTAACCCTAGAATCATGTTGTATATATAGATCTCTTACAGCGGTGATCTGATTCATTGCTTCGAACTTACAAAAAGATTCTTCGAATGAATAACTAAACAAAATATCTCATAGGTTAGATTGGCCTTGTAATCATACACAATCTCATAGTGCAATTTCCAATGCAAAAATGGTTAGATGTGCCTCGATCTTGTAACACGTTTTCATGTGCATGTCCATGTTCAATGTATCTGGTAAAACATTTCACTCGGTGAATATCAACTCGGTGAGTTAACTTTACCACTCGGTAGCCATGAAACTTTACTCGGTAAATAGCTCGGTGAATACTGTGTTCTATGACTGCTTTCTTCAATAACCGACTAGACTGTTCATACCGACTTCTCTGTGTGTACCGACTGCATGATTCGATAATACTAACCGACTAGAATATAGTATGACTTTGGATATGAAACTAATGGCAATTTGATAAGTAGTAACACATTACCACATCTCCTATCTATTCTATATTTTCTATGTTGTTATTCAAAATTTCCTCCCTAGTTGGGGGATGGAAATAGTATTGTAATTGAATGTTTCACAACAAAGAAATACTTGACACATGCCTACTTGTTGGCCTACCAATCATACCTAAATGATTTTTTTAGCCACCTATATTTATTAATTTATGCTAGTAGGGTGAACTCAGAAAGTTGGTTCCCACTTTTTGGTACATCCTAATTTTTGCTGAAATAATACATTTTTTAGAAAATATAATGATTTAATCTTTAAGAGGTACCATTAGAAGTAATTAAATAAAGAGAGTTATATCAAAGGCTCTTTGATCAAAATTTCTTGGATAGAACCTCTCTACTTCTAAATCATACTTGCAATGGAGTCTCCTTTGCATCTATCAAATGTTGATAAAAAACCTAATTTTACATTAGCTTTTGGGGGGTCAAATGAATTCATTTAGAAGTTTTGTTTTTTTAAGTATTTAGTCCTTATTATAAGCTTTCCAAATAGTATAATTTATAATAGATTTAATTTCATTAATATATTTTATTTTATTTTTTATGAATGTACGTTTTCCACCGAACATGAACTTCTTTGTTCAATGCATTGGGAAAAATAGTAAACTAATCCAAAAAATATCTAAAAAATATCTATGCACTAGGTATTGATGTCTTCTTTCTAACAAAACAAATAAAATTTAATTTTGATATATATCTAGATTATAATTAGTCAGACTTCAAAACTTAATAAAATGAAAAATATTCAACATATCACTATCAAACCAACTGCATGCCCTAGGTATTGATGTTACAAACCAAAATTCAAAAGAATTAAGTTTTTCATTTATAGAAAAAAAATTATGTGTTTCAGGATGCACATCACTTTTAATAAATGTTGTTTGCTGTAAAAAACTACATTTTGAGGGAGATGAAAAATTAATAAAATTTTACTCAAAAAGTTTAAAAAATATATATTTAGAATATACAAACAAGGTCTAACAAATCACTAGTTTACATCATCTTCAAATTCTTAACGGTTTAAAAGTTATAGGTGTTGCAAAGTGAAGGTTTGTATCAAAATGTTCATCTAAGTGTCAAAGTTAGTCAAAAAGTGGGAACCAGTATTGTGAGTTCACCCAGTAACTTCTTTATGATATTTAATTACTCCTTAGATATGGATAAATCATCAAAATCGTCCTTGTATTTCTCCATCTCTTTCTTCTTTTCTTCTTCCTTTTCCCTATCCTTTACATCTCCTCTTCTCATATATATGGATTCATTTAAACCTATTTTCTTCTCGAACTCATTTTTCTTTTCTACTTCAATATTATCTCTGGCGGTATTCTCTATCTTCTTCTAGATTTTAGTGTCCTCCACTGTCATTTCTTAATTTCCTCTTGCCTTATCAATGATATTTTATGCGCAATGGTAGTATTATATTCTAGTGGTGATCGTGCACCACCATACCCTTCATCTCCAATCTTCATCATGTCCTCCTATAGTTTATATGTGACATCTTGAGCTTCCTCTTAGAGTTTTGCCTCATCTTTTGGTATGCCTTCTAACATATTATCCATTCTTAGTTTTATTTTAGAACTCTTGGGCTTGCACCATTGGTAGTTCCTTCTTCTATTCCTACAACATACTTGTGATAATCTCTACAATAACTCAATTCCTTATTTTGTCTTTCATTTCCAATTATTTAGCCCATTTGATATAGATAGCCACATGTATCTGCAATGTAAAGTCCTTCATTTCATCATTGATTTTTTTGTCAATGTAGATGACACACTTTACTGAATGCTAGACTACCCTGTAACATATTTACTGAAGGGAAATGCAAGAAATTAGTAACTTTAGGAACGACTTTGAAATATGTCCTACTAGGAATACCTATATCAATAGGGAAAGATATTGATCACACACCAAGTTCTTATTTTTGCTACTACAACACCACTTTACAATGGCTTATCCAAGCTTACCTAACAAATAAATATTTTATCCTAGCCTTGAAATCTCTATTACCATGAGGCTCACCTGGTGTAATACAACTTGCTAGCCCTTATGAGACATTCACCTTGTTCATAAACCTCCTAGCATAACATAAATTATTATGCATGTGTCTCCTTGTATACATGGCTCCTATTAAGTATATAAGGATCTTGCTGGTCCTAGATATCATTCTTTGTGTGTTTGTAACATTCTTCCTAGTAAGTATTTGAGGATCATACTACGTCTAGATATCATTTCTTGTCATTTTGATATGGATCCTAGTGAGATCCCAAGTACCTTACTAGTCCTATATGTAATACCTTTTATGTTTTGCATGCTTCATCTCTATTTACAAATTAAGATCATATTTCACATTTTGTGATTTCCTTTTATCTTGATGTTATATATTGGTAAGATCCTAAGTATTGAGGGCTATCATCTTGCCAAGCATAGTGTTGTCTTAACTATTTGATATCTTTGTGAGAGAATCATTGTCTCTTTTATATTTTCCTCAGAGTATGACCCTAATTTCATACTCTCGCTAAAGTGGGGGCTAAATGTAGTGTAGGAAATTGTATCCCATTATAACTTCACACTTACTCTAGGCCAATTTTAGTGGTTGTGCCTAATGTGTAAGTTTATGTCTAATTCTGCTCAAATTTGGGATCAATTTCATTAATGTGTTGTGTATTCTTCTATTCATGACATTTTTACCAACACACATTGCTAGGACTAATGTTCCCAACATCCTTATCTAGGTTGTTTGACACCAAAATTTAAAATATCAATTTCAACTTTGAAAACAGCGAGAAATTGCCATTTGATGTCAGTCCTCCCTGAAAAGTAAACTTAAAAGGGTGTAAGTTGCATATAAATACAGCTCTATCTCTCTTTTAAAAATATAACCTACACAAATGAGATTTCAATCTACATATTTGATTAAATTGTGAGCACGTATGTAATCAAGGAGAAATAAACATTAAATTCTATGTCTTTGTTGGTAATCATGATCAATAATAGGGTATTTATTCATGATGAAGGAATTCATTAAAAATTTCTAACAAACATCAAGGCTTGTGTGATACTATGAATTCAATAACTTTCGTTATCATTTTCGTCATTTTCCTTCAAAGGATAAGCTCTCTTTTAAATGAGCAATAGTTGTTGTGGAGGTAATAACATCGACATGGGGTTTGAATTAAGAAAACCTCTATTTAAGAAAACACTCTTCCCTCTTTTTACCCATGTAGGTTCAAATCTGATTACAAAAAGTATTATAGACTCTAGTAGAGCAAATAGTGATAGACAATTCCAAATTTTATATAGGTAGAAAACCATGGACTAGGGAACCTAGCACATGTGTCTAACACTTTTGGATAGTATTTTTTGGGAAACAGACCTATAAGACTTCTTTATTTCATTTTTATTCTCTTTTTTTAGTTGAAACACCCTCAAACTAAGATTCCCAAGACACTAGTCTTGCACTTTCAAGCATAGTTTGTAGACCAAGATTACTTTATTGTCCTTTTTCTAGGCCTTTCCTAATATTTTTTTTAGTTATGTGATTTATTAATATTGTTGAAAGTCCACATTTTTCTATCATTAAAACTTGATCTTAAACATGAAATTTAGAATCTCAAATCCTTTGCAATAAAGAAATATAAATCAAGTGTTGAACTCTCAATTTAGGCTTGTAACTAAAATAATTTGTGTTCCAATGCTATTGTATGAAGATTTGAGATCTTAGTTTAGGGGAGAGGGACCAAAAGTTGTATGGGGTCCAATAGTCGTTATAGCAATTGTGCATATAATATCCCGTCTTGCCACATATTTATACTATATAATGTAAATAAATAATCCACATGTAAATAAAAAAATTGCCAAATGTTGATCAAAATGGACCAATACTTGAACATAAGAGAACCTATAAATGTTATATAAAAAAGGCATAAATACATTAATTAACAAGTGAAATAGATATTTTTTGTTTCAAATAAAATATCATAGCTATCCACTATAAGTGTGTCATTTATAAAATAAGATACTCACTTAAACAAGAACTATTATCATAGTGTAAAAATATTATTCTTTTGTGTACAACTACTGGGGTAGCAATGTATATGCATTGTAGTATTTCATATTAGTAATTTGTCTTATCACAAATATAAAAGGTGAACACAATAAATACCTTGTTTTTCTCCATGAAATGTGAGGGATTGTCCAAAGATTTAAGTGATCAACAAATGGTCTTTTTGTGTTCATATAAGTTTTATTTTATATCATAATATGTTGTTTTGTGTTCAACTATTGGTCCTTTGGTGTTGGATATAAAAGTTAGAGATAACACACATTTATGATTACTAATAGGCATTTGGTCCACTTAAGTTTCATATAAGTTAGATTTTACATAAAAATACGATATTATATTAATTACAAATAATATTTTTTTATTCAACAACTAGGGATTTTTAGATTAAGTTTTGGTCGAATCTTTAAAAAGTCATTTTTTTGACACTTTGCACTAGACATGTTATTTTGATGACTTTCCTGATGAGTCACGCCTTCAAGCCTTAGTTGTAGATAGTTAAGTGTCCATATTACATTTCTAAAAAAAAATGAAGGTCTTATGATATTCCATGCGACGGCTACATGTTGACGAAGTTAGCCCTAACGACTACTAGTCCCTCTCCCCTACAACCATAACCCTAGAATCTTATTTCCATACATATCAATAAGAAAGTATTATGAGATTATTTGTTTATGAAAAGTACATAAATATGACCTAAAAATACTAACTACATATAAATTAAGAAAAAAAAAAGTTGGATTATATACATTTATAGCTTCATCTAAATTAAATCTTCATTTCCTTCCTTAATCTTACCCTATTTTCTCTATAGTTCTAGTGATCTTTAAAGTTCTTATAATTAGATACCAAAAAAATCTATCTACAAGCATCACCCTATAGAGGTATGGTCATAATTCTTTTATGTACTAGTGAGATAGAAATTATTATAATGAAAAGAATATGTCACATGATTGAAGATTTAAATGTCTATAAGTTATATTCATATTATAGAGGATATTATGTAAGCTAATTTTTTGATAACTTTATTTAAAGAAATTTATATTTATTTTAAAAAATTGAATGCTATTTTTTCATAGGATTTTAAAGAATATCACCTCAAGAAAATTCTAACATATTATGAATAATTTATGTAAAAATACATTTCAAGATTCAATCAAATGACCTCAATTTGAAAGAAAAATGAATTTTCCATTATATTTTGTGCATACAACATTTTGAATTTTAGCTGATTTATTTGATCTAAAATCAAAATTACACAATGATTGATTAATTTATTGTAGATACTATATTATAAGAGAATTCTTTGTGGCTTAGTGCATCTTAATTTAATAATTTTATTAACACATTTATTTAACTATAACATATTTATACTCATTATTAAAAGGATTTGGCATGTAATTAATCACAAGGATAACAAAAATGAAATGAAATATCTCTAATGAATATTCCATGTCTATTATTCAATTTTGTTTATAGAAATAGAAAGCAAAGACAAAAATCTATTAAATGGAAAAACTATTTCAATCGTATAAAAGATTATTGATATCTAATAGAAATCAATTGAATTGAATAAAATAGAAAATAAAAATTTGTAATATTCTACATAAACTTCAAATAATTTAATAATCAAGCAAAAAGTAATTCTACTGTTATTGACATAACAAATTTTTAATTACTAAATTATTTAATTTCTTCAAATATCCCTAATCTAATATTATACTCCAACTCTTAACTTTATGATCACCTCTAATAATATTGTATTCGTTGAAAGAATGCTATAACTGTTATTAAAAAAATATATTAGGATATACCAAAACCTACATATCTAAACATGTAATAATATCAACTCAATTTTATTCAACAAAGTTGATAATTACAATAAGGAGATCATATAAAGCTACATATAGTAAATAATAAGTAAACAAAAGAGTCATGATTATTGTAATTAGATATATACCGTAACAATCACTTTCATCAACTCAGCTTTATTCAACAAAGTTGATAATTAAAATAAGGAGATCATATAAGGCTACATATAGTAAATAAGAAGTAAACAAAAGAGTCGTGATTATTGTAATTAGATATATACCCGTAAGAATCACTTTCATCAATTCAGCTTTATTCAACAAAGTTGATAATTACAATAAGGAGATCATATAAGGCTACATATAGTAAATAAGAAGTAAACAAAAGAATCATGATTATTATAATTAGATATATACCGGTAAGAATCACTTTCATCAACTCAGCTTTATTCAACAAAGTTGATAATTACAATAAGGAGATCATATAAGGCTACATATAGTAAATAAGAAGTAAACAAAAGAATCATGATTATTATAATTAGATATATACCCGTAAGAATCACTTTCATCAACTCAGCCTCATATTGGCTCCCACAACACTGAACCCAACTCCTCATACATAATATCTTCGGTTGAACTAGTGTGGTACAAAATATCTTGAGAATCACAAGATCCATCACACATGGGAAATAAAATCTTATCAAACATTGAATGCATATTCATGAGCTCTTGTTGCTTGCTTGCCAACTGAGATTCTAAATCAGATATACGTTTCTGTAGTTCATGGATTACTCCGGCACTTCCCTGGATGGGGTCCTTCACTCTTGCACTTGCTTCACACACCAAATTATTTGCTGCATCCGCTCTTTGCTGAATCTCCAAACCCTAAAGCAACATCACATAAATATATGAGTTTCACAATCAGACTGATACATACATATTAAACTTAATCTTTATAAATAACATTTTGAATCTTTAAATAGTAATCATTTGAAGTATAAGTTTATCTCTACCAAATTAAGAATTTAAGAAAGAAATTACGGTAACTTTTTTAATTTAAAAATATTATTAACATGTTTTAGAATCAATAGACGGAAATTGATTAAATTGTCATTATAAATGTGTAAATTTTAAATAAAGAAAACAATAATAATGGTCAGTTGGATAAATAGATTTAGAATTTAAGCTCTCTAATAAGTTGGCATCATTTGATCAATGTGCAGTTCAAAAATTTCACCAAGAATAATAAATAGATGAATGGATAGTCATGATCAATACCAAGGAATTGAGCAAATGAAAATTTATATGATTGAAGCTGTTTATCAAATTCCATCCTGTTAAAAAATAGTCTGATTTTGCTGAAATGCATCGGTTGATAGATTCAGGAAAAAAGTGTAGAGACTGTCTAAGCATTTCAATGAAAATTAAAATCGAGCACTATGAGAAAGAAGTAGAGCCCTAATCTGATTACTCACAACTGGTAGAAACTACAGTTTACATCTCAAGAATAATTGCAGATGAATATCAACTTAACAAACAAATAACTGGGCAGGTCTATTCAAAAAAATCAATTAAGTGGCTGTTAAGAACATGCAAATCATGTGAATCCTAAGCCATAGTCAATGAAACAAATTTCACACGAAAGATAATGGCGTTCAAGAGCAAGAACTAAAACCCATTTGAATAGAAGATAAAAAAGGGAGTCATGGTTAAAAATTACTTGAAGCAGTTTGATGACATAGTTGGTTCCATACACGCTGTGCACGACTGTGAACTTTTCAGGAGCGTCTTGAGGAAAATGAGGAGCAAAAATGCATTCTTCTGAACATTTTTTACGTTGTACTCTGCAGGCAGCGCACGATACAATATTTCTTTTTCTTTTTGCCATATCTCCTAATGGTTTTTAATAATGCAATTCGCAGTTTTTATAATGCAGTTCTCATAATTTAGTGGGGCCCGCAAGTGCCTATTTTTTCAAACGCGCCGTTTTCTAAATGGAAGAATGAGGAGCCCTCCTTTCTACGAAGGTACGCACTACATTGAAATCTTGAATGACCGCTTGAAAAGCTCAAATATTAGACTACTCTTCTGTAAGTATTATAATATACGATTGAGAACAAGGACATTGGACAAAGCTAGGACAATTTAACTATTCAAATTTTCCTGCTCGCAAACGCGTCAGAAAGGGAAAAACCTTTCAAAGTTTTCAGACATTTATTTATGATATGCTTTCGATTATAGATATACGTCAGATATACGTCAGATATCAAATGAATTATTTTTGGTTAAATATGTTTGCTCTTTGATTTAGGAGTGCATTAGCAGATGCATTGTTAGAGGAGTCGGAAAACAAATATAGGAATATAGGTACAAGGTGTTAAGTACACTTGAGCTGATTTAATTGTCGAGAATTTGTGTTCTTGAAAGAGAGATCATAAGTAGTACCTTCTGCATAGAGTACAACACAAACTCATATATTGTATATGATCTATAAACCCAATTCAAAATTTAGTGATATTGGTCCATTCTTGTTTTACAATATTATTATATTTAAAAATATTGTCGATTTCATTTCACATTTCTTATGTTTTTTATTGAAGTAAGTGGGGAAGGGACCAAACCCATTACAAATCAGACTTAAATCATTTGAGCAACAAGCTCTTAAGTGACCAAATAGCAATGTTACCTCTAGGTAACCCAAGTACAACACCACAAAGCTAAATTAGACCACAAACACAAACTAATCAAAATTAGAGTGAGGCCCAAGGGGTGGGCCCAATGGAACGACCTAGGCTTCTTGGGTGGAAAGAGAATGTCATTGTTTTCATTTCTTGTGCAACTATACAAGAAAAAACATCCTTCTCTGGAGAAAGGAGGAAGGCAATGTTGGTAAATCCATCAAAAGTAGTAGATGAGTTGAGCAAGCGAGCCACCTAACCCAAAAGAGGAAACTGATAGTTCAGAGAGAGGGAGTCAGGAAACATGGACATGATAAGGATAGTACTCGACAAAGTTCCAGAAGAAGCTAGAGGAGCACAAGCAACATGATCCTACTTAGATGGAGCGCTAGCAGTAGTGGTGACCATAACATGAATAATACCTAGCGAAGAGACAAGTGTCTTATTGGTAGGTGCCAAATGAGTTGAACTAATTCGAGTTGTCAAAGTAGGAGCAATAGTTAGAGAGGGAGGTGCAAAATCCATAGCAAAGTTTCACTCCAAAGAGAATACCATAAGATTACACTATTCAACATCTTTCCACTAGATAGGAGAAAATTTAAGTCATGAACTATGAGGGCAAGAAGAGGCCAAATGCCCAATTGTAAAATAGTGTCTACACATAAATGAGATCTCTTCATAGTCAAGGATATGTCTCTAGAGAAAGTCACTTACCTTAAGAGTGACCTCGATGGGAATTGGTTTGGAGAGGTCCAAATCCCCTAAGATCCTCGCATAGGAGGTGTGGCAAAAAAGGTTGGTATTAGGGTCAACTTTGATAAATCGACATAGCTTGTTCCCAATAGATTCATAGACAATAAAAAACTAGAAGTAAAGGGAGAGGTGGTTGAGCTTAATGTAGGTAGGGGAATACTTAGTAGAGTCTACCAAATGATTGATGAATGGTTTCCAAAGGCGAAGGGAAAAATCAGGTGAACCCCATTTTTTAGACACCCAATGAAAAAACAACATCCTTATCATTTGTATTATCAAAAAAAATCATAAAGAAACCATGAGCATAAGGATAAATCTCCACTCTACCTAAAACTAGTAGATTTGAATGTTCAGACATCTAGGAGTATAGTGTTGGAAAAGATGGCCACATATGATTAAATCTACTAATTATAAGCACTAGCTTCTCAAAATAAGAACTGTAGTCTAGCACCTACTTCCCTGGTAACACCTCTAAAACAGAAGAGGGGCAGGTGTGACATCTTGCAATTTAGGTAGGACATCTCTGTAAGGGTTAATGCAGTAGGCTCACAAAGGAAATTTTAAATGGAGAGTTAATAGAGGCATTTGCAATGGAAGAGGCAGGCTGCATACTCTTTGAGGGTGACCGCTCCAAGTTTGAACAACTAGTTTGTAAATAGGAGATCCTTTAGCATGGGACCAATAACTAGGGAATCATTCGCTTAGTCGCCATAGGTGAGAGATGGAGGTTTGAATTTGGTGAGTGGGAGGATGAGTGGAAGCTATGTGATATAAGTAAATTATGTTTTTCACATGTCTCATGTTAATTACTCTCTATACGAGAATTATTGATGTACCATTTGTAATTCAGTCTAGTGCTATAACTTTACTTCGTATACCTAAAGCTACATAAAATGTAAAGGAGTATGTTATCACTAAATAATTACATAGTACTCAATCCAAAATATATTTATGGGACCTAGTTTGTACTTAAACATTTACAACAAAGTATTGAAGCCAAAATATGTATATATCACCCTTTTAGAGAGATTTGACACATTACTACTTTTGAGAAGATAAAAAATGGATTGATACTACATATTTGTTTACAAATTTATTTAATTCTATTGCTCACAAGGAAAATCATGATATATCAATTGACGATAAAGAAAAAGTCTATGAAAGTTCATATAAAAAAACCACCCCTATGTATCATGAGAAAATATCACATCATGTTCACTAAATAATCATTGGATGGCAACGAATAAGGGTCTAACATATATACTATAAATTAATTACAATAATTGAAAGTAAATATCTAAAACAAATGTAAGTACTAATTTTACTATTGGGCAAAAATTTGTAGTTATGTCCTACTTTTAAAAAAGAGGATGAAAATTTTAAATCACTAGAAAGTGACATAAACATTTTAAAACGTAAGTTTAGTAAGATCTAAAAACAAATTGTGTGTGTGTGTGCAATAAATGAATTTTTGACATAATACATGAAGTATTTGACATTAACTTTATTAAAAAAATTATTTTAATTTTTTAGTATATATTTAATTTGCAACTTTACTACATGGAATAAACTATTTTGTTTTCAAAAATTATTTATTTCTATATAACTCGTGAATGGTGGAAGTAGTGAAAACTTAAATAATTTAATTTGGTAGAAAGAGAGAATTTCTTGGTCATTATTGATATGTATTACCTAGGATAACATTATTAAGGAGGATTTCTTGTATCTATTTTAACGTTATAGTTCAAATTTTGAGTCATTGGTCATAGTGCTAGAAATAGACCATTGTTACTGGTTCCTACATTAATTAAATATAACAAATCTTAATATTTACTCCTACATGATCATGCATCTTATGGTTCCCTAAGATATTGGTTCAATTTTTATTATTTTGTAGATCTAGCAATAGTGGTCGTATACAATCTTTTAAGGTCAACAACATCCTCTTAAACAAAATTGGAGATTTTTTATGAAATACTTAAAGAAAATATGTGAGGCAATTTTCTTGAGATGATGTATTATGTTTATCTAATTTAAATGTACAAAAAGTGGTCCTAGGCTAACATGTGCATTAACCTAGAATCAATTCCTTTTGACATGCATATTATTAGAAGAGTTGTGAATGGGTTTGACTTCAATCCTCAAGGGAGAACCAAATTGTCCTAGATCCACACCTAATATATTATTGTGTTATGTTTTGTGATAGATTGGTGTATGTAGTAAACTAGACTAAAGAAGGTAATTTTTAATAAGATTGAAAAAAAACCAAAAACTTATAAATAAAATGTAGGATAGAAAGGTAGATATAAAATGAAACTGTAGAGAAAAAATTATGATTGCAATCTATGTTTGACTAAATAGGATAGGGTCACTATGCAGTGGAGCTCATAAATAGATTTTTGTAGATGCTAATGTCAAAAACCACATCAAGATCCTTTAGGTTGCACTAAAGTGGGGCAAAACAAGGATGGTACTAACATTGGGTACTATATTCCTAGGATTTTGAGATTTGTAAAGTCTAGAATTGTGTGTATATGTTTTCTATGTTCATTAGTATCGCTATCACAAACTAATTCCTTTGGTTGTTCACTTGCATACATAAAAGAGTGGAAAATTGTTGTGTTGTATAAGGGCTTGTCTAAGTCAAATCCCATGTTCTGACATACACATCAGAAAATGAATAGTTATGTTATGATGATAATTACATCTTATCCTAAACCAATTAATTTTCCCTCATGTGAAACTAATTATTTTGTTGAACCTTAATATATAATAGTTATTTCAATGCTTAAACTATACTTTATAGTAGATGATATGGAACTCCTAAATTTTGTTTTGAGAATCAAAAGTCAAAAGATGTCAGGCATGCTTCTATAGATTAATTTAATGGTATGGATTTCTATTCTAGTAGTTGAACTATAATTTCATAGTGGGTGTGTTCCTACTAAGAGTTTGTTTAGCTTTTTTTGTTATATTGTTCATTGTTAGTATTTTTTAATCTATTATAAATCCCTTGGAATGCCAAATCCCCTTCATAATATATCAAATAAAATTTAATTTCATATATACATTTTTTCTTGGCTATTTTATTTTATCAAATGATAATTTTAAGAATTGTAGCAATGATTTTTCCATAGTTCATGAAAATAATAGTAAAAATTTCATTTTTGTGAGGAATTTTTGGATGAGGTCTTAAAATGATGATGATAGATCATTGAATATAATCTAAAACATGTTGATAAGATAACTTAGAAGTTGAATCCAAAAACTCTTACAATTAGCTTTTGATAAAATAAAATAAGATGATTAATAGAATTATTCTATTGAGTAATTAATCTTTTTTAATTTATAAATATAGAGAATTTTATTTTACTGATACAAGTGATAAAATAAGAAATTAAAAAAACTGATAATATATATCAAAGATAATTCTTTCAATTATATTAATAATTAATGACAAAAATAAACTTATTAAATAATTACATTTGTATTATATTTACATTTAAGGATTGGGCTTTGACTTTTGCACAGTGGACTACAAATTTTTCACACTATGCAATTTTTAAAAAAATTTGTTGACCAATGGTAGTTTTTGGACCCAAGCTTCGGAGATTTTTTTGTTACCGGTATTCCTAATAGGACATCTTTGTAAGTTGTTCCTAAAGTTACTAATTCCTCGCATGTACCTTTAGTGAATATATTAGAGGAATCTTTGGTGGAAAATGGATCCCCATTGGATTTGTCTACTTAGAATGCTAAAATTTTCTTTGATGGAGTGGCCCCCACCTCATGGGTTGACAAACTTATTAGTAAAGACACTGAAAAAGAATGGTATATTTTCTACCCCTTATATTATAGTGTTTGATGAAGGAATGGATGAATCTACTTTAGCAACATGAAATGCCCTTTTTGGTAAACTCATCTCCTTTAGACCTAATTTTGACTTTTTATTTTCTAGTAGTCCTCTAGTGTTTGGAAATTGAAAGGAAGTGTGTGTATGAGTGCCATGGTATTTTTATTTAGTTTTTTTATAAAGGATGTCATAAAGGGATTCCTCTTTGTTAATGGAAACATAGGCTTCACTAGCAATGGACTTGGGAAGGATTTGCTTGACTTGGGTTTGGCTTATAGGGTTCCCCCTAGAGTATTTTAGTCCTAATATTCTGAAAATTATTACTAATTTTTTTTTTTTTTTAGTGACTATTGACGAAGAAACCCTTTAAAAATCATGTTTAGGGCTTTTTGCACTATGTGTTAATTTTTAAATGAAAAAGCGGCTGCCTTATAAAATCACCTAAAGTGCAAGTCTACTAAATGGAGTGAAGCCATTGTTTATGACAATGTTGGATTAATTTGTCAAATTTAAAATAGATTTAGCCAACTAGTTGACAAGTACCAAATAGTAGAAGGAAAGAAGGTAGACAAGAAAGATAGAGAAGTTTTTGGGGAGCCCTTCCAAACCTCAAAAATACATGAAGGGTTAGGTACTACTAGATCACCTCCTCTCCCCTTGAAGGATCTTGGGAAATCCCTTTAGGAGGCCATCCACAAAAATCCACCAAGCCATAAGGAAAAAGTATAATATAAACTTAGGTTTATATGGATAAAAAGACATTTCAATCATTCATTCCATATTGCGAATGAAGAGAGAGATTAGAAAAGCGACATGAATGAGATTGAATAGTCATAGCAGTGCTTGAAGCGAGCAGTTAGCGATTCCTAGCATCCCATTGAGATTGAAAAGGTATTTATGAAATTACGAGCTATTTGTTCATACCCTAATTTCAAAATGGCATCTGCATCTTGTGTTATGACCGTTGTTGGGATTATTGATAGATCAAGGCCCGTATTCAAGCAACATCCATTCAAAATTGTTGAAGTTGATCCAGAAGGTGCTTTTCCTATCTGATGTATGGCGTATTGGAAAATGAAGATATTAGGGCATATATATCCATTGTAACATCGAAGAACTTGGAAATGCAGACATGTTATCACTCTAAACCAAGCATATGATGGATGGAATAGAAAATATGAAGTTCGAATTTAAATCATTGTAGGACAAGGGTTTCATCTAATTTGTTCATTTTCTTGTGTTCGTTGAACCTAAATGGGTAAGATACATCCTGAGCCAAATCCACGATGAGTTTGTGTGGCTAGATAGACCTCATAAAATCATGAAGCAAGCCATTCAAGTAGTTACTTGTTTAAATGCAATTGGTGAGATCCCTGGTCTGAGAAAAGTTCAGAACACTACAATGATAGTTGTTACTAGATCCCAATATGACAACCAATCAATGACAATCATAAATATCATAGAGAATGATGTGATATTTTCTTCAATTGTAATTGGATATAAGGTATATCAGTCTAGCAAGTAGAACTTGGAATCCGGTACTGCCATATTTGTCGCTTATCAAATGTTTAAGGAGGACAATAAGTATGACCTTTATGGAGTGCTCCTCAGTGAGATATTGAGAAATATGAAGAAGATAAAACAAGATAAGAAACATGTATTCAAATTTATTTCTCTAATTGTTTATTTAGTATTGTATTTCTTGAATGAGATCCTTGGTATTGGAAAGGTTCAATGGGCTTATGATAAACTAGTGGTAGTCCAAATCAAGGAAGGTTTGCAGTGATTGGGTGATATTGTAGAAGATAAATCTACTTTGTCAGGATATTTCAAATCATTTTAGGAATTGATGCAAAGCAGAGAGAGGATCCCTAAAGGGATTGGAGAAAAATATGAGAAAAGAATCTACTTCATGGTTGATAAGGATCAATGTCATATGGAGGCAGTTGAGCCTAGGAATATTTGGATCATGCCCATGAGCTATGAGGTGGATGCAAATAAGATTTATGCATATTCTCAACAACTATTTAGTCAGTCAATAGATGAAAAGGAAGAAAGGTTTGGTACCTGCAAAGAGAGAGAAGGATCTTGATTTGCACAAGAAATTTACAAGACCGTCAAGGAAGAGAAAGTAAGAAAGGAGGTTGAGGATCTCATAGAGAAAATGGGTATATCTAAGGAAGTTGTAGAAAGGGTTGGGGAGAAGAACATACTAAAGGAGAAGGACATGGAAAAGCTCAAGAAGTCAAAACCTATCTTCACTCCTCCCAAGCAATCAAAGCCAATGCAATCTCAGTTTGCACCTACCTCTAGTGTGCAGAAGACTATTCCTCCACCCAAGTTTCAAGCCATCTCAACCCATAGAATAAAGAAGAGGAAAAAGGAGAAGTCACAAATAGAGTACCTTGCAGCCACTGTTGAGGATATAGAGACTGAATTTGATGAAGCAGTGAAGAAGACAACCACTTTGTTGGACATTGTTGCTGCTAGAATATGTTGTTTTCATTGATGTTAAAATATTCCTGCTCCAGTGATTGCAGATTGGTTTATTGGGATTATGGTTTTCTATATTGAGTATTTCTTGTATCATTATATTTTTCATATTGGTCTTGGTGATCCAGGAAGCCTAATTGATCATGTCAGATGATCCAGTTTTGCAGTTTGTTTATCTAATCAGTGCTTTGCAATGTTTAGTATTTCCTCCGGTATATTTCGGTGTGATCAGATCTTGTGCTAAGATTTTTGGATTTTTTTGTGATGGTCTTGTGTATCTTAATTTTAAATGGTTCGTGATTTGGTTTTCTACAAGTTATCTTTTCTTTACATGACAGTTGTTGTTATTTTAGTGTTCTTGAGTTTCAGATGTTGATCGATGAATATTTGATAAGTGGTGTTGGTGCAATTGTTTCTAATAATTATAAACATGCTTGCTGGTGTTTCCTAACCATATTTTATTTATTTTCATGACCTGCATTGATTTTTGTTTAATTTATTGGCAATTTTATTGAACCAGTGATGTTCTTCATGTTATGCGGTTTTCTTGGTGGTGTAGTGTTTTACAGTTGATCTTGGCGTGATTTTTGATGGTGTTGCATGTTTAAATATTTGATTTAGGTCCATTCCATGTCATCTAAATTATTATATTGGTCTGATGGCCAATCCTTGTATTGTGTGATGTCATTTTGTAATTGTAAGTTGAGGGTTTAGCCGATCTTGTTGTCAAGGTTGATGAATTGTATAAACATGTGATATGGTTAGAGAGTCGTGTATGTTCTATCAAGTGACTCATCCTTCAGCATTTTTATTGAGCAGAGTTTGGTGTTGTAGATTAGACATTGTGCTTAACCAGAATTGTCATCGGGCATTTTAAGATGCAATTATTGTAGTTCATTCCTTCGAAATTGTAGATCAAATCTTGTTGTAATTTAGTGAGACTTCGCTGAGGGTTGTATCCTTCCGGGTCATTATGTTTTGAGTAGTGTGCCTTAATGCATGTGCATTCCCCATTGTAATATTTTCACATACTACTACAGAGTATCATCTTATTGGGGGTAGGTTCCCACTATGGTTTTTCCTTTAACTAGGTTTTCAATGTCAAAATCTTGGTGTTGTGTGTTGTGTTATCATCTTGCTTATTTTTATTATTGTTGTATTTTATCAGATCCAATTTTATGAATAAGTCTATAGATCTAGTGAAAACTGATTCACCCACCCCCCCCTCATTTTTCTCTCATTATTGTTGCCAACATACTTATGCCAGAGTGGTGAAGATGCTTCAATCCAATGGTGCCCAACAAACCAAGAAGCTAAGAGCTGAAGTTAAGCCATCTGATAGAGCCAAAGCGAGCAAGAAACATAGGTCAGAATTGGATGAAGCTCTCAAATCTGGTAAAGTAGAAGGTACATATGAAGTTGTGCCCCCAATGAATTTGAAACAAATAATTGATAAAGTACTTAAAGATGGTAATTTGAAGAATGTGCCTATTTACTATGAAAATTTTGATGATAAGTATTAGAGGGATATAGAAGAAGCAGTTGTTCATTACATGGATGTTTATAGGAAGGTAGTAATAGAACTATCGTCCATGATACCCAAAAGCCTTTATGACATTTTGGATGCAAGGAGGCATACAACAAGATTAGAGGATGAAAGAATAAAGGAGTATGTATTAGTAAACTTATCCTCTGCCATTTCTAAAGAGGAAGTAACTAGATTGTTAACGCTTGCAAAGGAAAGATTCTAAAGTATGAAGAGGGTCAATAAGCTTATGCTCAATAAAATAGATGAAGTCACTAAAGAGATAGAGATAATTTTTGTTAGATCACCAAATTTATGTGACTCCAGCACATGATGACACTCAACTGGGAGAGCCATCACATGACACATCTGTTCTAGAAGTGCATGCAATCGTTCCCAATAAGAAAAAAGATCAAACATTTGAGAAAGTCATTCCGGAAGGGCAATCCAATGAACAGACCAAAGTTCATGATGTTGATGCTACTAATGATATCTTTGGTGAAGCTGAATAGGTCCCTCTAGTGATTGAAGTTGTTTTACAAAAGGCAGATGAGGAGATAGATGATGTGGAAAAGGGTGAAGATGTTAGGAAAGATGAGAGTGCAAAGGTTATAGAAAAGGAGAAAGGAGAAAAGAAGGATGATCAGGCTCTAGTAACAGTGGCAAGAGACATTATAACTGATAAAGATAAACATATTTCTACTGATTAGGATGATTTTGGTCAAGGGCCTATTGATCTAAGTTTCTTATCTCTGATTCAAGCACTAAATTTAGAAACTCTTGGCCAAGCTAAAGCTAGTGAGGACTTACTTAAGTCCCATTCAGCAGACAAAGAATTGATAACATTGGCAGGAGATATCCTAGAGAAATTTTTTCCATCTTTCAAACTAGACACGTCTGATCCCTCCGATAAGCTTAAGAGTATGTTGAATGTTGTAGGTTCTCAATTTAAATCCTTGGAGAAGGCAGTAGATACTTGATTTTTGAATCAATTTAATGCCATGCGATTGAAAATATTTTTGAAGATGATTGAGGATGATAGGGTCAACTTAGTAACCACACTGAAGGGTATTCAAGATGGATTAAATGAAGGTGGTCATATATACAAGTCATTTCTATTTTTTTTTAAGTTCACTATAGACATTGACGAGAAAATAAGAGAATGTGAAGGGAAGCTTAATAGCATATCACAGTCATATGCACCCTAATCATTCCTTGCTAGGAGTTTTTGGACCACAAGTTTTGAGTATTTTGAACAAGATTAAAAGTCTAAACCAATAGAAGGACAAAATTTTGGCTAGATTAGGTTAAGTAAGGAGTTTTATCACTCCTTAGATAGATTCCCTGATGAGTAGCATGCAAGATGCTAAGGATGCTCTGAATAAGCCTATTCTGGTAGAAAGACAGGAAGTAAAGATGCATGCTTATCTTTTTAGTAGAATGATCAGCATTTTGGAGAGCATAAAGAAGGCATGGGATAACCATTTGTCTTCCCTTAAGATAATTTTTGCTAACATTTTCAATTTTTATGAGAAATTGTACATATACTTTTATATAAGTTTTTGTAGATTCCTATCTTTGGCATTTCTATCAAAGGGGGAGAGAGAAGAGTGAAAAATAGTGTAAAATCTCAAGGGGAGATTGTAGATTCTTGGAGAGTTTCTAGTTTTGAAGTTTTGCAGTCTTGAGTGCACAATTCATTTTTTACAGTGTTGACATCAATGCCAAAGGGGGAGATTGTTGGCAAGAGACACTGTTTCAGTGAAGATTGGTGCATGAATAATGCTTAGGAGTTGTCAATGATGGGAACCCAATTCAGAAATCACATCTGGTGTACATAGATTTGACTTTTTGGAAGTCATATTGTTCATAGGGCATAAGTCTAGAAGGTGGAACACAGTAACTGGTAGAGCATGTGATCATTGTGCACATCTTGATTTTGGTGGTGTAATTTTGGTTGCAATTATTAAGTCAGGTGACTCAAGGTTCAAGGCAGCTTATCTTATGATCTTGATATCTGATGTTGATTAATGAGAAAGATTAAAGGTTTGGTATCTAGGTATTTAATTAAAACAGAGCTATTTTGGTGTAACATGTGTTGCAGAATCTTATGGTTGATTTTGGTGATTGGTTTCATGTTTGGGGAGTTTGGTCTGACTTGTATGAAGAATTTTATCATTTTTTTTACATCCACATATGGATTTATCAGCAGATTAAGAAGACCTAAGTTTACACGTTTCATGTTGTGTATTATGCGGTTTTTATGAAGCTGACATGTTTGGGATCTTATTAGGTTGTGCGGATATATAATGTTGACTCGTATGATCATTTTATGGAGGACATTTGCAAAAGTGGATGTGCATCAGAATGCATAATTTGTGTTTTGGTAGATGACAATGTAATAGAACAAGGTAGAAAGACAGAGCACCATTTGATAGTTAGATTATGCTTAACCGAAACTAATCTTTCACATTTGTAGATGCTATATTATAGTTCAGACATTGTAATTATTCTTGTATCTCATTGGTAGGATAGTGAGTCCTCTGAGGTTGTTACCCTCTTATATAATTGACCAGTGAGCTCTAGGCAGTGTACCTGAATGCAAGTGTATTCCCCTTATGTACTATTATCATACTTCTAGGCATAAGATAATAATATTGTGGGTTCAAATCCCACCGTGGTTTTTCCCTTTCCTTTTTTCCACGTAAAAATATTGGTCTTATGGTTGTGTGGTTGATTCCTTTAGGTTTCTGCATTTTGCTTTCATTATTATGCATCTGGTGGCTTAAGAATCAACTTAATAGGTTTGTAAATTATAAAATATTGATTCAACTCTCCCCCCCCCCCCCTCTCTCAGTGTTAATGGATTCTAGCAAACAGGGTGTGAAATCTAATGACCCCCAATCATCCTCCAAGAGTTCCTCTACAGGAACACATTTAGTAGGAGATGGTGCATTTGTTTGAATTAGAGAGATGATTGTAGGAAGAAAGAAATTATAGTGTACATCAATTTGTATGATCTTGTCATCTTTGAAAGTAAAAACTTCATTAACGTACTACATGATAATTAGGTTGATGATTCACTCTACCCTTAACAATATTTTTTGATTTCTATTGAGGTTTAAAGATATCTTGACATGAAGGTGGACAACAACTTTAGGATTCTCAACAACATGAATGGCATTGATTTGTTCTTGGTTAGGTTCTTCATTTTTTGGAAAAAAATATTAGAAACATTATAACGATGGGGAATGGTATATTTCTCTTGCTTTAAGGTATCTTCATAATTAAGACAAGCTTTAGGAAAGAGACAATCATATCTCCTTAAAAATCCATCTCTAGGGGGAAGTTCATTGAAATGAAAAGAAGGTATTATATCAGTAGGAAAGGTAGCTACATTATCCTCCCATTTCACTAAATAATCCTTACGAGGGAGGTACAATTTAGGAGAAGGATGAACATCATTCTATAAATTTTCATCTTTAGGAGAGAGATATTTGAAATTAGTGTTCATATTCTCTTTTTCTACCAATGTGCCCTCATTGGTTGAACCAATTTTGGGAGAGGGTAAATAATAACTATGAATGAAAGGAAGAGCTAAGTTATCATAATATGCATGAAAAGGAATATTATGAACATATTGATTGTAACTTGAAATCGAACTATCAAAATAAGATATGAAATCCATATGCACTTATGATCAACCAAAAACTAATATGGAATGTTAAATTTGTAACCAATGAAATGCTCACTTAATATATGCAATAAAATTGTGAAATATCATATCCAAAATCAGAAGATATAGAAGTGTAAGAAGCATTGGGTTCACCAAAATGTAAGATGGGGAAATGGGATTACACATTTATGTATGCAAACAAGGAACATATTTCCATGCACTACCTCGCAATTGGAAGGTTTAGATGATCTACTAGGCTCAAGAAGCCTCAAGCACAAAGTGGATTCAATGATCCTTCACTAGGGTGGTACTTCAAAAATGACTTGTAGCATCCTAAATTTTACTCCATTATAATTCTTTCCTCATTTGGTCCCTCATCTTGGTGTTCGTCCCCTGAGGCCTTATTGGAGCCCTCATTCTACTCACACCACACACCAAACTCAATATTTTCAACACCTACACTCTCTCCAAAATTTTGATTTGTTGATTGGTCAAGACCAAAGCATTGGTGCCTTGGTCCCTAGGGACCAGAGTGCCTTCGCATTGGTCCTCATATTTAGGGCCCATTTGGGGGCCTCTCAAGGGTAACTTGAGATGGGCGGGAACCTAGATCTTGTGTCAACTCATGTCAAAAAATTAAAAAAAAATTCAACCAAGCATGTATAAAAGGAGGTCTACCCCTCTGATTTCAAACCTAATAAATTCAAGATCTCAGTTACATCCTATAAAATTCAAGTGAGAAAGAAATCTATCTTCTTCCAAGCATTAGAGCATAAGTAAACTCAAGATTATAGCATTGGAGTTGACATTCATGTTCTATGTTTTCATTCAGCATTTATGAATTGTAGACTTTATCTCTCCTCCTGATTATCATGTACGTAGTTTTTAATAAGTTTACATTAGTCAAACCCCAATTTTAAAATCAACCTTGAATTTGAGTTGAATTGAACAAGGAAGGAAACCATATTGATATATGGTAGAGGCTAATTTGAGAATAGAAATTTATTGTACCTAGATGATGCAAATTCTTCATTGTATATGACCATAAATATTAATGCAGTAGCATGATTCCACACAAAAGACCTAAAGGGAAATCATAAAAGACATGCTTGCATAAATATTATTGAAGCTTGCCACAATGAAGGATATGGTGAGTTTAAATTCCTTGAATGCATGATCTCAATTCTTCCTTAATGATTGATGTGGACTTAACCAGAATGTGGAGGATACCTTGCTTATATACCTCTCTCAAGCATTTGAAGGTGTAGAACTCAAAACAGGTTGACATGGAAAAAGGTTTCTTGCCCAACCACTTCAAGAATTATGTAATGGAAATTTGCATCCAAATACTAGGGATTGGTTTACCTGAATTTGGCCCTAAATGTACATAAAGAGAAAGTTGAAAACTTGAAAAAAAATTGAGAAGGTAGGATAGATTATTTGTGATAAATATAAAATGGAGAAACTTGTAAATGAGAGGATAAATGGCGAAGAAAATTTTAAAATAGTGAAGATAGAATATGCAATGAGATAGATAACGAGGAATTAAAAAGGGTTACAATCTTAGTAGTAATGAATTATTGAACTAAGAAGTAGATGGAGAAATTAAAACTAATTCTAGGAAAAATTGGTTAGAAAAATGAGAAGTGAAAGGACAAGTTAGGCATGTAAAAAACCAATCTTCTTGAGTTCATTAAAATTGGATCTAAGACTAACTTACAACCTTCACTAAAATATTATCTTCCAAACTATATTTTGAATGCAATATTAGATTTCACTTCTTCAGAGTCTAGTTAGTTGAGGCCAATCCTTGAGATTTATCAATTTTTGATTGTGTTAGGGTTACATCTTCTATCATAGTACTAATTACTTATAATATTACTAGAATAAATTGAATTATTTATTCAATTAGTGATGATTAATAGGAAAAAAAGTAGGGTAAATAATCATATATATTTAATGTTTTATAACTAAATTTTAATTTTCTCTATATTGATATGATATCATAAACTTGAGAATGGAATAGTGCTTATGTGAAAGGGTTGTAGGTAGGGAGGTAAGTGTGAATAAAATGTAGCTAGAAAATAAAAGCACTCATTTAAACCCCCTACAAGAATTCTACTAAAAACTACTATAAAAACTATTGGAATGCTCTACAACAAGAACTGTGTATATTTCTAAAACTGCAATATAATAAGATTAAGAATTTAAAACCAAGCTAAAAACATGAGAATGAAATCACTAGAAAAATAAAAATAATCTTATGCTAAAAAAAGGTACTTTTATTCTTGTTTCTCACACATTTTGTATGAAAACCAAACCATGTGATATTTTTAAATTTAAATTCACACAAAATAAATATAAATAACATCAACATGTTTCATTCGAGGGTCCCCTCATATTCTTCCATATTGTGGCTATAAATTTTGTTGCAACATTTGAAATTAAAACTTACACTTGAATATCACTGACTTTTAATATATGTTCATTTTTTATGTTATGCCAAAATATTATTGAAATTTATCTCTAGGAATACCCTCCTAGGTTTGAGGTAAGCCCAAAGTATAGGAGAGTTTATTTACTTTTACCAAGTGGTCTTTAACCCTCCATAAACTATGGATGGACCTTAACTTTAATTTCTTGTTGACAACCCTTAGTTTTAAAAATAAAATCAAGTTTTAGGATTTTAGAATTGTACTTTTGGTACCCAACAACTGCCACCTCACCCCAACTACATGGATAGGTTAGTAGTTGAATAAACCTGTCTAAGACTTTCTATTTACTCTATATGCCCTACTATTGTTAGATCAAATTGATATTAAGAAAAAACATGCTCATCATAGTGGACTCTATCAAATTAAATCCATTTTTCTTTAACATTATTATTTATAAGACTAATTTAACTATATATAAACATTTTTTAAATGTCTATTCAATTATATAAATTGATGACCAATAAAGATTGGAAAGATCTTCAATTTTATAAAACTTGAAACAAGATAAAGATTTTGACCTATCCATTAAAGGTTTATCATTCGACATTAATGCTAACAAACACTATATGAAAAGGGAACTTGTTCTATCAGTAGTAGCCATTTCTTTTTATTAGGATAAAGTACACTATTTGCAAAAAAAAGTAACGGGATACGAGATCATCCCTCATGAGTTAAACAGGTAGAGCCTAGATAGGCAAAAAACACATTAAGCATAGGCCAAGCCCAAAGAGAAAAAAACACAAAGAGCAACCACTAAGGAGTTAAAGCAATAACAAAAGAAGGCAGATGTTTGTCATCCTTAAGACCCCATGCATCGGCGGGGTCAAAGTTGTCATCTAAGAGGGACCACCCTTCTTCAGTAGCAGCCTCTTCTTTCTTCTCATTATGATTAATGTGAGACTTGAAGCCCATGAAACTTTTGAAGAAACCCAACCAACCAATGGAAGCCGACTAACCGCTGTCACCACCAGAAACTGACCACCCACTAGACTCAACAGATGTGTCAACACCTTTGAAGGTGGAAATCGTCTCTACAATATGAAAAGATAGAAAAAAGAACCTTCAATTATTAAGATAGACTAAATAAAAAATATTATGTCCCCACTAAGATGAGATGTGGCATCTTCAAACGCCTACATTCGAAATACTTTAGTACAAGGTGTTTCGGCTATATTTTTGTGGTACGGTGTGAGAAAAGGCAGGAATGTTCAATGTTCGGTGAATTTTCTGAACCTAAACTTTCTGGTTTAAGGCAAGCTCGGTGAAGTTTCGCAACCTAAGCTTTCTGCTCTATGGCAGCTTCGTCAAAGGAGAATGTGGTCGGAGAATGCTACAAAATGTGCCGCAATTTGGGCAACAGAGACTACGTGGGCGGAGAACTCGTTAACATGCGCCGCAGGTTGGTCAAAAGAGAATGTGGTCGGAGAATGCTACAAAATGCGCCGAAACTTTTTCAACAGAGTACGTCGGCGGAAAATGACACAAAATGCGCCGCAACTGGATGACAAGGAGTACACGGGGAAAATGTGGTTGCCGGTTACATATTTTGTAAAACAATGGAATTATTGAAAACGTTCAGTTGTATTCATTTCATTTCTCAAAATATCTCCTCCTCCTTAGAGCATGGGATGCTTATGTTTTCGGCAGTGGTAGTGACGGACAATGCAATTGCAATAACAAGTCATTGCAGTTGCAAGCACCTTTCTAAAACGATAGTACGGATTAAATAACATGGTCGATTTTGTAATTAATGGTTGTGATTGACTAACATGTGGCTAACATATTGTAGGGAAGGTCCATTTTGGAACCAGAATAAATGCAAGTAGATATGAATGTTTGTTACTGTTCAAAATATAACATAGCATAACATAGCATAGCCTTTTAAATTTACAGATGAATTTGGGTTGATCGACTAGAGCGATGGTTTTTTGTTAATTTATTCAAGGCTATATTTTCCTTCATGAAAGTAATCAACTGGGTCTTTACCGTTTGTGTTTAAGAATGTCTCTTATAGGCAAGATCCTCTAACTTGTAAGTCTGCAAAAGTTATAATTCATGTGTGAAATAGTGACCTATTTGAAATACACAGTATAAGACTGATTGTAGTGTTTCTTGGAGTCTTCTATCTGGAGATAAGTGGGGTCTACTCCAATGGATGTGAGATATAGTCCGGCATATAAAAATTGCAGAACAGATAATGGAAAGTACTAAAAACCCATTTGATCCTCTTGCAGAAAGTGAAGGCAACTTCTTTGCAACAAAAAATTGCATTCTAAACAAAAGGATGAGGTATTTATTAATGGACCTGTCACATTTCAAAGAATATTAAACAGCCTAATTTTAATGCATGGTGTTGTACTGTTTTGTAATGTTCTCGAAGATTAATAAGGATGGAAACACGGAATAGTTTTTTCGATCAAAACACACAGGAAAAACCCTGCTGTGTATGGGAACGATATATTAGGTTAAAACATAGATATTTAGATTATATGCTTCAGTTCTGAGGGAGGCAGAGTATCTCTCTCGCTTTAGGTAGTAGCTTTCAGATGGGTCGGGGTGGTCTTTTATATCTTTCAATTTTAAATGACCATTTTTCATTTTGAATATGCATTAGGAAATGAGCGATATTATTTCTGCTTGTAACAGAAAAGCTTGTTTGTTTTCAGAGAAATGTAAAGGATCCTACAGTGGATTATCTGTGCAGAAGGTCGGTTTGTTGCAGGTACTGGAGAGAGTTCGTCTTCACTTTGATATGTACAGTGGACACTCCTCCTTAACTGCCTAATGTTTTTATCAATTTGTTGCACCCAATTTTTACGTGGATTGTGCAAGGGCTGTTAATATTGGACTTTTTGTAGTGCAACTGTTTACGGTTTTCCTCTGAGCTATGTAATGAATAGTTTGGTTCATTTCGGAAGGGGGTTTGGTTTTAATCTACTATTTCTATAGACTTCAATTCCTAGAGCTATCTAGAATTATACGCTTTAACAATCCAACCTATCTTGAGTAACATTTATATGTTTTTCTAGGGATTTGAAAATCCTGTTTACCCTTACCACACTTGCCGATATACTTACATTACAAATTGGCAAATTTAATTGTATTTTAATTTATTCCCAGCGTTGTAATGGCCTAATGTGCATTTCAAGTAGATTTTTACAATGCGTTGATAAATTATGAAGCATGTTTTGTATTTTGATGTTATATCTTTTATGGAGAACTAAGACTCTCTAACCAATGATTAGGTACTCATTTTGGAAACATTTGACCAATGATACCGTTTAGAAAAGTGAGAATATATAACCAATAATTTAGAATTCTAAGTGGGTTTCTATGAATTTTATGATTAAAGGTATAAAGGAAACATTTAGCATAATTCATATAAGAAATCATTTTCAATGGATCATGTTTGCAAATGTTTATCAGTTATATAAGAGGTCATAGATTTAATTATAACAATTGAAATCAAAACTTTCATTCAAATATCATTACAATTTGTATATTATATATTCATCTTTTCTCTATGCCAATACCTTATTCAAGATTAAGTCTAATAACAACCTCTTGGGCTTGATCCAAGCCCAAATTGTAGGAGATTTTATATCCACTCTCTTCAATTAACCTTAAACCCTCCATAATCTATAAATGAACCTTTATTTTACTTTCATGTTGACAACATCTATCTTTGAAAATCAAATCATGTTCTAGTTTAGGACAAGTGGATTTGAGATCCAACATGAGCAACCCCACTAACATTATATGGATAGATTAGTGTTCTATCATACCTCTCTAAGACTCTCTCTATATTCTATACGCCCTACTGTTAATCAACCAAATTGACATTAAAAGAAGCATATTCAATTTATAATAGATTTAATTGAAATGAACCTATTTCTCTTAGTTCATATTATTCATAAATCAAGCCCTACTATATATAAATATTTTTTTAAATGCTTACTCAATTATATAAATAGAAAGCCAATTACATAGAAACACCTCTGATAACTAGCTTCCTATATATAGACGAAGTGTTGGAAAAATCTTCAATCCAATAAAAAATTGTATATGTTCATTACCTTTAAGCACAAGGAATTAATGTATATAGTCACGTTATATTAAAAACAAATCTCAATTATTAAGATGGACTAGAAAATATTCTCTCGCATGTTCTATTAATATTAGAGATGATATATAAATGTCTACCTTCGAAATGATTTAATATAGGGTGTTTGGGGAATTTTTTTGGAAACATGTGAGAAAATGTAGGAATGTTCAAACTTCAATGATATTTATGCAACTAAAATTTCTAGGCTTGCGCACTTTCCATTACATGTATGATAGATATACACTAGATATAGGTGAAATATGGGGAAAAAAGACTTCACTATATTAAAACATGCAAAATCGGAATCATTTCCAATCCTACATTAATTGGAGAATAATTGACTAGGCCCAATTTTAGTCCCTTAAGAGATCTAGGAACTAATGATTAATTGTTGTATTTTTCATTGATATGATTGCATATGAAATTGTGCAAGAAATGGGTAAAATACTAATAAATCAATAAGATTCGTCATAAATAAAAAGATATAGAACAAAAAGTCAACTCAGAAGCATAAATTAAGAAATGAGATATGGAGAGGAACCTATCGCTGAAATCTAGAGATAAAATTGCTAGTCAAGTGTGCTAGGAGCCCTTGACCTAAAGGTGTTTCTATTAGCTAAAACATAAAATTATCAATTAGGATGCCCTAGAAATAACTCCAAAATTCAGCCAAAAAACATTTGTCACATGTGGAATTTAGCATAGTCTAGGGATTTTTGTTTATTCAAAATATGGAACTAAATGTCTTAGCCTGCTCTTTGCAATTGTGCAAATTTTGGTTTTTGAATTTGTAACTTGCATGCATAAAATATGGGAAGTGTTGTGTTTTATAAGATTTTTTCTAAGTCAAACCTTGGGTACGAATTAATATCCACTGCACCTACAATGATTAGAAAAGAGAGCTAACCCTTGGTATGACAGAGGCTAAAAACATTAAGGATATGTTAAATTGATAAATAATACCTTTTCTATGAATTTTCTTACCTTGAATCCTCAAGAATAGTTGATGTTTCTTGATGGGAGTTAACTCATGACTTCATTCATGAAAGTAGACATAAACTTGAACATGAATGCTAACTTGAATGCTTGAGTGCATATCTCTCTTCTAATACTTTGAAGATGCCTTATTTATTTTCTTAACTAGAATTTGCTTGATGTGATGGATTATGAGATTTTTAAATAAGGGTGGGAGTTGTATTTATACACAAATTACATATTTTTTGTTGAAAATATGAAGATCGATGTAATGCCTTCCTCGAAACCCTAGAAAAATAAACTAGACTCTATTTACAAAAGTGGAAGAGATTTTTTTTCCAATTTACAACTTAATGAAGGTACATTCACATGATTAAACATGATTAAATATGTATATTACTAACTTTTAAGGGAAACATAAGTTAATCCTAACAAGCCTTATACTCTAGGGCAACTAAATGTCATTAATAACATAACAGTAAATGCATATAGGTTAAGATGATATCATATTGAATTCAATTACCACCACTATCTTAAGTGTCATTTCCAATAAAAGAAGTCTAATCAATTCATTATTAAATTTATCCATAATCAACTAGGTTCATTTCCATAATTACTAGGTTCATTCATTTACCTAACATTTGCATCAATGAGCATACATTGAGAACAATCAATTATTATTCATTAAATGTAAAGGATCATTTCCTATGTATAATTTGTTCCATAAGTATATAAATTGGGGCATGTATTTCTTATAATAATTTTTATCAATTTAATTTCATTAAATACATGATAATAAACTATGTCTATGTTAACATGAAAAATACATACCACGGTCATATAATAATACATCATGATATCCATTACATATAATAATGCCGAAGTAGAGGATGTGAATGTCTACCAATGCATACTAGACACCAAGGTAGTAATTCCTTAAATGCTCGCAAACATTCATTTATAGTTTTCCCAAAACCAAGATATTAGGTTACTCATTAATCCTCCTCATTCCCTAACATGAAGTTGAGTTATCAAGTACCATGCATACCACGCCCTACTCTATGTTAAAAACATTAATTCACCAGCTAATACCCATCATTTATAATCTATTCACTTAGGATATGATACCACACAACTTCATCATAAAAGGTGCATTAGCTCAATATACTATGTTCATTTAATCCTATTTCTTTTACTTCCTATGATAACAACTGAATATGATACAAATCAGATTCCTATCTTAATTCTAATATTTACAATTCATAAATCACTTCTTGATTAGGTTGTTATACTATCATCCAGACTACATTATAATATAACATGTCACAAAATTACATAATATGTAGATTACATGATATAATTGTCATCATAATACATCAAGGTGTCCTTCACATAACATTTGAATATGTGCCATAATACAAGGATCATATAGGACCTTAATACATGAAAACCATGAAGATACATAATCTACAACAAGAATATACTAACACAGAAATGAAAAAGGAACCACTAAGAACCACAAATAGCTCAACATGAAGACGTCCCAATGGTAGAAGGTATCAACCACCCAACTATGTGGAACCAAAAGGCCCACCCCCTAAGCTAGGAGATGACAATAGGGCCCTCTAGCATGGAAACAAAGGATAAGCAATACATGGTTTAAACTGAATTTCCACCGAGTAAAGTCACAATCAGGACACACATAGATGGATCATAGAACAAGTATACACCAAAAGTTGTAACACAGGAGCAGGGCACTAGTGCTCACAAGGGGAGAGTGTCATTTCATAGCTTGATATGGGTTATCTTCGCAGGTCTCCATAGGTCTCGGCCCCCATCCTAGGTTATCCTTGTAGCCTCTCTCAACCCCTGACCCCCATTCAATTCTTATGCAGTACCAACATACTTTTCAAGAGGACAAGGTAGTTAATCATGCCATTCTAGGCCTTCCCACCTCATCTTGAGCCTAAACGAGCACTCAAGCCATTAGTAGGGCATACATTACCTTGTTTAATATGTTTATCTACCCAACCCCCTAATTCATTATTAGGTTATCACTTATTAAGAAACTTTTCCAATGGGTTATCCTAGTAATCACTTTTGGATCCCGAAACCCATGGAGAGCCACTCCCCCTTATGAAACTAGGCTTACTCAAAAACACTCCAAGACAAAAAGTATGAAACATCAACCAATGATACATCCAAAGTGATCCAAAATTAACTATGCCAATCTCTAGTAATTTACCACATATCCACCCATCACAAGAAGGGCACACCAAGGATCATATAAATAACAAATCATAAACCATCATTCACTTAAAGAACCATAGTTGGGAAGGTGACATAGGCAAATGAGTGTGATCACATGAGAAAACACAAATAATCATTGCACACTACTTATGAATGTTTGTAATGCTAATTTTCATAAAGTAATTAAAATCATTAAATATAATATTAAAACTTATATGCATATATCTTGAATTAATTTTTTTTCCCAAGTATAACCGAACAAAAATACACCACAAAACAATCATTTTAATAAAATCAATAATTGACTTGATTAATTACTATCAACTCATTTACTTAAAATTAACTAAATGGTTTGTTACATAACTAAATAATTAATTACTAACATTTATAATAAAACCATTATAAAGAAGATTCTTGAGATAACGCATGGGTGATCTCAAAATTATTAGCACCCAAAACCCATTAAGAAGTATACTAAAAACCCCTACTAAATATATATATCAATATAATATAAAAACTCAAATGCAATAATAGAGCAAATAAAATAATTCCCAACTTTAAAATCAATACTCGAAACCATACTATCTGAAATTATAATAGACAAAATTCAGAACTATTTCAATTAAATATACCTCAAACCCAAAATTCAAATACCATACACAACGATGCAATGACATACAGTCAATTCCCAAAAATAGAAGAGCGATTGGCAGAGCAACGAAACCAACATGCAGGAAAAACAAGACTCTACGAAGGGAAAACAAGTCATAAAATTATTTGCAAGGAAAATTGATTTTTTGCAGAGTGATTAATTTATTACATGATGATTTAAATAATGCAGAGAAATAAAATTCAACAGCGGATGTAAATTAAAAACATGGCGAATAAATCATGTTGAGCGGTTAAAAGATTTTATTGCTAGGCTATTAAAATAAAGGCAGTAGAATAATTTTTTAATAGAGAGTGTGGGTCCCAACCTAGCCCACGTGAGAGGGCCACCATGGTGGGCTTCTCCTAAATGTGTGGTTGGAATAACCTCCCATCATGTCGTGGGAACCCCACACCATGGTGGGGAGGAATTCCCCATGCTATGGTGGTGGCGAGAGCTCCACCACACAGAACCCTACTCAACTCACACAAACAGAAAACAAACACATGCAGCACTAAAAGAAAAAAAAAGAAAAAAAAATGATATAGATGGAAGAGGAAGAATATTAATACCAAGGTAATAAGGAAGCTTAGTACAGAGCACCTAAATATATAAAACAATCATTTGATTTCAAAAGGAACGGTTGAAACTTGTAAACTTATTTAAATATAACTTCCATAGATACACACAAATATCTACATAGACATATGCTAGGTTCAATCTTTCAGGCACATACACACAAAGAGATGAATGTTGAGAAGCCATTACACAAAAGCAACAAATAGATAAATTCATTACGGACAAATGCTAAATCCCAAGACTAAAGATGCCTTCTACAAGCTCAATTCCAATATCCAGTCCTCTACAAATATTCTCCTTGATTTTTCCTAATCTGTGTCCAGAAAACTCCCTTCCTTTCGAAAAATTATCCAAAAAACTAGAGAAAACCCTGTAAAAAGGCAAGTTATCCCCAGAAATTCTTTCTAAAAAAATTTCGTAAATCAAACCCCAAAAATATCAAACATAATAGAGAGAAGCTTCAAAAAACTCCAAAAAGATTAAAGAATCGAAAACAACCAAAAAGCTCCAAAAATCATCCCGAAAAGCAAGACTCTATGAGGAATTAAAATCCTCTTTTAAAATTAAGTTTAGAAAATACTTACTCAAAACTCAACAATTTTTAATTATTATTATTATTAATTTAGTTAATTCTTTATTTCAATAATACAAAATAATTTAAAAAATAATATTTATTTATATTAATAAAACACACATGCATTTTAATATTAATAACTTAATATATTTATATTCGGATGCCCTTTAATCTTTAAATAAATAGTTATATAATATTAGCTATCCCATACTTAGGATAGATTAATGTGCCTAGAAGTTTTGTTTTAATTAAGCCCCTATATTAATAACACAATGCCAAAATACAGTAACAAGACAAAATAGAGAACATAGGATAATAAATTAACATAGGATAATAAATTTATCTGATCACAACTAAGATACACTTGAATGCAGAACCATGCATAATTCCTAACACAAACATGACTAACTAGTGTATAGGTTTTTGGACGAGGTAAGGGAACTACAATCATCTCCAACAACTGCCAATAGGATAGAGGCATGTGCAGACCTGTGACACTAGGTAGAGTCGATGTTGAATACTTGCATCTTGCATAAAACCACATGTCTATATCCAACATATAAAATATACCAAACACACCTAGTGAGAAGAAATTGCAACATCGTATGGCTCTCACAAGTGAGAAATGTGATGATGTCCCTCTCACCCTAAAAAAATTATTGAACACATAGCATATGACTAACAATTCAATAATCATGTAAAATAGAGCATCATATAAGGGTTAGTCCATAATAACCTTCATAGTTCATGAACATCAATATTCTAACCGAACATGAACATCAAACATAACAGATTCTAACATCACTATGTGATAATCCATAGTAAGAAATCCATATCAACCATAATAAAGTCCTAATCACACACATAATATTTATGGCCATAATAAATGCATAAAGTTTAGCATAACCATCTAGTAAGAAGGAATAAACAAGGGCCACTACACTTAGACCCAAGCCTCTATGAATAGTCTAGGTGTCATAGAGGGGCACTACAATCGACATCGAGAAGCACTATCCCATTCTATAATTTCTTGACCATTAATGATTTAAATTTGGGCCCATTTTGAGTAAATCATTGAGGAGCATTTTTTAAGACAAAATCTAGGTTAGTGAGATCAATATTGTCCCTGGATTTCAGATTTCACAATGGCTTGAACACAATTGGAAATGAATTAAGGGCATGAGGAAACATCACCAAAGTGAGCATAAAATGAGTGTGAAATTGTATAGGTATACAATTTATGATACTAAATTTACCATCCAATTTAGCAAGAGTGTGACCTTATGCTTGTACTCTTGATAAAGTATTTGATAGAATAGGAAAGCATATAACAATACATTAAAGAAATATGACAACACAAAACCTTGAATGCTTATGACTTTACCAGTCTAAAATGCCAAGATAAAAGGGGCAACGTGATTAGCATAGTTTACATAGAAAAATATGTTATGCTAGTTGACTCTTGCTAATGAATATTACAAAAAAAAATTCATGTTTTCTAAAATAAAATAAAATAACGTAACTGTAAAATGGGTGTTGCAGCATGCACCTAACAAAAAGATTACAAAACAAAACCTTTATACCCCAGATAATCCAAAAATGTGAATGCAAAATGGGTGTTGCAATCTAAACCAAACATAACATGTTGTGTGATTAAAGTGTACTAACCAAACTCATGGTATGTGCATGAAGTGTAACATATAGTAGAGTGTATATCCCAACATTAACGTGATTCTGTATGCCTTATAGGGATAAAATTCTTTAAGGTGACACGCATACATTTGAAAGACAATAATGAAATTCCCTCAAACTTTGGAAAAGAAAAGGCGATGGTTACAAGACTGGAAGCGTACCTAGGGGATTCACTATATGGGATTATTATGCACATAAAATAAATCATGTATATTAATTATGATTCTTTTGAATCAAGACCTCATACCAAAATCTAGTGAAACTAAAATCTCATTGGAAAATGAACACAATGTCTTTTTGGGTCAACATGCAAGATACCAAAAATAGATCAATGATTTGCAACACCTCCAAGTAGACAACACTTAGGTTCATTTATAAAAAGAGAAAATTTACAACATAAAATGTATACAATATAGAGAAGCATGATGAAACAAATAGAAGAATGTTATGATAAGGTCAATCCACTTGTAGCCTTATTCTAATGAAGCAATCAATAATCATTCAAAGAGATCTTAGCAAACATAGATACTCACTGACCATCACATTACAAAGGAAAGATGATCATACAAGAAAAAAATTGAATGTGATAAAGACAATCTAAAACATATATTAAAAAATTAAAAAAAAAAATTTACCTAATGAAAATGATAGTTTTTATCAAAATAAATTAAGCTTTTTTTAATATTAACCATAATATAAATATTTAAATTTATGTATACATATAAATAATAAATAAATAATTTCAAATATATAAATATATATATATATATATATATAATTTATTATTTCATAAAATAAATAATATTTATGTATTCATATAAATAATAAGTAAAATAATTTAAAAAATGTACCATGTTAGAATTATAATTTATATAATAAATAATTTATAATTTGGTTACCAATATCCTTAATATTATATTACTCTTATTGTAGCCCGAATATGATATTTTATAAGTTTAAATGTACATGGGAGGTTCCAACAAGTCCAAGTTCCACTCTAGTTGTGTAAGTTGATGATTCAACCTCACCAACCAAGAATCTTTTGCAAGCACACAACTTGTCACATAGAGAAATCAAGCAAGAATAATTATTATCTCAACGCAACCTAAGAATTATATATTGATTGCATACAAATATTGTGCTACAATAAATGAATGAATCCTTATGAAAGAATCAATGAAACCATGGATTAAAACCCTAAAAAATCAATTATATTAGTTAGTGTCATGTCACAATCATAAAAAATGGGACAAATTGAATTATTATTAATCTAATTTAATAAAAGTAAATATCACCTATTATTGGCTTAAGTGAATTAATCAATTAAACAACTTGACTAATTAAATAATTAGATAATGTCCTGATTACTCCAAGACTCTTCCCCCCTTAAAATTAAATTTGGGATAAACTAAATGTCCAATGATGAGTGAAAAATGCAAGCATGAATGGGTCCCAGCAATAGAGGACTCATTAGGTAGCCATGAATAAAATATTGCAACTCTCACAAATGAAGAAAATAAGAAAAGCCCAATGGGATAAAACTCATCCTCAAAAGAAAGAAAAGAAATAGAAAAGGTTCATGAGACTAAACATGAAGGACTTCAAATCTCCCCCCAAATATCGAATCAGTCACATGTGTATAATAAAAAATCCCTCATAGGACAAAAATAAAGAGGGAATGCATTCTCTTATAAGACAAAACCTCCAATGGTGAAGAGGAAGGCTCAAGGATGAATGTTTATGAAGATCTAAGAGTGGCTAACCACATTTTTCCCTTTGAGAAGAAACAAATCCAATAGCCAAGGTAGTAGCAACTTTTCCAAAGGGGTTGGAAGGAAAAGTATCATGATGTGTGTCCTAGAAGATTTTTCAACTATCCACATGTTTAAATCAAAAAATAATAAATCAACTAAATAAATATCAAAAAAACTTAGAAGAGACATGATGAATATCCTCTAAAGGCACTAAAGATGGGACAACAATAATGTTTTATTATTTTATTATTGTGTGAGGTGGGCATGAAATTATATTGTAATATCATATTGTATTGTTGCACCTAGAAGCACCTAGATGGACGTGCAACATGTAGAGATTCCCTTGAAATATTCTTGTAACCACTTGATGAGCTGTATTCAAACATTTGTATTATAATATTGTATTTATTTAATATTGGGGAATATAATTGTGATGAAGTACCAAATATTAAATGTGGGTCAAGGGTAGGTAGGAAAATATTGTATTTTATTGTCACATCATTTTAGGCGCATGGTTTTGATGCAGTACCACTTGGTGGTTTTGTGGTTTCTTGTATCTATAAAACTACCACAAGGATAGTTGTTTGGGTTAGCTAGGTTAGCATTTGTGAAGGAGGAATAATGGCATGGGATGTGTGGATTCATGCTTGGTCACATGGACTGCTTGTTTATGGTTGGGTTTTCAAAGGCTTCCCATAGTTGTATTGTAATGGACACATTGATAATACATGGTGGATGATGCTTTTGGAGGCTGGGTTTTTCCCTCATGAGGGTTTTCCCAGGATACATCTTGTGTCATATTTTAATGGATATGTTATTTATTCTTTGCATATGGCTTCTATGTGTTGATTTGATTGAAATCTTAAATGGGTTATGTGGAAATAATCATAAAGATGGCTGCAAGTTTCCTTACATAGAATATGCTCAATCATATCCCCAATGTCTAAAGTGTGTGATGTATCAAACAACCTTTCAATATTTGGTAAGTAATCATCCAACAAAGTAGAAATTGGAAGGGAAAATTCAACCTATTCAACTCGACTAATCTTTAAAGAAGTTGGAGATGTAGGAGGAGGTAAAACTAAAGTCTTAAGAACCATGATGGATGATAGAGAACACATATGTTCAAGTGACAAAATCTCTCCTTAGACACTTGATCCACTCTATATGCATAAGAATTAATACCAATCAATGGAATTCTTGATGGGACTAAAATAAGAGAACTCATACAATTGGGATACATGATGAGTAGTACCAAATCCAAGGATCTCTCTACTATGTTGCATTTTTATAAGCATTGAAGTATGTGTGAACTTTATTGTCTTACCTTGCTTACTACATGTAATATAATATATGGGAAGGAGACTAGATGAAAATAAAGGAAAATATAGTACATCATTACATGTTCCATCGTCAGCCACAATAAAAACCATCCTAGTAACACTCATATAAGTGTTATTAGCAATCGAGATGGCTTGTATTAAGAGAAAATTCCTATATATGAAGTCATATAATAAGAGGCTCCTAAATCAAGAAGTCACATGTTGGACTGAAGATGCGTAGATGCAAAGAACATATGGTCCTTCATCATGTCTTCACCACATGCTATAGAAGCAAACCGAGAATGTGAAGGTCAAGAAGTGGTAAAGATGAACTAGATGAAGGTGACTCAATATTATGCTCTAGGAGAAGGTTTTGAAGCTCATCAATATTATTTTCATAATTATGATGCTCATCATGTTCTATATTAGTGCAATATACACATTTTGGCTTATCTTTCTTAGATGAATAAATCTTAGAAGAGAATGAATAATTTAAAGTATCATGTGATTGTATGTCTTTGTGTTGTTATATGGAGCCTAATTAGACTCAAAGGTTAAATTTTTCCTACTTCTATCGATATGGTTTCCCCCCATATATTTGTATGGGGGTTTAGGTGAAACACCCCTTGTGGTGTCCAGAGGCAGTACCCCTGGCATGCTCTCTATCGCAATATAAGGTAGGGTCAAGGGGCAGCACTCTGCAAGGCCAAAAAGTATTTTAATTATTTTATAAAGCCATCGGGTGTTATTTTTATATTGGCTGATAGGTTGTAACCCTAATTTTTTAACCAACATAAGACTTGATAAAAGGCTAAGGGTTAGGGTTTTCTATAGAGAATTTTGTGGCATTTTGTAGCAGTATTGAGTTGCAAAGTGATTACTGGGTGTAATCGGTTTTGATTTACTGGATAATAATATTGGACTATCTGTTTGGTGGCTATATCTAAATATTAGGTGAACCAAATTAAATATTGTCTCCTCATTGTTATTATTTTTGTATTTTCTATTCCCATGTTTAATATTTATCTACATATAATTGATATTTTCTGCATGGAATTCCTAATACTTTGGGTTGCTCCTCTCACTTAGTAATCATTGTGTTTCTATTTCTTGTCTTTTCCTTGTGAAGCCTTCTAATTTGTGGTTCCCTAGGATGAAAGAATCTAGCCTATGAATTGATTGAATTTAATCTATGCATTGAAACCAACTTAGTTCTATGTCGAGCCAATTGAGAAAAAACTCATCAAGGGAAGGAATGGTGCACCTAGAATCGAATGAATCTTTCGTGTCATAAAAGGTAGAAACAAAAATTGAATAATATAGACCAAGCTTGGAAAGGATGGAAAGAATCAATTGAGAGTCCACCTGCTAAATAACACACTTTTGCAATTGTAATTTGAGAGACTTAATTTTGGTGAAGAAGTTTTGGATGCTATCAAAATCTATAGGTGTTGAGTGAATAATCTCATTCTCCAATTGAAACCCCCTCAATGCATCTTGCTTCCAAAACAAGGACTCCATTGTAGTCTAGATCTAACTAGGTGTAGTGAAATACTCAACAGGGAAGAGAATTTTGAGAGACATAAAAATGTATAATGTCTCAAAAGCCTCATCACACCCATTGAACCACTTTCTCTTCTCAACAACACCTATAGGCTCAAGTTTTATACCCATGGTCACTTTGTATAACCCTTATATTTTATAGTATTTTTATTTATTTTTTCAAACTACAATGATTGAAGGAAGTGAAGGGAGTAATATGATTTGGATCTATGATAAATGAATAAAAAATTATTAAAAAATACTGATGTACAAAAATATAGATCCTCTCAGTCTTAAAATTTTTCACTTCCATCTGAAAAAGAAAACTAATTTGCACGGTTTAAATTACAGAAGCCAAAAGATAAGATCTAATATGTTTGAGTACCTCATGAACATTATGAAAATATGGATCTGAGATCTTTGTAGAGGACTCCACTATCTTACCAATGTCTACTTGTAAATGTAAAAAGTTGAATACAAATGTGGAAGATATGGCCCTAGAAGTGCAAAATTGAAGATCCAAAATGGCAGGATTAGTACAGAAAATTAGACAAAAATCAAGAGTCTAATTAGCACCGCTACATTGATGCTAGAACTAATTTTTTGACAATATCTTCTTTGCGGAATTTTCTGTTTGTATGATCAAGTTATGACTGTTTTATTGAAGGCGGGTTAAAAAGGCAAACAAGGGCTTGAAAGGTAGGCACATGTGATGATTTAGCAGTGAAAATGATGACATTAAAAAATAGTGGCAAAATATTCCCTAAATAGGCTACAAAATATTGTTTGTCTCAATGACTATATAGATTGATTTGTATGGATAATTTTTTGGGAAATGTGCCCACAAAAAATTGGCCTCAAAAATTCAACTACTCAAATTATCGTGAATGAATAGTTGATCTATAGGTTATTTGTTACTATGAGAATAATGGTGATGTCCATTTCACCTCAAAGTTCCCAGTCTTTTTTACTTTTCTCTACATCTTTCCTTGAAACGTGTTCCCTTGAGAAAAAAATTAAAAAAATAGTTGTTCAAATTTTGATTGAAAAATACTTGATCTATAGGTTTTGGGTTGTTGCAAATGCAATGGTGAGGTTTATTTTCTCCATTGTGCCTGGTTTTTTATTGGTCATTGGATTTCTTCAATTTTTGTGTACTCAATAAAAAAGGACAAAACTTCAATTGCTTCTAGATTTTGACAAAGTGGAAGTCAATCTATAGGTTATGAGACATTGTAAATGAGATGACAACCTCCATTTGAGTCCAAAGTTAACAAAAAAATATCTCAAGGTTAGATCCCTAAAGAATATAGACAAGAACCTATCAGATCTACTAAACCATATAGAAGTTAATGATTCAACCTCACAAGTAGAAAATCTTATGCAGGCACCCCACTTGTCACATAGAAAAATCAAGAAAGAATAATTTTCTCAACACAACCTAGAAATTTTATATTGATTGTATAGAGAGATTATTTATAATTAATGATTGAATCCTTATGGAAGGATGAATGAATTCCTAGATGAAAACCATAAAGCTAGATTAAATTAGCTAGTGCCAAATGTCACAATCATAAGGAATGAGACAACTTAAGATATTAGGGGCTTAATTTCATAAATGGAAAAAATAACTATGTTTAGATTAAATGAATAAATTAATTAAAATATCTAATTAGTTAAATAATTAGGTAATGTCCTAATTTTTTTTAATCGATGAAATGAGGACCAACATCTCACTAGAACAATGAAGGCACAAGCTTGCACTCACATTAGCTCAATAGGATTTGAACCTTGGTGGCACTATTAACAATGCCACACCTTAACCAATACACTGTGGGATAAACCCCAATTCTATAATTTCCTAATTAGTCCAACACTAGTGGCCTAGAATTTAATAGGCACCTCTATCTAATATAGTTTGTGAAAAAAAATGTATTTATGAATAATTTGGCATAAAATATTTTATCTTTAAATTTATCAATTTTATCAACCATACATATTAATATGAAAAATATTTTTATTTTTATTTTTAATAGAATAATATAAATAATCTAGTGATTATTTTAAAATGTATAATTATTATGTATAATTTAAATTAACTAAATATTTTTTAATAGGAATCACAAATATTGTAAGTTAGAATACTATATTACATTAACTTATAATACATATTTAGGATTGACTAATTATTTGAAGTGTTGTATATAATATTTTATAAAATATGTTATGTCAATCTATACAATATAATAAATTTGAAGGTTGTAATATACAACTTGCAATTAAAAAATAATCATATAAACCATGAAAATTTAGGCCTTTCTAAAGGTAATACTTGTTTCCGAAGTTGTTTAAGTGAGTTTTCCTTATCACCAAATGACATGCCACAATTTTCCTTGTGATCAATAAACTCATTTAGAAATGTAACTATTTATGATGTAGCATCAAATCTAACTTGTATCTTTCTCAAACTTTTTATTCATTAATTCTTTAAACAAGTCATGTATTTAAATCAAGTTCTACAAAGATATACTCAAAAATAAAAAGATTGTATCTTATCTAAACCCTTTCCAATTTTGTAAAGGAAAATGGCAAGTAGTTGGTTGGTTAGACAAAATCCTTGTCACACCTTTTTTCCTCAATTAAAGTCTCACCTTCCTTCCGATCAATATGGAAGTCTTTGGCGAATTACCAATCATCTTCTAAGGTGAAGAGATGCCTCACTTCAACATGGTTCAACATCTCTACTTTGTCTATCTAGTGGAACAAACAAAAATATTATGTATCATGGGTAGCCCTTGACATTAACTTTTCAAGTACTTTATTTTTTTTTTATTAAAAAAATCAATAAGGTTGGAGATCTGTGGGATTAATCAGTTACTATGGCATATTGTTAAATATCAATTTAATCTTGTGTTACAAGAAATGTGACATTTAAGTGCCATTTTAGATTTCAACAAGTGAAATAGGTTTCTTATTTTAAAACAGTCATTTATAAGTAGTCTAGTATTTCAATTAGTTGCATGAAGTTTCACAAAAATCTCTCTATTTGGGGGGGATTTTTTCTATTCACTTCTAAGAACTAGCATTGCTAATTCCCTACTTTTTATGCATGAAAATAGAGCTCGTTAGAGTTAAGTATGACATTCATTTATTCTCTTAGATAGATGATTTATGTTAGCATTTTGAAGTTTTTTTTTTCCCTTCACTAAAAATACAAAATTGTTTAATTATATTTTCATAAAACTAATAATATAATTCCAATATATGATGGGTCCTTAACTGATATACAATAAAAATTATGGTAAAAAATATAATATGCTATTAAATAGTTTATATTAAAGATTATTTTCTTAATAAAAGAATAAAATTTAAATTTATTTTTTAATCTTTGATGTTTTAAATTAAGAATATATAAAATTCATTTCTTATATGTAAATTCCAAATACTTTTCTTTTCATTATGTTGTCATGGTTGTTGCAGTTTTTTTTTCTCGTTTCTAGTGACATAATTTAATTTAAGCAAAAAATTTAAACTATTTTTGATCTTTAATTTAATCACTAGACTTGGAGTTAGAATGGTTTATGAAGCTATGTACCACAATTCAATGCAATTTTTTCAAAGATTACCTATAGTTATCATCTTATCTTTTTATATTTTTTCCCTTGGAAATATATATCTACAGTTGCTTCCTAATTTGTACATGAAACATCGCCTAAAGATCAAATGGAATTTTATAGATTTAGTGAAAAAATATGGGTAAAACTTTCTACTCAAATATGGAAGTTAAAAAACAATGGAAGATATTACATTGGAAACTGCTAATTGAGGCAGGTTGAAGTGTATTGTGGTCCAACTTTTTAATTGCTCCTTTTTCTGGAGACATGAAGACTACACATTTTTGGGGGATGCCAATTTTTTAAGAAATAATGGAATTCAGTGTTTCATGACTTGCTTTTCATTTTTAAAATTAAATTTCATTGGAAAGAGCATTTTTGATGGAGTTTGACATGTTATTATATTACATTTATGCATAAATAGATGTAAAACAATTTTTAATAATCATAGCAATCATCAAGAATTTGTAGTTCTAAAGCTTTAGTTTGAGATAATTTATTGTCTTGTTTCTCTTTTCTCTCAACTACAAGCAGATTCAAGGAAGAACTTAAAGATGGATTTTCAAATTCTACCCATCAAATATCAAGCACACTAAATGCTCAAAAGTAAGAAGTTTTGTATTGCTTAAGGATTAAAGCCTCTCTTGCAAAATTGACTACCAGTCTTTCTATTTGGTTATTTTATTTCTCTTGTTGGATCAATCTTGAACTACTCATTGTTGCAATTTTAAGGATATTGTTGTTAGTCATGCCATTTGTAAATTTTTAATATAGGGGATACATACTAGTAGTCATTATATAGCTAACTTCGCACACTCACATATTCTAAATAGTACATTGAAATTTGAAGACTTTCTTTTTGGTTGTCTTTGAATGGGACTTAAGTGCTTATAGCTATTGTTTTGACTTCTAGGTAGTAGTGATGCACATTGTAGGAGCTCTTATGCTCACAAGAGTCAAAAGTACACATTTCAAAGTGTCACCCAATACCTTAAAGTTGCCCCAATAACCATGCACATATTATTGCCAATACTTATGCACAAATGCCTTAATAGTCGTGTGTTATGGATACCAATAAAAGTGCACAAGTAGACCAAGTATGATCCAAAAGTGCAAAAAAATAATCATGTATTATTACATATGAAATTTATTAATAAATTTTTAGTTTTTTCATTTTTCTAAAATTAATAACTGAAAGTTCAATGTGAGAAAAATCAACAGTTAGTGAAACATTTTCTATAATGATTATAGGCTGCAAGCTATATGCTTATATGACAATGTTGGAACTGTAATCTTTGCTTACAATTTTTAATAAAAAAACAAAAACTTCAACTCAAAATTGTTAGGCAGCAGACGCGTCTATTCTTGTTCCAAAACAACAGTACAGATTGACTAACATGCATGTTAGTCATGTGTTTTACACCATCAATTTTGCAATAAACGACTGCGATTGACTAACACGTCACTATCACGCCTATGTTACCAGAAACGAGAAACGAAATCGCAACGACGTGACGAGAAATAGGATATCGAAAGATTGCGTATAAGAAATGGCCTTTACATATATACATTATATATACACACGGGTATATATATATATATATATATATATATATTAATGAAATATAACAAAAATGATTTAAAAATAAAAATCATAAAATTTATATTTCTACTTTAACTTTCATTATATTATATAATAAAACAAAAAAAAATTAAAAAATATTATGCAAAAAATTAAAAAAAATAAATAAATAAAAGCTAGAAACATTCTTAAAAAAATTTAAATTTTCATTCTTTTCTTTTAAAATAATTTATACAAAGTCTTCACATGCATGAGAAGAAGTGTAATAAATCTACCAGAAAAAAATTTAAGTTTGTGTGATAGTTAGATGCCCATCAGAAAATAATAAATTAATGTAAACTCCACCTGGTACTGCCATCTATGACCCTGAACTGCTCGAAATTAGGGGAAAAATTAAAAAATCCAATTTTCTTTTGTAAAAGTTTTAATGGCGACACGGAAATTAGCACTGAGTCCGCAATGGAAAACCATTTTGCCTGTCGAAACGCAAAATGATGGTCTCCCACGTTTCTGATAACGCAGTATCACACTGTAAGAAAGATCCATTTTGAAACCAGAATAACCGTGACCTCAGACGACAGTGTGAAACAATTCCTATTTTTTCTATTTTAAAATTATCCGCCGATATACTCAAAACTAAAAAAATTGTGTCGCCGGGATGTCTATGTACTCAAAGTTACCATTATGTCGACACCACACTTTATCTTATAAGATAACGCGGCATACTCCGTCCGGTTCTTATTTCCTTACGTGTTTTCCTACTATCATGACATCATCAAACGCCTAACTTTTATACTCTAGCACATGGTGTTTCGGCCTTTTTTTTGGGTAACATGTGAGAAACGCAGAAATTCTGAAAGTTCTCTGAAGTACTCACAGACAGTAGTGGGCGGAGAACGCGTTAAAATGCGGCGCAACTCGGCCAACAGAGAGCACGTGGGCGGAGAACGCGTCAAAAAGCGGCGGAAATGGAAAACGTGGTGCCTGAAGAAAGCTGCTGGGTTAATATTTTTTTAATTAAGGGAATTCTTGAAAACACTCAATTGCATTCATCTCATTTCTCAAGTTATCTCCTCCTCCTTAGAGCATGGGATGCTTATGTTTTGGGCAGCGGTGGTGATGGACAATGGCATTGCGAAGGAGGAGCAGAAGAAATCGCAGGCCTCTGCAGTTGCGAGTACCCTGCCAATGGCGGCAGACATGGGGGTTTGTTACTTGATCCATATATACCATATTCTAGCCTAGCCTTTTAGTTTTGCCGTTGAATTTAGGTTGATCCATTAGAGCAATGCGTTTTTCTTAGTTTCTTCGAGGATATATTTTCCTTCTCCAGAGTAACCAACAGGGTCTTTACCCTGTGTTTAAGATTGTCTCTTATAGGCAAGATCCTCTTCCTTGTAAGTCTGTAAAAGCTTTAACTCACATGTGAAATAAAGTGACCTATTTGAAACACACAGTGTATGACTGATTTTAGAGTTTTTTGCTTTTCTTTTTCAGATCGTAGTCTTTTGTATACAGTGTATATATGGCATAAACTGCTTGTATTTTTTGCAGTGTTCTATATGGAGATAAGAAGATAAATATGGGGCTACTCCAGTGGATGTGAGATATAATCCGGCATATTGCAGTTGCAGAATAAACGATGGAAAGTACGAAAGGCCCATTTCATCCAGTTGCAGGAAGTGAACACAATTTCTTTGGAAGAAACATGTGCAGGAAGAGGTATTTATTGATGGACCTTTCAAATCGATGAAATGAGATTTGTAAAAGTTTTTGGAAATGATTGTGTGTGAGTTTTTTATCAACATTTTGGATCATATTCCATGATTCATCATTGGAATGAATGTGAACACAATCGTTTTCGAAAGCTTTTACAGAAAACCTATTAAATCTTAAATAATATCAAAGAGCTTAATATTAATCCATATTGTCTTACAGTTCTGTGATATTTTCAAAGATTAGTAAGGATGGAGGCAATGGAATAGTTTTTTCTATAGTACACCCAAGAAAAACCCTGCTGTGTATGAGAAGGGTATATAAAGTTAAAAAATAGATATTTAGATTCTATGCTTCAGTTCTAAGGGAGGCAGAGTATCTGCTTCCCTTGAGGTAGTGGCGTTGATTTGGGTGTGGGTGGTCTTATGTGTTTTAAGCTATTGACTGATACTAAGAAATGGTATCTATATTTTTAATAAACTATATAATGATTTTGAATCTTCAACTGTTAACAATGCACTTTTTTTCTAGTTCACGCTGTTGTTTAGTCAGTTCTGATTCTCACTTTGAAAATCTCTCTGGAATAGTAAAAGCTAGAGAAAACTAAAGCCCTGTGTTACTAATTTTAATATGTTTTATTTCTCTTCTAAAATTGTATATATATGTAATACTGTTATATATACATATGTGAATCTAAACTTGCTTAAATTTCCCTGATGGTCTAAGCTCAATGTTACTTGAAAGGCCATGGAAAGAATTTAAATCCACTGCCCAATATTTTGCGATCAGCGTAGGAAAAACGAAGAAAAACTATATTGATTAATCATTGAAAATGATGAATGGTCTTGCATTGATCATGTACTTTTAGGATATGCCCTGCTTTTGGTTTAAACGAATGAAATTTTATTTGAACTTTAAACGACCCTTTTTGAATTTAAGTATCCTTTTCAAAAGTAGCAACAGTTTAACTGCTTGTGCTAGAAAAGCTTTTTGGTTTTTAGAGAAATAATACGGATCCTAAAGTGGGTAGTCTTTGGATAAGGTCGGTTTGCCCCAGACGGTGTAGATAGTTGGTCTTCACGTTGATGTGTACGGTTGGCAATCCTTCGTTAACGATTAACCTTACCATTCTCCACCTGAATACTGGATGTAATAACTCCTAATTAGTGGCATATCCTCGAAAAACGAAAATTGGATGCCATCATTGTGATGCTCCGTAGCTACCTAGAGTATGTATCAATCTTTTGCAGCCATTTTTGAGCTTGGTTGTGTTTGGGCTGCTGATATTGGGCTTTGCATAGCCATTGTTTAGGGTTTTCTTTTGAGCTATGTAATGAAGATTTTGGTTCATTTTGGAGGGGGTTTGACTTTTATCTAGTATATCTATTCATTTGCTACTCTTAAGGATGTACATGATTATAAATTCATCAATCGAGTTTATTTTGAGCATCATTTTTATGTTTTTGTGAGGATTTGCTACAACTATTCATGGATGTCTATAGATCTTTAGACAACCCTTAAATTTTCTAGTCTCTTTTACCACACTTCTTGATATGAATTTAATACAAACTTAGTAAATGTAATAACACTATAAGTTAGTTCAAGCATTGTTGTGTATTTGATGTTACATCTTTTATGTATCATATCTAGTTATCCATTTTTTATTCAATCAGTTGATCATTATAGTAAACTGAGACTTTGTACCCAATGAAAAGGCACCAATCTTAAAAATACTTGGCCAATCTCACTCTTAAAAATATCAAAATCTTTAATCAATGGATTGTAAGTAGGTTTCTATACACTTTACGATTTAAGGTATAACCATGGAAATATTTGAGGTAACTTATAAAAGATTCGTTTCTAGTGGATCATGTTAGTATATATTTATCATCTACATAAGACGTAATAATAGTGAGCAATTTTGATTTAGTCACAATTAATGAAATAAAAATTTCAACTCAAATATCACTATGATTTGTATAAGGTAACCTATAAAAGATTTGTTTCTAATGGACCCTGTTAGTATATATTTATCATCTACATAAGAGGTAATAATAGTGAACAATTTTGATTTAGTCGCAATTAATGAAATAAAAATTTCAATTCAAATATCACTACGATTTGTATATTATATGTTCAACTTCTGGATATGCAAAACCCTTGTTCAAAGTTAAACTAGATATTAATATCCATTTGAGTTTGAAATAAAGCCCAAATTGTAAGATAGTTTATCCAGTCTTCTGAATTGACCTTCAACCTTCCATAATCTGTGAATGAAAAGATGACAAGCGACAAGCCACCTCACCACAATATATAGGTAAGTGTTCCATCATACCTCTTTAAGAATCTCTCTATAATCTATATGCCGTACTATTAATCAACCAAATTGACATTGAAGGAGGAATGTTCTGCTATACATAAAGACTTTTCAAATGCTTACTCAATTACATAAATAGACTTTTCCTTATAATTTCCTTCCTATAAACAGATGAAGGGTTGGATAAATCTTCAATCCAATAAAATTTGAACCAAAAAAGAAAGTTTCGATCCATCAATTAAAGACCTATCACAAGCCATTAATTATTACAATCACCATATTGAAAAGAACTTTCAATTATAAAGATGGACTACGAAAATACTCTCCCCCCATGTTCTACCAATTAAGATGGAGATAAAGGATAAATAAACGCATACCTTCTAAATGATTGAGTACAGGGCGTTTGTGCCATTACGTCTGAGAAGAGTCAGCAATGTTCAAAATTCAGAAAACCTTTTTGGACATAAACTTTCTTGGTCTGATGCATTTTCGATTACATGTACGACACTGGTGGTATGTGGTGGGTATGGGGAAGAAACATACGTGTATAGTATGTGGGTTGAGAAGGTGACAAAATGCATCGCAACTTAGTCAATAGAGAGTACGTGAGAAGAGAATGTGATAGATGCGACACAACTTTGTCAACAGAGAGTACGAGAGCGGAGAAAGCAGTGTCTGCAAAGGGTAGTCTTACTTTTATAAACAAGGGGATTCTTAAAAACATTCAATTGCATTTATTTCATTTCTCATGTTATCTCCTCTCACCTCTTCTTATGTTATATCCTTCCACGTCAATCTTAGAGCATGGGATACTTACGCTTTTTTGACACCAGTGGTGATAGGCAATGGCATTGTGAAGGTGAAGAAAAAGGAATGGCAAGTCATTACAGTTGCGAACTTGCGAGTATCATGGCAATGGCCGTGGAAATGGGGCTTTGTTACATGTTCACTAGATACATAGCTTAGCCTTTTAGTTTTGTAATTTAATTTACGTTGATCAACTAGAACAATGGTTTTTTATTGATTTCTTCGTGGCTACTTTTTCCTTTATCAAAGTAATTAATTGGGATCCTTACTCTGTCTTTTATAGATAAAATCCTCTTCCATGCAAGTCTATCAAAACTTTAATTCACTTGTCAAATAGTAGCCTATTTGAAATACACAATATATGATCAGTGTAGTGCAGTGTTCGTTTTTTTTCTTTCTTATATCATACACTTTGTAGATAGTATATGTATGTCATAAATTGTCATTTTTTGAACTTGTGAATAATGAAAATATGAATCTAAACAAAATGGAAATAATGCAATAAAAGATTGGGGACACTAAAGGGAATCCTAGGTTGGCTGGGTGTCGGGGAGTGTTGAGAAATGAGTATGGTGGGTTTCTTTCAACTGTGTTGCTCTCCTTAGGAAGACAAACTAATCACCTTGCTGAAGTTGTTGCTACCTATCATGGGTTGTGTTTGGGTAGACAAATTAATTGTGCTCATGTTTGGACCAAAGGGGACTATAATAACATTATCCAATGCCTTAAGGGATCCCAAAAATCCTCTTGGTCTATTCAAATTTGGATTAAGGACTCTTTGGATATCATTAATTCATTGCAAGAATGTAAGATATCTCATGTGTATTGAGAAAGGAACTCGATAGCTGATTATTTTGCCAACCTAGGGGTGAATAATGATAAACTAATGATGCAACAAAAAGGGGATCATCTCTTAGGGAATATCTCAATAATGATAGCCTATAAAACAATACACACATGAAACCCAAATTTTAAGGCATTATGATGTTTAGGATTTAATGTTGGGGTTGTCATGTGACTATCTCACAAGCTTTATGGATATTTTTTTCTTTATTTATTGTGCTCATTGTACTAGGAGCTAGCTACAATTGCGGCGGTGAAGCTAGTTGTCTATGTAAAGAAGGTGATACGATTAGGTTGGATCCCATTCATTGTGATAAGGTTAGAAAAAATCCCACAATATGGAGGATCCTAAGTAGGGGAGGGGTTATGCCTTACCTAGAAAGGCTTCATGGCTCTAAATCAAAGATCACCATTTATTATGTTGCAAATAAATTGAAGAATGGGAATGTAATTGTGTCAGGATAGAAATGGGATATCACAAAGGACTTAATTGTGCAAGTTATGGGGCTCCCAATAGATGGTAACGAGTTTTTTGGAAGAAGAAAGGATTTTGAATCGGTTGTGGATAATTTTCTGAAGAAGAAAGAAGGAAGCAGATTGGTTAAAATGCAGAAAAGTAGTTATGTGATTAAGTCTATGAAGAAGATCTGGGTGGTTCTATTGAAAGTTTTGATGCAATAGTTCTCTTTGGAAGGGTGCTTCATAATAGTGTATGGGCATCATTTTATCATGTTCAATCATTTTTGCGACAAGCTCTAAATTTCTTTCCCCTTCTATCGTTTATCTTCTCTAACTCCTAGCATTAAGGAGCGTAGAAAGAACCCTAGGAACCTAGTTCTACTTGAGGGGTTTATTTTACTCATTGTGGAATATTGGAAATCCCTTCCTTCCCCCTCAAAGGGAAAGTTTAGGATATCCCCTATTTCATCTAGAGATGATGAGGATATTAGGAATTAGGATTGTGATAGCTGGTACTTCGAAGAGAATGATTGGAGCACTAATGTGGATTTAGAGCCAATTTCTTTAGAATGAGAGGATAAACTCCCTAAAACTAAAAGATCTTCTCCTATTTTGTTTTCCTTCTAATGATGCCCCAGAGGACTTTTCACATAGGTTAGAGCTTGAGGTTTTGATGTTGTAATTGGAGCATGAAGGAAGACAAGCCTTTCCCTAGGAGTTACTTAAAGATTATCCCCTTCTCAATTCTAATCAAGAAAGCCTCCTAGATTTGATGGACACTGTCAAGAATTTGGTTGTGGATGATTTAGATTGAACAAATGGATTTTTCATAAAATTAACTAGATGGGTATTAAATTACAATCTATTCAATGCAATAAGGATAGTATGCAGAATTAGGATTTTTCTTGAGATGAAATGAGGGTAGAATCTAGTTGCATCTCTTCAAAAAGTTGTTAAAGATGTGGAGATCATGAAACTGATTATGAGAGAAGAATCGTGGGATTAGAAACCATGATGAAAATTATAAATGATAGCCTTGTCATGTTGGTTTTGTTCAACAAGAAGGTTATTAAAGATACCATGGAGAATATTAGGAGCATGGTGGAAAGTATGAGAACATGCATCAAAACTAGGCTCAATTTTCTGATATTGAGGTAGCGGTAAAAGGAAAATAGGTGACTATAGAGGATAACAAAGGGTCTAGTATGAAAGCTCATGGAAATTTGAAGAGGACTATTGTTCACTTTTCTTGGGACTTACATGGCCCCAAGGAGTTGTATAAAACTTTCCAGATGAAATCTAAACTTGTTGAGGATCTAAGAAATCTTATTTAGGTATGTGTTCTCTGTTATGTCTTCTAGATCTTGCCTAGGTTTTTCACTATTGGTTGGTTGTGGATTTATTGATGCTTTGCTATAGACAACATTTTGTATAGAGGGTTTTGCATACCTTTAAAACCTGTTCGATCCTTAATAAAAAATAGTGCAATACAAGATCCAAATTCACACTCAATAATCATTTAATAAAGCCTGAGATCTGTGCACAAAATCATATGATAAACAATAATACCCTATCAAAGATCTTAAAATCCCTCACTGTTTATTTGATATTTGAATGATTGATGTTGATTTACTCTCGAAATTTGTAGCATAACTTTGATACAATCATGACGATATGAAGGTTTGATACTTGATATATGTTTGATAATGCTAGTGCTAGGATATGAAAATGTTGTTGATAATAATGTTATCTCTAGGATAGATTGATCATAATATGCTCTAGGGATAAATCAATAAATGAGGGTCTTATTTATATAAACCAATTAACATTGGATTAATGGTGGAGATTAATTTGAAATATCAATGGATGAAAAAAATGAGAGAGGGGGCGACCTATAATGAGCACATGGAATGATGAGGTGGAAGGATAAAGAGATGTATAATTTTGAGAGGAAATGATTAGCCATTTTTATTTATTTATGTAAGGTGAGAAATTAAGTAGATTAAATAAATTTCAAATAATTTTAGATGAAGTGTTATATAGTTAAATATTTTTAGAAAATAATTTAATTAATAAAGAAGGGGAAGAATTATTTAATTACTAGGGGAAATGTTAGTTTCATTAAATAATTTAAAAACTATTTAATTAATAAAAATAGAAGAATTGATAAGAAGGTGATGAAATAAAGAAATGAAAATTTATTAGTCATTTTTAGATGTCTATGTTTTGCACTGCTTTGAGACAATATTTTTTAATGCAATTTTTTCAAGGAAAAATGATACTAATGATATACCCAATGATAGGGTAAAAGTATTGTAGAATTATGGAAGGACATGCCCTCAAGATATTATCTAGAAAATAAATATTAAATCTCAACATGAAGGATAAACTAGGTCAAAGGGTAGGATATTTGATTATGTGTAGAAGAGATGTATAAATGTAACAAAAATCGGTAAAGAAAACTATATTTTGTTCAAATATCAAGTGAAACATACAAATATGTGATGATAGGACACTTGTTAAGAGTGGAAAAAATCTCCTTGACTTTGGGCTCACCTATAATGTAGGAGGGTTTTCATAGAGGTAATCTTTAATGGGATTAAATAATAAAAATATATATTACAGAATAATAAAAAACTATACTATTATCTTGATGTATGCTTTGACCCTAAATATTATTATTGGGTAAAAGAATAACCATATTATATAACCAAGCTATTAATATAATATTGATATGTAGGACATAGCTGACCAAGATAGAAGCTACCAAGGTTCATTGTAGATGTTTCCATTTGTTGGTGTGTAAAAGATGTTATACTTAGCTAGTTCATCACTTAGGTACTATTTACACTTGTTATTTAGTTTACTTATGGTATATTTAAGATAAATATCACTTTCATGCATGATATAGATCATTATAAACTAGTTTTTACATGGCATTAGAGCTCATTTGATTTCTTCTCATTAGCCATACTTGAGAGATCTAGGTTGCAAATCTTGGTTGGCCTTAAAAAGTTGAGTTTTTTGTTCTCTTGCAACAAATATTATTTATTAAGTTAAAAGAAGGTTTTGAAGGGACCTGAAACCCTTTACAAATAGATTTTGAATGGATCTGGAACCCTCAACTAGAAAGTTGTCAAAACAAAAGGAACATGAAAGCACTTGGCAACCATAGAATAAAAGCCTTATACATGATTTTTGAAAATAGGCTCCCACAACCTAAAACTATAGCCATCAGCCAGCCTAAGACCACCTCCCACAATAACAAGCATAATACAGGCACCCTCAGCCATCTCAGGGTTCTTCCAACTCCCAACCAAGCCCTTACCTAACCAGAACCAACAACTAGCCAAATTGAGCCCTTTAAAACTAATAGCATCCAGCCAGCCCATGGGTTTTACAAGGCTCCCACAACCTAAACCAAAAAGATATGCATTAAGTAAAAATAAAAAATACGGGAGTTTTGAAAGGATCTTTTAACCTTTGAGCTGGGTTTTACCTTGGCTCCTGAAACCAACAGGAAGAATCTAGTGACCACATAATATCTAATCAATGCCCACCTTCCAGCTAAGCACCTCTCTACCTCAATAGGATCTCAAAAGATTGAGACAATCAATAAAGAGCACCAAGCTTCAAACCATAAAATAGAGTTCAACACCCAAGGAAAAATCCCACAACCCTTAGCTGGACAAATGGGTTTTCATAAGGCTCACAAAATCTTAATATGAAGAAGAGGCTTGATCCAAACAAAATCCAAGCAAATGATCTCCCTCAATATCTCTAACTCTATAGGAGAAATGAGACAGAACCCCAACAACAAGGAAAGAGAAACTAACACACACCCAGCCTTAAAAAAAAGGGCATTCAAAACCCCCAATAGGAACCATCCCACAAAACATAGCCCACCAATCTTCCCCTCAGAAGAAGAATGGTCCACATCAATAGGACAAACTGAGATAGGTGGAAAGATGACAACTTGAGAGTCACCAGAGAGCCTCTTGAAATAAATAGGAAAAAATGCGCACCCACCATCATCAAGAGGAAACCCTAAAAATGAACTTGTACGTATAACACTCTGTTTGTTCATGAATTCATAATTAAATTTTCCATATATTATGTTAGATTAATGTTCATGTGGAACAAGTTGGAATCCCACAAAGTTTTTTAAGATGGTGGCCTTGAGCTCAAATATAAATAATTCACATTAGAAATACAACCACCATCACTTAGCTTGAGGACTATAACACAAATAAGGAAATTAATTTTTAGAATAAATGATTCATAAAAGTGCACAATAATTATGATCTCAAAAATTCAAAAACCTTGAATTATATCCATTTATTGCTTCACCTCAATTATTTCCCTCCTTAATTTTAACCTATCATTTTCTTCCCATTGCTAATGATTTTTAGGGTGATTGTGATTAGATATGAAAAATATCTCTCTATGAGATTTTTCATATAGAGCTCTCTCTCTCTCTCTCTCTCTCTCTCTCTCTCTCTCTCTCTCTCTCTCTCTCTCTCTCTCTCTCTCTCTCTCTCTCTCTCTCTCTCTCTCTCTCTCTCTCTCTCTCTCTATTTTTATTCATGGTGATAGAAAATAAGATATCTCTCTCTCTCTCTCTCTCTCTCTCTCTCTCTCTATATTTTTATTCATGGTGATAGAAAATAAGATAATTGAATAATATGTCAAAATATTCAAGATATATTTCTAATATTATACTTTGACAAATTATATTCATTTTGTGATAAATTTTTCAAGAAAAATTATTATTTTTTAATAAAGTATACTCTTAAATATTTTCAAGATATAAATGTAGATCACTTCAAGTAAAATCCAACACATCATACATCATCTATTCTAAAATACAAATCAAAATTAAATAAGAATAAATTTAGATAAGGTCAAGTAAAATCCAACATATCATGCAACAACTATTGTAAAAATACAAATCAAAATCCAGCATAATGATTATTTAATTATCAAAATTAAATAAGAAATAAATTTAGATCAGCTAAAGTAAAATCCAACATATCATACAATATCTATTGTAAAAACACAAATCAAAATTCAACATAATGATTATTTAATTTTGTGTGGAGTAAATTTTGTGGTTTAGTTCAAGTTAATTTTATAATATTATTAACACATTAATTTTTGTACAAACAAGGGAGCTCATCGAAGATGAGAACTAAAAAATAAACACTCATAAAAAAGTTTGAACCATGGTGACAAGAACCACAAAAAAATAATTAAACCGGTACACAATACCAATAGTACTCTTAAAACATTAATATAAGTATATTGTATTCATTTTATTAGCAAAAAGATATACCATGAAAATAATCACAAGATTAACAAAAATAAATAAATGAAGTATCTATAATGGTTGGTACATGTCTCTTATTAAATGGTAAATAAATTAAAAAAAAGCTACAAAAAATAATCAATTAAATAGACAATCTCTCTCAATACTCTAACATTCAATGTTGTACAAGTCTAATGATATCTAATAGAAATAAATTAAATTTATTAAAGATATATAAATAAATAAATAAATATTTTTCAAAATGGTTGTAAGAGAAATGACCTTTATAATGCTGTATTTAAAAATCAAATAATTTAATAGTCAAACAAATAAATAAAAATTGTATCAAAATTGTAAATATTATTAAAAAAACATATTCAAGATATTAAAAAAACTACCTACTGTACATGAATAATATATTATTATTAAATAAATTTCATAATATACTTAGCAAATACTTTAGTGTGGAGATACAATTTAAAGAAAATATTTGAAATGGTTAAGAATGAAGGCATACAATTATTTTAGTTTTTGTATTGATCACAATTGATAGGGAGATCATAAAGAGGTACATAGAGTAGTAAGAAGTTAATAAAACCCGTTATGATTATTACAATAATGTATATTATGTTAAAGATCGGCCTCATCAACTTAAACTCCCATTGGTTCACTGAATAGCGAATCCAACTCCCCATACAGACTATCTTTACTTGTATCATGATATACAGCATCTTGAACATCATGAGATCCAATGCTCAGCGGGAATACAAGTTTTTCATACATTGAGCGCATATTCATCAGCTCTTCTTCCTTGGCTGCCAACTGAGATTCTAACTCAGATATTCTCTTTTGTAGTTCATGGACTTCTCCACCACTTCCGTGGATGGGGTCCTTCAATCTTGCACTTGCTTCACACACCAAATTATTTACTGCTTCTGCTCTTTGCTTAGTCTCCAAACCCTAATGCAACATCACATAAATATATAAATATGCAATCAGAGCAATACAGATGTATTCACGCATATTTTGAATCTGAATTTAAAATATATTATTTTATTATAGGTAATTGAATTCCTACAATATAGAATGTTGTTTAAATATTTTTGTCTGAAATAAACTATTTTGTTATAATTAAGGTATGTTGCTTTTTCTTTCCATCACTTTTAAGATTTATACTAAATTTAAAAATCAATTCATCTTAAAATTCTGATTTATATTTTACATGCAATAGTCAACAAAAATAATCATTTAAGAATATTTTGATTTGATTAAACCTTACATATTTTCATAGTTTAAAATTTGCGTATATTTTAAACTATTAATCATGTCTTTCAAAAGTGAAGGTAATGAATGTTGGATATTTGTTCACTAAATATGATCAATTTCATGTTATCCCTTTTGAGTATAAATCTCGAAAGGTCACTTATTTTTCTAAAGAGACATTTAAAATTCATGGAATATAGAATTATCAAATTATTTTGGATAGAAATATTTCAATTGATAAGTATAGTAATGACTTCAAGAATTTGGAGAAATAAAAAATGTGAAATAATGGATAGGAGGGTATTTGAGGAATTGTATAATAGAAAAACAAACAACAGAGGTTAAGAGGGACCACCTTGGGGAGTATTGCTATAATTTTACATAGCACATGTTTATAGGTATGACTCATTTCAATGCACTATTTTGTTATGGTTTAATTTCATTCTTCGATTTAATCCTTTTGGATACTAGAGTTTTTAGAGATAGACATTTGGTACAAAAGAATATATAGATATTGTGAATGCACACAAAAAGAAATAACTACAAGTTCAAAATTAATAAAAGATTAATAAAAGATCTATGTTGATCACCACCAAATAGAGAGAGTTTATCAGATGAAAGATAATGGTATTTTTGAAGTTATAGTCATACAAACAATCTTCTGTCAAAGGGTGTTGTGCAAAAAAGCTAAAGCCACAAATTTAAGGATCTTATAAGATCATAAAAAGAGTAGGCGAGCTTACATATGAACAGGAACTTAGAAAAGAAAAAAAAGGATTCACAATGTTTTTCTTGTGTCTTGTTTACACGTTCATTAGAGCAATCGACATCTTGATGATGAGAGAAAATTGATTTCAGATCCAAACTATAATCGATATGAGGAACAAGAGGCTAGAAAACAAGGTCAGTTTAGAGGACGTGGTGAAGTGGAAAAATCTTCCACTTGAAAATGGTACACGGGAAGGAATGAAGACATTTGAGTATCTAAGTTTAAAAATTACCTGAGAAAAAGCAATTTGAAGAAAGAAAAATCTTTGAATGCATTTCTAAAAACGATATTTGTTAGTGCCTCTTAAATATATACTAAATAGTGAATATCAATAATCAAAATATAAATTATAAAATAAACTAAAATAAAATTCAAATTTGAAAGATGGTTCCCAGATTTGGGCGCCGGGCATCTATTTTTCTTTAAGGTATAAGAGCGAATGGAAAGACAAGGTGAATGATTTCTTTTTATTTTATTTTTAATAGCTATAATTGCTGTTTGCAACTGATTTTCTTGCTCAACTATGGACGAAAACCCCTATTACAGAGCAGACGAAACCCCTCCACTCACAAGATTGATCAAACTTCAAACTATTTTGCAGGGGGAACTAATTTGCAGGTATACACAGTGTAGATTCAGCAACTGGGTCCTGGGATAACTTTTGGCCATGCTTATTTAGGGCATAAAATCAGGTCGCGGGACTGCATTGGCACTCTTGGAGGAAAGTCCCTCCAGCATCCATTATCTTCCAGAAGTGAGATGGTTAGATATAATCATCAATTCTAGGCTGTAGGTCGACTTACCTACTATTTTCGGTCCATTTAGTCAGATCTAGTCACAAGCAAATATTGTTCCATCAGATCTGCGTGATAGGCTTTACAAGACACTATCTAGATTCTAAACTGACCGAGGGAACAAGGCATTTTGAAGGATAATTACCAAATATATCCAGATAAATGTAAACTCCTTACGACACGTGATTTTTGTAAGATCTGTACCAGATTCAGTACCCATGTTTAACTCAAATAATTAAATCAGTTTTTGATATCTTTCTGTGTAACTCTTTTATTTGGGTTATCTAGACTGTGTTTCGGTTATTTAGCTTATTGCTTGTATTGCAAAGATTTAGCTTGAATCTATGATCTGAAACTAGTTAAGATTATAAGACCCAAGGTATATTACAAGCTGATCATTGTAGGACAGCGAGGATATTCCATAATGCACTGTTTAGGCTCAATCGTGCAGTGTATGAAAAAACTCTGGAATCACCTAAACAACCATATTTCTCCCTCAGTTTGATGCATTCTGTATGGCTATGAAGTTTCTAGAGTTTCAGAAATTTACATTGTAGTGTCTACAAAGCTTGTAGTGTATGAAGCTTTATTGTAGAGTGGAAATCTCATCAACTCTCTGATCCCCAATATGGGGTCTCCATTGATGCCTAACATGACCTTCGATACTTGCATCTTTGCTCTTTTCAATGAAGATCTGAAGCCTGGTTCTACTGCAGACCACAACTCTGGACACTTCAAGCCAGAAATGACCATGGTTGATGGCGTTGGCTTGATGAAGGTTCAGGTACTGTTTCTTATCTTCTCCTAAGCCAAACTTACTCAGTTGTTTTTAGTGGCCACCTCCTCTGCCTCAAAATCAAAAACCAAATACAAAAAGAGGTAAACTAAGCTCTGCAGCAGGTGTTCATTCAGAGAATATATTCCTTTTTTCCCTCTTTGCATTAGTGAGCTTTCCTTTGCTACTCCTAATTGGTGAGTGCCTATCTTACTGTCTTGCCCAGAACAGAATTCCTGGTTCAGGTAATTGTGCATGATTTAGAATTATAAAGGATCCCATGATTTGCAGTGACTCTTCTCAGTTTTCAAAGTGACCTCAGGAACTCATGGGTTAAAATTTTGATGGCAGAATAAATGTCCCCTGCCTTCAAAAGTCAAATAACAAGATAAAATATTTCAAGTTTAATCTCTCGACTTTATTTTAGTAGTTGTATTTAAAGTATCTATAAACATAAATTTATATTTTAAATTTTATAACTTGTGTGATTATGTTATGACCAATCTAGAAACACTATTTGAGTATATTAACTAAATCACCATTGATCTATATTAGTTCACCATCTAAAGTAGCACTAATTTGATTTTTTAGTCTATTGATTTTCATTATTGTATTATAATTAATATAATAATGTTATATACATACAATAAATAATTAACATCTTAATAAACAAAATACATTATATCAAGTATTTGACTATTGAATTCAAAATTAACAATTGTGAAAGTTTCTCATTATTATCTATTCTAATGAACAAACTCAATTTTAATTATACTAGTCAAGATTGCTCTTATTATAAATTAAATATGGAGCCAATGTCAATCCTAATAACTATAATATTCATCCACTTTATAAAATCATGATACATATCACTTACAAAAAAAATTGTTGATCTCAAATTATTTTCTAGACTAACTCTCAATAATTACCACATTTTCCACAAATAATCTAAGCCCAAAAATTAGTAGCCCTCAAAGATTTGAACCTTTTTAAATGAAGATTTATCTCCAACTGTGTAAGGCAGATACTAACCCCTAATTTGATTGCTCACAACCGTTGGGACATACAGTTCATATCAACAATCAACGCAGATGATAGTAAGGAATCCCAAAGAAACAAAATCATTAAAAATATTGAGGACTATTAAAAAATCAATTAACTGGCTATTAAACACTTAAAAATGTTGCATACCATACTATGTGAACTCCAATTCATAGGCAAGGAAACAAATTTCAGACAAAACATGTCTGTGTTCAAAAGCAAGAACTAAAATCTTGCATACCATACTATGTGAATTCCAACTCATAGGAAAGGAAACAAATTTTAGACAAAACATGTCTGTGTTGAAAATTGAGGTCTGTTAAAAAATGAATAAACTGGTTGTTAAACACTTAAAAATCTTGCATACCATACTATGTGAATTCCAATTCATAGACAAGGAAACAAATTTTAGACAAAACGTGTCTCTGTTCAAAAGCAAGAACTAAAACCCATTTCAAAGAAAATAAACATATATTTATAGTTAAAACATACTTGAAGCAATTTGATGATATAGCTGGCTCCAAACACTTTCTGCACGACTGTGAACTTGTCAGGATCATTTGGAGGAAAATGAGGAGCCAAAATGCATTCGTTTGAGCATTTCTTCCGTTGCAATCTATAGGGAGCGCAGGATACAATCTTTCTTTTTCCCATCTCTGCTGGTAATGCAAACCCTAACATAAAAAGTTCTTAAAATGCAGTCCTAATAATTGAGTGGAAAATTTTGAGCCCGAAACTCGGTGTGACCTACAAGTGTTTATTTTTTCCAACTAGCCATTTTTTTCATTGGGTAAAGCTAATAGCCCCTTCTTTCCCACGAAGGAAGGATCAGACTACGTCGAAATATTAGATGCCAATTTGTCAAAAAAGAAGATAGCACGATTTTCAAAGTCTTCTGGGAAAGTTGTGAGAAAACGGAGAAACGCTTGACTAATTAAATTAAGTAAATTTAATTGAAAAGATTGTTCTCTGGTTTGGGAGTGCATTGACAGATACATTGTAAGAGGAGATGGAAAAGAAATATAATTTGCAGGCGTAGGGTGCGGCGAAACATAATTTTTGGGCGTCAGAAAAGGTGGGCAGTAACGTTGGATTGCTTCACACTGGCACCTATGACATTTTTGAGTTCAAGATTGAGTATTGTATACCTGTATTTAATTTTTATTCATATTAAGTTTTCACTTTTGAGATGATGTTTCCAAATAGATTGATAACTGATATAATTGTGTCTAGTTTTTACTATATTAATTATCAATGTTCCCAGAATTTTATAAATCAAATAGGCATACTTTTTATTTACATTTTCATGTTCTTTTTTCAGTTATCTGATTGTAATTATAAAACAAAATACTATTATGACAATACTTCAAAACTAAGTACTCTCCACTTGCTTGTTTTATATATTTAGACACATTTCACATATTTAGTACAGATTTTTATTTTTAAGTGTAGTCACATAAATCTATTCATTTAATTAAGTGAATATTTACTATTTATTTGATTAATAAGCCATCAACCAGTTAATTAATCCTCAACCCCTTATCCTATTAATTAAATAATTTATTTAATTTATTTAAATTAATTCATTAAACCACACCTCTAAATCAATTAAATGAATAAATAATATTTATTTAATTTAACCCGCTTTCCTCTTCTAAATAAATAAATAAACATTTATTTAAATCACTAAACAAATTCCCCCCACTTGCATTCTCCTACAAATGCAAGTTCCAACCACAATTGAAATAAATTAATTATATTTAATTAAAATCCTATTTTCCTTCACCCACCAAACTCACTCGCAATCCTAAATCCCCTTCTAGACTCTTCTTACCATTTTCTAAATTCTTCTAATCATTCCTAACTAGCCTAATCCTATTTCCTAAATATTGTCACATTCTTAAGCAACTTGGAGTCACTTCTCAAAGCCTCAAAGTCTTTGAAAAGCATTTAATGCTTTATATGTTCAACAAGCTAACCCCTAAAGTCTTCCAAACCACTAATGACTCTTACATGACCATTAATGACTCTTACATAACCATTTATGGTTAACTCGACTCACCCACATGGTTAGAGACTTTCCCTCTAACTCAACCTCCATTTGACTCATGAGTCTCTTCAAGAATTTATTACTTTGACTATGGTTATCTCCACTAACTCTTGCACAAGAGTTTATCTATTAGATAAAAGCATTATTTATTGGATAATAGCTTTAATCATTCAACTCAACATTAACCTTACCTCCCAAGTTAACCTTCAAGTCATGTCAAGCATTTAATACTTCTTTCCTCTCCCCTCAACCTATCTCATGTTGACATTTGTCATCCTAGGATTGGGTTGAAAGCCCTCACATAGATCATAAACCCATCAATCCTAGCCCTTGTTGAGATTACTCAATCTCAAACATCCATTGCTCCATTTTTCCTATAAATAGAGCTCATTTTTTCATAATCCACATCCTAAAACCTTGTATGCATCTAAGTTATAGTGAATTTTAGAGAGGATTTTAGCATAATCCATATTGTCTTTTGGCTAAAATTAACATTAGTTAATTAAATAACATCTCATATTTAGTTTGTTTTACACTTGCATTGGCATAATTAATCATTTCAATCTTGAATCTCCATAATACATCTAGAATAGTGCAGAAAGCTATTGAGACCTACATTGATTTGGAACTTGGAGAGGAGAGGAACAAGGGAGAAGTAGCTACAAACATGGTGGAGGGCATTTGGAGATGTTTTATTGAACTTCTTAGTTTTGTTAAGCTTTCTATTTTGTGTTTGGTATCTCTCTTGATATGCTTGCTTAGGATAGTCTTTGATTTGTGATTTCTAACACTAACACTTGGATTATTTCTTCTGTGTTTGTGTTTGTCTTCCTAACATATTCTAATCCTTTTTCCAAAGCCTTAATTTGGTGAACCCGATGTGAATCAAACATGCAACCTTTCGATTGATTTTGATAAACTACTAACTTTTCTTGTTTTAGTTGATACATAGGTCGCACTTTAGCATCATTGATCATGCTCTAGTGCCTTTGAAAGTTGGTGATTTAGCACTATTGTTCACCAGAATAGCATTGTTGTCTTCCAATTGGCACTATCATCCTTCTTATATATCGACCATTAAATAACACTATTGTGTCTTTTTTAGCGCTTTTGTGCTCTTTGTTTGATAGAATTTATTTTGTTTAAACAGAGTTTTTTAGCGCTTTTGTCATTAATATAGTATTTTCATGTTAAATAGCATTTTTCTTTTCACACAAAGTAACGCTATTGTAACAGAGAGTTGTAAAAACTTTTTGTAACCAAAAAAAGGAGAAAAATTACACCAAAAATTATTGTTTTACTAACTATTTACTTTTTTGTGCAGGTTTTTGAATAACCCCCTTTGTAGGATTTTATAGACTTAGATTAGGAAATAAAATTGCTTTTTTTGCTAACTTTGTCTTTAAGGTTGGGTTTAAAATGATTTCACTTTCTATTTTGGCTAAAAAAAATTAAGGTCACATTTCATTTTGGCTTAAATGAATCACATCTTTTAAATTTGGGTTAAAAAAGAATGTCACTTGTCAAAATAAAAAGAACCACAAACTCAAACCCAACAAATTTTTTTTTTTTGCAAGTTAGGATTCATTTCATTTTGGATTTTAAAACAAGGCAAAACAACTTTTATTTTTTACATCAAACTAAAATTCATAATCAACACTTCATTTGTGCAAGTTAAAAAGAACCCCCAAATTGTCAAAGTTTTTGTTTTCAAAACAATTTACTTCAAAGAAAAACATGTTTCAAATCTAGTGGATCAAGATTTCAAGTTCCTAGATTACATAACATTTTCCCTTGAAGTTAAAAGGAACACCATTTTTGTTGGACCAACATCTTCAAATAGTTTTTAGATCACATTGCTATAACCTGGTTAAAAAGAACAAGTGTATTTGGTGATTGGCACACTTGTGCAAAAAGTTTGTCAAGTGATCTTACTTCTAACACACACTATCCTCTCCCTTGGCTTTCGTAGTCGTAGGTGCAAGAGAAAAGTGTTAGTAACACTCAAAATTTTATCTTTTTAAGAGAGGCCTGTCAAGAGACACATCACTCCTGAGAATAACCTCATGTTGTAAATCCTTCAAGCCGCTATAAAAATAAAGTGTGAGCGAAAGTTGTAGCCTTGGGTATAGCGATTACTATAGTGTGAGTTGTCGAAAGGACATATGGGCCCCACCACAAGTTACAAGGCTCTTAAGTGAGTCACTGCAAAATGAACTTATGTCCAAAAACATCAAATATTACTAGACACCTTTTTTATATAGAAACCCACCAGTTCTATTGATTGAGGATATTTGTGAGAAATTTAGTGCAAGAGCATAGATGGTTTTTCTCCCAAGATACTCACCATACATATTTCCTTGAGTAGAAATAGGGCTTTTTGAAAGGCTACTTGTAGCTTGATAAAAGTGGTGACTCCCCCATCATAGGGATCATCTATCTATTTTGCTCATGCAAGACTTAGTATAGCACAACCTTACCTGCTACGGTGGGATTCATAAGGTATGTATTACCAAAGTTGAAGAAATATCAAGATGTGGGCTGAAATTATTGCAACTGGCCATTTGACTTTAGGGATAAAGTGTGTTTGAAGTGTCTTCGTTTTGTGTCAGATTAGTTGTAAATTGAGCTGACATTAGGCTTTTGGAGAAACATACAAAAACATTTGAAAAGGGGTCAAAACATTCAAATATTGGGTTGATTTAGACCCACACCTATTTGTGCCTTTTGAGGCAACATTATTGTGCTTGTGTGCTTGCTCTGTTTTCTTGTCAAAGGAATTCAAAACCAATTCAAACCAAGTATTCATCCAACATTTGACCAACAAACATCAAAACAAAGTGAAAACAAGATATTAAATTATATGAGCGTCCTTCAAATATTGAGAAAGAGGAATCTTCATCAACATATCAATTTGAAGAAAAGACCATTGAGTTCAAAGGCTTTCATCAAAGGAAGGAAATTTTTCTATCTCAATAGATAAATTTTTATCTCACACAGAGCCTTCTTGTGTCATATGTGTCTTATATCTTCAAGGAAAATCCAAAGAATTTGATAAAGAGCCCTAGAAAAAAAGAGCTTTTACTCAGTATAGAGCTTTGAGTTATCATAAAAACAAAGGAGGCAAAATCAGCCCTTCTTTCTTTCCACACATTTGCATTACCTATAATATGGCTCAAGAAGAACCACCAACCCTTGAGAGAAGACGAAGAATTTGTCCCCTTTGTAACAAAATTTTTTTATTGATGTTCACATTCTATCCAATTTCACATTCATACATCATCAATTCATTTCAACTCTCAAAATATAAAAAGGTCTTGTCCTAAGTTCTTTTTTAGATATTGCTTAAATTAAAAAACAACACATCACTTTTTAGAGTGTCTCTACATCTAGGATAAATCATCCTACGAGGCATTTCTACACAAGTTAAAACTAGTCTATGAGTGCATCCTCTCATTACTAGGTAACTTGGTTTGTACCACATCTCAAACCTTGATATACCTTATCACATCAACATCAATTGACAACACAAAGAGAAATTCATAAAAGAACTTAGGTAACATCAAATCTTCAGTGTTAGAGATCCATATTCTAAACACTTCACAAAAAATTTATCTCTCATTTCATCACCAAATCATAATCACTTTCACTAAAATTCAAATATAACTTTCCAACAAAATGGCTTACACCAGACTGAAAACTAGACAACTAGAGATCGAAGAAGAAGAAGAGGACAAAAACATCAATGACTTTCAAGAAGCCATTGGAGGAGGTCCAAATGAGGAAGATCCTAGTACCCCAACTCCTGAAGCAATAGAAAGACCACAACACAACCCCAGGTTCAATCGACTTTTCGATGAAATCATTAAAAATAACGCAGATGCTCATTTTTTGAGACTTGCTCAAGAGGGAGATTAAACTACCCTCTAATTTTGATACTGCACAAATACATCAAACATCAAAACACCATAGCCATAATAAGGGTGGAGGAGGTCAAGATTACTTGAGATATGACCTTAATCAAGGAAACCCCCCACCTCCTCCTTCTAACAAAATAGACATGTTGAGGTAAGAAGTCAAGAATCTAGCCCAACAACTCCATAGTAGCATGAAGACTACCTGTTTTCACTTAATCATATTTTTCCCTATCCCTTTGATAGGAACCTACATATGCCACCTTTTCCACGAGGGTTTGAAACACCTAAGCTTAAAAAGTATCAGCGAGAAGGACCTGAGTGCTTTGAGACCTTGCAAACAAGGACGACATGAGCCATTGTAGCCTAAGTTCTAACCGAAAGATAACATTGAATTAGGCTTTCAAAAATAAGTCATTCCTAAGCTCAAATTCAAAGGTAAACCCAACAAACCCATGTATCAAATAGTTACTCCAAGGAGGCCCTCCTTGATTATCTCTACGGTACCAACAAAACCCATTGCACCAACAAGACTGATAATCAAATTAGCTACATCACTCACACCTACTACACCAACAAATTTGATAATCCCATCAGTAGCAGCAACAGTAGCACCCATAACATCAATAAACCCTGTCACTCCATCAACAACATCAATACCATCAACAACATCACTAACAATTCTATCAGAAATAGTAGTAGCACCAACAATACCGATACTTCCAACAGCAGCATCAATAACACCGATACTCACATTAGTTGCATCCACAACACCAATAATCCTACTAGAAGCACCATCAATCCCACCCATAAAAGTGCATAACCCCATGACCAATGCACTATTCAATACAAAGGACATCCCAACATGGTACAGTCATAGGATGTTAGAAAGTGATTCAGAGACTGACTCACATGAGTGAGAATTTGATTCAATGAATATAAATACTTCAAATGAGGAAGACACATCCCGTCCACCACCCCATAAGGATATCCCAGTTTACAGGGATGCATGGATTAAAACCTTTTGGGCTCATGAGCAAGAAGCACCTTCCATAGGTCCTACATCAAATCTAACACCAGAACCTAACAAGGAGAGTAACATCAATGAACTTCACTCATCTATCTTAACCCTCACTAATACCTCCTTTGAACTTAACTTGATTGATGAGTTCATGCCCATTATCCACCCTGAACTCATTGACTGGAACCAACCTAATTCCCCATGCCTTGACCGATTCCCAAATGATGAGGCAATCATTGACATTTTGGAACTATGGGATGACATACCAGTCGGGGCTCACAAAGATGAATTTACCATCAAACTTAATAGCACAACATACTTTGGGGTGGATGCCAAACCTTTCAGACGCAAAAATATCACAATAAAACATGGATCTTCTAGTGAAAACTACATTGTGACACTGTTTGATCCCAAAAAGGTAAAAAGAAAGAGTGTATCCACTGGTGAAACCCTCTCTAAGGTGCCTGAGGATGAAAGGTTTGATATCCTCCCCTCCAGTAGAAATCAGGAATGATCAACGATCCTCATCGAGGAAACAAAAGAATTCAATGTGGGAACCCTTGAGACTCCTCACCAAATACATCTGGCATCTCTTTTAACTCCAGAGGAACAACCTAAAATTGTAGAATTCTTCCAGAAGTGTCAGATCAACTTTGCATGGTCATATGCAGACATGCCCGGTCTTGATCTAGATTTGGTCATGCATCACCTCACTGTGACGGAAGAAGCTAAGCCTGTCAAACAAAATATTTGCAAGATGAACCCCCAGAGTGTTGTACTATTCAAAGTAGAACTTAAGAAACTCCAGGATGTTGGTTTTATCATACCAATTGATTACAGAGAGTGGATCTCCAATATTGTACATGTTGTTAAACCAAATGGGGGCATTCGTATATATATAGATTTTAGAGATCTAAACAAGGCATGTCCTAAGGATGACTTCCCCCTACAAAACATCGACATGATCGTGGACCTAACAGCAGGACATGCCATGCTTTCTCTTATGGATGGCTTTTCAGGGTACAACCAAATGAAGATTCCTTTTGGTCTAAAGAATGTAGGGGTGACCTATCAAAGATCTATGACCACCATATTTCATGATATGATGCATACCATAATGGAGGATTATGTCGATGACTTACTAGAAAAATCACTAATAAGAGAAGGTCATCTTGCCATATTAGATAAAATATTTGACAAACTAGAGCAATATCATGTTCGACTCAATCCAAAGAAATGTGTTAATTGAGTAACCTCAGGGAAGCTTTTAGGATAAATTGTCTCAAGAAAGGGCATTGAAGTAGATCTGGAGAAAGTCAAAGCAACCATGGACATGCCACCTCCCAAGAATACTAGCGAGTTAAGGACACTTCAATGGTGACTACAATCAATTCGGAGATTCATTCCATAACTAGCAGATAAGTGTCATCCCTTTACACATCTATTACACAAAAACATCTGCTTTCAATGGGATGCCAGATGCCAACAAGCATTCTAAATGCTTAATGACTATCTCATGACCACACCATTGTTGATCTCACCAGATCCAAGTAGACCTCTATTTCTCTATATTTCAACTACAAATACAACACTACAAGTACCGCTGGCACAACACAATGCAAAACGGAAAGAGTATGTTGTATACTATATCTCTCACACACTGGTCGGCTATGAACTCAATTACACACATATTGAGCGAGCTTGCCTAGCAGTTAACTTAGCAGCCACTAAACTAAGTAACTACCTGTTGACACATAAGGTACAACTCATTGCCAAGATCGATCCACTAAAGTACTTACTCAACAAAGCAGCATTGACAGGCCGCTTGGCCAAATGGGTGATGATTCTAAGTGAATTTGACATTGAGTATGTGGACTAGAAGGCTATCAAGGGCCAAGTTATTGCAGATCAGTTGGTCGATGCACCCCTTATAGGTGATCATCCTCTTGCTTCAAATTTTACAGATGAAGAGATCTTCATGATCACAATAACACAACCATGGAAGCTCTACTTTGACGGCTCATATACTAGACATAGCTCGGGGGCAGGCATTTTATTTATCACACAACATAGTAGAATATGAGGCCTTGATCACAAGACTCAGACTAGCCATACAATGGAAACTGAAAGAGATATAGGTATATGGCGACTTCCAACTAGTCATCCGATGAGTCACAGACGAATATCTTACCAAGGATGATAAGCTTATGCCATACAAGAAAATGGTGGATAGTTTAAAAGTATCATTTCCAACTATCACCTTTGAGCAGATACCCAGAGATCAGAATCGAGCTACCTCTCCTAGATCTTCCACAAAATTCAACACACTACGACTTCTTGGTAGAACAACTTTGAATTCCCGCATATGATATCCCCGAATCCAAGATGATATGTCACCTTACCGGTTTCGAGTCCCCATGGTATGGTGAGTTCTACACCTACCTCTATGATCACACACTCCCTCCTAACAAATCCAATAACCAACACAAAACCTTCATTCACCAAACTGCTTGATACACCATCATTGCCGAAACACTATACCGACAAAGTCTTGATGGTACTCTCCTTTGATGTCTGGAACAAGACAAGATAACAAAGGCCTTAGATGAAGTACATGAAGGAATTTTTGGGACTCACTCAAGCAGTCCTTCCTTAGCAAATAAGATCATGTGTGTTGGATACTATTGGTCGTCCATGGAAAAAGACTCCTACTATTTTGTCAGAAAATGCAAGAAATGCCAAGTTCACGGAGACCTAATACATGCACCAACACAAGAATTGAAACCAATCACAACACCATGGCCCTTTTGTTAATGGGGACTTGACCTTGTGGGTAAAATTCATCCATCTTCATCCAATGACCAAAAATTTATCATTATCACCACCGAATACTTCACAAAGTGGATCGAAGCTATTCCACTTACCCAAGTCACCAACAAGAAGATCGCCTCATTCATCCTTAATTACATAATCTTCTGGTATGGTGTACCCATGTCCATAATCACAGGTAAAGGACTTCCTTTCAAAAATCAAGATGTTTGTGAGCTCTGTGAGAAGTTTCACATCCAACACCGCTTTTCCACTCCCTATTACCCATAAGGCAATGGTCAGGCCAAAGCATCAAACAATAATATAGTCAATGATGTTTGTCGTGATTAGTACGGTCAATTAAATCCAGCACTATGGGCGTATTGAACTAGAATTTGAACCCCTATAGGCATAACTCCCTACTCACTGGTCTATGGCGCAAAAGCCATCATTCATATTGAGATTGAGATACCATCTCTACAGGTTTCTTTGCATAATCTGATAGATGATGAAGCATACCAAGTCTCCCACCTTCAAGACTTGGAACTAGTTGATGAAAGGAGACAAGCTTCATACAACCACCTCAAAGCCTATCAACAACGCATGAGCAAAAGCTACAATTATTAGGTTAAACCTCATACATTTGAGGTGGGTGATCTCGTTCTCAGTGAAAATCCTCATAACCAACCAAAAAAAGAACATTTGGGATAGTTTGAATCAAACTGGCTAGGTCCATATGTTATCACTATTGTATTTGGGTTCGAGGCATATCAGTTGGCTACTTCAGAAGGAGAACCGCTAGCAGATCCAATCAAAAGCATTCACCTCAAATGGTTTCATACATAAGCTGTACAGAGCATCAGGCTCCAATACATCCTAGAAAAACACCAAAAACATTCAGATAAAAGTCCTGAAGAAAATTAAAAAAAAACCAAAATAGTAAAGAAAAATCATGCATCCAAATGGTGAGCAACCACTCTGGTGGCACCTTGGGTAAGTGCTATGATGAAAACCTAGCAAATAGGCACCACTTGTAAAGGCTATGGATCCATTATTTTTTAGACTTGTTACAGTCACATTCATTGCATCCATTCATCCATCATTCAAACAATGGCTTATTATTGATCTGCAATCAGGGATAGTACTTCATGCATCTTGCATCCTGCTTTTTCATAGTAATTTCTAAACTGGGGGCAATGCTCTTAACCTATTGATGGAAGTGGATTCTACCTTACTTGTGATTCATTGAGTTCTTCATTCAAAACTGTCTCACAAAATCAAAAAATATTCAAAAACACTCACAAAATCCAAAAACATTCAAAATGGTCTCAGAAAATCCAAAAACATCATAAACACATCAAAAATCAATCCAAATCATGGCAACGCATAATATCCATTGTACATACACATCACAAATAGATATCAAACAAACATTTTGAACTACTCAAACAATGACCACTTATCAAATCAACCAAACAATCAAAACATCTACACACAACTGTCTTAACAAGGATGTATCATTCCTTACCAAAACAAAGAAATGATAACATTTTCTTTGACAAGAATATTGTGTTTAAGATATTAAGTACTTGGTTAGTTTGATAAATTATTTATTCATTTATATCAGGTTCCTATGCTACTGTAGGATATCCATAAGTGATTAGAGTAGATGGGATGGTTCCTAAGTTTCATTTTGTTTATTATCTGCGAATTATTCCAATGAAGTTCTGGGGCATGTACTAATGGTGTCTACGTGGGAAGTTCACTAGGCTATGTGATCATATGCAAAAATCTAGACATGGATCACTATGGCCCACTGACTATAGCGTATACCTCGAGCATCTGCACATGAAACAAAATGGAGGGTCCATATCATTTTATCTATATTGCTTGCTTCTAGGTACAATGCTCCAAACTTTGTTCCTATTGCCTCATGCAAGATCGATACTAACCTGCTCAATGATGAAAAATAAAGCACTATGGATTGTCATTTCATCTCATCTATATATATTGCATTTTTTTGCATTTCATCCATCCATACATCCATATACAGTTGTATATCATTCATACATAGTAATCACAATGCATACTTTATTCTTCTATCTTCTTCCATAAGAATTAGTCTTAGGTCCTCTATATCTTCTATCTAACATTGAATCCCCACCCTCACCCTCCCTATCTTGATTATTAGCATCACATATCCCTTCATTGGTCCATATTCCATCCATCCATACATTCATAATAGCTACGTATCATTCATACATAATAATGACAATGCATACTCTATCTTTCGATCTTCTTCTAGAGGAATGAGTCCTAGGTCCTCCATATCTTCTATCTAACATTGAACTCCCCCCCTCACCCTCCATATCTGGATCATCAACATTACATATCCCTTCATTTTTTCCCATCCACACAATCAAGAAAGTTACTCTATCTGCACAGGTACATCGACTCACACACACCTAGACTATCAATAGATTCTTTGGTCAAGTATCTTCGGGTCTCAACAGGTAACCGATGACGACAATCCTTGACTACAATAGGCATTTACCACAATGACCTAGTCTAAACAGGGCTGCTATGATTCATCATAACCAACCTACAATGCAGACACTATCAATTGATCAACCAATCAAACACAATCCAACTGACAATTACATCAATTGTCTAAGTTTCAATGAGTATTTTGCTTCAGATACCTTGACTTCATCAGACAATTACATCAATTGTCTAAGTAACAATAGGTCACTTTGATTCACTTACTCAGACTTTATCCTATCCAAGCAAACAACTAACATCAACTGTCATGCTTTGAATTGACCGGGGCAATTCCACCGATTGCACCAGATTCTCTAGCCAATTTTGATCAATTGTATAGTATCAATCAAATGCACAAACACCACATTTGCACCGTATCTTTTACATGACCTAAGGATACTCACTGGCTTGTTGTTTCTTTGTTTTAACTTCGATTTCTTCCATTCTTTCATAGTTATTGCTAATTTCTTCTATTATACCTCCCCTCCATTTCTTGTTCTTTTTCGAGAGATTACCCATTTTTTCAAAAAAAATCAGCCCATCTGTCGAGGGGGCATACCACCCATTAAATTAATATTTATGGGACATATTTATTCACACCTATTTTTCTCTCTTTAAAATGATGCGATAAACAACACAGTCTCAAAGAGGGGCAAATGTAGTCACATAAATATGTCCATTTAATTAAATGAATATTTACTATTTATTTGATTAATAAACCATCAGTCACCAGTTAATTAAATTAATATTTAATTAATTCATCCTCAAACCCATCTCCTATTAATTAAATAAATTATTTAATTTATTTAAATAAACTCATTAAACCAAACCTCTAAATCAATTAAATGAATAAATCATATTTATTTAATTTAACCACCTTTCCTCTTTTAAATAAATAAATAAACATTTATTAAAATCACTAAACGAATTCCCCCCACTTGCATTCTCCTACAAATGCAAGTTGCAACCAGAATTGAATTCCTGGTTCAGGTAATGGGCTTTGTTGAAGGCCCTGGTGATTTAATTAGAAGAGTAACCATTCAAATTGAAAACTTGACGGAGATGGACCAACTCTTGGTTTAGGTTATCCTCATCGCAAATACTATAGGCTCTCAAGGCAAGGGTTTTAAGAATGCCAATTTTTTGGCTTAGGTGGTGATGAGAGGAAGAATGAATGAGCAATCTGTGTGGGTCACTTTGCGATAAACTCGTTGACCTAGAGACCCATCAAGCTTTTTTATGAGAAGGATGTCAAGGAATGAAAGTTGGTTACTAGATTCGACCTCCTTGGTGAAGGAGATACATTACATACTTTATGTCTATCTTTTCATCTGAAAAAATATTACATTACATACTTTATGAAAACTAACTTTCTAATATAATGTAACTAAATTTTGAGACTCATTTAGACATCATTAATACTTTGGAAGCAACTTGATGCTTGACAAAATTTCTAAGTTATAACTAGAAGGAAACATGATCATAAGGAATTTGTTTTCAATAAAAAAGAATTGCTCGACTTAAGAGAAGAATTCGGTATGCCATTACCAATAGCAATAGCCACCATAACTTGAAGAAGCCAATTCATAGAAAGAACCACTTTCTATTAAAAAAATCATATGTTTTTTATTACAGAAAAAAAATGTGTTGAAGGGACCTAGAACCCTTTAACAAAAAACTACATCAAAATGTTGCATAAAGATAAAATAGTTCCAAAAACAAGCACTAAACCAATAGTAAGGAAAAAGACAACAAAACAGAAAGAACCCAGTGCAAGCTCTTAAGGGCCTTAGCGGCCTCAGCTTCTAGTTGTGTCATGTTCAAAGAAATTATCTTCAATTCCTAGATGTCCTATTTAGCATTTTTCTTCTTCAGGTTACCCCTCATTCTCTTGCATGATCCTACCATTCCGTCCATATTTTCGTCCAACAAGTCCACATCCACAATACCACCTTGCTAGTGGTAGGCTTCTAACTTTCTGACCATGGTATTAATACTCCCAGCCAAGCTCTTAACAACTTTGTGGCTAAAGGTGACAAGAGATATTAAGTTTTCATCAACTTTTTGAAATTTGTTTTCCATCTTACTCAATCTCCCTTCAAAATATTTCTTAAGTTTTTCCTCCAGCTAAGCAATCTTGCAATCATAATATTTCTTCATATCACCGACTGCTCCCATCACTTTTTTCATAGAATCTATAATGGCCTTTCTCTAATTCACCATCCACTGCTCATTAGTTTAGGAATCTTGTTTATTGCTAACAACCCTCATTTTCCAATTGATGTCTTTGATTTCATGAAACACCCATTTAAATATCCTAAAATTATCCACAGCTTCATCATGGGCTACTACCTGAGCATCGTGGGATTCTCCCTTTCCATACTCAGGAAAGAAGAGTTAGTGTTTAGCTCTTTCCGGAAAGGGACTCTACAACTTTGGCTCAACACTTGGATAGACTTTTGGGAAAAATTTATGAGAATAAAGAGAGTGAGTAGAGGATGCAAGGGAAGCTCTGCCCCATTTAGATTGATGGCCAGTTTTCGAAGAGAAATCAGAATTAGAGTCCGAACCTTCCATATTTGTGTTCTATTCTTCCTCATTTAAGGAAAGACTAAAATGGCCCCCTTCCTTAGAGTTACTGGAAGCTTCAAAAACCCTAGTTGAGAGGGAGGGTAAGGTTTTGATGTAATCATGAATGAGAAAAATAAAACCACCATGCGACATAGGGGAATTCTTCGTCCTATGGTCCTTAATGCTAGCATTAATAGAAGCCATGAAATAGAAGGGGAACAAAATTTTCTCTTTATTCCTAAAATGATTTAGCAACACAAAATGATGCCTATAGGCCCTAGTAAATCTTTCATCTAGGGTGATATACTTCATCAAAACAACTAAAACAAAGTGGCAAATGAATTTTATTTTACCAGTATCATAGCTTCTTTTGTCAACCTTTGCCAGCTTCGCTCTTTCCTTCTCATTTCTAGGGAATTTCTTGACTGCAACATCCATGATTTTTATATCCCTCTAGAATTTTTCCCCTTCCATAGAGAGGCCCATGACATCTGCAATGAGTTTATCATCAATCTCCATCATTCAGCCTTCAATTTTAACTTTTTGATCTTTGAAACCCTTAGCAAAATTCTTTGTCACATTTGCATGGGCGTCATGCAATCTTTCACTGAAGGGAGTAAGCCCTCCTCTGTCTAGGATGCACCAAATCATTTTGTTTTTCTTAAGCTCCTCACAGTGTAAGGGCTCAACCCTCTTCCTCTTTCCACCCATGGAGTCAACAATGGATGGATTGAACAAGGTCAAATGGTTGTAGAACACTCTAGAATGAACCCAGAAAGTATGTGAAACAAGCAAAAAATAACACCAAAATGGCACAATTAAAAATTGGAATGCGAGCCATAAAAATAGGATCTTTTGTGATCATTTAAAAACTGTCTCCTCTAGGACATATCATATAACATTAAGGCCTTTATATTAGTCAAAGAGTATCACCAAGTCCCCACACCTTTTCATCATTACTCCTAATTCCAAGATTGACAAAGTAATCAGCCAACCCATTGGTTCCTGATAGGCATGAGAAATGTTATAGTTTTGGAAGCTTTTTAGTAGATCCCTTTCTTTCTCAATCCAACATTTAATATTCCAAGAGGGTTTATACTTACCCAAAAGACATTGGATAATGTTATTAGAGTCCCCTTTTAACCATATTACCTTAACATTAATTTTTTTAGCCAAGATAACCCCATGGTAGGTGACAATTGCCTCAGCAAGGTGATTATTTTGGCATCCCAAAAGGATTACCACTGCTACCAACAACCTACCATTTTCATCCCTTATCACTCCCCCACAATATGTTCCTATGTTAGGTCACCAACAATAATATATTTTAAGAAATGAATCTAGAATAACACATTTATTTTGTCTACTTAACAAATGACTATAGATGAATCCATCTAAGAGTAAATATATTACATAATTCAGTAAATATATTACATTTACAATCATATTGACTTGCAGTAGTAACAAAAGACGGTGTCTACGTAGCCGACAAAATGACTATTTTATTCATTGTCGAAACATTGTTTTCTTTTTGTTATAATAATTTTGTCGACTAATTATCTACCATCGTAATAAAATAATAGTAATGATTTAACATTTCGAGTTACATAACCACACTTCACTAATAACTAACCTTGATCTGACGTATATGTGATCAAAAGCATATTTGACTCCGTGGCCTTCGACTCGACATTTAAAAAAATCTAATGACATTTCCTCCACGCGTTTGAAAAAGGCTATACATTTCCTGTCCTTTCTCACGCGTTTCCAAATCTGCCGACACAATACCATTGGTTAAAACTGGGGTTAAGTTTATTCCTTTCCATCTGTATGTACCATCAGATTACGACTCTTTCTATACGCTATGAGTTTGTCTGTACCAGTCCTCTCCTTTTCTATATGGAGAATCTTTTCATTCGTAGTCTTAATCTTCAGTTTAGGGAGATTTTTCTTTGTAAGTAAGCCCATGGGCTCATCGTAAAAATGGTTCACCATACTTTTCAAGAGAAGAACATTTAGATATAGCTATATTTTTCATTCTTAGACCTTAGCTTTGTATTGAGTTAATTAATGAAAAAGAACACATCGTATTGTGCTTCTAATATATGTTTATTTCTATTTGTGAATGATTCTAAAGTTCTTTGTCATTTTAAATGAATATAGCTATATGTTTCTAGCTTCTATAATTTCAGCATAAACGTTCAGGTTATTGAATCATGTTTTGTACTCTTTCAATTATTTCTAATGGTTTGGTTTGTGATTTGAGGTTATGTTATGTCATCTAGTGAGTTGGATTTATAGGAAATAAATATTGTAGTGAGATAATAGAAACAATCTATGTTCAGAGATCTTTAATGGATGATTTTTGCAAAAGGATTTGAATATTATTCTCTATGTTTTTATGATCTTATGCATTTTGTTCTCGCTCTAATAATAAAGAGTTTGCGATATTTTATGCTTAAACTTTAACGGTTGTACATTTTCTCTTATCCCTTAAGGGAAAGTGTTGTAAAAGATTTAGCACATAGTCTTAGAATTGGCATGATTTGTCCCCCTTTCACTAAACTTCTCATAAGGTTGTTTCCTTGAAGTGTAAGCATTAAGGATCAAGTACAATATTCGCACAATTATTGTGAGTCAATTGATGAGCAACAAGCTAGTTTGAAGAAACAACATACTGAAACATAAAAAAATTAGATTTTCAAGGTAGATCAAACACATCAACTTTGAGAGAAAAAACCTTAAAAAAAAAAGAATTTGAAGGCCACAGATTAAGGGAAATGTTCTTGGTGGTGGGAGCTCTGCCCTTCGACCCTAAGCTATATTGTGCTACTTTATACCTTGAAATGGGTGTTGCCCCTTGACTGCGTTAGGGATTGCTACCTCAAGAACCCTACTTTCAAATTTAAAAACAAAAAAATAATTTGGTGAGAAAATTGCACCAACACAAGATGATTGTTTTATATCCTCTCTACATAATGAACTAAACTTAGATTATCTTGATCTCCTATTACCATTCTCACAACAATCTATTTTTTTTTCTTATGACTGAGCAAGAAGAAATAATTCATGACTTTTTGAGTGAAAATAGATTTGCAAAACTAGACCAATAGATGAGGATTTGATGATTTTTTGTTCGGAGTATTACAGGGAGGAAGATAAGAATACATGCGAAGTTGTTTAGGAAAACGAAGAAGACATTGTTAAGGAGATGCAAGCTGATATAGGAAAATTTTATATATCAAATTGGGAATATCAATGTATGCATAATAATTTTTTTATTTTTATAATTCTATTTAATAAGGAAAGAAACATGTTTCTTCCCAAAATACCTCTTTATCTAGTACATATGGTGAATGGAAAAATGAATACTCACAATAACCACAATATCCATTATATATGATACCATCTTCGCCATACCCATCCCACTTTACCATACCCACTTTATATCCACAATAAATTTTACCATTATCATTATCCCATTCATATCATCAACCATCTACTTCAACATATCCACGAAGGGCAACCATAATGCCTAATTGAAATTTAATAAATAGATGGTTCAAACTACATATAAAAATGAAAATCCAAGCCAGAGTGTTTTTTAGTGGCGAATCTTCACCTTTTAGCGAATTCTACATTTCTATTTTCCCTTAATTGGCAAATATTATTGGACAACATGGTGGCCAAATCACACAAAATTTTGACATTAATGGTCCAATGTATTTCAGATTCGCCATTGACCACATACAGTTTCACGTGGATGCCTGTTATATTCGCCTGGAATCACTCAGATGTGGGTATTAGATCACATCCCTTATTCACTAGAAATAGTAAAATGACACTGTACCCAGGTCATATTTTGTCAATGGTTAATTAAATCTTCATTGCACATGCCAACTCATTTCGTCAATTGTTAAATTTTACCTTAAGTATAATGAGACCCAATTTGCCAATAATAATTAAAACATCATAAGCATTCGATGATCCATTTCCCCAAATTTCGATGCATATAGACTATGACACCGACATACAAATTAGAGGGCCAATAAAACATTATAAGCATTAGAGGAACCATTTCACCAAATTCCAATGCATATAGAGTATGACACCTACATACAAATCAGAGAGCTAATAAGATGCATTTTGAGAAGCCCGAGAAGCCCATAGAATTCGCCAAAAATGGAATCAGGGATTGATATAAATACAATTGAACATTTGAAATAGTCTTCCTCAAAATTTGTTCATGTCTGATTAGTAAATTTGGGAGCTCTTGATTCACATTGTGCAATTTGAGTTGGAGCCTTGAAGTTGATTGTAGGGCGGAGGGTCAGATTTGCAATCCTGTAACATAGGCCCAGACATTCTTGATTCCCGATTCAGAGAATTGAGAAAGCATAAAGGTGAGTAATCATTTCTTCATACTTCATAGTATTAGTTTTAATTCGTAGTGAGAGGTCAAGATGTTAGACAATGGTGAGACTCACTAGGGTGGTGAAGGGATTGAGATGTCAGAAAAGGGTGAGACTTTGACTCCTCAATCTAGTGAAGGGATTGTCATGTTAGACAAGGGGGAGATTGAGACTCCTTAGGGTGGTGAAGGGATTGGGATGTCAGACAAGGGTGAGACTCCTTAGGGTGGTGAAGGGTTTGGGAGGCCGGACAAGGGTAAGACTCCTCATGATGGTGAAGGGATTGGGAGGACATCAAAATGCCCAAAAAATAGAGATACTACCATAAAGTCTTACTTTGGAATTAGAAAAGTTTCTGGTCCATCAACTTCTATAGTTGTAGAAGCCATTCACAATACCTTACCACCACCACAAGGTGGGATTGTCATTAAGTTAAATGTGTCGAATGAGGATGACAATACTGGCATGGGAGAAGATGTTGTAAGGGATACCCACAATGATATAATTCACTTGGATGAAAATGCTAGCACTAAAGATGATGTTGGTAGGAAGAAAAGAAAAAGAAAAGTAAAAATGGGATGGGAGTGGGAAATGACAAGGAGCTTTAAGCTTGATTGGGTAGCAAATTACCCATTCATTGAACTAGTCCCAAACAATGATGAACAACCAACATAATGCAGGTGTAAGATTTGTAGCTGGAAAAATAAAAGAGAGAAGAAGTTACAACTAAAGCTTGACACCATAGAAAAACATATTGGTAAGGTTTATGAAATCAAATCATAGATGGAAAGGAAATGCTAGTAGTAAGATGGAAATCAAAGGAAGAATGTGTTCATGTTAAGTATGTCATGGAATATGAAGAGGATAACCACAAAATGACACTGATTGGTAATGATGGAAATACAATCAAGGTTGGGCTTGAACATGTAGCGAAAGATGCAAACCTAGCAAAGACTATTCTTATTTTTTATATTTTGTCTAGAGGGTGTCCTATGAAAGATTTCCCAGAATATAGTAATTTATTATCTTTTTTGAATGTTCCTCACTATCCTATGTCACATTGGTCAATAAATGCTAGATGGCAAATGGAAAACTATCTCACTGAGGTGGAAAAGAAAAATTTACAGGAGAGTGTAAAAGAGTCAAAATTCATTTCATTCTTTATAAATGAAGTTACTGTGGTAGATAACACTGCTTTGGTCTATATGCATGTGTATATCGTAAAGGAACATGCCCACTAAGCTCATCTACTCTATCTTCATAAAATGAGGGGCAATTCAAAAGCAGAAAATTTATATTTGGAAGTTAAGAAAGATTTGAATGAAATTGCTAGTATGGATGACTTGACAATTGCCAAGAAGTTGGTGTGTATTGGAGCTGATGGAGTTGTAGTAAAGCAAGGTCAAAGGACCACTCTTTATGCAAGATTAAAAACTAGTATTGCACCATACATGCTTGGTATTCACTGCATGTCCCATCAAATGAATTTAGCATATAGAATTGTAAGCAATTTCCTTATAGTGTCAAAACTTGAAGATCTAGTCCACGAACTCCACTCATACTTTTGTCCAACTCCTAAACGTTTTGCAAAATTTCAGATTTTTGTTGAGGAAGTAACAACAAGAAAAACATTTCCCAGGGATGTTGAGACCAGATGGATCTCCTTGCATGGACTAGTGGAATGAGTTATAACAAAATATCAATCCTTGATCAGATTAATGTACAAGCAACGCCTCATAGTAGACAAAACTCCTAATCTCTTACATAAGTTAAGTGATATAGATATTCTATTAACTTTAGCTAGTCTTCTACCCATGTTAGATTCAATGAATAAACTTGTTAAGAAATCCCAAGACATAACTATGTATATCAATGAGTATAGCACTCTATGTAAAATGACATGCTTGGCCCTAGATGGTCTATATTCAGATCTAATGGTGTGAAGCCCAAATTTTTGTAGGTGGTAGATAATTACAGATTTGAATCATGCTAATTTTTTAAAAAATTTAATGCAAAAAATGAGTTATGTGTCTTTGTAAAAGGATTTCAGATACCAATGTACCAATCTAAGATGGGCAAGCAAGATAGAGTACTACCAATTAAAAAGGAAGATTTTGACAGGATTGTTAAATCTGTTAGTGATATTTTGAAGTCTATTGCATATGAAATTTCAAATGAAATTCATGAAAGATTCCCTTGAGAAGAAATACTTGAAGCCATGGGTTTTGTGTATCCTCAATTTTGGCATTCATTTGGAGATAATCCAAATGATGCAAAGGTGTTTCATAAAAAACTAGAGGAATTGATATTGACATTTTCAAAAGATGTAGATTGCAATGGACATCCAATAGAAGGAATTTTAAATTCAGATCATCTTAAAAAACAATTTAAACACTTTGCACTATGTATGAAATAACAGTTGTAAAACTTCGAGAATCCATTTGAATCTAGATCAATAACAAGGCTTTGGAAAAGGATAGATCAGAGTGAAGTATTGCATAATTCAATGCCAAAATATTTCAAACTTGATAATTTATGTCAAACAATGATATTGGGGTCGATGGAAGATGAGAGAGTTTTCGGTGCATTAGGGCTTTTAAAATCAAAGATCAGAAACAAACTAGATAAAAATTTGGAAACTTGCTTGAGGTTGTTAGTAACTCAGTATAATGTCAGAGATTTTCCCTATGATAGGGCACTGGCAATCTATAATTCCATGCACAAAAGATGAGGGTTGTACAACACTTCAAAAGCTAGTGGTGCTACTGCTAGTGCTAAGACAAATCATGGGTCTCAAAGTCAACATGAAATTGAAGATGAATAAATTTTTGAATACACAACTCAGAATGAAGATGGACATGTTAGAAATAGTCAGGTTCAGGATCTTGAGTCCATTTGGGATGTAGAAGCCTCAGAGTGCGGACTGAGCCACTAAAGTGAATTAGCAATCTGTTTTTAGGTATTTATACTACACTTCTTGAGTCATATTAGTTATTATAATTTACAAGTAACAAAACTATAGTTGTTGTTGATGATTTTTTATATTGTATTCCTTGAAATTGTCAATTAGAACCGATACTTATTTCATATTTTTAATTGTGAATTTGAATTATTAGTAAACAATTGGAATGTAGTTTTTGATAGCTATTTGTAACTACATATTAACTATTACTATACATTTTAGTTCTAGTTTTAGAAATTTATAGTCTTGATTCTTAGAGCTAAGAGAATATCTTTAGTTCTGCATGAAGTTTTAATATCTATTATCTTTGGTAAATTGGTTCCACATTATTCTTAACATGAAATGCAACAATTTGTGTCACATGATCTATAAAATTATTTATATTACATAACTGTTAGAATATTTCTACATTAAATGCTTAACATGATGTTAGAACAACATTTTTTCCATTTTTCCAAAATGCCAACTCCAAGGCTCAAAATGTCCTCTATGATCATAACATTTGTCTTAAAATATGATATAGTCCCTTCTTCAAATTGTCCAAATTCAAAAATCCCCAATATGGTTCATATCGGGAAGACTAGACAAAGTTTGTCAGGCTTCAAGGGTCACAACTATTATGATTGTAATTTGTTTGGCTAAGTCATGTTGAGCTTCGATTCATGTCATGGGTTTATCATCTCATTTTATGGAAGTGTCTTTTCCCAAGTTCTAGTCATGTTCATGGCGATTAGGTTTTTTGTGTTTTTTCTTTTGCGTTCGTTGGCTAGTTGTCGTGCGATGAAAATCTAAGGTTTCGTCTCTTTATTTGTCCATGTTAGCATCAAGTGTGATCAAACAATCAGTCAGACATGTTTTATGTTTCATCTCTAACTGTCACATAAATTTCATGTTTAACATTTTAAGTGGCGAGTTAGTGAGTGTTGGTTTAGGTTCGAATTGTGAGGTCTCTAGCTTTTTGGGTGTTAGCGTTTTATGTTAGCGAGCTAGAGATTGGTAATGAAATTACTTTGGTCGCAAGGTCTTGAGTTGGTATGATGTCATGCATTATTTCTGCAAGAGTTAGTGAGTAAGTCATTTTGTACAGTTGTCACTAGCTCTCATGTTTGTTTAATGTTATCATTTTTAGCTCTCGAGATAGCGACTAGTTAGTTTGTGGTTAAAATTTATGGTTATTGCTAGCTTGTGAGGTTAAATGTCTGAAGACATGATCAAGCCATGAGCTGGCAACAAGTTGGTTTGGGTTTAAATCTCAAGGTCTCTAGCCTTTTGGGTGTTAGGATTTTATGTTAGCAAGGTGGATATTGTTAATGAAATTGCTTTGGTCGTGAGGTCTTGAGTTGTTCTGATGTCATACATTATAGCCACGAGAGTTAGTGAGTAATTTATTTCATACAATTCTCACTAGCTCTCATGTCTATCTAATGCTATCCTTTTTAGGTCGCGAGCTAGCGACTAGACAGTTTGTGGTTAAGTTTTATGGTTATTGCTAGCTTACGAAGTTAAATGTCTAAAGAGGTGATTTAGGCCACAAGCTGGCGACAAGTTGGTTTGGGTTTACATCGCGATGTCTCTATCTTTTTGGGTGTTAGTGTTTTATGTTAGCAAGTTGGAGATTGTTAATGAAATTTCTTTGGTTGTGAGGTCTCGAATTGGTCTGATGTCATCCATTATAGCCACGAGATTTAGCGAGTAAGTCATTTCATATAGTTGTTGCTAGCTCTCATCTTTGTTTAATGTTAGTACTTTGAGGTTGAGAGCTAGTGACTAGATAAATTGTGGTTAAGTTTTATGGTTATTGTCAGCTCATAAGGTTAAATGTTTGAAGAGGTGATCAAGCCGCGAGCTGGCAACAAGTTGGTTTGGGTTTACATCGCGAGGTCTCTAGCTTTTTGGGTGTTAGAATTTTATGTAAGCGAGCTAGAGATTGTTACTGAAATTGCTTTGGTCTTGAGGTCTCAAGTTGTCTAATGTCATGCATTATAGTCACGAGAGTTAACGAGTAAGTCATTTCATACAGTTGTTGCTAGCTCTCATGTTTGTTTAATGTTAGCATTTTTAGGTCACGAGTTAGCGACTAGACAGTTTATGGTTATCGCCAGCTCACGAGGTTAAATGTCTGAAGAGGTGATCAAGCCGCAAACTGGCGACAAGTTGGTTTGGGTATACATCATGAGGTCTCTAGCTTTTTGGGTGTTAGTGTTTTATGTTAGTGAGCTGGAGATTGCTCATGAAATTGCTTTGAACGTGAGGTCTTGAGTTGGTTTGATGTCATGCATTATATCCACGAGAGTTAGTGAGTAATTCATTTCATACATTTGTTGCTAGCTCTCATGCTTGTTTAATGTTAGCATTTTTTGGTTGTGAGATAGTGACTAGGCAGTTTGTGGTTAATTTTTATGGTTATCGCAAGCTCACGAGGTTAAATGTCTCCAGAGCTGATCAAGTTGTGAGCTTGCGAGTGAAGTGCTAGTAGTTAAGAGAAATTTTTTTATGTTGGTGAGTATACAACAAGTGTTAAATTTACCACTATCTCCACATCACTACGGCGATGAGGCCTTAACATTTTGAGGTTGAGAAGTGGTGAGTGGTAGTTCAGTTGCCCTAAGTTGCTAGCTCTCGAGGTTATGAAGGCTTAGCATTTTTAGCTTGCAAGCTAGAGATAGAGCCATTACGGCTTGTCGCTCGGTCATTATATTTTATAAGGGGTAGTCTTTCAGGTAGAGGGTTGACGACTATGTGCCATGTGTTTTAATGACTTGACGGGGACTGGTGAGGTGTATGAAAACAAAGGGTCGGGACAAATGACAAATTGACATGTGGATTTTTTTGGCACCTTTTGCTGAGTAAATACTAAATTGAAATTTCTTTCTAAGATAGTTTCTAAATTTTTCATACAACTTATTATGACATTATTGTTTTTACTGCTAGTTTATAGTTTAAATTTTTAATGGCCGAACGCATGAGCTTTGATTGCCGAGATGACAACCAGTTCTTTCAAAGCCAAAAAATTATAAAGGGAGGATTGTGTTAAGGATTTTGCACACTCTTAATGATTTATGAGCCTTGGTCTGAGTGTTAATGGCATGAGTGGTAGCTTTCTCTTAGCAATTGCAAGATGTAGGCCCTAGGGTTGTGAAGGTGTTGAGTTCTCTGTTATAGTTGTAATTGTGCAAAATTTGAAGTTGTGTTCTTTAAGAAGATCAGTAGAGAAATGAGTAGCAGCAGTTCTCAAGCATCAGGGAGGAAATCAACTGGAGAGATGAAGTATTTAGAATAATTTATTGAACTACTGCCAAGGACATCTAATGGGTTGTCCATGAATAAGTATGTCTGGAAACACACATATAGCCACTGTAGAAACCCGAAGACCCCTGATATTTCTGGCACTTATCTATTTTTGTACTTCTAGAACAACATGGTAAAGGGAGTGCCCATGTCTAATTCTTGGGACTCAAACATAGCTAAACTGGTTGTGGCTAATGTATACATGGATGTGAACCTGGTTAGAGAGTTGGTGAAGGCATATTGACCTATAACTAGGGTAATTTGAAAGAAGGATAAATATACCTTAGTTACCATCAATAGGGCCAATTTTGTTGAATCTTTCTAGATATCTGGTGAAAGTTGCATGAGTATAGACCTAGATAGAGAAAAGAAGGATTATGAGAATCATAAGAATTTTCTGAAGAAGCATGCAATTCCCTGATACATGCCTAGGTCTAGCAGTCGGTCTCTGATTCTAATTCCTGATAATATGGAGGAGCCGTTTGACTTGAGTACTTTTCATTTCTATATGAAGTGCACGATTTATGGATTATGTAAGGTGTTGGGGATGGATGGGAGTAGTACGGTACCAACTGAGCTTCTAATGATGGCAATAACATCCAACACCCAAAAGTCAATACAAATTATGATTATGTGGGATATTTAGTGAAGCACATCCATGATGCCTTGGTGGACATCCAGAAGAATACTTATGTCATTAATTTAAAAGATTATTCGATATTGATGCACCTAATTTTGTACTACAATGCAGACAAGATGGACAAAGAATTGGTACTAGAAAGAGTGGAGTTCAACATGCCTATGGCAGTACAAAAGTGGAAATAGGTGTGGAATAATAGCACTTATGATTCCTCTTTTCTTTATTTTCAAAATTGGACCGTTTTACCTATCAGAGATATGTTAGGAGAAAAGAAAGAGGACTTATCTTAGGTGTAAGGAGGCTTTTGAGGCTACAACAACTTGTCCCTATTGGGCCATTACTCATAACTAGGGGGATTTTTATTTCTTTGATAATTTTACTATCATGACGGTATATGGGTGTCCTCAACCCCTACACATTATACCAAAATTTGTTCCAATAAGATTAGCCATAATTGAATTCATTTGGTAGCTCACTTTAGTTGATAAAGAATATTTATTACCTCACAGAAAGGGTACTTTTTTGTGTAGGTTGTGGGTAGTTCCTAACTTTACCATTAGCAAAAAAGCCTTAGATGAAATTAATAATTGGTTAAAACAATATAGAATGGTAACTGCTTATTCTAGGTTTTGTGACCCTAAGTAGTTTATAAAGCTTTCACTAAAGAGAATGACACCTTGGGTACAAGTGAAACACCATGAGCCTCTTGATGAAGAGGATGTAGTCAAGAATTTGATGGACATGACTATTGTGTAAGAGAGAAGGAAATGGGGTAATTTGATGAGGTTAGAACAATGATTCAAAGAGAGTGACCCCATAGTCATTGGTTTTGATCATCAAGAGGGTTATTTTGAAAGAATGGAGAAGATTCTCAATTCTTATGAGGAGCTCAAATGCTAGGACAAAATGAGCCATAAGAACCAGAGGATGAATTGTCCTCTCAAGGCAATATGCTTGTTGATCATTTGGTAATGGATATTGACGTTGTTGAGAGTGGTGATGAGGTGGAATCTATAAGGGAACCACTTGTGAAAAGACAAAAGGTTGAGTAACGGGGAGCATTGGTAAGGAAGTACCCTTCTAAGGTAGTTGTTGTTGAGAGGTAAATACTTGCAATCTGGTCACTTTCCCCTGCCACACAGAAGCCCAATCTCATGAATATTCAAGGGGAGAGAAGTGGAGATGATTAATTTGGAATCTACAAGACACTAGTGATAATAAAATTGTAGATTTAATGACACATGTCTCCTATATAAATAAAACTAAAACAATGGACTTACAAAAAAGATATGTTGAAACATATAAGGAGCTAGTTCTAATTGCAAATAAGTATGAAGAAGAGATAATGAAGAGTGCAACGATGGAGGAAAAACCCAAGGAGTTGACTGAAACATTGGCCAATATGAAGAGTACATCCCATGATCATACTATAGAGATGGTGGATGCTACCACCAATGTACCTAAGGAGTTTGTTCCTATTTCTATTGAGGTTGCATTTCCTCACCAGATCAAGATTCAGCTTGAGGAGTATGTTGGGAGGATAGAGATGTTGGAGGAAACCAGAAATGAGAAAGGGGTGTTTGTTCTATTGGAGGTTCTCCAACATAGAATTGATATGTTAAAAGGTCAAATTAAAGATGTTCAAAACTTTTACATTTATCTGAAGGAAGCTGGTGATGTGTGTTTTTCTACCATTTCATTTTTGGAACCAATATTCAATGTGTGGTGAGGAAGGAACAAACTAATGGATAAATTGAAAGTTGCTATAGTTTACAGAGATGACCTACCAGAGAAAATAACTGACACCAAGGAGATTGTAGATACTGTGAACTCTTCGTTTTCATTTTTCAAGGGCAAAGACCAGCTAATAAAAGGAAAACTACTAAAATTTGTTGATCGCTATAGTGTTTTTGTTCCTGCCATATATGACAAAGAGGGAAATTTGAAGCAATTGGATGTTTAGAAATATGAATTAGAGATGATAGTAGAAAATACAGAGACTTTAATCCACCTAGGCAATGACATAGATATTCATGGTTTTAATGAACTGTCGAATCCACCTAGGCTATAACTGATGCTCAGTGGAATGAGGCCATTAGAAAGTTAGAGGAGGTTAATAAGTTTTCTTGGCCTATAGATAAGGAAGTAGCCAAATGGGAAATAATTATGAATAAGGGCAAAAGGGACCAAACTGAAACTTGAATGATTATTTTGTTTTTGTCTATTCTGAGGAGTAGAATGACTTGGCACCTGAGTGATACTAATAGGGAGGATAAATGTTTGAAAAGGCATCTGGATTTTACTATGACAGCTGCGAATGACCTTCATTGAGTCAAAGACGTTAATCCTAAATACCCATAGACAAAGGTGCCAAATCAGAGTTTCAATTGCTGCTCCAGTTTCTAGTTTCCTAAGTGTTTGGTAGCTTGTTTTCATTCCTTGGTTATAAAAACAATACCATGATCACTTAGGAAGGGGCTGATAAATTTTATAAATTCCAGGTTTATTCAGTCATAGGTCCCAGTCATTGATAGGAAAGATACATGGTAACATGAGTATTCTGTAACTATTTATAATTTTATAGAGCAATATAGAAGTTTGAATAGTGTTCTTTGAGTCTTTGAGCTGCAAATTTTGAATCTCTGAACATTGTATAATGGAAGTGATTATATAATATCAACACAAATGTGATTTTTAGCTTATTTATCTCCTTTATGTCAAATCAGTGAGTTGTGAATAAGTGCAATCTCCATACGTAATAAAAATAGGGAGATGTTACAATAGAAGTGATCCTTGAATTGATATAATAGTTGATTCATTGTGGATGAGAATGTTTGCTTGTTTATATGATCATTGTCTCAATAAGAGATTACATATATAGTCTATTATACCATGATACTTGCATCAATATGGAGATGTCATAAAAGAAATGACCTTCCAATTATAATAGTTGATTCATTGTGGGTGAATATGTTTTCTTGTTTGCCTTTGATTATGAAAGTGGTTTTTCAGAGATCTAATTTTATGATTGCATTTTTTTTATATTAGATTTGATTAGGGTTTGGATCGATCCTCATTTGTGTTTTATTATTACATTTTGTTTAAGGTTTGGGCTTTCATTATGTTCTATATATTTTATCTCACCTACCCAAACTTAGACAGTGTTCTTACTTCTTTGTCTATAACATCTATCAAGGAATTGGGTTGTCAAAAGAGATTCCGTTTAATTGAGTTGCATGCATGTTTTACTAATTATGTTGTATTCCTATCTATTGTGGTGTTTGATCCTTTCATTCTTAATACTCTTATGATTTTATACCTTGTGGATGTTTATGTAATATATATGGAGGTGTTCTATCATGTACATGTTTTCCCTCCTCCATAAAGTTGGCATTTCCTCATACCTATAAGAAACATGTATCTCAACCTTTGTGTCCCTGCCATTGTATATATATGTGTGTGTGTGTGTGTGTGTATATATATATATATATATATATGTATATATATATATATGTGTGTGTGTGTGTGTGTGTGTGTGTGTGTGTGTGTGTGTGTGTATGTCTGTATGTATGTATGTATGTATCTACACACACACACACACACACACACACACACACACACACACATATATATGTATATTCCTCTATGAACATTCAAGATTTCCTGCATCTTATCCATCAGTATGTTTGACAAGTTTTATGGGACCTCAAAACCCTATTCCTTTAAGTAATCCACCCACCAATTACAATGAGGTGTATCCTTAATATGATTCTAGACTAACATAAATTCCACTTTCTTGCACATAATAGGAAGACTTTCTACAAATTTAACTTCATCTTTAACCTCTAGAATGGGCCTCTTTCGTACATTATCTCCCTTATCACCATAATCTTCCGGGTATGGAATCAATAGGGTATCATCCACACTACCTATTACTATTTCAAAAATCCTTAAAAAATTTAGATCAATGAATGATTTAATTCGCCCACATAATTAATTTAATGCTTTAAAAATTATTTTTATTCGCCAATATTTTTTGTTTACATTTTGGAAAAAGGTTTAAAATTGCCAATATATTTTTTTAATGGTTCAAAAATAGCTTGAGATCGCCAATAATTTTTTTTATGGTTTGAAAATAGGTTGAAATCACTAATATATTCTTTTTTATGGTTTGAAAATAGGTTGAAATCGCCAATGCAAATATTTTTTGGGGTTTTAAAAACATTACAATTCGCCCATGCAAATATTTTTTTTACTTTTAAAACATTACAGTTCGCTAGGATTTTTCACAAACTTTGAGTGATCACGAATGATTCACCAATGGAGATTATTATTTTTTCTCTGTAAACTACAACATTTCGCTAGTAAAATTAATATTTTTGTCGACAATTATACACCTTTCCCAGGTTTTTACGCCTTGTCCAAGGGGGGGTTTTCTTAAAGTTTTCCCTAATCCAAGTATTTCTTTACATTTAATTGATGTTCTTGAAATCGATTAATCACATTCGACATATATCAATAAAATTGAATGATACTCAACTTAATTCTTAATATCTATTCAAAAATCATAACCTTTAAAATCAAATCACACACATAAAGAAAAAATTCAGTTTGAATATAATTCTATCATTGAGGTCATAAACATGTGTGTTAAAATTCATCATAGAAAAGTTGAACTATACAAATTGATTATTGAAGCATTGTATGAAATGAAGAATGAAAGTCTACAAGATATTTTGTTTATAAATCTTTTTATATTCTAACATGTAGCTCTTTGGAGGTTTACGATCAAAACATATATTCCTCACACACTTGTTGATTTCGGTCCACCATTACTTTATTTTATTTTAAGCGCAACTAGATGAGTTTGAATATATTAATTACTATGCCAAATATTCTATAAAAGATGATTGTGTTACAAGTGTGGTTGTCATTGCACCAAGAGATCGAATTGTTAATGCTCGATACAACTACTATACTTATAGAATCCATTGGAGACAGTTAATCCATCTCACAAACCTGAACATTGCACTGCACAACACAAGGAGACCAAGGGTGCATACCTTGCAACAATCCCCCCACCACAAGTGAGGGGTTTGACCCTGTGACCAAGCTCGGATGCCACTTATTACAAGTGTGGTTGTCATTACACCAAAAGATCGACTTGTTAATGCCTGATACAACTACTAGACTTACATAATCCATAGGAGGTGGTTAAGCCATGTCACAAACCCGAGCGTTGCGCTGCACAACACAAGGAGACCAAGAGCGCATACCTTGCAATAGATTGTTCATTGAACAAAGCTCAAGGTATTATGAAATATGTCAATGTATTTATTGACTATTTGGTTTATCCTAATGCTCTAATTGTTTTGCCCTATGAAATTAAGTTAGGGGGAAATATCTTAAAATTTGAAATTATTTGGTTGATTCCTGATGAAGTTTTCTTTGATTGTTTTATTGTTGCTTCTAATAAAACCATATATGTAAATTTTGGAAAAAATCAAGATATGCATTCTTGTGTTGATTGAAATTGAATTTATATTGTGTCTATAGAAACCTTCATTATGATACTATTTATTCATCCAATTTATTATTTTCAAATATATATTCATATTAATTACTCTACCCTTCTTTGAAACAATAAATTAAAAATCAATAAACTACATACTGATAGAGTTATTAAATGCTACATACTTGATATTGCATTACTATACTTGATATGTTTGGTCGTGAAAATATCGTTACAAATTTCTTATCATGATTACCTAACATTTTTTGCACCAGTTCCGGTTGATGATGCTTCTCTACATGAGCATCTAAAGTCATTTTTTTTTTTTTGGTTTGACCTACTAGTGAAAAGAAAGTTTCTTTTGTGATTAACTTTTGTAGATCATAAGAGGATTTTTAGACAAAGTGTTCAACATTTATGGACACAAGTTCTCTTGTACACTGGTGCGGAAGCACCTGGGTGAACTGGCAATCGACACCACCCAAAAAATATTTTCTGTTGTTTTTTTCTTTAGTTTCAGTTTGTTTAGTTTTCGTGTGTCTCCTCTCTAATCCAATTTGCGAAGTTTCTCTCCATTTTTTATGACTTGAAAACCTATTGTGGCAAATTTTCCATATGTAGGTGCAAAAGGTGTTATTGCATGCAATCATCAAGTTTAACTTACCGCATTCTGAGCACTCAAACATGTATTAAAATCTACAACCTATTCTAGCATCCTTTGTGTCGTCGTCAAAATTGATGTTTTAGATCGGGATCGACATCCATCAAATCATACTGGAAGTGAGTTTTTTATTAGATGTTGTAGTTCCAACTGCCCAAGTAGACATGTATGCAAGATTTGGAAGTATAGACAGGGCACATAAACTACTTGGCAGAATGCCTTGAAGAAACCTGGTTTCTCGTTGTCGATCAAAAGCTTAGAAACTTATAAGAGGCATCAATAGCGATCAGAAAGACCCTATCGATTGATATTGGGATGTCAAATCAAAATGACACAAATGAATTAGGAAGCGGCCTGGTTTCGAGCAGGCCTGGCTTAAACAACACACTAACCTGGTGGGACTACTTAGGTGGCATCTTGTGGGCCCGTTCCTATAGTCAGCATCTGTTACTGTTGCGTTTGTTCCTATTCAAACGGTAGTCGCCGTTAATTTTGAATTCAGTCAATTCCCGCGTGACGTCAAGTGGATGCGTGTGATCGCATTAAACACAACTGCTTCATATTCTAACCCATAATTGTTTTATAAGCTCAGCGACAATGGGAGCTTCAAAATCGGACCTGGGCATCCACCGAACTGTAATAGAAATGCTGTATGAAAAAATGTGGAAGCATAGACCAGGCACGTGAACCCTTTGAGAGATGCCTTACAGATATGTTGATTTCGTGGAGAGGCACAAAATGCGGTTGTCAAAAAAAACTTAAAAACTTTCAAATCTAATGCGACTGGCGGGTATAACGCCAAACTCCACAAACTTTGCCAGCATCCTCCCAGCCTGTTTGAAAATGGGAGCTTTGAAATAGGGTATGGATAAACAATAGAGTAAATTTGTCACATGTTGTAGCTGCAACTGCCCTGAAAGACATGTATGCAGAAATTGTAAGCATAGACAAGCACGCGAACTGTTTGACAAAATGCCTCCAAAAATTGTTTGACCAAATGTCACGATTGCAAGATATGCAAGATGTGGAATCATCGACAGAATGTCTCAAAGAATTATGTTATCATGGAATGCCCTGACTAGGGGACATTAACAAAAGGGATTTGTTGAATAGGGTTTAGAGAGTTTGCAATAAAATGTAATTGCTGGGCTTAATTCTGGACTTTACAGCCTTTTCCAGCATCTTCCCAGCCTGTCCCAAATGGAAGGTTTGGAACATGGTATGGGAAACCATCAAAGCATAGAAGATGGGGGAATTTTATCATGGTATGAACAATTATCAAAGCACAAAGGATGGCGGAACTTTGGCCTTGTATTAATGGTGATTTTCTTGAGCATGTCACTTTCCCTTTTAACTCTTGTGTGATTCTTTAGTCATTTTTGTTCTATTATGCTCTAAAACTAGTTTCTTTGCCCTCTTGCAATTTGAGCTCATGGTGAAAAAACTATTACTGAGCCGTGTTTGACAATTTTCTTCTCCTCAACCCCTAGTCACTCTAACAAGTAGGGTTTCTTCATTAAGATTTTATTATATTGATTGTCTATTTTATGGTTTTTTATTTTATTTTATTTTGTGTATTTTCATTTTGTTCATGTAATCAAGGATTTATAGGTTTTTTCTTTTTCTTTTTTGTTTTTGTTTGCATTTTGATCTTTTAATTTTCTTATTTTAAAGTCATATAAACCTCTCTCTTTTTTGATCGATTTATTTTTTAGGATTATAACTTTCTACTTTTTTGGTATGTCATGATGATATATCATTCTTTAGTGAGATTTGATGCTTGGCATAAGACTTGTGGGATTTGTCATGATATTCATTTGGGATGAGTTATTTAAATATCTAGAGTCTGTCTCCCATGCTTAAATTTCTATGCCTTTTTTAATAAGGATTTTGAGAACCCTCTTATATGGGTACATGTTATATATTCTTCCTAAAGTCTAACATATACATTTTTAAAGGTCCATCATCTTTCATATTCCGGGTTTCAAGAGTCATCATGTTTTTATACCCATCCTAAATTGTCCTTGATGCTCAACTCCTTGATTTAATTTAATTTTTTTTTAAGAGTTGGGTTTGTAGTCATACACTTAGTTTAGTATTATGTTTTTTGTCCCTATAGTGTTTTATCATGAACATCTTGCACTAGGTTATCACTTTTGGACCTTTCTTTTATGCCACTCTTATATGCATGTTATTTTCTCTTCTTTCAAAGTTTGATCCCCAATAACTCAAAGAGTTTCACTCTTTTTCTATCATGACTTCAAGATAACCTTCATTACCATATTTTTTATGAAGTACCTTTGGTTACTAAACCCTAATAATGTTCAAAGAGTTACTTTGTTGGGTTCAAGGATTGGTTTTTCTGAGTATAACACCTTCTACAAGAAATTGAACGTAGTATCACCTAATCTTATGCTTCTCAATATGTTGTTAGGTATCAAAACTATTAGATCCTTGATTCCTAGTATGGATAGTGATGATGAGTTGAACATGAAGACAATGATGGATTTAGATTGTTAAGACATAGCACTAAAGGTACCTTGGAGTTGATTTATTTTTTGGATTGATCATGATTTTTAGGATAAATAGAGTGTTGTTCATTCTACATGAGTTTCTTGTATCAAAAGACCCACCAACACCACCTAGTTGTATCTTGAAGGCACTGATCTTCTTATAGGTGGATACTCTAGCATATCATAATTTAATTTTAAAAATGCACTATTCATAATATTTGTTTTCCTTTGTTTTTTTGCAATGAACTTGGATAACCTTGTATTCCTTAAATGCTGATGTCTCTTAAGAGCCTTTCTTAGAAGAATCTAGATAAGGTTATCCCATGTTGTTTGTTTAATTTATCATGTATGAAATATTCCCTCTAATTAAAACACCTTTGGGGGCTATGGATTTGATTTATAATTAGTTCATCACATGATCTATCATATAGTTAAACTATTTTTAAGACTTGGATAGAAAAATCACACAATAAAATTTAGTAAAACTTTTACATGGATTTCATTTTCATATGGTGGATTTTCTCTTGAGGATTCTTATTATTATTTTATTGTGTGAGACTTGTAATGTTATTGAATTTTAATGACCTATGTCCAAGCTAGAGTTCTTAGTTTAAACTTAAATAGTGTTTATTCATACCCATATAAACACTACCACTATTCCTTGTATTATTCCTCCTTGTCATGTTATGGCAATGCTACATTAATAGAATAATTTTCCTTCCACTACCATTTCATTCCCTCTTACCTCTCACTCTTTTTAGACATCCTTCATTCAACCCATGCTTCTCATACCAATGCGACCTGCACTTTTAAACTCTCAATACACTAGTCAAATAGTTTGATCAACTTAACAATAAAATTGTAACTATAACTCTATTACTTTTAATCGTCTACATTTAACATCTTTTACATGTGTAGTTGTTACACATCCATTGCACATCAACTAAGTTATTGTAGCTATATTTGACTTATAGAAAAGGAGGTCACAATATTCACCGACGATCTTTTAATGATACATGTCTAGATGTTACATATGAAGATAAAGTCTTAATTAAATTATTTTTATGAACCCTAAGGACTATGCATGCCCTTGAATAATTTTAATCCCTAGCTCCTATTTGTATCCACTATTTTGACAAGCTAGCCACCTCTTTCTTACAACGCTTATGTATCAATATGGTCTTAAAAATGACTAACTAATTTAACTAAATATTCTAAAATACATAATGAGTCTACTACTGACTATAGAATTAGCTTCCAATATTTATATTTATGGCTTCCAATATTTATAGCGCATAAGTACATAGGGTACTATCCATTGAAACTAATACTATTAGGTGCTAGAGACTGTCACATGGTCAATTGATGGAGATTTGAAAAATAGATGAGCTTTATATTCTTGTATAAAATTTGTTACTATTGACTCGCATGCTAACAATATTAAATTTAGTAGCTAGATAATATGAACCTTGAGTTGATTTTGGATCCTTAGTCCTTACATTTAGTTAAGTTGTATTTTACCTTCATTGAAATTCCAAGTATTTTAACATTGATATATGAATGGATTTAATAAGCATCCCACTCCATGTACAAAAATTGAAATTTTATTAGAGTTGTATCATCCCTTGGAGAGATTATTTTTTTTTAAATGATTTTATTAGGATTTTATAATACTAGTTATACATTGAAGGGGATACTTATCATAAGTGTCATAAGACTCTAATGTAATGTCACTATGTTTATGTGTGTGTTGTGTAATGTCACATAGTCAAAGAATTGACTTAGATCCTTCATATTTTTTCCTAATTTAGGACTAAGATAAGATATCAATAATTAATGTGTGAATTTAAAGTTAAGGGAACAAAGCATAAGTCATATCTAGGTTTGAAGATACTTTTCAAGAGCTTATATTATGTTTTATTTTAGGTGCTTAGGGGAAAGAATCCAGTAGTTGAGCACATTCCAATTCTTGTGATAGAAGTTGTTGATTTAATACCCCAATACTTGTTGATTTAATATCCAACCTTTGTATAACATTGCACCAATAGTTGTACGAAATATACCATTGGTTGTGAAAAGTAACCAATCATGTGATGCCACATCTGATGCACAAGTATTGGGGCCCTTTTGCACACCTATTGGTCTCACTTTGTAATTGGGCTGTTTTGGACACCTTGGGAAAAAGCATGCTGATGTGGCATCATATTTGATGATGTGGCCCTGAAACCTTAGTTATAAGTAGGGGACTTGCCAAGTAAGTTTCTGTAAAAAAATCGGAGTGATTTGAAATTTCCACTTCGGATTTTGAGAAGCGCGAAGTTAGGGTGCACAACTACTGGGTCCTTTCCCCTAGTTCCTTCCTCATCTATTTAAAATCATTCCTCTATTTTTTATTCTCTCCTTCCTCAACACTCTTCCTATAATAAAAGCATCTTCTACACAATTACCAACACATTGAAAGATATTTGCATGCCTTCTACCAATCCTCAAATTTTATAGAGGATAGGGATCTTTTAGTTGTAAAGTTTAGTCAATGTCATGTGATGTTTTCATCTCCACAAATGAAACCTTAGGCTATGAGACCAAAGTTAATACAACTAGAATGCCAGGTCTCAAGTGATAATACGTCTAATCATATAGCAAAGAGACTCACAATAGAAAATATACTTGCAACAAGAATTAAGATTATCGTTTGATAAAATAATACATTCAAAACTTTAACCCAAAATAATATAAAACTAAATAAAAAACAAAAATATAGATGAAAGCAAGAACATAATAAAGAATGGTACGGTGAAAAATAACTCAGCATCTTTGTCAGTAGAAAAATATAGATTTATTGTTAAGATTACGTTGACACAATATCTTTACCTGAATAAGAGTAAAATACTGATTTAAATTAAGATTTTTTTTTTCTTCCATTTAAATATTTGGGTTTACTTCTTTGCATACACGCCTAGCAGACCAATTGCAGCTACAACATCTGAAAAAAATCCTCTAATTTTGGATGTCCATACCTTGTTCCAAAGCTTAATTTTGGATGTCCATAGTTTGTTCCAAAGCTTAATTTTGGATGTCCATACCTTTTTCCAAAGCTAACATTTTCGCACAGGCTGGGAGGATCCTAGCAAAGTTTGTGGAGTTTCGCTTTACACCAACCAATCGCCAAAGTTTTGGGAGTTTTTGCCAAATGCATTTTGTGCATAACCTCCAATCAAATCATTCCACGAAACCACATATCTCTGATGCATCGCTCAAACAGTTCACTTGCCTGGTCAGTGGTCTATGGTTCCATATTTTGGATTAGAAAATGGTGCATTTTTATTATAGTTCGATGGATGCCGATGTCGTGTTTTGAAGCTCCAATTGTCGTTGCTTATAAAAAAAATAAAACAATCATGAGTAAGAATAGAAGCAGCAATATTTTATGTGACCACAAGCGGGAACTGACTCAATTCAAAATTAACGCCGACTACCGTTTGAGCAAGAACAGATGCTGATGATAGGAAGGAAGGAATAAAGTAGGAACAAATATAAAAGACTTCATATTGATTTTAATGTTCCATAAAATGTCTTGCAGTAGGAAGGAAGGAATAAAGTAGGAACAAATATAAGAGACTTGCCTAAGAAGAGGGGGCAGCAATGGGATTGTAGTAAGTATGGTAGTGTAGTAAGAGGTACACAGGGGAAGAATGGAACTTAGGCAGAAGATAATAACAAAAATAAAGATTAAATAGCAGCTATCGTTGAAAACGGGAAGAAGCGGCCAAAACTAAGACGAAGCTTAATGCCAGTTTGAAGATACAGAGAGGGATGAATTACAAAGGTTTTGTTAGTAAGAGTGTAATGGAGAGTTTGTAGAGACGGATATCTGCAGAGGTAGACAAAGGCCTCTGAAATTTAATGCACATATATGTTTGCAAAATTGATCAATGTATTCGAATTAAGTGAATTTATTTTTTGAACTATAAATTTGTGTTAATTCAATAATAGAGATACTCTGTTATTCTTCTTTCGGTATTTGTTAAGCTTGAAATTGAATGTTGGAATTTGTGTCTTACATCAATTGGTAGTGTAGGGGATTCTGAGCATGTGGAGTCTGCACCAGGACTTGCAGGTGAAGTTGAAGTGGTAGAGATGTGCCAAAGGCTCAAGATCATTATTGCAGGTAAGAAAGAGAAGTCTTTGAGTAGTGAAAGCTTGAAGTCGTGATTGAAAGAGTGATAGAGATGCCGCATCATAAAGGAAAGCCTAGAATTAAGGAGGTGTTAGAATGATTTTAAGAAATGATATGAAATGGTATCAGAGATGATATATAAAAGAGGTAAAATTAGCTATCTTAAATGTAAGAAATTTAGTGAGTGAATAATAAAGTAAGGTGGAAGAGCATGAAAGAGAAGAAGAATAGCTTCTAGCTGGAGAAGACAAATTTTTGAGGGCTCCTGTTCAAAAGACCAACAAAATGGATATAGAAAGATTTTATGGAACATTAAATCAATATGAGTTAATTGATTAGATAGGGGAGCTAGAAGAAGATTTTGAAATGGAAGAAATTAGAGGCCAAAAAAGAGGGTAAAGATAGCACAAATAAAGTTTTTAAGGCATGCCACATTTGGGTGGAAAGAGTTGCTGAGAGAGTGACTAACCTATAGAGACTTTAGGATAACAAGATGGAATCAAATGGCGACTAGATTGAAGAGAAAATTCATTCTTGGAGACTAGAAAATAGAGTTATTAAAGAGCCTACAAAATTAGAAGTAGGATGACATGAGTGTAAAATATTACACAGAAGAGTTTGATATGTTGGTCATTCATTTGCGTAGTCATGAGATTCATAGGAGAAAGATCTAGCCAAGTATTTTAATGGCTTGCAATTCAATATTCAAGATGAAATGAATATGTTTTAGATTAACACCATGGATGAAGTATTTCAATTTGCATCAAAGTGTGGGGAAAATTTAAGGATAAGACAAATAAATAACTCAAAAAGTTGTGAAATATTTACAACAAAGAAAGGACAAGTGAGCAGTAGAAAAGGAGAGTTTATTGAAGAAGAATCCAAGCCCAAATACAGTAAATAGGTGGGCCAAAGCACAAAAGAAAAGAAGGTACCAACAAGAGGATTTGATAGTAGCAATAGAGGGTTCCTTTGTAAATGTTACTAGTATGGAGAAGTTGGTTAGCATACTTATGAGTGTCCTCAAATCCACAAAGGAAGCAAGAGAAATGCAACAAGAAATTACTTGACACAAGAGGATGAGGTGAGTGATGCATCCTCAAAAGGTGAAGCCCCCAAAAGGGTTGAAACTATCATCATGAGGAGAAAGCTGGTGAATTTGAAGGTTGTTGAGAAGGAACCATCCTGAAGAAGGTGTCTCTATCAAATCATGTGCAAGGGTGGACGTAATAATTTTAGAGTTATTATAGATGGTGGTAGTACAAATAACTTAGTTTTAGAAGAGACTGTAGAGAAGCTAGGTTTGTAAAGGTGTAAGCACCCTAATAAGTACAAAGTTTCATGGCTACAAGAGGGACATGAGATGGAATTGAAAAAGTAGTGTTTGATTACTTTTCACATTGGTTTTACAAAGATGAAGTGTAATGCAATGTGATTCCTATGTGTCTTTGTCATATGTTGTTGGGAAGGCCATTCATGATACACCATCAAGAAAGATGGTGAAAACTATGTGTTGAGTCCACTAAAGGAGAAAGAGAAGTGAGAAAAAGAACCAAGGTCCATTGTTTGTTGCAATGCTAGAAAGTAGAGAATAGAGGAAGAGGAGAGTACTAAGCAAAGTTATTTACGAACATCCAAAGGGAAGATTTCATATGTAGGGTAGAGATGTGGATATGTGCTAGGAAGTTTCTTAATGATATGTAATATTACCATTGAAGGTAGCTTATGCATTGAGGATGGACAAAAAGGTGGAAGAGGGAAGGCTCTATGGAAAAGGAGAAAATGTGGAGCAACAATAAACTTGGAATTACTATCCCATACATCTTCCAATGTTCTTAAGATTTCAAATAAGGAAATATTTTACTTACCTAGCAAGTCTGGTGCATGAGCTCCTCGGCAAATTGACAATCGAAACCACCCATACATGTTTTCTGCCATTTTCTTCTTTAGTTTGGGTCTATTTGTTTTTCATCTACCTCCTCTCTGATCTTCTTTGTATATTTTATCTCCTTTTTTATGATGTGGAAACTTGATATGAAAAATATTCCACATGGAGATGCAAAAGCTAATATTTAATGTAATCCATCAATTTTAACGACATTTTTAGTAATCAAACATGTAATAAATTCTACAACATATCCTATCATCCTCTATGTCATTTTCAAAATTGAAGTTTAGATCAAGATATGCATCCATCAAAGCATATCAAAAGTGAGTTTTTCATCAGATGTTATAATTTCAACTACCGGACTAGAGAGATGTATCAAAAATGTGGATGTACAGATAGGGCACATAAACTATTTGATAAAATTCCACAAATAAACCTAGTTTCTTATCACTAATCAAAGGCTTAAAAAACTACAAGAGGCATAGATATTCTTGAAATAAAATATTAGCATCAACATCAAGAGAGGGGACTTCAAATGCCACAGTACTAAAAAATACCTTATCAATTGATATCGTCCTATCATAATAAAATGATGAAGAAAGAAATACAGAGTGGTTTGGTTTAGAACTGGGGGTCATATCGATCAAAGAATCATAATTTACTAAAGTGGTTTGGTAAACTTGAATATCCTAGTAAAAATATATATGATTTGTTTGGACAAGACCATAAGTAGTTTCAATAATGTAGAAACTTAAAGACAAATTAACAAGATAGGTGTCACCTCAAAGTCTATTTAGCTTCATTTCATTAAAAGACATTTAAGAGATAAGAGGAAATATATAGTCAAATAGAAATCAATTGGTTAAGAAAAAAGAACATGAAAACAATGCAATCATTTTTTATAGAATAGAAAGAATATTAGGGGAGTAGAAGTTGAGGTCAAGGTTAGTGTGTCAAGCAATAAAATACGTTGGAAGAGTTGTACAATAGGGAGGAAGGATTAAGGTAGAAATAAATGTAAGCAACTTGCGTAGGAAGAGAGGTTACTGATGGAAGTGTGGTAAGAGGTGTGAGTAAAGGTTCACATTGGAAGAATGGAACTTATGAACAAGCTAATAACATAATGTAAAGAATAAATAGTAGGTATCATCCAAAATGGGAAGAAGCAACCAAAACAAAGACAAAGCTTAATGCCAGTCTAAGATATAAAGAGGGATAAGTTACAGAGGTTTTCTTACAAAGAGTGTAGCATAAAGAGCTTAATGACAGTCTAAGATATAAAGAGGGACAAATTATAGAGATTTTCTTACAAAGAGTGTAGCATAAAGATTGTAGAGAGGAATAATCTACATAGGGAGATACAAACCTTTTAAAGGAAGTTGCATGTGTGTGTTTTCAAAATTGATGAATGTATAAAATTAAAGTGAATTTATTTTCTAAACTATAAAATTTGTGTTGATTTGAAATAATAGAATCTCTATTATTCTATTTTTTGTATTTATTAATCTTGAAATTGAAGGTTGTAATTTGTGTCTTGTATTAATTGGTATTATAATATGAGTTTTGGAGAATGTAGAGTGTACACCAAGACTTTTAGGTGAAGTTGATGTGGAAGAGATGTCTCAAAGGGTCATGAGACTTGTTGCAGGTGAGAAAGATATGCACTAAAAAATGAGAGCTTGAAGACTTGTTGCAGGTGAGAAAGATATGCACTAAAAAATGAGAGCTTGAAGTCCTGATTGAAAGGTTGATAGAGAAGCCACATCATAGAGGAAATCCCAAAATTAAGGTGTTGGAATAATTTCGAGAAATGATATGAAATGTTATCAGAGATGATATATAAAATGAGGTGATATTAGTTGCCAAAAATATAAGAAACTAAGTGAGTGAAGAGGAAATTAAGGTGGAATAACAGCCATAAGAAGCTAAAAAAGACATATTTTTGAGGGCTCGTGTGAGAATTGTGAAGAGAAGCAAATTGTATATAGCGAGCTTTTCTAAAATATTAAATCTAGATGAGTTGATTGATTGGATAGGGGAGATAGAATAATATTTTGAAATGGATGAAATGAGAGGCCCAAAGAGGGTAAACATAGTGCGAACAAAATTGAAAGGGCATGCTACATTATGGTGGAAAGAGTTACATACAGAATGTGCTGGGAGATTGTTGGATGAGTGCTACAATTATGTACTTATGATATATTTGAGGATGTTTGAGAAATATGTTGTCATTGATGCCAACATATTTTCTTTGCCTGGTGCAGTGATGTAGTGGTGTTCAGTTAGTCATTTTTATCTATATGTTGATGATCAATGTTTGCAGATTAAAGGGTTTATAGATAATTATCTCTAGTTTATTTGGTGCAAGATTCAGAGGTCCGCATGAAGATTTGGTTGAGTTATGAGTATCTATGTTGTGGATAGTTTTTTAGTTATTATTTGTTGGCACAATGTTTAGTATTTTGATCTACATTGCTTCACATTGTAATATCTTGATCTATAGATTTGGAGATATGTGTCCTCAATTTAAGTGGTTCGTGATTTGGAGGCTCGTAAGTGAAACTTTCAGGTTGGTAATCATTATAGTTAGTGTTCTTGAGATCCGGTACAATGATAATAATTATTCTAGTAATTTGAGTTGGTGCAGATGTTGTGGTAATTAATGATGCTTCTGGATGTTTCTATCATTTGTGTTGGTAGTCCACATTGATTAGTGAGCGCGTTATTGATGAATTTGTTCGGTCCAGGAGTTCTCTTCATGTTCTTGATCGACTTGATGTGTGTACCATGTTGTGGATGTTCAAGGAATAATTATTAGAGGCGCTTCATGTTTGAGGTGGTGATTTAGATCCATGATATGTCTTAGTGGACTTGTTTTTTGTTTTGCATGTTATATTTTATGTATGATCAATAGCAATATCATTTTTATTATTTTATGTGAGTTAAGCTGACCTTGATGATCTTCACAAGATTGATGACATATATAAATAAATGTAATAATCTTGTTTGAGGTATGTAGAGTGTGTGGATAATGTATTAATATTTTGGAAGTAGAGAAGAAGTATGAAGAAGAAGATTAAAGTAGTTATGTGCTTAACCAAAACTGTAACTAGGCACTAAGGATGCTATTTCTCAGTTAACCATTTTTCAGAAGTAATCCAAATTTGTTTGTAAGGCAGTGAGCCTTACCAAGGTTGTATCCCTCCTTGTTATTCATTTTGAGCAGTGAGTTATAGGCAATATGCTTGAATGTATGTGCATTCCCCATTGTAATACGTCTAACAAAGTATACTTATTTTGTGGGTTTTCTCACTGTGTTTTTTTCCCTTAACCAAGTTTTCCATGTCATAAATATTGGTGTTATGTGTGTTCATGTTATATTGATGAATCATGATTTCATTGTTAATTATTAGATCTTAGTTTAAAGTAAGGTGCTGCAAGTTTTGGTAACAATTGATTCACCCTCCCCCTCTCAACTATTTTCCCTATTTTCATCAATTGGTATTAGAGAAAGTTCCTTCAAGGAAGTTTAACATCTTGAGGTAATCTGGGATGGAAAATTACAAGGATAGTCCGAGATTTGATGGTACAAATTACTTTGTCTGGAAAGTTGGATAGAGTGTCACTTGAGATGTAATGATAAATCTTTTTGGACAATTACCAAAGACAAATATATTGTTCTTCCAAATGGTCATACAACTGCAGATGAGATAAAGGAAGATGAATACAATATTAGGGCCAAGGAAGAATTGTTGAGTGCTTTGACTAATTATGAGATGATAAATGTCATGAAGCTTGTTGGCATAACTAATAGAGATGATGATGAGATGAGAAGATGACAAGTAAAGTTGATATGATCAGGTATATGATGTCAAGGGGAGATTGTTGGCTTAATGATGATGATATAAATGTAATAGGATGTTTGATGACTTTGTTTGTGTTGTCATTGATGGAAACCATTCTTTTTAGTCATCTAGGCCATTTAGACCAACCGGTATAGCCTAACCGGTAGTGGAATCAGATAGACAATAAAACTGTTGAGTTGTTGTCAACCGATAAATAGGAATAGAGCAATGATCAAGTGACCAGTATAGACGATTGAAGAAGTTTCAAGTGTTGTGGTTCACAATATATTTTCATAACATTTCCATGAGTCTATGATTGAAATCGTATCAAGTTTGGTGAACTAAAAAACACATTTGTAATTGATTGTTATGAATTTTTGAAGAAGAATGAATATCAAAATCAAATCGTTAATCGGTAATGATTTAAGGTTTGGTGGTGGTTCTTATCATGATCATAAATTAGTGATGACTTGTCATAATCTATGTGTAATGATAAGATGGTATTTGAGTGCATACAAGGATCAGATTTCTTAGGAAACATCAAAGTACTTAGTAGAATGTAACAAGGGTTTGACTGCTTATCAAATCGATGTGCGATGATCATTCAACTATAGAAATCATCTAGAATTTTTTTGTAATAATTAGTAATGTATTTTGGTAGTGTTTTGCTGTGCTAAATGTAAATTCACTGTATTTTGATGTAATTAGGGTTTTGTAACCACCGTAATTGAAAAGTGTATTTAGGGCTAGTTGGAGAATAGATTTTGTGTCTGTGATTTGAGAAAAAGGTGTTGTTGAATTGGTTTGAAGTGTTTGTGTGTGCGTAGCAGAGTTGTGCTGAAAAGGATCTGTACTAGCAAGAAAGGAAGTGATGTAATCAGATCATTTGCCCTATTGTTCCCTAACAGTTACAACAGTTTGAAATCCCTTAACTAGGTAGATCCTAATAGTTCTTATATTGTAAATCAATTCACCGAGTGGCTCACTAACTTGAGTTTAAAATCCTCTAACGAGGTTACTCTTAATAGGGTAGAGTTCCTAACAGGGCTGAGGTAAAAATCCCTTTACTGGGTGACTCTTAACAGGGTCTTCTCTTAACCGAGCATATTGTAAGCTCTTAACCATGATAGGCCTTTAACTGGGCGCATTCCAAAAGAGTGCAAATATTTTGTGGGTGCTAATTCCCACCATTTTTTTTTCTAGTTCGAATTCCACATGAAAAATCTTTGTGTTCATATGGTGGATGGATTGTTGATTTTATTTGCATATTGATGAAAATTTGAATGAATGATTTGGTAAATCAGTTCAGAAGTTTGTTTGAGTACTTACCAATACAATTTTGTGACGTATTGTATGCCCCCCTCCCCGCCCTCTTAGTAATAATCGGATCCTGATAATAACAATTGGTATCAGAGCACTAGGTCCTCTTTATGTAGAAGCTTAACTGCTTGAGGTAAATATCTAAGATGATGAAGAAGGATGGTCCTATGTTCACAAAGGATAACTACAAAATATGGAGTGACAGAATCAAGATCTACATCGAAGGTATGGAGCCACAATTCTAGGAGCATGTGGTTAATCAGTATAGACCTCCTACCAGTACTATGACTACAGATCAACTTAAGGAGGAACAGGAGAATATTCAAGCATTGGAAGCCATTGTAAGTGTATACACCTAAAAATGGTTTGAAGATAATTAATTAAATAAGCAATTATTTAATTAATCCCCCTTCCTAATTTAATTGAATTCATTAGTAATTTAATTAATTTCTCCCTTTCATCTACTTATTAATAAATTTAAGGATTTATTTGATAGGTTCATTTCAATAAGTCCCCTTTGATCCTCCGCCCATTTAATCAATTCTTCTAATCCCCTAATTAATTAAATAAATCAATTTATGAGTTGTTGAAAATTAATTAGTCTTTTCCTATTATTTGAATTTTTAAATTCAAATTACCACATGCCTTCTAACTTCTAACCACCTAACCTAACCCATTCCACCTACCCTTGAGTTTAACTAACCCTATCCTATCTTTCACATCCTAACCTCCTTATCCTAACCTCCTATTGTGTCGATATTCTTCCCTTGAGACACATGGAACTTTGGCCACATGTCTCCTCTCTTGGACACTTGCCCTCTCATGAGCAAGGCTCCTTGACACTTGTCACCACATATATGACAAGTGTCCCTTCCTCCAACCTCTTCTTTAACCTCATCCAATTTCACCCTTGATATCTTCATACTCAATCTTGACCGTTGATTCCTGCCACCTCACCCCCGAGCTTGGAAATCCTATAAATATCCCCCATTTTGGAGCACAAAGCATCTTATGTCATTTTCATCTTAGGCATTCTATTCATCACACCACAAGGTCATACGATTTTGAAAGCATACAAATTAAGTTTTCCATGCACCAACAATATAGCAGAATATGAAGCTTTGGTTACATATATCAAAATGGCTATAGAATGGCACATTACACAACTTCAAGTCTTTGAAGACTCTCAGCTCATAATCAATAAAATCAATGATGATTACCAAATAAATGATGAAAAGTTATTGCCTTATAAGAAGATGGTTGATGATATCAAGAAATACCTTGTAGAAATATCTTTTCAGTAGATTCCAAGGAATGACAAAAAAGTAGCAGATGTCATGACAACACTTGCTTCTCTCCTTTAGACACAGGAAAATCAAGAGCGTTGTGAATTCTTGGTGGAAGAGTTGTTTTACCTTGCACATAATTGTCCAGATTCCCAAACTATCTATCACCTTGTTGGGCATGATTCCTCCCATTATGGCCAAGCTTACACATACTTGAAAGATAATATCTTCCCTCTTGACTTATCAAAAAAACAAAAGAGAAACTTTATTCGCCAATCCTCCCATTATACTCTTCTCATGGATACCCTTCTTAAATGAGGTCTAGACAATACTCTTTTAATACACCTCGAAGAGGAAGAATCTGAGAAGGCCTTACATGAAGTCCATAATAGCATTTGTGGTACTCATTCAAGTGGTCTTACCCTTTTGAAAAAAATCATATGCTTGGGGTATTATTGGCCAACTATGGAACGCGATCCTTTTCAAATAGCTAAAACATGTAAACAATGCCAGATCCATGGAAATTTGATTCATGCACCAACACAAGAACTTCATTCTTTGGAAACATCTTGGCCTTTCTACCAATGGGGTCTTGATCTAGTAGGAAAGGTAAATCCTTCTTCATCCAATGGTCACAAATTCATCCTTATAGCTACCGAATATTTCATAAAATGGATTGAGGTAGTACCTCTCATCAATATCATAGGAAAACAAATTGATGCATTTATCTTGAACTACATCATCTGTCATTATGGAATACCCATGACCATTATCACTGATAATGGGTGACTGTTCAAGAATCAGGATGTCTAAGAGCTATGTGAGAAATTCATGATCCAACAAAAATTTTCAACACCTTACTATCCACAAGGGAATGGGCAAGTAGAGTCATCAAACAAAACCATTCTGAAAATCCTCAAAAAGAATGTGAATGATGATGGCAAAGATTGGCATATTCAATTGAACCCTACTCTATGGGCCTACCATACTACTATCCGCATAGCAATAGGTGCCACACCTTTCTCTCTTGTCTATGGATCAGAAGCAATACTACCAATAGAAGTGTAGATGCCTTCTCTGTGAGTATCATTAAAAGGCCTTACCCAAGATGAAGAACAACGAATATCTAGATTGCAGGATTTAGAATTAATCCATGAATGAAGACAAAATGCCTTTGATCATTTAAAGGTATATCAGCAAAGAATGTGCCATAGTTATAATCACAAGGTCAAACCGAGAACATTTCAAGTTGGGGAACTAGTACTCAAAGAAAATCGACGCAACTAGGCAAATCGAGAAAATAAAGGGAAGTTTGAACCAAACTGGTTAGGTCCATTTGTGGTCACATCAATATTTGGGTTAGGAGCATATTAGCTATCAACACAGGATGGGGATCAGCTTGAGGAACCCATCAATAACATGCATCTGAAGAAGTTTTATGTCTGAAAAAATAGAAAAATCCAAAAACAATGAAAAGAAAAAAAATCCATAAATAATGAAAAAGAAGAAAAATCCAAAAAATCAAATATGAGAAAAAGTATAATAAAAATAGATGGTGAAAACCTGGCAAATAGGCATTATCTGTCTTCTTCCATCTATTGGTTCATGCATCCTTCCACTTGTATTCATTTTCTGTCAGCACTATTCATATCCATCATAAAGCCTTTGTACATATGCAGTCATCCCGAGTGATTTCTCACCATGGTTTGGATCATTGGGTATATCATGATGACTTTGTTTCTAGGCTTGGGGCAAAATACTGCACCTAGTTGGGGGCAAAATTTTTTATCAGTTTGAGCTTAATCAAATAGAAAGAACAATTGTCAGGCAACTCTTATCAGGCGAAAACTAAGACACATCCAACGTTGAACACGAGATCAAATTGTCAACTACTCATTAATATGTGCAAATTTGTCTCCGGACATGATCATTAGAGTATCATCGAAGATATTTGTGATTTGTGTATAGAAATGGTTAATACTACCTGTTTTACGCAAGCAACACTCAGGTCATCTTCGTTCAATTCTACCTCGATTCTTGTGCTAATTTTCAATATAAAAAACTAGGAAAGTAGTGCTCAGGTCATCATGGTTTAATTATACCATCGATGTTTAGACTCACTTCCCACATTTTAAAAGAAAAATCTCAATGATGACAAAACACAATAACCCAGTGACTGGTCCAATCGTAGCTTTGCATTTCATTTGCATTGGCATTTTCATTTAGCTTGCATCTCATTCTGGCATGGGTTCCCACATGCTCATCTTATCTAAGGTTAAATCTATCACAAGAATCATCAAGGTATCATCATAAGTGTATACACAATCAGACTGATGGCTCATCTTTCTCCAGATATTGTCAACCCAGCATAAATTTTATGTTACCCCCTCAACAAAACCAACATCAACATATCTGAATCTTCCTGCAACTTGATATCAACAAAATGTCAGTTCTCTACCCAATCAACCTTATCAATTCTACCAATTGATCACATCTAAATCTATTCTATCATGTCTTATATAGGATGTATCTTTCCTGAAACCAGATGTTCTGATAAAGTCTTATACAGGATATATCGTTCCTAAAACCGAATTCTTTGATCATCTTTATCTTATATAGGAGGTGTCATTCCTGAAACCAAACTGAATCTTGATCTTATCAGTCTAATCAATCAATGTTTATCAATGATCACATCAAGAACCACATCACTGTGATTGTACAACTCACACTTTCATCAATCAACGTTGCAGAAATCGAATCATTTCTAATTGGGATATCAATTTCGCAAAAATCTACACTCCAAAGGTCAATTATCTCAATTGATCTCCTGAGGGGGCATCATCATACCACAATTAATCAATCAATGTCTGGGGCATCCTATCAAACCAATATCATCATCAAAATGAGATTATTCTTTGAATCAATGCATCATCACAACTCGCTTCAAAGAGGGGCAAAATGTATACACCTAAAAATGGTCTAAAGATAAAAATTAAATAAGCAATTATTTAATTAACCCCCCTTCCTAATTTAATTTAATTCATTAGTAATTTGATTGAATTCTCCCTTTCATCTAGTTATTAATAAATCTAATTTGATTGAATTCTCCCTTTCATCTACTTATTAATAAATCTAAGGATTTATTTAATAGGTTCATTTCAATAAGTCCCCTTTGATTAATTAATTCAAATTAATTAATCCTCCCCTCATTCAATCAATTCTTCTAATCCCCTAATTAATTAAAATAAATCAAGTCTTTTCCTATTATTTGAATTTTACCCACATACCTCCTAACTCCTAACCACCTAGCCTAACCATCCTCTAACCTAACCTATTCCACCTAACCTTGGGTTTAACTAACCCTATCCTATCTTACACATCCTAACCTCCTTATCCTAACCTCCTATGGTGTGGATATTCTTCCCTTGAGAGACATGGCACTTTGGCCACATGTCTCCTCTCAGACTTTCCCTCTCATGAACAAGGCTCTTTAACACTTGTCACCACAGATATGACAAGTGTCCCTTCCTCCAACCTCCTCTTCAACCTCCTCCAATTTCACCCTTGATATATTCATACTCAATCTTGACCATTGATTCATGCGACCTCACCCATGGCCTTGGAAATCCTATAAATATCCCCCATTTTGGAGCACAAAGAATCCCATCTCATTTTAATCTTAGGCATTGTTACTATAGGCATATCATTTGAGCATTTTTGTTATAGGAAATTGTATTAGCTTAATTTAATCATTTTCTAGCATAATTGTTGAATGATGTAGCTTAATCAATCTCTTTTCTAGCTTAATTGAATCATCATAATAGCATAATCATGCATATCATTAGCTTAATTAGACTCTTGGATCAATCTAACATAATCAATCTCATCTTGTTTGCATATCTTTATCATTTCAAACCCTCTGTCTAGGTGTAGTCAAGTCACTAGGATTGCTTATCCAGATATGAGAGGAAATCCACACTCGCGTCTCTTAGGAGGTGATAGGTTGCTTTGTCATTGTTCATATTTAATTTTCTAACCATGCTTGTAATGATTTATTGAGTGTTTGTGTTGCAGTTGTAGGTATCACACTTCACAAGCATGATAGTAAGTACTATTTCTAAATCTAAGTGTATTGATGTTCATGCTTTAGAAACCGATTATAAAATTTAGGAAAAGTTGTAGTTGATTTATGGTGGGGATGAGAATGTGAAAAAAGATAAAGAAGAAAGTCTAAGAGGCAAGTTTGATGACATGAGGATGATGGAAGGTGAGAACATCACCTAGTATAGACAAAGAATAAAAGAAGTAGTTGGAGGAATCAAAAGTGTTGGTGGAACTATAGTAGAAGACACACTAGTAAGTAAAATAATTAGAACCTCACTGCTTGCTTATGCTATTAGAGTATCTACTATCCAAGAATTAAGGTTAGTCAGCAAAGATAAAGTTACAATTGATTCATTGATAGGAAAACTTATTGATTTTGAATTGAATAGCCTTGAGAATAGTGTATCTAAAGTAGGATCTTCTTTCAAAGCATCAATATGTAATGCACTAGTAAGAAAAGAAAATAATGAATATAGGTCAAGTCATCATGGCAATGGTAATGAAGAAGTGGATAGTGAACATAACATTGTGGAAATTGAGGCTTTATTATCAAAGAAACTTCCTAGAGGCATCAGTAAGTACAAAGACATGCCTCCTCGTAAGTTCTTTTTATGTAACAAAATATGACATATTGTTGCTAATTGTCCTAATAGTGATCAAAAGTAAAAGTTCAGAAAGTTTAATGGAAAAGGTAAGACACAATGTTATGGTGCAGTTGATGAAGGTGTTACCAATGAGGAATTAGAGGATGCAGATAATGAAGAATTTTTTTTTGTAGCAATTAAGGAAGATATCTCTGACAAGAAATCTTTAGTGTCCCATATTGACAGCAATGATGAGTGGGTTATTGATAGTGGTTTCTCACACCACATGATAGATGACAAGTACAAGTTCATCTCACTTGAAGAATTTGATGGTGGAGTAGTGAGATTTGGCAAAAATACACCATGCTTGGTATAAGGTAAAGGTTCAATTTCTTTAAATGGAAAAAGTAATGCTGATGATATAAATTGGGTTGAAGGATTGAAGCATAACTTGTGATGTTGGCTAGCTAAATGATAAAGGTTATCATCTTGAGTTCAAGAATGGAGTGTGCAATATTTAAGGAAGCAAAGGAGAACTCATTGCTATAGGTAAACCAAAAAAAGGTAACTTATTTCATTTGAACACCAATGTTAACAGTTGTTTGGTTTTAAAAGTTGAGGTCAGTTGCTTGTGGCATAGAAGATTTTGTCATGTAAATTTTGATAATTCGGTCAAGGTCAGCAAGTCAAGTATGGTTATAGGTATGCAAGAACTAGTCAAACCAAACAATGTGATTTGTATGGAGTGTCAATTGGATAAGATGACTACTTCCTCTTTCAAAAGAAAATATTTTTCTTTTGAAAATATTTTAGATTAGGTGCACTCTGATTTATGTGGTCCTAGGAGGACTAGGAGTTTACAAGGTAATAAATATTTCATGATATTTACTGAATGTGGGTTGCATTTTTGAATAATTCTTATGCTTTCATCAAGTTTAAGGCATTCAAATCCTTAGTGGAGAAAGAAACTAGTAAGAACCTAAAGTACTTGAGATCTAACCGAGGCGGAGAAATCACATCAGCTGAATTTGTGAAATACTGTGATGAGAATGAAATCAAGAGACAACTCTCTGCAAAAGGACACCGCAACAGAATGGGATTGTAGGAAGGAGGAACCAGACCATAGTTGAAGCAGTAAGAACAATGTTTATACAAGGGGATGTACCTAAAATGTTTTGGAGAGAAGCTGTTAGCACTGTAGTATACACAATGAACTGGATATTGGTCAAGAGAGGTAGTGACAAAACTCCCTATGAATTATGGTATGGTCATACTCCTAGTGTTATTTATTTCAAAGTCTTTGGTAGTAGGTGTTACATAAAGAGAGATGAGTATACCAAAAAGTTTGATCCTAAAAGTGATGAAGGAACTTTCCTTGGTTATTCAACTAAGAGTAGAGCATTCAAGTGCTTTAACAAAAGAACCAAGAAGATTGTGGAAAGTATTAATGTGAAAGTTAATGAGTATTTTGACAAATTTGATGATACCAACAAGTCTAATGCATATAGATGAATAAAAGATAGTGATCATTGAACTCAAAGTTCATGATGATGCTGAGCAAAATAGTGTGGAGGATGCTACTCAACTGGTGGATGAAGAAGATGATGAAGAAGATGAAGCTTCTACATCAGAATCAGTTATACCTAGATATGTAAAGTTGAATCACTCTATGGATCAGATAATTGGAGACAGGAATGCTAGAGTTCAAACAAGAAGAAAGATCAAAGAAAGTGCTTGTCTAATCTCCAAAATTGAACATAAGACAATGAGGGAAGCTCTCAAGGATGATGATTGGATAAAGGCTATGAATGAGGAGCTTGATCAAATAGAGAAGAACAACACCTAATCACTTGTTCCTAGACTACCTGATAAAAATGTGATTGGTACTAAGTGGGTGTTCAAGAAAAAATTAAATGAAGATGGTGAAGTGATTAGGAACAAGGCTATATTAGTTTGCAAAGGATATGCATAAGAAGAAGGTGAGTATTATGGAGAAAACTTTGTACCAGTTTCTAGACTTGAAGGAGTAAGAATTCTACTTTCATTTGCAGCATTCAAAGGATTCAAGGTATACCAAATAGATGTAAAGTCTACATTTTTGAATTGAATTCTAGAAGAAGAGGTTTACATTGAAAAATTAGATGGGTTTGCATTGACTGAAGATAAGGACATGGTGTGCAAACTTCATAAATCTTTATATGGATTAAAGCAAGGTCCAATGACATGGTATGAGAGACTCCATTCACACCTGATAAAGATTGGATTTGAAAGAACAAGTGAGGACAACAACATTTACTTGAAGACAAAAGGAGACAAGTTATTGATTATAGAAGTGTTTGAAGATGATATCATATTTGGAGGAGATGATGACATGAGTTTAACTTTTGCAGAAGAAATGAAAAAGGAATTTGAAATGTCTTTGATAGGTGAAATCAAAATTTTCATTGGTTTTTAGGTCCAATGAATGAAAGAAGGAATCTTCATCAGCGAGTCCAAATATGTGAGGGACGTATTTAAAAACTTTGGAATGGAAGACTCTAAACCAGTTGGAACCCCTATGGTTATTGGTTGCAGATTGTCCAATGAAGATGATTTAGATCTAAAGGATGAAACTAAGTATAGATCAATGATTGGTAAACTACACTATGTTGTTTATAGTATACCGGACATTGCTCATGCAATTGGTATAGTGGCTAGATTTCAGAAAAGTCCTATAGAGACTCATATGGTGGCAGTGAAGAGAATTTTTTAGGTATCTTAGAGGAACTATTGATTATGGATTATGGTATCCATACAAAGGAAATTTCTCTTGGAAGGTGTTCATAGATTTTTGATTGGGCAGGTAATATAGATGATTGGAAGAGCACAACCGATGGTGCATTCTTTCTAGGAGGAAGATTGGTATCTTGGAATAGTAAGAAACAAAGTTGCATTTCTCTGTCTATAGTAGAAGCAGAGTATGTGGTTGCATCTATGAATTGTACTCAAGAAATATAGATGAGACATATATTAGAAGGATTCAAGGAGAATATGATAGAACCGATGGTCATATATTGTGATAATACAAGTGGAATAAGAATTTCAAAAATTCTTGTATTGTATGCTAGAATAAAGCATATTGAACTAAAGTATCATTATCTGAGAGAAAGAGTGCATGAAAAGAAAGTCAGGATGGATCATGTGTCAAGCAAGGAGAAGTTGGCTGACATTTTCACTAAGCCATTGCCTAAAGAAACCTTTGAGTATCTCAGAGGAAAGATAGGGGTTATACCCCTACAGAAGGTCAACTAAGATGTCGTTGCACCATCAATCCAGTAGACTAATTGAAGATATTTCACTGTGGATTGATGAGAAAAGGGCTAATCCTCAAGGGGAGCAAAAAAGATGAAGAAAACAATAGCAATAGAAGATGAATTTGACACTTTCCACCTTTGGCATTGTTGTCGAAGAGGGAGAAGAAAAGTAAAGAGGGAGAAGAACAATTAAGAGCAGAAAGAGAAGAAGTGATAAAGAGAGAAGAAGAGGTACATCAGTCATAATAGTTAGAGTTCTAGTTTTCCATGATGAGATTTTGATGATATTTTGGTGTTGTCATCAATGCCAAAGGGGCAGATTTTTGGCATAACTAATGCAGATGATGATGAGATGAGAAGGTGTCTGGCAAGGTTGATATGATCAGGTATATGATGTCAAGGGGAGACTGTTGGCTTGATGATGATGATATAATTATAATAGGGTGTTTGATGACTTTATTTGTGTTGTCATTGATAGAAAAATGTTTGTTTAGTCATCTAGGTCATCTAGACCAACTAGTATGGCCTAATCGGTAGTGGAATTAGTTAGACAATAAAACTACTAAGTTGTTTTCAATCGATAAGCAGGAACAAAGTGATGATCAAGTGACTGGTATAGAGGACTAGAGAAGATTCAGGTATTGTGGTTCAAAATATATGTTCATAACATTGGCATGAGTCTATGATAGAAATTTTATCAAATTTGGTGAACCGAAAAGCACATTTGTAGTCGACTGTTATGAACTCTATGAAGAAGAATGAATACCGGTATTAGATCTTTAACTGGTAATCATTTAAGGTCTAGTGGTGGATCTTATCATGATCATAACTTATTGATGACGTGTCATAATCCGTTTGTAATGATAAGATGGTATTTGAGTGTGTACAAGGATCATATTTCTTGGGAAACAACAAAGTTCTTAATAGAATGTAACAAGGATTTGATTTCTTATCAAATCGATGTGTGGTGATCATTCAATAGCGGACATCATCTAGAAATTTCTTGTAATGATCTGTAACATATTTTGGTGGAGTGTTTTGTCACGCTAAATATAAATTCATTGTATTTTGATGTAATTAGGGTTTTGTAGCCACCCTAACTGAAAAGTGTATTTAGGGCTAGTTGGAGAAGATATTTTGTGTTGGTGATTTGGGAAGAAGGTGTTGTCAAACCAAATTGAAGTGTATGCATGTGTGTATGACAGTTGTGCTAAAAAGGTTCTGTACTAGCAAGTAAGGAAGTGTTATTATCAAATCATTTTCCTTGTTGTTCCGTAACAGTTACAATAGTTGAAATCTCTTAACTGGGTCGATCCTAACAGGTCTTATATTGTAAATCCCTTCATCGGGTGGCTCATTAACTTGAGTTTAAAATATTCTAACAAGGTTACTCTTAATAAGGTAGAGCTCCTAACAACATCGAGACAAAATCCCTTAACCAGGTGACTCCTAATAGGGTCTGATCTTAACCGAGCATATTGTAAGCTCTTAACCAGGCATATTCCAAAATAGTGGAAATATTTTGTGGGTGTTAATTCCTGCCATGGTTTTTCCCAGTTGTGTTTCCACATGAAAAATATTTGTGATAATATGGTGGATGCATTGTTGATTTATGCATTTGATATCTTTACTTTGTTTTCATATTGATGAACACTTGAATGAATGGTTTGGTAAATCAATTTAGAAGGTTGTTTGAGTAGTTACTTGTACACTTTTGTGAAGTATTGCATATTTGTTTATTACTAATTCAACCCCCCCTCTCAGTAATAACCAGATCCTCATAATAACATAACTAAAGACTACTCATGAGATTTGGAAGAAATTGGAAACAATGTATGAAGTTGATAGCTATGTGAAGATTGCCAAGTTGCAGAGCCTCAAGGGTAAATATGAGATTTTGAAGATGAGCGAAGATGAGAAAATCACTTCCTTTATGTAGAAAGTAAATGAACTTGTGTGTAATATTAGATGTGCTTGTGGAACATTGGAAGAATCAAAGATTGTTGCTAAAGTTCTTAGATCCTTTATTTCATCATACAAACACAAAGTTGCTACTATTGAGGAGATCCAAATTGTGACTAATGTGACCAGAGATATGTTGATTGGTAAGCTTTCAACCTTTGAGTTAAGTGAGTTTGGTGATTCTTTCCTATGGTAGAATTTGTATTCAAAGCCATTGTTTTCATTAAGGACAAGCAACAATTTGATCTGGGTGAAAGTTCTTCATGGAGGACATCGAGATATGAGAAAGAGATGAAGGAAATTCAAGAAGATGAACAAGAGCTTGAGGAGCCTGAAGCGTTTATTTCTAGGAGATTACCCTAAGGGGCTGGTAAGTATGAAGGGAAATTGCCTCTTAAATATTTTTTATGCAATAAGGTAGGACATATTTCTTCAAGGTATCCGGAAAGAGTTCCTAGGAAATCCTACCAGCCTAAATTTCAGAAGAGATGTTATTATGTTTCTAATGAAGGTGTGACAGATGATGAATTTGATAAAGGAAATTTAAGTGATAATGAATAGATGTTTATTGTTATCAAGGAAGGTGATCCAATACCTACTAATTCTGCTAGCTGCATGAATGTAGAAAGAGCTTTGGCTCCACAAGTTTAAGAGAAAGATGAATGGGTAATTGATAGTGGATGCTCTCATCATATGATAGGTGATAAGAGAAATTTTATGATATTGGAAAACTATGAAGGTGGCGTTGTAAGATTTGATGATGATAGAGCTGGTATAATCTAGGGTAGAGGTTCTATTTCTCTTACGGTAAGCACAATACTGATGATTTCTTGTATGTAGAAGGTTTGAAGCATAATTTTTTTGGTGTTGGAGAAATGGTTGATAAGGGATATGATCTTCAATTCAAGAATGACAAGTATAGAATCTTGGGTAGTACTAGTATTGAGATTGCATCAGGTACAAGGACAAAAGGTAATATCTTTCTGTAGACACCTAAAATTGTCCAGTCTAATTAAATAAATATTTTATTTATTTAATTATCTAAGCCTAATTCTTCTATTAATTAAATAAATCTTTATTTATTTAATTAATTCATTTATCCTCTTCTAGCCTTATTTCTCATTTAAATAAATACATTTATTTATTTAAATTATCCTTTTCCTAAATTAAATAAATATTTTATTTATTTAATTATCCTACTTCTTCTATTAATTAAATAAATCTTTATTTATTTAGTCAATTCATTAGCTTTTTCTACACATGACACATGTCATTCATCTCTTAATTCCTACACTACCTACCCCTTTCATTATTTTGGTATTTCTTTTACCTACCCTCTAATCTTAGCCGACCTCCTTTTTACACCTCTCAATCTTATCCCTCCATTTCATATAGTGTCTTCTATTTAAGGAGATGCCTCCTTCATTGTCAAACCCTAATGACCTAATGATCTTTTATGCAATTGACTACACTACGATCCTACTTGCAACCACATTCCGTTCTTTGTTGAGCTCTTGTGCACATAAAATCTGAGAGCAAAAATATATCAAGCAAGATCAATGGAGATAGGAAGAATGGAGATCAAAACCCTATTGGACATGTGATGGTATAATCTTTGTGATTTCATGTGATTTGCATTGTCTTAGGTAATCTTCATATGTTATGGTGGATCTTTGTTGATTGTTAGGCTAGGGTTTTGTGGTTGAATTCATTTAGCCTTTCAATATTGTTATTACAGTTATCCATTTTCACCATAAACATTTTGGCACGCCCAGTGGGACTCTTGTCCCTTTGCATTTAACCTTTTGTTGCAGATTTTGCGTTTTTGAAGTTGCAGATCGGACATTTTTTCGACGACATTTTGGGTATTTCCGCATCTACGAGTGTTCGGATCGCGTCTTTGAGTTTCAGGAGCGTCTGCGGAGGCAGGAATCATGTCTGTGTTTTCAACAAATTTTGTTTTGCAGGTCTCAGACAGGGGCGTCTGTGTTACATAATCGCGTCTGCGTTACTTCTGATCGCGTCTGTGTCCGAGAAGGGCGTCTGTGTGTTTTGGCCGCATCTGTGCATCACAAAACCGCGTCTGTGTCATACAGTCGCGTCTGTGTCTGGTATAACAGCGTCTGTGTTTTTACTGTTTCAGAATTTCAAACTTTCTTTGATTCGGATTTCGCACCTAGGGTTTCAGATCTAATTTATTTTTGGACTAACCCTTGCAGATCTAGCTAACCAAGTTTGTGCAGCTTGTTTCAGAAGCAAAAACATTTTTGTTGAAGGCCCCTCTTTCACAAAGTCTTTTGGGTTTTTTTTTTTAAATTTACCTAACTTGTGTGCTTGCAGGAAGGGGTGATCATTTGAGACAACCCAAACTACTAACAAATTTTGTTGCAGGTCCTTGGCTAGGGTTTTGAAATTTTGTTGTGTGCCTTGTTTTCATAGATTAGCAAACACTTCCATTGGTGCACTAAAATTGAATCATTGTCTTTTGTGTCTTGAGCAATAGGCTCTTTTTGTTTAATCTTTAGAGGGCCTGTCTTCCCGTGTGGTCATTAGGACTACTAGTGAGAAGAGAACGACCCAAGTGGTAGCGAGGAAAACCCACCTCATCCAAACCACTATAATCAAATGTAATCATGGTGAAAACTATAAAAAACGTGTGCTGATTAGTTCATACCGACACTATGTCTCCCCATAAACCCGTTTGATCAAATTTATTTGATCATTTGTAGGGCGTAACCCCTACCGGCTGGGAGCCTTCTGTATTTACAGAGCTGAAAGTGCCGCATGTATGGCCACACGAGCGGATGCCCTTACTAGCACCATTTTGTTTTAGAGGCCAAAATCCTTCCAGTTGTTGGGGCAGGAGGTCGGACCTCTGGTAGCGGCCCACACACATACAGTTCTTAGTAGAGATACAAAGTTCGCCATGGGGAGTTTTCATGGGGACTGATGCTTGGCTGACCCGAGAAGTGAGTGCTGAGGGTGGAGCCAGTGAGGTCAAGCATCTAAGTATCCGCTCTAAATAGCGTAGCCTCAGGGGTAAAACCCTATGTGGGATCAACAACTATTGTCTTGGCCAGCCATAAGAATTGTGCTTGTCTTATGTTAAACATTCAAAACATTCAAGACCAAACAACAAAACATTGTGTCTTTTGTGTCTTCAAGTGTATGCAAAACCTTTTACATCAAACAACACACTTTTGGAGTCTAAAACACTTGCAAACATTGAGTCCTCATCAACATTGTGTCCTCTTGTCACGAAAAACAGGCAAACAGTCGGATTTGGTCACAGCAAAACAACTTCACAGATTGGAAAAATTGCACAAAGTTTACAGAAACGCGTCTGTGTCTGTTTTAACCGTGTTTGGGTCATCTAAGCGCGTCTGTGAAGGGCAGAATAGTGTCTGTGTTTCTAGAAGCGTCTGTGTCGAACAGAGACATGTCTGTGTCTACGAATCGTGTCTGTGAAGTATACAGAAGCGTCTGTGTCCAGAATTTAAAATTTTTACAGTCTAGCGAATAAAGGAAATCAGTTTGGGAATACATGAGCTTCCTAGGTTGTTTCTTCAGGTTTCATCTAGCATTCAACCTATCTTTGGGTCTCATACAGTCCATCATTGCTTTACATCTCATTTTACATTCATACTTGTCCAAACTTGAGTCAAAAGGTCACTTGCTTGTCCTCATCATACTTTGTCAACACACTACATACAACTACACTTTGCTAAGTGGTCCCTCATCAAGGTTTCTTACCTTTGGGTCTCATTTGGTCTTACTTAGAGTCAAGGTTAGCTTACCTCATCAAGAGAAACAATCATCTCTTTGGAAGTCACACCTACTCTACTACTTACATACTTGGTCTTACACTTTGGACATTGCAAGTACACCTCAAGATTCATTTACACACCATACAACTCTTTGTCTTCCATACTCTTTCCATTTTTCATCTAGTCTTACACATCTTGGTCAAACACCTAGTTCATGGTTGAAACCCGTCTTCAAAAAACTAGGAGAAAAGCTAAAGAAGCTCAAGAGTCCGCAAACATGAGTTCTTATGAGTATGACAATGATTTATTTTTCAATCCTGAGCACACTACATTGCTTGACATGGATGTTTATAGACACATTCCAAATGTGGAAAACGCAGACACTACAAACAAAAATGCTACACACAATGACAATGTGGACAACTTTTCAATACAATCAGCAGATATAGAAGAATCCATAATGAATCCTCATTTCAATAGATTGGTTGAAGAGATAATGAAGAGGGATAGACAATACTTCTTACACATGATGGCACAAAGTGGAGCTAAAATACCTCATGACTTTGACATGTCTCAACTTATGGAAAACCGACCCTCGCAACAAACTCACTCCAACATGGATCAAAGGAGACCTAATAGTGGAGGAAATAGAGGACCACATATGGTACCTGAATCACCATCAGCTTTGCTTCAAAAACCAGAAATCCCACATACACACGGTCAAACATATGATACTTACCTTCGAAGACCATTATGGAAGTCTTATGCAGATAGATATGCTCAAGCTATGGATCAACCAAAACAATTGGACACTCAAAGGCATGCTCAAAATTTGGACACAAGGAAACCTCATGTCAAATTTGGGGGCAACACAATAGAACATGACATGCCTATAGAATATGGTATACACGCACAGAATAGATATGGGGTTCCTCAACATGAAGCTATACCAAGTGCTCCCTATATGCAGCATAAATATAGACCTCCTCCATATGAACATGTCTATGATCAATATCATCCATACATGCAACAAGCTCCTCCTCAAATTGGTGTCTCAAACATAGGATATGCTACAAGAAATCAATCTCCACCTAAGAGCAATTTGGAGCAACAAATCAGAGATTTATAAAAGAAAATGAAGGACATGAGGACACCAAAACCAACATACACTATGAGAGACATATGTCCTTATCCATTTGATAAGAGCATTCCAATGCCTCCATTTCCTGCACACTTTGTGACACCAAAATTTGACAAGTATAGAGGAAAAGGAGACCCCAAGGCACACATACGACAATTTTTCACAGCTTGCATTGAGGTAGCGGCAGAAGAAACATATTTGATGAGGTTGTTCCCACAAAGCTTAGGTGATCAAGCTATGGAATGGTTCTCTCAATTACCACCTGGTATTAAGTCATGGGGTGACTTAGCAGAGGCATTTATTCAGCATTTCTCTTACAATATAGAAATAGATATCTCAGTCACTACTATGTGTAACACCAAGCAACAAGAGGAAGAATCTTTTGCATCATTTTTACAAAGATGGAGAAATCTAGCTAGCAGATGCTCTTGCGAAATTCCGTAGAAACAAATGGTAGAAATGTTCACTCAAAACGTTAACAAGGACATTGGCTATGATCTAAGGAAAGCTTGTTTGGCCACCTTCAAGGATGTTATTGAAAAGGGCTTAGCAACAGAAAAGGTCTTAATTGAACAAGGAGTCATTAAGATATTCAAGGAAAACAAAGATGAATTTAAAGGAAAAGACAAGCCAAGATTTTGGAATAAAAACAAGAACACAGTCAATGATGGTGTTGTTGATGCCAATACAGTGAGACCCAAGTTCATCTTTTCGGGATCAAGTTCTACAAACAATCAAGTGAATACTCAAACAACTTCTAGACCACGAAGGAAGTACACCCCATTGGGAGAACCACTTGAATCAGTCTTCAAAAAGCTTGTGGCAAACAAAGTGATCACAGTTCCAAATTTTCCTCCATATGAACCAAAGGTCAAACCAAATTGGTGGAATGATGATGAGTATTGTGAGTTTCATAAGAGCAAGGGTCACAAGACAGGTAATTGCCATCGACTGAAGAACATTGTGCAAGATCTCATTGATAGAGGTGATATTGAGATTGAGGGACACTCATCTAATCAAGAATATGAGATGTTTAAGGAACCATTCCCAAAGCATGACAAAGGAAAAGCCAAAGTCACAGATGATCAAGCCAACTATACTAGAGCACCTTACAACTATGACTCAACTATCAATCACATCTTGATGGACAATCATATCTCTACTATTACTATTAAGAACAAAAATCCTGAGAATCCTCCTCTGAGACCCAAGATTGTCCTAAGAGGTGTTGGATCTTCTTCTGAACATACCCCTGAATGTCATGTTACAACCCATCGAGGTAAGATTACTTTGCCAGGTGCTTCCACTAAAAATGCCGCCTCTTCATCAACCAAACCTGAGTATGACCTTGTAGAACAGTTAGGGAAGACACCCGCGCTCATCTCCATCCTTGAGCTCCTACGTATATCCCCTGCTCATAAAGCTATTCTTGACAAAATCTTGAGAGAAACTGTTGTTCCTACCAATCAGAATGTGGACCAGTTTCAAGCCATGGTGGGATACCTTTCCATTCCACATTCCCTTACATTCACAGAAGCCGATGACGCCTCCGTATGTCAGCCACATAATGCACCTTTACACATTGAAGCCTTCATACACAAACATCGAATAAAGCGAGTCCTGATAGATGGAGGAGCTGGTCTAAACATTTGTACATTGAGCACCATTAAACAATTGGGATATTCCGATAAAGTTGTGAATTCAACAAATCAAATCACCATCAAGGCATATGATGATGAAGAGCGCTCATCCAAGGGCACAGTCACCTTACCTCTAAGAATTGGGCTAGTCACAAAGGATGTGGTTTGTCAAGTCCTAGATCTGGATCTCACATACAACATATTGCTAGGACGTCCTTGGATTCATGAAATGAGGGTAGTCCCATCGACATACCATCAATGCATTAAGTTTCCTCATAATGGAGTAGAGGTAACAGTTAATAGTGATCCTAATCCGTTCATATATTGCAATAACTTGAGATCACATACTGAGACCATCATTCCCAATAATCGTGAAGCTATTCCTTCTTCGGCATACATTGACCCTGAGTCATTGAAACCTTCGACATCAAAACAAGGTGAACTTAAAGGCAAATTTCAAGACAAAGGCATGGGAGAATACACTTTAAATCAGACCATGTATTTACGACAAGTCATGAGCTCTCCAAAAGAATATGGAAGGCCACATCCTAACAAGCAAATATCCATCATGATACTCAAATGGGATCCTACTACCTTTCAAAAATGGGGCGAACTAGGAGAGGAAGATTTATACAAAATGCTCTACAAAGACATTGAAGAGGACACACAAGATCAGATCAATATACCCTGTGAGAAATACGGCAAAGGCTTCAAGATTCTACAAAAATTCGAGTATGATGGAAAAAGCCCTCTTGGGTTACGCAAAGAAGGCGTCATAGAACCCTTACAACCTGAATTGACTATAAAAAGAGAACGCTCAAAGGGACTTGGTTTTCTGACTTCCAAGATCCACACTAAAAGGATAGAAGAGGCATCACAAATCAAAGTTGCCAAAGTTCAACAAGAAGATTACTATTCCACAGATTCCAACGAATGGGAATGGGGTTCAGACAAATCCTCCAGTGACTATGAGCTCATCGAGACATTCAGAGAGCCAAATGAACCCACAGAAGAAGAGCAATTTTGTAAAAAGTTCAGAGTTGGTCAAGAAACAACCCATAAGGATTCCGCACAGTCTTCGTCTCAAGGTTCTAGGTCAAAATCACATAGGATGAGGACACCTGTCCCGGAAGGCGCTACTAGTGATGACAATTTGAATTCGCTTGCGATCGAAACTGATGAGGAGAGTGCCATCGATGACCTTGATAATTGCCTCGATATACCCGAATATAACCACATCTTCACTCTTAGCCCCGCAAACTCCGAAAACATTAAAGGCCTTCCCCTTGTTCACCACCAACTCATTGACTGGGATTATGAAGGACCAACACAATTTGATACATTCCAAAATGACGAAGCTATTATTGACTATCTTGGCATACGAGATGATCTTCCCCCTGGGGACCATAAGGCAGGATACATCATAGAACTCAACAACGTGGCATATTTTGGTGAGGGTGTCGAACCTTCCAGTCGCAAAAATGTGAAAATAAGAACAAATCAAGGGTCTTATGGCGAAAACCACACTGTGGCGCTATCTGATCCCAAAAAAGTAAAAAGAAAGGACGTATCTGAGGGCGAAAACCTCTCTGAGGCACCCGAAGATGGAAGGCTCGACATTCTCCCAGCATCATATGAGGAAAAATCATCCATGTTGGTAGAGGATACTATCAAAACGAACATTGGTACAGAAGAAGTTCCACACAATATATTCCTGGCGCAATCATTGACAGAATCCGAAAGGTCAAAATTCATAAGCTTCTTAAAAGAATGACAAATCAACTTTGCATGGTCATACGCTGATATGCCTGGACTAGATCCGGATTTGGTAATCCATCATTTGACAGTCAAACCGGGGGCAAAGCCAGTGAAACAGAAATTAAGGAAAATGCATCCACAAGTGGCATTACTAGTCAAAGCAGAGCTGGAGAAATTATTGGATGTTGGATTCATACGCCCAATTGATTATCCTGAATGGATCTCCAATTTAATACCTATCAGTAAACCAGATCGCAGCATCAGAATATGTACAGATTTCAGAGACATCAACAAAGCTTGTCCGAAAGATGACTTCCCACTACCAAATATCGACTTGATCGTTGATCTCACAGCAGGTCACGAAATGTTATCTTTAATGGATGGATTTTCTGGTTATAATCAAATCAGGATTGCACCCGAGGATCAACACAAAACATCATTCACTTGTCCATGGGGAACTTTCTGTTGGAATGTCATGCCCTTTGGGCTAAAAAATGCAAGTGCTACGTATCAAAGAGCAATGACCACTATCTTTCATGATCTCATGCACATAACCATGGAAGATTATGTTGACGACCTCTTGGGTAAATCAATAGATAGAGATACACATTTGGACATAATTTCAGTCATCTTTGATCGGTTGGAAAAATACAAGGTAAGATTAAACCCCAAGAAATGTGTCTTTGGAGTAACCTCCGGGAAGCTCCTAGGATTCATTGTGTCCAAAAGAGGAATCGAAGCTGATCCAGCAAAAGTCAAGGCTATCTTGGACATGCCGCCACCCAGAAATATCAGTCAACTTCGATCCTTACAAGGGAGACTCCAGTCTATACGAAGATTCATAGCGCAACTGGCAGATAAGTGTAATCCTTTTCAGCACCTGCTACATAAAAATATCAAGTTCAAATGGGATGATAACTGTCAACAAGCTTTTCAGACGCTCAAAGATTATCTTTTGAATCCACCAGTTTTGATGCCACCAGTTCTAGATCAGCCTTTGCTACTATACATATCAGCTACTCCAATAGCACTGGGGGCACTCCTAGCACAACAATTAGCTGACGGCAAGGAAAAAGCAGTATACTATATCAGTCGCACATTGGTGGGATATGAGCTAAACTACACATCGATCGAGCGTGCATGTCTCGCTGTGGTCTTTGCTTCATAGAAATTACGACATTATATGCTCATTCATAAGACTAAGTTGATTGCAAGAATTGATCCATTAAAATACCTCCTCAATAAAGCAACACTTACTGGGCGACTGGCCAAGTGGGTAATGATCCTGAGTGAATTCGACGTCGAGTATGTGGACAGAAAAGCAATAAAAGGACAAGCAATCGTGGATCAATTAGCAGATGCTCCCATGATTGATGATGTCCCTCTAAATTCAGAATTTCCAGATGAATCCATTTTAACAATATCACAAGCAAGACCATGGCAACTGTACTTTGACGGCTCATACACACAGCATGGGGCAGGAGCTGGTATTCTCTTTATAACTCCTCAAGGCAATTCTATACCAAAATTATACCGCTTATCATTTCCTTGCACTAACAATATAGCGGAATATGAGGCATTAACAACGGGATTACGAATTGCAGTTCAATGGAAGATCCAAGAACTTCATGTTTTTGGGGATTCTCAACTTGTCATCCGTCAAGCAACTGATGATTACCAAACAAAAGATGAAAAATTAATGCCTTACAAGCAACTGGTAGATGATTTGAAATAGCACTTTACAAAGATAGATTTTGAGCAGATACCAAGAGAGCAGAATCGTGCTGCAGATGCCATGGCTACAATTGCTTCACTAATTGACTTGCCTCAAAATGAAACCTGCTATGAGTTCTTGGTAGACAACCTGTTGGTTCCTTCATATGAGATCACTCCTACTAAAATGATATGCGTTGTTGGTCCCGAATCCCAGTTATATGGTTCCATATTCATATACCTTCGCAACAATATCTTGCCTCCTGATCTATCAAACAACCAACGTCGCACTTTCATTCGTCAATCCTCTCGATATGTCATTCTAGCTGATATCCTATACTGACGAGGTCTAGATGGCACTCTTCTTAGATGTTTAGAAAGCGATGAAGCTCAGATTGCGTTATGTGAAGTGCATGAAGGGATATGTGGTCCGCATGCTAGTGGTCCTACCTTGGCCAAGAAACTCATCAGGACTGGATATTATTGGCCCAATATGGAAAAAGACTCATATCAGTTTGTCAAGAAATGTAAACAATGTCAAATTCATGGAGACCTCATACATGCACCAGCACAAGAACTACAACCACTTGCGTCTCCTTGGCCCTTTTGTCAGTGGGGACTCGATCTCATAGGCAAGATTCACCCTCCTTCTTCCAATGGTCATAAATTCATTATCACAGCCACAGAGTATTTCACAAAGTGGATTGAGGTTGTGCCTCTTACACAAGTCACTGGGAAACAAATTGCTACCTTCATCCTTAACTATATCATTTGCCGATATGGTATTCCTAAGTCCATTATTACTGATAACGGGCGTCCCTTCAAAAATCAGGATGTTCGTGAACTCTGTGACCGCTTCCATATTTCCCATCGTTTCTCCACACCATATTACCCCCAAGGTAATGGCCAAGCTGAGGCGTCTAATAAAACAATTCTTAAAATCCTCAAAAAAATAGTCAACGACGCTGGCCGTAACTGGCATATCCAACTCAATCCTGCACTTTGGGCCTACCGCACAAGTGTCCGCACACCTACAGGAGCTACACCCTACTCACTTGTCTACGGCACTGAAGCCATCTTGCCTATTGAGGTCGAGTTACCTTCTTTACGGGTCTCTTTGCAAAACATCATCAACGATGAAGATTACAGGGTCTCTCGCTTACAAGAACTAGAACTGTTGGATGAATGGAAACAAACTGCTTTTAATCATCTCAAGGCTTACCAACAACGAATGAGTCATAGCTACAATCACAAAGTCAAGCCTCGCACATTTGAGATAGGTGACTTGGTTCTCAGAGAAAACCCCAAGAATCAGCAAGATAGAGAGAAGAAGGGCAAGTTCGAACCAAATTGGCTTGGTCCTTACATCGTTACAGCAGCCTATGGATCTGGGGCATATCAGCTCTCAACTACAGAAGAGGAACCTTTGGAGGATCATATCAACAACATGCATCTTCGCAGGTTCTACACATAGCTCTTCAGAATATCCTAATTCAAAAATACAAAAAAAATCAAAAAATTCAAAAATACAAAAAAATTATAAAACAAAAAAATCGTTACTTGGTGAAAACCTGGCAAACAGGCGCCTTGTGACACAAAAAAATTGAAAAATCAAAAAAAGTAAAGAGAAATAATTTCGTCCAACGGTGAAAACCATTTCGATGGCGCCCTGGGCAAGTACCATGGTGAAAACTGGGTCACCAGCGCCATGTGTAGAGACATTGCTCCTCCCTCCTTCAGGATTCTCTTTCATCACTTCACTTTGCACACACTCACGACCAATTCATCCATAATAAACTTACACATTCCCATCATGGCTTGTTATTGATCTACCTAAGATTGGTTAGCCATTCATAATAAACCTCCCTTTTCACTCCCTTTCTATCCATAATAAATCAGATCCTATCTGTGGCTAAGGCAAATCCTGCATCTAGTGATGGGTGTGGAACTGAGAACATCGCATGTTTCGAGGAGTACAGTTTCTTCCAGCTTCCTTCAGTCTATTCACGCACAATCCGCAATAAAGCAACATTTGCATCACAGATCTGCAATAAAGTTTCATCTTCTCTGCAATAAAGTATCAGTTTCATGGATTCAGTCAGTTTCAGATGAGACACAGCAGCAACAATGGGCTTCAACAAATCAAATCTTTTCAACAGAGTCAGACAACATTATGGTTTAGTGCTATCTATCCTTTCTGTGAAAGTAAACATTGTGACCACAATCAAATAAGACTTATACAAGTGACAAGAGACACTAAACTTGAGGACTACAGTGGATGTTGGTGTCGAGTCTTGGTTTTCTTTTGATTTTATCTTTTGGTGACATGTCTTTTAGCTTTTCCAGGATGTCTCTGACTAGAGATTCTATCTCTAGGATGTCTTTGACTAGAAAGGCGAGGATGGGGTATCGTCACCTATTTTGTTTGCTGTCTGTGGATTGTCTTTTAGTAATGCTATGGCTTGTCCAAGGATATGAGGACACTTTGAGTCTAGTATGAACTGGGGCATTCCTTGTTTGTGACTGTCTTATCTCCATGCAAACAGGTACAATGACTTTCTGGGTCGAACATATGCCTCGATTGTCATAACCTATTTTGCCATAATAAGCTCAATGATGATAATGCACAAGAAGCTCTTTCACTTTCATATCTTCTGTCTTCCATCCCCCTTTCTTGATTGACTTCCATCATCCTTCTCGAGTCCGCGTAGCGTGCTATCACATGACTGAGTATAATGACACACCAAAAACATTTGCATCTCATATAGTTGCACCTGCATTTCCACATATAAGCATTTCATACATACATACATATAGATATCACAACTGCATCACATCTTGCACACAACACATATTAGCACATTTCACATTTTCATCATGTAAATAATCATTTGCATTATCATATTCATCTGCATGACATGCATTCACATTTGCATCATGCATACACATATAAAACATAAAAGAACAAAAATATTGCATTGTGTCATATACATATTTGCATCCATATCATAAGCATACATTCATAGAAACATGCATCACATAGGTACACATGCATATAGCTGCTGCAAAAATGAATCATCTCTCATATATAATCAAATGTGTCATGATACAATGATGTCAAAAGAATCATATGGCTACAAAATCACCCGCAGGTGTCTACAATACAAAAAAAATGGTACAAATACTGATACAAGGGAGCCCTCTATGGCTATGATGAACTCCCTCCCTCAGAGTCGCCTGGCCTCGACGGAATCTGAGCTATAGAAGGACCCGCTCCAGGATCACCCTGCCTGTCCCCCCTGTCTGGTGGTGGTGGAGGACCCATGACCCCACCACTCGATGCCTGTCTCCTACGGCTCCCTCCCGTAGCCGTCGCTATCCGTGATGGTCTATGGAAGCTCCTCGCCCACTGATCTGCTGGCACGACACCATAATATAGGTCCCTCCAGTAGGCAATCTCCTCTCCGGCTCGCAGGACATATGCGTAGCCTGCTTCTGTGTCCTCCACTACCTGCCTCCCTACCCTCAGCGCTGTCTCAGCCTCAGTGTAGCGCTGAATCGCCTAATCCCTCTCCCACTTAGTATCCCTAAGCCGGGTCCTGAGTCGGTCCCTCTCCCTCTCCAACTCCTGGATCTCGTCTGCCTGGCCCTGGCAGATCTCCCTAAGCTCAATCAGCTCATCCTCCTCTAGATCCCCACCCTCTGCCTCTGCCTGTGGCTCTCCCTCTGTGGGTGCCTGCTCCTGTACCTGTCCTGGTGCCTGCACGGGTACCTGTCTCTGTGCATGCCTAGGCACCTGTCCCTGTACCTATCCCTGTCTCTGTCCCTGTGCCCTAGGACCCTGTGCTGCTGGTACCTTGAGGGGCACTCCACCGCGACCCCTCACCACCTGGGCCTGTCCCTCCTGTCCACCCTCCTTCCGAGGTGCCACCCTCCTCTCCCCAACTACTCCCCTCTGCCTCCGTCGGCCTCGGCCTACATCGCCTCCACCATCATCATCATCGTCTCCTCCTACCTCTCCCTCCAGTAGCTCTCCTGGATCTGTCAGTCGTGGGAACGGATGCTCTGCCCAATATGCGGAGTACTCTGCATCCATACCTGCATCCTCAATCTCTGGCCACATATCCCATGGTAGGGGCACCATCTCTGCCAGCTGTGTAACGGCCTGATCGTATGACAACAGCAGTCCAAACTGCGCCTGATCCCTGACTGTACGGGCATACATACCCGATCCTCGTGACATCCTCTGGATCCTGCCATATTGTCTGCATACTTGGTCCACCAGCTGCCTCTCCAGTATATAGGGCATCCGCCCAATCAAATATCTGCTCCGGAAGGTGAAAGGCAGCTCCACTGCATCATCATCCCATTCCTCGCACCCCAGATACGGCCTCCAGATGACTATGTCAATGTCATCTATCACTCGCCTCCAGTGCTCTAGCCTGCCAATTCGAGGCTGTGAAGTGATCATATCATACAAGTGAACAAAGCTCCGCCCATGACCTCTACCCCTGAAGTGTATCGGTCGTGTGATAGGCAGATGCTTGTATGCCCAAACCTATAAAAGCGTCACTCCACAACCCAGTCCCACTGATCCATGGTAGACAAACTGGTGCAGCTCATAATACAGGTGTGCCAACACACATGGACCCCATGCATATCTGGTGTGATGTGTAACCAATGTCTCCAGTGCTCCTCCCCAGCCCACTGCCAACCCCCGTGTCGCCCTGTCCGGACATAGGAACCCACTGATAGCTCCTCCAATCATAGCTGGCAAAGCTAACCCTGTCGCAGTCATGGTATCCCATGCCACATGCCCTGCTCTCATCTCTAGCCTAGGATCCTGGAACACCCGTCTCAAAGCCTCTCTGTCTCCATCTCGGTCATAGGGGATCAGATCTCCATCAATCGGTATGTGTAGAATCCTATAAACATCCTCGAGGGTCACTGTCATCTCCCCCATTGGCAAATGAAAAGTGCATGTCTCTGAATGCCATCTCTCGGCCAGTGTAGTCAGCAAACCCATGTTTGCCCGAAACTCAGGCACATATAATACATGTCTAAGGCCCATCTCCTCAATGGCAGCTCTATCCTGAAAAGACAACTCCGGTCGCAATCTCTATGTAGACGGGAATCTCTCCTGTGACTCCAACATAGGCAAATACTCCTGCAGTCAAGCAAATCAATCATGTCAGTCATGGTGGCATTCACTGTTCATCACAAAATGCTACTCGCTATCTCAATGCATATGGTTATCTATCTCAATGACACTCACTGTTCATCACAAAGTGTTGCTTTCTATCCTAGTAGTGCTCCCTGTTCATCATAAAGTACTACGTGTGTGACATTCCCTGTTCATCACAAAGTGTTACTCACATTTTGCACTCCCTGTTCATCACAAAGTGCTGCTCCTACTTTGGGTACTCCCTGTTCATCACAAAGTACTCTATCTTGGTGCTCCATGTTCATCACAAAGTGCCTCGATCTATCCTAGTCTTCCTAGAGGACCTGCTTGAGTGTATCCTCTTAGCAGCTTATCCAATCGACAGCGTATGTTCATCACAGAACTGTCGATTTGACCTAGAAGACAAAACCTTGCATTTTTTGACATAAACGCATTTCTACCTCACAAACGTGCCTGCAGACTACATAGACACACCTGTACAACACAGACGCGCCTGTATGACATAAACGTGCCTAAACTATTCACAAACGCGACTTTGGCACACAAACGCCCCTTCAGGATGTAGACGCGCCCGCATTGCACCCAAACGCGGTTCCAGACATAGACGTGCCTGGCACCGACACAGACGCGCCTGTTGGACACAGACGCGCCTGGCACCGACATAGATGCGGTTGCACGTTTTTGCACTTTTCTTGTACCCTATTCCTAAGCGCATTTATTGCTAACTAGCATGCATTAATGACAAAATTGAATGCATCAAAGTACGAGGAGGTTTGGTGGTACTTACCGGCTCTCCTGCCTCTGCTAGTCTCTGAAATCGGCAAACGCAGTCGAATCTGTGTACGAAAGCCATCGCTGCTCACTATTGCTGCTCTTTTTCTCGCTCTGCACTGTGATCTCGTGAAGGTGTAGATGACAATGAGGATGTCTTTTGCCCGTGGTCTATCTTATAGCCTACCCTAGCCCTCGCCTTCATTTCCCGAGTTAGTCTTCATTATCCCGTGACTTTGTCACTTTATCCGGTCAATCCATTCTAGCTTTTCTTTCTTATCAAGAGATTGTCTGCAATCTTTTCAGACATTTTCATCCAATCTCTCGAGGGGGAATATCATTCCCATTCTGGGGCAACTTTGTATCAGTTCATCTTATCTTCTTTGAAACAACGCGACAAGCCACATTGTCTCAAAGAGGGGCAAAATGTAGACACCTAAAATTGTCCAGTCTAATTAAATAAATATTTTATTTATTTAATTATCTAAGCCTAATTCTTCTATTAATTAAATAAATCTTTATTTATTTAATTAATTCATTTATCCTCTTCTAGCCTTATTTCTCATTTAAATAAATACATTTATTTATTTAAATTATCCTTTTCCTAAATTAAATAAATATTTTATTTATTTAATTATCCTACTTCTTCTATTAATTAAATAAATCTTTATTTATTTAATCAATTCATTAGCTTTTTCTACACATGACACATGTCATTCATCTCTTAATTCCTACACTACCTACCCCTTTCATTATTTTGGTATTTCTTTTACCTACCCTCTAATCTTAGCCGACCTCCTTTTTACACCTCTCAATCTTATCCCTCCATTTCATATAGTGTCTTCTATTTAAGGAGATGCCTCCTTCATTGTCAAACCCTAATGACCTAATGATCTTTTATGCAATTGACTACACTACGATCCTACTTGCAACCACATTCCGTTCTTTGTTGAGCTCTTGTGCACATAAAATCTGAGAGCAAAAATATATCAAGCAAGATCAATGGAGATAGGAAGAATGGAGATCAAAACCCTATTGGACATGTGATGGTATAATCTTTGTGATTTCATGTGATTTGCATTGTCTTAGGTAATCTTCATATGTTATGGTGGATCTTTGTTGATTGTTAGGCTAGGGTTTTGTGGTTGAATTCATTTAGCCTTTCAATATTGTTATTACAGTTATCCATTTTCACCATAAACACTTTCATTTGAATTATACTGCTAAAAGTTGTTTGATTGCTCAGATTGATGAAATTTGGTTGTGGCATAGAAGGATATCTCATATGAATTTTAATATCATGAATAAGATAAGTTCTGCTGGGGCAGTGAGAGATCTTCCTTAGTTGATGAAGCCTATTAACTCTATATGCAAAGAATGTCAGTTAGGAAAGTAAACTAGAGTTACTTTCAAGAGTAAAAAATATTTTTTAAATGGATTTTTAGATCTTGTATATACTAATTTATGTGGTCATTCTAGAGTTAGAAGCTTGCAAGGAGATATATATTTCATGTTGTTGATTGACGATTATTCTAGGATGGTATGGGTTACTTTCTTAAGGGAGAAGTTTGAAGCTTTAGAGAAATTCAAGATTTTCACGGCTATGGTTGTGTCAGAGATGAGATTGAAGTTGAAGTATCTAAGATCTGACAGAGTTGGTGAATTCAATTTTATTGAGTTCAATACATTTTATTAAGAGCATGGGGTAAAGAGATAGTTATTTGCTCCTAGAACTCCTTAGCAGAATGGAGTTGTGAAGAGAAAAATCAAAACCATTCAAGAAGCTACTAAGACAATGATGATAGAAGGAAATGTTCCTCATGTGTACTAGAGAGAAGATGTGACTACTATTGTTTACACTCTTAATAGGGTTAATATTAGAGGTGATACTTGTAAGACTCCTTATAAATTATGGTTTGGTCATGCTCCTACTATTATATATTTCAAAAATTTTGGAAGTAAATGCTATATCGAAAGGGATGAAGATTTAGGAAATTTTGATGCTAGTTTTGATGAAGGAATATTTCTTGGTTATTCTACTAAAAGAAAGGTCCACAAATGTTTTAATAAGAGATTGAGGAAGATAGTTGAGAGTGCAATTGTCAAGTTTGATGAAGGCATAGAGATACAACCTAGATCCTTTGGATATGATTCAGATGATGAGAATGATAGCTCAGATAAAGGGGAGCATGCACAAACCCAAAACCTAGTGCAGATTGTCCTGGTGAATCCAGTACCTGAAGGAGAAGGAAAAAGTGCAAGTGCAAAATAAAGAACACAAGAGTCTAAAAAATCAAGAAAATACAAAGATCGGGGTATGTAAGATTGAATCACTTTGAAAATCAGATTATAGGAGACAGAAATAAAGGTGTTCAAACTAGAAGATAAATTATAGAAGATCAAGTTGAGTACTGTTTGGTTTCTAAGATTGAGCCAAAGGATGTAAATTAAGCATGCAAATATGTTCATTGGGTAAAAGAAATAGAAGAAGAATTGCATTAAATTAAGAAGAATAATACATGGGAGCTTGTTATCAGACCTAAGGACAAAAATGTAATTAGAACCAAATGGATCTTTCAAAACAAATTTAATGAGGAAGGTGAAGTTGTTAGGAATAAAGTAAGACTTTCTTGTAAAGGATATTCACAGATGGAAGGAATTGATTTTGAGGAGACTTTTACTCTAGTGGAAATAATTGAAGTAGTCAGATTATTTCTTGCTTATGCTTCTTACAGGGATTTCAAAGTCTATCAGATGGATGTCAAGTCAACATTGCTAAACAGTGAATTGGAAGAAGAGGTGTACATTGAGCAACTAGATGGATTTCAATTGATTGATCAAGGTGATATGGTTCACTAGTTGAGAAAGAACTATATGGATTGAAGAAAGCCCCAAGAGAAAGGTATGCCAAATTGGATAAGTATTTGTTAAAGCTAGGATTCAACAAAGGTATTATTGATAGTAATTTGTGTTTGACGATTGATTATGATAGCATTTTGATTGTTGATTTTTTTGTTGATAATATTATTTTTGGAGGGAATGATAGTTTGTACAAGAAGTTTGTTGATGAGATGCAAAATGAATTTGAAATGTCTATAATTGGTGAAATAAAATTCTTTCTGGGATTACAAATTACTCACTCAGACAAAGGTATCTTTGTATCTCAGTCCAAGTATGTGAAAGAGTTGTTGAACAAGTTGGGATTAAATGATTCAAAGCTAGTTGGTACTCCTATAGTGACCAAATGCAAGTTGACTAAGGATGATGATTCTCTTAAAGAAAATCAGACCAGATACAGATCTATGATTGGTGGATTAATTTATTTTACTTAAACTAGACTTGATATAATGAACATTGTTTGTCTTGTTTCTATATTTCAAGTTGATCCTAAGGAATCTCATGTTGTTGTTGTTAACAGAATATTAAAATATTTGAAAGGCACAATTGATTTTGGTCTATGGTATCCTAAAGATAATAATTTTACTTTGAGTGCTTTTACTGATGTTGACTGGGTAGGTGATGTTGATGATTGAAAGTGTAGTAGTGGTGGTGAATTTTTCCTAGGTAAAATATTGGTTTCATGGTTGAGTAAGAAGAAAAATTCTATTTCTTTATCTACTGCAAAGGCAAAGTATATTGTTGCTACTAAAAATTGTACTCAGGTGGTACGAATGAAGTAGATGTTAAAGGATATCAAAGTTGAGTACGATGGGCCTATTGATATCTACTATGATAATTCAAGTGCTATGAACATTTCTAAGAATTTGGTGTTGCATTCAAATACTAAGCATATATCTAACAATTTTCACTTTTTGTGAGAAAAGGTAAATGAGAAGGAAATCAAACTGGAATATGTATCCAGAAAGGAACAAATTGTAGATATTTTCACGAAGCCTTTTTCTAAAGATACTTTTGAGTATCTCAGAGGAATGTTAGGGGTGATTTCCCCTCCTAATAAAAAATAAGATGCATTTGTTTGCATCAGTTTGGTGTATTTCACAGTCATATCTTGTGATCCAAATTAATGAGGTGGCTGCTACTCAAGGGGAGTAATCAGATTAGTGAGCTTTTACGATTTGGTTGCAAATATGTGCCTTTCATAATTATTTCAAATGGGGAGAGAATCATGTGAAAAAACCTAAAAGAATTTAGGGTAAAGAATCATAGATGTGGGTGAGAGAATCTTTTCTTTGTCACTGATTGTTTTTCATGTCATTTTTTGCCATCAATGCCAAAAGGGGAGATTGTTGGGAGATTGTTGTACGAGTGCTACAAATATACATTTATGATATATTTGAGGATCTTTGAGAGATGTGTTGTCATTGATGTCAATATATTTTCTCTATCTGGTGCAGTGATGCAGTGGTGTTCAGTTAGTTAGTTTTCTCTGTATGTTAATGATCAGTGTTTTTTGATTAAAGGGTTTGTATATAATTATCTCTAGTTGATTCAATGCAAGATAAATATGTTCGAATGAAAATTTGGTTGATTGATGAGTATCTATGTTGTGGTCAAATTTTTAGTTGTTCTTTGTTAGCACAGTATTTAGTATTTTGATCTGCATTTCTTTGCATTCTAATATCTTGATCTATAGATTTAGAGATATGTTTGTGATGAAAATGTTTTTCCTCAATTCAATTGGTTCATTATTTGGAGGTCCATAAGTGAATATTTCAAGCTGACGGTCATTGCAGTTAGTGTTCTTGATATTTGGTATAATGATAATGATGATTCTAGTAATTTAAGCTAGTCTGAATGTTGTTGTGGTAATTCATGACGCTTTTGGATGTTTCTATATCATATTTAATTCATGTTGGTGGTCTGTATTGATTAGTGAGTAGGTTATTAATGAATTTTCTTTGGTCTAGTGGTGTTCTTCATGTTCTTGGCCAACTTGATGCATGTAGCATGTTGCAGATGTTCAAGGAATAATTATTGGAGGTGTTTTGTGTTTGAGGTGGTGATTTAGGTCCATGCTAGATGTCTTATCCAACATTTTTTTGGTCCACGTGTGATATTTTGTATCTAATCAATAGCTATATTATTGTAATTTTTTTTATGTGAGTTGAGTCAACCTTGTTGATCTTCACAATGTTTATGAAATATATAAATAAATGTAATAATCTTGTGTGAGGTATGTAGACTGTACAAATAATGGATTAATCTTTTGGAAGTAGAGAAGAAGTGTGAAGAATAAGAAGAAAGTAGTTATGTACTTAACTAGAACTGTAACCAGGCATTAAGGATCCTATTTCCCAAGTCGTATTTTTTGGAAGTGATCGGATTTTGTTTGTAAGGCAGTGAGCCTTCCTAGGGTTGTAGCTCTCCTTGTTATTCATTTTAATAAGTGAGCTCTAGGTAGTGTGCCTGAATGAATGTGTATTCTCCATTGTAATACTTCAAACAAAGTATAAATATTTTGCAGGATTTCCCACCATGGTTTTTCCCTTAATGGTATTTTCTGTGTCAAAAATCTTGGTGTTATGTATGTTCATGTTGTGTTGATGACTCATGCTTTTATTGTTAACTATCAGATCTGAGTTTAAAGTAAGTTGCTGCAAGTTTTGGTTACAACTAATTCACCCCCCCCTCTCATTTGTCTCCCCTATTTTCATCAGAATGGGTAATGAATGGACACTCTAGGATAACAAGATGGAATTAGATTATGACTATATTAAAGAGAAATTTTATTCCTAGAGATTGCAAAATTGAGTTATTCAAGAAGCTACAAAATTAGAAGCCAAATGAAATGAGCGTAAAAGATTACATAGAAGAGTTCTACAAGATGGCTATTCAATCAGGTAAGCATGAGATGGATAGTGAAAAGGCATCCAGGTATGTGAATGGATTGCAATTCAATATTGATATTAAAGTATATCTATTTGTATTAAAGTCTAGGGAAAAGTTAATGAAAAGACAAATAAACAATTGCACACATAAAAGATCTTTAGTAGAGAAACAACAAGTGTGCAGGAGGAAAGAAAGTACATTGAATTTAAATCCAACTCCAAATGGAGTAAGTAGTTGGGTGGCCCAAACCACAAAATAAAATGAGGCACTGATAAGAGGATGTGGTAGTAGCAACAAAGGGTTCCTTGCTATATGTTATTAGTGTGGAGAAGCTAGCCATCATTCTAATGAGTTTCCTCAAATCCAAGAAGGAATAAACACAATAAGTAACCACTTGTAACAAGAGGATGACGTGAGTGATGCATCCTAAAATTTTGAAGACTCCAAAGAGAGTGAAACTCTCATGATGAGGAGAGTGTTGGTGAATCCAAAGGTGGTTGAGGAGGAACCATCTTAAATAAGGAGTCTCTTTTGAACCATGTTCAAGGTTGGAGGTAAGCGTTGTAAAGTTATAGTAGATAGTGGGATGGCTGCAAGAAGTTGAGTCCCACTTTTGGGCAAAAAGTGGAAGTGTTTTCTATGTTTTTCAAATTACTGTCGATTGATGTCAAAATTTGATGCACTTAGAGATTGAATCTCAAAAAACTTTAGTAATAGAAAATGTAGTGCTCGGAGTCTAGTTTTCAAATATGTAATTTATTTTAATACCCACATGGTAAAAATCTCTTTTTAGTGGGCATGTTTAAAAACCAGTTTTTCAAAATGCCTATTTCAGGACCATACCACACATGTGTACGACCACCCTTTTTTGATGCAAATAAATGAATTTTTGCAAATCCTTATGGGAAGTGATACCTAGGACACCAAATATTGATGAGAATATTTTTTCTTATTTTTTTATTAATTTTTAACAGACAATAAAGTATATTTTCAAAACATCGGGTGTACGACCACCATAATTTGATGAAAATTTCATATTTTTCAATTTATTTTTTTTAATATTCAAACTAATTGTATGTAGATCTATGTCATATAATTTATTTTTGTAAAATCCTAAAATAAAAAACATTATTAAAGGTTTAGTGAACCTTGGTATTTTAGGTTTAGGTTCCACTTTCGATTAATAAATAATAAAAAAATAGTAAAAGTAATCTTATCACTATAAAATTTACATTTCTGAAATCAGGACGTTGAAAAATCTAATGGGTTTTCGTTTCGTCAAAAAAATCAATCAGAAAGGCCCTAAAAAAATTAGGCCAAGGTAGAAATCTGATGTCGTTTTACCTTAGTCATTTTTTGGAGGTCCAAGAATAGGCTTGGTGGGACCAAGCCTATCTCGAAGAAAGAAACAATCGTAAGGGTTGTTTCCCACCCCTAATTTTAACAAATGGGCAGCTGTTTTTTAAATTCAAAAAACAGACACCCATTTCGCTTTATATCATTGAAAGTGAAACGGGCACCCGTTTTTAAAAATGCGTACCCAAATTGGAAAAAAGGGGTGCCTGTTTAGCTTCGGGCACCTGAAGCAAAATGGGTGCATGTTTTCAAAAAACATGCGCCTATTTTTGAATGGCTCAGGCACTCGAAGTGAAACTGGTGCCCGATTTGTAATAATTGGGCTCCCATTTCTAGCAGGCTCTTTTCCCAACCCGTGGACTTCTGCAGGATTGGGACCCAACTTTGTGCATTTACCTAGTGGTAGTATAAATAAATTAGTTTTAGAAGAGATGGTAGAGAAGATAGGTTAAAAACTGTGTAAGAACCCTAGTCCGTACAAATTTTCATGGCTACAAAAGGAACATGACATGATAGTGAATGAGTAGTGTTTGATTATTTTTTAGGTTGGATTTTACAAAGATGAAGTATTATGTGATGTGATTCCTATGAGTACTTGTCATATGTTGTTGGGAAGGCAATGACAAGTTGACAAGAATCCCATTCATGATTGTTGTAAGAATGTGTACACCATCAATAAAGATGGTCAAAACTATGTGTTGAATTATCTAAGAGAGAAGGAGAAGTGAGAAAAAGAATCACGCTCCATTATTTGTTCTAGTGCTAGAAAGAAGAGAATAGAGAAAAAGGAGAGAGATTAGAACAGTCATTTGTGAACATTTAAAGGGTATATTTCAAAAGGAAATGACAAATCAAATTCTGATTTACTATAGTAGTACAATAAATAAAAATATAATATCAATCCAAAAGATTGTGGACGTCAAAGATGTGGCAATGCATGGGAATTTTCCTAGAGATATGGAATAACACCATTGGAGGCAACTTGTGTGTTGAGGTTGAAAACAAAAGTGGAAGAGAGAAGTCTCTATGGACAAGGAGAAAAAATAGATCAATAACAAACTTGAGATTATCTTCCCATACATCTTCCAATGTTCTTGAGTTTGCAAATCAACGAACATAATATGCAATCATAAGTATCCTCCCAAGATATGTGTAGACAAATTAAAGTAAAATATAGAAAATTATGATCTAGCTACTCAAAAAATACATGTTAAGCTTCAATCAGATGACCATGATCTCATAGTGTAGCATACTAAATTGTTTTCCCTTACAATTTTGTCTACATTTGGGCCCTCACTTTGGTGTTCATTCCCTAAGGCCTAAAAGGGACCTGATTCTTCTCATATTATATAATTTTGCCACCATTTTGACTTTGTAACTCATCCTACTCTTAATTTATGGTCTCTTATTAGGCAGGACCAAGGCATGGTGCCCTGGTCCCCTAAGGACCAATGTGCCTAATGCCTTGGTCCTCCCAATGAGGACCCAATTTTGGGCCGCTTAATGGTCACGAGAGTTGAGAGAGACTTCTGGCTTTGTGTCGATTCATGTCAGAAAATTAAGTTGTTTTTTGATGAAGATGTATAAAATGAGTTCTACCCCTCTCATTTGATATACAATTCAAATACAACAATATTGATCCATAAATTCAAGCAATCAAGCATTCAAGTTCAAGTGAGCAAATAATCAATCTTCTTTCAAGCATTGGAGTAAAAATAAGGTCAAGATTAAACCATTTGAGTTGAAATTCATGGTCTATGTTAAACAAGACTTCATGAAACCCTAATTTTATGTGGAGACAAAAAAATTTCACAAGGTGGTATAGATTTTGTTTTTTAGTCATTATTTTGCATCTCCCTCAAAAGGAGAACATTTCCATTACTACAATTCAATTATATTTCATTTTTATTTCACAGTTAATTCCAAAATAGGGGATTGACCTAAGGCAAAACCCCATTCCCAACCTTTTTCACTTCTTTAGTGTGCACAAGAGCATGTATGGATTTGCGATATTTGGAATAAGCTTTATTTACAATGATGAATCAATCCCCCATTAGAGTGAAAAAAGTGCGAAGGTCTATGGCGACCACCATACCATTCCCGACAAATCAGGAGGTCCATTTGGGAACAAATCCATATCCTCTTACAATCCTCAAATCGAGGTTCATGACTCAATCTGACAACTATAGCTTACTATTCATGTATTTTTACATCAATTCTAGCATATTTTCCCTAATTTCAGCATTATCACAATTCAACTCAAAACAGGGCAGTTCAATTCAATCCACTAAATCCAATATAATTATCAACCCTTATCCTTTTTGATTTATGGATAGATCTATTATTTTTACATCCATCTTTCAATGTAATGGTCCCTAAGTCTAAATATTAGTGGTTTTACTACATCTATTGGTGGAAACCCTAATATTTAACTATTAGAGCACATGATAAATGACATTGGTTTTCATACATATAAAGATAAATCTTAGTGGTTTTCATATATCATTGTGATAACATGCTTATCTTTTGGATGAATATCACATTATCACAATGATATGTATCCTTTTGGATGAATAGAATGTTATCACAATTGGTTTTCATATATCTAAGGATAAGTAGTAATTTCTTAGGGACATATCATTGTGATAATGCGCTTCTCTTTTGGATGAATTTATACTATCTTAAAGAAATTGCTCCTGTTGTGGTCTATGCAATCACTTTAACATGGGGGCATACACTCCACTCAATGTTTTCTCTCTTGATACTCAAGTTAGTTGGTAAACTTACTCTTTTGCTTTGTAAGTTTTTCATTTTTCTTTTCATGACTCATGGTCAATGAACCTTACTAGGCTAAGTAGTCAAGGTTAACTTTTCTTTCTCTTATTTATGATGTCCCTTTTATCTTGATCTTGAAGTGATAAGATACCTAAGGTCCACTGGGGGCTTGGTGTGTCTTGCCTCCTTAGCATCTGGATAAAAAGCCCTTCAATGTGAACCTTTGTACTTGATCAAGAGTATTCTTAGTCTCATGTTGATGCTAAAGTGGGGACTAGATGTAGCATCGTAAATTGTACTCCCTTACAGTTTTGTATGCATTTGGACCCTCACTTTGGCAACCATGCCTCAAGGCTTGAAAGAGACTTGATTCTTCTCATATTACACAATGTTTCCACCATTTTCACTTTGTACCTCATTCTTCACTTAATTTATGGTCTTTGATTGGGAAAAACTAGGGCATTGTGCCCTAGTCCCCTTAAGACCAAAGTGCCTAGTGCCCTAGTCCTCTCAATTAGGACCCTATTTTGGGCCCCTTAACAGTCATGAGACTTGAGTGGGAATTTTGGCTTTGTGTTGACTCATGTTAGAAAATTAAGTTATTTCTTGATAAGAAAGTATAAAAGGAGGTTTACCCATCCAATTTTGATATATAATTCAAATACTAAAGTAATATTGATCAATCAATTTAAGAAATCAAGCATTCAAGTTCAAGTGAGAAAGTAATCAGTCTTCTTTCAAGCATTGGAGCAAAGATAAGGTCAAGATTCAAGCATTGCATGTTCTATGTTATTGAAGATTTCATGAAACCCAAAATCCATGTGGGGACAAATAAAAATTCACAAGGAGGTATAGCATTTGTGTTTTAGTTATTATTTAGCATCTCCCTTAAAAGGAAAATATTTCCATTATCGCAATTCAGTCATATTTCATTTCTATTTCATAGTTAATTACAAAATTGAGGTTTGACATAAGGAAAAACCTTATCCCCAACCTATTTCCCTTCTCAACTGTGCATAGGATAAAGTATGGAGCTACGGTCTTCAAAATAAGTTTTATTTATAGTGATAAATCAATACCCCATTGGAGTACAAAAAGTGTAGAGGACTAGAGCAACCACCATACTAGTCCCAACAAATCAAGAGCTCCTTCTGGGAATAAATTTGAATCCTCTTACAATCCTTGTATCCAGGTTCATGGCTTGATCCAATGACTATAGCTTATTGTTCATGCATTTTTACATCAATTCTAGTACATTCCCCTGAATTTTAGCATTATCACAATTCATCTCGAAAGAGGGAAATTCAATTCAATCTAGGAAATCCAATAGAATTCTTAGCCCTTATCCTTTCTGATTCGTGGTTAGATTTATTAGGTTTACATCCCTATTTTAATTTAATATTCTCTAAGTCTAAATATTTGTGGTTTTCATAAATCTCATGGTGGAAGACCTATTATTTTCACAATTACACATTCACCAAATAATTCTACATGATGATGTGTACATTGTCAGGGTTTTCACCCAACCTAAAGAACTCAATCTACAAACACATTTTCACAATGAAGAGAGAAGAAACATGGACAATTATTCCACCAAAAGGAAAATTTATTGAGGTGAGGCACAATATGCAAATGTCTTTCATATAAAGGAAAGAGTGTTAGTTAGGAGATCACATGATGTGGACATGTGTCTCAACCATATGCAAGGGTAGGTAGATTTGTCAACTACCAAACTACAAAATATAAGGTAAATGATAAATTCTTAAATGAATATATTAAATAATGATAATGCCTAAGTAAACTTAAGCATGAGTACACAATATTTACTCCCACACACCCTTTAAGTGTTTCAACGTGGAGAGTAAAATAAAGCAATATGAGATTCATAATGAGTCTTAACAAAAATTCCATGTTAGGTACCTATTTACAATTACGATGTAATATAATGAAATATCTCACAAATAATGAAAAGTAGAAAACCCTATGGGAGAAAAATCCTCTCCAAAAGAGAGAAAATGAAGGACTAAGAAACCTCCAAAGTAATGTCCCCAAAAAATGATATGAAGAACATCATTGAAGCATGACGTTGTAGATAATTGTCAACAAAATTTTAATATGGTGTTGTAACTAATGAATCTCCTTTGAGAAAAGATGAGAATTAGGATCAATAAGATAACAATCTACCTAATTTCCTCAAATGATGCTAATTGAAAAATGATAAAATGATAACAATTTTAAAACATCTATCAATGTAATCTAAAATTAAAAAATGGCACATTTATTTTCATGAATGACTCCAAGAATACTACTCAACCAATGAAGTTGTATAAGTGATCTCATCATCGCTAGTTAGCCAAATTAACTTTATAATATAGGTTTAATAATCTAAAGAACCATGATCAACTAAGGATAGAAGGTTGCCTAAACAAAAATAGGAATGTAAGATTGTCTCAATTGACTCCAAGTGAAACCAAAAAAAAACTAGCATGAACAATATGTAACCTCCCATAATGCTAACTAGAGATAGTCTTGAAAAGTGCACTAAATCTATGTGTCAACAAGTAATTCATGAAGGACTAGATGCACCGAGAACTTAACAATGGTTGTGCAACAATACTACACATGCATGATGCAAGAATCACAAAAACCCTATAGTTGTTGTTGAAGGACACTCACTTCACTAAGATATGATAAGAAAAGAGAAAAGTCACTACAAAATCCCCCATGACACTTTACAATATAGTTTTTAGTAAAATAATATGACACAACATTTGTGGAAAATATTCAAAATAAATGTACAAGACGTGGCACTTTATCTCAATGTGTCTACAAAACAAAGTTCTTACAAAAGATGCTCAAATTATCCATAAGGAAAAAAAGAAAATAAAGAAAATAAAGAAAATAAAGAAAATACCTAAACCAATAGAAAGTGGATGGAACCACCTTTTCAATGATACCTCATTTTCTAAAAAGGAATGATAGATATCCAAATTATAACTATTTCAATAAAAATAATAATTTGAGCCTCTATGTGCTAAAAAAGATAACCCCTCTTTAGCATGCAAGGGATAGGGTATGGTCCTCCATGGGACCATCAACCTAGTATGAGAGGGATTAAAGCCCCCCTTTGGTAGAGGGGGCACCACAAGGCTAGAGTAGATGGGGTTGCGGGTCTTGTGGTGGCTCCATGTGCCATCCCCTATGCACATAACCGCAATACAATCTATATCTCTTACCTAAAGTAATCTTCACCAAACACGATGCCTATGTCCATGGCCCACAAATGGTAAAGAGTCCAAGGTGCACTAGGGAATAGGGGGCAATAGTTGTACACCCACTTGTGCTTATAATATCCAATCTTGCCACACATTTATATTATTGTAAATAAATAATCTAAATGTAAATAAAAAAGTTACCAAACTTTGTTCAAAATGGACCAATACTTGAATACAGGGGAGCCTATAAATGTTAAATAAAAGGCATAAACACATTCATTAACAAGTGAAATAAATCATTTTTTGTTTCAAATAAATATCATAGCTATCCACTAGAAGTGTGTCATTTATTAAATATTGTGCTCACTTAAAGTAGTATCGTTATCATAGTAAAAAAATATTATTATTTTATTTACAACAAAAAGGGTAGCAATGTATATGCAATGAATTATTTCATATTAATAATTTGCCTTATCATAAATATAAAAAACTCAACACAATAAATGCCTTGTTTTTTTCATGAAATGTGAGAGATTCTCGAAAGATTTTAGAGCTCAACAATTGGTCTCTTTGTGTTCAATATAAGTTATATTTTATATAATAACATGTTCTTATAACAACAATATTTTTTTTGTGTTCAATTATTGGTCCTTTGGTGTTGGGTAAAAACATTAGAGATAATGTACACATTTATTATTACTAATAGGTATTTGGTACATTCAAGTTGCATATAAGCTATAGTTTACATTAAAATACAATATTATACTAATTACAAATGATATATTTTATTCAACTACAAGTGATTTTTTAGATCACTTATTCAAAAAAATGGATATCTTACAATATTCCATGTGATGACTTCATTTTAACAAATTTATCCCTCATGACTACTTGTCCCTCTCCCTTAGGGATCAACAACATAGTTTCCTACCTAAGTGAACAAACACATAGTTCAGGAGGGGGATGACTTTGACTAACAATCACAAACAAATGCATGATCATTATAGTTAATAAATAACTCATTATATCACCATGAGATGAATGTGGGATAATTACCACTACCAACCAAAAATCACAAGTCATAAAACAAGTACACCTACCACCAAGTGGTATGAATTATGTTTTTCAAGAAATAAGCATTAGATTCTCTCAAATAAATTCAAATATATGACAAAATCATTGCTTAAATTCTTTAAGATTATATATTCTAAGAGAATGGTTAGTTATTTGGTGCAGATTAAAATGTTATCTCATATACATTTTTATTAAGTATAATATTTTTTTTTATTATTGATTAAAGGATTTGCCATTAAAATGATTAGAGTGAGAGTAAAAAGATGAATGACGTATTTCATCTCTTTTGTTCAATTTCCTTATGAAGGGAATATGTTGTTTGATCTATAGGTAAATGGTTGTTAGAGGCTCTCAAATGATGGAATGCTTTTTATTGATATTGTCTATCCCTTAACCATGTTACTCAATTTTTACGTCATATTCAAAATGATAAGGGTTGACCATTGTAATTGTTTCTCTATTTTTTTATAATTGTGTTTTGGGGTGGTGGATTTTTGAGAGACCTCATTGGTTTTTCCTTGTTCTATTTTATATGATAGTCCTTGTTGTTTGGAAATATTGATTAATATATATTTATCATTTTTGTTAAAAAAAAAAAAAAAGCAATGAATTATGTGTAGTTGTTGTTCCATGTTTATTATTCAATGTTATTAATAGAAAATGAAAAGTAAATATTAGATAAAATAATAATTATATGGCCAAATCTCTTTCAATATGTTAGACTCAAACCATATATACAAGCCTATTCATATCCAATAGAAATTGCTTAATTTCATTATGACTAATATATTAACTAAAACATCACTTAAGAGAAATGGATCTTTAATCCTATAATTAAATTTTAAATGGTGAAATATTTAAACAAATAAAAGAAATTTTACACCTTATTCTTATATAAAATACAAAAATAATTATTTTCTTTTTCTTGATTGCATTAATATTGTAAATGATATTAACTTGAAACATACCTAATAAACAAAAGAGTATTTATTTGGTCATGAACTTCATAATATATGGTTGATAGATATATGTTGTATGTTTATCAAATATATTAAATATTACAACATAGTGTGTACTCTTAGTTTTATACAAAATAAGATAAAATAATTTAAAAAGTTAGGGATTAAGATGCATGATTATCATATTTATTGAATTGGTGAGGACACAAATAGGGGACCTCATTCTCATTTAAACATTCAACAAGATAAACCCAATGGGATCATGATTATTATAATCATGTTTATGGAATTAAAAATTGCCTAGTTAACTCAACCTCATAAACATATACATCTCATATTAGCTCCCATAATGATAGTGGATTCTCCTGCTCATACATGATATCTTCTATTGTATCAATGTTATATATAAAATCTTGACCATTAGAAGATCCCATTTGCTGGAGGAATAAAAGATTGTCATACTTTGAATGCATATTCATGAGCTCTTCTTCCTTAGCTACTAACTGAGATTCTAGTTCAGCTATTTTATTTTGTAATTCATGGACCATTTTAGCAGTTCCTTGGATTGGGTCCTTCACTCTTGCACTTGCTTCACACACCAAACTATTTATTGCATCTCCCCTTTGCTCAGTATCCAAACCCTATAGAAACATTGCATAAATATGAGTCCTGCAAATAAATTAATACAAAATCTATATAGACTTTAGGGTACTAATTTATTTAGACTTATTTAAAACCAAGTTTTAAATATTTTTCATCCCCAAACCAAAATAATGACAAAAAAATATTATAACCCCAAAGTATTTGATGAACACCATTTAGAATACTATCATGGTATAGATGGCGGTATCACAACATTTCCAAAGACTTATTAAAATAAAAAGACCTTAAATAGTGCCTGAATTGTAATTGTAATTGTATTCTTCAAAAAAGAAACAATTTTTAAAATGAAATTCATTATTGTATTTATAGAAGTTTGTAATTATGTTAGATTATTAGTTAATTCATATAGTTTTTGTTGTAATATAAACCTAAATACAACATATAGCTATGACTCTGTATACAAGGTTGTAAATATTGATTCATAGTGTGTGATAGTGGCTATGAACACTTTGAACATGCCTACTCAATTACATAAGTAAAGGACCAATTAAATTAATATGCCTTTGTCCTTTCTTATAATTTTTCCTCCTATAAACAGAAAAAGATTTGAGAAAATATCCAATCTAACTAAATTTGAACCATAAATGAAATTTTTGATCTATCAATTAATCACAAACCTATCACAAAGCATTGATACATTCACTAAGTGAAGAAACACTTTCAATTATTAATATGGACTATCAAAATCTAGTTTCCCACTGGAATTTGGGAAATGAATATATGTAAAACAAAATTTATACAATCAAATTTAAAAACCATATGTACTAAATATGCTTTAGACTATGTAGATACTTTAAAAAAAATTATACAATCAAATTTGAAAACCATATGTACTAAATATGCTTTAGAGTATGTAGATACTTGAATAAATTAAATGATGTTTTTAACTAGATGTACATCTTCTCTAGTTCTGGAGGGCATTGCTAAATAAAGTCTTGAAGGAAAATAGTAGTAGAGTACGTGGGCGGAGAATACGACAAAATGCGCAACAGATAGAGTACGTGGGCGGAGAATACGACAAAATGCGCAACAGATAGAGTACGTGGGCGGAGAATGCGACAAAATGCGTCATAAGTGGGCAACATAGAGAGTCGTTGGGCGGAGAAAGCGAAAAAATACAATGCTGAAAACAGAACTTCCCCACTGTTTAAATATAGCCTGATTTTGCTGAAATGCACGCGTTTATAGACTAGGAAAAAAGGTTTACGCACTGTTTAAGCTTTTAAGTGAAGATTAAACTCCAGTTTTGTAAGACAGAAAAAAAGCCCTAATCTGATTAGAGAGAACAGTTAGAACATACAGTTAATATCTCAAGAATCAATGCAGAAGTAATTCAATTCTAAGAATGTACTTATGTATAAGCTTTATTTTATGAGAATAATTTATACATTTATCCATTCTAGAAATTGAATAACAATTTCAGGATATTTATTTAAGAAACAAATTTACGTGAAAATAATTGAATAGATTTGTTTAAAAATTCAATTAAGTCGTTTAGTTTTAGCACATTTTCACAATTTATAACTGTAATTGTGTGTAGTTTTTTGCATCAACGTTTCAGGTCATATTCTATGACCAATCATCAGAATGATAGAGAATTTCAAGAGATGTATAATTGTAAGTTGCAGACCTAATTAGCTAGACTCAAAGATGATTAAAGGATCAAAGAATAGAGGGGAAGAGGGAAGAATCACATGGAATGAGAAGGATGAGACACCAAAAAATAACAATGGCTTAGAAAAATAGATTCTTAATTTGTCCCCCTATTTTTCTAAGCCATTGTCATTTTTTGCCATTTCAATCTTTTCCTTGTTCCACATGCTTCTCTCCCTTCTCTCCTCTCATCCTTTGAATCACTTTGAGTTTAATTAATCTACAACTTACAATTATACATTTTCTACACTCTCTATCACTCTCATAATGAATCATAAAATGTGATCCAAAATATTGATGAAAATAATGCAGACAACTGAATTTAGAAACAACTAAATGATACAATTAGGTGAGTGTTAAGTACTTGCAAATCATGGCGATATTAAGTTATAGACAACCATATTTTAAAAAGTTAGGTGAAAATAATTGAATAACAATTTCAGGTGAAAATAATTGAATAGATTTGAATAAAAATTTCAGGTGAAAATAATTGAATAGATTGCAAAATTAAAAGCCATTTCAACAGAAAATGAAAACTGGGCCATGGATAAAACTCACTTGAAGCAGTTTGACGATATAGTTGGTTCCATACACTCTCTGCACGACTGTGAATTTGTCCGGATCATTTGGAGGAAAATAAGGGGCCAAAATACATTCTTCTGAACACTTCTTGCGTTGCCGTCTACAGGCCGCGCACGATTCCATCTTTCTTTTCCTTTTCGCCATCTCTAGTGGTGACAAAAGCCTAACATAACTATATTTCATAGAACAGTTCTAATATATTAGGGTGAAAGTTTAGAGCTAAAAAGTCAGTCAGTCATTGGAAAAAGCTAGTCAACCCTGTGGGAATAAATATTCAAATCAAATTGTTATGTTATATTCAAAGTCATTTGGAAACGTGTGAGGAAAGGAGGCCACGCGAGATATGCTTTCGATTACGTTGCGAGAAAATGCAGCTCCGTTCAAAGTCATCTGCAAACGCGTGAAAAAATGAAGGAAACGTCTAGAGAATTTCTGACATATATTTTCAGTCTGGTCTATGCAGCCATCAAGGATCCGACATCAGATAAGCTTTCCATTGAATGTACGTTAGATGTGATAGAAAATGTGCGGCACAACTTCTTAGTTGTGGGGCAACACAGAGATTACATGATTTAATACGTTGAGTGAAAAAAGGTAGGCGCCAGGGTACGGATTTTGAACAGAGAAACAAATAACGGATTGCTATATTTGAGTTGAAAATTGAACATTTTATACGAAGAGGAGGTTTAGTAGTCAGGTATGAATCGATAATCTTAATGGTTGAGTGCACCTGACGTTACAATTTATCATTTATAATAATCATTCTAGTTTCAGTCTTTTTAATAAAGATTTATAATGGAAGAGTTGAAATAGAGAATAATTTGAAGATGTTTTGGGATGTAATTTTTGGTCTCTTAGATTGTTGATCTCATGGATATCATTAAAATTCTTTCAATTCAATTCATTTGAAGATGGTTCAACAGTCAATTAGTTTATATTTTCACATCTTAGTGTTCATTCATTGGTGTCTAAGTTGTCATAAATTTAAGAACATGTCAACTAGATGGGCCATCAAAGGCACATTCTCACATCCACATGGTTCATGTCCATTTAGTGTAGGCACTTACACAAACAATAAATAGTGGGTCTCTCCTATAAGACATCAAACTAAATGCATTTAACAATTCATTCATGTCATCAAAGATTTCATACAAAGATTGCGACTTCACATTCAAATGATCAATTACAAGCTCGATTAATTGAAATTTTAACTTAACAACCAAATTGAGTGCATTTATTTTTTAAAATTGAATCAATTATAAGAGGAAAATATTGCATGCATCATATTGTCATGATAGTAAATTATAGATTTATTTCAAGTACACATCAAATATCCCTTGCAACTTGTAGAACTTCACCTAATATCCTCTACAAGTTCTTGACTTTTTCACAACTCTTCACATTGGCACTTTCTATCTCAACATCATGAAATTCATACATCATATTTATATACTCTCATACATACATAATTTGTGTATAACATTGTAAATTTTCACCTTCTCAACTTTTTCTAATTTTGTAACATGAAGAATATAAAATAAAATTAATACTACATTCTTATATATACACAATTAAGGTTGGACTTTACATATACATAAATACATACATACATACATACATACATACATACATCCATCCATCCATACATACATACATACATACCTACATACATACGTACATACGTACATACATACATACATACATACATACATACATACGAATGGGTAGTCTATAAATAACATTATAAATTTCATCAACTTCTCAACATCTATTACTTCAATTATGTGTGTGTGTGTAACTCTTTCCATATTGAGTCATATCATATGTTGAACATTCTCGGATGCTAAGCAGGGGAGTAAATTAACATACACTAAAAAATGATCATTAATTATTTTTAACATTCATAACATTATTCATCACATATGCATGAAAGTAAATAACTGAACCAACAAACACATCCACACAAGAACACAAAATTTATGCATGTATGCACACGCGCGTGGACACACACACGTGCACAGATATATATATATATATATATAGAGAGAGAGAGAGAGAGAGAGAGAGAGAGAGAGAGTCAGTCCAAACACCCAAACAATTAAGGAAGATCTTTCTCGCAACTCACCTATGCAATTCACTTATTCACTAGTTCCCTCATAAGGTCATTGGTTATCACAAGGCTACAACAAACCATAGGTACTTCCTTACTCACAAACTCTCAACCAACCATTGAAACGCCTTAGATTAGATTTATACAACTTTCCCAAGGTAACACAGAGACTTTTCAACCCCTGGATCACACCAAACTCATAAAACTCCACTCTTGCAAGATCATCTCATAAATAGGTCTCCAAAGTCCACTATTACTCAGCTCACAACATGTAATGGGTATTCACAAACAAGTGCACTCCTTGACACAGGCTACAAGAAATTCCAACATGTACAATCCTGGTTCTCTACCCTCCCAACCACATAAGAGTCCACAACAACATTCATTGTAGTTTCACTATTTCTTGGACAGTCACACTATGTGCAGGGAGAGTCATGGATTCATGGTTCATTCCTCATTTATAGGGTTTCAAAAAATAACCAAGATGAAGGAGGGATCTTCTACTCTCGCCCCTATCTTCAATTTCAACAATCACTCTCACTTCAACCTTCCAACATTCGATGAATCTGCTCACTGTCAACTGTGACAGTCAAGGTTCTTTCATAGTGACAGTCACAAACTCTTCATGCTTGTTTTGTCACCTTGACTTGACAACCATTGGGACATGTTTGTGGCACCTCCACACACCGCTCACTTCCTTCTTTAAGCCTTCAAGGACCAACCTTTCACTGACATCGACGATACACCCTTAACTCACTATTATATCAGTCTGAGGCACCATAAATCAGACTTCTCCAACACATTTACACATGGAAAATGCTTCATGGATCCCTGAAAACACTAAATAATGAAAGGGAATAATATAATAAAAGTCCTCACCCATTTTGGTGGGTTTCCAATAAATAAAACTGAAGATTTATATTACTATATGTTCACTGTTAATCCTAGGAAGGGTTTTGATAGTCCACACAAAAATTGAAATAACTTTATCAAAACAACATGAAATGAAGTGAAAAAATAAAAAGAATACCAAAGAGGATTCACTCCCCAATCATGTAAAATGGATAACCAAGGCAAATGAACAAGTTTTTAACAATGGAAAATGCTCTTGATTAGACTGTCACGTCTGAAAACTCAGAATTTGCAGTAAACACAATGAAAACTTTATTGATTTTTGCTTGCCAACTTTCATCCAACCTCTTCATGGCTCAAAACTAGGCCTATTTAAAGGTTCTCCATGCCTCCCTAAAGGTTAAAGGTTAAAATAAATTTGAACTTATTTTTACAAACTAACACATGATTACCCACATAATGCAAAAAGTTGCTTTGACAATTTTTTGACAATATTGACAATTTTGCCTAAAATAGGTCATAAATTCAACCTAAAACCAATATGACTCAAAAATAATAGAAATAGGTTCAAATCATTTATCACCATATTGGACCCATTGGTACACATCTTCCAGATAATGACAATTTTGACAACATGTGTCATCATGACTCCTTAAAGACTCAACACACAACCTAATTGTCTTAATGACTTTAATCATTTAAAAAAATCTCAAAAACCTTAACCTATTACCAATTTGGCATCATGGTTGTCATCTTGTGCTAGGTGTTCTTGCACCAGGTTTAATCATATATGTATACAATCAAATTAAGGAAATTAATGTGATTTGTTTCAAAAAAATTTCACAATCTTCTTTCATGGCCACTAAAAATCAAAAAGTTTATATAATCCTCTATACTCAATTAAACGAGTTGGCATTAATGAGATACTATATATTTTTACACATATATACATAATTGTATATCCACATATATCTATATATTTATCTATGACTTTGTGCAACATAAATTAATATGTGTATTTTAGTAATATCATATCCTGTTGATGTAAATTATGTCTCATAATTACACTTTACTTAGGTTGACTTACGATAATGCATTCATTTTAGTTTGCATATGTTGCCCCCATATTTGGCATAACTAAAATTTTAATTTCAAATCGATCTCAATGATGAATGAAGATCCAATAGGTGTTTACACGTAAACAGTGAACACACAATCCAAGGTCGTCACCAGTTAAAATATGAAAAATGGATGAATTTTGGAAATTACCAAGAATTGAGGGAAAAAATTTGATATACATGTCGTTAGCATCATTTTGTGTCATGTGGCCAATTTTCGCCTGAACCCAATTTGTAATTTGTCATATATTAAACCTTCAAATTTTGGTGTCAATCGCCCAAAAATGATTAAAATATCTCATCCTAGGATTCGTCATGAGGTGTAAATAATTGCATGGACCCATTTCCCTACCATTGATGCATATTTCAAATTTAAGGACCTAAATCCCTACCGTTTTAAAGTTATGTCATTTTTCTCGAGCATGAGCATTAAATTCAAAATATTTAAATTATTTTTCAAAAAATAATTTAATATTTTAAATTTTTTTAATATTCTGGTCATTTGTGGGAAAAAGTTGTCTAAAAACTTCAGATGCATTACTCCTTTATTCTCCTCCATGATCAACGGTTTTCGAGGTCAAAATCATAGTCTTTGAAGAAGAAGGTTAGAAATGCTCAGTTTTTAAGCAATTTTAACCTATATTTCTAACTTTTTGCAAAAAATAGTTAGAAATGCTAAGTTTTTGAACATTTTTAACCCATATTTCTAACATTTGCAAAAATGGTTAGAAATGCTCATTTTTTGAGCATTTTTAACCCATATTTCTAACATTTGCAAAAATGGTTAGAAATGCTCATTTTTTGAGCATTCTTAACTCACATTTCTAACCTCATACAAAAAAAAAAGGTTAGGAATGCTCAAAAATTGAGCATTTCTAACTTCATTTCTTAACCTTGTGGACCTGCTTTGTCAAAAAGGTTAGAAATGCTCCATTCTGGAGCATTCTTAACCTCTTCCATAATTTTTTTAAAAAAGACGAAGAAAGAGCTTTAAACTCCAAGTTATGAATGTCCATTAGATGTAATGAAAAGAAAGTGATTTTCATCTGGTGTTTGCAATGATGACAGAATACACACATAATATATTTCACTAGATTTTGGAAATTTTTAGGTGCACTTGGTAAGGCTGTTATTAGAGGCAAAGGTTGAAGTTGCAGGAATTATAAATGAAGATCAATGTTCGAGAACCCCTTCTTGGAGATGGTAAAAGCCTTATTGATGGGAATCCTGCCGAGGAATTCCAAAAGAACTGATTGTCGATGGCGGCTTTGTTACACCAAAAAGCAATGCATTTGACAATTGCTTTTAGAGATTATCAAAAGGAAAGCGAAAGACGGGCAATTGTGGAAGAGTTTTACAGTACTCAACACATTAACCAGACCAGACTTATGATTTTGTTTTACGCAAGTGTGAACAATATGGGAAGCTGGACAAAGCTGTGATGAGCATTTGGAATTTTGTGAGCTACTGAATGAGTTTGTAGATGAGTCTGATCTTGACCTAAAAGAGCCCCAAATTGAGCATATCCTCCAAACAACAGAAGTCATTTGCAAAGATTATCCCAATGAAGATTGGCTTCATTTGACTGGACTCATTCATCGTTTAGGCAAGGTGCTACTTCATCCTAGTTTTGGAGCTGAACCTCAATGGGTTGTTGTAGGTGACACTTTGCCTGTTGGATTTGAACTCGATGAATCCATAATTCATCGCGAGTATTTTAAAGGTAACCCAGATTACTACAACCCCGAATACAACATAAAGTATGGAGTTTATTTTGAGAAGTGTGGACTTTACAAGGTTATTATGTCATGGGGTCACGATGAATATATGCACATGGTTGCACAAATAAACAATACAATGTTACCCCCTATTGCACTCTTTATCATCAGATTTCAGTTTTTCTACGCTCTACATCGTGTTGGCACTTCCACCCATTTCCTGAAGGAGGAGAATAATGAAATGCTGGAGTGGCTTAAAATATTCAACAAATAAGATTTATACAGTAAGAGTAAAGTAAGAATTGGTGTTAGAATCCTTTGGCTGATTATTTATTGTATGGTCTAGTAAGGAATGGTTGGTGTATTTTTGAAAGTAGAAGCCAAGATGTATGACAGATAAGATATTTAGTCAAATTGAGATGTGTTGGAAGACGTGATTGCAAACCTTGGAGCTCATGGAGCATAAACAAAGCAAGTGAAATGCTTGACAAAATGCCTCACTGAAATGTGGTTTCATGGAATGCGATAATCTCAGGCTATGCGCAGAATGGGGTTTTCTGAAAAGGCCTCAGAGACGTTCAAGCGAGTGCACTGTGCAGGTTTAAATCTAAACTCCGCAACCTTTATCAGCAGTATGCTAGCTTGTGCTAAAATGGGGCTATAGCACAGGGAATACGCATTCATCAAAGCATAATTGAAAGTGGACTTGTATCGAATATTGTAGTTGCAAATGCATTGATAGACATGTATGCAAAATGTGGAAACATTCACAGGAAAGCAAACCATTTGACAGAATGTTTCAAAGAGATGTCATCCCAGTGAATGCAATGATTGCAGGATATGCACAAAACAGATTTCATGAAAAACCTTTCAAATTCAAAACGGTAGGTGTAAATTTGAATGCAACAACCTTTGCCAGTTCCTTACGTGGTATGGGCATTTATCAAAGCATAAAGGATAGAGGAATTGTGTTAGATGTTGTAGTCCCAGCTGCTCTGGTAGATAATGTTGCAAATCGTGGAAGTTCACACAAGGCAAGTGAACTATATGACAAAATGCCCTGAAGTGATGTCATCTTATGACTACGATTATTGCAAAACATACAGGAAATAGGGTATTAATGTATGTAAACTGCAGAAATATAGACCAAAATCCGTGAACTGTTGGACAAAGAACCTTGAAGAAATATGGCCTCTGACATTGTAAGCTTTGTGTGAAGAGTGAATGAAAGTTCAAAAGTAGATAACGGTTTACTCAAAATGAAAGTAAAGCTTACGAAGTTTCAAGAACTTCCAAAATACCGATGAAAGCATAAAGCACCACCTTGGAGGAGTTATTTAAAGTGCCAATGAAAATATAATGGTTATGGTTCTTGACAAGTGAAAATCTCTTCAAATGTTGGTGAAGAAGTTGGTAATAGTTATCGAGTGAAAGTACTTGATATTCATAAGTGGCCTACGTGTGAAATGTGAAGATGTTGACAATGCATGTCAAGAGCTAGACAATATAACAAGGAGATAATTTTGTGACTAGAATGAAAGTGTCTAGATAGAGTTATCTCTAATAGGAATGAATGTGCATATTTTAATTGGAAGCTACTCCAAATCAAAGAAGACCACATCTATTTTAGAATATGTTCGATGCAAAGGATTAATAGGTTGCTACATCACACATACAATGTGCATGTCTAAGTGTAATGAAGTAGCAACGTGTTGGTGAAAGGATAATTTATGTCAACGACAGATATAGCTCAAGTTATGGATATTTGAAAGACATGGTCCTTTTCCATCTTTATGAAGAGGCTCAAAATTTTATTTTCTTTTCAAATGATTATATATGTTTTGTATCCTTAAGTGACGAATGAAGCAAATGATGATGGAGAACTACTTCGGCAAGATCCATAACTTGAAAATTATAATGTTTCAAGTTGTTCTTTCTGATGTGACTTTTGTCACTCATTGTAATTAAAGGTTAGAAACTGGACCTTATTCATGCAAAAGTGATGTAGTTTCTAACTAAGCTCTTTTTGCATAAAAATGAGTTAGTTATTAACTTATCCAAGTTAATTATTGAGGTGGTTATTCTGGGAAGCCTATAAATGCAAGGCTATTTTCATTTGTAGGGAAAAAAATTTGACTGAGGGGGAAAACTCTGCAAAATTTTGTAGAGAAACTAAACAAGATGTTTTGATATTCATACCTTTGTACTAAGGGGTTTTTGAACTTGTATATTTTCAAAAAGGATAACGAAAAATGCATTAAGTTTGTGTGTCTTGAATGTATTCGTGCACTATCATTACTAATTTTTCGTATGTTGAATTAGTAATCCCTTTATGTATTGGTGAAATCCATTGATGAAACACATCATTTCATTGTATCTTGGCTTGCATGTGCTGGCACAACCTATCTCTTCGTGTGTTGAGGTTTATTGTACTTCTTTCATCATTGTTGCATGACTAACCTTTTTGGTGGTAACCCCTTTTGTGATTCTTATCATTTATGGAATCCTACTTGGTGTTTGGATGTCTTCTTGTAGGCTTTCTGCTATTAATCTTGTTTAAGTTCTATGTTTTCTCCTTTATGTACTTTTAGGTTAAAAGTACACAAAAATCCTAAATACCCCTATCATAGGAGGGAGTTGCCCCTCTCAAACGCAAAGGAAGATCGTGTTTCATAGAAAGATCTCTCCAACTATTGGAACGTTTATCACTGCTGATCGGGTAAATAGGGTCAGTTTGAGGTGAACGGCCATAGTGACAAATCTATTTACCAACAGATTTTTGTCGAGTCTACTGGGGAGCGAATTAACAGTGTGCTTAGTTCCTCAGAAATTTCAAGGTACCTTCTTCAGAATGAAGGTTGGTGACTCTGTCTGAAAGATCGAATTTATAATAATGGTTTGGTACAAAGGAATGTTGGAAAGTGATAGTGTAAGTGATAATGAATATTATATATATCCAAAGAGACCAATTCTTGGTGAGCCCATACAAGTAAACTTCTTGAAGAAATTTTATGGTGGCATGCAGTTTACTTCATATAAGATTCATCTCTCCTTATGTCGATTGTTGCAAGAAATTGAAGAAAAATATGGAAAGGAGATTATTTTTCTTGTTTGTGATCATTTACCTAAATTAACAACAATCAAGAAAGATTAAGACAAAAGTGACCTTTCTCTTGTATAAATTGTTCAACTGAATCAAAGTCATGATGAACCTGAAAAGGTCAATTTCTTGAAGAGTTTCAACACTGGAAAGAAGCTTGATCATCATAAAATTAATCCTTCTCTACTCCACACTCTGCAAAAGATTGAGGAAAAAGATGGGAGAGAGAACCAAATTTTTTCTTGTGATTGTATTCTTGAATAAACAATGATAATGATGTTGATGCTCATTCTCCTCCACCTATTTCTAAAGAAAATTAGATTCTCAATGATTCACATATAAAGTTTTTGAAAAGCTTCTATGGAAATAGGAAACTTGATGATGATAAAGTGCATCCTTCTCTGCTCCAAACATTGCAAAATATTGAACAAAAAGATGAGAATGAGAATCATTTTCTCACTGATATAAAGTCATATGAGATAAGTAATGAAGGGAGCTCATTAGAATGCATATATGCAAAAGAAGATGAAGTCACATTTACTTGTAAGGATACATGTCAAGAGAAAAATCTAAAGGTGAGTGAGATAGAGAAAGAAGATTGTGTTCCTGTATGCCACAAGGATTATGAAAATTGTCATAGCAAAGAAAAAGTCTTCCATCTACCTGAAAACAAGAAGCTTGATGGTGGAATAAATGATTTCAAGACTTCCATGCAGCCCAAGCTTCAAGAAAATGGTGAAGAGGAGAGGTATAAAGACAAATCTCCTATAGTTCTCATTCCAACTTGGTGTCTCAATTCTTCTAACGATGACTTTCTATGTGGAGAGGATATTCTCATTCATCCATCACTAATAGTTGAAGATGAAAACATTTTCATGGAAATTAAAGGTATGATACCTAATGGACAATCTTGTATGGATATGACCAATGGAGAAGCAACCATAGGTAAAATTTTGTACACATATTCTTTATCTTAAAAAATGGAGACTTGTACTGAATGTAGGTCCCAGAGACAACTGAGAGGGGGGGTGAATTAGTTGTCTAATAAATTCAAACCAAAAACTTATTAACCAACTTAATGCTTAATACCGGTAAATCAGTTAAGTATGCCAGTAGATAGTGTTAATAGTAAATTGCTATACCGGTAAGAATTAATGCATGAAACATAAGCACAAAGTCATCCACAACACATGACACCAATATTTGTACGTGGAAACCCTGTAAGGGGAAAAACCATAGTGGGAAACCTTACCCATAATCAGATGATACTACTGCAGATAGTAAGTGTACAAAAAGGGGTCTGCACATGCAGAAAGGCCAACAACCTAGAGCTCACTACTCAATCACAAATGGGAGTCACACTTACTATAGTTGGATGGTTAAATCCAATAAGAATGTACTGCACAAAATAGCATATTGAATATGCTGGATTCAATACCAGTGTAATGCTGATATGCTTCTACAAAAACCTAGCTTCACCTTCAAATGATGTCTTCGTGTATACCTCTGCTTAATCTCGCATATACCTTCACACAATTCTTTTTCGCATTCCACACTTGATCTTACAAATAAGATCTTACATTTATACCATACCCTAAGACCAATTTTAGTAGGTCGACTCTAAAAGATATTACAATAAAAACATTTTACAAATAATACAATATCCGATGCAATAACCGATTGAACATGTCAGCTTAATGCATTTACAACAATAATAAATCTTCTCCATAGCGTGCCATGTTGATTTGGAAAAGATAAACCTGCCGGTGTAACCCTAGATAACCTGGACCTATTTGTCGGTAAAAGAAAATATGCAAATAAGAATATACCAATGATTATTACTTCAAAATAATGTGTCCACATGATGTCTTCGACATTACCAAGTGTCTTCCATGTCATTCCAGGTACCGGTGAACATTACATCCTACCAGTTAATCATATACCGGTAACTGTTGCACAGTTTACTGTTTGTCGATGAATGGTGCTGGATCTCCAAAGTAGGTGTATTTATTAGGTGTTGACATCAATGACAAAACCATACCAAAATACCAACAATCTCCCCCTTTGGCATTGATGGCAACACAAGATGGAAAAACCATCAAAGAGCCAAAACAGAAATGCCAAGTGTAAAACCAACAATCTCCTTAAAGTGACAATCTCTCTCCCTGGGAGCAACATGAGTTATTTTATGTTATCCTGTTCCAATTTTCACCATAGATATCTCTCCTCAATTGATAATGTGTTTTTCCATATATCTCTCCCCCTTTGACATCAAATGCCAAAGCTACAAAATTTGAAGTCCATACAAAAATACCAACTACTCCCCCTGAGAAGTAGCTTCCTCATTAAATACTAGAATAAAAGATTTGTCCATTTAATTCTGTCGGTTGATGACAATCATCAACTGTTTAAGTCTCTACCGGTGGAGGTATGACTTCAAGCTGATCTCTGAGATACTCAAAAGTTTCCTTAGGCAAAGGTTTTGTGAAAATATCTACAAGTTGTTCTTTAGTATTCACATAAACCAGTTTTATCTCCTTTTCTTCAACTTTTTCCCTTAGAAAATTCAGTTTGATAGAAACATGTTTTGTTTTAGAATGTAATACTGGATTCTTAGATATATCAATTGCTGTAGTGTTATCACAATATATAGTAATAGGTTCCTTGCATTTTACCTTTATGTCTTTCAACATTTGCTTAAGCGAAAGTACCTGTGTATAGTTTGTTGCTGCTGCAACATATTTTGATTATGTTGTTCATAAAGATGTACAACTCTATTTCTTACTTAACCAAGAAACTAATCTCTTTCCAAGAAAGAATGCTCCTCCAGTGGTGCTTTTTCTATCATCCACATCTCCTGCCCAATTTGCATTTATGTATGCATATAGATCAAAATTTTCATCTTTAGGATACCATAATCCAATATTTGTTGTGCCTTGTAAGTACCGAAAAATCCTTTTTACTGCTGATTCATGATTTTCCTGAGGATTACTTTGAAATCTAGAAACTATACATACTGCATTCATAATATCAAGTCTGGTTTGTGTCAAATATAGTAAACCTCCTATCATAGATTTGTATCTAGTTGGATTAACAGGTGTAGATTCATCCCTTTGAGATAATTTGTCATTTGTAGTCATAGGTGTGCTTATCGGTTTAGAGTTCTCCATCCCAAATTTCTTAAGTAGTTCTTTCAAGTACTTAGATTGACTCAAAAATATGCCTTTATTAGTCTGCAAAATCTGCAATCCTAAAAAGAATTTTATTTCTCTGATCATAGAAATTTCAAATTCATGCTGCATTTCAAGAGAAAATTCCTTGCATAATTCATCTTCTCCTCCAAAGATTATATCATCAACAAATACTTCAATAATCAAATGTCATTATTAGTTACTTTGTAATATAAATTGCTATCTGCATTTCCTTTAGTAAAACCAATCTTTAAAAGATACTTATCCAATCTTGCATACCAAGCTCTTGGAGCTTGTTTTAATCCATACAGAGCTTTTCCTAATCTGCAAACCATATCATTGTCATCTGTCAAGGAAAATCCATTAGGTTGTTCAATATAGACTTCCTCTTCAAGATCTCCATTCAAGAATGCACATTTGATATCCATTTGATAAACTTTGTAATCCTTGTGGGCTGCAAAGGCCAAGAATAATCTAACTGCCTCAATTCTAGCTACCGATGCAAAGGTTTCATTGTAATCAACTCCTTCTTTCTAAGAATATCCCTTACACACTAGTCTTTCTTTATTTCTGACAACCTCACCATCTTCATTGAGTTTGTTTCTAAATACCCATTTGGTTCCAATTACATTTTTATTTTTAGGCTGGGGAACTAATGTCCAAGTATTATTTTTCTCAATTTGTCTTAATTCTTCTTCCATAGCTTTAATCCAAAATTTGTCTTCACATGCCTCATTGACAAATAATGGTTCAATTTGAGAAATAAGACATACCTCTTCATTTTCCAATCTTCCTCTTGTCATGACTCCTTTAAATTTGCTTCCAATTATCTGATCTTCAGAATGATTCAGTCTTACATACTGGGTTGTCTTAGTCTGTTGTTGTTCTTCAATTACTGTGGAATCCTTTGATGATACCGGAGTAACTGGATCATCATTTTGTACCGGTGGATTTATTGTAGGTTCATTTGTCATAATTTCTGTTCCCAGTTCAGAGTCTATATACCTTGAAGTTCCTCTGAATTGTTCATCAATCTTTACATTTGTGCTCTCAACAATTTTCTGTAATCTTTTATTAAAACATCTATATTCTTTACTCTTAGATGAATAACCAAGAAATATTCCTTCATCACTTCGAGGATCAAACTTGCCAATATAATCATCTCTTCTAATATAACATTTACTTCCAAAAATTCTAAAATACTTAAGAGTAGGAGTATTACCAAACCATAGTTCATGAGGGGTCTTATCGGTTTCACCTTTGATGTGAACTTTGTTGAATGTATAGACAATAGCGCTTACTACCTCTCTCCAGTACACATGTGGTAGATTTGCTTCTGATAACATACTTCTTGCTGCATCCAAAATAGTTCTGTTTTTTCTTTGAACAACTCCATTCTGTTGTCTTTTGATTCCATTTACTTCACAGAATGTATTAAAATCTTTAGATGTGAATTTTCCTCCTTGATCTGATCTTAAACATTTAATTTTCTTACTAGTTTCATTTTCAACCATTTCTTTGAATAGTTTGAACTTCCCAAGTGCTTCTGATTTTTCTCTGAGAAAAGTAACCCAACACATTCTAGAATAATCATCAATAATTAGCATGAAATATCTATCACTTTGTAAGCTTTTAGTCCTAGCTGGACCACATAAATCAGTGTGAATTAAATCAAGGGCATTATTGGATTTTTGTGGAATACTTTTGAAACTAGCTCTAATTTGTTTTCCAAATTGACATTCCTTGCAAATTGTATTCTGAGGTTTCACAATTTTAGGTAGATATCTAACTACCTTAGAAGTACTGATTTTTACCATGCAATCAAAATTTACATGACATAGTCTTTTATGCCATAGCCAACTTTCATCTATATGTACAATTAAGCATGCCTTTTCACTGTTATTCAAATTAAAGATATTACCTCTAGTCTGACTACTGGTTGCGATTTCCAAACCAATTCTATTCATGATTTTGCATTTTCCATTTTTAAATTGTAACTGAAAACCTTTCTCAACTAATTGACCAACACTTAAAAGATTATGTTTTAATCCTTCAACATAGTAGACATTGTCAGTGTTATGTTTTCCATCAAGAGATATTGAACCCTTACCTTTGATTGAACAGGTTTTGTCATCTCCGAATCCTACTAAACCACCATTGTATTCTTGAAAGTTCAAGAATTTACCTTTGTCTCCAGTCATGTGATGTGAGCATCCTAAGTCAATAATCCATTCATCCTTTGATTCAACTTTAGCTACTAGGGCTTGTTCTACCGATTGAGCAATAGGTACCAGTTGATCTTCTGTTATAGCAACAAAGACCCATCCATTGTCTGATGGATCCTCATCAGAATCATCAGTCACACATTCATTAACAATGTAACAAGATTTATCTTTGTTTTTCTTAAATCTATATCTCTGATATTCAGGATTAGGTTTGTATGCTCTTCTAGCTTCTTCTCTTAGTCTAGCATGTCTATCAGGGCATCTTGAAGCCATATGACCAATCTTATTGTAGTTAAAACATTTAAAGGGTGTTTTACCTTCATACTTACTTCCAATTGGGCCTTTTGGCATTTTTCTTGCAAATAGTGCTTCAAATTCTTCAAGCTCTTCATTCTCCTTCCTGGTTTCTTCAAGTTCTCTTGCATAAAAGGCTCTCCAGTCTAATTTGTCAAAGGATGGAGCAGATGATCTTGATGCTTTGAAGGCCAAATCAATTTTTATAGTAGTAACAGGACCAAATTCCTCAATTTCAAAAGCTAAAAGTTTTCCAATTAATGTATCCCTAGTTACTAATGTATTAGGCATTGTTCTCAACTCATTTATGGCAATAACCTTCATTTTATATGTCGGTGGCAAACCTCTCAAGATTTTTGAAACAATCTCATCTTCACTCAAGGTTCCTCCACAACATTTGATACCCAAAACAATTTCATTTACTCTTTTCATAAAAGCAGAAATCCTTTCATCTTCTTCCATTTTCAGATGTTCATACCTGACTCAAAAGCTTTCAAGTTTTGTAATTTTGACTATGGAATCCCCTTCATTCAGTGTTTCCAAATGATCCCAAATAGCTTTTGCAATGGACCTATCTGATAATCCCATGATTTGTTGATCTGATAATGTGCTCAAGAGTTCTTCTCTTGCTTTGCAATATTTTCTTCATCTTTAGCTAAAGTAGTGGGAGCAGTCTGACTAGCTACATCAGTAGTATAACCATTCTTAGTAACTTCTTAGATGTCTTTACCAATGCAATTCAGATGTGTCTCCATTCTGATTTTCCATATCCCATAGTTGGTTCCATCAAGTTTAGGACTATCCTTTCTGAAATAATTAGTAGACATTGGATCTCCTCAAGTTGTTAAACTTCTGCAAAAAGAGGACTAGGCTCTGATACCAGTTGTAGGTCCCGGAGACAACTGAGAGGGGGGGTGAATTAGTTGTCTAATAAATTCAAACCAAAAAATTATTAACCAACTTAATGCTTAATACCGGTAAATCAGTTAAGTATGTCGGTACATAGTGTTAACAGTAAATTGCTATACCAATAAGAATTAATGCATAAAACATAAGCACAAAGTCATCCACAACACATGACACCAATATTTGTACGTGGAAACCCTATAAGGGGAAAAACCACGGTGGGAAACCTTACCCATAATCAGATGATACTACTGCAGATAGTAAGTGTACAAAAAGGGGTCTGCACATGCAGAAAGGCCAACAGCCTAGAGCTCACTGCTCAATCACAAATGGGAGTCACACTGACTACAGTTGGATGGTTAAATCCAATAAGAATGTACTGCACAAAATAGCATCTTCAATATGCTGGATTCAATACTGGTGTAATGCTAATATGCTTCTACAAAAACCTAGCTTCACCTTCAAATGATGTCTTCATGTATACCTCTACTTAATCTTGCATATACCTTCACACAATTCTTTTTCACATTCCACACTTGATCTTACAAATAAGATCTTGCATTTATACCATACCCTAAGACCAGTTTTAGTAGGTCGGCTCTACAAGATATTACAATAAAAATATTTTACAAATAATACAATATCCGATGCAATAACTGATTGAACATGTCGGCTTAATGCATTTACAACAATAATAAATCTTCTCCATAGCGTGCCATGCTGATCTGGAAAAGATAAACCTGCTGATGTAACCCTAGATAACTTGGACCTATTTGCCGATAAAAGCAAATATGCAAATAAGAATATGCCAATGATTATTACTTCAAAATAAAGTGTCCACATGATGTCTTCGACATTACCAAGTGTCTTCCATGTCATTCCAGGTACCGGTGAACATTACATCCTGTTGGTTAATCATATATCGGTAACTATTGCACAGTTTACTATTTGTCGGTGAATGGTGCTGGATCTCCAAAGTAGGTAAATTTAGTAGGTGTTGGCATCAATGACAAAAACATACCAAAATACCAACATTGAACTCCTAGATCAACCTCGAGTGAAAGAAGATGAACCATCAAGTATCCACTATTTATCATGCATGCCACCTGACTATGAATTTTTCAAATTCCATGAAGAGTATGATAAAGAGGAATCATTGGGACAAGAGAACATAAAAAGTAATATAGATTTCTATGAGTAGGTTGAGAATGAAATCCATGTAGGAATATCCACAAATGTCCCTATCTCGATGGAATTGCAATCTATGCCTTATGAAGTTTCCAAGGTTCAAAGCAATGCTCCTTTTGAATCTTTAAATCAAGAAGACACCCCTATCAAAGAGGATAGTTTTGGGAACTGTACCAAGAATGCAGAGATAAGTGAGTTAATGGATGATCTAATGAAGGAAGCCCGTGAAGTTAATTCTCAATGATTGTATTCGAGATTCGTGTTTGAAGGCTTCAAATGATGACTTCTTCTATGGTGAAAGTGTGTGCCTCAATCCTTTGTTTTCAGATGATTATATTTCTACAGGTGTTTTTCAAGCTGACAGTCATGAACAGGATTCGATGGATGTGTCAACTCAAATTTCTTCACATTACAGATTATATAAAGGTTATCCAATTCATGGATTAATTTATTGCAAACTAGACTATCAGAGGGATCTTCATATAGAGGATATAGGTATAACTGCAAATATTCCACAAATTGCTAATAATGTTCACAGTGGCACCCAAATCTTTCAAGAGAGCCCACAAATTTATGATGAGAGATGGTTGTTTGGTTCATTACTCAAAGATATTTCTCATCTTCTACATATCGATCTTGCCAACCTGCTGAGCTTATAGGTTCAACATGGATGCACACCACTTATCCACAAAGATGCCTATTTCTCTCAGCCTATGAATGGTTTTGTATGACAATCCTAGAGAAGTTTGAGGTAGGATTTTCCTACCATGTACATACTTTAGTTAGAATTTTTGTTGTGTTCATCCCATTTTTGGTTTGTTTCTAGTTTCTCTAGCTATTCCCTATGTTTTTTCCTCTTTGACTCTGTTGACCAATAGATAATGTACTAGCCCACGAACCAGAGATTTTGGGTTCATCCTGTGTCCTTTGCAGTCCTTTTCCCTAGTCAGAGCCAACTATTCCCCCATATTTTTCATACCTAAAATTTTAATTTCAAATTGATCTCAATGATGAATGAAGATCCAATAGGTGTTTACGCGTAACCAGTGAACACGCAATCCAAGGTCATTGCTAGTTAATATATGAAAAATGGATGAATTTTGTAAATTACCAAGAATTGAGGGAAAAAAATTGATAGACATGTCATTAGAATCATTTGGTGTCATGTAGCCAATTTTCACCTAAACCCAATTCATAATTTGGCATATATTAAACCTTCAAATTTTGGTGTTTGTCGCCCAAAAATGATTAAAATATCTCATCCTAGGATTCATCATGAGGTGTAAATAATTGTGTGGACCCATTTCCCTACCATTGACGTTTGTTTCAAATTTAAGGACCTAACTCCCTACCATTTGAAAGTTGTGTCATTTTTCTCGAGCATGAGCATTAAATTTAAAATATTCAAATTATTTTTCAAAAACTAATCTAATATTTTAAATTATTTTAATATTCTGGCCATTTGTGGGAAAAAGTTGTCTAAAAACTTCAACTACATTCCTCCTTTATTCTCCTCTATGATCAATGGTTTTTGAGGTCAAAATAATAGTCTTTGATGAAGAAGGTTAGAAATGCTCAGTTTTTGAGCATTCTTAACCCATATTTCTAACCTTTTGCAAAAATAGTTAGAAATGCTCAGTTTTTGAGCATTTTTAACCCATATTTTTAACCTTTGCAAAAATGATTAGAAATGCTCCATGTTTGAGCATTCTTAACCCACATTTCGAACCTCATACAAAAGAAAAAGGTTAGGAATGCTAAAAAACTGAGCATTTCTAACCTCATTTCTTAACCTTGTGGGCCTGCTTTGTCAAAAAGGTTAGAAATGCTCCATTCTGGAGCATTATTAACCTCTTCTATAAATTTTTAAAAAAATACGAAGAAAGAGCTTCAAACTTGAGGTTATGGATGTTCGTTAAATGTAATGAAAAGAAAGTGATTTTCATTTGGTGGTTGCAATGATGGCATAATACACACATAATGTATTTCACTAGATTTTGGAAACTTTTAGGTGCACTTGGTCAAGTTGTTATTAGAGGCAGAGGTTGAAGTTGCAGGAATTATAAATGACGATCACTATTCCAAAGCCCCTTCTTGGAGATGGTAAAAGCCTTATTGATGGGAATCCTGCTAAGGAATTCCAAAAGAGCTGATTTTTTATGGCAGCTTTGTTACACCAGAAAGCAATGCATTTGGCCATGCTTTTAGAGATTATCGAAAAGAAACCGAAAGATGGGAAATTGTTGAATAGTTTTACAAGACTCAACACATTAACCAGCCGTATGATTTTGTGTTATGCAAGTGTGAAGAATATGGTAAGCTTGACAGAGTTGTGATGAGCATTCAGGAATGTTGTGAGCTACTGAATAAGTTTGTAGATGAGTCTTATCATGACCTAGAAGAGCCTCAAATTGAGCATCTCCTCCAAACAGCAGAAGTTATTCACAAAGATTATCCCAATGAAGATTGGCTTCATTTGATTGGACTCATTTGTAGTTTGGGCAAGGTGCTACTTCATCCTAGTTTTGAAGCTGAACCTCAATGGGTTGTTGGAGGTGACACTTTCTATGTTGGATTTGCATTCGATGAATCCATAGTTCATCTCTAGTATTTTAAAGGTAACCCAAATTACTACAACCTTGAATACAACACAAAGTATGGAGTTTATTCTGAGAAGTGTGCACTTTCAGTTTAATTGAGATGCACTAGAAGACGTGATTGTAAACCATGGAGATCATGGAGCATAAACAAAGCAAGTGAAATGCTTGACAAAATGCCTCACTGAAATGTGGTCTCATGGAATGCGATGATCTCAGGATATGCACAGAATGAGGTTTGTTGAAAATGCCTCAGAGACGTTCAAGCGAATGCATTGTGCAGGTTTAAATCTAAACTCCGCAACCTTAATTAGCAATATGCCAGCTTGTGCTAAAATGCGGCTATAGAACAGGGAATCCACATTCATCAAAGCATAATTGAAAGTGGACTTTTATCGAATATTATAGTTGCAAATGCGCTAATAGACTTGTATGGAAAATGTGGAAACGTTCATAGGCAAGCAAACCGTTTGACATGATGTTTCAAAGAGATGTCCTCTCAGTGAATGCAATGACTGCTAGATATGCAGAAAATGGATATCCTAAAAAATCTTTCAAATTCAAAACAGTAGGTGTAAATTTGAACGCAACAATCTTTGCCAGTTCCTTACGTGGTATGGGCATTTATCAAAGCATAAAGGATAGAGGAATTGTGTTAGATGTTATAGTCATAGCTGCTCTGGTAGATAATGTTGCAAATCGTAGAATCTCACACAAGGCAAGTGATCTATATGACAGAATGCCCCAAAGTGATCTCATTTTATGACTGTGATTATTGCAAAACATATGGGAAATAGGGTATTAATGTATATAAACTGCAGAAATATAGACCAAAATCCGTTAACTGTTGGACAAAGAGCCTCGAAGAAGTATGACCTTTTACATTGTAAGATTTGTGTGAAGTGTGAATGAAAGTTCAAAAGTAGGTAATGGTTTACTAAAAATGCAAGTAAAGCTTACGATGTTTCGATGAACTTCCAAAATACCAATGAAAGGAAAATCATAAAGCACCATCTTGGAGGAGTTATTTAAAGTACCAATCAAAATATAATAGTTATGATTCTTGACAAGTGAAAATCTCTTCAAATGTTGGTGAATAAATTGGTAATAGTGATCGAGTTAAAGTACTTGATATTCATAAGTGGCCTACATGTGAAATGTGAAGATGTTGACAATGCATGTCAAGAGTTTGACAAAATATAACAAGGAGATAATTTTGTGACTAGAATGAAAGTGTCCAGATAGAGTTATCTCTAACAAGAATGAATGTGCATATTTCAATTAGAAGCTACTCCAAATCAAAGAAGACCGCCTCTATTTTAGAATATGTTCGATGCAAAGGATTAATAGGTTGCTACATCACACATACAATGTGCATGTCTAAGTGTAATGAAGTAGCAGCATGTTGGTGAAAGGATAATTTATGTCAATGATGGATATAGCTCAAGTTATGGATATTTACAACACATGATCCTTTTCCATCCTTATGAAGAGGCTCAAACTTCTATTTTCTTTTCAAATGTATATATATGTTTTGTATCCTTAAGTGACTAGATGACAATGAATGAAGCAAATCATGATGGAGAATTACTTCAGCAAGATCCATAACTTAAAAATTATAATGTTTCAAGTGGTTCTTTTTAATGTGACTTTTGTCACTCATTGTAATTAAAGGTTAGAAACTGGACCTTATTCAAGCAAAAATGATGTAGTTTCCAACTAAGCTCTTTTTGCATAAAAATGAGTTAGTTATTAACTTATCCAAGTTAGTTACTGAGGTGGTTATTCTGGGAAGCCTATAAATGCAAGGCTATTTTCATATGCAGGGAAAAAACTTTTGACAGAGGGGGAAAACTCTGCAGAATTTTGTAGAGAAACTAAAAGAGATTTTTGATATTCATACCTTTGGAGTAAGGGTTTTTTGAACTTGTATATTTTCAAAAAAAACAATGAAGAATGCATTAAGTTCGTGTGTCTTGAATGTATTCATGAGTTATCGTTAATAATTTCTTGTATGTTGAATTAGTAATCCCTTTATGTGTTGGTGAAATCCATTGATGAAACACATCATTTCATTGTATCTTGGCTTGCATGTGCTAGCACAACCTATCTCTTCGTGTGTCAAGGTTTATTGTACTTCTTTCATCATTGTTGCATGACTAACCTTTTTGGTGGTAATCCCTTTTGTGATTGTTATCATTTATGAAATCCTACTTGGTGTTTGTAGGTCTTCTTGTAGGCTTTCTATTATTAATCTTGTTTAAGTTCTATGTTTTCTCCTTTATGTACTTTTAGGTTAAAAGTACACAAAAATCCTAAATACCCCTATGATAGGAGGGAGCTTCCCGTCTCAAATGCAGAGGAAGACCGTGTTTCACAAGATGATCCCTCCAACTTTTGGAATGTTTGTCACTACTCATTGGGAAAATAGGGTCAGGTTTAGGTAAACGACTGCAGTGACAAATCTATTTACCAACAACATATAAGAAACTTACGGAATTATAAATCTAGAGAAGATGGTTGTAGGAGAAATTCCATATTTTGTGGTGTTATCTTGTTATTACATTCCACCTTCGATGGGTGATCCACCTTTAGTGAAATATTATAATATTTCTTTTACCTACCCCTACCTACCCTTGTATCTCATTGGACCACATGTCATGATTGTGTTCTCTCATAGCCTTGCCTTTATAAGCAGGCTCATTTATATTGTATGTAATTCAGTTGATTTTTTTTTGCATCTTGTTGAGAATACAATTTGTTCTTGTTTATCTTTGTCTCTCTTGTAGTTTTTTAAAAACAAAGTTTCATGAAATAAGAAAAATTAAGAACATCTTTTTTTCATCTATCATACTTGTCTTGCAGCATTGTCCAACCGACAGCCAGGTGACGCTTATTTTTCTCCTACATTTTTCATGGCAACATCCCAATCGAAGGTATCTTCATCTGTAGTATTCTTTAGGGCATACTTTTGGTGGCATCATCTTCATGTTTTCATATTTTCATCATCATGTTGTACTCTCTTGCATTAGCTATGTTGTAACACACTAGTATAAAGTGTCACACCTCTTTGTACTTTGTCATTGATCAATTACATATTTGATGCAATTCTCTTATACTCCATATATTAGGAAATATGTTGTGACTCTAGGTGCATGGCTCTAGTTGAGACTTATATTATACAAGTTTGTGCATGGCTCTACTGATACTTAGATTGTACCAATCTCTCATTGATGAGTATCCAATCAATGCTCAAGCAGGTGTCTCTATGCATGATCTTCATTTTTTTATCGTGAGTGATTCATCGATCATTATTCATCGACATGGGTACCTGGTTTTATCACATTTTGACATTCTCGATGCAAAATTGTCTTTATTTCTTCCTAATGGGAAGAAATTTTGGTCAATATTATTGGACCATCCTTGCAGGAGAATCTACATTGAGGGGGGCCTTCATGGTCTTTCTTCCTCTTTCTTATGGGTGGAACTTCTTACTCACATGAGGTTTTGTTCTTCTCAATGAGAGCTTTGTGTGTTTGTATCTCTCTTTTGGGAGTGACTTTTTTGCCTTTCTCCATTTGTGAGAGATTGCATTGCATTTGTACATGGGCACCTAACATGGCCTAGTAGCTAGGACCCATCTTTCATTGTTATCTTGAGTCTACACTCCCCTAAGTTTCACTTAAGGGCGGTGGTGGTGTAAATTATATCTCATAATTACACTTTACTTAAAATATCTTAAGATAATGCATTCATTATAGTTTACATCTAGTAGACACTTAGGAAATTGGACATCGATGGAAGATGGTTGTAGGATAAATTCCACCTTTTGTGGTGTTATCTTGTTATCACATTCCACCTTCAGTGGGGGATCCACCATTAGTGGATTATTCTATTATTTATCCTACCTACTTCTACCTACCCATGTATCTCATTGGGCCACATGTCATGATTGTGTGCTCTCATAGAATTGCCTTTATAAGCAGACTCATTTACATTGTATGTAATATAGTTGGTTTTTTTTTGCATCTTGATGAGAATATAGTTTTCTTTTGTCTATCTTTGTCTCTCTTGTGTTTCACTATTCATTGGGCTCTAGATCTTGGCTATTATTGGAAAATTATCACATATTCATATTTTTTATATTTGTATATGTTTTGAATAGGTATTCTATCTATACATTATAAATTTTACCAACTTCTCAACATGCATTACTTCAATTCTATTTGTGTATCTCTTGCCATCCTAGGTCATATTATTATTTTCTCTACAATAATCTTTGTTTTCTCTTAAACTATGAAGCAATGACTTGAGCCCGTGTCAAACATATAACCATATCCACACACACACACACATATATATATATATATATATATATACATATATATATATATATATATATATATATATATATATATATATATATATATATATATATATGTATATATATATATATATATATATATATACAAGATATAGTTATATACACATACATATGCATAATTATATACAAGATATAGTTATATACACATACATATGCATAATTATTAATGACTGATATTCACACTATGTTATACATTTATCTTATATTTTTTTATTATAAATTATAGTCTATCTTTTTATCACCACCATGCATTGCACATGAAATTTCATCACTTTTTAATGCTAAAAATTAGTAATTTTTGTATGCTACAAACCAACCATTTACTTATATACTAGAGTTCAATAATTTACTTATGTTATAGCTCAATCACTTATATCATAGAATATACATTTGTTTTTATATTACATATTATATCTTAACCTTGCTAAAACTCTTGGTATTTTTGGATTAAGTTGTAGGTTCCATAAAAAATCTTAATGGAGATCAAAAGGGGAAGAAAACATGTGGAAGGTTCAGAGTTAGTACCAAAAAGAGTGAAATTCACTTAACACAATCAGAAGAGGAAGATACACATACAACCTCTCAACAAGATTCTATTGTAACCTCAACATATAGTGATCTTGTGGAACTTAGTGTTGATATTTCTAAAACAAATTATGTCCAATTGGGATATTCAAAGTTTTACATAATTTCTTAACTAAAATATGACATCCAAAGAGTAATGGTAGACATGCAAGAAAAGCACATAATATGTCCATCGGAGATACAATAAAAAAGTGATGAATGCCTCCAAGTAGCTTGATGTTATGGATTCTTAACATTATTGGAACCAAATATAATAAGCTATAGACCTTTAATTAAAGAAGAGGTATTAAATATTTGGTGTAGGGACATCGCTAAAATTATTGATGGCTTTGAACTTTATCAATTAAAATCTTTTGTGGCTTAAGTGATTTAATATAATCCAAACCAATTCATATAAGGGATTCTTGAGAGGTTATAGAGGGGAGTATTTTATAAAAGGAATTTAAATTTTACCTTTTTAATTATAGAGAGTGGACAATAATAGAGAAATGATGTTAAGTCCATGCATATTGGCACTCTTTTATGACAACTTGTATAAGCTATATAGTGAGCATCAGTATGAATAAAGTAGAATTTGAAACAACAATGAGATGGATGTAAATGGAAACAAAAACTATGACATGTGTAATTACAATGTTGGATTCCTAATTTTCCCCCATTTAATATAAATAATTTGGAGTGGATCATAGTATCAAAATGTGTATGTGCAGCATGTCATAGTATCCCTAATTTTTATATTTAAGTAAACAAAGGCACATTAAAGAATTACTTTATAGATTTCTTCTAGGTACATGTTAAATATCGTCTCCAATTTTTAGAGCTTCACTAAATATCCTACAAGTTATTCACTTTTTGATAACCCTTCAAGTTGGTGGTTTCTATGTCAATAACTTGAAATGGATATATGCATTCATTCGTACAAACCTTATGTATAACATTGTAAACTAAATTAAATTAAAATTACATACTTATTATATGTATACAAACTTATGGTAGGAGTCTACACTTTGTTATGATGGGAATTAACATCCATCAAAACACATTGTGATAGATATATATTATATTCACAGTCAACTTTATATATTTAAAACTACGTAAATATGTTATGCATATGTGAATATATGCATATATATTTTTCTTCCAAGTTTTATTTTATACACACATACACACACACACAGACAGACATACATACATACATACATACATACATATATATACATATATATATATATATATATAGATATATACATATATATGTATAGATATGTATGTATACATAGATGTATATCTATATACATACATACATACATACATACATATATATACATATATACATATATATGTATAGATATGTATGTATACACATATGTATATCTATATACATATATATATATAGATATATCTATATCTATATACATATATATATATATAGATATATCTATATATATATATGTATATAGATATACATATGTGTATACATACATATATATACATATATGTAGATATATACATATATACATATATGTATATGTATATATATGTATATATACATATATGTATATATCTATATACATGTATACATATATGTACATACATATGTACATATATGCATATACATATATCTATATATACATATATACATATACATATGTACATATATATATATGCATATGTATACATATTTATACATATATATGCATGTATACATATGTATACATATACATATACATATGCATATAAGGAAATAAATAATCTTCTTCCTAAGAGGCACGTATTCCTTCTCCTAAAGAGAAATTATCCTTTCTCCTAAGAAAAGAGATATTCTTCTTCCTAAAGAAAAATCTATTCCTTCTCCTATGGATGAGTCCACTCTTCCTCCCAAAGGTAGAAAAACTATTCCTCCTAAACACCAATATATTCCTCCTAAGATTAGACCTATCCATCCTCCTTATGATGGACTTGGTTTCCTTCCTACATCTCTCATTCCTCCTTTATATGGTGCAGTTCCTCCTTTATCTTATATATAGAAGCAATCGACCTCTTCTATTGTCCAACATAAAAAAATGTCAACCCATTCATCCTTCCCTAAAAGAAGAGACCAAGTATTTACCTAATAAGCATAACCCTTCTCAACCTCTAACCAAAACTAGACAAAACCATTGTGTGAGAGAACGCCAATGGAGATGTTGTGATAGAGCTTGTGAAGTTTCTTCCTAAACTATATCTTCTCCTAAAACACCAACTGTTGACATGATTCCATTTTATCTGAAACAAGATGTTCAACCTAATTCTCCAAGATGCAAAATTATTAAAAGAAATGATCATTCAAGTTATATTCCTATTAGAGATCCTATTCTTATTAATATTGATGAAGAAATTGGTGAAAATGTTCTTAATGATGAAAATGTTGATCCTAATATTACTAATGATGAATATGAATATATTAACATTTAAAATGACTTATCTACAAAATTTTCAAACTCATTAATCCTAGCTCCTAGTAACAAACAAAGTGACTCAACATTAGAGCATGGTCCTTGTTTGGAACTTGTGATAGCTCCATCTATTTTACTCGATGTCGCTCCTCTTGCATGATGTCCAACTTCCCAAAATAATGATCACCAAGATCAGGGGGAGCATGATGTGCTTCTTTAGCTTCATTAGCACCGTATACTCTCTCTCTCTCTCTCTCTCTCTCTCTCTCTCTCTCTCTCTCTCTCTCTCTCTCTCTCTCTCTCTCTCTCTCTCTTCCTTCTTTTTCTCATTTGTGACATTCTTCTTTTTGTTCTCCTTATTCTTCTATTTGTTGGCCCTAGTGTTTTCTATTTGAGGATGATGCAAAGTGTTGAGATTTCTTTTGGCCTCTCCCATGTTGACTCAAAAGACACGTGTTTCCTTCTTCCATAGTGGTTTCCTTTATTTGGGGAATGAGGACGATTCTATGCATACACATATGTGATATACATGAGTTATCATAAAAAAAATATCGACTCCAAATTTAGGTAAAACCACCTCATTCTTTATGTTTTATGTTCATTATCCTTTGATTTAACCTCTCTTAGGGGCTAAATTATTGCAATAACATGCTTGTCTTCTTTGGGTGTATCCTACCTCAAAGAAATTTCTCCCGATAAGGTATATGCAATCACTTTAACATGAGGGAATACACTCCACTCATGGTTCTCTCTTTTGATACTTTGAGTTACTTAGTAAAATTTGTCTTTGCTTTGTAATTTCTAGTATTCTTTTTTTACTGCATTTGCTAAAGTGGGGGCTAAATGTAACATCCAAAAATTGCACCCCTTTCAATTTTTTACTACATTTGGGTCTTCACCTTAGAGTTTACTTCTCTCAACCTGATCAGAGATCTAAATATGCTCATGCACACCAAAAACACCTTGCAATTCATCGATGCACTCAAGGGAAACCTTGATCCTGCCTCAAATTAGGGCAAGACCAGGGTGTGGCACCATGGGATCCCTTAATTGGGGCCTATCTTGATCCCCTCCATTGGACCGGACTCAAATTTGAAGCAGGAAAATCCCCCCTATGTCGTCTCATGTCAGAAAATCAGCTAGTTAATCCTATTGGCAAGTATATAAGAGGGATTTCCCCTCTCATTTGACATGTGAGGAAATTACATCAAGCGTTAAAGCAATCAATATATCAAGCATTCAAACATTCAAGAGCAATTGAGCATTTTCAGTCTTCCTTCAAGCTTTAGAGTAGCAATAGAATCTATATTTCAAGCATAGAAGAGGAGATCATCATTCTACTTCATGAAATCATAATTCCATGTGGAGGCAAGCAAAACTGCACAAGGAGGTATAAGCATTTTATTTTAAAGCAATCAACAACCCCTCAAATAGGATAATTTCTACATTTAGTTATTTCATTTAAATTATTTTAACCACTTGGTTAATTCCAAAACCCAAGTTTGACTTAAAGGTAAACCACTATTCCCAACACATTTCCCTTTCTTTTTGTGTGCAGGAAACAAGTGAACAGTTGTACTTCCAGAATTAAGATTTATTCATTGAGATGGGAAAATCCTTTTCGATGTATAGAGAGTTTGGAAGACCAATTGAAGGGTGCCCCTGTTTTGATACACGATCCCTACAATTTTTTCTTGATTTCGCAAATCAGCTCTGAATCATCTCAAACTTCTTAGATCCAGATGAACAACTAAATCTTGAATCTATAACTCATTGTTTTGACATACTTTGTCTTCATTTCCAACACTTAATATTCAATTAATCAACTTACAATAGAGGGTCAATTTCTTTCCAATCACAACCAATATTATATAGTCCTTGCATCATATAGGATTGGATCTAATAGATTCATCCCCCTCTTTTGAATGTAAAGTCTTCCCCAGGTGAATCCAAGTGGAGAATTGCCTAAGCTCCCAATTTTCCACTTTACAATATATCTATTTTTAGGATTCCCAAAGATACTGAGAGGAGGGGGTGAATTAGTATCTAATGGGTATAACAAATTTCTTAACTTATAACATGAAAAGCCTATCAAAACTGTGTATCGGTAAACCAAAAATAATGTAGTAAAGAAGAATAATAACCACAACATAAGAGACACACCATAACAAAATATTTTAAAGAGGAAACCCAGTGTGGGAAAAACCTCGGTGGGATTTGTGACCCACAATATTTGCTTACTGGCCAATAAGAGAATATTACTACTTACAATAGGGGCCTGCACATGTAGGAAGGCCAAGTGCCTAGAGCTCACTGATCAGTTACAAAGAAGTCACACTGACTTACAAAATAGATTATACAAATCCAATGTCTTGTACTACTTCAAATCAGCATCTACTATGCCAGATTCAGTACCGGTTTAAGCTCTGCAATATACATAAACCCTTATCCAATATCCGCCTTACAATTCGCATATTAGGTCTGCTTTAATCCTTTCATCTATCTATATCCTAAATGATCTACAATGATCTCATACTTATATGAGTCATGTTACAATCTGCCAAGTCGGCTTACAAAAGATTTTACAATTAATTACAAAATATATTTATACAAAATTCCTATCAGCCAGGGTGCCAGTAATCTCCCTCTTGGTGTCTGTGATCCGTGTGTTGGTGTAGAGTCTATCGATGTTGGTGCCTATGTCTTCCTGCCAGTGTCATATGATTTTAAGGTTGCCATCAATGACAATACCTTAAATCACCTACAATTTCTCATTGGAGTGTGTATTTGCCAACAATCTCCTCCTTTGGTATTGATGGCAACACTCATGAGAAAAATAAAAAAAGTGTCCAAAAATGATGTCAAAAAGAATCTCCCAAAATATCTTACCAAAATTGTGTTATAAAAAATGTATGCTCCCCCTGAGCTGATGATGTCCTGTTCTGATCATTTTTCTCATCTCACTACTCCCCCTTTAACATCAGTGACAAAGGTTGTCATTCGCTATCAGTGGAGTGTGCTTCCTACCTGGATCCTTGTATCCGGTGAGTTACAATTTGAAAGAGTTCAACTATTACCAAATTTAGACTCTCAGTGAACTTTTCACTGTCTTTTAGTGTAGCCTTTCTCCTTTGAATAGTATCGGTGAGGTGATGCATTTGTTCCTCTAGTGTCTTCAATCCTTGAACAAGTGCCTCAGAGAGCTCTTTTCTCAAAGAGATGAGGTAGTCCAATTTGGGGCTAACTTTGCATTTAAGGTCTTTTTCCTTCCCTTTTATTTTGTCTTTCTCATTTTTATATTTCCAAGTTTTTCCTCAAGGTTGTATATCTTCTACTTTGTAACTAATAATGGTTCAGATGAACCAATGAGGTTATTAGATATATTGTCAATCTCCTTTTGTACCTTACTTATTTCCTTGTCTATATCTATTGTTAGAACATTTGTCTTGCATGTGTCTTTGTAGAGTTCCTTAAACTCCATTATTGTTTTGTTTAGTGCCGATAAAAGGGTGCCAATATGTCCCATGCACTTCTTCATTGTTTCATCAAAGAATTTCTCTTTCTCTTTATTCATTTTCTCCTTAAATGTGTCATCCTTTATTTGATCAACTATCAAAATGTTGTCGGTGATGTATTTAGACAATGTGTCTAGGTGACCTAAAGAATCTTTATTATCCACAATTCACTTGGGTGCTATCAATTTAAGAATGTAGATTGTATCGTCTATAGCCTTATAAGCTTGTGCATTACACTCTATGATTTTCTTTATTGAGTCCAATTAGACCTCTGTCACATTTGTAGGTTTGAACTCTATCATTGAAGTACCAGAAGTTTGCCCAACTGTTTTTACAATTTCTATGTTGTTGATTGTAGTCATAACTTTGCTTTCCACTCTATCAGGAGGATTTGTTTGAATATGCATTTCTATTAGCAAAGGTATAGGATTTTCAGCTTTTGTCGGTGGCATTGTCTCAGTCTAAACTTGTACATCAACCTGTTTCTATTCCAGTGCCTCAAATGGTTTCTCTGAGCTCTCAACTGCTAGTTTCTTAGATGTAGTCCTGAATGTACTTATTTTTGTGAATTTGCCTCTTCATTGTTCATTGCCGGTTTCTCTGATTAGTAGAGTCCTCTGCTAGTTTCTCTATCTCTGTGCTAACATTGATTTCCACATTTGCAATAGGTTTCTCAGTAGCCACATCTTTCTTCTTATCCTCAATGGTTTCTTTATCTACCACAATATTCACCTCTTGTGTATCAATATTCATAGTGTACAAAGTTTAAGACTCGGGATTTGTATCCTCTAGAGGAGTCTCCATACTCTCAGTAGTAGGTTGAGTGTCAACTAATTGTACCAATGTAGTATTAGAAGGAGGTGGGGGTAAGTTATCTATTATTTTTAGGTTAGGAGGTCCACCTTCCTTACCTTTCCCTTTGTCCTTGTCCTTTTGATATACTTTTATTGTCTTGGGTCTTTTGAGTTCTTCTTGTTTTTCTTTTTCAACAAAGAATATGTCCCATTGGTTCGCAGTCTCTTCTGAAATTTCATTCATTCTTCCTACCATCAGTGCTACATGCTGGTGACCAGTTGAGAATACTGTCCGGTTGGCCTCACTGATTATTTGATCAATCTCTTCAGGTGAGTTCACTGGGTGAAGTGCAAGTAATTTCTCAATTTTTATTTTCTTGTCCATCTCAACAATAGCTAACCTTCTAGCTTCAAGTCTGCTGTAAAGATTAGTGGGTATTTCATCAACAATTTCCATAAAAATTTCTTGTAAATATCCAAGTATAAAATTACACTATTTTCTATGCTCTCTTTATCATCAACGAAAAGTGTATTATATAGTTTGCTAATTTTTTTCAACTTTCCATCCTGTGTTATTTCACTAAGGAGCTTATCTAGTGGAGAAATGTCTTGTTTTACCTATTTCTTCTTAGTCGTCAACTTCTTTACTGGAGGCCTCACTGCCCGTTGCTCTTGTCTTGTTCTCCTAGGTGTAGGTGAGGGTGTCGGTGTGGGTTTTATTTTTCTTTCTACCCTTTTGAATACCACCAGTATATCACTCTCAGACTAAGTTCCAACTAGTGAAAGATAAGCTTCCAGTTGAAGTCCTTCTTGCTCGCTTTCCTTGATACCAGTTTGTTTCAAAACATCTTCCTTAACTGCCTTTGCCTGTCTGGTTCCCTTCTTCACTGTTTGTTCAACTTTATTAACCCTTTTCCTTGACTGAATTCCACTTTCAATTTTTTTTGCATTTCCAAAGACTTTCTCAGTGGGTTCCTTTGGTGCTTCAAGGAGGGATTTTGCATAAGTTTCTAGGATGTTATCATCTATTTCATAGCCCATTTCAGTTACTCAGATAGTCCTAGGGACAACTGCCTCCATCCAGATTTCATCTTTCCTAATTACAAAACATATTTCCTTTTGATATTTATCCACAATTTCCTGTGACAGTCTTGTTCTAGTCTTTATTCGAGCTTTTAGTACCTGAAAATGTTCATTTATGTTTTTTTCTCTATTATCTCCTATGTTGGTTAGTGTATCCAAAAGTTGCTTTCCTACCGGTATGTCAAAAACAAAATCTCTCCTACCAATACCGGGTACTTGTTTAGTAATTTACAACATTAAACATACAAGTAAATTTCAAAATCTAAAGTTTCCTTTCTTATCTCCCTTTATCTTCTTTAGATTGTATATTAATTCATCTTTGAGCCATTCACACACATCTATTCTAGCATTGTTGTTAACCATATCATATGCACTTTTGATACATAGGCTTGATACTGAGTTTAACCTATTTGCAATCTGTAGCTTTGTAGGCTAAAATCATACTAACAAATCTGACATTGATTTCCTTCACATCATTTACCCTTAGAGACCTTTTGTCAAATGTTGCACTGGTTAGGTCCATTACTGTGTCATTAGGGACCTTTTTAGTTCTGTTAGGCCTACTACCAATGGAAGGTAACCCTGTTACTACCTTTACTACTTCTTTGGTGATCTTATGGATTGAATCCAACCAAAAGAATTCGCCATGAACTCTGCTTAGCACAATCCTTATAATATCCTTGGGAAAATCCAGGACACTAAGGATTTTAGTAAAACCTAGGGTTTCCACTATCTTATGTCCCAATTTGATATTTCCAAGTTCATCACAAATCACATTCCGATACATGTTCTTTATTTCATCATCTCCTAATTCTTCTATATGACAATGCATGTATATCCTAGGGTCTTCAGCATATACTACTCCCTTAGGAATTTGAGAAAATGCACCTATGGTATCATCTTTCTTCGCTATTTCAGGAACAAGTTTGAATACAGGTCTAGGGCACTTAATTACTTCAATCACAATAGGGTTTGCATTAAATTCAATAGTGGATGCGGAAGCCATAGTTATAAATACCTCAATCTGCCTTAATGATGAGTGCTTGGATGAACTGCTTCACTTCTTCACTAAGGATGCCTTCGCTCGGGAATTTTCGCGCTCTCAAAGATTTGAATGCTTGGTTAATGAAAAAGGAGCCAAAACAATTGCTTTATAATGTTATTTTCTCTAACTACCACATTTAATGCTTGTGGGTTAAGTCACAACTTAACTCATCTGCCAGTAAAGAAGTAATTTCAACTTCTCACCATCAACCGAAGGTATGTTAGCATGTTTTTTAGTTTGTTGCTAGACCCCCAAAGGATTTTCCTTCAGTTAGATGAAGAGTCTCCTACCAATGGAGTGATACTCTGTTCTATTGGTGGAGGAGTATTCCCATCAATATTCTAATCTGACTTTTTGATCCATTGTTTTGAGAATTCTTGCTTTACCTCTTCAACTTTTTCTTTACCTTTCAAACTAGGACCTTTGTTATTTGCTGGTGAAGTCTTGCTTCTACAAAATTTTGCAATGTGTCCAATTTTGTTACAAGCATAACAAGTCACATTGTTTTTCTAAATAGCTTTCCCATATCCTATGCCGGTAGTAGGTTAAATTAATGAATATTTGAAGAAAAGTAAAATAATGATAGATCAAGAATAAGAGATAAATGTTTGAGTTCAAATGTATCCCCTCCATCACTAAAACATCCCATCTTAATGGATATTTTCAACATTTTGCACTATACTTTACAGTTCTTCATATTCTACAAGTTGGGTATATCCTTATCTAATAAAAATAATTATTGTTAAATGTAGTAGAAAATTATACTTTTCTTGTCCATATATCTATAACCCTATAAAAAAATTGTTGAACCCAAAGAAAGACTAAGGAGGGAGGGGAGGGGTAGTGCTGGAGCACCCTTACAAACTCTTTCTCTTTCTTTGTTTTGTTGGTGTTATGCTTCTTTAGAAGCCATTGTACATGAATAAGAGCCATGAGCTCATGTGTCCTAGACTAGGTCCTAGTTTTAGCTCCTTAGTGTTTTTGTTGTGATTTCTTGTTCAGGAGAGGTTGAGTGTGCCTGGAATGTGTGTTATGCCTTATTGGCATGTTGATGTCCTTAGGATAGCCCAAAATAGGCTTAGGAGTCATGAAAAGCAACAATGGCCAAGTTGCACGACAACTTTTAAAATTTGTCAAGCAACTTTTCCACCCAAAATGGTCATAGACCCTTGTGCATGGAGAGCCCTAATTTTGGCACACCGAAAGAGGTATGGGTAGTATAAGTATTTTCAAACCCTAAATTAATGGGTTGGATGTCTGACATTGTACGGCCCTAGGAAAAAGACCAGACTGAGACTGTAAAACTGTTACCAGTCAATTTGAATGAAGCAACCAAGCAAGCTAATGGATTAAGATACATCCAAAACTATGTGGAATTTATTTCATGGTGTAAATAATTTCATTTCAAGAAATTAGTTTAGGAGTTTATTTGCAGATTGAGTGTGTTTGTAAATAGTTTGTAAATTGTCTTCTTACTATCCAGTTTTGGATAGGATTGTGTAAATGACTGCATAACTCCATTCCCCATTGTGGAACCACCATGAAACCATGAGGAATGAGAGTATAGACCTTGTACCATACTGAAAAACAAGAAGGGCCCCTGAAAATGTAGAGAGGCCGTCAAGAGACCCAATCCTAGGCAAGACTGAACAATGCCCGACTAGGAGAGGTTAAGTTGCAGAGGTCTTAGAGAGCAAGGTTGGATAGAGGAAAGTGCACCCTTTGGAGGAGGTGCAGAGGAGTGTCCACCAATCTAGACAAAGTGGCTAAAACACAAAACACTCACTGTGACCCAGGAAGACCACAAAACCCTCACAAAACCCTTAAAAACCCCAAAATTCACCCAAGGAACTGTATGGCCACTTGGAGGCCGAAAACCTAGAAAATCCTTGAGCCCTTTCCAATTGAATGGTAGTCTATTTTGGGAGTTTGGGTTGTGTATGCATCATTTGTGAGAGAAAGCCCTAAAGGACTGGGTAGGAGGCCTAATTGGTCCTAATCCTTGTAGCCCTATTTTGTAAGCAAAAACCCAAATTTGTGAAATCGGTAAGGGGTTAGAATCTTGGAACCTCTTGGGGGCTTATGAATAGGTGGAAAGATCAATAAATATACCTGATACAGCCTTGCTAAGACCTTGGAAGGTGTGGAAGAAGCCTTAGCCCTTATTAGCCATAGTAAGGGATTTTGAGTCTCATGAGTAGATGAGACCTTAGGAGTAGCGTAGAAACTCATTGGTGGGTGGATTGGGCAAGGTCAGGGGATTTCTCAAGCAAGGGAAGTCCTAGAGACCCTAGGGTGTGGAGAGAACACCAGGAGATCCTAGGGAAGGATCCAGAAGCATAGACTAGGCTAGTCTATCCCAAGCACCAACCCATCAAGGGGGGTGTGAATTAGTTTGGAACTTTAAAATAAATGAATTATAGATATCATTTAACCATTCTATAACAATACAAAAAGAACATCAATTATCAACACCTGAACACTAGATTTGTACATGGAAAACCCAAAGCGGGAAATACCATGGTGGGAATCAAACTCACAATATGAATAAAAAATTATTATAATCTTTTAGGCTTACCTCCAAGGAGAAAAATGCACATAAACGACTTGCAAGAATAAGGCACACTACCTTAGGGAACCATATAAGGACTTGCACAACCAAGGCACACTACTTCAAAGCAAGATACAAGATTCTATTGAAGGAGCACTATCAATCAGCAATAAGGAAAATACAAAAAATTGAAATGAGAAGGATCTCTAGATCATGAAATTTTCCTTGAACATATGTATCAAGTGAGCAAAATCATTGAAAACCTATTTGACATCTATAACTATCTTAACACACTATTTCATAGAATGTATCACCTTCAAATCTCTTCACAAACTTTCACACATATGCAGTCTCAAATATGTTTTCACATCATTCAAATTCACTTCTCATAAATTAACACATATTCTCATGCCACCATTACTCAACTCATACAACTGCACTGCTTAAATAAAAAATAGATCATCAAATACCTTATTAAGGGTTAGCCACAATTTGAATAAATATTATTGAACAAAATAAGCCACCTAGTCCAAACATACCCAAGATGGTCCATTCAAAAAGAAAGAGGGAACCCAAATACATCATAACATATCCTTCCAAGATGAATCCAATTTTTCACACATTCTTATACATCCTCCAAAGTATGCCACATGTATCTCAACACATAATGGTGAGACCCAAAACAACATTTTGACCCATTCTCCAATTCATATCTAGACCAAAGCACATGATCCAAAAAAAGGTAATCCAACTAGACACAATGAAGTATAACACAATTGAGTATATCAAATACAAATCAGCATAACTCACTTGTTGAACAAAAACATCATTAGAGAAACACATTGAAAATACAACATGAACCACATAATCATGTCCACCAAACTTCAACATATTCGAATACCCCCAAATACTTTTCAAACTTATTTGATAGACATTCTTATTGTCAAAGAATGGTAACAACTAACTTTTGCAATCCATGAGCCAGAAAACCAATAGATGTGAGATATTAAATACTGTTTCCTCAATAAACTAAAAGTTGTTTCCTTCATATTTGTTGGTGTAAATAAATATTCATTATGGATATTATTACATTTTACTTAAGTTAACTTAGGATAATTTATTTCTTCATAGTTTGGATTTGAGACACTTAGGGAAGTGTGCACATAGGGATAGAGCTTGTAGGAGAAATTTCACCTTTTGTGGTCTTGTTTTGTTGTTACACTCCACATTCGGTGGGTCATCCACCTCTTGTGGAATATTATATTATTTCTCCTACCTACCCCTAGCATTTCCTACCTACCCTTGTTTCTCATTGAGCCACATATCATGATTGTGTGCTCGTACATCCATATGGCTTGCCAGATGCCTTGATATTGGAACAATCTAAGTTGTTGAACATGGGGCTTCTCAAGTCTTCAAAGTCCAAGGCTTTGGTGGCTAATCAAGGGAATCAAGGAAGTAAAGGCAAAGATTCCAACAACAAGAAGAAGCAATCTAAGTCACAACCACAACAAGAAAAAGGACAATCATCCTCTCCATCACAAGGCAATTTTTCATCCTCTTCCAAGAAGGGGACACCACCTAAGAAGGATAAGACAACTTGTGCATATTGCAAGAAGTATGGTTATGATGAGCATCGATGCCACACAAAGTAAGTTGATGAGTTAACTAATCTTCTTAAGAAAAACAACATCAACTTGCCATCCACCTACACAAAGAAGGATTCATCTCGTTCCTCTTCCTCACAGTCTAAGGGAAAAGGGCAAGCATTTGTGGCTACAAAATGTTCTTCACAGCAGTGGATACTTGACTCAGGTGCCTCATATCACATGGGTTCTACAAAGGAGCAATTTTCTTCATTGGAGCCATCTAAGGTGCCTCACATTTACATAGGTGATGATTTACAAGTAGAGGTTGAAGGGAAAGGTTCAGTTGACATGGACGATGGCACATTTGAGAATGTTCTCTACGTTCCAAACTTGTCTACCAACCTTCTCTCTATCTACCAAATCACTCACTATGGAAATGGGAAAAAGGTTGAGTTTACACCAGATTCAGTTGTGGTAAAGGAACTTGATGATGATGCCTTGGTAGCAGTGGGACAAGTCAATGACAAGTCAAGGCTTTATTCATTCTCCCACTTTGTGCCAAGTTCACCTTCTAGGGCCTTGCTTACTCATTCAAATTCAGAAAGTAAGCTATGGAATGAGCGGTTTGGTCACCTCAACTACCGCTATCTTCAGTAGCTCAACACTAAAGACATGGTCACAAGTATACCTCGAATCAGTTTTTCAAAGGGTGTATGTTCAGGTTGTTCCATGAGAAAGCATCCCAAGGAAAAGTTTGATAAGGGGAAAGCTTGGAGAGCTTTGGAAGTTCTTCAACTTGTTCACAGCGATGTAGTGGGTCCATTTCCAGTACCTTCATTTAGTAAGGCCCACTATGTCCTCACCTTCATTGATGACTACTCCTGCTTCACTTGGGTCTACTTTCTTATTCATAAGAGTAAAGTATTTGACAAATTTCAAGACTTCAAGACTCATGTGGAGAAGCAATCTGAGAAAGTGGTGAAGATTCTTCACACAGATAATGGAAGGGAATATGTGAACAAAAGACTTGAGCATTTTCGTACATTTGAGGGGATTGATCTTCAGCATCCTGTTGCATACACTCCACAACAAAATGGAGTTGTAGAGCGCAAGAATAGAACTCTCAAAGAAATGGCTAGTTGTATGATACATGCATGTTCTCTTGATCCTGCCTTTTGGGAAGAGGCTATCGGTTGTGCCACACACTCAGGTTCCTTACAAAGCTTTGCAAGGTATTACTCCTTTCGAGGCTTGGGCTAGTAGGAAACCGATTGTGAGACATTTCAGAGTCTTTGGGTGTCCAGCATGGGCTCGCATACCTCCACAGATATGCAAGGCATTGGAACCTCAGAGTTGGCCTTGCATATTTGTTGGATATCCTGAGGGTGTTAAGGCATATAGATTGATGGATCTTGAGACACATGAGGTGTTCATTGAGAGGAGTGTTCACTTTGAGGAAAGCTCTCCTAGCTTAGCCTCTCTACCTCCTCAACCTTCCTCCATTATGGATAGTGATACTACTAATTCAATTGATGAGACTCCTTCAACTCTGACTCATAGGGTTATACCTCTGCAGGGTCCACTTGCAGTTGAGGAGCCTCGATCTCCACCTCCACCTAGACCTCGTTGGGCTCGACAGACACTTGAGTCTGTGGGTTCTCTTGTTGGGGATCCTTAGATACACGGAGAACTTGATCACAAGATCAAAATCTTCCACATGCATTCATTGCTATCGCTTCTAACCCACAAACATTTCAGGAAGCATCAAGGGTTCTTGAGTGGGACCAAGCTATGGAGGAAGAGTATAGTTCCTTGATGAGGAACAACACATGGTATTTATTCCTTCTCCCTAAGGAGAGAAAGATGGTTCGATGTAAGTGGATCTATCAGACCAAGTATGTTGCGGATGGTAGTGTGGATAAGTATAAGGCTTGGCTTGTTGCGAAAGGTTTCTCTAAGGTTGCAGGTGTTGACTATATTGAGACCTTTGCGCCCATAGCCAAGATGAACTCCATTCGCTTGACACTTGCTATTGTTGCAGATCATGGTTGGGTTGTACATCAAATGGATGTAAAGAGTGCTTTTCTTCATGGTGACCTTGATGAGGAGATTTATATGGAGCAGCCACAGGGTTTCATCCAAGATACTTCCTTGGTTTGCAGACTAACAAAATCTCTCTATGGCCTTAAGCAGGCCCCCAAGGCTTAGTATGCCAAGATGGATTCCTTTCTTCTCTTAGTAGGGTTCACCAAGTGTCATTTTGATCCGAATGTCTATAGTTTACGACAAGATGACTCTCACTTGATACTTGTGCTCTATGTTGATAATTTGATCATTATAGGGAGTACAACATCCATCATTAGCAAGGTCAAATCTACTTTGCATGATAGATTTGCTATGACTGACTTGGGTCTTTTGCACTACTTTCTTAGGATAGAGATTTCACAGTCACCTTCTAGGATTATACTATCAAAGCCTAAGTATGCTCTTGATCTACTTGCATGCTTTCATATGGCTGATTGTAAGCCTGCACTGACTCCCTTTCTTTCAAGAGTCAAGCTTGAGGCTTAGTGTTCTTCTCCACCAGTTGATGCCACTTTGTATCGTCATCTTGTGGGTAGTCTCATCTACTTGACCCATACACACCCTGATATTTCATTTGCAGTTGGCATGGTTTCCTGCTTCATGCAGGAACCACATGAGCTTCATTGGAAAGCCGCCAAACACATCCTTCATTACATCCAGGGTACACATCACTATGGGATTCACTATGCAGCAAGCACAAGACTTTGCTTGGTTGGTTACATAGACTCTGATTGGGCTGGCGATCTTGATGATTGTAAGTCTACTTCCGGTTACATTTTTCACCTTGGTTCAGGCCCCATTTTTTGGCAAAGCAAGAAGCAACATTATATTTCTCTTTCTTTGACTAAGGCTGAGTATTGAGGCATTGTTAATGCAGCGACTGAGACCATTTGGCTTCAGCAGATTCTCATAGAGTTTGGGTTCACCACTCCACGACCGACAATTCTACATTGTGACTATGGCTATCTTGAAGAACCTGTTCCAGCATCAGCAGACCAAACACATCGAGATCCATATGTACTATATCCGAGAGTTGATTCAGGAGCAGGTCATTTATTTGCAATATTGTCCTACGTTGGAGTAGGTTGTAGACATATTCACCAAACCTTTCACCGAGAGTAAGTTCCTGCAATTGCAAGCTCTCTTGGGGGTGTAGGATGTGTCATTAGGGGGGTAAGTTGACTTCTCCTTCCTCTCTTATGGGGGGGACTTTTTCCTCTTTGAAAGTCTTTTGTACTTCCAACTCTCTTTTGGAGGGGGGTTTTTTCCCACTAGGTTTTCTCCTTTTCTCCATTTGTGAGACATTGCATTGCATGGTTTTGCTTGCATTTGCATATTGTACATGGGTACCTATCATGGCATACTAGCTAGGACTCATCTTGCATTGTTTACTTGAGTCTTCATTCCCCTAAGTTGCACTTAAGGGGGGGTGTTGGTGTAAATAAATATTCATTATGGATATTATTACACTTTACTTAAGTTAACTTAGGATAATACATTTCTTTGTAGTTTGGATTTGAGACACTTAGAGTGTGCACATAGGGATAAAGCTTGTAGGAGAATTTCCACCTTTTGTGGTCTTGTTTTGTTGTTACACTCCACATTCGGTGGGTCATCCAACTCTTGTGGAATATTATATTATTTCTCCTACCTACCCATAGTATTTCTTACCTACCCTTTTTTCTCATTGAGCCACATGTCATGATTGTTTGCTCGTACATCCATATGGCTTGCCTATATAAGCAGGCCTATATTCATTGTATTGAAAATCTAGTTTATCATTTTCCTATTGATGAGAATAAATTTTGATCTTGTCATTCTTTTGTCTCTATTTTTATACTTTTCATTGTGTCCTTCATCTTGGCAAAATATCACAATATTGACACAAACGAATCCAAAACATCAAAATCAACTGCAAGACCAAACACATGACAAAAATAGGAATATATCTAGACCACAGTCCATTTGGACAACCAATTTTGACATTAATGACAACCATACAAACTCATATTTCCAACAATCTTCCCCTTTATCATTGTTGGCAATATTTGAACACTTCAGATCATCTCTTTTGGGCCTATTAATAGGATCTCCCCCCTTTGACATCAAAGATAAAAGGCACAACACAATACATTAAGCATCCAACACATACTCCACTGCTCCCACTAAGAGAAGCAGTAACATCATTGCAGGATATAAAGGGTAAGCTCTAAAACCTCCCTTGGGAAGATGTGCCTCTATTATGCATCTAGTTAGAGAAATGAGTGGCAATAAATGCTAGTTTTTGCCTGAGATACTCAAAAGTATCATTTTCCAATGCCTTAGTGAAAATATTTCTAACCTATTCTTTGGTAGAATATGCTCCAATCTTATTTCCTTTTTGGCAACCTTCTCCAATAAGAAATGATACCAAATTGAGATATGTTTTATTGTTAAATGCATTACCAGATTCTTTGAAATGTTTATAGCATGTTATTACCACACATAATAGGAATAGCTTCTTCATATATCACTTTGATATCTTTACGAGTCTATTTGATCCACAGAACCTTAGTATGGAAAGATGCTTCTACAATGTATTTTGCTTCTATAGTAGATAGAGATATTAAGAAACTAACCTATCTTCCAAGAAAAATGCACCACCATTAGTACTTTTTTTATCATCAACACTTCTAGCCCAATCAACATTTGTTTATCCTTTCAACATGAAACCTGTATTCTTCTTGTACCAAAGACCAAAATATGGAGTCCCTTTCAAATGCTTGAAAATCCTTTTCGCTTCTTTCTCATGTGATTTATTTAGATTATCCTAAAATATCACAACTAAATAGATGGCTTACATGATATCCGGTCTAGAGTCAATTGAATATAATAGTCCTTCAATCATAGATGTGTACTTATTTTGACCAACTTCTAGAGATGTATCATCTTTTCTCAATTTACAACAAACAACGAAAGGGGTTGGAACCAGTTTACAATTTTCAATTTCAAACTTCTTTAGAATCTCTTTGACATATGTAGCTTGAGAAATAAAATTGTATCCTTGAACTGAGTAATTTGTATACTAAGAAAGAATGATAACTCACCAATCATTAACGGTTCAAATTCCTTTTGCATTTTTTCTACAAACTCTTTACATAGAATATCACTTCCTTCAAATATAATATCATCAACATAGATAACAACAATCAACAACTTGTTACCTTCAACTTTAAAATAGATATTGTTTTTAGAAGTACCTTTCTTGAAATTTTGTTGTAATAGATATCTATCCAACCTAGCATACCAATATCTACATGCTTGTTTGAGTTCATGCAATTCTTTCTTCAATCTAGAAACCATATTTGATTCTTGTAACAATATAAATCCATATGGCTATTAAATATATACTTCTTCCTCAAGTTATCCATTTAGAAAAGATGAATTAACATCCACTTGATATATCTTGATGCTCTTATAAGAAGAAAAGAAAGAAACATTCTTATAGCTCCCATCCTAGCTATTGGAGCAAAATTTTCCTCAAAATCAATACCGTCAACTTGTGAATAGCTTTCATATACCAATCTGTATTTGTTCCTTGTAACTTGTCCTTGTTTATTTATCTTGTTCTAGAACACCCACTTAGTTCCTATAATATTTTTGTCAACTAGTTTTGATACTTGTTCCAATGTTTGATTCTTTTGTATCTGATTCAATTATTCTTCCATTTAGTTTACCCAACTCACTTATTTTCTTTCTTCATCATATGATTTAGGTTCCACAAGTGAAAGAGCATATTAGTTTACTTGCTCATTTGTTTGCACAACTATTCTTCTTGTCTAAACTCCTTTCTTTTTATTTCGTATTAGCTGATATTTTGAGTGATCCTTTTGTACATATCTAGTTGGGGTTTTAGTAACTTTCTTAGGTTCTGCTTGTTCTTCTTCATCTTCATTTGTTTATTTTATCTTTAAATTATCTTCCATATCTGCATTCACTTTTGTAGCAACTGAGTTCATGGTAAATCTAATCCCCTTTTTTGTATACTTTTACATTTGTGCTTTCCACTATCTTGTTTAGTCTCTTGGTGTAACATCGAAAAGATTTTTTGTTTGTAGCATATCTAAGAAATATTCCTTCATTTTCTCTAGTATCAAACTTTCCAAGGTCATCTTCATTTTTTCTAATATAGCACTTACTTCAAAATATTCTGAAATACTTCACATTAGGAGATATTCCATTCCACAACTCATAAGGTGTCTTACTGTGATTCACTCTTATCTATACCCTATTAAGAAAGTATATATCAATAAGCACAACTTCTTTCTAATATACATTAGCCAAGTAAACATCTTTCAACATAGTGGATATGTGTAGAATCATGGTGAGCCAAACATGCCCTTAAGTGGCAATGGAAATTAGAAAAACAGAGTTAGGCAAGTTGACGTAAAATTTTGAATAAGTTACCAACATTATTTCCAAAATATGGAAGAATAGAATCTACAGAAAATTCAATTTAGTTTCGAAGATAATAGTTTATTTCTAAAAAATAATTAAAAATCTATTTGACAAAAAATTAAAATTTCAATGCAGTAGTACTAAAATTTAAAGAAAAAGATATGAAACAGGTGTTTGTTTGACCATGCTAACCACAATCAAATCATAATATTTTTTAATAAGATTTTAGATATAATTAAAATATTCATGTCTAAATATGACAAATAATTTTTTGTATTTTTTTAAAATAAATAATTAATTATGAGTTTTTAACTACAACTTTTTAAAAATATAAAAAACTTGTATGCTTAAACACCATAACTTGGTCAAAAATTTATGAAGTTCAGTTTTTTTTTAAATCCTATAGTATATAAAGCATAGAATGTGAGACATCTTTTAGACTCAAAAAATGTGATACCATTTGAAATTTATAAATATTTTTAAATTACCCTATCAATCAAGACTTTAGTGAGAATATCGTCACTTTTTGGCCCCTCATGATCCTGCACATACCCTTGTTCTAGCCATCTCAATAATAGTGCTATTCTTACTTTCTACAAACCCATTTTGCTGAGGTGTTCTTGGGATAGAAAAATATCTTGTAACTCCATATTTTTCAGAAAAAATATCAAATTCATTTGAATTAATCTCTACTCTTTTATCAAATCTGAAACACTTGATTTTAGCATCTGCTTGATTTTCAACTATTTACTTGAACACTTTAAACCTTTCAAAAGCCTTAGAGTTTTATTTCAAGAATATAACCCATGTCATCCTAGAATAATCACCAATAAGTAACATAAAATAACTTTCTCCATTGAGACCTCTTATCCTTGTAGGTCCACAAAGATCCATGTGAATTAGCTCCAAGGGTTTAAAAGTAGAATAGTCTTTATTCTTGAATCTTCTCTTTTAGTCTATTTTTCTACATGACGTTCACTGCACACAATATTAGTACAGCTGATAATCCTTTGTGTATCTCTCCTAGATTTAGTATTACTGATCTTTATCATGTTATCAAAATTGACATATCCCATCCTCTTGTGACATAACCAACATTCACTCCTGCGTGTCAGAAAATACCTACTTCCACTCTTATCCTTTATGTAGTAAACATTTCCACTCATCCTAATACATTCTATTACCATTATTCCAATTTTTCCTTTTCTAATTACACATTTAGTCTCACCAAATAAAACTTCATATGTTTTATTGCAAATGCTTGACTAACAATCAACAAGCTATGTCTTAAACCTTCAACATAATAATATCATCAATGTTATGCTTAACATCAATCGAGATACTACCTATCCCATAAATAGGTGCAACTTTCTCTCTTGCAAACTTCATTGATCCTCCATCATACTTTTTAAAATTAATAAAATTCTCTTTATCACTAGTCATCTAATTTGAACATCCAAAGCCAAAGATCCAAGCTCTTGGTCCACTTTAGCATGAAGTGTAGTCTTCTCTCTTTTTTTCTTCTTGTTTCTTTACATACCTTATGATCTTTTAGTCATATCCTTATTCTACTCCTTTAGAGACAAAAATACAGATTCTTCATTTGAGTCATCACCATCTTCATCCTCATATGAATTTATCTCCATAGAATGCAGGCTCCTTTTCTCTTTATCTCTATCATTTGTCCATTTCTAAAGTCATGTCTTCTATATCTACTTTACTTTTCATCATCATTAGATCTTTTGTTATCCTCCTTATATATACAAATTTAAAAGAATAATGACTAATTATAGCATAATTAAAGCATGTTACGAGTAGCTTACCTTTGTGATTTTGAGTTCCTCTCTTTAATCTTCTTACAAAGTTTTCTTTCATCTTATCCAAGTTTTTGGTTGCTTTCTTTTCATCTTTTACTACCTTTGAAATATTAAATGCAACCTCTTTTCTTTCTCTTTTTATATCTTCGATCTTTGAAATTTCATAGGTAGATAATATTCCAAGGAGTTGATCAATTGTATACTTATCTAGATCATGACATTCTTCAATCACACACTTCTTAGGTTTGTAGGGTTTAGGTAGTGTCAAAAAAATATTTCTTATAACATCACCTTCTTCTAAATTCCCACCAACAATTCTAATATCATCTACAATATCATTCACCCTGTGTATGTAGTTTTCAACACCTTAATCATGAACCATCCTTAAACACTCATAATTCTAGTTCAGATTCATTAACCTAGGCTACTTTGTCTTAGGATCACCTTCATATGATTGAGATAATTTGTTCCAAACTTCCTTAGCTTCTTTTAGTCCCTTAATCTTACCGAATTCTTTACTACTCAAGCAACCAAATATTACTTTTCTATCTTTTGCATTAGTCTCATGATTCTTAACATCATCTAGAGTCTCAGTCCATTCAATGAGGGTGTATAACTAGTCTTCACAATATCCTAGATTTCATTCTGCAAAGTTTCTAAATAAGATTTCATCCTTTCCTTCTAGCAAGGAATTTTTTATATGAAAAAACAATAGTGATTTAAGATGAAGTTCTTGTGCCATACCGGATCTACCTCAAGCAGTTAAGCTTTCCACCTTGCACATGTCTCTTGCTCTTTTGACTTTCATTTATATTTTCTATTGAATATATGCCTTAATAAAATAATACCAATAGTTATAGAAAAGTTAAGATATGTTATGAACATAATTATAAAAATAAGATGTGACATAAGAAAATTATGTATAACTGTAATAAATTTAGGATGCAATATTTAATATAAACACAAGTGTAAACATATAAAGTGACATAAATAAGTGATTGAAATATAGTGTGAGAAAATGGATAGAATGTACCATAAGGAAATGACTAGTCGATAGAATAAGGAAAAAATGAAATTTAATGTGCAATGACTTGATGGTGATAGATTGGCCAACTAAAATTCATAAAAAAATAAGATAAATGTATGAAATAGTGTGTGAAATGGTGGAAATGTGGGCCTTCACTTAGAAATATAAACTATGACATTGAATTTCCACTTATCCTTTTATTTGGGAATCATAAAATATATTCAACTACAATCCTAATAGGAGAGATAAACACTAAGTAGGATTATGACTTCTATTTTGATTGATTTATGTAATTGGATATGGGATTGTGAAATGTATGTAAATAAACTAGGTTAAATGATAGGAAATTGATAATTTTATTATAAGCAATAAGATATAGAATTGGAAACCAACACAATAGCAAAGATCTAGAAATTGTTGAACATGCTCCAATACTAAGGGGTGGTGATAGTCCATTCACTAAACTCATTTAAATTCATTATAATATTGAACCCTTTTGATAAATGAATAATAAATAACATTTCTTAAGAACTATAAGATATGCATAGGAAAGTCTTTTTTATGATTAAATGTCTAGTAAAATTCAACAAATCTTATGATTTGGAAGAGAATAATGGAATACAAATGAACAGTAAACCTTGAGTTATTTGTATTTATAACTTCATGAAAATAAAATCTTCAACACCCTCCTTGAATTTATGCTAGATTTGTATTCCTATACTTTTGATTTATAGTTTTTTTATAATTTCAAAAGGAGGAATTCTCTTTTTAAGAGATTAACACTATAGAGTTGTATTCTATAATAGTAGAGTAAATAGTACTTTAAATATATAATGAAGATACTCTATTCATGGAGAGGAAAGTATTCTAGGTACCACATGGACAAAAAAAGATAATGAAAAGAATTTGTCAAATGATTGAAGATAGAGTTCTCTTGGGAAACCTATAATTCCATGAAATGTCAAATAAAGCATATTAATTATTCTAAAGGATAACATCCATGTCAAAATGTTGAGAACATTTTGAAGTAAAATTATATTTATTGAGCATAAAGTGCAATCCTAAGTAAAGTAAAATCTAACAAATCATGTTCTAGCTACTTAAAATATACATGTTAGGATTCAATCAATCACATGAGATCGAATTCGTAGACAAATTATTTCTACACAATTATATGTTCTTAAAATATTATTTTTCATTGGATTATTTCAAATAAAGTAAAATATATGACAAAATCATTTCTTAAACTCTTGTAGAGTATATATTCTAAGAGAATTATTAGTTGTTTGGTGCATATTAATTATATAGTATCATATACATATTTATGAACTACGATATACTTATTTTTATTAATTAAAGAATATACCTTTAAACTAATCTCAATGAAAATAGAAAATTAATGAATTATTCCATCTCCTCTATTCATATTCCTCGTTAATGAAATGTGGTTTTTTTTTTTTTAATAGCTAAATGGGTGTTATAAGCTCCCATAGGATGAAATTCTTTTCATTGAAATTCTCTATCCCTTGACCAAGTTACTCAATTTTCAAATCATATTCAAAACAATAAGGGTTGACTATTGTAATTGTTTCTTGATTTTTTTAGGGCTATGAGTTCTTGGGGGTGGTGGATTTGTGGGAGACCTCTTTGTTTCTTTCTTGTTCTATTTTCTATAATAGCCATTGTTGTTTGGAAATCTTTTTCTAGTCTCTCTTGAAATATTGATTAATATATTCTTTGTCTTTTTTGCCAAAAAAATTATGAATTATTTGTAATTGTTGTTTGACATTTCTTATTTAATGTTTCAAAAGAAAACGAAAATAAATATTGATAAAAAAGTAAATATGAGACTTAAATCATATATATGCTTATTCGTATCCACTAGAAATTGATTAAATTTATTAGAAATGAAATATGAACTATAACATTATTTAAGAGAAATGTATTTTTTATACTCTATTTAAATATCAAATGGTTCAATATTTAAACAAATAAAAACAATTTTACATCTTATTCTTGTAGAAAACTAGTAAATAATTGGTTCTTTTATTAAGGAATATTTACCTTTAACTATTAGATTGTCTAACTTTTAAGAATATCCCCTTTCTAATACTTAAAATCCAAAATTACCTTTATAATCGTCTTTATGCATTGTTGATTTCATTAATATTGTAGATTATATAAACTTGATACATATCCAATATATAACAAAATGATTTTTATTAGAACATGAACCTCGTAATATATCGTTGATAAATATATGTGACATGTTTACCAAATATATATTCAATATTGCAATATAGTGTGTACTCTTAGTTTTATAAAAAATAAGATAAAATTATTAAAATAGTCAAGGATTAGGGTCCATGATGACTCGATTTTTTTACTGAAGAGAGTTGATAATTACAACAAAGAAGGGCCTCTTAAAAGGATACATAGATCAAGCTCATAAATCTATGCATCTCATATTTGCTCCCATAATAACAGTGGATTCTCCTGCTCATACACGATACCTTCTGTTGTATCAATGTTATATACAAAATCTTGACCATTAGAAGATCCCATGTCTTGGAGGAATAGAAGATTGTCATATTTTGAATGCATATTCATGAGCTCTTCTTCCTTAGCTACTAATTGAGAATCTAGTTTAGCTATTTTATTTTGTAATTCGTGGACTATCTTCACACTTCCGTGGATGGGGTCCTGCACTCTTGCACTTGCTTCGCACACCAAATTATTTTAATTTGCTGCATCTTCGCATCCAAACCCTAAAGCAATATGCATATATATGAGACAAACAAATAAATTAATACAAACTCTATATACACTTCAGGGTAGTAATTTACTTGGACATCTTAAAAAAAAGCATTTAAATATTTTATAATGCAGTTCTAATATTTTATATGTTTTGAGCTAAAACGTCAGTCAGTTATTGGAAAAAGCTAGTCAACCCTGTGGGAATAAATATTCAAATCGAATTGCTCAAAGTCATTTGGAAACGTGTGAGAAAAGAAGGCCACGAGAGATATGCTTTGCGAGGAAATTCAGGACTGTTCAAAGTCTTCTGCAAACGGGTGAGAAAATGAAGGAAACGTCCAGAGTTTTTCTGACAGACATTTTCACGCTGGTCTATACAGCCATCAAGGATCCGACGTCACATAAGCTTTCCATTGCATATACGTCAGATATATTCATTGGTTTCGTGACAGATACGTTAGATGTGATAGAAAATGTGGGGCACAACTTCTTAGTTGTGGGGCGACACAGAGTATATTATTTAATACGATGCGTGAGAAAAGGTGGCCGCCTGGGTACGGATTTGAGTTGAATATTGAAAATTGTAAAGGGGAGGATTTAAAATCATTTACGAATCAATGGTGGGAATTGGTGAAGAATCTGAAGATGGTTCAGGAGAATGGATGTCATTTAAGGATGTGGTTAAATTGGTTGGAAAATGGTTCATTATTTTTTTGTGTTAAATATTTTTTTGAAAAATGAAAAATCAGTTAGTTCTGTTGAGCATGACCAAGATCTGTAATTTTTGACAAACCTTCATGTTATGCAGAAATGGTGACTTTTTGAAGCCAGTTTAGCACAGTTGTCATTAAAATTCCTTCAATTTAGTTCACTTAAAAGAGGGTTTAAAAGTAAATCAGTTTATATCTACATATCTTAGTGCTCACTCATTGGTGTCTAAGTTGTAATAAATTTAAGTTTTCTCAATTAGATGTACACCAACGACACAATCTCAAATCTATATTCAAGTCCATTTAATGTAGCACTTACACAAATAATAAATAATGTAAGTTTCCACTATCAAACATCAAAATAAATATATTTGACAATTCACATGTTATCATAGATTTCATACAAAGATTGCAACTTCAAAGTCAAATGATCAAATACAAGCTCTATTAATTCAAATTTAAGCTCACCAATCAAATTTAATGCATTTTTGAAAAATCTAATCAATTGTAAAATGGAAATTCTGCATGCATCATATTCTCAAGGCAGTAACTTACAGATTTAAGTACACATCGAATATCTTCTTTGGACAACTTGTAGAGCTTCACCAAATATCCTCTATAAGTTATTTACTTTTGGACAACTTTTCAAATTGGTAGTTTACACGTCAACATCATGAAATACCTATAAATCATATTCATATACTCTCATGCACACTTAATTTGTGTATAACATTGTAAATTTTATCACCTTCTCAACTTTTCTAATTTTGTAACATGAAAAATATAAATGATATTAAATAAAATTAAAATTACATGCTTATACACATACAATTATGGTGGAAATTTGCATTATTATATTACAATTTAATTTATGATGTGAATTTACATGATTCTAAATACATCATGATAGATATATATTATACATAGATATATATTATATCATATTGAAAATTTGATATTTATAAGTATGTACGTATATTATGTATATGCGAATATGTACAAATATATTTTTAATCCAAGTTTCATTGTTTTCATGATTTTATATATGTAAGGAAACCTTTTACATACAAACATATACAGAATATATATAGAAATTATGGGGAGACTCATTGGTATATTTAGAAAAAATAAAGTATGAAAAGGAAAGGAATTTATGTCACAATTCTATTTGAAGAAGCCACTATCAGTGCAGTAGAGGTTATAACGAATATACTGGAGGTTTACTCTAATGCCTTAGGTGATAGTCTATATTTTAAAAAAAATGGAATTTCTTTTTTTAATTCAAAACCGGTAGTTTAGATTTGGATCAACAAGGTTTTGGGGTTGTCTGTTGCATTGCTTCCGGTAAAATACCTCGGAGCCCTTATAGTTACTGGGATGGGAATAACATCTTGTTGGGAGGAATTATTTAATAATTTCCGAAACAAGATAGGTGCATAGAAGAAGAAATAGCTTTCTCTACCTGGAAGGATTTTGATGGTCAACGATGTACTCTTCGTTGTCCCCATTTATGTGATGGCTTGCTTCAGACTCGTGAATAAGATAATTTTAGGACTAGAGATTTAAATGAAGAAATTCTTATGGGAAGGTACTAAATATGGTAAGTGAATCCCATTGATCAAATGGGACATGAATTATGTTGCTCTTTGGTACTTTTGTCTTCGATGACAAGAAAGTAAAAAAGGGAAGCTGTGTTTTTAATAAGCATGTGGTTATTTATTTTTAAAATGTCTTTCTCATGGGCTAGTCTAGTGACACGGACACATTGTTTTTGCTGACGTGTTATATGCTTAAAGCATCTTACTCTCGAGCCATGCTGGTGACACGGATAAGTGAATAGCTCTGTTTTTGCATTAATTTAATGACATCTTTGATTTAATATGTCTACGGATTAAAGGGCATATTCCTCAGGATACTCCTTGTGTCGGACAAGTTAAAAGTTTTTTGGAAGACGTTTTGTGTTTCATTTGGTTTTTGAACTTGTTTGGAGTCCGTCAAACCCTAACGCCATGAGAGTCGCCGCTGTAGCTAAAGAGCTCGAATCAGTTTGTTCAGTTAAAAAGAGTGAAGCAAAAATGGTCTTAACCAGGAGCTTAATGGTCGGCTGGTTAGTTTGTTTGGTTAATTTGCGTTTAACAGGTATTTTTCTTGATCACATGATTAAAAAGATTCAGATTTTTGGTTTCGAATCAAGTTTTTTTTCAGTTATGCAAAATGAAAATAAGGAAAATGTTTATGCTTTATTTTTGTTTTTCATGACTGGGAAATCAAGCATCTTCAGTTTCTTCCCTTTCCGTTGCACAGTTAAAAACAGTTATTTGATTTTCAGTTTGCAAATCCTGTAAGTTATTGGTAACCCTATACGAGGGTTATTCGTGAAGAACATGTGGTGTTTTGTTTGGGTATAAAACAGTTTTTTTCAGAATAGTTGATATGATGAGGAAAAACAGAGAAAGGAGTGTGAATAAAGTGAAAGACATTGCATTTGTTAAAAAGAAAAGAAGTGCTGTAGTTTACCAGAGATAGTCGAGGGTTTTGAGAATCAATACTCTGTTTTGTTGCAGAGTACATAAGGCTTTATTGTTTGAAACTATTTTGTTCAGAGATTGAATTTTTCTCTCTGATAGTGTTGATTTCATCATTGAAGAATATTGTTGCAAAATTTTTAGAAAGTATCATCTGTACAGTCTGGTAAAATATTCTCGCTCCAATCTCTGATGGTTTTGTGACTGCAAGATTTAATTGCATGCATAAAATCACCAGTGGCTGTAGCTCGAGTTGAAATATTTATTGGATAAGAAGAGGGGTTGGTGCTCCTTGAGGCCTTGTGGTTTCTAAAACTTGTGAACTGAGTTGGTGCTCTTTGAATTAATATAAGGGATCTTACCGAGTGGTTTTTCTACCCCAGGAGGGTTTTCCACTCATGAAAACAATGGTGTTATGTGCATTGTCTTGTTTCATTTTGTTTTACTAGTTCATGCTCTGATACGTCATATCTTTAGTTCATACTCTGATTTGTTGAGTTTATGTAATGCAATATTTGATGTACTCATTTAGATGTTTCATGTTTGTGTAAAAGATTCAATACCATTCTTATGTTTGAAAAGTCCGAATCAAGTGTTTCAGTTGGTTCTATTGTATATTTCATGCTTCATTAATGTATTTCATCAAGGTGTTAAGTCTCAGTCATCTGTGCATATTGTGAGTTAAAATTGCCAAGTTCATAAAAGTATATCTTGTTAAAATTTGTAACACTCTGATTCACCCCCCCTCTCAGAGTGTTTCCACTTCCAACAAATTATAGGCCAAAAATTGTTGGTGGCTTTGGGCTTTGACGGTTGGATTGGAAAATGCTGCTCTTGGTGCCAAGCTCATATGGAAGATGCATCGGGATTCAGACAAACAGTGGTGCCAGATAATGTAGAAGAAATACCTAGACTCTGAAGATGCAAATCACATCTTAATGACTGCCAATGGGGGGTGGATTTGTTATTTGGAGATTCATGTGGGAGTGTAGGAAATTAATTGTGGAACATCTGGCATGGAAGGTAAGTAATGGGACACTAGAAACGTTGTAGTGTGATTTATAGAATGGTGAGGAACCTATTAGTTTCATCTTGAACAGCCTAGATGGGATCCCGAAAGTGACACGGATGCATGGGGCTTGCACGCCAGATTATGTTGTGAGGATCTGTAATGGTTTTGGGGAGGAATGGAATTGGCAGTTGGTGGAGATTATGAATATTCTAGATGATGCAAAAGAGTTATTAAGAGTTATCTTGGGAAAAAGAAGAATTATACTCTCTTCAGACAATGATGAAATTATCTAGTGTACTTCTCAGTTGGGGAGTATTCAGTTTAGTTAGGTTATATAGTGCAGGCAGTCTAAAGAGAAAAATCTGTTTGGCCATCGAAGAGTTTTTTGGCACATCATTTTACCCAAAGTAGGTGCCTTCCTTTGGGCCACATTGGCATGGTAAAATAATTGCTAAGGACTGGTTGAGGATGGTGGCGATTCTGGGACCAAATTGTTGCCCCCTTTTCTCTAAGGATGAGGAGAACACAGATCGCTTGCTCCTTAGGTATTCATTTGCAGCAAACTGTTGAGAGAGGTTGGCTTCATCTCTAAATTGGAGCTCTACAAGGTAGTCCTCACTAATAAGCTTCTTACTAAGTTGGCTGATTCAAGGTAAGAATACTATATGGGGAAATATTTAGATCATTGATCCCACCATGGTGGTCTAGCAGGTGTGGAAAGAAAGAAGCAAAATAGAGTTTTTTTGCAATCAATCCTTACTGATTGATGAGGTTACATCGAAAATAAAAAGTCGGATTTGTGAGATAGTTAATACTAATGTGAAAAGAGAAAATATAAGTTTTCCTCCTCACGGGAAAATGAAATTCAAAACGTCTAGTGCAAGCTAAAGACCCCTCATAACAATATAACAAGTAAACAAAAGTTGACGGAGATTGTTAGGTGGGTTGCCTCAATGGAGGGGATATATGCTGAATTTTGATGGTGCTATGAAAAGGAAAACCCTCAGTGAGTAGGTGTGGGTGGTATCATCAAAGACAATAGAAATAACGACATTTGGGTATTGGTAAAAAGCTATTGGTTGTGTCACAAATAACAATGCTGAACTGGAGGCCTTAGTGTAAGTTATAAACGAGCAAAAAAAGATATATAAATAATACAAAACAGCAGAAATCCAATAACATAAACGCAAAACACAGTTTATAGGTGTTCACCATTAAGTGGCTATGTCCATCAGAAATGTAGGGAGTTCTTCTATTAATCAATAACACAATACAATACAATACAATCTTATCAAGAATGGACTGTACTCATGCATTTATAATCATATAGAGCCTTCAAGCAAAGAGTCTCTAGAAGATGAATGGTCATGACTGTTGGGCTTCACATCCCAACAATCTTCCACTTGAAGCTCAACCGGCACAGCCATGCCTCAACATTCCCTGCATTTCCAATTCTTCACCTTACAATCAAACATATCAAAGACTTCAATTTTGCCAAATTTTGCTAATAGACACTACGGATAAGCCTTTTTCATGCCAAATTGGAGTTAAAGACTCTTTCAGACACAAACTCACCCATCTTGAGGAGCACCATGGAAGAAAATTTCTCTATTGCAAACTGCTTCTCCTCGCCTTTAAACATGACTTTAATCAACAAATTCTCACCAGAGGTTGAAACGGCCTTGAAAGACCAGAGCTTTGAGTTGCTTTGTGTTGAAAGATAAGAAAAACAATTCTCAATGAACCACTTGGCATCAAACTTAGGATTGGTGGAATTCATGGCCACTTGATTCTTCATAACTTTGTCGATTAGCCACTTTCTATCAATAAACATCACATAGGATGGGGTAGGTATATTACCATGATCATCTGCAATGATCTTCAAACGATCGTACTACCACGGTCCAAGGCGACTATATGTAGTCCCAACATCGGTTCCCACAACCTTTGGTCCAAAACACCATGACATGTCTATCTCTCTCCCGGTCAAACCTGGTCTTTTACTATCATATTCTACTTTCGTCCTTTCCTTCACCTTTGTCAGCAATTGAATCAAACCCAAAGAATTTTCTACCTTTGCTTATTTCTTGAAATGAGAACATTTATAATCATTTTCCCTGCAGCCATCCTCAAACCATAAAATGTAAAACCCACTTGATTGCTGTCCTAATGTGGACAAATATGGCATCGGTTTGAGGTGAAGGGTCATTGGATTTTGATTCAATGCCTTTCAAGTATAATGTAAAGTCTGAAGGCTATCTATTGCCATTGCCATAACTTTTTCTTTGTGTCTCTTCTCATACTTGAAATCCTCAACTCTTTGAAGGCTGGTGATTAATCTTGCTGAGGCAACCTCATTTTCTTTGTTCTAGTTTTCATGAGCTTGCACCTTGGTCCGAGACATCATCACCACAACATCCTCATACTCTGGCTCCATACCCTAGTGACACTGGCCATCATCTTGCAGTGAGGAATCATCATTAGTTCGATGACCGTTCATTGCAACCATGGATAAATACTGGGGAATAGGAACTTCTCTCGCATGAGAACGCCTCACCTCTACGCCCTTATCTACTTTGTGTAGAGTAAGATGCTCCTCTGGAAAAGCCTCCATACTATAATCTACTTGCCTAGGAAACTCCTTAACAATCAATCTGTGACTCTGACACTCAACTTGAGCATCTGTTTTAAGTTCCATAACAACCAATGCAATGTGGTTTTCCAGATTCACAGTTTTCTTGAATGCCCTAGAATCTACTAACATGGCTGTTGATTTTCTCTCAATACAAGGAACGATATTGGCATTAAATGTTTTCTCACCATTGCATCCTTCATCTTCGCAAATATCTTTCACAGTGGACTTGACCTCTTCGACTTCCAAAATTTGAACTTTGCACACAGTGTCCTTATCTTCTATAGTCATTTCTATTGGCACGTCGACAAAACCTGAAACATTGTCTAATATTGTAAAAATTGTATTGGGGGTAGCCAATTCCTTTTTCAGCTCCTCATTTTTTTTTCCTGTAGAAAACTCCCACTCTATCATAAATTTCTCTTGTAAATCTGCCATTTCATCTTCCATACTGCATATTCGCTCTGCAAGAGTAAAATTGTCTTCCCACAGTTTCTCAATTATTTCATATAGGTACCTTTTTGAGTTGTAGGCCTCACCTTCTTCAAGGTCATCTTGATTCGTCAATTCCGAGACTGCATCCTCCTTACCCCAAGAGGCGACCTTCACATTCTAGAAGGCAAACAAGCCAGTCTCTTCTTCTTCAACTAGAAAATACTGCAAACCCTCTTCTTATCTAGCTGAAGTCTCCTCCCTTTTCCAGCCATCCCACCAATGAACATGATGTTTGGTTTCAACCTCCACTTGGACATCACTCTCTACTGAGTCTAGACTGCCTAGAAAGTTTTCAATGACTGATTTAGACTCATCATCTGATTTGGCCTCATCATCTAAAACTTCAGCCTATTTGTTGATAACATAAAAGCACCTAGCTCGAGAATCCAACAAAAAATAAGGGCATCCAGCTCTAGGATCAACCACCCAATCGGATCCAATATCTGATCAGCATTTCACCATAGCTTTGATACCAATTGTAAGTTATAAACGAGCAAAGAAAGATATATAAATAATAAAAAACAAAAGAAACCCAATAACATAAACACAAAACAAAAAGTTTAACTTGGTTCACTATTAAGTGGCTACGTCCACCAGAAACACCGGAAGTTCTTCTATTAATCAATAACACAATACAATACAATTCAATCTTATCAAGCATGGACTATACTCATGCATTTATAATCATACAGAGCCTTCAAACAAAGAGTCTCTAGAAGATGAATGGTTGTGACCGTTGGGCTTTACATTCCAACACCTAGCAAAGTAACTATGGGTTTGCAAGGGTATTGATCAACTAAGCAACGAGAAGAAATTGAAACCATGGGTATCACGAATAAACAATGCATTACAAATATGAGTGATATTCATATTTCTCATGTATATAGAGAATCCAATACGGTGACAGACCTCTTGGCTAATGTGGGTGTCAACTCAAATGATGGGGAAATTGTTACTTGTCATCCAAATAGGTGGACGAACCTGGTTAAGATTCTTAGTTTAGAGAGTGAAGAATGATGCCATTGTCTATAAAAGTAGTGTAGGGTAATATTGGTGGTAAACACAAGATGGATAGAGGTGATGGTATATTGGTTTGTGCGGTTCAATGTTTGATGCCATTATGTTATATGATAAATCTTCACACATGGTGCTTCTTGAATACTGTATTCAATATCATATATATTGTTATGTACAAATTGTAGATTTTGAGATAACTAAAGGACAAATTGTAACAAGGAAATTGTTAAGGTGGATTGGTACCAAGCTGTCTAGTTTTTGTAGTCATTTGCACGTTAGATTTGAGGGAGGATTTTTTTCTGGGCTAACAAAATGCTCTAGTTTTGATGGGCCAAGGTGTCATGAGGATTTCTTAGAAAATAATGTCACATCTGATCAATCAAATTTTGGATGGTGAATAGGTGGTGGGATGTAGAGTATGCAAATCATTTTTCTTTTATATTCTGGGAAAACACAGTTTAGTTTGCCTGTGAAGGTTGGATTCAAGTGAGATAGCATATCTCCTCAAATCTTTGGGTCTTGATGTCATGGGGTACTTTCGATCAAGCGAACTCTATAAAGCATAATGAACAAACCCTTTGAAGAATAGGAAAATGGCAAATGTGGTTCAGAAGGTTTGGTGATCTAGTTGGTTGCTGAAGTGTGGTTCAGGATGGCATTTATCTTTGGAACAAGTTGCTCATTCCGAGTGGAGACTAAGGATGAGTTGAGCCACAAGTTGTTTAATTGTGAAGATGAAAAATTCAGGCACACCATAAGAATGGTTGGTCAAGTTAGCTTTGATGGTGACGACCATGTCCATGATGCGTCAATCTACAAATATTTTTTCTCGCCCATAATCCAAACAATGCGATAGTTGGAATATTACTTTCAGATCGGAAGCACTCTGGTGGTGAACTATAACTAGGCAACGGTATCAAATGAATTGTATCAGATTGATATTTGTAAATTTTCTTGGCCTTTATCTATTTTCCTTGATCTAGAAATGCAAGAAAAGGAAAAAAAAAATGAAAGCCACTTGGTCCACTTTTCAAAATCGAGTAACTAAGGTGGATTTCTCAAAACTAATCAAACTAATTAACAAGAATCTTGATTTGTTTTCTCCGGAAGATGTTATAAGGTTATTGAATTTAGGTATCGAAATCAGTTTTTTTTGTGCAACCATAATCCTTATGTATTTCTATTTCCATATATAATCTCTTTATTATAAATGGATAAGAGCTATCCCCATAAGGTTATACTTATCAATGTGTGTATAGATATATGTGTATGTGTATGTGTAGGTGTATGTGTATAAATATATGCGTATGCATATATGTGTATATATGTATATGTATATGTATATGCATGTATATATGTATGTATATATGAGTTAAAATTGGGCACTCATCTAAAAAGATCTTAGGGCTTACAAAATTGTAATCTTAACGCATATAGAGTTTTAAAATTAGAATCCTATATATAATTAGTGCTACGTCCAATCGTTCCGAACAACTCACCAGTGGTTAACATCCACCATCTCCTTGTAATGCAACCCATGTCTATAGCTATATACAATGGGTAAATCACTTGATCTATCTGCTCTACATGTTGGTCTGGTCACTGCAATGTGCTCCCAAACACATACCTATAATGATGTCATGTATCCAAAATTGCATCTCCTATGATAACACATGTCATGCAACTCCTTATACAATACCAGAGTGCCCCAAGCCATAGGTCGATCTCCATCTACAACATTGATACAAATTTAGATCATACCAAGTATGACTAATTGACTGCCTCTATTCAACAAAATGAAACTATTGACTATTGCACATAAAAAATAGTAGATCCAGCTATCAGGAGGTGTCTGCTGCAATGCCTAATCTAATGAAAGTTGTTTCTGTCATAGCTCTACACTTGCTCCCACTAGACTCTCTATGACATCATCCAAGGGTGCCCCTTCTATGATCACCCATACTCCTCTGATCGGCAGTCTCAAAATGCGATGAACATTCTCGCCCATAATTATCATCTATCCTATTGTTAGATGGAACGTCGTACTGTTTCTCCTGCACCTCTCTTCCAGTGTTGTCAAAATAATCATGTGTGATATAATATTGAACATCTGCACTATATATCCCAACCCAATAGCATTGATGTGTGCCCACTCAGGAGGTCCAAACTATTCCACAACCCAAAGCATTGATAATCACCTCTCTCGACTAACTAAGATATTCACACTCCACTGCACTCAAGCAAATTACAATATCAAATCATTTTCTCTACCTATTATTTTTCTTCTTGACCCCTTGACCCTTCACTTTTCATCTCTTTTCCCTCAGTCCTGCCATTCTTGGTAGATTTTATTTTCCCTCGTCACAAGAATGGATTCTCGCTATCATAGTTCGTGAACCCACTAAGATGGTAATGAAATCTCGCAAAACCTTTAATCTTTATCTTCTTTCTACCTCTTTCCTAGTGGTAGGATTGCAATCTTGATAGCAAGTAAGCTACAGGAATGCGTTCTCACAACACTACTATGCAAACCTGCTCATGTGGGATCACGCTCACAAACCCCTCTATTCTTAATCTATTCCTACCGAATCTCTCTCTTGTTCATAAGTGGTGGGAACATGTTCCCGATACTTCAGCATGGACTTGTGGTTCACAAAGTGGCGGGAATGATGCCTTTGCTACTCTAAATGCTAATAAATGCACAAAGATCAAGAACAAGGTGTCGATATCGTTAACATACCCGGCGATCAGGTTGTTAGCCACATCTAACACTTGCTACCACATCCATGTGATGCTTTGGGATCTCCATAGGAACCATGTCATCTGCTACTCTCCAAGCTCTAGAATGCACAAAGAAAACACAAAGGGCTCTTAAATTACTCTAAATTATCTGTTGTGCATAGTAAAAGTGAATAGTGAAATTTCAAATTTGATAATATAGAGCAGGCTTCTAAATCCCTATTTTCCACTGTTCTCATTCCTTCAAGAATTTTCTCGCTATTTTTTCCTTGAGTTGCTGGTGTCTTTTGATCTTCCCGGTAACACTATTTTAGTACCATCGCAAAGAGGGAAAAATATAGAAGCCTAAATTTGATTAATTTAATTAATTAAACTTACTTATCTAGAATACCTTTAATTAAATAATTACGTATTATTTAATTAATTAGTGTACCTTCCTCTAGCTAGTTAATTATATTAATTATGCTATAGTCCCCTTTTAATTAATTACTTGATATAAATCAATTAATTAATTAAATTTGATCCCCCTTTCTTCTATTAAATACAACAAATGTATAAATTAATTATTTAATTCATTTTGATCTTTCCTCTTAATTCTCTCATAAAATTAATTAATTTAATTAATTAATTCTATTTCTCCCACATGTCTCCTAACTCTAACCCTCAGCTAACCCCTCTCCTAACATTACCCACCTAGCTAACCATAGGATTTAGTCAGCCTCATCCCCTTGCCCTCACCATATGTGTGCACATTCACAAAATATCTTACATTTCCTAGAATTCAGAAATGTTTCCTAAATTTTTGGCAAATATCCTAAATATCCTAATATGTGGCCCAAATATATCCATATTTAAAATAGAACCTTCCAATTTGGGTGTCTCTCTCCCAAATAGGCATTTTTTATCAAGGACACTTGTTTGTCCTCCCCATGACACTTCCCCTTCTCAACAACACATGTCATTTCCATCCATAAAACTTGCCCTTCTTAGGGAAAAGTGTCTCTTATTCATGCCTCCTCATCTCTTTGCCTAGCCTATTTAATCCCCTCATTTTCTTTCACAATCCATCTACTTTCATTTTCATACCATCATAATATCCAATTGTTTACTCATCATTTGCAAATACATATCCATTTAGCATATATCTTTTCATCTTATTTAGCATAATCCCCATCTTGCAACAAACATCATGGAGTGAAACATAGCAAGAACACATCAAACCAGAAGACAATCGAATAAAGGGTTTCAAAACATTTACTTTCAAATTTCCATTTTAGTGTCTTAATCATGAGTGTGGTCGATTTTTTTTATTATATAGATGTTTATTTTTGCATTTTAACTTTCCTCATCTCACACTCACAATTTTCAGCATACAATGTGTTATGTTTGTGCCTCTCTAAATTTTGTCTTACTCATGAGGATAGCTTGGAGCAAGAGGATGGTATCACTAAGACTCTCCGTTGTAACACTTTTCTCGCCATTCTTTCTAATGATATTACCTCTAGAGATGAATTATTGATGAATCTTACTATCCACTATGCCAAAAATTGATCCTGAACATATTTTTTTAAGAAGAAGATATCACTAGCAATTTTTCTAATTATCTCTCTGCAAAAGATGAAGCTTTAGTGGATAGAGAACCCAATTAAAATGAATTCAATTTAATTAATGTTTCTAGTTATGCAAAGCCTACCATTATCATTTACCTTCATCAATATATCTCTCAACCTCAAAAAAAACTAGTGATTGTTGTTAAATGCATGGTGAATCATCTTTATGATTATCATGCAATAGATCACACATATAACACTCAAAACAACAAGAAAAGATTCCAATGTTCTTCCCACATCCCAACCTTTTCTTACTCCACTCCTCATCTTGCACAATATGTTGGTAAAGAGTATGATCTTGTTGAGAAATGTTTTACTACTCTAGCTAAGATATCACTTTATGAATTGGTTCAAACTTCTCCTACATACTATGGGATGCTACAATAATCCTTACAAAAAGTAGATGCCCCACCTTCTACTAGACCAAATCAAGAAGCAATAATTCTTGATTATGTGCATGAAATAAAGGAAAATATTGTATTAATCCAAAATGAGTTACCTTCTTTGCAAATTCAAAATGCATGGTTGATGGGGTTTACCTAGCTTGCTCACACTTCACCTAGTTGGTGTTGCACAATTGCACCAACCTCTCTAGGTCTAGCTATTCTCTAAGACCTCCAAGTCCTTCTCAATCTCTTCTAGGGATTTCAACTTGCCAATCTCAAGGTGTTTGCAACAAGTGTTTAACTAGGAGCCCAACCATTACCAAGTGACTTCCATATGCTCAATTGTGCTATCTTGACAGCAACTTGTCAGATTCACCCCCATACTGTTGTGAGTCATTGCAGAGGCATGGGGATGGAATTTAACATGGAATGAATTCCATTTGGGTCCACTTGTGGTTTTATTTCATTATCTTTCGTATTTATTTCACCATTTTGCCTAGAAATAGGGCTACAAGGAATGAGCCCCTATTAGGCCTCCAAAATCTGGTTTTCAAGGGTTTTGAGGAAAACAGTCCAAAAGACCTTGTAAACATTTTTATTTTTATTCAATAATTAACCTATCCCTAAGATATTTTGGTGGTTTTGATTTCCCAACTTTTCGTACAATGCCCTAACCCAAACATGAGGGCTTACAAGGGTTTCTAGGCCTCTTAACCGACAATGACTGTTCAAATTTGAGGAATGGGTATCTAAAGGTTCCGTTAAGGATTATCCTCATAGTGAAAACTCTGTATGGACCTTTTGAATTTCTCCAAATGATCAGGCTAAGGTTTTGTGTCCACCTCATCACTATGCTCTCAAATTTCACCATGTCTTCTCTAGCCAAGTTGCTCCTGGACTCGCCCAGAACAAGGTGGTAACCATATCAATCTTCTCTTCCACAATTCCTCCCTACATATATACATTGTACAAGGGGTTTCCTAACATTTCCCAATAGGTTGTGATGGTAGCATAGAGGGATTTTATGGGGTAACCATTTTACATGAAATTACTATTTACAAGACAAAACTGGATGATTGGAAACAAAAAAATGAAAACACTAACACACCCTATCTAAAAAGAATGAAATGAAACAAATGACACTGAAAAACAACAAATAACTTCAACCCACAACTGGATCAATGGATTCAATCCATTATCATTCATAGTTTATGCAAAATAAGACCAAAATAGTGATAACAATCCGAAAATGAGTAGTTTTAGATTGTTAATCTTTACAAAATCAAACTTCCAACCTTGGTAACTATGAAAGAGGAGGTTTAAATAGTCTTCCAAATGTGTGGAGGCATTCTAGGGCATTGTTCTATCCCTAACTCCATTGCTAAGCTCCTTTCAGACAAAAGTTGTCATTACAACTTTCAAAAGTTGTCATGACAACTTTTCCAACTTTCCACATTTTGCTTTGCCAACCTAAACAACCTATTACAAGTCATTACACAAGACTTTTTAAGAATTCCTAAGACCATTCTAAACCTCTCTAATGCTCACATCAAGTTATGCCAGTTTTGACCATCAAGAAGGCCACTTCAACTACTCAAACTACTACCTACTCACAAAGTGCAAATCTAGGAAGAAAACCAACTCAGCTAGGCCTACACTTGACTCAAATCAAACATCACACAGACACCTTGGATGCTCCTAGATTACTTATTAGGAACCTGACCTGGCTAAGGTCAGTACAAGCCAATATTGTGGAAAGACTATGAGATTAAGTCCTAGGTGCTTCTGCACGAATGGTATTTCCATAAAGCACACTCTATTTATTAATGGTTTGGGTCTTAGCATATGTAGCATTTACTTGTTGCTTGAAATTAATATCAAAGTTCTCTTATTTAACTTGATTCCTTATCTATTTGTATCTTTGATAATGTTGGTAAGAATTCACTACGTATACTTACATTTACTATTAAATTAGGTCCTATGATCTTATCATCTCCTCTCAATGTCATGTGTGGTACTATCAGATATGACCTTCTTCTAGGTCGACCTCAGATTCATGCTATGTAAGCAATCCCATCTACTCCTCATTGCAATCTCAAGTTTATCCACAACAATGAGATGTATACCATAGAGGTTGATAAGAACATACAAAGTTGTTTGCAAATGGAAACAAAATCTTAATATCCTTCATTTTCTTCAATTTCTTCTCCAATACAAATAAATGTACCATATCGTACTAAATATACTCCTTCATTTGAAGTGGTACTTTTAGAAGACGATTGGGGATCATTATAATTTACATCCTCGATGGATAATATAATCTCCCCAAATTTAAGACTTAAACCTTGAAGGAGCCTAATGTGTCATTTTTTCCTGCTATTTCTACCCACAAAATAGTTGTTTCTACACGCAAACCTGTCGTTTTCATTGGTAAAATTAATTTTTCCAGAAATATAAAGTCCAAAACATAAAACTTGAAAAAGTTATGCATTCCATAGGACCACATGAATGTATTACTTTCACTTCTTCTATCAATCACATTGTTTTGAGTAACAAACCCATCGTTTCTTGAAAGAAAAATTAAGCTAAAACACAACTCCGTCGAAGTAGAAATCCACCTGTATTCTCATGTTTTTAGCTACAAGTATCAAAACTCAAAAATAAAAAACACTAGGTCAACAAAAATGTGAGATATACCCATGAAGTTAATCCCACTAGGTGTGCAAAAAAAATTTGTAGAAAATTGTGGGTGCATGATGAAAGTTAAAATGCTAAACTAAATATCTAAAATAACACAAAAGTCAACCACAATCATGATTAAGATGCTAAAAATGAATTTTGAAAGAAAACAAAAACAAACAAGTTGCAAAATCTCTTGAAACCCTTGATTTAATTATCTTATGGTTTGATGTGTTATTTCTATGTTGCAAATGCTCAATTCCACTCCATGATGTTTGATGCAAGATGAGGATTATGCTAAATGGATATGGATATGCCAAAGATGAGTAAGCAAATTATTATTACGATGGTATGAAAATAAATATGGATCGATCATGATGGAAAATGGGGAAATTAATTAGGCTAGGCTAGGAGATGAGGAGGCATGAAAATGGGAAACCTATCACTAGTAAGGGCAAGTGTCATGGTTGAAAATGATATGTTTCCTTGAGAAGGGCAAGTGTCATGGGGAGGAATGAGAAGTGTCCTTTAGGAAACATGCCTATTTGGGAGAGACACACCCTAATATGAAGGTGTTATTCCAAATATGGATATATTCCCACATATTAGGATATTTAGGATATTTCCCCAAATTTTAGGAAATTCTCCAAATTCCAACAAACTTAGGATATTTTGGGAATGTACACACATATGGTTAGGAAAGGAGATGTGGTTGACTAACACCTATGATTAGCTGAGGGTTAGAGTTTGAAGACATATGGGGGCAATAAATTAATTGATTTAATTAATTAATTCAATGGGGGAATTAAGAGGAAAGGTTAAAATGAATTGAATAATCAATTTATGGATTAGATGTATTTAATAGAAGAAAGGGGATCAAATTTAATTAATTCAATTAGCTAGAGGAAAGGAATATAATTAAATTAAATAATGTGTAATTATTTAATTAAATGTGCTCAAGATAACTAAATTCATTTAATTAAATTAATCAAATTTTCATGTCTAAACTCATCAATGCTTCATCCCGATAGGGAAGGTCATTGAAATGAAAAGAAGGTAAGGTATCACTAGGAAACATAGCCATAATATCATTTTATTATACCAAATGAAATAAATGGGGGAGGTACATTTTAGGAGCAAGGCACATAGTGCCCTAGTCTTGATAATTGGATTTTAGACTTAGAGGGAAGGAAGGGAAGAAGGTGAAAATGTAGTATTTCATGTGGTGTGAGAAAAATCAAAACATGCATCACACATCAAAAGCCAAAATGCTAAGGTGAGCTCTACGTGAGAAAAATATTGTATGTGGATATGATTTACAATGTGACATTTTGACCCCACTTTAGTGGGAGTATGATACAAATAATACTCATGGTAAAGTACAAAGTCACATTGAAAAAATTTCACCAAAATATTAAAGAGACAAGACAAACCAAGTCCCCAGATATACAACATGTAGACGAATTGAGATACAAATAGAGGAATGTCACAATAGATTCAACCTCTTTATTATTATGTACCAACAAAGTAACAAGGGTCATCCAAAGAGAGCCTTACATAACACAAAAATACATAATGGGAGAAGCACATTATGCACACTAAAGAACACAAAATAGAATGCATGGCAAGAATGAAGCTAGTCAAGCAAGTCATCTGCCTCCTAATATTTCTTAGCATTATCTAGGGATGGTAGAAAAGATGCAAGAAGAGATGTGATTTGAGCACATTAGATGTAGCTATTGCAAGTTCCAAATAATGATCATACTCTAATGATGAGTTACTTTGTTTGCCACTAGGAGAGCTATGGTTAATTCTTTTGGAAAATGTTAATATAATTCTTGATTAATCTCAACAAGCTTGTGCATATCACCGAAATCATTAGAATTGAAATTTTTAGCATGAAAAAAATTATCATCATCTAGAATAATAAAAATAGGATCTCCAAAATGAAAAGAAGTTGAACCACATTTTTCTTAAGCATTTTTAATTTAGGTTATTTTATTTGAACTTCCTCCCTAAGGTGAGGTGAATGTTTGAAAAATGGGACCAAGTCATCATTTGGTGTCTTTGAGGAGGAAATGGTTTGCGAAGAAGTCTTAGCATGGTGTCATTGTTGGAGTTCTCTCACATAATGATTCCTTTTAGTTTTGGTCAATACTTGAGAAGGTTTAGGATCAATAGACATAGGCTTATTTTCTCCCTTTATAGGGAGAGGAACATAAGAAATCCCAATAAATTCAAGGAGACTAGATTCCATTCACTTGTATTTTGTAAGACGTAGGAGGTGGGATTGGGGTATATATAGGAGGAATATAAGGAGTAGGAAGAATACTAGGCCTATTATGTGGAGGAGGAATATCCATGGGTGTATGTTCTCTAGGTTTACTCATGGCGATGATCATCTCATTTATCCATTTTTGATAATCTAAGAAAAGTATGTCATTTTGATGCTTAAGATACTCAAGTTGTTTAGGCTAAAATTAATGAAAAGCAAAATTTTCATGCTTTTCAATTGGTTGGTAAAGGCTATTATTAATTAAACTATATTAGTGCCATTATGAGGGAATTTCAAACATTTATGAATTATAAAGTGATTAAGTTTAATGGAAGAGAGTCAAGGATGTCCCAACTTTACATAAAATTGATTCAATGTAAAAATAATAATTGTGAAATCTAAGAATTTAGTACCAACTTGAAGAGAAAAGGCAATGGAACCAATAGTAGGGAAAGAGAAACTATCACAAACCTTAACCATAACTATCTCTTTTGGGAGTGATTTTTTTTGCCTTTCTCCATTTGTGAGAGATTGCATTGCATTTGTACATGGACACATAACATGGCCTACTAGCTAAGACCCATCTTTCATTGTTAGCTTGAGTATACATTCCCCTAAGTTTCACTTAAGGGGGATGTTGGTGTAAATTATGTGTCATAATTACACTTTACTTAAAATAACTTAAGATAATACATTCATTGTAGTTTACATGTAGTAGACACTTAGGAAATTGGACATCTAGGGAAGATGGTTGTAGGAGAAATTCCACCTTTTGTGGTGTGATTTTGTTATCACATTCCACCTTTAGTGGGAGATCCACCTTTAGTGGATTCTTCTATTATTTATCTTACCTACTACTACCTACCCATGTATCTCATTGGGCCACAAGTCATGATTGTGTGCTCTCATAGAATTGCCTTTATAAGCAGGCTCATTTATATTGTATGTAATATAGTTGAATTTTTTTTGCATCTTGATGAGAATATAGTTTTCTTTTGTTTATCTTTGTCTCTCGTGTTTCACTATTTATCGGTCTCTAGATCTTGGTTATTATTGGAAAATTCTCGCATATTCATATTTTTCATATTTGTATAAGTTTTGAATAGGTAGTCTATCTATACATTATAAATTTTACCAACTTCTCAACATTTATTAATTCAATATTGTTTGTGTATCTCTTGCCATCCTAGGTCATATTATTATTTTCTCTACAATAATCTTTGTTTTCTCTTAAACTATGAAGCACTGACTTGAGCCCATGTAAGATATATATATATATATATATATATATATATATATATATATATATATATTATATATATATATATATATATATATATATATATATATATATATATATATAGAGAGAGAGAGAGAGAGAGAGAGAGAGAGAGAGAGATTTTTATACACATACATATGCATAATTATTAATGATTGATATTTGACACTATGTTATACATTTATCTTATATTTTTTTATTATAAAGTAAAGTCTATGTTTTTGTCACCACCATGCATTTCACATGACATTTCATCACTTTCTTGTGCTACAAATTAGTCATTTTTGTATGCTACAAACCAAAAATTTACTTATACACTAGAGTACAATAATTTACTTATGTTATAGCTCAATCGCTTATGTCATAAAATATATTTATATTTTTTTTTATATTACATATTATATCTTAACCTTGCTAAAACGCTTGGTATTTTTGGCTTAAGTTGTAGGTTCCATCAAAACTATTAATGGAGATCAAAAGGGGAAGAAAACAAGTGGAAGGTTCACAGTCAAAGTACCAAAAAGAGTGAAATTCACTTTACACAATCAAAAGAGGAAGATACACATACAACCTCTCAACAAGATTCTATTGTAAAATGTGTAGTCCCCTCAACATTTAATGATCTTGTGGAACTTAGTGTTTATATTTCTAAAACAAATGATGTCCAATTTGGATATTCAAAGTTTTACATTATTTCTTAACCAAAATATAACATTCATAGAGTAATGGTAGACATGCGAGAAAAGCACATAATATGTCCATCAAAGATACAATAAAAACTTGATGAATGCCTCCAAGTAGCTTGATGTTATGGATGCTTAACATTACTAGAATCAAATAGAATAAGTTATAGACCTTTTATTAAAGAGGAGGTATAAAATATTTGTTGTAGGGACATTGCTAAAATTATTGATGGCCTTTAATTTTATCAATTAAAATCTTTTGTGGCTTAAGAGATTTAATATAATCCAAACCAATTAATATAAGGGACTCGTGAGAGGTTACAATGGGGAGTATTTTGGAAAAGGAATTTAAATTTGACCTTTTTAATTACAGAGAGTGAACAATAATAGAGAAATAATGTTAAGTCCATGAATATTGTCACTCTTTTATGACAACTTGTATAGGCTATATAGTAAGCATCAATATGAATAAAGTAAAATTTGAAACAACAACGAAATGGATGTAAATGCAAACAAAAACTATGACATATGTGTAATTACAATGTTGGAATCCTAATTTTTCCCCATTTAATGTATACAATTAGGAGTGGATCATAGTATCAAAATGCGTATACGTAGCAAGTCATAGTGTCCCTAATTTCTATAAAGTAAAAAAAGGCACATTAAAGAATTCCTTTATAGATTTCTTCTAGGTACATATTAAATGTCCTCTCCAATTTATAGAGATTCACTAAATATCCTACAAGTTATTCACTTTTTTATAACCCTTCAGGTTGGTGGTTTCTATGTCAATAACTTGAAATGGATATATACTTTCATTCATACAAACCTTATGTATAACATTGTCAATTAAATTAAATTAAAATTACATGTTTATATATATACACACTTATGGTGGGAGTCTACACTTTGTTATCATGGGAATTAACATCCTTCAAAACACATTGTGATAGATATATATTATATTCACATTCAACTTTTCATATTTAAACGTACATAAATATGTTATGCATATGTGAATATATACATATATATTTTTCTTCCTAGTTTCATTTTATACACACATACACACTATTGGTAAACAAATTTGTCACTGCGGTCATTTATCTGAAACTGGTCTTGTTTGTCTGATGAGCAGTGACAAATGTTCCAACAATTGGAAAGATTGGAGTAAACCCACAATCTTCCTCTGCGTTTTAGAGGGGCAACTCCCTTGTATGATAGGGTTATTTAGGATTTTTGTGTACTTTTAACTTGAAAGTACTTAAAGGAGAAAACATAAAACTAAAAATAAATAAACATAGAAACCCCAACAATAGACATACAACCATCAATTGAGATTTCTCAACATTAGCCACAAATTACAAGGGGAGTTTATAAGGTAATAGGATTAGCCATGAGATGACGATAAAGAAGAATGAAAAATATCAACATATGGAGAGATAAGATACTCCAACAGATTCAAACTAAGATACCAAAGGTTGCTTGTGCATCATCACATCAATTGTACAAATCACATATGCATAAAAAGACTACCAATTTGACATACAAGAAATAAAAAATGATGACACATGAATACATTTAGAACGTATGAACTAAGACGTATTCTTCATTATCATTTTGGAAATATACAAGTCCAAAATCCTTTCTATACATAGTGCAAATAAAAATGTTATTACAAGTTTCTCCTAAAATTCCAGCAAAGTTTTCCCCTCTGTAAAAGTCCCCTTTTAAAATGCAAAAGTCTTGTATTTATAGGCTTGTAGTATAACTACCTTATAACCAACTTCAATCCTGGGTTAACAACTAACTCTTTTCTGCGTAAATTTCAATGAGTTAGTAACTTACTCTTTTATGCGCAGAAGAAGTGAACTTTCTAACCTTTGGTTACAATAAGCGACATAAGTCACTTTTTACAAAAATAATATCAAACCCATTACATTCAAGAAATAATTTGTTTGTCGATTTTGTTGAGGTGGCCTCCATCTTCATTTTCTTCATTTGATCTCGTAATCACTTCACCATCTATTCCATATGTTGGTATCTTGATCATTGAAACAAAGTATTCACCTACCAATATCTTTTGTTCGACGACACACCCATTGTGATCACATCAACTAGAATCCTTTACTGCCACTTGCATGTTTGATATTTATCTGTGAAAAATCTTTGTTGCCACAAACTAACCCACATGTCATCTTTTACAAAAATACAAATTCAAACTTGTAATATCGATGAAGAACCAAGTCATAAGCTATGTTGAGGCACTTCTCCATCTTTATCGACTTCATTTGAAGTTGTCATCATCTCACCATTTGAAATCATAACATACTCATACGTTAGTGCATTGATCATCGACATAAAGTAGTCATTCATCCTCCAAAGACATACATTCCAATTGCATTAGCAAGATATCCTTCATGGTCACCTTGCATATTTGTGAATTCTCTTTGAGAAATTTGGCCATCATATCACATCTTCCATCTCACTCACACTTCCTTGGAGTTAAAGAGCCTTGCTCATTCTGCAATCATTTCATTTAATTCTACAAGATGTCTCTTGGAGGCATTTAATAAAATAGTTAACATACTCTTACATTTTCCATGCAATTCTGTTAACTGTATTTTCCATTCACAAGCTCTTCAATGAATCCATCGCGCAAGCCTTGCAATCATACATTCCTAAAGGCTCTCATTTCTGTGGAGCATCTTGTCAAACAAATTGAATGTTGGATAGAGTGCTTGCAAGTATGATATTTGACAAAAATCATTTTTTTTCAAAATTCCCATATTGGCATGTGCTTGGAGGATATTGACAAATGTCGCGGGGTTTTACTTTACTCCTATAAATTGCATTTGTTTGAAAGTTTTTTTTATTTTTTTAAATTCTTTATGCTTATGTGATTATCATTGTGTCCCTTGAGGTGATGTCGATGAAGCATTCTCCAATCCAATTGTGTAATCCAACATTCATTGGGTTCTATGAGATAATTTCTTTGAGACGTCAGTATCAAACTGTTCATGATGCCTCATTCATCCTATATCAGCCATGACTTGCATTATTGAGGAAAATAGTCAAACCTTTCACTTGCCTTGTGTCTAAGATTCCACATTATAATTTGGATTATATGCAAACACTTCATGTGCAATGTCTATACTTCCACGATTTGCAATTTATAAACATGACATTCTATCAAAGATTATACCGTACTGGCTAAACTTCCACATTTTGTAGTATTGTTTATACCTCCATGATCTTTATTTCAGATGACATTTTGTCAAAAAATCCACGTATATTTCCTGCCTGAGCATTCTGTCAAATAAATTGCATGTTGTCTATGCTCCACGATGCATGCATGTTTATGAAAACAATTGTAACTACAACATCTGTCATAATTCCTCATGTCCATGCTACATGACTTATACTCCATGATGCACATACATCTTGTCAAATACTTAACATATATGTTATGTCAAAATAGTTCATGTGTTAAAACAATGCTCCCATGATCTAAAATCATATATACTAGAGCAGTTTCAACTTCCTTCCTCTATTCTCTGCGGATTATCACACTAAACCAAACCACATACACTAAACCAAACCACATACACTAAACCAAACCACATTTCTTTAAGGCATTTGATCAAATGATTCACATGCCATGTCAAATCTTTCCATATTTCTTATGCATTTTAATCACGGTATATTTATTGAAACCATGTTTATTTTAGGCATTTTGTCAAACATTTCATTGGTCGTGCAAGTTCCATGTTGAATTTAGCAGTCACCGCTTTCCTTACTATCTTGATCTTTGTATTTCAAAGGCTAATGAAGTTACAAGTCAGCAACATAGTATTGGATGACATAGGTTCGTGAACAACAACGAAGAGATTCCTTGCTAAGTCCATTTGGTGTTCATTCTATAGTCTTTGCTCACCATGATGAGATAACATCTCTTTAAGGCATTTTATCAGACACTTTGCATTCCATAAGTATGCTCCTCGTTCTGCACACAAGTCTACCCAATCATCTCGTGATATATATATATATATATATATATACATATATATATATATATATATATATATACATATATATATATATATATATATATATATATATATTTCCATGGTTTACATGCGTATCAAACTCCAATGTTTGAGAAAAACCAATGTATCTTCAACCTATCATTCTATTCCATGAATTTACATCACTTTGAGACATTTCATCAGATGGTTCAAATGCCTTATCGATGCCTTCATATCTCGCATACATCTACAACAATAATTGCTAGTACACAATATGATAAAATACTACTATCCTTTATGCTGTGAAGAATGTCAATGTCCTGTTCCAAAGTTCTCATTTTGTATAGGCTGGGATGATGGAGTCAAAAGTTACAGAGGATTTCATTAACCTTACCAATTGCAAACACCTAAAAATTTCTAAAATATAGTGAAATACATTATGTGTGTATTCTGCCATCACTGCAACCACCAGATGAAAATCACTTTCTTTTTATTACATCCAACGAACATTCATTACCTGGAGTTTGAATCTCTTTCTTCCTTTTTTAAAAATTTTTATGGAAGAAGTTAAGAATGCACCAAAATGGAGCATTTCTAACCTTCTTGACAAAAAGTGGGCCCACAAGGTTAGGAAATAAGGTTAGAGATGCTCCATTTTGGAGCATTCCTAACCTTTTTGTTAGATTTTATAAATATGGGTTAAGAATGCTAAAAAACAGAGCATTCCTAGCCCTTTTTTCTCAAAGGTTATGATTATGGGTTAAAAATGCTTGAAAATGGAGCATCTTTAACCATTTCTTTCAAAGACTATGACCTTGACCTCCAAAAACCATCGACCACGAAGGAGAATAAAAGAGAAATGAAAATAAAATTTTTGGAGAACTTTTTCCCTCAAATGACCAAAATATTAAAATAATCTAAAATATTAAATTATTTATTTGAAAAATAATTTAAATATTTTAAATTTAATGCTTAGGCTTGAGAAAACTGACCATATCTTCCAAACAGTAGGGATTTAAGTCCTAAAAGTTTAATCATGCATTGATGGTAGTGAAAATATCCCACAAAATTATTTAATCCTCGTGAAGAATCCTAAAATATGATATTTTAATCATTTCTAGGTGACAAACACCAAAATTTGAAACTTTAAAATATGACAAACTATGAACTAGGTTCATGCGAAAATTGACCACATGAGACAAAATGATTGTAAGGGAATTTATATAAAATGATTTCCCTCAATTCCTGGTAATTTCCAAAATTCATCCATTTTTCATATTTTGACTGGCAACGACCTTGGACCACGTGCTCATTGCTTGTGCATAAACACCTATTGGATCTTTACTCGACACTGAGACCGATTTGAAGCTCAAATATTAGGTATGCTAAATATAGGGGCAACACACACACACAAACACATATACATATATGTACACACACACACACATACATACATACATACATACATACATATACATATACATATACATATATATACATATACATATATACATATATACATATATATATATATGTATGTATATGTATATGTATATGTATATATATACATATACATATATACATATATATATATATATACATATATATATATATATACATATATATATATATACATATATATATATATACATATATATATATATATATATATGTATATGTATATATATACATATACATATACATATACATACATATATATATATATATATATGTATATATGTATATATGTATATGTATATATATGTATATGTATATGTATACATATTTATATGTGTGTGTATATATATATATATATACACACACATATACATATGTATACATATACATATACATATACACAAATATATATATATATATATATATATATATATCCTTTCCCCTAAGAAAAGAGATATTCTTCTTCCTAAAGAAAAATATATTCCAAGTCTCTTATGGATGAGTCCACTCTTCCTCCCAAAGGTAGAAAATCTATTCCTCCTAACACCAATATATTCCTCCTAAGCTTAGACCTATCCCTCCTCCTCATGATAGACCTGGTTTCCTTCCTACATCTCCCATTCCTCCTTTATATGGTGTGGTTCCTCCTCCTTCATCTTATAGATATAAGAAACCAACCTCTTCTATTGTCCAACATAAAATACCTCAACCAATTCATCCTTCCCTAAAAGAAGAGACCAAGCCTATACCTAATGAGCATAACCCTTCTCAACCCTCAACCAAACCTAGACGAAACCATTGTGCAAGAGAATGCCAATGGAGATGTTGTGATAGAGCTCGTGAAGTTGCTTCCTAAACTATTTCTTCTCCTAAAACATCAACAATTGACATGATTCTATTTTATCTGAAACAAGATGTTCAACCTAATTCTCCAGGATGCAAAATCCTTAAAAGAAATGATTGTTCAAGTTATATTCCTATTAGAGCTCCTGTTCTTATTAATATTGATAAAGAAATTGGTGAAAATGTTGATCCTAATATTACTAATGATGAATATGAATATATTGACGTTTACCATGACTTATCTGCAAAATTTTCAAACTCACTAATCCTAGCTCCTAGTAATGAACAAAGTGACTCAACATTAGAGTATGGTCCTTGTTTGGAACTTGTGATAGCCCCATCTATTGTGCTCAATGTTTCTCCTCTTGCGCATCGTCCAACTTTCCAAAATAATGATCACCAAGATCGAGAGGAGCACGGCATGCTTGTTTAGATTCATTAGCACTGTAGATTCTCTCTCTCTCTCTCTCTCTCTCTCTCT